>NC_084467.1:39157500-40407500 GCF_027409185.1 Cynocephalus volans | reverse complement strand
CTGTGGATGAAACTGAAATTGCACAGAGACTCTCCAAAGTCAACAAGTACATCTGTGAAAAAATCATGGATATCAATAAATCCTGTAAAAATGAAGAAAGAAGGGAAGCAAAATACAATTTGCAATAAACTTTGGATTTTTCATAAAGCCTTTGTGTTTTTCTCGTGTGGCGTGTGACTTGCGGGTGATGGTGCCGTCCAAATCAGACCCCACCGTGCGTGGCGTGTGTGAGCAGGGAGCCAGTAGGGTTCTGGGGTCAGCGGCCTGCTCTGAACTCAGACTCCTACTCCAAAGAAGGCAGATGGATTTGCTGAGACTGAGGCAGCACCTGTTGCTGGTGTCGTTGTGGGGATGGGGAAAGCACTCTTTTCAGAGGGGGACAGAGTGTCTCTGCACTGTCTGTCGCTTGACCAGGATTGGAACCAATATTTTTACCACGCAAGGACTTCTATCTCTGTTCCTCTATTTTGTTCTGCAATAAAGCTTCATTAATTCTTTGATGTAGACAATCATTATCCTCATTTGTTTAGAATATTACGTGTACAGTGAAAGCGAGCCATGTGTCGTGCTGCCTGGAATGTCCTTTCTTTCAGGGGAGGAACATTCAAGCTGAAGGAGAGGTAGGGGATGTGGCTGCTGTCTGCGGGTCTGAAGGGCTGTCTCCAAAGCTGATTACTTTCTCTGACTTCAAAGTCCATATCTTAAACCAGTCGCGTTTCACACTCAAAATAATCTGAGATTTAGCTTTTGTGATAATTTGAATCAATCTTTGAAAAGGGGTGTAGAGGGGTGATAACGTTAGATGTGGTTCAGGAAGTAGGGGCAATGTCACCTGGTGTCAGTTTGTTCATCCTGTCTTGTATCTCAAACCATCTTTCAAGTTACATGATTTATCTCATGCCTTATTCAGTTACTGAGTTTCTGAAGTGCCCGACACACCTTCTGCACACGTTTGAGCTTCCTGCTGACATGCACTTTCCTTTCCGTAGCGCCTGTGAAGTAAGATGGTGTGTTGGGAAGGACCAGGGCTTTGGGCCGATGCTTCTTGGTTCCAAGGCCGGCTCCCTGCTTGTTTGTGGCTTAATCAAACCTCTCTGAGTTTCCGTTTTCTATTCCTTAAAAGAGATAATACCTAACTTGCAGAGTTGCTGTAAGGATTAGAGATAACATATATGTAAAGTGCTCAGTAAACGTCGGCAGTTGTTATTCCCTTCATTTTTGATTATCAGCTTTTAGCCATTCACTGGAAAACTTTGGTCTGTGGTTTCTCTAATGCTTTATTTATTAATTGGTGGTCTGTAAGCAAAAGCTGAGGGTCACCGGGGTAAGTAGCGGAGGTGGCTGCCACTTTGAGAACTTTTGTAAACAAAATAAACCTAGGTAACGTGAAAATATGCTTGCTAGATGTGAATTTCCCTTTATGGTATTTTCCTCATTCTCCACAAGCTAGCAGTGTGATCTTGAACCAATTCCTTAACTTTCAGAATCCTTATCAGCATAGTGAGGAAAATAATGCCTACCTCACAGGCTATGTGGATAAGTAAATGATAATAATAACAGATACTTAACATGTGCCAGGACTTTTCTAAGTGAGTGACATAGGTTAACTCATTTCATGAGGTAAGTAAAGTTCCTGACACTTAGTAGATGTTCAATAAATTCTCATGGTTGAAGTATGTCCATTTGAATGTCATGGGGCAACTGGGGCGTGAGTAGTGCGGAATGCATGAGAGACTAGAAAAAAGTGTGAGTCGTTGTTGAGCTCATCTGCTTTCCTCCCTCAGCATGGTGAAGATACGAATACCCAGATACAAATACAAATACAAAAATGCATTTCCCTTTGAAGACTAATACAACATGATACCCGCTTTATAGATGCTTTTAGTTGTTAGTGGCGGAAAATGGCTGTGAAAATATCTAATAAAAATGCTATGACATATGTGACGTATGTGTAATGTATGATGCTTCTGTTAGAGACAGAAAAGGGCTGTGAAAGGTCGTAGAATGTGGGTTCAAATCCTGGCTTTACCATTTCCAGGCAGGTTGCTTGACCTCTCTGGGCCTCATTTCTTCTAAGGTGGAGATAATGATCCCTAACTCAGGGTTGTTGTGGAGAGTAATCCTTATAATATCTGGGAAAAGGGCTCTGTAAGTAATGAAGATCCATGCAGACGTTAGCATATAAGGCAAAATGAAATCAGAAGTGGATGCAGAAAGGAAGCGTGCTATTAAGAGCCAATTCTGTGGGGAATTGGGAGGTTTCTAGGACGACTGACATGATTTTGAGCCCCTGTTGTGTACCTGGTGTCCCGTTGCGACATGAGGGCAAGGACATCATTCTATTACCCATGCATATGAGGAAATGGGCTCAGAAAAGTTTAAATGATTTCTTTCCCAAGGTCCCAGAGCTGTCAGCCAAGGAGCTGGATCAGAATCCAGGTCTGTGCCAAACTTGTCCTTTACCTCTTCCTGAAAGATGAGGGGAAAATTATGATCTGAGCTGAGAATCTAGACATGTGTGTTTAGGGGAGATCCAACCTAAGTAATTAGTAAATGGAAATTGGTCTTATTAATTCAGGCCATTTGGAGAGACTGGGAATAATAGTACTGTTTATAAGCATTCATAGTTTTATTACATGCAAATACATAAACAAAACTCAAATTCATTTTGTGTAGTACAGTCTTTCCCAAACTTACCCAATCTTAAGAATTTGCTGAGTTACCTAAAATATAGATTCCTGGGCTTTGGCTTGGGGAGCCTGATTCAGTAGGTCTGGATTAAGGCTGGGAACGTGTATAAAACAAGGGCTACTTTTGAAAAATACCAGTTTAGTAGAAGCCATTAGAAGACCTGTTTTAATGAAAGAATGAGTACTTCCTAAGTAAAAATACAAACAAGCAAACAAAAAACTGGTAGTCCTTCTAAAGTGCTGGGAGATATTGCAATTGAGAACAAATTTCTTCTTGAATAACTGAGGATCTGTCCTAAAATCTCACTTAGATTTCCTCTCATGAGTCATGTTCACCCAATATTCAGTTGGATACAATGCAGAAGGTGACTTTCTGTCTAGGCGCCAATGATTTTTCCCTTACTTTTACACTTAGATTCTTTTTGATTCCTGGGACAGGCCAGTGAGTCATGTAAGACAGGATGGCAATACTGAATTGGCAGAACCTCAGTTTATGAGGTTTAGGTGCCGTCTTCACAAGCCCTGGCAACAAATTCTCTGTTACCAGATGAAACAGAAAGATGGGGCTTGTTTTTATTTTCTAGCTGCGGAAAGTGTGTTGGTGACTGTTAGGTGCCTGTGTGTTTTTCATATGCACTTCTAAATTATGATTCATTCTTGTAATTATAAAGAAATGAAAACTACTTTATAGAATGTTTTGGAAAAGTAGGGAAAACCTTCCAAACGGCACTGCTTTCACATTGCAATGTATCTCATCTGGTCTTTTTTCAAGGGTGTGAATATGTATTATACATACCTATGATATTAGCATATGATCAGGGTTGTATCCTTCTCTTTTTATTTAACATGTTTCCCTGTTGCTCCATGAAATTCAAAACCATCAGTTCTAACATCCACAAAGCTACATAAAGCTACAGTTGAGTAAGCCATCTGGTTAGCTGTGCAGGCCCTTCCAGTGAGGCTAACCCACGGGTCTGCCAGTGCACGGAGGGCCTCGCTGCTCACTTCCATCCAGCGCAGTGGTAGAGTGAGCCTGAGCTAGGTGGACGCATTCAAATGCAGTTCCCAATTCTAGCACTTACCACCCCACTTGAGGCAAGTTACCTCATCTTAACACCAGCTTCTTCACCCGCAAAATGGAGGAAATAATGTTTAGCTGTGGGGTTGTTAGGAGGACTGAGAATGTAATTAAAGTTCCCCAGCCAGAGTGGCTAAATGGCCGTCAGTGTTAATGTTGGGATTCGTCTTCTCTCCTCTCCCCACACCTGTTCATTCCTCACCTGAATGTACTCCTATCCTGCCCTATCCTATGCCCTATCCTATGCTGACATCTCACACAGTGACCTTGGCTTTCACACTTTGACTCTGGATGTCTTGTGCTTAACCCACAGTTCTTGGTACTCGGGGGCCTCCCCCGTGCATGCTGACTAGGCTCAATTCCCCAGCTCCCCTCACCAACTTCAGCCCCCACCCCCTGCCACCCAGCCGGCTATTTGCCCTTCCTTGCATTTTTAGATTGTTTATAAATAACTCAGATGAAGATTTTTATGTTGCACAGTGTTTTCCATTTATATTTTCCATTGTTCTCTTAGGGTGGTCTCACCTGTGTCAAAAGGATGACATTTCTATCACTCTTAATACATTTAATGGATGTGACAACTTTTTAAATTATTTTGCCAACTTAGTAGGTGACAAATAGTACTTCATATTTTCTTTGACTACCACTGAGACCGCACATCTCTCCAGAGTTTGGTGTCTTCTTAGCAGGAAAGTAAAACTTTAAAACTTGTAAGCATTTTCAGCAGAATCCATTTCAATTTCTGTGTTTAGTTTTCTCATGGACAAATGTGTTTACCTTTGGCATATAATTTTTGCTTTTATATCTGCAAATGGACATGTCAACAGGTATTTTCATCATTTCTCTTTAAAGGATTGATCAGTTTCTGCCAGGCAGCACGTTGGCTCATGGAACCTAAGGTTCAAAGTGAACTTCGAGGTTCTCTGTCTAGATCTCATCCCCACTGGAAGCCGATGCCTTTCCAGACCATGGTTGAATAGCTCCAGGCCTGAGGAACTCATCGCCCTACCCAAGAGTCCAGCCAGGTGCTGTAATCACTAAAATGTTCTTCTGTTGAGCTAAGAATCTACGTCCCTGAAACTTCTAAAGTCATTCAGATTTTCTCCTCTGAAGCCAGGCAGAACGCTTCTACTCATAGCCCTTTGTAGAGTTGAAAGGGCTATCATTTCTCTTCACCAACTAATAAATAGCTCAAATTCTGTTCTACCCTTTCTCATGTGGGGGAGACTGCTTGGGAGAGAGTAAGGACCCTAGATTTACATGGCCCTGTGTTCAAATCCTGGTTCTGCCACTTACTAGTATGGACTATATTAGTCCGTTTCCTGTTGCTATAACATTGGGGATCAGATTTCCACATGAGTTCTGGGAGGACAGTACATCCAGTAGCAATACCTACCTCACAGGATTGCATCAAGGGTTATGTAAGATAATCCCGGCCATTCAGTATCTCTAATCCTAAGAACTTTTACCATCCTGGGTGCTTTTTTTTTTTTTTTTTTTTTTTTTTTGTCTTTTTCGTGACCGGCACTCAGCCAGTGAGTGCACTGGCCATTCCTATATAGGATCCGAACCCGCGGCGGGAGCGTCGCTGTGCTCCCAGCGCCACACTCTCCCGAGTGCGCCACCGGCTCGGCCCCCTGGGCGCTTTTTGATGGATGTGCCTCTAAAGATGGGGCTCAGGACTGGGCACTGTGCTCTAGGACAAGTCTGATCAGCAGGATGTCACTTCTTACTCTTGGACTTTGAATTAGCATTTTTAGCAATGTAGTTGTCTCATATTGAGCTGATAAAGTTCAATAAGGTAAGATTCAGTGTGTGGTGTGGGGAGTGTCACCAGACACTCCCCTGTTCCCTCTTTTTGGCTAACACAATACTTGTCCCTTTAGTTGACTTTGTTGTAAGAAAAAGAGCATCGATTTTGGAGCCAGAGAAACTCACTGAATTCAAATCCTGATTTCACTATTTGTTACATTAGAGGAAATTGGGCAAGTTCCTTAAAGTCTCCTAGCCCCAGTTACCTTGTCCATTACGCAGTTTTCATGGTAATTATACTGGCCTGCCACTGTGACAGACCCATGATCACCACTCGACCTCAGTTCCTGCCTTTAGTAAATGTGAAGTCTTTTTGTTCTTTTTCGTTTTCCCCTTTTTTATCCTAACAGCACTTTAGTCCTACTCTTCCCCCAATTGTGTGAATTTTTCAAATTATTTCTTAGATGAAATACAGGACTTTGCAATCATCCTGTTCCATTCCATCTGATTGGTTTCAGCCCCACATTCCAGTTGGTTGAGATCTTCTTTTCCATTGTGTTTAAAATACAAAAGAAAACTTGAAGAAAGCCAAAGCTTAAAAAGAAAACCCAGCCATAATCCCAAGAGCCAAGCCCAACTGCACATTCGCTCCTGAGAGTCCCTCTGTCCACAGACAGCACCTCTTTGTCCATGGCAGCCAGTGTCAGCCAGCCCCTTGTGCCATGTCTGCACCCTGCCTCATTCCTTTAGCATCATATGGCAAACATTTCCCTTTCTGCTGACTGATTTTCATAGCTATCACTTTAATACCCTTCCTAGCATTGGGCCATGACTAACTTCTTATCTCTTCGTTGTATGTTTTGTTTCTAGTTTCTTGGTATTAGGGGTAATTTTGCTATGTGTATTTATGATTGTCCTCCTTACATTTGTTTGTTTCTTAAATTCCCACAAGTGAGCTAGTGGGGTTAAAGGGCAAGACCATTTTTATAGTTCTTTCTATGTGTTGTTATATTGATTTCCAAAAGGTTTAGTCATATCTCACCCAGTATAGACATGCATGTGCCATTTCTCCACAACTTCACCAGTATTTGGAATTTTTAAGTAAAGTTTGGTGAATTCGCTTTCTGTACAGATGTGCTTTTCCAATTTCTACCTATGTGAATTGTCTGTGCAGACATTTGGGTATTTGAGGAGTCCTTTTGGAATTTTTTTCTATAACACATCCTTCCTCCAAGTTTTATAGTAGTGTCTATAATATGACCCTATGTATCTTAACCAAATTATCAATAATAATGTTTAGTTTAGAAAAGAAAAGAGCCATGTGATCCCCCACTAGAGACCCCTCTTTTACTCAGTAATTCACATTTTCTGACCTGGGTTATTCTAGTAGCTAGGACTCCTCCACCTAGCTGTGATCATGGGCTTTGAGATGGGACATTTGAGCTGACACCTGAAGGATGTGAATGGCTATGAGATCGTTTGTTTTTCTGTCCATCCCTCCAACCATTCATCTTAAACATTCTGAATATCTAGCCTGTGCCCAGCACTCTGCTAGAGAATCATGCCTTCCATGTGGCTCCAAACCCTGTGTCCTTTCCACCACAGCAGAATGTGCTCTTTCAGCCACATCTGATCTAGTACTCGAGGATTTGGGCAGTTTACAGTTTCCGTTTCATAAGCCAATGGGGGAGAAAGATTCAGTATCCTAGCCTCACCACCATCTATATCCAGAAGTTCCCCCATGAGTCATTATGGAATTCATTCAGTCATTCAACAAACATGTATTGAGTGCTGATCTAAGTGCCTGAGACGTATCAGTAAAGAAAAACAAAGATCCTCCCTCATGGAGCTTAAAATCTAGTAAGGGCAGGATGGAATGGGGAAGGAAGATAAACAGTAAACATAATGAGAAAATATAGAAGAAGGTGATGATTGTCATGAAAACAAGGAAAAAGTAGAGCAAGGTAAGGCAGATTGAGAGTGTGTGGTAGGGGGCAGGACATATTATTAGTGGGGTGCCCAGGGTAGGCTTCATTGAGAAGATGAGATCTGGGCAAAGACCACAAGGAGATGAGGGCGTCAGTGTGGGGCAGGAGCCCTGCTCAAGACCCATCCACAGGAACTGGCAGTAAGCAAGGAGCATGGGAAGTATGAGACATTAAGAACACCCGATTGACCCGGCGCCTAGGTTTTACTCCAAGATTGGTGGGGGGGGAACATGGAGGAAGTGAAGAGGAAAGAAGAGTTAATTTTGACTGGCACTTTAAAACATTTTATGTAACAACAAACAAGGATAGATTATAGCATAGAAGAAGCAATTTCAGGAAGAAAGTGAAACAGGAGACAATAAAAATTCAGCACTCACAGGCGGTGTGTGACTGCTCCCCCCAGTCCCTGCAGAAGCCCTAAGGGTCCTTTGGGTAAAAGTCTGCTGAGTCCTGGCTGTGGACAGGTTGGGGGCTCTGACTCAGGTTGTCCCACGTTTGAATCCAGGCTCCATCTCTTTCTCCCTGAGCCTCCATTCCCTTATCAGAAAAATGAGCACAGCAGTTCTCTCCCTGCTGTATCGTTGGGAGGACAAAACGAAAAAGCTCCAGGCACAAACACTGGCCCTGGGGAGGTGCTCTGCAACTGGCACCCCACCTCCATGCCACCAGACAGCCTTGCTTTCATATAATGAGGGATTATCTACCCTATAGAGTAGTAGTGTTCACTCTGTCTCTTCCAACTGAACTGCTGACCTGTATCATAACCCAGGGGGTTCTGAAAAGAGAAAAAGGGATGCTGCCAACATGGGAGGCCTGGGTCCAGCCGACCAGTGTTCAGTAAATGCTCACTGAACTAATGAATGAATGAATGGCTACATTATTACCATGTTGACTAATCATATAAAGGACTTTCACACATATTATCTCATGTGATTCCTCATAGCAATTCTATTACGTGTCTTCATTTTGAAGATAATGAAACTGAGGATGGTGAGAGGAATAATGTGAATTTCCTGAGTCACATAGTTATTCAGTGAAACTTAAAGCCAAGTCTCCTGAGACAAAATCCAGCACTCTTTTCTTTATACCAGTGGTTCTAAAACTTTAGCCTGGGTCAGAATTACCTGGAGGGCTTATTAAAACACAAGAGGCAGGCCCCACTGCAGGATTTTTACTTCAGTAGGTCTAGTGTGAGGCGCACGAATTTGCATTTCCAGCAAGTTCCCAGGTGATGCTGAGGCTGCTGGTCCAGGGACCACACTTTGAGAACCTTTCTTCTAAACCATGCTGCTTCTCCATATTGTAATCATGAGAAGTGGCATATAATTACATCTTGTTGATTTCAAACTAACGGGCCATGACTAGCAGAAGCTGTGGGTAGAAGGGCAGAAAGTAGGACAGGGTGCCTGAGCTTGGAAGTCAGCTCTGCCACCTAATTCTGGGTCACTTCGAAGATGAGTCCCACCACTTTGGCATTCACTTTCCCATGTGTGAAATGGGATGGCCATGCTGGCTCTGCCTGCCACCCAGGACCGGCAGTAGATTGGATGAGATCACAGAAGAGGGCCTAATTCAACTAAATTCTGGGATCCCAGGAATCAACAGGGTGAGGCATTCTCGTTTCAGTTACATTATGTGCTCCTTTCTAGGTGTCCAGAACACGATGGAGAAGAAAGAAGGACCTGGACCCCCACTTCCTTCCTCTGCCTAACCCCTACTCACCCCAAACAAACAATAACCAGGATTGTCCACAAGTGCCTACATTGAGTTGTCAATTTTCTTTCTCTCTTCCTTTTATCTGAATAATTTCTCTCCCTGTTCCTCTTATGTGAATTACCTGCATAATTAACAAATTGTATGATAATTACATTCACCATCCACTTTAACATCAGTTTCTGTTTTGTTCACTGCTGTATTCCCAGCACCTGGAATATATTATACACTCATTAAAGAATGACTAAATGAATAAATGACAAAAGGAAAAGGCCCATTAGGAGGCTGTGGCCCCAATCTAGGCCTGGGTTAGAGCAAAGGACCCCAAATTTGGAGGGAGAGGATTGAAGCAAAGATAAACCCTGGGGACACTGCAGCTCAGTCCCAGTGCTAGGAAGACGGCTCTCTCCCAGTGAGCTCAGCCAGCCCAGCCCTTGGCCCCTGTCTAGGGACAGGACATGGGAGTTCCTGATCAGGCCAGTGGTGTCATGGGAGAAGGGAAGTGATCAATGTTCAGGATCTGGGTGACCCTCGCACAGATTGTTCTCTGGAAGGAACCTGGGCAAGGGCTCTCCTCACGCCCCGGAATGGGCACCTAAAATTAACTCAGAAACCCTTACTGAGCCCAGATAGCCAAAAATCACACTGGACCCCACCAGCCTTGTCATAGCAGCCAAGAAGAAGAAGTCACATAGGGGACAAATGCCAGGGTGGCTTTCACAACAGCATTGTCCTCGGTACTCTGCCGTTAGTTCCTCAGCAATGCTCACTTGTGGCCAGCTGCAGCTGAGGTGGAATTTTCATGTTGGGATCATTTCTGGAGACTTTAGGGTCTGAACAATCACAGGGGCTGTGGAGGTCTATTCGTACAACACCCCAGCCCCACCTTCACATGCACCTTATAATGCATGTGGAAACAGTGACTCAGGAGAAATCAACAATACATCAGCACAGTTATAATTGCCTTGTGCCATCTGTAGACACATAGATCCCTGCCCCACCGTCCCTGGCCCAGCCACAGAGGAGCACCCTTAAGCTTTAAACCTTCACCCAGATCTTCCACTGCTTCTCCCAGCCAGGGCTCTTGCCCCTCTACCTTAGCTCCTTGGGCCTGCCCAGTGTGGGGCCTTAGCTCATTCTTGTCCCTTTTCTGGGTCATTAACTATGAAAAACACTTATCCTCCCTGGGCTTAAAGACTCAGATCAAATATTTCCTCTAAGGGTCTGTTTCCACATCTTCCTAAAAGAACTCCCTCCTTCTGTGGTTTTCCAGATCTTCCCCATCTCTCACTCCCACCCAAGCTTCCCTGTTTCTCAACACTCAGAGCATTTATTATAGTGTTTTTTTAGGTGTCTCTTTCCCCAGGCTGTCAAAAAACTGAGGGCAAGACTGTTCATTCATCTCTACACATGTTTGCTGTGCTCCTACTGTGTGCTAGTTGCAGGAGATAGAGATATGGATGATATTTTTAAATTAACTAATTGTATTGATCACTTACTATGTGCTAGGCACTGTTTACTCTTTTAATTCTCACGCAACCCTGTGAAGCAGATACTGTTACCATCTACAAGAAACTGACTTCTTGAGGTTGAGTAACTTCCTCAAAATGGCACAGCCATGACCTGGAGGAGCCAGGACTGGAATGAGAGCCTGTGTGACTCCAGTGCCTGGCATCCTAACGACCGTGATATATGCTACCTCAGATATCCAGACATTGACACAAGCTGTTTCTTCGTCTGAAACTTCCCTGCCTCCTCTGCTCCATGACCTACTTCTACATCTCCTTCTTGCAGGAGGTCTTCAGTGCTCCTTCCCCAGCCTGGATTGGGGACCCTCCCCCAGCTCTGTAGCACCCCCTGGTGACCTCTGTTAGAGTCTCACTGGGCCCTCATCTTTCTCACTGAACTGTAAGCTCCTCTGAGCAGGGGCCGCCATGTGTTCATCTCTGAGCCTGGGCCCAGCATAGGCCTGGTACAGATGTATTACAAATCTCCCTAGAAGCCTGGCCCCTGATACCCAAAGGCTGTGGGAAATCAGAGACTAATGCAGTTCTTTCTACCCAGGGTTTAAGGCCTTGAGGGATCAAGAAAGCCCTTCATGAGGGAGTCATGAGACCATCCTGGTCTTGTTCTCACAGGTTTAAGTCTGAATAAGCCAGCACCAGGTCGAGGAAGAAGGAAAGGTTTGGGTGTGGTTAAGTTTAAGGACTCTGACCTCTCCCTGCCTGGGTGTGACTCTGGGCTCCACTACTTGCCAGCTCTGTGACCTTGGGCAAGTTACTTATTTGGTTTGGGACACAGTTTCATCTTCCATGAAATAGATTTCTCAGGTTCCTATGAGCATTAAGTTAATATCTTAAAGAATTTACTGTGGACCTAACACGCAGTAAGCACTGGGTAAATGTTGATTATTACTGTGAGCAACGGGCAGGGGTGGAAGAGGGCAGGGTATGCAGAGAAGGGCAGATGTTTCAAGGAGTGAAGGTGAAGTTGGTGTTGGGAGACAAGGCTGGAGATGCGGAAAGGGGCTGGATCATGGAGGGCCTTGGTCCCGGGCTCAGGTGCTAGACTCTGAAGACCATGGACAGGTGCTGGACGGTTGGGCTTTGTGTCTGAGAAAGACCAGGCTGGCATCAGTGTGGTGAGTGGTTTGGAGGGAGAGAGGGGTCAAGGAGGCTACTGGAATGACTCAGGTGAGGAATGATGAGGGCAAGTGCCCACTCTCATTCCTCATTAAGTGTTGGTACTGCCAGGTGGGAACCAGGCTGTGAGCACCACAATGCAGTGGTCCAGATGGGGCGTGCCCAGGGCAGCCGTGTCCAGAACTGCACCTCCTTCATGCAGCTCCTGTGCCCTGGACCCGCTCTGTGCAGGCCCTTGTGGGGACTCAGCCCCCAGAGATGAGTCAGACACAGCATCCACCCTTAAGTCCAGAGGGGAGCTGAAATATGTCTAGGGGAGGGGGGTAGATTGCAGGGCTGTAAACACCTGTGTGTCAGGTCTTTTCTGAGTCCTTGATGCCATGGAAACAGCATAGGCTGTAGAGAAACAGAGTATGGGTTTGAACCTTGCTCATAGCTTTTCAGTAGCATGACCTTGGCCAAGCCACTCAACCTTCTGCGTCCTGAGATTTATCAGCTGTAAGGAGCTGATTTACCAGCTTCAGTAGCAAGAGTAACAGTGTCAGCATTTTAGGGTACAGCATTTTAGAGCACATAGTAGGTGCTCACTAACAGGTGCCGCCCTCTCTTCACAGTGATTGAAGCAGGCAGCACTGAGCACTTGGTCAGGAACACCACACTTCACCTGTGTGGGGCTCTGGGCTGGGCACTTCCTTTCTATCAGCCTCAGTTTGTACAGCTCAGTTATGACACATGTGTGACTGTCCCTACTCCACCAACTTCCAAAAGCAGACATGGCCCTGATAGCATCATTGTGGCTGGGGCAGGGTTTGGAAACCACAAAGCGCTTCAGGTGGGAGGTGGACTCTCAAGTTCTCTTGTTCCCCCTGCCCCCACCCCCAGCCCCCCTCCCATCAGGGAACAGTTTCCAGCCTCTGATATATTCTTTCTCAAAAATCCTGGGAAGCACCTGGCCCTGGGTATGAAAGATGAGAGCTGCTACTGAGAGGCTATCATTGCTGATAGAAGGAGGGAGGCTGGAGCTCTTTTTTCCAGTGGTTCTTTAAATTATTTTCATTTTGCTGATTCATGCGCTTTTCTGAGCTAAGGAGTTTTGGGACATAGTTACAGGCCATTTAAGCAGAATGCCTCATTGTCTTCAATCTCTTGGAAAGGAAGGGATTTAACACCATGTAGCCCTGCCTGCTGCTTTCCTCCACAGGGCCCAGGAGGGCAGAGAGGGGCTTTGCAGGGTGGGACTGCCCTTCAGGGAACCTGGTCCAAGGCCAAGTAGACATTACTGAGATTTCCAGTGTTGATCAATTAGAAGCACAGATGGAATAGAACTATGGCCAGATTTGGAGGTGGATTGGGCTCTCCTGGGTTTTAAATTATGGTTGTAAAGTGGCTTTATCTTCTCTCTTTCTCTCTCTCTTTTTTTTTTTTTTCACTCTTTCATTCTTTCTTAATGAGAAGGGCAGCCAACAGGAGCATGCTAATGCTGCCCGTGCCCTTTCCCCAGCCCCAATCTGGGAATATCTGGGAATCATTCAATTAGCTTTGTTGAACTCCTCTTGCTCCTCCTATACATCAGGATCCACAGTGAAGATTTCATGTATTTAATCATCACAATAAGAACGTTTAGGAGTTAGCATTATTTCTCCTGATGAAGATACTACAGCCCGGAGAGGTTAGATTTTTTTGCCCAGGGTCACACAGCTAATAAGTTAGAATGTCAAGATTCAAATCAAAGTCCTTCTGAGACCAAGCCCCGTGTTCTTTTCATCACAGCCTCAGTGCCTCAAGCAATTAGCACTGACTGGGTACCAGACCCTGTGCTATGTGACAAAAGTCAGAGAAACACTCCTCTTCCCCGGGTTGGATTCTAGGCATGTTCAAGGTTCACCTTGAATCCTCCTTCCCTTGTAAAGCAGTGAAGAATGGTAGGAAAAATAAAAGCCAAAGTGCACAACAGGATAATCGTGCACACGTGCACATGCACACACACAGACGTTTTCAATAGAGTGAAATACCATACAGCAAAGAAATGAACCAGAGCTATGTATATCAGCAATAAATCTCAGAGTCATAACATATAGTAAAAAAAGCCAATGGCAGAGTAAAATTTAGATTTTGAGACCATGTATGTAAAATTTTTAAATGTGCAAAATGCTATCAGTTGTTTATGGACATATACATGTGCAGTCAGAGTATGAATACTTGGGCAGGAAGGACACATGCTAACTTCGGGATAGTCCCTATCAGGGGTGGCATGGGCAAGAGTGCAAAAGAGGCTTCTGTAATGTTTTAACTATTTAAAATAAATTATGAAAAAAAGAGATCAGAAGGAAAAAAGCAGAGAACAGAAAGGTTCTACTCATTATTCCTGGGAGGGTAATGGGTGCGTGGCGTTTGCAGCACCGCACTGTGCTGCATGCACCTCCTCTTCTGTGTGTCTGCAATACAGACCCGGGCCAGAAGCTCAAAGTCATGTGGGAGTCACTATCAAATCCTCTCTCACAGGCTCTTGAGAGGATTAATTCAGGAATCAGTTGGAGGCACTTTTTAAGCTATAAAATGTGGTAGGAATGTAAGTTGGTGCTACACACTCCTGTGCTGTCTTCTTGCCTGTCTTCCTGACTACATTGTGACTTTCTTGAGGGCAGGAACAGTTCCTAACTCATCTCTTGACTCCAGTCCAAGCTCAGGAAGTGTTGCTGGCTCCTGGGCCAGAACCCTGGGGCTAACCACAGTTGCCTGAAGCTCCTCTCCCTAACCCTTCACTGCCCCTGGCCTGACCTGCTGCCTTGCTGCTGAGCACTGCTTGGACTAAGGAGAGACAGCTTGTCCCAGGTGCCCACCCCTTTTGGAAACATAGAATTGATTGCTCAGCACAGTCTCAGGTACTTAAGAGAGGGCTTGAGAGGAGCCCTACTCCTGGGGCCCTGTGGGCACAAAGAATGATGTGGTAGTAAGAGCCCATCCCTCCCAGGCTCTCAACTCTGGGTCCAAGGCAGGGTACACTCCTGAGCTGAGCATTCTCCCCTGGAGGGATGGGACTGGGGCAATTGCAATGGAAGTGGTCTAACTTGGTCAGTGACTTCCCTGAACTGAGTCCCCACAGAGCCCTTACTTGATCCTTTGGTGGCCCCGCATGGTTGCACCACTCCCGCTATGAAGATGAGGATGCTGGGGCTAGTAGGGTAGTAATGAGCAGAACCCGGGTGCAAATCCAAGACCGTTGGATTCCAAGGCTCGTGGACTGAAGTGTCTCCCTGGACTGGAAAGGCAAATCTTCCCCCTGAGAAACCACGTGTGGCAACAAGATACATCTCCCTCCTCCTAGTCCAGTCCACGAGGGGCTGAGGCAGGAGCTGGCGTGGGATAATCACATTCCAGAGCTGACCAGAGCGGCTGCCACTCGTAGCTTCCTTTGTATTTTGAGTATTTAGTTTCTAATTAGACTTTGCCTTGATTGCAAGATTTCCATACGCCCCGTGACTGCTGTGCATCTGTCTGGGGATAAACATGTCCATCAAGTGAGAAGCAGATTGTGGTTGTTGCCTTGGCCCTGTCATCGCATTGGCTGCCTCCGCTGCAGTTGCTCTGGGGACATAGCTCAACCTTCTCTGCGAAAGTGCTCTGGGGCCCACATTTTAATCAAAAGCGTACCTGCCTCTAGGAAAAAGTGTAGGGGCTTAGCCCAAAAGTGATTAGATTTAATAACCAAAAGACCAGAAAAAGTCTGCTTTGCAACGCATCATTTCACAAGGTATTTATTTATTTCATCATGTGGCCACATTCTATATGCTGCATGGGGACACTTTATTAAAAATACCATTTATTTGAACAGCAGCAGTAAGGGAAACACATATTTTTTTTTCTTCTCCCCATTGTGTTAAAGGCATTTGTGGTTATTAAATTACTTTTGAGTAGAGGAATGCCTGTCCCCAAATTTACTCTGAAGTATTTCAATAAAATGATCTCAAATGTTTATTCACTCAGCAAAATACTCACCCGAAGCTATTCTGGGCCAGGCGCCGAGCTAGCACTGGGATAATGAGGTACAGCAGGCAGGGTTCCTCCCTGCCTCCCAGAGCTCATGGAGCATGGGGCAGGGGGAGGTGGCAGATGCACCCCAAGGCATGGCACAAGGCCTGGCACCCCAGGAGTACTCGAACAGTTTTGTTCAAGGAATGAATGAATGAGTGAATGAATGAGGGGATGGGTGGAGATAGAAAAATTAGAGCATCTTAGTGTTACAGGGCTGGCATTGAAGCCATGTAGGGGAACCAGGGGCATAAAAGAAGGATTGATTGGTTCTCTTGATGTGTCCCAGAGGAGGGGACCGCTGAACTGATTCTCAGGTGAGAGCTGGGTTGGAGGGGAAGCATAAGGCATGACGGCAGAGGGAATGGATCGTGTCGCGAAATTCTGGTCATGAAATTCTCTCCCTGAGACGTCCACATGGCTGCCCTGCTCCCTGCAGCTCTTTGCTCGCATCTCCCTCATCAGGAAGTCTCTCCTCATCCACCCCGGCTGAAGGAAGGAGCGCAACACCCCCCCCTACTCCAGGGCACTCTCCAGTCCTCTTTTTCTGCTTTACTTTTCTCTCATCCTGACGTATTTATTTCAATATTGTTTTATCCCCTGCCCTCAGCTAAAATATAAGTTCTATGAGAGCAATGCCTGGAAGAGTGCCCAGTGTATCACAGGGGCTCAACCGTTGAATAAGTGAATGGGTGACTGGAAAGCTCAGTGGTCCTTCCACACTGCAAGAGATTCAGTGTAGGGTTTAGAGTGTGGGGTCTAAGTGGGGCCTGCTGAGGGGCAAAGCCACGGGGGTGGTCAGGGCCAGGGCCTGCTGGGGCTGTGGGCCTCACTGGGCCAGCTAAGGACCTGGACTTTGCTTTGAGTTGACAACAGGGAGTCACTAAACGGTGTTGAGCCAGGGAATGACAAGGTGGGACTGGTGTTTTAGAAGGACCCCTCTGGTGAGTTATAGATGGAGAATGAGAGGGGTGAGGTTGGAATTAGGGAAAACAATTAGGAGGCTGGATTAATGGTCCTGGAAAGAAATGTGGAAGGTTGGAGCAGAGGCAGGGATTGAGGGAATGAAGGAGCAGATGGGGTGGATTAAAACAGAAATATATATTTGGGACAAAACCACCGTGAGTTGCTGATTAGAGGCAGAGTGTGAGAAGAGGACTCAGTGAGGACTCCCCTACTTCTGGCTTGGCTGAGTGGGCAGTGGTGTCATTCATAGGGAGGGGACAAGGGATTTGTCCTCCCTGGGGGCCCTGTGGAGGGGCCATGGAGCAATACTTGCTCTGAAAGGAATCCTTGACTGAGCATGAATTTTATCATTTGAAAACAACATCCAAGTGTAGGTCTCATGTTTGGCAGCTCCCACTGAGCCCTAGAGATGCAATTGGCAGAGTTTTCTTTCAATAAAATAAGATTCTGGGGGCACCTTGGTTGGCCTGTCAAGATCTAGCCATCTCTGCTGACTGCTTATGCCAAGACGTCCAGCTTTAGTCCTCCATCCCCATGAAGGTAGTCTTGCGGCAATGGGATGAGCATGAGATTTTAATACAGAATAAATAGGCATGAGTCCCACCTCCATTATGAACAAGCCTTGGGCAGGGGCGTTTGCTTTTCCTAAGCCTCAGTTCCCTCAGCTGTAAGATGGGAATGATGATATCCGTCTTCCAGTGTCACGTTGAAGATCTAGCTGTTGAAGGGATGTAAGCAAGCTCAGTGGACTGAAAGAGCCACTCAGTCAAAAGATCCCTGGAAGCATCATCACAGCTGAGAGGAAAGGAGTAGCAGGATGGCCCCAGCACCAGGACACAGTGCTGCTGGCAGAGAAGCTCTCCCCAGCCTCTTCCTTGAGGTGTCCCTCATAGCCTTGAAATCGGTCAAGCTGCAGCTGATGCCATGGATTTCCTCAAATGTCCATTTGATACAGCCTCTGTGGACCCTTCTAGGGAGGACTGAGCCTCCCCTAAGCACAGAGGACTGTTGAGCTCTTTCCCCAGAAAACCCTGCCCTTACAAGACTCACCGTGCCCTTATCCTATGACCACACTGGGCACCAGCCTCTCCTCTCTAGTCACCCAAGCTGCTCTGAGTGTCCCCTCTGCTGACCCAGCCCCCACAGCTCCCCGCACCTCAATCTTTTGCACCATGAACGAACTCCCCCACAGCCTTGGCTGTCTGAAACCTGGCTGTCCCCTGAGGATGGTTCTCCCCATCTCTCTCTATTCTGGGTCAGCTCCTGGGTCACTCCCCACCTCAGGAATCATCTTTTCCAAGACTCCCCGCCATGACCCCCAGCCACCTTCCAGAGTCAGAGTCCCGGTTGATCCAAGTGTGCCTTCTCTGGATTGCTGACGATCAGGTCACTGCTCGCTTTGGTGAATTCTATTTGCTTCCATGTCTGTCTCACCCACCAGACCAAGGACTCCTCAAGGACAGGGGCTGTGCTGCGCTCACCATGAGTCCCAGCCCAGTCCAAGCCTGGCAGGGCACAGGCATCAGTGGCGTGTGCCGAGCGTCCTCTCTGGGGGGAAGTGGACGTTCAGCTGCAGTTTCTCCAGAGAACTGGGACACTGTGCCTCTGAAAGTGGCAGGCAGTTCTTAGATGAGGCCTGGGAGATGGGGCAGGCCTGACATCCCATCTCCCTGAGGGCCACTGTCTTGGTGTCTCTTGTGTGCACTTCTGTTTTAACCCCATTCACGTGGGCCACAGCCATGTAATTGGATTGAACAGACACTGACAAGGTCAATTTGACAATTTCATTAATCTTTTATTAAACACGAGCCCTGAGCTCCAGCCAGGCTCGTCTGTGCGCCGTCCCCAGAACGTGCCTGGCATATTCCTGTCTCACATGCCTTCACCAGGCCAGATGTGACCGCCCCCATGATTCTAGCAGCTACTGGATGCTTCTTGGACATTTCATGGTACCAGACCTGGTGCTGAGCAAGCCCCCTTAACCTCTTGGATCACACCATGGGGGCGAAGGAGTGGATGTATGTAAAACATGTAGAACACCATCTGGCCTGTGCTTAGTGCTCTGTATTATTATTATTAACTTGCAACAACCTGTAGAGGTAGAGATAAAGATTTCATTTTGCTAAGGAGGAAACTGAGTCCCAGAGAGGGAAAACGACATGCTCAACATCTTACCCACGGGGACAAAGAACAGCAAACAGGGGGACTCGCAGGTTAGCACAGAGCCAGCTCCTGAAGAGCCCACCTCCCTGCCTCCAGGTGATTTTGAGGATGGGAGGGATTGCTGGATGCCTGTGTAACTAGTACAGGGCCTGGCCCACAGTACATACTCAACACAGGAGTGTTGAAGGAAGGAAGGAAGGGACACGTATGGAAAGCTTATGCAAGCTGAAGCTTACTTTAGAATCTCTGGGAAGGGAAGGGACAACTTTGGGGTGAGAAGAGGGACCTTGAGTTGGACCATGCTTTTAGGATTCAGAGAGAATCAAGGAGACAGAAGAGCATCACATGGCAGGGAGTGTCATAGATGGAGGCCGGAGTGAGTGTGACACTGAGAGGAGGAGGAAGATGAGGGACCTCCAGGAAGAAGAAGCTGGAGAACAAGGTGGGGCCACATCCTCGAGAGCCTTGGATAGCCCTGGAAAGGTTTCCAGCAAGTATCATGTAATCCAACTGGCATATTAGAAAGTCGATTCTGGCCTCAGCGTGGTGGATGGGATCAGGACAGGCTGGAGGCAGGAAGGGTTTTAGGAGGCTGCTTCAGGGGTCCAGGCAAGAGGGAATAAAGATTCCCAGAGAACTTGTGGGAATGGCTAGGGCAGGGAGGGAGGGAGAGGGGATGCCAGGGCCAGAGGGGCTGTAGGATTCCAGGCAAAGGCACAGCTTGCTTTGAAGCTGGGTGAGCTGGGGAGCAGGTGCCACACCAGATCCAGGCAGGCCACACTGTAAGCACCGTGTGGCCAGCAATTGCTGGGGTAAGCCTGTCCCCCTGCTGTCTGTACCTGTTAATGAGCAGGGACAGACAGGATGTCAAATGAGATCTTCCTGGTACAACCATGCCTGCTGCTTGTCTCCATGACTAGAAGTGACAAGTTGTCTTTAACACCAAAGGTTAATGGCTTCCCTGATAAGGCAAGGGTCGGTGGGACCCACAAACTCACACTCATGTGAACCAACAGACTCTCCCAAAGGCATGAGAGGCCATCAAAGTACTTGGCCAATTTGCTGCAACGTCACTCAAGGCCCAAGCTGCTCTTACCTCCAACGTCCATGTTTTCCAGCATCTCTGAGCCCCAGGGCTTGCCTCCTTTGCTGACCCCTGACAGACCCCATGACTCGGCCCAGCCTTTGCCATCCTCTAGTCAACAGACTCTGCAGATGTTGGCTATACAGCAGGCCCTTGCTGGGTCCTGGGACTGGAGGAGGGTCACCCATGGTCAGGACCCTGAGGACCTCTAGTCAGAGGTGAGAAGTAGGGGAAGACAGACAGACAGACAGACAAAGACACACAGTGCCAGGAGTGGAGGTTGTTCATCAGAGAAGCTTTCCTGGAGGCGGTGATGTATGAGCTGAATTAAAGGATGTGTAGGATCCCACAGGTAGGCCAGTAGGGTGGAGGACTTTATTCATGTCTTGCAAATCTTCCTTGGATCCTAATATTTGTTTTTATCTGGTTGTAAAATCTGTAAGGGAATGGAGAGTATCCAGACTTACTCATTTTTGGATCTTCCTAGCGCTGGGCCTGTAACACAGTATATAAGATATAAAAGTGTGTTAAATGAGTAGGTTTCTGGGTTCCCTGCCCCGACATTGAAAGAAGGGAGAGAGAGAAGAGAACGGGCTGTAGACTCAACCCTTCCAATCTGTCCCACATTCGGTAACCCAGATAATCTCCTGAAAACAAACCACTAAGCTTGACCTCCCTGGCCTGGTAGACTTCGGTGGGCCCCACTGCTGGCCGAATGACGTTCTCCTGTGTGGCACAGAGGTCCTGTTCTGGGACTCTCCCCACAGACCCTCCCAACTATCGCTCTCTGTCATTCCCACCATCATTCTCACTATGCCTCTGGGCCCTTGCATATGCTGTGGCCTCTGCCTGAGGTCTCCCTCCATCCTTGCCCTGTCTCAGAATTGCTGTTCCTGTAGCACCTCACACCCCCTTCTACCTGCCCCGCACTCCTTCAGTGCTCACATCGCCCTGCCCTTGGCTGCTACCATCTGGGAGCAAGGAGCAGAGGGCAACTATGCCAGCGGGGGCATGGGCCGGAGGCGTCCATGTGGTTTTCCCATTGGAGGAAACTTTCACTCTGGATTTGGCGATGGAAGAACACAGATGTGTGTTCTTTATCTGGGACCCTGGAAAATACTGTGTTGTTTTGGGAAATCCCTTCACCTCTCTCTGAGTCCAGTTTCCACATCTGAAAAATGGCAACAATACTGCCCACATCACAGGGTTAAATGAGAGACTGTGTAGGAAACACTCACCACCTAGAGACTGCCCAGCCAGTGTTCCTTCCCTCCCCTGCCCCTTTCCTTTCAGAGAACATCATGCTCAAAGTCACAAAGTAAAATATCTACAGGGGCCAAAAAAGCGCCCCAAGCTCAAAGTGGAACAACAGAAACCACCCTTAGTCAGGCATGTAAGGGCCCAATAGGCGGCTTGGCATGACCCTTACTTCAACACCAGCAGGGGTGTTTCACTATCAGGCTCTGGTGTGGACCCTTCTGACCTGATTCCCCACATTGACAGTTCCCATCAATTCCCAGCCCATGGAGCTTGGGCCTCTGCAATAATGGACTTAAATATGGGAAGCTCACCGAGCACCTAAGAGTTTCTCCAAGTAAATAAGTCTGTCACCTGTGGTTTTATAATTAAAGAGGTTATTTTTGGAGAACACTAGGACACCCACTGGTAGCCCCAGAATTGCTTTTTGGAGGATGACCCCAAGGCGTGTGTCGATTGGCCTGAGCACATGACTGAGTCTCAGCAGAAACTCTCGTTCCTCACCCCTTGGCAATTCTGGTCTAGCTCTGATGGGCTCTGAGCTGGTTTCCCATGTCTGCCCAGTGCTGGTTGAGTTCTTCTTGCTAAATGAGGAATTAAGTCTTCAGCCAAGTTCAGAACAGAAAGGAGAGCCTGGGAGAAGATGACCACCCTCCTAGCTGGGTTGTTTCATTCAAGAACCAGCTTGGGAATGTGGCCAGATGACTTAAGTTGTTTCTCCTAAGTGAATATTCCAAATGGCTGAGGCTGACCCTCTGGAGTACGGTCACCTTGGACACGTTTCCCCTAGTGTTTTCCTTGTGGCTGCTGAGGGGAACTGTATCCAATAACAGCTCTGGAGACAGAGGTGGAATACCTTGGATATAGTGTTAATTCATTGATGCATTTAATTATTTGACAAAAATTATGGTTTTTCTATAATGTTCCTGGCCTGTTCTGAATGTTGGGTTTTTTAAAGCCAGTAAAAGGGTCAAAGTCCTTGTCCTTATGGAGCTTATATTCTAGTGGAAGGAGACTGACCAAAAAACAAATGCACAAACAGATTTATAATGGTAGGTAGTGATAGTGCTTTGAAGGAAAGGAAAGTAGGGAGGCAAGGCATGCTGTTTTGGGAAAGTGATCAGGGAACTCCTCTCTAAGAAGGTGGCATTTGAGCAGAGGCCTGAATGAAGTGAGAAAGCCATCCATGTGAGCATCTGGGAAGTCGGGGCTGTGTTCCAGACCTAGGGATCAGCAAGTGCAGAGGCCCTGAGGCAGGAGGTGCTCAGGTGTCCCGGGAGAAGCAGGGTGGCCAGGGATGCATGAAGTGATGCAGCAGAGAAGCAACGATGGGGACAGAAGAAGGAGATGAGGTCAGCTGTGCAGCAGGACCAGATCTGAGGCCATGAGCAAGGTTTGTAATTCACTCCAAGTGTGAAGGGAAGCCACTGAAGGATATGGAACAGGGAGGTGACATGATTAAATTTATGTCTTGTGAAATCCACTCTAGTTCCTGAGTGGAAAAAGACAAAATAGGAGCAGGGGAGCGAGCAGAAAGATCTGCTAGGAGGTCCTGCAGTAGCTCAGCAGAAGTGATGGGCTTGGTCTGAAGTGGAGGCGGGAAGAATTGGTTACACTGGAGATCGACCCTGAGGGACGAGGGTCTGCCAGTGCACTAGACGAGGAGTTGTGAGAGAAGGAGGAATCAGGGGTGACACCAGGGTTTTAGCCTGAGCAGCTGGAAAACTAGACTTGCTGTTCATTGCGATGGGGCGGAGTGTGGGAGATGCAGGTTTCGGGGGGAATGACAGGACCCTCTCAGACAGGTTTGGGTGCCTGTTAGACATCCAGGGGAGGTGTTGAGCATGTGGTTGGATATGTGAATCTTGGGCCCAGAGAAGAGATTAGGACTGGAGCCCTGTGCTTGGGAGTCATTGATGTATGGATGATATTCAAAACCATGAGAAGGATGACAGTTGCCAGAAGAGTGAGTATAGCTGGAGAAGAGAAGAGGTCCTAGAACTAATCCCTCAGGCCTGATTGACCCTGCGGTACCTCATCAAGGTGCTGAGAGAAACATGACAGCAAGGAGGAGGAGCTCCCTGAATTCTACATGGTGTGTCCCTACATGACCGGGCGGCCCCTGACAGCTCAGCCCCTCCCGGGTGTGGTCTCCTTCCCCTGTGCTTCGGTCTCTTCCCCACCCCTGCACCTCCAAATCTAAACAAAGCCTCCAGGCCCAGTGTTCTGGTTCATTTAGAGTCTGTCTTAGTCTGTTATGGCTGCTATAACAAAATACCTTAGACCAGATAATTTATAAACAATGGAAATGTATTGTTCACAGTTCTAGAGGCTACAGAGTCCAAGATCAAGGCACCAGCAGGGTGGTTGTCTGGTAAAGGTCCGTTCCTCATAGATGGCACGTTCTATGTGTCCTCACATGTTGGAAGTAGTGAAGAACTCATTCAGGCCTCTTTTATAAGGGCACTAATTCTGTTCACGAGGGTGGAGCCCTCACAACCTAATCACCTCCCAGAGGCCCCACCTCTCAGACTTTCACTTTGGTGACTAGGTTTCAGTATATGAATTTGGGGGGGACACAAACATTCAGACAGTCATTAATCAAGCCATAGTAGCTGCTTTCTCCTTCCCACAGGAACAACTCATTTGATACAAATAGCACTTTACAGTTTACAAAGCCATTTTTCTATCATGAGTCCATTTAATCATCATAGTGACTCTGTGAGGCAGGTATTGCCATCTCTGTGATGAGGTCAGTGAGAAAATTGAAGCTCAGTGAGGTTTGGTGGTTTGCCCCAAGTTCACACAACCAGAGATGGGCTCAGCTATTATTCAGATCCATCCACGACATCCGACTCATTGACGCGGCACTGGGGGCCTCCCTGCTTGGACTCTGCAGGCAGAACTGTCAACTTGGCAGAAAGTGTCCACAGCAACACGTGCAGGGAAGGCCAGAGCTTAACTGAGTGCAAGCTCAGTGTGGATCAGCTGGGAGGGGGCAGCCAGAGCAGAAAAGGGCTTCAAAGCAGGATTAGAGGATCCAGAACTGGGGCCAGGGGTAAGGGAAGGAGATAGGGGGTTGTGCTTTCTTCTGCAAAAGTTTATCCAAACCCGAGAAAAGCCCCCACTTCTGGCCTCCAAGATTCAAGAAGAAAGGAAGCATGAAACAGTGAGGTTTCTAGAAAGGGTGGTCAGGGAAAGAAGGAGGCTTGTATTTGGGGGTGTTCTGTGAGCCAGGCCTGAGGTGCATGTCATCTCTTCACTTCGTCTTGACTGGCCAGAATTCAGTCACATGGTACCTGCATCTACCAGGGAGGCCAGAAAACAGCCTCATGTGTGTGCAGGGAGGAGAGGAGGGCACTGATACTGGCCAGCCCTGGGAGTCTTTTACTAAGGGGGAAACAGCCACCCCTCCTCTAAGACTTGTGAGATGAAGGGCCTGCCTGTCAGTGACCCAGGGACAGAGGAAGGTGGATAGAATGGTGACGAGACTCAAAACAACATCCAGTGAGAATGGCAGAAATGGGAAGGCTCTTTCACCTGAAGACCAGGCAAAAGACCAGAGCAGGACTAGGACCTGGCTGCAGACCCTCATCTCTGCAGAGCTCCCTAGCAAAGAAGCAGGTATCTCTCGGGGGTCCCAGAAGCTCATTACAGGAATTACCCAGGATCACAGAGGAAGACTGCACGTGAACCTGGACTTGAACTCTGGTCCTCACCTCTGTTTTCCCAGCCTGACTGAGAGCTCCTTGAATATAGAGATGGTGTCTGATTGATTTGGGGTTCTACACGTCCATCCTGTGCAGTCCACATGCAAGCCCAAGTATGTTGTGGCATGAAGAACATGGGTTTTGAAATCAAACAGACCCGAATTCAACTCCTGCTTCCCTAATCACAAGCCATATGATCTTGGCAGTTATACCTCTTTGAACTTCAGTTTTCTCACCTATAAAATGGGTATAATCCATCTCATAGGGTTGTTGTGACTGTTGAAGAGACATAGTTTGTGGATTTCCTGGTGCAGTGCCTGGCACACAGTGGGTTTGCAAATGCTTTTTTCTTCTACTTTTCATTGTCCGTGATAGTGGTGCCAAATCTTCGAACCACAGCTGGTCTCAGGAGGGACAACACAATTCTGACACTCTGAGTGATGACAGAGAGGTGAGGCTGATTTGGCTAAGGGCCACCACAGTGCTCCCCCAACATTGGGGTATTCCCAGGGGCAGCAGGGTGGGCATAGGGACCGTTTCATCCACTGGGTCACAGTAGCCCACCAGCTGGGTCCCAAGGAAGTTTTGACGTGACTGGCTGCTTAGGGTTTTGGGTTGGGACAGACGAGGCAGTTAGGAAGTGACCTAGGGGCAGTCCTCATGACGGTGCCTCACCGGCCCTATAGCCAGGCGAGAGTAGCTGTGGCCCCTCACAGGGGAAGCAGTTGCCGTGCCTAGGAGGTCACCTCTGCTTTCCCACCCAATCAAGCACAATGGAGAAGGGCTGCATTCTCCGTCCGTCTGTCTCCCCTTTGCCATGGGGTTGGCTGCCCTTCCTGCTTGGCTGCCTCAGGCAGGCCAGGGGGCTTTCCAGGGGTGAGTTAGCAGCCCCTGAAGAGTGGGAGAGGAAGCCCCAAGGGCGAAGACTTTGAGGTGGGAGCCCTGCTAGGGCTCCCGGGCCATGCTAGCCATGTGATCTGCTTTCAGCCTTCCTTCTTGGTTCCCTGTTAGTGCCTTGTGGCCAGGCAAGTGACCTGAGAATCTGCCGAAGGGGTTCCAACATAGATGACCACACAGATGAAACCAATGACTGTGGGATTCGAGACCAGTTATCATCAAGTGTCTCTCTGGTTCCTTTTCCCATTTTTCTCATATGAAGTAATTATCAGCCACCCCTTGTGAGGAGGTCAAATTAAAAATAATTATGTTAATAATTATATGCATACAGAAACTTGGAGCTGATGAAATACTTTCACGTTATTTGATATAAGGCTCTATAACAACAATCTTGAATCCCCACAGTATCCCCTGGGGTAGGCATTTTGATCCCTAGTTTGCAGTTGAGGACACAAGCTCAGAGGGGTCCATCAGCATGTCTGAGGTCACATCGCTGGTTAGTGGCAGAGCCATGATTTGAGCCCAGGTCTTCCTTGCTGAAAACCTGTCATCTTCCCATTCCTCCCATGGGAGAGCCCAGGCTGGGCTCCATTTCTACCTCTTTCCTTGCCATCAACAGAACAGCCACCCAGGTTCTTTGTGAAGTATTTGTGTGTTTTCTGATGGTGTGATGGGAGTGAGGGGGCAGTAACAAGTCTGAGTCAGGGAAGTGAGGAATCCTCTAGTCATCCACTCATTCATTCAGCAGGCGTTGTCTCGAGCCCCTACCGCGTGTCTTGCTTGATCTCTATGTTGGATTTTGATCTGGAACATGAATAAGAGTTGGCTGTCCCTGGGTCATAGGATGGGATAAATATGCAAATCTCTTCATCTCTATCACTTCATTGTCATGGGATTTCTCTGAAATCGTGTCCTCAGCAACAGAAAAAAAATGTCATCTCCTTCCTCCACCATGTCATTTAGATGTGTTATTCTTGTTACATGAAGGGCTTAGTTGTGGCAGGCTCTTAAAATACCAATACACTCTTTGGACTGTGTTGGGGATAAAACCTGCCTCTGTTATGTGAGCGAAAGTGTGGGTGCAAGAAAGTGCAGGATGTCAAGGAGCTGG
Organism: Cynocephalus volans; assembly: GCF_027409185.1. Classification (NCBI taxonomy): domain Eukaryota; kingdom Metazoa; phylum Chordata; class Mammalia; order Dermoptera; family Cynocephalidae; genus Cynocephalus; species Cynocephalus volans. The sequence continues at coordinate 40,380,420 of NC_084467.1, read as the reverse complement.
AATCAGAGAGAACTGGGCTCACAACCTGCTTCAACTGTCAAAAGTCATCCGGTGAACATTTATGGAGCATCTGTTCCATGCCTGGCCCTGTGCTAGGTGCTAGAATACAAAAAGGAATCCAAGCCCCTCTTCGCAAGGAGCTTACAGTCTAGTCCAGTGGCTTGACGTGCACAAGTGTACTAGTGTGTCACAGTGTTGAAATAAAGGAGTGTGCAGGGCCTCTGAGGAGAGAGGGCCAACTCCTCCTGGATTGAAGTTGTGATTTGGGAAGCCTTCATGGCAGAGATGGATCTTTTTGCTGAGACCTGAAACAAGAGTTCACCAGACATTCAGAACAGAAAGGGCATGCCTGGAAGAGGGAGCTGCATGATTAAAAAAGGCTCAGGTCCTCATTAAAACACCAAGTGAATTCAAAGAGTTTGATATAGCTTGGCATGGCAGGAGTAGAAAGGAGAAGGCAAGGTGCAGAAATGGACCATTGAGGGTGATTTTTTTTTTTTATTGCACCATAATTGATTGTACATACCTGTGGGGTACAGTGTTGAATATTAATACCTCTGTGCAATGAGTGATGTTCAAATCAGTGTTGAGGGTGAGTTTAGGCTTCATCCTGCCACTCTGGAAATCTGCCTCTTCTCTCTGTACCCCAGTCTCTCAATCTATAGAAAGAGGATGGTGATGTTTACCTGACATTGCTATTGTAAGAATTATATCAGATAATGATTGTAAAGGGCCTAGCATGGTTCCTAGCACATAGCAAGTGCTCGAGTAAACTCTCACTGCCAGTGAGCAGATGAGAGTAAAGACATCCCAGGCAGGTGGAAGACCTCGGCTTCTGACGTCCACGAGCATGAGGGAGGCCTGAGAGTCCAGAGCATACTCTGGCCTGTCTGGATGCCTGGCTCACTTGACCTTGCCCCCCCCCCCCACCTTATGGCCCCTCACACTGATTTTCAGGGATGGGGTGGTGCAGTAGGTGCTACTACAGGCTGGGGCATGGCAGGTGGCAGAGCCCACCAGAGACTATCACTGGCCAGCTGCAGCCATCTGCCTTGGTGCGGTCATTCCCAGGAGTTTGAAAGGCTTTCCCTGGATGCAGCCAGGAGCCAGCTCTGATTTGAGCCCTGTTAACATCCAAGGTCATCTGTGAATCATCAGCTGAGCCCAGATGCTACCTGAACAAGTTGGGCAACTGAAATGTATACCCTCTTCCTCCGCCTTAGGCCTTAATACTTCTTTAGTCTGGTGGTTTCCATCCAGGTAAGCATCTCCTGACTTGCTTTGGATATTCTAGTCCATTTCTATGACTCCCTTGATATAGTTCCTCTTCTCTCTGGACTTCAATTTCCTTGTTTGAAAAGTGGGGGATCATCTGCAAAAATAACATGCTCTGCAAGCCACCTTTCTATTACACATATGATTTTATCCTTTGCTGGCCCCATTCCAAATCAAGGAGATTTTGCCGCGTTTGACATCGTCCTCCATTCATTCAACACGTAGCGTTTCACTATGAACTGCACAGCGTGCACTGGTCTAGTGGTGACAGGACATCCACACTTCCTGCCCTTGTGGTGCTTACATTGCAGGGGAGAAGTGGACAATAAATAAGTAAATAAATGAACATATAATACGATTTCAGGTAGTTTTTAAGGTTTGTAAAGAAAAATATAGCCAAGCAAAGAGAATAGAGATCTAACTAACGAATTTGACAAACGTGTATTGAGGTCCTACTTTGTGCCTGGCCCTGTGCTGGGTCCCGGGGAGGTGCTGTCTGGCAGGCCTGCTGCTCTCCCGCCTGGCCCAAAAACTCTTCTCAGCGCTCCTGACAAGACATGTCTGCCTTCCCGTCTTGCCTCTCCTGTCTGCCTCCCGTCCCTCCCTCCCGTTCCTTTTATCTTTTCTTCCTTCTCCCGTTTGTTCGGTCATCAAACATCTCAAAGTGTAAGGTGCTGAACATTATGTCAGGTGGTGGAAATTACTTCACAAGAGAAATTTGTTTACAGCTACGGTATCAATTTCGTGTTGACTTAGATACAGTGTTTTGGGCAGCTTCCCATTTTTTATATACTTTAGAACAGATATATATTTCAAAAACTATCCAATCTCAAATATTTGGGAAAAAGTGCCCATAAAATCATCTGGGCCAAGAGCCTTTTACAATTGTTCATTTTCTTCTATGGTTGCTCAGGTTGGTTTTTTTTTTACTTTTAAAATAAATTTTGAAAATATCCAGAAACTTATTCCTCTCACCTGGACAGCCTTTTCTCTTATTATTAAAATAAGACTTTGTTGGTATATTTCTTTTATTTGTTGGTTCATGGTTGTCTCTTTTTCCCTTAGTTTTGTTTTCCAAAGTTTTGTTGTACTGATTGGTTTGGTAAAAAAATCAGCTCTTGGATTTGTTACCAATCCACTGTTTCTATTTTCTAATTTATTTATGTGTATCTTTATTTCTTTCCTACTGCTTTCCACAAGTTTCTTTTTGGTTCTCTTTCTAAATTACATAGTTGCACTCTAAATTATTTTTTTCTCAGTCTATCCTATTTAGTTAAGAATGCATCTGAGTATAAGAATTTCTCTCTCAGCATAGTTTTGGCAGCATTCCCTTAGTTTGATGAATTGTTTTCTTTTTTTCATTATTTTCTAAATATTTTGTAATTATATTTTTTTCTTTTTATTCTTTGGCATAATATTTTTAGAAAAGTTATTCTAATTTCCATGTGGCAGTTAACTGCAGCTGTTTCTGTTGTTGTTAAAACATTGTTACTAATTTCTGGTTTTAGTAGTCATAATCTGAGAATAAAAATTGTATATATTTATACCATTTGGATTTATCAAATTAGTCTATGTTTGTAGAGTAAAAAAATGGTTATATGTCCTTAACTCAACTTTATTATTTTATTCTTTTATTCTTTAAATCTTTTGTCCTTATTTATTTTTTCTTTTGGCATTTTTCTCTACCCTTTTGATATTTAATGCATATTATGTAAGATATAAAGCATAATCATATAATGAACACCTGTGAACACACCACCAAACCCCATAGTTGAAACATTACCGACATTTATCAGTGCCCTATCACTTTGCTTACCCTCAGAGGTAACCACCATCATCAATTTATGTTTACAATTTTCTTGCTTTTTAAATACACTTAAAAAAAATCACCTATGTATGATTGTCTGAAACTAGAAACAACCTAATTGACTTTTTATTTTTGCCTATGCATGCTATGTAGCCTCCTGCTACGATTTCTGGTGTTTCTCCTTGAATTTCTAATACTTGTTGCTTTAAAGACTTGGATGCTTTCTTGGGTACAACAAGTTCATGACTGTCAAATCTTCAATGTAGATCTCCCTTTTATTAATTTAACATGATCAATGTCTCCCTTGTTAAATGGTTTTTGCCTTGAATTCTGTTTTGTTATTAAGCTTGTCACCTCTGCTTTCTCTTTCCGTTTGCCTGAAATATTTTGGAAGTTTGATTTTTAACCTTACTGTGTAATTTTGCCTGAAATGCAGTAGATGGTAATGTTTAAAAAGTTGTGCTCTGAGAATGGATTGAATTTAAATCCCAATATGTTAGCTGTTTGACCTGGGGCAAGTTACTTAGCTTCCTTATGTTGCAGTTGCCTAACCTGAGACACAGGAGTAATAATGCTTCTGTCTCATGTAGTTATTGGGAGAAGTGGATGAAATAATTAATGCATGAGAAAGGCTTACTTAGCACAATGCAATTCACAAGGCAGGTATGCCATAAACGTTAACTATTTTTATGGAGTTTGTCTCTTGTAAGTTGCACGTAATTTAATGTTTGTATTTTAGTCTGAGAATTTCTGTCCTTGATAATATAATTTAAATTGCTTATAATCATTCCCTATCTGATCTGTTTGATGTTGATTCTGTCACCCAATTTTATACCCTCTCCTTTTAATACATTTCTTTTTTGCTCTTAACAATGGTTTCTCTATTTTTCTTTGTTTATACCTTTTTCTATTGATTTAGAAGTTAATAATCCTTTTTGCAACTTAATTCCCTAATGCATGCTTAAAATGTGTGACATTTGCAGTTGCGCCTATATTTTTCCAATTATCAGTTAAGAAAAAAACAATATTTATTTTCCTTGCTATCCCCTTCAACACTTGATAAATCTTTATTTCTGATTTCTAGTACTAAAGAAAATTCAGAGACCAGTTTTCTCCTTTGCTGTCAACCTCTTTTCCTTCCTTGATGTTGATATAATTCTTAAAGTTTATTTTGCCAAGATCTGGCTAGTTACGTTTTTCTTTTTCATGAATATTGCCTAGAACACTGATCTCTTTGGGGCTTTTGACTCAAATAGATATTTATTTTGTTTTAGTTAAGTACATTTTCTTCCTGTTATGTATTTGTCACCTTTTATTTTTATTGTACTCACCCCCCAAGAATGTTGATAATTCTTAGACTCCATTGCTGTATTTTGTACTCTGAACTTGCTCTCTACATTCTTTTGAGAGGTGCTTAAATTTGTCCTTGTCACTCAGTTTCCCACAGTATGAGTTCTGTTCTTTTCTCACTCCCATCAGAATTCCAAGCTGGTATTTTATTTTGTGTTAACTTGCCATACCACCTTATTGCAATCAGCTTTCTTTGCATCTCTGTCTTTATCTTATCCTACTTCCCACTCTTCTTAGAAGCCGAGACTTCTGGCATTACTTGAAGGATACCAAGCAGATGGTCTCTGAAATGTTCTCAATTTCTTTTCAAACTTTTTCTTTCTCCAAGTTTTCGGAACAATGTTTCCTTTTACTCTTGCCATAGTATCTCTTCGAAGGTCCCATCTTTTTGTTTCTTTGAAAGTTTTATTTTGTTTTGCTTAATCATCTTTGAATAGAGAAGGGTCTCTGCTGACCTGGCATTTGCAAACAGGAAGCCTAGGAGTGGAGCACTGTTAACCCCGCACTGTGGGTGTAGCACCTCCAGATTGAGACATGAAGTTCAAGTTGACAGTGCCCTACCCCAGCTCCGTTTGCGGGGTGATTTTACCTGCCTGAAGCTGGCTCTTCTACTTGGCCAATTTCTAGATTTCCTGACTACAGGATCAAATAAACTCTTAGATACTGCTCTTCCTTGCCCAGAGTAGTACCTAAAAGACCTTCCTTCCCCCCAGCATGCACTACCTCCAATGCACTTCCTGTCTTAACCCCTGTTTACAAGGCTTTTCCTTAAGTGTCAAAGTGTTCCTGGACACCAGTCCATTCTCTGCTTTCTATTGCCTGCATGATCAGAGTTGCTGTCTCAGAGTGGATGTTAAGAAAGAAGAAGAGAGGAACACAGGGCCAGAGAGGGAGAGGGCAGTGCAGGACTCAGGCTCGGGCTTCCCCAGAAGGCAGGTCCTCTAAACTGGTGGAATCCTGTTTTCCTGTTCACCACATCTTAGGTTTGGGGACAGGATGTGCAGGGAGTAAAGTGTTTTTCCATAGTTTGGGATGAATATTCAGAGGGTGTAGCCCTGAATTTACCCCACTCCAAAATTTGACATAATTTATAGTACTATTGTCAATTTTTGTCATTTTGTGTATCTTTCATAGACTTTTAATAGAAAGTCAGAAGGTGGCATGTGAAGTATTATAGTCAACTATCATATTAATAACCAAATATGTCAAGAAAGGGTAATTTTACATGCTTTATTTATTCATTCACTCACTCATTCATTCATTCGTTTATGTCTACTTCCTCTACTAGAACTGAGAGTTCGGAAATTATGGATTTTTATCGTTTTACCCCCAACCCAGCACAGGAAGTGGCGTCTAATAAGTGCTCAAAAACCAGCACAAAATAGGGCAGAGAAGAGACCCTCAGTTTGCATCCGATAATATTTTGAAGTCTTAGTGCTGTTAATCACCATCAAGTGTAATACACATCCACAATTTTAAAGCACATTAAGATCTACTATCTAATTTGATGCTAAAGACAACCTGGGATTAAGTAAGACAGGTACTATTCTTCCCAGTTTATGGATGAAGAAACTGAGACCCAAAATAAGGCAGAAACTGCCCATGGTCACACAGAGTCTCAGGTAGGACCGGAAGGGTCCCCTCCCTCACAGGGTTGGTGCTTTCTTGGGTCAGCTGCCTCCTCTCAAGTCTGGCCATGTGGACAGGAAGAGAAGCAAGAGAGGTCTGAAGGGAGGTCTTGGAGAAGGCTTCCTGGGGGACTGAGTCTGGAAGGTGGGGAGGGACAGTGGGCAGGAGCATCCCATCAGGGGGCAACTCGAGCAAAGACATGGGTGTGGCCAGAGGCTCACGGGAAGAGGGCCTCCCGCACTTGCAGGTGAGGGCAGAAAGCAAAATTCTCCAAAAATATTCAAACTGCACTTCAGCCAAGAATCTAGATCTCAGCTTATCCCTGCCTCCACAAGCCCTTTTGTGGCATTTGTTCCTATTGGGATGGGGGAGGAGGGAGAGAACAAAGGTACTGGTGTCAGACAAACCTGACTGTGAAGCCTGACTCCTCTAGTTACTGGACAAGTTTCATCATCTGGACTTGCTGACCACTGTGAAGGTTAGAGAAAATCATGTATGTGAGGTCCATGGCACATAATAGGTGACCAAAACCTCTGAGCTTCCTTCCTTTCCTTCTTGGCTCTCTTGTGGGCAGGTAAGAGATGGACCTGTTCTCTGGACCCCTAAATAATCTTGCAGCACAGCAGAGTGATGTGCAGGGATGGCCACAGGATAAAGCCAGGCACACCCTCCTACCTGTCAGGGCCATATGATGTATTCCTCAGAAGAGGACATCATCTTGCATTTCCTTCCATGAACACAGAGGCTAATTTCCTCCTAAGTGAAGCCCTTGGCAGCTAAGCCTCCACATATGGCAGACTCCCTTGTCTGCTGTCAGAACAAAGCCCCGTGCTCCATGCAAATGCTGTACATTTTAATTGTGCCGAGCAGCCCCCTCCTTGCTAGCCATCCTGGAAGAAGAACACAGGGTGCATCACGGACGAGGCACTGTCAGAGGGAGTCTGGATGTGCTGAGTAACTTGCTGCAGTTTCAGAGACTGCCCCAGAGGTATTGCCTGATACAGCTGGCTTCCTGGAGCCACAATGGAGGAAACCTATCAGCATGTGTAGGCATTGGGCAGAATCTACTGTGTGTGAAACTCTGTGCTGGGCACCTTCTGTGTTGAAGCAAGGGGAAGGAGGCATGGCCTGGAGGAGCTTATAGTATAATGAGAGGGCTTATTTTGGGTTACCCTAGAAGCAAACCTGAGACAAGACTCTGAGTGCAAGTAATTTTTTGGAAAGTGAGGAAACACCAGGAGGGGGTAGGAAATAAGACAGAAAAGGGAAGGAAGCTAATCAAGGGTATGTTATTGAAAAGGTTACCTCTGTGGGCAAGCAAGGCTCAATCCTGTTCACTCAGGTAGACACTGTAGATTATGCTTTACAATTATCCCAAGCAAGAGGCAAAAGAGCTAGTATAATTTAAACATCAGTCATTGGTTGAGGGCTGTTGGGTAGGGGAATGAGGTGTAAATTCCTTGGCACCTCTGTCCTGCTGTGCACATGGGCAGAGTGGGTTCCAATGGCCAGAGAGAGACCTCAGGTGCAGGTACAGGTGCAGGTACTGGCAGGTGGACCTCAGGTTGCAATGGGGTGAACTGATGGAATACAGGCATGGCAGCATCTGGTACAGAGAGAGATACTAGACACATATGTGCAAATGATGATATTCAAATAATAGTGAATTGAGTGCCTGCCATGTGCTCAGTACTTTATATCCTCACAGCATCCCTATGAGGCAGGCATTATTGTCCCTATTCTATGGAGAACAAAACTGAGGTGCTGAGAGGACCTGTGCCATGCTTAAGATCACAGAGCGTTAAAAAGCCCAGGCAGGAGGCAAATCTCTTCTGCCTGCTTCCAAAGCCGGGGTCCTATGCAGAGCTCCCCATAAGACAGGACAGAAATGAAGGCCGAGCCCCACACTGCTGGGCTGGTTTGATCGGTATGGCTGTAGGTAAGTGAAGGGAATGTGGAGTCAGGCTTGAGAGACCAGGAGAATCTTCTGATGTGGAGAAGCAGCTAGAGAAAGAGTGTGGTTGGCAGAGGGTTCCACCCCACAACCATGAATGGGAACCAAATGGATGACACTGTTGTAAAGATGGGGAGAGGTGATCCCAACTTTGAAGAGCAACTATGGTTTGGCATGAGCTCTCCTTCCCATTTGTTTGCTCTGTGACTTTGAGCCAGGTATTTAACTTCTCTGGGCCTTAGCATTCTTATCTATGAATAGAGATAACAGCATTACCTTACTGGGGTGTTGTGAGGATGAAATGACAGAGCACATGTAAGGTGCCTGGCACAATGCGGGGCACATAGTAGACGGAACTTGAGGCCACCTGCTCGGTTCCTGGCCCTCCTCTTGAGATAGGCTTGTGTCCTGACTGAGCCTTAGTTTCCCTCTCCATGGAACGGAGATAAGAATCTGTGGCTCAAAAGCACCTAGGGCTGCTGTGGGTCAGACAAAGCTAAAGGACAGAAACCTTATGGTGATCCATCCAGCTCCTCATGCATGAGCAGTGGAGGAGCAAAGGTGCCCAGTTCTGGTCTGTCTCTGCCACCAACATCTCAGGTGGCATTGGGCAGTTCCCTTTTTCTTTGGGTCAGAATGACAGGGTCGGCTAAGGTGGTCTCTGAAGGCTCTGGGATGTTGGGCTTCTCCCCACTGTGCCCCAGTGGCCTCCCTCTCCCCCTGTCCTGGTCAGTCTCCTGATCTGGTTCCTCATTGCCTGGCTCAGTCAGCTCCAGCCCTGCTGTTGCTTCTCCGGGGTTTCCTGCATGCTGCATCCCACTGATCTGCTCTTGGACTGGACCAAACCTGATAGCAATTCTCAGTGTCCGTGGTCCAGTCATGGTCACCCTGAAACCAGAGCCCAGCTATGTGTGTGGAGGTAGATTTCCCAGGTTGCAGGGTCACTGTGGCCTGGGATGCAGAGGAGGTAGAACACGGACCAGAGCCCAGGCTGTTCCAGGCTCAGTCCAGCCATGGCCTAACCTTAGGAGTTATTCTGTGATAGGGTCCAATCAGGAACTGACCTCAGGCTTTGTCTGCAGTCAGGCTGAGGGATCAGGGTGTGACCAGGATTAGGCTCTAACTGTGGCTGAAGCTCAGTAGCCTGGATGTATCCCTTCTTTCTCTAAGGTTCAGCCATCCTACCCACAGGCCAACAGGATTTTAGCTCCTGCCATCAACCCAGGCCCCAGGACACTTGCTCATACCTCTTACAGTGACCTCAGGCTCCAGATCTAGAGCAGTTTCTGTCAGTGCTCTTTCTGTCCTTTCATTCTGGGTGTATCTCGAGAACCAGAACTAATGGAGTAAGTGAATGATTATGTGGTATGATTTCAGGGATACCAAGGAAGCTTATAGAAACCCCCAAATGCTCCTTCCAGCTGTCTGGTCAATGCCGAAATCCCTCAATTAGAGATTCATTCATTTAGCATGGTCTTATAACACCGAGGTCAAGGGTTCAGTTCCCCGTACCAGTCAGCTGCAAAAAAACGAAACAAAAAAATAAAAATAAAGAGATTCATTCATTTAGATTAGTTCTTGAAGCCATAGAAAAACCATTGGACCAGGAGTCAGTAGATGGGAATCAAGTCTCATCTCTGCCTCTTACTTACAGTTGTGATACCACACTTCTCTGAATCTCACTTTCCCTGTCTGTAAAATGGGAACGATAATGCCCACCTCCCAAAATTGTTATCTAGGTTAAGTGAGACATAGAGTGTAAAGCCCTGGCACCTGGCAGGGACACCACGAGCATGCCTTCCTTTCTCTAGCCTTTGACGGGGAGAACAGGGTGGATTTGGAAGGCGTCATGCTGGAAGTCACCAGTAGGTGGCAGCACAAGGCATTGTCGTTCCTTCCCGCCTCTCCTAATGAGGAGGTGCTGTGGTATGTTGGAAAAAGAACCCTAGCCCTTCACGTTAGTGGGTCTAGGCTATATGGCTTCCTGTCTTGCATGGTGAAGAGCTGCCAAGTCTGCTACTGGCGGGGTCTGGGTTGGTGACACTTACAAAGTGTGACCCTATTCCCCAGGGATAGAGAGAAATGTCAGCCTCACCCCTGCCCTTAAGGAATCTGCAGTCTAGGGAGGGAAGCCTGAGTGCATAGAGACAGGCTACAGAGGGGAAGAAGGGAGCATACAGGCTGCAGGATTGTGGTGAGAGACATCCAGCCCTGCAAGGGGCATCAGCAGGGGCTTCCCAGGGGAGGAGGGCTCAAGCAGAAGGAAGTCAGGGACATCTGGAGGCGGCTAAGGTTTTGCAAGGGCTGCCTTTGGTTCTGTGTGCTTGGAGCACACCACCTGTCATTTCCATTGCAGACCAGCTATATATGTAGGCCACATTACTGTTATTTCTGTAAACCCCCCAACTCTCTCACTTTCTCACCCCAGAGATGCCTGATCTCCCAACGGACACCAAGTGAAGACTCTCCTAGGAATATTTCCATCTCCTCAGTCCTGTCTCTTGCTTTTCAAGTAAGAAAGCACCTGGATATACTATGATATTTCTTCCTGCTTTGATGACCACAGGTCCTCTTATAAAAGAAAACACCCTGGGCAAGGAATATAAGGCCCCCATGACTATATTCTAAGCCCTGTCCTTTCACTGTTCAGCTGTGACCTTGGACCTCATTTCCCATTTTGTACAATAAGGTTGATCTAAAGGTCCTAAGAAAACTCCCAGCTTTAGCATTTAACACCCGTAGATGCTTCTAGATCCTAGGGCCACCTTGCTGAGCGACCTTGGGAAGGTCACCAGCTAGACACTGTGGAAAGAGCATGTGGATCCTTCTGGGCTCAAAGGAGGTGACAAATGTAATAGTGCTTTGGAAATTTAGTGCAGCCACCTAAGGATGTGCACGTTGAGCTCCTGGGAGATGAGTAGGTCAGATTCAGATGGGTGTACATCCCCTGCAGAGCCTGGTTGGGCACCTGGCACTGGCTGCTTGAGGGATAGGATGTACAGGAAGAGATGAACTAGCTCTAATATTTCTAATATCCCCTCAGTTGTCCTGGGGCAGTAGCAGCACCTTTACTCTGTGGGCCTCAGAGGGCAGGGCTGGGGCCAGTGTAGGCAGCCTTCAGTATTAGGTGAGCTCTGCTGGTGAGGAGGCCCTTCTACCAGTGATGGCTAAAGATGAATCCAGGTGGTGAGGGTCAAGCAAAGTCCACTCTCGGTGAGGAGTGAGGGTGGGGACTGGTGGTTGTTGAGGCCAGTTCTTCCTAAAGCTGGCTGTGCTTAGAAACTGAACTCTGAAGGTCTGTCTTTACAGCCTTTGGGGGATGTGGCTTAAAACTCGGTATTTTCATAAACGGAAGTGCCTTAGAATGGAGTCCACCTGCAGAATTTGACTGTCCTTCCTGAGTCTCTCTTCTAGTCAAGCACTCCTCCTCCACCCCAGCCACCTTCCTGACACCTGGACAAAGCTGTAATGGGTCTGTCTGCTGGGTCCCAGACTCCCTTCCATTCTGAAGTACAACTGGTTAAAGGGAAGGGGGTGGGGAAAAGTATAAGTCAGATGCATTTGAAGGAAAGCAGCTTTGAAGTCCTGAGGCCATTATGTTAATGGCATTACTCAATTTCTGGAAGCAATCCTGATTAAATATTCATTGGCTTTGATTATACTGAAATTAGGGCTAAAGCGTGAAGTCAAATTGAGGGGAATAATGGCAGTGTAAATAATGCATGGCCTCTAAATTGAAAACACCAGCTTGTGCGGCCCCAGCTCTCCCCCCACCCTGCTTGTCACTGTGCCATTTGTTTAGAAGGTGATTAGTCCGATGCGGGCATCTCATACCAGCTGGGGAACTGGGAATTGGAAGGATCTCAGCGCTCTGTGTGTCTCTGTGATTGCAGGAGAATTGAAGCAGACGCCTTGCAGCAGGGGATTTTCTCCAGGTCAGAGACCTGGAAGCTTGGAATCTTAGTGAAGCCCCATCATAGAGTCCTGTACTCTTTGAGTGACAATCACAGACTCTGGGAATAGAATCCTGTGCTCTGAATCTCTGACCATGTAATCTCTGCACAAAAAAAGAGCGAGTGGGCTGGGGAGGGTTGCAGCAGGAGAGAGTTTAGAATAACCAGTTGAGAGTCATTCAAATTAGTGAGGTAGAGAGACAGAAGGTATATGATGATTATAAAAGGATGGGATGAGTGCTCTATACAGGTGTGTGCAAGATGCTGTTGTGGGAATCCAGACAAGGACTTTCACTGGGTATAGGGAAATTATTGCAGGTGGGGCGGCTGGAGCAGGAGAGAAGAGTTAAGAAACTTGCTAGATGGCATCTCATCTTCCTCTGTGACCTAATGCCTGGCCCAGGGCCTGGCACAGAGTGGAAGCTGATGGATGTTGGTAGAATAAATGGATGAATAAATGCTCCTAGAGGAAAACTCTCAGAAACACGGAAAGACCATCACAAGTAGCCAGAACCCCCAGTCACCGTGCACTTTCTACGTGCTGGGCACTGTGCAAAGTAGCAGGATTACGAGACTTATTTTATCTCTCCCAACATTCTCACGAGGGTAATACAATGACTATTCCCATTTTATGATCAAGAAAAGCAACACTTTTAAAGAACTTAATTTATACACACAGCTAGTTAAAGAAGTTAAATTACATACACAGCTAGTAAGTAGTGAATCTGGAATCCAAACCCTCAATTATTGCTGAGGCTTTTTAAAAAAATGTTCTCAGTATTCTGCATCTGCAATGATAGATATTAACATGGAACTGTTTTTATCCTCTGTCTCTCTCTCCCCCCTCACCTTATCCTTTTATACCCATGACTTTCTCTCTGCTTTAGGATTCTGAGAGGCTGGTGCACTCACTCATGTAGTGGGATTACGAGAACAGAGCTGCGTGTACATTAGCATGTGATGAGTCCTAGGGCCAGGAGAGCATTGAGTGTGAGCTGCCACACTCCAAACCACAGGCTCTGCTGTTTTCTTTTTTGTAATTGAATGCAGGTAAAGTAGGTTGGGGGACAGAGCAGGTACAAGGCAGAGTGTAAAGAGGGCTTGTGGGTCCAGGGACTGGAGCTAGTTAGTTATGGCTCATGCAGGGCAGGAGTGAGTCAGACTCAACCAGAGCCTGATCCCGGCAACCCTGTGGCCCCCAGGAGGGCTGCTGGGTACCCAGAGGAGAGCTCAGTTCAGCAAGCTGCCTCCCTCTTTCCATCAGGGCAAGAAACCTGAAGTCCCCGAAGGCTGTCAGTGCACTTTCAATTTTTCTGTGGACTTGGAAGGGGGGTTTCTGTTTTCTGTTGTGGCGTCCACGCTGATCTGTGAAGTGACAGAGAATGGATTTCACCAGGCTTGTTCTTGGCGCCTTCTGCCAGAGGCCTTCCTAGGAAGTTGAGCCGAGTGTGTGTAAAGATGTACTGCGCAGAGCGCCACCTTCTGGTAAGACACAGGGACAGCTTCAGGAGAGCTGCCTGCAGGTTCGAGGCCACCTACAGCCCTGGTGCCCTGCACAGGGGTGCATTTTGATCCCCCCCCATGCACACACACCATCATAAAATTCTCTTTTGTGGAGCCAGCCGACAGGCCAATATGGAGTCCACCTGGTCAGGTGGGCTCTGCGACAGGGAAAGCAGGCCAGCCAGGAGTCAAGAACTCCGGAATAAGTTCTCAGTTCCCCCACCACCATGTGAAGCAATTTACCTTCTAATTTAGCCCAGTTTTCTCTCTGTTGAATTGATGGTGAAATTGGACTAAATATTTTTCCCATGCAAATAATTTTCAGATACACTTCCTTTCCCAGCAAATGCTCATTGGTCTCTTAATTTGCACCCACACCTGCCCTGGTTCAAGTGGCCTACTGGGATTAAACAAGAACGACAGATTAGGATTAGAATTAGTGCCTTAAGAAAGGAACAAAGAGCTTTAAATATACAAAGAAATGAGTAAGTACCTCTGCTGGGCTGCATCAACAGTGTGAGCTCTGAAGCCAGGTGACCTTGGGTTGAATCCTGAATCTTCCTTTTACCAGCTCAGTGACCATGGGCAAGTTAATGGAGCTCTGGTAAGGTAGGATTGCTGAGAGAACCGTATGAAGCAATCCAGATAAGAACCACAACAGTGCCGGGCACACAGTAAATGCTCAGTAAGCATCAGATGTTACTGGGGTATTAAGGGCTTCTTACTGAGAGCTCTGCAATTTCACTCCTAAAGGGGCAGAAAGAGGAAAGAGAGAGAGAGAGAAAGCCCAAGAGGTGGTCACTAGCCTGTATCTGATGCCTACAATGTGCCGAACACTATAACAAATACAGCTCAGTTGACTTCCTGGATCATCCCAAGAGGCAGAGGGGGTCACCTGTACAGACAAGCCTGCTGCAGCTGAAGTCCTGATCTGCTGAAGATCACAGCCCTCCCAGGGGTAGAGCCAGGATTAGGATCCAGTTCTGCATCAGTGGGGAGAGGGGTCGTAGTTGTGTTTGCAAACACAATGTTTATCCCCTTATGTTTCCATCGGGGGTGGCAGCCCACGCTCGCTCTCAGACTTCTTCCCGTCTCCTGCCTGGCTCTGTGAGTGGGTGACTCGACAGACAGCCATGCAAAGCCTCCTACTCCCCCAGCGTTACCTGCAGTCCCAGTGGGAGGCTGGGATGGCAGACTTCCAAAGCTCCCCAGTGTGCCGCCCCCAGTACTGGTTCCGGAATCTGTCAGTGCCTCTTTAGAGCGCATAATTAACTGGACTCCTGGCTAAGTTTTGTTTCACTCTTTCTGAAATTACCATTCTTTGCCATTAGCTGCTGCTGTGCTGTAGCATCAGGGCCTTGTAATGCGTCTCTCATCCACTTCCCCCTGTATCTCTACTTCCTCTCCTCTTCCTCCTCTTTGACTTTTAATGGTAGAGAGGTAGTAATCTGATTAGAAAAATCTTTAGAAACTTATTTTACAATAAAACTTTAGATTCTTCCTTAATAGAAATTCATAGAAGGGATGTGGACTGTGATGAGACAAAATCGGAGTAAGTTTCCCAAAGGAGGAAAGCCCCACGCTGGGCAAGGAGGGGAGGATTAGGCCAAGTGGAGGGTGAGAGAGGGCAGGTCCAGCGAGCAGCCCAGCAGAGCAGAGGCGCAGGGGTGGGAAACATGGAGCTGGGCTCTCTGGGGCTCAGGCAAGAGGCTCCTAGGGCACGGCTGGGATTCTGAAAGGAGCAGGGGAGATGGAGGTTGGGTCCATCCAGTGCTAACTCAGCTGTGTGACCTGGGGTGGCTGCTTTCTGGTCTGTGTCTATTTTACAGGGTTGGTGTGAAAATACAAATCCATAGTGAGCGGGAGGGTGCTTTTTATACACAGAGTGCCGTGTGAGTTATGAGGATGAGCATGACTGTGGGAATGAACTGAGTAGAGCAAAGTGTGGTCTTCATCCCCAAGTTCTTGCCCACATGACTCTCACCTCCAGGCAGGCAATAACCTCCCTGAGCAGAACATTCTCCTTCTCAACGCTAATAATGCCACTTCCATCTGCAGTGCCTTCTAGCTCCTCTCTGCCTTGCTGCATGCTCTTCCTTCTTCAAGGGCTCCCAAAGGCCTTCCCTGACCACTCTAACCTGGTGCTGTCTGACACACAGCCACTAGCCACATGGGAGTGCTTAAAATGTGGTCGGTCCGATTGAGACGTGCTGCACATGTAAAATACACAACTGAATTCCAGGCTTAGTATAAAAAGTAATATAAATGTCTCATTAATAAAATTTCTAATATTGATTACATGTTGAAATAATATTTCAGATACATTGGGTAAAATGAGATATATTATTAAAATTAATTTCAGTTGTTTCTTTTTACTTTCCTAACGTGGCTCTTAGAAAATCTAAGATTACATTTGCGGCTCACATGTGTGGCATGGGTTGTACTTGTATTGGATAGTTCAGGTCTGGCTTTAACCTCTTTGTTTGCTCTCCTACCTGACGTGGACAGATTTCAACACTTGACTATGTTCAAATGATACTTTGCTATTTATTGCCCTTTTTTGTTTTATTTTATGAGCATAGAAACACTTCTTATGTGTGATTTCCCACTAATTGTCTGCATGACCTTTAGCTAGACCCAGCCCCCCCTCTCTGGCAATCAGTTTTCTTATCTGGAAGAGGAGGGACTTGAACTCCTTGGTCTCTAAGGGTCCTTCTTTCTCTGACATCTGATGACTTATTAATGAATCCCGATCTTTCCCCTGTTTTGATGTGAAAATTTGGAAAGTTTCCCCCTTGTGAGCCACCACTTTTGCATCTGTCACACGATGCAGCTGACACTCTCTTTGTCCCCCTTACCCAATCAAAAGGTGCACTGGGAATCTAAAGAATTCATGGACTCAAGCTTGGTCTCTCGGCCCAGCACACACCTGGTGCTCGTGACAAAAGTCCAGTGAAAATAGCACAAATCTCCAAGGCTAGAGCCTGGGTGGGCCCTGACCTGCTCCATTCATTCAACAAGCACGCAGTCATTCATTTATCAAACACTCACTGAGCACCTGGCCCGGACCAGGTGCCGGGCTCCACGGCATCGGGACCTGCTGCCCGCCTTGCCCTCGAGTTGCTGATGGTGTGGTAGGCAGATGCAAGTGACAATAATGAATTGTAACAGTGCACCCACACAGCCACACAAGGAGGAGGGGGTGGTTCAGAGGCTTCCAGACCAGGCATTGCCTCTCCTCCATAACGGGAGTGATCTTTGCAAAAGAAAAATCTGATCGGTCCCTCTATCCCTCAAATCATAGGCAGTCTCAGCCCAGCACACAATGTTATTTTCAGGATAACAGAAAAACCTTACTAACATGATGTAATGGGTCCCCTTTACTGGGCAGGCATGCCCATTTCCCAGCTGCTGTGAGTGCTGGCTACCCTCTTCCCTGTAGACTTTCCTAGCCCTAGAGTCTGAGAAATATTTGTTATGAGAAAGAGAGGAAGGAAACAAAGGAGAAAGGAAGGGAGGGACTAAGGTACCAGGATGGGTTTCCCAAATGTGGCCTCCTCTTCACTCTGCCTTGTACTGCAGCTGTCTGGGCCCAGGACCTTCTCCTGTTGATACGTGTTGCCAGGCTTCCCTGGTACAAGGACCCATGACAGGGAGAGGACTTCCCTGTGTCTGAATGGGGATTCTGCCTAGATGTCCTAGATCCTAGAGGACCCAGGTGTTCATTGCCTGATGGGGGCAAAGCTGGGCTTGAGGCTCAAAAGCAGAACCTTCCATCCTGAACCTGTTTCCTCTCCCCATACCCTCTTCCTACCCACAGATGCACGCAGACTCCCCCCCTCTTGTGTCTCCGTTTTAGCACCTCTGACTTGGCTCTGCAGTGCTCTTCCTGGACCTGCCTGTTCCCCACCCCAGGACCTCCTTCTCACTTTTGGTCCAAAACCAGTATGACTTCTTTAATCCCAGGAATGCTTTTGGTGTCGTCTTCTGTTTAAGGTGCTGGCAGTGTCTCAACAATGCTCAGGCCTCTCCTGCAGTGTAAGCAAAGGGAACAGGGTTGTCTCCTAATATTGAGGGAATCTGGGTCTCTGGAGGCCAAAGCCTCCACGACATCACAGTATAATTTCTCAGCAACAAATATTCAGCAATGAGTCTTTGTTTAATAAAAGAATGAATGTAAAATGAATGAATGAAACAGGACAGGAGCTAAGCCTTAAAGACAGGCGGGGCTTTTCAGGATGTCTGCAGCATAGGGAGGCATTCTGGGCCCAGGGTGGTACACAAGGGCGGGGCAGGGAGAGGGCTATGGGGAAGCAGGAGGTGGGGAGGCCTGGAAGCATAGGTGGGCCTGAGAGTAGAGAGAGCTCCAGCACCCACCCCAGGGGCACCAGCACAGGCTGGTGGGCCAAGAGGTCCTCTTCTGTACCATCTTTTCCAAACGTCAACTTCCTTGCGATCCTGAGCCACCCTGTGAATGCAGTGGCGTGAATGTCTCCTCCCCCGCCCTTTTCTCCCTCCCTCCCTTCCCTCTTTCCTTTCTTCCTTCCACAAATATTTATTTCATACCTACTCGTCTAGGTTTGGGGGATACAACAGTGAATAAAATGGCAAAGTTGCTGTCTTTCTAAAGCCTGTCTTCTAGTGGGGGAAAAGAAAGTAATACACACACATCAGGGGTGATGCGTGCTATGGAGGAAAGACGGGAGGGTGACCAGGGAGGGTTCCCCTGCAAGGTGACACCGGAGCACAGACTTTGGGCAAGACTGCCAGCTGTGACAGAAGAGTCTGCAGGAGCAGGGCCCTAAACCAGGAGCGCTGCCAGCAGGTGCTGGCGAGGGGCTGCCACAGACCTGACCCTACTCAATCACCAGAGACAGCAGATAGCCTCAGTGCCCCTATTTCACATGAGGACAGTGCGGCTCAGAGAGGTGAAGAAGCAGACTTAAGGTCACACAGCTGCTGATCCCCTGATCAGAGTTTCAAACCCTGGCCTGTGGAGTTTTTCCACAATAGACTGATAACACCCGTCTGAGTTCCCCAGAGCAGAGAATTCCACCTGTGGCCGGCCTCTCCCCGCTCCCTTCCTCCAGCGACGTCTCGGAGAGATGAAGGTGACATCCTACCTGCTGACAGCAGCGCCTACCCGAGGCCCCTTTCTCCACCACCTTCCTCTTCAAGAAGCAGCGCTGCGCCAGCCCAAGCCTCACGGTTTCTGGACAGCCATTTAATTTTAAACCGAAGCCAATGGCTGGCAGTCCCCATGGCCTTCCCTCTCAGCCCCTTGGCGTTATGCCCTCCTCACCTTCTGTTCTCTGTGTACCTCTGGTGCAAGTCTCTCACTCTCTCCATGATGGGTCGGGTTCTCTGCCTTTGCTGCATTGGCCTCTGTGTGTCTGTCTCTGTCCTTGTGAGAGTCCCCCGCCTCTGTCTGCCCTTTACCTGACTGCACCCTGACCCGCTGTGTGTCTGTCCCCCTCCCTGTGAGTTTCATACCCCCACCAAGTATTACCTAATACTGACATGACAGCCAGGCCTGGCGTGAGTGCCCACATGTATGCACACCTGTGAGCCTGCCCACTGCAGACAGGCAAAGGGCTGGGCTCCATCCTTGCGGAAGGATCTCCATGACGACACAGGGCACTGTTGCTTTGGATGGCTTGGAGCAGAGTCTGGGCACTGACCAGATCCTTAAAGGTCACAGAGTTGAACCCTCTCTTTACATGGCTAGATGAGGACCCTGAGGCCTAGAGAGAGGACGTGACTCTGCCAAGGTCAAGCAACCAATCAGTGGCAGAGCTCAGGGCCTCTACAGGCTGTGCCCAGCTGACCTTGCCTGTCCTTTTATTCCCTTCCTCCCTTTTCTCTCCCCTTTTTTCTTTTCTTTCTCCTGTCTTCCTTTCTGTTATTCTTTTATTTATTCAACACATTTTTACTGAACACCTACTATGCTCAAGGCACTGTGCTCTGTGCTAGAAGACATAGTGGTGAGCCGGAGGTCTGAGTCCAGTTCTGATGCATTAATCCAACAATTTCTTTTGCATGATGCTATGTGCCAGGCATTGCTCTAAATACAGTTGAGCAAGACAAAGTACACAGAGCATCAATCTAGTCGGGGAGGCAGAGTTAACAATTTAATGTGACCATGCTTCAGTAGAGGAGGTAAGCCGTGCATGGAATTCAGAAGCAGGGCACCTAGCCAAGGCGGGGTAAGGTTCCTTGGAGGAGGTGACAACCAAGCTAAGACATGAGGGATGAGTTGATCCTGGCTGTGTTATTAGCAAGCTCTGTGACTTCCCCTTCTTGATCCTCAGTTTTTTCATCTGTAAAATGGAGATGGTAATGCCCACCTAATAGAGATTTTGAGAGGATTTAATGAAATAATTAAATGAAAGTCAGCCAACCTTACTGAGACTCAGTTTCTTCATCTCTAAAATGGGAATGATAAGAAATCTATCTCAAAGGGCTTTTGTGAGATGTAAATGATGAGTGACAGCGCTTTGTAGACTCCAGAATACTGCTCCCCAGCAAATTTTAGTTGTGGCTGTTGCTAATCATTATCCAGAGGACCAAGCTGCTGGTTAAGAGATATAAGCTCTGACTTCATGGAAGGAGGATTTCTATTGATTAGTTATTTTGGTAATCAGGTTTTCATTTTCCTGCTTGTACCCCTACTTCCAGGGTGAAGAAAAGAAATACCATTTACTAAGAGTTTCCTGTATGCCAGGCCGTGGGCTGGATGCTACATAAGCCATGTCATTGTAACCCTCATAATAGCCCTCCAAAGTAGCATTTCTGTATCTCATTTCAAAGATACAGAAATAGACTCAGAGAGGTAAAATTAGTTTTCAAAAGTTGCACAGCCAGGAGTAAGTACAGTGATTTTTTATTCCTGGTGATAAGGAGAGGTGGAGGATTAACCCACCTGCCCATGTGGAGCCCACAGCATCTTGTTCTGACAAGGCTGGCTGAGATGATGGGTTTTGGAGTCAAGGCTGCTGGGAGGTCTTCTCTCCTCTCATTTTAAAGAAGGGACAAGTGAGACTCAAGGAGTGAATTATAGTCATACAGTGAGATAGTGAAAACATCTCCATAACGTTTTCAGGGCTCCACAGTTTATAAGAGAAAGATGTACCAGGCCCACAGACATTTTCTTTTTCTTTTTTTTCTTTAAAATAAAAAATTAGTTTCCAATACCTACAAGTTAGATATTTCATATAAAAATCAAGATCTCCAGCATCTCTTGAAAAATTCTACAAAAGGATCATTGAACTTGAGGCCTAATTCCTACATGGCAATAACTGGCAATTGCTGTAGGGGGCTGCTCTGTAGACAGGACATGTCCTCTGTAGTCTCTGCCATGACCTTCTGTCTCCTGTATGTCCACTTCAGTCATTTATGTCCCTGCCCTGCCTTCGTAGGCACTTGCATTCAGAACCCCTTGTTCACAAAGTGTTTTCACACAAGCGAGGAGTGAAGGCAGGACTAGAACCAGGTCCCCCAAGTCCCTGTTTTTTCCCCATGCCAGGCTGCTGCATACGGAGCATCCAGAAGGGTGTCTAGATCAGTTCTGCCTCAGTTAGATTTCCTGTAGTTTAGCCCTGATGTAGTTTCTCTTAGATTCTCTCTTTTTCTTATTTTCAATTGATAAGTTTCCTAAGATCCTTTTTTGATAGGTGTTACTTTATAAAGAAAAAGAAGTGCCTATTCTTGGATTAACTCTGACATCTGATGGCCTTTTAGGCCACCACCTTTAAGCTAGTATATGAATACTGCCTTTTCACAATGGTAGGTGTAAGTAGTACTTTTGAATTAACACACCTGCCCGCTCTTTCCTCTGGGCCTAGTGGATAACCAAATAAGCAGTAACCAAAATAACCAAATAAGTCCCTGAACTCTAATTGATCCTCATGTTACCAGTCACTTATATCACGAACCGCAATAGAGACAAAGCTTAGTCTAATAGCCCAGTCAAAGGTCAGCCCTGGTGTTGACTGAGTGTGGGATCAGAACTCAGCCTGTGGCTACAGTTAGTGCTCTGGCTGTGGCTGTGGACAGGGGGTGCTTTTATTCTCTCTGCCTCTGCCTTCCCTTCCTCTTCTCTCCCTCCCCCTTTGGACTATTCACTAACATAGGCTTCTTTGCCAGGCCTCCTCTTGACCACTGTCCAGGCCCTCATAGACTTGGCCTTACAGAAGGAGCCGAGCCCACTGAGGAGTCCAGTGAAGACCAAGAGCACTTTGTGGTGCTCAGCATGACCTGAACATAACCCATGAGTCTTTAACTGTAGTCACAATGACAGGCCTTTGGCAGGGGGAAAAAATTCCCCCCATTTCTTCCTATTGCCTTTCAGCGTGTGGAGACCAGGTCTCTAGAACTGCCCACTCAGTGGTCTAGGCAGCCAGATGGAGTGACTACAGAGCCAGATAAATGATTTTTCTCTGGGCACATTTTCCAGGGCATTGTTAGAATGTCACATGACTGCCAATGAGTGCTTCCTTATTAGATCTTCAAAATGTTGCCTCAAAACTGGAAGGATGTGTTCGGCTATCTTCCCCATTCATTCTCCCCATCTAGCAAAGTAGGAAGTAATTACATTCAGTGTGGTTTTTGACAAATCAGCTGTTGACTGGTACATAATTACAGAGCTAATGCTTCGTGGCTCATCAATAAGATCTGACCTCACCTTCTGATCAGTGATTCAAGTCCTGACAACTTAATGTTTTTACTTGTTAATGGAGCCAGATGACCTAGAATTAGGAAAGCCCCGGAAAATAGTAAATCCAGCCCTCTACCCAGACCCTCTGTGAGGCCCAGCCTTGCACACAACCTTCCCCAGTTGAAGGGAAAGAGATTTTTGTGAACACCCTTCTTGTTATGCTCTTTGCCTCACCCAAATATTCTCCCTTGTCCTGATTCCAAGTCACAATGAGTAGGGGGGAGAGCTAGGGGGTCACTGTGATTTAGAATGAGACTGTGTGTCTGAACTGCACATTTGGAGACATAGGAGGCTGGGTCTGATGGATTCTCCAGTTAAAGGCTCAAGGGGACCAAGGCCCAGATCCTATAGGTTAGGTTTTTGGAAGCCTCCAATGTCTGATCAGATTCCGATAGGAAACAAGTAGAGCTACTCTCCTGCGCTGAAGGGAGTCCTCTGGCATTGCCTCAGCACAATGCCACTGGGAGGAGGAGGGAAAACTTGGCGAGCTGGACAAGTACATGGAATCAGCTGGGACTTGGTGGATATTTGAATGCAAAGCATTAGCATCTTCCATCACAGCTGTCACCATCCCTGTTTCATAGGCAGGAAACTGAAGCTGAGTGACATGTCTAAGGTTTGACAGAAATGGCAGATCTGGGACTTGGACCCAGAGCCTATGTGTCTAAACCCCCTGTTCTTTCTAGTGCTCTGTATTTCTGGGTTTTATAGAGTCTCTTGGAGAGTATGACATCCTGCTTTGCCTGGATGCAATGGTTTCTCTCATCTGTAAAATGCTTTACACTTTCTCAAGCCTTCTCACGTAGGTTATCTTGCTCTATTAAATTAGGTAAACAAGGGTTGTGATCCTCATCTCCTATGTGAAAAAACTGAGGTTTGGGGTGGTTACAGGACTGGCCAAACTTTGCACAGCTAAACAGGGAAGGGAGATAACATGTGTAATACATTTGGTATGTACCAGGCATGCATGCTGTTTTACCTCCTTTGACATAAACCTGTTAACCTGTGAGTCAATCATACTATTTTCCTCTTTTACGGATGAAAAAACTGAGGGAGGCTTTCTCAAAATCAAAGTCAAAGAACCAGGGGAAAGAGCCCAGCACCAAAGCCTAAGCCCCTGCCCCTCTGTATTAGTTTGGGTTGCCCTAATAACACAGACAGTGTGGCTTAAACAACAGAAATTTATTTTCTCTCAGTTCTGGAGTCTGGAAGTCAGATATCAAGGTGTTAGTGGGATTATTTCTTCTGAGGCCTCTCTCCGTGGTTTGCAGATGTCTGTCTTCTCTCTGTCTCCACATGGTCTTTCCTCTGTGTCTCTGTCTCTGTGTCTGTGTCTCTGTGTCTAGCAGTCGTATTGGATTAGGACCCATCCTAATGATCTTATTTTACCTTAATTATGACCTCATTTTACCTTAATTGACTTTTTAAAGCCCCTGTCTCCAAATATAGCCATTTTCTGAGGTGCTGGGGGTCAGGACTTCAACATATAAATTTATGGGGGGACACAGTTTAGCTCATAACATATCCTCTATGGCCTGCGTCTCCTCACCCAGGTGTCCTGACCACCAATCCCTCCCCCATCCCACAGATAATCCTGTGTCTTGGCAGACTTGCATGGGCTGGGAAGTAACTCACTCCTCTATGCCCAAGTCTGAGCTGAGAGCCCCTGTCCATGGACTGGGACTACTGTTTTGGGATTGTCAGGAGGCCTTGCAGGAGCCCGGGAGTGGGGAGTGGAAATTTGGAAGATCAGTTGTCAGCCTAGGCCAATTCCGGCAAGGATTTGGAAAGCTGCCTGTACCCTCGTTTCTACACTAGGGAAGCTGGTGTCCTGACATCCTGCAGCACCTGAGGGCTCTAGAGGCCTGTGACACTGGCTCTACAGAGGAGGCAGAACCCCCCCATCAATCCCCCTTGGTGGGCATTTGGGACTGATGCTCAGTATCTGTGAGCCAAAAACTTGAAAACAGGGAGAAAGAACTGAGGCACCTTTGGGGGCACTGAATCAGAGGACAGCAACCTCCCCAATGCCTGCAATGTTGGGGTTCACACATACTGCACAGCTCCTAAGTGTCGAGTACTGTCTACACACCTGATATACTCATCTTATTTCTTCCTCGAAGAATTATATTTTAATTTCATTTTCCACCAACTTTTTAAAGTACCCTCCTACAATATATCCCTGAGGGGCAGGGCTTCCTATCTCTCTTTTTTACAGATAAGGAAACAGAAGCTTAGAGATGAGATGTGACTTGCCCAAGGCCAGACAGTATTCCAGAGGCTCCAATAAGGAAAGTGTTAGTGTTCCTAACCAGTAATTTCCACAACTTTCTCATCACAAGAAGCATCCAGAACACTAGTTTAAAACATATAGATATCCAAGCCCTTTGCTGGAGATTCTAACTCAGTGGGTTTGGAGTGGGACCCAGGAAACTGTCATTTTAATGAGCACACCAGGTGATTCTTAACGCAAGCGTGGGGATCCCTGGGCTGAAGAACCTTACCCCATTCCTCATTACCCTGAATAGGAGCGGTGGCCCTGACCCCTGGGAAGGGCTCTGTCCCAGGCTGCATTCTCACTTTTTGTTCAAAGACAGTTTCCTTTCCCAGCCAGGAACTTGCTTTGTGCCCCTTTGTTGCCTGACTGAGGTCCCTGCCACTCACCATTGTCTTCAAACATGCATCCTACTCAGAGCCTTGGCTGCCAGAACCCCAGAGCTGCCTTGCTGCTGAGCTAAGTACTAGCACCTGCTCAAGGAGGACATTCTCCCCTCTGCCTCACCACAAGGTGGCCGTCACCTCCTCAGCTCTTGCCCCTGAAATTCTGTCCGGTTTTTCTAACTTCCTGGGCTAAACTGCTACCCTCCGGCACAGGGTGGGTGAGTAAGAGTGTTGAGAACTGTTTTGTTGTATGTTCTTCTGTACAAGGTTAGTTTCTAGCCTTTTTTTTTTTTTTTTCCTAATTGCCTGGGATTGCTCTCCTTTAAGAACCTATAACACAAGAAACCCTATACCTCCCAGAAAAGAAAAAAACAAACAAAAAGCTCTATCCTGAGCTCTGCTCAGTTTGCAAGGTAACAGACACGATCTTACTGATCCCCTTGCAGACTTTAGAATTGTACTGCACATTAATTAGAAATCCAGAGCCCTGGAACAAGGGAAATGACTTTGTGTTTCAATTTAATTTGTTCTCATTTTTTTGACAGGGTCAAAGTTTACCTTCCCAGGCTGAATCTGAAAGCAAATTATAGCTGCGTCATTTTCATATTTACGTGCCCAGGCTAAAGACCTTTGGAAAACATTTTCTTCTGGGAATTGATCTGGTCGATACTGTTTTCTCTTAATTCCATTTAACAAACACGGACTGCAGCCTCACAATGTGCCAAGAACTGTGCTAGTTACTGGGAGTGAACAGAAAGGAAGAGGACACAGTCCCTCCGCTTGAGGAGGTGACAACAGCATAGGAGACGTGCACCACACAGCAACAGCAGTGGCTCCCACTGTGAGCCAGGACGCACAGGGTCCTCAGGCCAGGGAGACTGGGGTGGGCTCATCAAAGGAGAGACACATGAGCTTGTCTCTGGAAGGTGCTGAGGGAAGCCACAGCAGCTGCCAGTGCTGGGTACTGTGACTGTGCCAGTGCAGTGTTAAGCCCCTTAGACTCGCCACTTGTTTAATCCTCTGCAGGCCTCTGCAGGAAGCAGCAGGGAGTTCAGTGTTTAATCGCCCAGGTGCTTGGGGACCGAATCTTGCCTCATCCACTGGTCAACTGTGTGACCTGGAGCAAGTGACTTAACCTCTCTGATTCTCAGTCTCTTTCTCTGTGAAATAGGGGTGGGGTATGAGTGTGACAGGAATGACCCCGTAGGGTGGTTGTCAGAATTAAAACAAATCGCCCACACTGATGAGTGCAGAGCTTGGGTGGGAGGGAGGGGTAGAGGAGATGGGTAGGGCAGGTCCTGTGGCTGCAGCCACCCAGTGAGGCCACCCCAACTGTCGCCTTGGTTGCATTGAACAGGCTCTATCATTCTAGACCTGCTAGGCTGCCCTCTCCCTGATGTCTCGAAAGAAAAGGCTCAAAGGATGTTAGCCATGATTATTGCAACATGGCCAGTAGTATCAGAGCTGGTATTTGAACCCTGTCCTGTCTGACTAAAAGACCTTTGATCTTAACCTCAACCAATTGCCAAAATGACTAAAAATAATTGCTAAGGCCAGTGTCTAAGCACAAGTCTTCTGATTCTCTTCCATTCTTTCCACTATCTGCAAAAAATGTTCATCTGGAATCAGAAGTCCTCCTTTGAGAAACCAGCCCACCCTTCAGGCTGGGCCAAGGGTCTCCTGTGTGCTCCCCCAGAGCCCGATGCTTCCCTCATTCAACACGGGATCACTCAGAGTGCTCACCGTCAGCTTGCATCCCTGTCTTCCCCACTAGACTGTGATGTCCTGAGAGCTGGGGTTGGGGGCAGAATTTGAACAAAAGTCGGGAATCACCCCATATTTGAATATTTCTCAAATGGAAAGTTTCCCTTTAACCATAGCAGGGAAATGTAAGTCTGTTAATAAACCGTGGAGCTGGTGGTTTTAAAATATTAATGATTTCTAGAATTGAAAATGCAAATAGCTGTCTAGAACTCCTCCACTTGGCATTAAAGAGAAGGGCTTTGAAAGGACACCATGGGGAACTCGGAGATTGGAGAATATGGCCTTGATAGAAGATGGGAAGACAAATAGGCGTTTACCGCCTTGTTATTGCCACATTAGCACCATTAAAAAGCAAGCCCCAGTTCTTCTGGCACATCAAGTTAGTCACGTGAGTGCTGTCTGAAGGCACAGCTTTAAAGTGAGCGGGCTCGGCTTAACCATTCATTTCAACACACACTTACAGAGTACCTACTATGTGCCATAAAGAGGGTGGGGTGGAGGGAAGAGAGCTAAGAGACCCCAGTCCAGCCCTGGGTCAGCTCAGTCCACAGCTGCGCTGTGATCAGGGCTCTGATATTGAACAAAATGAATGCACAGGTTTGGGGGAAGTTCTCAAGACGTATGTAAGTGGAATGGACAGGCATTGTTCTCCTCTCGGTCCCTGGAGTGAGGAGATGGAGCTATGGAGCCAGTTTGGTGCTGGGGTAAGCCCTGGCCCCTCACCAGCTACATGGTGGGGATAAGCGGAAGCTGGGGGCAAGCTGAATGACACGCAGAAAGCAGCTGGGTGTGCAGAGGTGAGTGGGAGGGAGCAGTAGAGAGCACAGGGAGGGCATGGCTCAGGACTGTAGCTACCCAGTGTGGTCCCCCAGAGAGTCACCCTGCCACTCAGTCACCCCCCATGCAGGTACCCCAGCCTGTAGTCACCCCACCATAGCACTGGTATACTGAACAAGCCAGTCCTCTCTAGTGCTGTCAGGCTGCCTCTCCCTGACAGAGACAGGCTGGTGGGCCTGTCACTGCTCTGTCAGAGCTCTTGAGGCACATCGGCAGCACTGTCACCTGATACCTGCTTCCTTTAGATGTGTTCCTAGTGTCAGGCGGTCAAGAACCGTGTCCTGTTGGGGCCCCGTCTCTTTATGATGGCTTTAACAGTTCACCATTCTGTGTCACTCTGTGTTTATAGACTAGTTCTCAAAAAGTAAGCTTTGCCCCTTCTTTCCAGAAATTTGGAGGTGTCTCCTTGTCACCCCAGTGTCCCCAACATGTTGGGGGACCTCTCCTGAGACTTGACAGGAACTTTAACGTGCAGACTGTGTGTCTGGATTGTGATTGTTCTCAGCCCTTTTCTGCTTTCTCTGGCTCCTGCTGTGATCTGGGTGTGGGAGGTTATAAGCACAGGAAGCTCTGGATAAGTGAGGCACCAAGCTGTAGTGCAAAGAGCATGGATTTTTGAAGTGAGACCTACCTGGATTCCCAACTTGAAACAGCTGCTCATCACCTGTGGGGCCTGGGGCAAGTCACACAGCTCTCTAACCTGCCGCCTATAGGATGGGATCAGAACCAGCTCTTCCAGAAGGCTGGGCTGGGGGGATCAAATGAAGTTACGCAAGGGTACTTCAAAAAGTTGGTGGAAAATAGAATTAAAAGATTACACGAACTTTTTGGAGCTCCTAGTAAATGTAATACACCCTCTGGTACCTGGCACAGAGCAGGTGCTCAGCTACTGTGATTTCCCTTCCTCTCTTCCTCCTGTCCTCCCAGGAGCCTGGTTCTGTATCTTGGCATGCATGTATTTGGGCACCTTTTTGTTCCCAATGACAAATATATTAACTGTCTTTCTTCATCTTTTGAAAAACGCCTTTCCGTCTTCTCCTCATGCATGTGGCTTACGTTTCCATTATAAATCTAATCTGTTTGGTCTAAGCTTTTCGCATTTCCTGGAGATGCTGCCCCTCTATTATCTTGGTACTGCTTGTCCTAGTCCCAGGAAGAGACTGTGTCTGCAAGAAGTTACCTGCTTGGTGTATGCATGTTTTCTTGTTCACTCACCCTGCGCCCTGTCCTTGTTGTTATGACCCATGTGGTTGAATCAGAGCCATCCCCAGGCCATTTCCTGGGTCCTCTGAGCCTTCTGAGTCACACTGTTTTAGAAAAGGAGGGGGCTGAGAGACCCTGAAGCCCTGCCCCTTCTTATGACAGATGCTAAAACCAAGATCCCAAGAGCAGAGGGCCTGCTCGAGCCCCTCCCCAGAACATTAAGTCAGAATCTCAGTGAGGGCTGTCAGGATGGGGTATTCTGGGCATCAGTATCTTCACAGAGTTCCCCGGGTGGTTCTAATAGACAGTCAGGGTTGAGAACCAGAATGACATGTGTTTCTTGCCACTATATTAGCCTCATGGGGGAAGGCTCCAAGATGAGCATTCCCCTCTGCAGACCTGGAGCACAGGAATGGGTGTTGTTAAGCTGGTATTGATTTCTTTTTCTTTTTTTTTTTTTTAAAGATGACTGGTAAGGGGATCTTAACCCTTGACTTGATGTTGTCAGCACCACGCTCACCCAGTGAGCTAACCGGCCATCCCTATATGGGATCCGAACCCGTGGCCTTGGTGTTATCAGCACCACACTCTCCTGAGTGAGCCACGGGGTAACCCTAAGCTGATATTGATTTCATTCAACAAACATTCACATAATATTTACTATGTGCCAGGCACGGTTCTAAATGCTTTGCCAATACCAACTCCTTTACTCCTCAGAGCATCACTGTGAGACAGTCTGCTATGATCCCCTGAAGTACAAAGAGGTGAAGTGACTTGCATAAGGTCACACCCCCAGGGAGTGGTAGAGTCAGTGCTCTGGGGCCTAGTCCCTTTTTGTAACCCTTGTGCTGTATCACCTTGTATTAGTCTGTTTGTGTGGCTATAACAGAATTACCTGAGACTGGGTAATTTATCAGGAAAAGAGTTTTATTTGGCTTACGATTCTGGGACAGCTGCATCAGGCACGGGCCTCAGGCTGCTTCTACTCATGGCGGAAAGTGGCAGGCAGCCAGCAGGTACAAGCAGATCACATAGTGAGAGGAAGCAAGAGAGAAAGAAGGTGCCAGGGTCTTTTTAAGCAACAAGCTCTCGCGGGAACTAATAGAGCGAGATCTCACTCATTAATCCCTCCTCCCCCAGGGAGAGCATTAATCCATTCATCAGGGATCTGCCCCCATGACTCAATCAGTTTCCAACACTGCCACATTGGGGATCAAATTTCCACATGAGTTTTGGAGGGGACAACACATCCAAACTCCATCACACCTCTCCAGCTCTCCGCTTACATGTGGGCCACCTGGCAGTCCCTTCCACCCCCAGGCCTCCCTAGAGGAAAGGGTCTGCTGGAAAGTGGGACTGAGGCTCCTGAAATCAGTAATGCTGGAGGCTGCCTTTGTGGATCACCTGCGATTTGCATACCTTTCCTCACCCAGCCTCTGATGAAGTCATGGTTCAGCAGCTTACTAGGCCACACAGCTTCAGACCCAGGACCATCCAACTCCACTCCCCTGAACCCCAGCTATAGTCCAAATCCAAATTTGTATAAAGAGTACAGGTTGATCCTAGGAGCATTATCCTAGGAACACATAATGCCACACCCTCTGGAACAAGTTCTTGTAAATTAAGTTTTTATAATTTATTTTATTCGAGAAAAACTCCATTCAATCCAAGTCACAAAGCAATTACAACAGCAGGGACATATAATTTCCTAACTCAGGTTAACAGGGGTATGTTTTTTAGCTGGCTGCAGAAATATCAGTTATGGAAATGATGCAAATTGTCAGCTCTTCACTTGTGCCCCACATCTGCAGAAGCTCGCCCTTCCTCACACAGACCTGGGCAAACCCAAAGACCTTGCTGTTCCAAAGCACTGCCCAACCGACGGGACATAGACAGCTTGTCTGGTTGGATACTACAGCTTCTTTTACCAAGAACTTGGCCAATCCAACTTTCAAGTAGCATATCCACAGCTATAACAGCCTGCCATGGTCTTCACTGCAATCTGTTGAATTCGTGCAATGAGCCCAGTGGTCATGATGTGGCCCAGAATTTAGGTCACAGGCTAGAGAAATTATCCAAGAACCGACCACACATTTCTGATCTAACATGTAAAAACCAATTCACTATGAGAGCTTGGTCATTTTCCCTCTTGGAATCTTTACTCAAAAATAGGGGAGATAAATTAGACCATACTCAGTGACTCAGTGACTCTAATTGGCACTATTCTGTGACTGCTGTGTGACATCAGGCGACATTCTTAACTTCTCTGATCCTTATAGTGGTGAAAACATCCTCACTGGAATAAAAAGTAATTGCTACAGGGACAGTTGGTGTTAAGTGTGTATGATTGCTTATTAATCCGCTTACAATGGTGTATGTTTTAAAATCCATTATTGAGGACTGCTACGTGCCAGGTGGCTTCCCACACAGAGTTCGTGTCGTTTTGACATGGTCCTTTTGTTTCAGACAGGTTGATGCAGCTGCTCTGACAGAACTATTTTGATCTGGGGACATTTTGACACAGCTGAGAAAACAAACCATTACACCTTCAGCTTTTTAAAAAACACTACCAAATAACGTGCCAAGGAGACATTTAGGGCCAGCTCCTCTCATCCCAGAACTTCCCCCACCGCTGATCTCCACTTCTGGCAAGGGGGCTTAGGGAGGGGAGGGAGGGAAGAGGTTGGGCTCTGGGGTGCGTTCCGTGGGGTCAAGGCAGGGGATGAGGGAGGCAGGGGCAGTAAGGAATTGGTGGGAGTGAAGGACAGTGAAGATCAGACACGAGGCGGGTGTGGGGGGTCTGTTTCAAACAGTACCTGGTAATTTTCAAATGCAATTTTACATTTAGATGCATCCATTTCAAAACTGTTACATCAAAACAACCATGTCAAAATGCCCTTGTCTGTCTCAGACAAAGTAAATGAATGCCAGGAAGAGATGAACAGACAGGGCTTCTGCCCCTCAAAGCTCCAAGTCACCAGAGGGGAAAGGCAGGACAGAAAGAGAAGCAAATTACTATTATACTGCTGGGCAATTGCTATAATAGCAGAAGAGGCTAGGAGGGAACAGAGCAGAGAGTGATTGACTGCCTGGGGGTGGGTAAGGCTTCCGGGGGGAGGGAGCACCCGGGAGCTCAAGAAATACATGCCGAATGACTAATAAGAGCAACCATTGAGGGTTTACCATGTGACAAAGCACTGTTATTAGTACCTTATTTTAACTCCTTTGGCCCTCACAACTACCCAATGAGATGAATATTAAAATTATTCCCATTTTACAGATGAGGAGACTGAGGCACTCAAAGGTTGAGTAAGTGGCAGAGCCAGAATCAAATCAGGCACAGCCACATACATATGTAAGGTCATGTTCACCACCCTCCACCTTCCCTGCACTCTGTGGCCTCTCTGTGACTGAACGGAGCTGGAGCCTCGGGGTATGGAAGAAAGAACACAGGCTTTGACATTAATCAGACTTGGGTCTACTCTGTTCTCACCACTTAGCAGCTATAGCACCTTGGACAATTTGCTGACCCCAACCACCTCTTTAGTCTTATCACTTTGGTCCTCATCCTCCCCGGTGCACATCACTCAATAACTGTTAGCTGTATTTTATTGACTTCACAAACATGTAGTCAGCATGCTATTATATGGAAGGCACAGTTTTAGACCTAGGTCCACAGCAGTTAAGACGACAACGTTCCTGCTGCCATGGAGCTAATGTTCTTAAGGTGTCAGCTCCGAGGACCCAGGAGAGTCCTCTGGACAGAGGGCAGGGAAACTAGGAGGTGAGAAGAGCAGGTGAGAGAATAGAAAGAGGAGAGAAGGGAGGCGGGCAGGGGAAAAGCAGACCAGGGAGAGCGGCCTGGGTTAGCTTCTAGGGTACGGGGAAGCCACTACGGGAAGGGACACAGGGGACCGAGACCGTCTGCAGAGAGTGAATTACAGAGGACAGGAGAGAAGCAGCAGGAGGCTGCTGGAGTGATCCAGACAACAAATGATGAGGCTGGGAGCGGGGTGGGCTTGGGCATTGGCACCAGAAATATCTCGCTATTGAGCACCAAAGTGCTTCCGAAACTGTGAAGTCACGGGTAGTTTATTCATTCTCCTCACTCCCATTTCGCCTCATTTCTGACCCTTCCTGCCTTCCTGGTTGTTGCCCCTCCACGGTCTGTACGACCTCACCGGCGAGGCGTGGGCTGGTTTATTTTCTCAGAGCGCAGAGCAATTCAGCTTCCCTGGCTCCTCTGAAGATGTTGTGTTGAGAGAAAAAAAATTACGCTCTTTAATAGAAATACTTTTCCTTCATTAAATGAAATCTCCAAAGCCCAGTAGCATTTTCGGTGCTTATATAAAGATGCCAGTGGGGATTTGAGATTGAAAGTGGTATTTTTATACAAGTCAATGAAGATCTCAATAGGAAAGAAAGAAAACTCTTCAAATCTAAATTCCTCCAGCATCAGATCTTGGGCTCAGGGCTGGGTTCACATCACTCCCGGTCCTGTCAGGAAACTCTTTTCCTGCAGCTCTTGGAGTGCTCATATGTATTGGTTCTCTGCTCAGAGAAATTGTATTAATAGTTTTTCCAAGGCTGCAAGCCATTCAGCCTGAATTTGTTTGCACCTCAACTCTGACAACTGTACAAAAACCCAGGTATTTGTAATTGGAGTCAGAAGCAGATTCATGCATGCACCTGTGCACATATACACACATCTCTTCTATCGAGTAGAGCTGGGGAACAAACTTTTCCCCTTGGGGACATCAGAAGAAAGACTGGTCTCTGGAGACAGAGACTGGATTCCACTTCCAGCTCTGACTCTCGCTAGTTGGGTGGCCCTGGGCAGTGCACTTAGCCTCCCAATACAATTCTCGCAGGGCCTGGTGAGACTTGGGTCGTAATGTACGTAAAGTTCCTGACATACAGTAACTGCTCAAAGCCTGTTGTTTAGCCACCTCTCACTTGACTGTTATATTCTAACCCATTAGAATCATCATTTTCATAGCAATTGTTCTGGTTAGTTATTTATACATAACGACCTCCCTCTTCCCCATTAAAATGAAAATTGACTTGTATTTTGCAGAGAATCTGCAATCTCACCACCCATTTCTGCTCCATGATGCCTGGGCTTTAGGCTGACATGACTTCAACAACTTATTTTATAGATGGAAAAACAGATGACAGAGGGCATAGGGAAAGGGTCTGTTGGAGCTGGACAGCAAGTTAAAGAACAGATATTTTCTGAACACCTCCACTGTGCCAGATCCTTGGAGGGGAGGAAAAGCTGTAAGGCTTTGATTTAGTGAGAACTTCAGATGGCAATAACACCACTGGAGGGACTAAATGTATGTTCCTCAACAACTGGTTGCTTTGGCCCCTCAGGGGACATCAGGCTTTGGAGTCTGGTGAATACAACCCTTACCCGCCTTTACCTTGGCTCCCTCGTTCATAAGGCAGGAATTCTCACTCTTGCAGGTCTAATGGAAGCTGTGTCTAGCAGCCAGCAGATGCTCAATAAATGGCATCAATTAAAAAGAAGGATTAAATCCCTGCTTGCCTCATAGCATCCTAGAGCTTGCCCCATCCACCTGCATTGCTGGGAAAGCAGGAGAGGGTTCTTACTGTGACTAACAGGAAGGCTGAACTCTCGCCTTTCACTGTGGAAAAATCCATTACAGAGAAGTCATTTGTCAAAGCCAACTGTTTAGCTGCTTTAATTTACATATTTATCAAGTTTGATTAGAATGTATTGTCTTCGACTTTCATCCCAGCATTCACCTCTCCTTGTCCTCTTTTCCTAGGGAAACTGTTTTTGTTGTCCTTTTTGCAAAAGGGCACTCCGTAATTCAATTTGCATTTGCTAATAGGGCTGAAACTGAACGTGGTGAGCGGTTTCTGGAGGCTGGGAGTGGTGGATTCAAAAAGGCAGAGCACGTGTTGGGGAAAACCTGGGCACTCAGTTCTAACCTGATGCACTCATTCAACCAAAGCGCAACAAATATTCTGCAGCTATTCCACAAGTATTCATTGAGCATCTTCTGTGTGAAAAAGACAGGCAAAGTTGTGACTCTCCTGTTGCTTAGAGTCTAGTGACCTCAGTTTCTGCAACTGTATCCATGACCTCTACATGTCTATAAGGTAGCAATTTTGAATACTTAGTATGCATCAGGTCTTGTGCATAGACTTGTTTACATTATCTCATTTAATTCTAACAAAATCTCTGTGAAGTTGATAATTGAAAGAAAGTGAGCTGAAACGCCAGGTACCGATCAAACTTTAATAAAGAAAGAAGATCTGCTGGGCTGCCCCCAAAATGGAGGACAGCACCAGGTGTAGGGGTGGGACAACTTATATACACTGTGAGGAAGGATGACATAATCACGGAGGGGTTTGTTGCTGGTGTGGAGGAGTTTCTATTTCTCGGAAACCATGAGGTTTCTTGTAAGGGAAAGTCTGGTGGCCATTTTGTGCTGAGTGTGTGTAAAATGGCACTGGTCACGTCCAAGATGGTGCTGGTCACATCCAGAACTTATCATTCCTGCCTTTTAAGTATAGGGAGAAGGGAGAAGGGAAAAGGGGTGGAGGTTTCATTCTTCTGAAGCTACTTCCTGATGGAGATGGGCGAAGATATGAAAAAAAAATGAAAGATTTATGTTGGCAGGTAAAACAATTAGGTGGCAGGTATTGGTTCTGTGTGGGGGGCTGTATTCGTCCAGGGGAGGGTCGCTGACTCTGAGGGGCTGTTGTCCTCCTCCCATGAAGAATCCAGTGACCTTTTGACTGGTGAAGGCCTGCATATATTCCTGTAAGAAACTAGAGAAACACCTAAAGAGGCAGGAACCTAGAAGAAGGATAAGTCCCATCATGGTTAGGGGTCCGATGTGTTCTGTCCTGAAGTCGTCCCTCATCACTATAGCGTAGGTGAGTAGTTTGGGTAAAGCAGAAATGTTTTTGTTGGGGGGTGGGCAATGGACTCCAGCAAAATCCCCTTTGGAAAGAGCTATCCAATAGTTTTTACCCCATAAAAACATGATGTGGCAGTTGTCTGGTCATAGCATGTTGTGGGAACGTATGTCAGGGATGTGAACGTATCCTGTAGGGTTCACCTGAAGATTCTGGGTAGCAGACCTGAGAGGTTGGAAAGTGTCCTTCCACCCACCAAGACCTTGGTTATACATTGTGAACAGGGTGTGGCATATGTCTTTGTTAGGAAACGAAGCAGGAGGAAGAGAAAAGGGAAGTGTTCAGGGGCTGAGAGGTTGAGAGGGTGCATAGTAGGAAAAAGGAGTAGAGGGTAACCTCATCGAGGGTGTAATTGCAGAGGGCGCCCTGCCAGGCTAATTCAGTTACCCACTCAAGGATGTCTTCAACACTGGAGGTGGCGGGTCGGGATCAGTCTTGGAGCAGCTCCTGTGTGAAGGACGAGAAGCGGGCCTGCAAGAGTGAGAGGATAATCACCAGGGGAAAGATCATCCATCTTCTGGGATTGGGGGAAGAATAGAAGTCCTGGAGATTTTCAATTTTGTGGGTCCTAAAATGGTCGAAGTTTGAAGAGGTGTTGGGTTGGGGGTTGAGCAGAGGGACACCTCTGGCTTGGTGTTAACAGATTTTGGGGTAGATTTTCAGGTGCGAGTTTTACCAAGGATAAGTGATTCCAAGGGGCCTTTCCTAGTACTTTTACTGCCATTGCGGTGGTGAGAAGTGCTGTATAAGGCCCCTTCCAACATGGTGAGTGGTGCTTTGGGATTCGGGTTTTAATATACACTTGCTGTCCCGGGCTCAGTTTAAATTCTGAGGGGGTGGTGGGGAAAGGATGAGGTAATAGAAAGTTGGCTTGTTCCCTAAGAAGATCCCTAATGAGTGAAACAATAGGGAGATACTGGCCTAAAGGTGATGAGCTGAAAGGGAGAGGTGCAAGAGTGAAGGGTCTACTGTACATAAATGTGAAGGGGCTGAGGCCTGTGGGCTTGCAGGGGGCAGCCTGTAGGCGAGTGAGTGCTAGAGGGAGAAGTTGGGTCCAAGGGAGGTGAAGTTCCACGGACAGCTTGGTGAGGTGTGTTTTTATGAGATGATTGGCTTTGTCTACTTTGCCTGATGACTGAGGCTGATATGGTATATGTAAGTCCCATTTGATATGTAAGGCCTGTGTTGTGAGTTGTGTAATCTGGGAAGTGAATGCCAGGTCATTATCAGACTGGAGGCTGGTGGGTAGACCAAAACAAGGGATGATTTCTGAGGGGAAAGCATGTGTTACTGCTGTGGCATCCTCTGAAGTGCAGGGAAAGGCCTCAATCCAACCTGAAAAAGTATCTACTAAGGTTAGAAGATAGTGTGTCCTTTTGTGGGGAGGCATGTGATTAAAGTCAATTTGCCAATCCTGGCCAGGAGTGTATCCTCTTGTCTGGTGTGTGGGAAAGGACCGAACTTGGAGGCTGCCTTGATTGGAGCAATGAGTACATAAAGGGCAATTCTGAGTGATTTGTTTAAGTAACTCGGCCATGTGGGGAGAGTAATATAAGGGCTGAAGAAGGTGTAGTAGGGGCTCATAGCTTATATGAACTGAATTATGGACATCTAAAAGATTTGCTCAGCTCGTGTGGTAGGGAGTACATAGCGACCAGAGAGAGGATACCAGTTGCCCTTCCTCTGTGCTCCCAACTGTTGGAGGTGTTGTATTTCTTGGGCTGTGTATTGGGGTAGGGGTGTAGGAGCCATGAGAAGGACCTGAGCAGTAGAGGAAGAGTGGGGGCCTGGTGATTGAGCAGACTGTTTTGTGGTTAGATCTGCCAGTTTTTTTTCCTGGGCTATGGGGTCATTGGAGGATTGGTGTCCTCTGCAGTGTATAACCCCAACCTCCTTTGGGAGTTGTGCAGCCTCAAGAAGTAACTTGATAATATGTACATTTTTATGGGCCCTTCTTGACTGGCCATGTATCCTCTCTCCTTCCATATGGCTTCTCAGGAGTGTAGGATGTAGTAAGCATACTTAAGGTCAGTGTATATATTGACTCGTTTGTTACTTGTCAGAGAGAACGTGGGTGAGGGCAATGAGTTCTGCCTATTGGGAAGTGGTGTTGGTGGGGGGCAGCCTAAATAGTTTGTGTTAGATTTAGGTGGTACTGCCATCTATGAACCATGTATGTTGGGGCTGCATAATGGGATGCAGTGAAATGTGTGATAAGGGATTGAGAAAAAGGTCTAAAGCCTCCATGCAATTATGTTCTAAGGGTCATGAGTGTTTGGAGATGAGAGTGGCTGGATTTAAGGGAGGGCAAGGTTTAAAGGAGAACTGGGAATTTTCAATGAAGTTAAGGTAGATAAGTTGTAGGTGGGAAGGGGAGAGAATTGACTTGGCCTTATGGCTGAGAAGGTCTTGACTGTTTGTTGTCCAAAAGTTAGTTTAGAGCTTTCTTGTATTAAATGGATGGCTGCCGCCAAGGCCCATAAACAGGGGGCCCATCTTTGAGCTGTGGTGTCCAATTGTTTAGAGAGGTATGCAACCAGGGAGAAAATATCTCCTGCCTCTTGTCCCAAAACACTGATTGCCAATCGTTGGGTTTCAGTGATGTATAGGATGAAAGGATGAGATGGGTTTGGGAGGGATAGAACTGGGGCTGCGAGAAGAGTGGCTTTTAACCACTGGAAGGGAGAATGAATGAGCTTCATGGAATCTAAGGGAATACCAGGATCCTCTTTGGCTGCCTCATAAAGTGGTTTTGCTAGCATGCCAAAGTTAGGAATCCATAGGCAAAGATACCCTGCAAGCCCCAAGAAAGAAAGGATTTCACCTTTTGTGGTAGGAGTAGGGAGTTCAGAAATTATACTCTTGTGATCCACCATTGTTTCTCTGGTGTTGGGGGTGAGGTGGACTCCCAAATAGGTAACCGAAGGAGAAGAAATTTGGGCCTTGCTGGGGGGACACACGATATTCCCTGGAGGCCAGAAAATTAAGGAGAGCAACAGTGTGGGCATGTGAATCCTCATAGGAGGGGCTGCAAAGGAGGAGGTCTAGAGGTTGGAGGAAGTTCAGATAAGTCTTGAGCTAAGGCCTGGCTGAAGAAGTGGGGGCTATCCCAAAACCCCTGAGGTAGTACCGTCCAGGTGAGTTGTTGGGAATAATGCATATCAGAATCAGTCCAAGTGAAGGCAAACAGGTTTTGACAGGAAAGGTGTAAGGGGATAGAAAAAAGGCATCTTTGAGGTCAAGTACAGAGAATTAACAGGTTGTTGTTCAGATTGTGGATAGAATAGTATAGGGGTTAGAAACGATTGGGGTTATGGGTAAAACAGCTGCATTAATGGCCCTGAGGCCTTGAACTAAACAGTATGAGCCATTAAGCTTTATAACCAGAAGGATGGGTGTATTAAAAGGCGAGTGGGTAGGCCGTAAGAGATGAGAAGAAAGGAGTTTGTGTGTGATGGGTTTTAAGCCCATTAGGTGTTTGTTAGTGATGGAGTATTATGGGACATTAGGGAACATAGAGGGGTTCTGCAACTTAACAAGGATAGGGGAATGGTGTGTAGCAATGGAGAGAGAAGAAGTGTCCCATACTATGGGGTTAATCTTGTCCGAGGGGAAGGGGAAGGTGGAAGCCTCAGGGGCCAGGTCTGAGGCGGCCTGTAACAGGAGTATTGTAGCTGGAATTACAGTGTTTAGGGTAAGAGTAGCTTTGAATTTGGAAGGGATGTCCCGTCCCAATAAGGGGGCTGGGCATTGGAGCAGTATTAAAAATTTGTGTGTGAGGGCTGGCCCCGTGGCGCACTCGGGAGAGTGCAGTGCTTGGGAGCGCAGCAGCGCTCCCGCCCCAGGTTCGGATTCAAATAGGAATGGCCAGTGCGCTCACTGGCTGAGTGCGGTGCGGGTGACACCAAGCCAAGGGTTGCGATCCCCTTACCGGTCACAAAAAGACAAAAAAAAATTTTGTGTGTGAATTGGGTGTGATGTAGGGTGCAGGAAAGGGGTTGAGTGATCCATGGGTGGTATTCTGATCCCGTGACCCTTGCTATTGATAGAGGATGGGGTTGTTGGTCCTGCATATTCAGGAAGGGTGGAGTAAGTGGCCCCTGTATCGATGACAAAGGAGATTGGCTTACCTGCTATGATGAGAGTTACCCTGGGCTCACATGTGGT
The DNA here is from genome assembly GCF_027409185.1 of Cynocephalus volans. Classification (NCBI taxonomy): domain Eukaryota; kingdom Metazoa; phylum Chordata; class Mammalia; order Dermoptera; family Cynocephalidae; genus Cynocephalus; species Cynocephalus volans. Next base: position 40,340,644 of record NC_084467.1, on the reverse strand, counting down.
GATCTCCATGGGGGCCTCAGGACCTGGAGATTAGGGGGCATCATTAGTCCTCCTCCTGAGCAAAGCCGAGAAGCTCCAGTAGGGGTTTCTTCAGAGCTAAAGGCTGTGGGTTAGGGACTGGGCTGCTCCCTCTCTGGCAAGCGGAACAGTCAACCCCCCAGTGACCTGGCTGTTTGCAGTGAAGACAGGACCTGGGAGGGGGCCTGGGGTTAGAACAGGCCCATGCCCAGTGGCCCAGTTGACTGCATTTGAAGCAGCTCCCAGGTGGCTTGCCCCTAGAGGTGGCCAGCATTGGAGTGTGTGAGCCCCAGATGGCATTAGCCAGGAGCTGGTATTTGGCCTGATCTCTTGTGTAATGATCTTTCTTCTCCTCCTCCTCTCTATTGTTAAAAACCTTGCAAGCTGCATTGAGGAGGTCTCGGTGGGTTGTATTTGGACCATCCTCAAGTTTTTTTTAGCATTTTTCAAATATCAGGGGCTGATTGAGTAATGAAATGAGAGTGTAAGAGGGCCATTCCTGCAGGGGAGTTTGGGTCTATATATATATTTATCTAAAGCCTCAGAGAGGCAGGTTAGGAATTTGCTAGGATTTTCAGTGGATCTATGGGTGATTTCTCTAACCTTGTCTTAATCGACGGACTTGTGTGTAGCCTTTTGGAGGCCATAAATCATGTGTATGTTCATGTTATACCAGAGATCCCGATCCCCATGGCTGGCCTGGTAGTCCCAATTTGGGTCCATGTGAGGGACAGTTACAGCTCCCACAGGTCACCTATTATTTTGGGCATGTACCTCATCTGCCTGTTGTTGGGCCATTATCCAGGCCTGCTCCCTGTCCTTGGGGGAGAAAGTAGTAGTGAGCATCATAAAAATATCATGCCTGATGAGATCATAAGACTGGGTGAGATATCTGAATTCCTTAAGATAGGTGTCCAGGTTGGACTGCCAAGAACCCAGTTGATTTTTGATTAGGGAGAGATCAGAAATAGAAAAGGAGATATGGACCCATACAATTCCCTCCATCCCAGCCCCTTCATGGAAGGGGTATAAAGGAGCCAGAGCTGAGGCGGGGTTGTCACCTGATGAAGGGGGAGAAGGGGAGGGGTTTGGTGGCTGAGAACGAGCATCTGGAGACCAGGTGTGGGGAAGAGAGGGAAAAAGTGAAGGGGCTGGTGAAGGATCTGGTGCATAAGGAGGTGGTTGGGGAACAGAGTGGTCTGATGGACAAAAAGATTGATCTGAGTCCAGAAGGGGAGGTCAGAGATTAGCTAGTAGAATTTGAGATGTAGGACACTTTTGACAGAGAGAAGGAGTTATCAAAGATAGAAGAAGGCTTGAACATAAGGAATCTCTCTGGCTTTGCCGTTTCGGTGACAAAAGTGGTCTAAATCTCTAAGAGTATCTAAATCGAGAGTGCTATCTTCTGGCCACTGGGATCCATTGTCTGGTTTGTAGTTAGACCAAACCTGATTGCAGTAGAAAATGAAGTGTTTGAACTTAATATCTCCCTGGAAGCCAAGAGGTTGGCCAGGAGACAGCCCAGAGACATAGAGTAGAAAATGAGGTATAGAACATGGAGGTTTGGGTTGTGAGGATTCCATTTAGTGGGTGAGAAAGGAGGTGATCAGTCCTGGTAGAAGAAGGGTAACACCAAGGAGCATCCTCATTGGTGCACACCTCCCTTTCAAAAGACAAGCCACCGACCAGCTAGAGGAATATCCTCCAATAGCTGGGGGGGCATGAGAGGGGTTCCCTAGACCAGGCACCTGGGTTTCATATCAAGTAGACAGTAATTGTAGAGAGTAGTCAGGGGAACCCATAGAAGTAGGACAGACCCACTGACTCACCCTGAATTGAGGCCAATGTTGGATGTGTTGCTCTGAAACAGCAAAAGGAGATAGTCCTGGAGGCACCTGATTCAGCAGGTCTGGGAAGGGCAGCTGGGAGGACCAATTGACCCAAGAGAGGGGATTGCCCAAAGGTCCCGGCCAGGACCCTTCCCAGGTTTTGGCACCAGAATGAAAGAAAGTGAGCCAAAACACCAGGTACCAATCAAGCTTTACTAAAGGAAGAAAATCTGCTGGGCTGCCCCCAAAATGGAGGACAGCACCAGCTGTGGGGGTGGGAGAGCTTATATAGACTGTAAGGAAGGCTGAGGTAGTCAGGGAGGGGTTTGTTGCTGGTGTGGAGGAGTTTCTATTTCTCAGAAACCACGAGGTTTCTTGTAAGGGAAAGGCTGGTGGCCATTTTACACTGAGTGTGTGTAAAATGGCACTGGTCATGTTCAAGATGGCAGTGGTCACATCCCAGATGGTGCTGGTCATGTCCAGAACCTATCAATAATATTATCCTCATTTTGAAAATGAAGAAATGAAAGATCCCAGAGCTCAAGGTCACATAAGTACATGTGGCATGACTTGGATTTAACTCTCCTTCTGTCTGGCTCTAGAATTCAAGTTCATAATCACAAAGCCAGGCTTGACCTTTCTCCTTTGCTAGTCTTTGAGCTCCTAGAGGGCAGGGATGCCAGATTCCTCTTTATGTCCTCAAGGGTGAACGCAAAGTTTGGCATGTGGTTGGTGTTAGAAAATGTGTACTGAATTTAACTGAAGCAGAAAGTCTGTCATCCTCAGCCTTCTTGTCTGAAGGCTCAGATATGGAGCCTTTGGTTTGTCCTGTTCTCCCCAGCTGCTGCAGCTAGAGGCTGGTGTGGCAGACACTGTGGGCACTGCCCAGATCCCCCTTCAGGACCGACGCTCCAGTTCCCAGGAGTGTTGGTGGTTGACAGCTTACAGCTGAGTCCCTCTCTGGGATTTGTACTGTCTTGGCTGAGGTTACACCCCTGCCCTGTGGGCAGTCCATATCAGGTATCCCTTAATGCAGGACACAGAGCCAGTCCCCCCTTACTTCCTCAAACAACTAGGAAGAGCCCTCCTGGCTCAGAGTGCCCCATGGGATTGATTAAAGTCATTGCTGCATCTGTTCTGATCCTTCTTAACTCATACCTCTCACAAGTGTTCCCAAGAGCAATCCCAGTAGAGCTCCCACATGGGAATCTCAGAGTCTCCGAGTCTGTTTCCCAAGGAACCCAACTTCAGCAGATATTCTAAGCATGTGGCTCTGATTCTTACTCTGTGTAGGTGTTTGAAGGGTGCTGGGACCAAGGTAGTGGCAGGGAGAGCCCTTCTGCCATTAGCCTGCCATTAGGTTGCCTAGAATGCCAGCCTTGCAGCAAAGAGACTTTAGAAACTGCCTGAGCCCAGCAGGAGCAGACTTTGTGAGGAGAGGAGGCTCAGTGCTGCTCCTGTGACTGTCAAGGTGACAACTCTTCAGCTAGCCCTAGCCACCTATATCCCAGGCCCATCGCTTTACAGCTTTTCTCACTTCTCTGGCAGGCATCCACTGGGCTCCTTCCAGGTGCCAGCCTGCATGGACCTTGTTCCAGGCAGCCCATTGCAGTGAGAGGAGGCTGCTTGGATGTTGGCGCCCAATGTCCTGGAATCCAGACCTGCCTCGACCACTCTCTAGCTGTGTGGCCTGGGGCAAGTCACTTGTCCTTTCTGGTCCTCTGCCTTTTATCTCCACAGTAAGGATGTTCTACTTAGTGACATCATGGGCTTTGCTATTCTGAAGGCCTCTGTGAGTCTCCTGCAAATCAGAGACCTCCTCACGGCTATTTAAAGCCAAGAGTGGTTTTAATGTGTCCTAAGACATACTAAGACATTAGTTGGTGAAGATACATGAGGGCAGAAAGGCTCCTGTCCCCAAAGCGTGAAATTCCAGAATCAATGCCTCATTTCTTGTCAGGGGCATTTATTTGTCATGAACATACTCTTCAGTGGTAATTCTTGTTATTCCAGCTTGAGGATAGAACTTTAGATTCTTATCCTGGTCGCGTGATGAGTCTACCACTTAGGTGTGAGATTTAGGGCATAGGAGATCTGAACCCAGGTGGGGGGATGTGACAGTGAGGGGCAGGGGGTGCTAAGGCATCCAGGCACTGAAAATAAACTTTGCCAACACCACTGTTTTCTCAAGATGGCCCAGAAGCTCAGCAGAGCAGATGCTGGGCATTAGACAGGACAGATCTGAGTTGTGGTTTTTGGTCCTTTCTGACCAAGACAGAAAATGATTTATGATCAGATGAGGGGTCTGGACAGCAAACTGGGCATTCACAGGAGGGTGAGGACCCGTGGTCTGGAATTTCCCAAGAGGTTTTTTGGAGGAGTTAGGGCAAAGATATAAAGTCTGGAAAATCGAAGATTTGCTTGGGAAGATAGTGATAAGGCCAGTCTGAATAAAGTAGAAAATTCTTGTAGGGGAGTGCTTTTCAATCAGTGGCTATCTTACCTCTGCAGAGGTATGGGACATTCAGTGATGTCTGAAGATCTTCTTGATTGTTGTAACTGGGGGGATGGGTGTCACTGGCATCAAGTGGGTAGAGGCCAGGGCTGCTGCTAAACACCCTACGATGCACAGCTCAGCGCCCCTACAACAGTTATCTAGCTCAGGATGTCTCTAGTGCTGAGGCTGAGGAACCCCATACCTGTGGCCTGTTGCTCAATAAATGGTACCTTCTATTACAGGAAAAGCCATGTGACAGGGGCATATAGTCTCTCACTTAAGGTTTATCTTGTGAGTTGGAGATTATTTTTCTCATTTTATGAGTGAGGAAACTGAGACTCAGAGTTGGTAAGAAATTTGCCCAAGGCCTCACAGACAATCATCTGTGGAACCTGTTTATGAGCCCTGGTCCGTCTTCTCAGGGAAGTCAGCCGTCTTTCCATTTGACCTCCTCGGGCACAGAAGAACACAGAGAACGGTGTCCTGCCCAGCCTCTCCCATCCAGCTCTTCCCTCCTGATGGATTCACTTTCCCATCAGCTTGGTTGAGCTAGCCCTGAATGTCTTGGACTTTATCAAGTCACATCTCTACCCAGACGCATTCGCTGGTTCTCCACTGCCTCCAAGAAAGCTCTCCTGATGCTTCCTAGACCTACTTCTCTCATAAACTTATATATAAGAAATTCTGCACCTTGACCATGTTCTCACTAGAATTCACAGCCCAGTTCCCTCTTTATTGTCAGTTTCAATAACAGAGTGATATCCTCACATTACCTTCAGCGTGGCATATTTTGTTCTGATGAAATCAGATAAAGCACAGCATTAACACCAGGATTGGCCCAGGACAAGTCCTGGATGAATGTTGGTTTCTTCTGTTCTTTCTTAGAGGAGGCACTTCTGAGCCGACTCTCGAAGGCTGAGTAGGAGTAAGCTAGACAGACGAGATGGGGGTTGGCATTGTACGCAGAGAGGAAAACATGTGCCTGTGCGGAGGTGTGGGAGAACACATCGTGTTTGGGGAACTGCCAAGAGTTAGTTGAGGCCAGGGTCTGTGGAAAAGGGGTTGGCAAGGTATACAGCCACCAGCTACCAAGGACTGGGGATCCAGGCTAAGAGGCTGCACTTGCTCTGAGGACCACAGAGAGCTGCTGTGGATGGGCTTTAAGCAGAGGAAGTGGTATGCTACCATTTGCATTTTAGAAAGACCGCTTTGGTGTCTGGGGTAGGATAGACTGGCAAGGGTAGAGCTGGCACAGGGAGACCAGTGATGAGGCCGCTCTAGTCCTAAGCAGTACCTCAGACAGACACCGCTAACTGTGCTGTCACGGCTACCAAGATTTCTTATTTCTCCAACTTAGTAATAGTATGGACATGCTTGGGTCCTGGAGGATTGGAGAAAAGACTGCAAATGGTCTGGTTTGGAAACCAATAGGAGGGCATTTTCTTTATGATTCCTTCAAAGATCTTGAAGTCAAGAAAATGAAAAAGGCTTAGGTGTCATAAAATATGCTTCTCCCATTATAACATTCCACATTCCCCTCCCAGTTAACCACGTACTTCTTCTTTCACATTAACATCTTACTCCCCGTGATGAGTTATAGTCAGAATTATTGTCAGGAGAGATGGGGGAACAAAACCGACAGTGTGAACTTCTGGGAGATTTTTGTCCTCAGAGGGCACAGATAGTACTCTTTGGGGCCTGGCATCTTCTAGCACTTCCCCAGCCACAGATCCACTGATAATTGACTAAACCTATCAAGGCTTTCTCTCCATCTTGGCACCAAAATTATGGCTTTGGTCTTCATTCAAGGTCAACATCAATAGATAAGATGCAAAGTTTCTCAAGTTCTACTTATCAACTAGGAGAAATATAGCTATCTCCGGGGAGATATCTATTAGTTCTCTATTGCTGCCTAATTACTCTAGAATTTAGCATCTTAAAACTACATTTATTATCTCTCAGTTTCTGTGGGTCAGGAATATAGTAGCAACTTAGCTGGGTGGTTCTGGCTCAGGGTCTCTCATGAAATGTCAGTAAGCTGTCGGCCAGGGCCCCAGTCATCAGGACTGGAAAATCCCCTTTTTAGCCCACTCATGTGGCCTTGGCAGACCTCAGTTCCTCTTGGTTGTTGTCAGCATCCTTTAGTTCTTCACCGTGTGGGCCTCTACATAGGCTACCTGAGTGTCTCCATGACATGCCAGTGGGCTGCTCAAAGAACAAGCCATTCAAGCAAAAGAGAGAGCACATCCTAGACAGAAGCCACAGTCTTTTTATAGCCTAATTTCAAAAATGACATGCTATCACTTCTGTAGTATTCCATTTGTTAGAAGCAAGTCTCTAAGTCCAGCCCACACTGAAGCGGAGGGAAGTTAATCTCCACCTCTTGAAAGGAGATTAACAAAGAATTTGTGGATGTATTTGTAAAACTGCCACAGGGTCCCTATTTAATCTTCAAGAGCCAATATGACCCAGTGGTTAAGAGCACAAATTTGAGATTCGTAAAGACCTAGGTTTAATCCTGGCTCCCACATTTGCTACTTATGCAAGTTTAGGCAAATCGCTTAACGTTTCTGTATCTCAATTTTCCAACTATAAAAGAGGGCTAAGAATAGTAGATGTTTCATTGGGTTGCTTTGAGAATAAAATAAAATCTTGCATGTGAAGTGCCTGGCACAGAATAAGCACTCAATAAATATTATGTAATTGCCCTCCTTCACAAAAGACATAGCAAAGAGTTTACAAAGAGTTTCTGGAGGCAGACTGCCTGGATAGGGACTCTGACTCTGCCACTCATTACCTGTGAAATCTAGGGCAAGTCATTTCTCTTCTGGCCTTGGTTTTCTGTAAAATGAAAATAATAATAGCTAGTGTCTGGCCACCCCATAGGAGTTCGATAAATATTTTATGGATAAGGAGATAATGGAGGATAGAGGGATAGAGTGACAAAGGGGTGCCTGTGAGTGTGTGTGTGTGCACGCACATATGAGGGATACTACACAAAGCATATTTGACTTCAAGCATCTCCTGCTTAACGGGGAGCCTGGTATGGCTGCCGCAGTTCCATTTCAGTGTCCCCTCGTCCCCTTGAGCATGCCAATGTCTGTGAGCTCTTCCATTTTACCATCCCTTCCAGATTGTTCTTGGTCTCAGTGTTTGCATTCTGTTCCACCCTGGCTTTGTTCAAGCATGCTTTCTTCTTCATCTTTGCGGCCTCCACCAAGAGTATGTTTAATTGGCTCTGCATGGAATCTGGGGATTTGATGACAGGAGGGGGTGGGGGGTGTCCCATGTTGCACTACCTCAGAGCTGCTACATTACTTTAAATTGATTTTGCAAATGAAAGCTAAAAGCTAAGCAAAGGCGACCCATCCATTTTGCCTAAAGATGATTATAATGCTCTTTTACGGCCTCCTAAATGACAAAGCAATTTGTTACCTGCCTGCATCAACATTTGCTTATATTAGCACCCGAGATGCTTGATTTTTATTAGCCCCACGTTATCATTTTATGAAGACACAGGGGCTCAGTAAAATTAGTGTGCAAATAGAATGCCCATTTTGCATTTCCCTGTGGTCAGCAGAAACGCGGAATGCAATTGAGTTGATACCAGGTCAGGGGAGACATCCATAAAGTCAGCCTTCACCGAGGGCCTCAGTAATGCCATTTATCATTTCTGGACTGCTGGGATCGATGAGGTCAGTGTTAGGCAGTGTTTTTAAAAAGGGTTTGGTGGTTTTTTTGTTTTGTTTTTCAAGTGGAAAAGCAATATAAATACTAAGACAGTAGCACAATTTTCATCAGCAAAAAGGAATGAACTCTAACTCTCTTGTGTGTGTCGAAAACAGAAATGTAGCAGATGTGGGGTCTTCTACTGTTGTTAGTGGATCAGGAAGGAGATGAATAGGGTAGTGAAAGGGGCACTGGCTGGGACCAGGTGCTTGACTAGCTGCATGACCTTGGACATGCACCTTCCTTCTGGGAGCCTCAGTTCCCTCTCCTATAAAATGGGGTTAAAACTGTCCACCTCACAGAGGCATGATGAAGATTAAATGAGATGATATGTGTCTAAATTTCTTTATAAACCATGATCTATACAAGTAGTTTTTATTAATCTAACAGCTGGTTTCTGAGCACCTACTCCATGCACGGTCCTGGGAAAGACATTAGAGATACACCCATGAAAGTCATAGTTTCTCTTTTGTGGAGCTTACACTCAGTCCAGGAAACATTCAGGTATCTAACTCCTCTTTTAACCCATCAACTTCTTCAGGGCAGGTCAGCCTTCTCCCTCTCCCTTTGTTTCTAAAGGTGCCTAGCACAGAGCTGAGCACAGAGTGAGTTCTTAAGAAAAAGTATATTGGTCCCATGATATTTCTTGCTGCTTTTCAGGGGAAGCATTGACCACAACCCCTACTGGTCACCCAACAGACCAAATCAATCTCAGGGCTTTAGAACCAGATATAATAGAGTTAATATTTTTGCTTTAGTCTCTGACATTGGCACATCAACTGTTGGTGTGATGAACCACATTCAGAGTGACCTGTCTCCAGCATTTCAGAAAGAGAAAGCCTGTTAATTACTTCTATACCCCTTCTCTCCAGGTCATTCTCTAACTGAGATGGAATCCTTCAGTCCAGCTTCTCTCAATGTTTCTTCCTAAATTTCCTTTAAGTCATTGTAATGCTGTGTGTCAATCAGTACTTCTTCTGACCGTAGCTGAATACCCTCCCCCTGCCCCTTCTTTCTGGAAATGTCACTTTTGGTTATTGCTTTTGTATCTTAGCACAATAGCTAAACTTCATTATATAAGTTAGACTTCTGTAGAGGCAGAAGGAGCTTGGGTTCTGATTTGGGGGCGTATTTGCCTACTTTTCTGCATGTATAATAATTTTGTAATTGGATGCTGGATATTGTGAAATATATATTGTTGAGTGTCTGGATTTTGTTGTCTTCCTCTAGAGAGGGTTGGGCTTTGGATAGCAAGAAGTTAAGTTTCCTTTGCTCAGTTTGATCATTTTGAGACTTATTTGAAAGCTTTGCTAGAGTAGGTCTAGAGTAGTTTGCCTCACCACTAAGACATGGCCCTTCTGAGTTCTTATTCTCCCTGGATGATTGATGAGGACTTCCACTTTGGTGGTGGGAATTCAAATGATTGCCAGCCCTGTGTGACCCCTGGGAACTGTGCAGTTCACAGCTCTCTGTTCAGTTTTTCCTGACATTGTGGAGATTCACCCTATGCATGCAAATCTTAGGGTTCAACAAAGACTCAGGCGGTCTCCTTTATAGATTTCGGGGACTCTTTTTCCACAGAGCTTCCTCTTCTCTGGAACTTACAGAGTTTCCCTGTAACTACCACCTGCTGAACTTGAATCTCAGTGAGGCCTCCATCCCTGCATTTGTTCTGGTTTGGACCATCAGGCAAAAAGCCAGGGCAACTATAGGACACCCCTCATTTGTTTCTCTTCTCTCATGGATTATCTTGCACTACCTCTTGTCCAATGTCTGAAAGTTGTTTTCTACATTTTGTCCACTTTTCTAGTTCTTTAAGGTGAAAGGGAAACCTGATCCCTGTTATTTCATCAAGGCCAGTCAAGGGCTTGGATTCTAATCTCAGCTGCTGCCACCATCTATTAGCTGTGTGACCTTGAGCAAGTTATATAAACTCTCTGAGCCTCAGTTTCTTTCTCTATAAAAGGAGTATTAACTGAATGTTGCTGTAAGGATTTTAAATATGTATACAACGTGCCTGACACAAAAGGAGCTAATTACATGGCTGTTGCTACTATTACCATGACTAATATAAATAGCTACTTTTTAAATTACATCATTTATTGAATGTTTATTGCATACTATGCAATGTGTAAGCTTGTTTAATTATCACAACAATCCTGTGAAGTAGATATTATTATCCTCATTTATAGATTAGAAAACCAGAACTCAGAAAGTGTACACAACTTGCCTAGGGTTACAATCAGTGGATCTGGGATTCAGTTGCATTCATAAGGCTTCCTCAGATAACTATAAATATTACATATTAATATAGTATGATCAGTTGCACCAAGAAAAAGGAATGTAGTCTTTTAATACTGGGTAGCGAGGAACATAATTTATTTAGTTACCAATGGCTGGGTCTTAATGGCTCTAACCTAATGATTTAAAAGATAAATGTAAAGTATCCAGTTCATCCCCTATCCCCCTCCCTCCTACACGTCAACCCCTAGTCTCAGCCCTCTTTGTCCTTCTTAGCAAACTTCTTTCATTTTATATTACAGAAAATCTTCGGGAAGGGGCAGAGCAGAAGGTGGTATTCATCACGGGACGAGTCCACCCAGGGGAAACACCCTCTTCATTTGTGTGCCAAGGTGAGTTGCAGGATCTCATGGGTGTCCTGTACCTACCCCCATCCTCATCCAACTGGGACTTTGTGATGACCTCTGGGACAATGTGGTCATACGCAGAGTCATTATCTTGGATGGGAATTTACTTCTCTTCTTTAAAGAAGTTACACCTGATCTCTATTAGATTTTATTTTAATAAATGTTTATTAACTAGATATGTGTATAAATGAGTGGATGAATGAATTGATGGATAAATGAATAGGTAGGGCTGAATGAAGTTCTCTGGTGTATGCTATGTTGAGGATGTCACCTGCACTTACAGTCATCTACACTTCCTAGCTTTACTTGTTTGCAGTGGTTTACAACAGCAAGGAAATCTGGCCCAAGGTCAGTGTGTAAGGACTGAAAATTATCTATTCACTCATTCATGCAATCATTCACTTAAAAACAACTTTTGAAATACTGACCATGAACAAGGAAGCATGCTAGGCATTGGACAGCCAGAAGTAAATCAGACAAAATTTCTCTGCTCAAGTATATCTCTTTATAGGTGCATTTTTATTTATTATTAAATATTTAATTCATACAAAATATGTTTAATTAGTCTGCGGTACTCAGCAATGTAAATTATATTTAGTAAATAAGATATAAATAGTAATATAATGAATGCCCAGTGCTGCGGGTTGAATGTCCCCCAAAAGTTCATGTGTTGGAAGATTGATCCCCACTGTAACAGGGTAAGGAGGGTGGGAAATCAGACTATGAGTGTTTGAAAGGTGGGACCTTTAGGAGGTGATTGGATCACAACAACTGTGCTCTTGTGAATTGATTAATCCATTTGTGGAGTAATGTGTTAATGGTTTAGTGGGTTGTCGTGGGAGTGGCACTCATGGCTTTATAAGGAGAGCAAGTGAGAACGTTAAAGAGCTCTTGCCATTCTGCCATGTGATACACTGGTCACCATGGGACTCTGCAGGGACACCCCACCAAGAAGAAGGCCCTCACCAGATGTGTTCCCTGGACCTTGGACTTCCCAGCCTCCAAAACTACAAGAAATAAGTTTTCTTTCTTTGTAAATTACCCAGTTTCAGGTATTCTGTTCTAAGCAACAGAAAACAGACTAATACACCCAGGTACCCACCAGCTTAAGAAGCAGAATATTATCTCTTCCTTCTGAGTTCTTTGTCTTTCCTATCTCCCACTTCCACAGGTAACCATCAGCTTGAATTTCGTGTTTGCCCTTCTCTAGTTTTCTTTAGTTTTGCGTGTTTTCAAACTTTATGAAATGGTATCATTCTGTATGCATTAAGATTTGCTTTCCACCCAGTATCCATACTGATGAGTATAGTTGTAGTTCAGTTGTTTTTCAACACTGTATTGTGTCTGTGTCTGTAGCTCAAATTACTTATTTGTTGTCCTGATGATGGATAATAAAGTTGTTTACAGTATTTTTTCTTAAATTTAATGCTGCTGCAAACATTCTTATACATGTCACCTTGGGCATGTGTCCAAATACTTTTCTAGGGTGTATAACCTGGGAATGTACATGCTGGATTATGGGATGTGTGCAGCTTAAACTTTACTAGATATTTTAAATTTCTTTCCCAAACATACAATTTTCCACTGCCACCAGCAATTGTATGAGTTTCTACTGTCCCACATTCTTGCCAATACTTTTTTATTTTTGCCTATCTAGTATGTATATTACATGTACAATATGTGATATTACACATGTGCCAAGTGCTGTTCTAAACACTTTATATATTTTAATTTGTTTTATTTATTTAATTTTTATTAATTTATTTTAATTATATTAATTGTCCATGTCATAGGAACTAATATTAACTGTTTTACATGGGAGAAAACTGAAGTTTGGGAAGTTAAGTAATTTATTTCATTTTGATCTTAAAATGACCGTGAAATCAAAGGGATATGGAAAAACCTGTGGAGGTGACATAACTTGAGGGGGCAGCATGCTGCAGAGGAAGAATCTGGTGATTTGGAATCAGGCAATCCTGAGGTGAAATACTGGGGCGCCACTTGCTAGCAGTGTGACTTCAGTTTCCTCACACAAAAGTTAGGGAAACAGTCCTATCCAGGAAGGCTGTTGTGGAGCTGGCATGAGATAATGTAAACACAACACCAGTCCTGTGCCTGGCACACAGCAGGCACTCAACACGTGCCACCTCCTTCTCCATGAGAATCTGAGAAGATCAAGCAGATCTGTAAACTCTCAAGCACTATGCAAATAAGTATGAGTTTTATTTTCCCAATTCATATTGTCACAATGCACGATTGCTCCTTCTTTTTTTCAGATGAGGAGACTGAGTTTCAGGGAGAGGAAGTGACTTGGCCAAAGCCAGGCAGCTTGTGAGAGATGTGGCTGCAGCTCAGTCACTAGAGCTGACTCCTTGGCATTCTCACTTCTGGCCTTTCTCCTTCCCACCACTGTCCTTACAGTGATCTCTCCCAGGTCCCGCCTGGGTTCACCAGCCCCTTTACCTGCAGCCATCTGTCAGTTATTAAACTTGGCAGCAGATCTGTTCCCCCAGATGACTGGATATAATGCTTTGTCCTTGTTTATAAAAAGACAGCAGCCTTACCACCAATACCTTCATCTCGGGGAGCCCACGTCCTCATGCTCACCTCCTGAGTGGACAGTAGACAGAGGGTAGAGTCACCATGGTCACCATTCACTTTACAGACAAGGACTGAGGCAAAGAAAAGTTGAATGGATCTCAAGTGCTCTCTCTGATGACCCCGTTTTCTAAAAAGGGATCTTTGGATGGTGCTGAATTGATATACTCAATGCTGTTCTGTAGGTTTTAAATAAATATTTATTCCTTGGCAGAGTCTTTCAATGCCTGTCCACTGCCTTCTCAAAATAAACCCCAAACTCCTTGGTGTGACATTCACAACCTCCATGTGCCCACTCTGCCACCTGGTAAGCACCTCTCCTCTCCTAAGGTTCATTTCAAGTGCCCCCACTGTAGGCCTTCCTCTCCCACTCCCTCCAGGCCCCTACTTTGTGCCTACATTGTGAGTCTAAAGATAACCATCATCTCTACTGATGAAGGTCATCTCTACTGCCCTGATCTGTTATGTCCTTGATTTAGATTTGTTTCTGCCCCTATCAACCAAGAACTACTTAAGGCCTAGGGCTGAGTTGCCAACTGTCATTTTCCACACCTTTCAAGTGAGGTTATCTTGTTCATCTTGTGGGGCTGTTGGGAGAAACAAATACTGTGTTGGCTTTGGGATGCTAAAACTGAGTTCAGAAAGAGGAGCCTCAAGGTCACACTGCCAGTAAATGGCAGAGGGGGGCTTTGAATGTGGTTCTGGCCAACTCCCAAGCCTGTACACACTCCCTTGTTCCATTCAGGGAGGGGGAATGCTAGAAGGCAATGCTTTGTACCTAGAAGAACACAGAGTAGAGTTCTGACCACCCCACAATTAATGTGCATTTTACAGACAAGGATGTGGAGGCCCAGAGAAGTGAAATGGCTTACCTGAGGTGACACAACTAATTCATGACAGATGTGGCTTTGGAATTCATCTCCCCAACTCTGTTCCTCTTCTTTCCCTGCCTCTGTGTCTGTCCCTTGAGACACATCTTTCCTTGAGGCAACATAAGACAGGCATCTCCACCCCATTAGCAATAAAGGAAAGAGGCACAGTCTTGCGTGCAGGTCTCTTAGTCATGTGGGGCAGCCCAGTTCACAGTCCCACAGGGTGCAGCTGGGGGTTTCTCCCTCAGTCACAACCCTCACCGTTGTCCCTTCCCCAGCCCACCTGGGTCTGAGGCATGGAAAGATGCTGGCTGAGATCCCTTTGGTTCTGTTAACTCTTCCTCATTAACTGGCTCAGTGACCTTGAGCAGGGCACAGGCATGTGAGGCCTGGTCATCCCCATCTGGCTGGGACCATGGTTCTCACTGCCGAGCTGTTGATGCACCTGCTGCTGGAAGTAGACTAAAGTTGTGTTGTCGCAGAGCTCTGGAAGGGTTGGTATTTAGGGTGGCAGGGCTTATATCTCCACAAGACTCTGCTTGGTAGTGGGATGGCTGTCTCTGTGTCCTGTCTTCTGTCCCAGACCCTACTCATGGCCTCTGTGAGGCCAAACTATCCAGGCAGTGCAGCTCCAGGCACCAGTTCCCACACACCCTGCCACAGAGCAACATGGGCGCTCCTTTGACCTCTCACATTGCCTCTGGAGAATGGGGATAGTTTGGCCTCACAGATGCCATGAATGGGGTTTGGGACAGCAGACAGGACACAGAGACAGCCATCCCACCATCAAGCAGAGTCTTGTGGAGATATGAGCCCTGCCACCCTAAATACCACCCCTTTCAGAGCTCTGCAACAACACAGCTTTGACCCTCAGAGCCTCTGCTTCCTCACCAGCAGAATGGGGACAGCTGAGTCTTCCTCGGGGAGCTGCTGTGAGGATCACACGAGAGAGCGTGTGTCCATGCTCGGGGAGGCACCAGGTACGCAGAGGTGCCTGAGCAGAGCTAACCTGCTCCCCTTCCCCTTTGCTCTGATGCAGTAACCCCACCAAGTCCCTGGGCAGCCCTTAGCCCTACTTTCCAGAAAAGTCAAGGGACTCACTGAACGTCACCTGGCCAGTTAGTGGTGGTATGGGGACTAGATCTAGGTGTTCTCCCAGCCTGAGCCCTGCTACTACATGCCAGCATGCCCACCAGGGCCTAGGCTGTGGAGATGAAGAGCTGCCCACCCCCCCAGGGAGTTCACTCCTCAGGGCTATTTTGTGGGGGGTAAGAGGAGGAGAGCATGAATGTATGTGCACACACACCCACACCCTGTGCTCTCACACCCACCAATACCGCCAGCCACCGGGACCAACCACAACCAAATCTTTCCTGAAGGTGAAGTAGTGACATTTGCCCCTCCCCACACTGTTTCCCTCACCTCTTTTCCTCACGTATTTGTCATTCTCTCTCTCTCTCTCTCTCTCTCTCTCTCTCTCTCTCTGTCCCAAACAGCCTCATATTATAAGTGCAAGGCTAGATCCTGTAAAGGGTTGGGATGGGGCCTCTCTCTCTCCATCTGTGAAATGGGCAGAGTTGGGGCTGGAAGGGTGAGGACTCACATTCTGTGAACTTCGGGATCATTGGGGTCAGACTTCCTGTGATTTCACCATTTGAGGCCGTTGGTCTCAGCTGAGGTCAGGCAGGGGCTTGGTGTCAGGTCAGGTGAGGGCCTACAGAGGCTGCGACCACACTCTGGGCTCAGCAGAGATCTCAGGCTGTCTTGCTTCAAGCCTGGGCTCTTCCCACTACAGTATTCTGCCTCCAAGCAGAGAACAGAAACAATAGAAGAACTCTCCAGAGAGAACATCATGCAAGCACATGCAAATCATTCTGCAAATCACATGCAGATAGACTCCTGGCTCTTCCTATCTTGCCTTAATGGAAAGAGCACTGATTTGGAGCTGGCAGAACAGGGTCTGAATCCCAAGTAGGCCTGTGTGAGATGCTCAGCAAGTAATGTCACACCCTGACTTTGTTTCTCTGACTATAAAATGGAGCCAATGGAGTCAGAAGTTAGTGCAGCTATTGACTGTACAGTAGTCATTATGGGTCTATCTTTATTCATTCATTTCACACACATCTATTGAGAACTTTCCCTGTGCCAGGCATTGAGCTAGGCACTGAGAATAGACTTGCAAAGAAAGTAGACCTGTCCCTGCCATCCTGGAGTTCATGGCCTGGAGAGAAGACAGATCTGAACAGCAGATGCAAGCCTCAATCCCAGAAACTCAAAGGTGCAGGAAATGTAATTTTCCTTATTTTTCTATAACTGAACTCAGTTTCCGTTTTGAGGCCCAGTTCTGCCAGGCGCCAGAAATGTAATCTCAGTTACTTTTCCCTAAGTTGTGTGATTTCAGCAAAGAGTTCTGATGCTTTTGGGGATGGTAGACAAGTAATCTCATCATGGGTGTTGACATCTGTCTACACTGCTTCCCTTCCACCTGCTGCATCCTCATGACTCTGGGCCTTGGTCACTACAGAGGCCCTACAGGTCCCCAACTTGTGGAACCCCGGTTCCTGACTGCAATGTGCTTTACGTTTGCCAGCTCTCTGCTGTGGTTGTGCTCCCCTCTCCCTCCTCCTCCACCTCTCTCCTGCCGTCAAGACTCCCTGCCCCGTGTTACTTCTTCCCTTTATGCCACATCCCACGCTGCCACCAGGTGGAGTTCTCCAAAGCCCAGATCCCACTCTGTATGTTCCTGGCTTACACAATGGAATACTACTCTGGTATAAAAAAGAATGAAATACTGCCATTTGCAACAACATGCATGGACCTAGAGAAAATTACATTAAGTGAAACGAGTCAGGCACAGAAAGAGAAATACTACATGTTCTCACTTATTTGTAGGAGCTAAAAATAAATAAATAAATACACAAATAAACTTGGGTGGGGGGAAGAAGACACAACAATCATAATTCCTTGAAGTTGTTATGACAAGCAAACAGATATGAGGTTGTTGGGAGGAAGTGGGGAGGGAGGTCTCGGTAATGGGCCACAATAATCAACCACATTGTCTATTGATAAAATAAAATTAAAATTTTTTTTAAAAAGCCTTCAGTGGCTGTTCAGTGCTCTTTGTGTGTTTTTAGTTGGACCAGAGAGACCCTGTTCACTTCTCCTGCTCATCTCTGAACACTCCTCCCTTCCCCACACCTATAGGCAAACGAAGTAAGAGCAATGATAAAAACAATGCATATACGAAAGTGCTCAAAAAGTTCATGGGAAAGTAGAATTGAACAATGATGCAGATCTTTCCATGAACTTTTGGAAGTACCCTTGTATACACTTACTGTGCGTCAGACACTTTGCTTGTATCCAGTCATTCAAATCCTCACAAAAGCTAGCAAGTAATTATTATTCTCCCCTTTTAACTGGTAAGAAAACTGAGCAACTGCAAGGTTAAGGCCACACAGACAATGAATGGCAGAGAAAGGAGTCAAACCCAGATAGTTAAGTTTCTGAGTCTGCTCTTACCATGCCCCCCTCTGAGGCAGGAACATGTATGTATTCATCTTGCAAGACCCAGCATTTGGTCTGCCACTGAGTGTAGAGTGAGTGGTTATCAGTTCAACTAACCTCATGCTTTGTCAGGATTGAATGAATTCCTGGGAGCGATCCATCAATAGGCACCTATTAAGCACCGGCTCTGTGCCCAGCCCTCAAGCAAACACTCTGAGGTTCGGTTGTGGTTTTCCTGGCGAGGTTCACGCTGGCCAGCCAGAGGCCGGGACTCCACCCACTTTCCTTCTTCTCCTGCAGCCTCTCTGGTGTCCAGCCTTCCTGTCTTCAAAGGAAAGAACCTGGCAAAGTTGTTTATAGAAGGAGCAAAGGCTGATCTCAAGGGGGTTGATGGTGTCTCCCAGAAGGAGGAAGATTATTGTCTCCACGTGATGGATGAGGATTCTTCTACTTTGGGGGAGAGGAATAGAATAAGTGGAATCATAAAATGTCAGTGTTGGGTGAGTCCTTGGGAACTATTTAGTTCTTTCGGCTAATTTTAAAGCTGAGAGTAGGACCAGAGGCTTTCTATCGGTTGCCCAGTAACTAAGCCAAAACTAGAACCCATGATCTGTTTTGGTTTGTGGGCTTCTCCTACTTCTAAAATTAATCCTGTTTTCACCCCATTACCTTTCAACCTTTGATCTGAGTTTATTAAAGCATGTCACAATTTTCAGGCACTGTGTCGGGCAGCTGAAATATAGGAGCTCTAACCCAGTCACACAGCAGCAGTCTTCCAGATTAGGCCTTATTATCCCTATATTAAGACGTAACACTGGTCAGAGAAAGCTAGTAAGTAGCTCTGTAGCTAATGACCGGTTAAGATTCTAATGTAGGTTCCCAAGCCCTTCTGCTCCCATGGCCCCTCTGCTTCTTTGGTCCATGCAATGCTTTTGGTCAGAGATGGCATTTTCTCTCTCGTTCTACTTCCTCCCACATTCTTCTTCATATTCCTCTTCACTTACCACCCTCCCCCACCACCAAAGAAAAGAAGAAAAAAAGGGAAAGATCTTTTCCTGATTTCTTGATCAATGGGAATGACTCCTGCTGAACTGTATTGACCTTTAAGCCAAGAGATGAGTCTAAAACCTCCCCTCTCCTTGCCCCACATCCACCCTGGGAGAGGGAGCTCTGGGTGGCTGCAGACTCTGGTCTGACTTTGTTTTCTCTCATTCTTTTATTAGCTGCCTAATTGGCAGCCCAATTAATCTGCTCATCTGTGAAGGAGGATGGATCACAATGAGCCACTCCATTTCCAGAAGCCATTCTCTCAGGCAGCATGGCCAGGCCCAGAGCGCAGGCTGGCTCCGTGATGGAGGGCCGCCCCGGGAGCTGGGGTCAATTAGCGGACAGATTAAGCAATTATTAGCCCCTAACAAGGGCGCCTGGCATCATTACCCTGCCTGTTTACTGGCAAACTGCGGCTTTAATATGAGGACCAACAAATAAATCAGGGCATCTGGTCCACTGCCGCTTCAGCTGAGAGGTAAATGATGTCCAAGTGGCTTTCAGCTGCCGATGGATCCTCAGTCCTGGCTAAAGAAAAGCCTGAGATGTCCCTCCCTGGCCGTAGCAGCTTTGGAATGTGCTCTGGAGCAATCTACCACTGAGCATGTGAGCGGTTCTGAGTCACTGCTGCCTTCGTCCCGCCTGTCTGTCCAAACCTAGCTATATCTTCAGGGCCCAGAGCAAAAGCTTCCTTCTCCTTGGCACCTTTCCTCCTCTCCCCAGCAGAAGAGGGATTCTCCTTTTGCATTTTGGGAATGTTTCGCCTTCTCCTATCACTTTCTCCATTGCAGAAATTCATGGAAAGCCAGAGCTCCATTTTGCCCATTTTTTTCAGGTCTCTGATGAAGAGGTAGAAGTGTGGAGAAGAGGAGGGGAGAGACAAGGGCTTAGAGCTGTTTGTTTGCTCACCCCCTCTCCTGCAGGTGGATGCATGCCATCACCAGAAGGATATCAAGGAAGGGAGGGACAGGGTCAGAGTTGCACTTTCAGAAGATCCCTCTGGCTGCAGTGATGAGGGCACATTCCAGAGGCAGTGGCTGTCATCCAGGCCAGATGGTGATGGTGGCTTGGACTAGAAGAGAGGCAGAGAGATGGAGAAGAGGGGCAGATTTGCTCAATTCAAGGAAGGGACTGGGGACTGCCTGGCAGGGGGAAGAAAGTCATGGAAAATTCAGCTTTCCTAAATTTGGTGACCTGCAGGCAGGGTGGTGTTTATGCCAATGAGAAGCAGGGAGGATGGCCTGCCCTGGATTCTGGGTGCAGAAGATCCTTAAACTGGGGAAGGAGCAGAGTTGGGAGGCATTGAGGAGACTTCCATCTCCTCCTGTGACTTTGGCCAAATCCCTTCTCCTCTCTACTTCTTGGTGTGCCTATCAGCAACATGAAGATTTAGGTCTCTGAGACTCTTGACAGTATGGTCATCACATCTGTGTCAATGTTTAGCTAACGGTGTGCCCAGTAGAGAGCATCTCTTAATTTATAGTTCCCACATCTCCTCCATCTGTGCCTGTCAAAACCTGGTGGGCCCTGCAAGGCACAGCTCAAATGACATCTTTTCTTGGAGGCCATCCCTGTTCCCTACAGCTGGAAATTCTCTCTCTCTCCTGCCCATGGGCTTTAATGTTGTGTCTTGAACTGTCTGTCTGTTGGAAACAGAGATGTATTTGTAAAATTCACTGGGTAACACAGAATCCATAGCCACACACTCACAGTGGCCAATAACCACACAGGCCCAAAATCACCTTTTGAACTCTTACTGTTTTCTAAGCTGAGAAGAATGTGCTCCCTCCTTAAAACACTTTCAGGTTAACGCAGACTCTTCTCTTTCCCTAGGGATTATTGACTTCCTTGTAAGCCAGCACCCTATTGCTCGAGTCCTACGGGAACACCTGGTCTTCAAGATTGCACCGATGCTCAACCCTGATGGAGTCTACCTGGGCAATTACAGGTGAGAGACTGGGAAGAATGCCTGGAAGCAGGTAGTCATAGAATGGGGTATGGAAGCAAGAAGAAATCGGGGATATATTTTGGAGGAAGAATTTTTAGACTCCCCATAAGTTTAATTAGAGGAGGTTTCACCTGGCTACTGAGGATGTGGCTAATGAGATTTGGCTCTTTCATGCGCAGCTGCCTGAGGTCACTCGCTGGGCTTTTCTGGACAGCTTGCTGGATCAGGAATCAGGAGACCTAAAGTATCAGTTTTTGCACCTACTTCCTGTGTAACCTTGGGAAATTTTCCTTACCTCTCTGATGCTCAGTTTCTCTTGCATAATAGAGAAAACAATTACATACCAGGTAGGGCAGTTGTGGGCATCAAAAGAAGTGGTAGGAAGGAATGTGCTTTGAGGATATTGCATGGTGGTTATAATGATTACTGTTTTGCTGCTGTGCTTCTTCCTGGAGATCATTACTGAAGTGGAGTGGCATCCCAGATCATCTGAACAGCATGTCTCTGTGGTGTGGGCAAACCAGCTAGCCCTATACCCACTCAGGCACTCATATCTCAAACTCTCTTTCTGCTAGCTTAGGACCATAATTTACAACCTAAAATTCCACTGCCCAGAGGACCATCAGCCAAAAGAATATTGAATCCTTTGAGATAGATAGTGCCATTACCCTTATTTCACAGTAGGGCAACCGACTTGCCCAAGGTCACTCAGTCAGTAAATCATTGACTGTTAACTTCACTTCCCAAATTACACAGCTTTAGAGCTAGTTAGGCTCACAACCTTCAAGATAACATTCAGTTTCCCCAGCTCTGCGTGCAAGGCTCTGTGTGACCTGCTGCTTGTCTGTCCACTGTTCTGCCTCACCTCCCACCCCTCACTCCTAGAACTGTTGATCCAGCTACTCGGAACAAAACCTCGTTCCCTAGCCACGTCCTGTTTGTTCCTGCTGCCTTAGCTTCATCAGGCTGCCCTCTGCCCAACACCTCCTCATGCCTTCTTTATATCACTAACCCATTCTGCAACTCAGCTCATGTCCCTCCTTCTGAAGAACATTCCCCCAAACTCCAAACAGAATTATTCACTCCTTTTTCTGCACTACCACAGGCCTAGTTATTGAACAAGTCTTATCCCACTGCATGGACCCCACTGGACTTCAGGCCACCAGAAGGCAGAGACAGCCCTAATGGTCTTTGTGTGGCCCGTGCCTAGCAGCAGGGATCACATAGTAGATGCTCAAAAAGTAAGAGGGATGACTTTGGTAATGAAGAAACTGAGGCCTAGAGATGAGACGGGACGTGCTCAAGGTCAGTAGCCTAGCTCAGACCAGAACCCAATCTCCTGATACCCCACCAGCCAGGCATGTTTACACAGAGTTGGTTTATGGCTTTCTAAGAGCATGGCAATTGGGCCCAGAGGGTCTTCCTAGTAACCCTGAGTATGAGTTAGAGAGAGCCAATGGGATGCATGAAGCTTTCATTAGAGACAGTTTTGCTTCTTCTCTTAATTGGCTGAAGTGATGGTTCATTAGCACTTGCAGATTTGATGGCTTGTTGCAGGCCTGAGAGCAAAGCCTTTCCACCTTCCTGGACAGAATGTACTGTTAGTGATAATGGTGGTGAAAAGACCATTTGATTCATGTTAATATTTCTGTTTAATTACAAGAGTGGCAGTGCTCAGAGAGAGGTCAGTACTGCCATTCCACACACATTTATGTCATGATCTGCCTGTCTGGGGAAGGACAAGGTGGAAAGAAGTCTGTGACCTTGGTCAAAATACCTCCCCTCTCTGGGCTTCAGATGTCTAGCAAGGTAGAAATGGAGGACTAAATGCTTTCTTCACTTCTTCAAGCTCCAGATTTTGTGATTTGGGGACTTCATGATAAAAGAGCTCCAACCCTCAGAAATGGTTTCATACTGAAGTTTCAATCCCCAACGTTCTCCTAGTGAGAATATGTGATTCTCATTATGAGAGCTAGAGAAAATCTCTAGCCACAGGCATTAATCCTGTTGCTAAAACAGCTCTGAGTAGCAACAAAGAGCCTATCAATCATTAGAATTCACTACTAAAGCTTTGGAGAGTATGAAAAATAATAATGAAGACTCAGAATTGGGAGCTTCAAGGTGCCTTAGAGGTCCCCTAGGCCAGTCCCTCTCAGAGCCACACTACTCTCCATAGCAGCATTTCCACGGTTTGGTGGGACTTGCCAAGGCTTTATGGGGGAAAAAAGAATTCAGTGTTTAAATAAATTTGGAAAATGCAGAGTTAAGCAAAGTTTAACATGTCCTTTTACAATTAGTCTTTTCAGAATTTTGAATATGCTAATAAACATAGGAGTCTCAAGAGGGGAGTATAGTACTCAGTGTTTCCCAGAGGTACGTGTCATGGTCCACACCCCCCAGCCCCAGTGTTAGTGTTTATAAATGCATTTTGGGAAAAATCACTTTAAGAATTCTGCTTGCTGACCCGATGACCTGTCAGCACTCACACATTTATCTCATTTAATCCTTATGACAACTCTGTGAAGGAGGGTTTTTAAAGGTTTTTTTGCTTGTAAGTAATACAATCTACTCAAACTAGCTTGAGTACAAGAGGAAAGGTGGAGGGGAGGGAGGAAGGGAGGAAGGGAGGAAGGAAGGAAGGAAGGAAAGAAGGAAGGGAGGGAGGGAGGGAGGGAGGAAGGAAGGAAGGAAGGAAGGAAGGAAGGAAGGAAGGAAGGAAGGAAGGAAGGAAGGAAGGAAGGAAGGAAGGAAGGAAGAGAGGGAGGGAGGGAGGGAGGGAGGAAGGAAGGAAGGAAGGAAGGAAATATCTCAGAATTTTAGGGCAGTAAACAGAGCCAGACCTCACAGAACTGATCACACAACTGCAAACAGGTCAGAAGGCAGGTGACTATGTCTGTCTGTCTTTCATGCTCTTCCTCCACGTATGCAATCTGTCAAGCCTCAGAGAAATTAAATAGTCTGCCTTTGGTCTGTGGCCTGTGAGGATCGGGCAGGGATGCAGGTCTGTCTGAGCTAGCCAGTGGTCCTCCCTACTGCCCCCCATCCCCCTACCTCCAGCACCAGACATGCCAGACCCTGTGAGTAGAACAGGCATCTCTTTGGGCTGCAGAGACAGTTGAACAGTCCTGTTCTCTCCAGGGTGAGAAGACAAGAGCATTGGAGGGAGTGAAGGTCAGTGGTTGAGAACATGGACTTGGGTGTCAGTCAGGTCAAATTTCAAGTTCTGCTCTGCCATCTACTTGCTGTATGACCTTGGGAAAATTATATGGCCTCACTAAGCTTCATTTTTCTCATCTGTAAATGGGGTTACTAAAGAGTTATGAGGCTTTTGTGAGTGATGCATTTAAAGTGCAGTGCTAGGCACATTGTAAGTTCTAAATAAAAATTTATTCCTCCTTATCTTCCTCCTCCTCCTCCTCATTCATCCTCCACATTAAAGAAGTATATAATCCCATCTAGGAAGAATAAGCAGGGAGATTTCCCAGATTTCATCAGTTAAGCATACATTTCCTAATACAAGTACTTACACTATGGTATTTATAGTAAAATAGAGAAGGTACACTCTAGCATTTAGTAGCAATAGATGCCTGCTATACCATGATAGATAATGCTTTTCGTGTTAAACAGCAACAGCATTTACCAACTAAACTATTGATTTGGTACTAGACTATGGTTTATGTAAGAGTATATACGGTCTATACTAAAGTTGACAGCAACAATATGTAGCAGCTCTAGTGCACTTTACAGTAACTGTCTATAACAGTTATACTAGATGACATAACAATAGGTAACAATTATGTTCTGGTGTATAAGACGCTGTGGAACTGTACCCTCTGTTTTGCTTACTGCATTTGCCTTCTTTTCAGTTCAGGTCTTAGGCTTAATGTCACTTTGCAGAAAGGCCTTCCCAATTCCTGCAATGTATCGTGAGTCTCCAATTACACTCTTTCCTAACACTCTGTGCTGTTATGTCATGGTTCTGTCCTAATTTGTAATCATATGTTTGTTTATGTGACTGTTTAATGATTGTCTCTACCTTCAGACTGTGAACTTCGTGAAGTCAGGAGTTTATATTTTCTGTATGCCCAATGCCTGGCACAGTGTCTGAAGATATGTCCTTTCTGAATGACTAAATGAACTAAACAGCAGCTCTTAGTGATTGTGCTATGGCACAAAGCTACAATTCCCAGTGTAGACTAACTATCACCAGATGCTGTCAGTCCCCAACCCTCTACCTTCACCTACATGGTCTTCTAACACAAACTGTTCTCATTGTATGCTCTTGTGACATGAATACTCTTATAATTTGGCATGATAAGCTGCTGCTCTGATTTTAAAAACTCTAGATTCTCAGCCACACTTTGTTACTGTACAGGGCATTATGCTTCTAAAGGCATTAGAAACTGCATTCAATCATTACAACAACCTATTGAGAAAGAAAAGCCAGTTTTATTATATCCCTTTGAGCAAAGGGGAAATTGAGGCTGAGAAGGTGAAGAGTCATGTTCAAGGTCACAGGGTGCATCCAGGGACTCTCTGCATTCCCAGACACTGCCTTTGCTTTACAAGCTGTGGGTGGAAGCAGAGAACTGGTGGTCTAACTTTCCCCTTCTCCTGAACCTTCTTGTTTGCCCTTGGACAAGATACTTTCCTCCCTGGCCTCAGTTTCCCTCCTGCCCTCTTGGGAGAGGAAATTGAGGCACAGAGGTACCAAGGAACTTGCCCCAAGTTCCCCAACATGAAGGGTCAGAGAAGATTTGTGAACCCACATCCCATCATTTATTAGAAACACTGAGAAGAGGTTCTACCAAGAACGGTATAGCGATAACGTAAATGAACCTTGAGCACATTATGCTAAGTAAAATACGCACAAACAGAGAAATATGGTATGATTCCACTTGCGTGAGGTACTTAGAGTAGTCAAATTCATAGAGACAGAAAGTAGAGTGCTGGTTGCCAGGGGCTGGGGGGTAGGATGAAAGGGGAGTTATTGTTTAATGGGTATAAGGTTTTGATTTTTCAAAATGAAAGGAGTTTTGGAAATGGATGTTGGAGATGATAGCACAACATTTGAATGTGTTTAATAACAATGAACTATACACTTAAAAATAGTTAAGATGGTAAATTTTATGTTATGCATATTTTACCACAATTTAAAAAAAGAGAATGGTATGGCTACCGACTTTGCAATGTGAGCATCACAGAGAGTTCTGGCAGGATCTCCTTCCTAGGGGGCTTGAGGGATGAATATACTAACTTCAGGTATTGCAGAGCCAAGAAGCTACAAGGCAACTTCTGGCTGGAAGGCTACTGGGCTATGGGGATGACGGGCCAAGTCCGTCTGGCATTGGTGGGTAATTCTCAGTGTCTTGCAGAAGGCAGGGCCTTGCACGCATGTGGCAGCACTTGCACAGTCTCTGTCCCCTTCTCCTCCCCATCACTTCCTCTGGAGAGAAGACAACCCCCACAACTGTACCGCACTGCGTTTTCTGAGCATGTGTAATGCACAAGTTGCCTTGCATTTGAAAAACAGACTTTCCATCTCCGTGTGACAATAAAAAACTCTGTGTTGGGTTTGCATTTCTTAATTAGGTGCTTGTCATTGTGTATTCCACAGAGCCACGTATAAGTAAACAGTCATAGACCTTTGAATAAATTTATTGGTTTTATTTATGTTTCTGAGCATAAAAATCTATAATTACCAGGTACAGCCTCAGTATAACTGGTATTTAATGACAATTACTTTTTGTTACCATAGAAATGAGTCCAAAGTGGTTACCCATAATTTCTCATTTCCCAAACCCCACACATGCTGAATTGCAATATTACCATAGTAATTGCCTATTAGTCATCATAAAATACGCAGTTACCCAAAAGATAGCAGGATGCTGTGAAATTTCTCATCTTCAGAAAACCTCAGTGCTTCTTGGGAGTGTGGAGGTGGGGGAGGAACAGGCCTCGATGTGTCATGCAGAAATGATTCTGCTTTACAGCACAGCACTGCAGACCCCATGGTGGAAATGGAGACTGTACGATCTACAGTCTTACACCTTCATTATATCTCTTGGCCCTCGCAGTTCTCAGGTATCAAAGATGCCTCAGTGCAGTAAATTCAATTTAACTAAGGTTTATTGAGGGCCTGCTGGGTGTCAGGCCCTGTGCTGGGCCTTGGGGAAGCAGGAAATTGGAGGCAGCCCTTGCCAATAAGAAGCCCCGTGTTTGTACTAGAAGTAAGAGTGCGATGCTGTGGAGGCCTGAGATATAATAGGAGCTGATGTGTAAGTGCCTGCTCACCTGCATTGTGTACATCACTTACTGAATCCTAACGACAGCCTTATGGTGGGGCTAGTGTGATAGCCCTATTTTAAATAAAGAAGGAAACTGAGGCACAGAGGTACCAAGGAACTTGCCCCGGGTTCCCCAGCATGAAGGGTCAGAGAAGATTTATGAAACCACGGAGGCCAACAGTAGCCTGCTAAGTTTTAGCCTGGTGCTGCTTTCTCTCCTGAAGAGAGAGTGCTCCCTTCTGACCGGTGGTGATGAGGGAGGGGCTTTGAAGGATGGAGGATATAATCGTATATAATCGTTCACTAGACATAAAAGGGAGATAAAGAGGAATTTGTGCAGCAAAAGGTCATGTAACATAGCAAAGAGTGAAACACCAGGGAAGGTATTTCCAACACACACACGCGTGCACACACACGCAATAACTGGCCTACCTCTTCCACCTCAACATCCAGAGGGAGGAATATTTCAACCTGTCCAAAATAGAATATAACATAAAATCAGCTATGCAAAATGTAAAATACATGTCAATGTTCTATTTGTTCTGTGGCAGCATAAAAACTGCACATTTTTCATCATGCTAGAAATGGAAAACAAAGATCCGCAGCAAGTATTGCCCCATCAAGACATCTGCCAGATCCTCCTCGTGCTGTGCCTCCTTCCCTGCCCTGGTCATCCCCCGCCCCTGCACGGAGTGCCCTGTCACAGCATCATCAAGCAACACCTGGTCCTGTACCCTGCCCGGAGCAGGGATCCCCTCAGCAGCATCTGTGAGGGCTGGCCGTGCCCCCTCTGCTTGTCCACCTCCAGGCATGGGTGGTTCCCTCCCTTCCAAAACATCACGCTGCACGGATGCTTCCTCTGACTGCTAGAGAGTATCTTATATTTAAGCTAAACCTGCTAGGGTATAACTCCGTCTCTGTCCTCTGAAGGATTATTCAGGAGCATTCCATTACCATTATTTACACGGCAGCCCTTCAGCTGGTTGAAAATTGTGTGTCCTCACCCTTCCCCACTCCCCTCTTACTCGAGTCACTGCCTGCTCCTACTCTGCACACTGAATATCCCCAAAGCCTTCCAACTTTTCATAAGTAATCTGAAATCACCTTTCCCTGTCCTTCCTGCTCTCCTCTGAACATCTCCAGATGTTTGTCATTGTCTTTGAGGCACAGTGTCTAGGACCGAAGGACATAATTATGATGATGATGATACCTAACATCTATTGAACCTTCTGGACCTGGCACTATTCTAGGCATTTTGCATTTATTATTTCATCTAATTCTTAGAACAACTGTAACATTATTTTCACTTTACAGACAAGGAAACTGAGGCACAGGTAGATTAGGTAACTCCCTCAAGTTCATAGAGCTAACTAGTGGAGCAGGAGGAGGAAGGGGCCATCGCAAGCCTCGTTCTGGGGACCGTACACCTTCTGATGCAGCCCACATGCACCCTGCAGTCTGACATTGAGCTCTCCTCAGCCTAAGTCTGTAACCAAATCTTTCCACTTGCATTTCTGCTAAGCCGCAATTCCCGCATCTTCTCTTAGAGACTGACAAGAAGCCTGTGGCATTGGTAGAGAAGGAATCACTCTCTCTCTTTGAGAAAAGAAGAAACCAAGCCACAGAGAAGCTAAGTAACTTGCTCAAGGTCACACAGTGAGTGAGCCACATAGTTAGTTCAGATGATGCATGAGTGACAGCAGGAGCCAGACAAACCCTAACCTCCCAGAGACTCTCTCTTGCTTTATGTAACCTGAGTGATGTTTCTATGGAGGTTGAAAGGACACTGGGGCTGGCAGTGTAATCAGGTGTCTAACCCACAAGTGCACACTGCCAAAACCAATTATTCAAATGAGCTTCCCAGCCAGGTTCCATGGAAAAGGCCAGATGGCTAGATGTCTGCAGAGGCAGCGCCCCATCTCTGTCCCTGCAAGCAGCTGAACAGCATTTCAAAGTTAGAGTTGATAGCAAGTTGATTTTAATATTTGATTCTACGGTGAAGACAGGCCTCTGAGGAGACAGTAACCCAGAATTAGTGGCTGGGGAGTCTGGAGGAGCAAAACAGTGTGATGGAATCAGGAACTTCATCATTTCTGGTCTTAGTTCCTAAACCACTGCTTGAATAGTGCCAGCTCTCTATGCAAAATCCTTCAGTGGCTCCCCATTGACCATTGAAAGGAACCTAAGCTCTTTAGCCTGGGATTCAAGGCCTGACAGTGTCCCTGAACTTCCTTCTCAGCTCCCTCTCCTACTGTCCACCTTGCCCCTCCCTGCACCACAGCCCACCCCACCCTATCCTCTCGCCTTCCTGGGCTGTTTCCATTGCCCTAAACTGGCCTGCTCTTGCTCACATTTGTGCCTCTGCTGGCACTCCACCTCTGTCAAGAAGCCCTTCAACTAAATTGTTTTCTCCTCTCTTCTTTCCCCCCACTCTCCCTCTTCCCCCCTCCCTTTCTTCCCTTAAACATCCACCAAGCAAAGATTTTTTACCAGGCACTGGAGATATGAGGTAGGCTTGGCCCCCCTGCTTGCCCTTAAGGTGTTCACAGTCCAGAGGGGAGACAACTGCAATGGTGGAGGTAGCCCAGGTGTTCCTGGGCTGTGAAGTCACCAAGGAGGCACTCCCCTACCCAGCCAGGAGGGTTGGGATGGGGCAAGTCAGGGAAAAGGTCTGAAGGAGGTGTTTGTGAGATGGGTCTTGAAGGATGAGTGGGAGTTGGCCAGGGGAAGAGAATGGCCACATGTTCTAAACCAAAGGAATAATCATAGCAAATAACACTGATACTACTACTAATAGGAAACATCAATTGAACTTATACAAGCTGCAAGACATTATTTTAAGTGCTTTATATGTATTATTTCCACCGGAGGTTTGAGGTGGTATATTCCTGCTCCCCACTCCCATCCTACTTCTACCAATTTAGAAGGAGATGCAGGGTCAGAAAGATGGAAGTTAAAATATTGCTTTTTTTTATTGATAAAAGCAGGATTTGGAAGGCACAGCCTATATCTGTGGCCAAAGTTGACCTCCTTTGACTTCACCCCAAAATTCAACTTCCCCACCAGCCACAAACCAAACAGGAAGTAAACTGCCTCCTGGAAAGCACACCCTGTGGCAGAGAAGAATAGACTCTTCCTGCAGGGTTCCAGATCCAAAAAGTACATGCCAGGAGCAGCTAGGCCCAACAGGCTTTGCTCCTTTTCTCGAGTTGACCAACCAGATCAGTTCCACCCCCTCCCTCAGAAAGAGTAAACAAGGGAATGGAGAGGAAGAGTCATTCTTTCTACTCTCAGGACTGAAAGTCCTCGCAGGGATTGAAAGCAATGGGGGTGGGTGTTTCCTCCCAACAACCTCATTAATCCACGAAGTAGGTTCTCATATTATCTTTATATTGCAGATAAAAAAAACTGACACACACAGAAAGGATAAGTCATTTACCCAAGATCCCATTGTTAATACCAGGAGATTCAGAAGTCAAACCCAGAGAGCTGATTCAGAACCCAAATGCTCAACGTCTGACCCTTGCTGCTTGAGCCCTGAGTGAGCATAGATCCTTGGGGAATGCTGAGTGGTGAGGTGTGGCAGACACATGTGGTCAGAGCTGCATCCTACATATAGTGCACAGTCCATGCATTGCACAAAAGCACCAGCTAAGAGGGCAGGTGGAGGTGGAGATGTGGCCCAGGCTTGACAAAATTTGAGACTTGGTGGAACTGCATCAGTCCACAGGAGGGGGCACATTTTTGCAATTACAGTAGCTCATAGGCCCTATAATGTGCTGGCCTTGAATGGTGTACAGATTGGTGATGTAGTATAAGAAGTGTAGGAATAAGTAGGCACCAGTTTGTGGGGAATCCTGAGTATCATACCAAGATCAAACCGTAAGAACAGCTAACATGTGCGTAGCTCTTATCTCAAACTAGGTAGTGTCCTCAGCATTTTGCATGTATAATCTCATTTAGTCCTCAAAACAACCCTCTGAGGTAGGCAAAATATCCACTTTTCAGATAAGGGCTGAGGCACACAGAGTTTCAGCCACAAAGGTAATACTTGGCTGAGCCAGGATTTTATCCACGCATTGTGGCTCCAGAGTCCACACTAGACTCAGAGCCGTTCTTAGCCTTGGAGCAGGTGGGCGAGGGTCTTGCCAGCTCCCAGGTCTCGTGAAGACCTAAAGGACTTTTCTTCTCCTTTGAGTTTCCTCTGCTGTTTTTTTGTTTGTTTGTTTGTTTGGTTTGGTTTGGTTGTTTTTGTTTTTTTTTACTTAAGAAATTCAAATAGCTAATTCCTAGAGTCCAGGGCCAGTGAGCTCAGAAAATGTCCTCCCTCAGACCTTTTAATAAATTAGTAAACTCCTTGTCAATGTTCTTATATAGAGAAAATAATCCATTGATTGTGGAATGGACAATTCTATCCTTACATACCTATGTGACCTCGGCAAACCCCTGTGCCTTCATGGCCCCAGCTTTCCCATCTTTGAAATGTGGGGATTGGATTTTATGAGATCTTGAGTTCCTTCAGTTGTTGACTGGCTCTAAGAATTGTTTTAAGTTGCAATTCTGGAAACCTCCCTAAGCCCCATGTTTTGCTGCCAAGTAGGAGTTAGGAAGGAGGGAGGATGAATCCCTAGAATACATGGTCTTCAGGGCAAGGGAGAAGGTGCTCTAACAAGGCTTCTCTTTGTCCACTAGGAATAATTTCTGGGAGAAAGGGCCACAGGAAGTTTAGTGTCAGAGATGATCCCTTTTCCAGGTGTGATCTGAGCCCCCCTCCAACCCTCCAATCCCACCACCTCGCCAAAAAGGCCACCATTAAAGGGTAAGGACATTGTTGAACCTTGGAGGTAGGAAGACCGACTGATAATCCTGGCTTTGCTATGAACCTTGGGCACATCGCAAGCTGCCCCATATGGATGTGCAGTTTGTACACTGAGTAAAGGTTCCTGATTAAGAGGCCAGTGCAACTCTGCTCCCAACCCAAAGTCTGGCCAGAGCAAGTGGCATCCACCCAGAAGGGGCTCCCATTTCTGACTCGTCAGCCTGAAGGGGGAGGCACCTTTTGTTAATTTGCATAAAAGTACCATATTAGTTAGTTTCTGTTGCTTATAACAAAATGCCTGGAACTCAGTGATTTGTAAAAAAAAAAAAAAAAAGAAATGTATTGCTTATAGTTTCGGAGGCTGGAAAATCCAAAGTCTAGGGAACACATTTGGTGAAGTGGCAACAGTGACCAAGGAAATGGCAGAAATGGCAGAGCAGAAAAGGCAGAGCAGAAAGAGACTAACCTCCTCATTCACTCTCCCTTTAAAGCCCTCCAAACCATGCCCATGACCTCCATTTTTAATCCATTCACTACAGCATGGTCCTACAATCTAACCACCTCTTTAAGGCCCCACCTTTCAATTACCATAATAGGCTTTCCCACCCTCAACAGTTATGGTAGGAATTAAGCTTCTAATACATGAACTCTGGGGGGCACAATTCAATCGACCGACAGCAATACCTTTTGTGCTAGTCCCCCATTTGAAACTTAGTCTCCCCATTTAAAAAATAAGGATGTTGCCTGCACACCTCCTCCGCACCCCACCACCACCTCACATGCCGGACAGTCCATCTGTCAGGCTCTGACCTGATTCCTAGTACTGTGAAGAGAGAGTAGAAAGGATGCCTAAGAACATAAGCTTTAGAGTTGGGCAGACTGGGTTCAAGTCCTGCTTCTGTCACTTGTCCTTGCCAGACCATGGACAAATTAATTAACCCTTCTGAGCCTCTGTTTATGCAGTTCAACTGAAAGTCAGCTGTGTTCTAGACACTGTGTTAGCACTGAAGTCTCAGTGGTTAATTAAATAGATTCAGTCTATGCCCTCCCAGCCCTTTGAGGTCTTTGAGCAAAACAAATGAATTTGTCCAAGGTTACGAAGCTACTCAGTGGTAGATCTGGGACTCAAACCCAAGTCCTTCTGACCGTGAAGCCTATGTTCTTATCCGTCCTCCTCTGTGTCTTCACAGCCCTGGTCACAGATATCTCCTTGTCATGATGCTCTAAGAAGGGACGTGAGGGAAATGTTTTAAATATCTCGGTGGTGGTGACAGGGAGTGTATGTGTTATGATTATCCCTTGTGTTTTGGACAAAGGGCACTGCCTCTCTCCTCCATCTACACCACAGCAGAGCCCAACTCACCTGCTAAGCATTTTGCAGGCGCTGTTGATGACAGCTTGTCTGACATTCTGACACTGGCCAATCAATAGAGGTGGAAGATGCCTCAGGCCAAGGGCAATTGAATCCCAACCTTTTAGTGGCATTAAATAAAGCAATATTTATTCTGCTTTTGGTGCAAATATACTTAATCCAATCCAGCTCATTGGTAATGCTAAAAAACTGCCGTGTTTGGGGGACAACTGCACATGTGCTCCATACATCTCTGCTTGTCAATACCAGTGCTCTCAGGAGCACGCAGCCCCACGGTGCTCAGGGTGAGATTGATCTGGAGCTGCCAAGCCGCCTTTTTCTCTATCCTCCTTTAGAGGAGATGAAAAGGAAATCATAAGGAGAGGAATTGAAATCATTGCTCTCATTCTAGCTGCTGTTATTGCATCAAGGATGAGGCACAATGCCCTTCACGAGATGGAGCTATTTATTTGCCATTTCAATAACATTCTCTGGGACCATTGTATCTCAGCTATCGGGCAAAGAAAGAAGAGCCCAGGACAGGAAGAGCAGACATATGAGTAGCTTAGTGTCACATAGATCACACAACCTCACAGATGGCTGGTGGGACTTCAAAGGGTGAGTGGACTCTCCTGGCATCAGAAAGACCTGGGTTCCAATCCCAGCTCTAT
This sequence comes from Cynocephalus volans, assembly GCF_027409185.1. Classification (NCBI taxonomy): domain Eukaryota; kingdom Metazoa; phylum Chordata; class Mammalia; order Dermoptera; family Cynocephalidae; genus Cynocephalus; species Cynocephalus volans. The sequence continues at coordinate 40,306,826 of NC_084467.1, read as the reverse complement.
ATCCTAATTGTTGTCAGGTGACCTTCTCAGGGTCAAATCTTTCTTGGATTTTATTTGCTCATTTATTAAATGAGGATAAATAATACCTTCCTTACTTGATTATTGTGAACATGTCTAGCATTTAACAGGTGCTTAAATACTTTTCAAAATATGTCTGCAAGTAATTACCTAAGCCTTGTTTGCAAACCTGCAGGGTATTTGTTCATGCATTTGTGCATGTATTCGCTCATTCATTCAACAGATATATTGAGCCTTCTCTGCACCTGCATTCAAGATAATGTTGGTGTAGGGATGGGCAAGATGACTCAAATATTGTCCATGCTCTCATGGAGCTTACAGTTTGGAAGAAAGAAAATATATTGAAAAGTACCTCCAACTTAAGAGAAAGAAAGTATACATCATGCAGTCGTATATAAATTTGGCTTCCATATATTTGCATTTTCTAGAATGATCTTAATGTCAAATATTCTGTCCCATTGGTGCAATAAGTAGCCCCCATTCTTGTCAGAACGTAGGTCTTGATATTGAACTTATATAGAAATTTCATCTTAGAAATAAATAACGGAATAGAAGAGCACCAAGGAGAGAGAGATCCAGGGCAGAGACTCAGGATTTCACACTCAATGACTCTGAACTGGCAATCACAGGAGTAAAAGCTTGGCATCTGGAGGTTATTGTATCCATTCTCCTGTTTTTAGGCACCTGTTTCTTGGTTCTGAAACCACTAAAGAGAAAGAAGCTGCACCAGCCTTGGCCTCCTGCTGCCTACAGCCAGTTAGGAACACAAGCAGAACACATTAGTCGCCTGTTAGAAATTTGGGTAGTTTCTGATCATTCTCACTTCCCTGACTTTGCTAATGCCATGCCTTGTGCCTGGAATATTCTCTAACATCTTGACTCTCTGCAAAGTTCAATCCCTTTTCCAAAGTTCATAGCTCCTTGTGAACTCATAGAGGCAGGGATTGGGTCACACGTAAATCTCAAATGTTGAGAAACACATGAAGTTAATGTTAAGATATTGGTAACCCTTGACTAGCTGGTGTTTCTTTTTAAAACTGTATCTAGCCTTTTTCTATAATATTTTGTTTTCTTTGCATTTTAACTTAACTTTATTGGAAATATCTGTTTCCTCTAAATGCCAGACTCTGAGGGTAAAGCCCACTTATTGATGCTTTAGAATCACATAATGAGAGAGCTAGAAGAAACCTCCTTGAGTGAAGTATAACTTACTTATTTTAAAAAGAAGAGCATGGAGCCCAGGGAGGGTAGGTGACTTTCCCAAGATGACATAGACATTGCTAGGGCTCCTGCATCTTTACTAGGATGGTGTTCAGAAAACACCCAGCACTGATAGACTGATTGTCATTTGAAAAAGTATTTAAGCACCTGTTAAAAATCAGCTCAAAAGTACCCATGCAGGTTAAGTCCTTTCTACTCACCTAAGAGTTTCACAAATGCTGTAACTTCTAAAGAGCTCTGGGATTGTTTGAGGATTGAGTTTGCTTTTGAATTACTGGTCACATTCTATTTTCTTGAGCAGGCTGGATCAAGGAATTCATCTTTCAGGATCTCTTGCCTGTAACACTTTTCCTTTAGTTTTGAATCCCACTTTTTTAAATCAAAGAGGCTTCCTGGAAGAAGCACGACCACTTGGAAAGACCACGGGGCTGGGACAGCTGCATTCCAGTCTGAGCCCTATGGAGTACGTGTTAAGTGGCCTTGAAGGAATGGCTTACCTTCTCTGGCCACACTCCTACTTGAAAAATGGAGTCCACCTGTGATGGTTATGAGAACTATGTCCTATGAACTAGAAAAATGCTTGGGAAAGAATGAAATGTTCATTCAACAACTATGTCCTCAGTGTCTGCCATGATCCAGGCTCTTCGTCAGACACAGGAATGTATGCATGAATAAGACGTTGTTCTTGCTCTTGAGGAATTCGTGGTCCAGTGAGGAACAGATTCTGCGATGACTACATCTCAGGCTCTGACCACTCTGATGCTGAGTGAGCAGTGGGAGCAGTGGATGCTGAGAGAGCAGAGAAAAAGCAAATGCTCCACATCTGCAAGGAGTTAGGGTTAGGGTTAGGGTTAGGGTTAGGGAGGAGGTGATATTTAAGTTTAGACAATTTCAGTGCTACCACGGTTATCACCACTGCCACTGTCATCACTCACCATCATTTATTCAATGTTCACTCTGTTCTGATGATTCCACTGGGCCATTTATAGACATTAGTTGATGTATGCCATCCAGAAGGTCAGAGTTGTTATCCTCATTATACATGTGATAAAACAGAAGCCCAGAGGGGTATTTAAAAAAGAAATTTTAAAAAGGTCACATAGCTGGTAAGGAGTGCAGCCAAAACTGAAATCTAACAATGAGTCCCAAAGCCCCTGGTCTCTACAATACAGCCTCATTATTCTGTGCAACTCCATTGGGCAAGGCTGAGACTGATGGGAGAAGTCAAGGTGAGACAAATTTCAACAGAGAGGAGGCAGAATTTCCTACTGGAGCTGTCCGAGAATGAGATAAGCTACCTGGGGAGGTAGTGAATTCCAGGTCATAGAGTTGTCCTAGAGTAAGCTGGTGACCTGGTCAAGAAATTGCTGAAGGCATTCCTATTTGGGGACAGAGAAGCATGTAACTATGCATCTCTAATGAAGCAATTGTTTGTTATTAAGTGCTGTTTTATGAAGGACAATGTTCCTTTCCCAATTTTTCGATGCTCAGCAAGAACTGGGAGAGGTCTGTGATCACAGACCCAGATCAGTGGTTCCCCGTGCTAGGTGATCAGCCACTGGGAAGTGGACAATATAGGGGCCTGCTGGAGTTTTCTACAAATTAGCCCTTAGGGCCACATGGTTAGGGATGCATCCAGCTAATTTAACAGGGACTGACTCCAGCCACTTAAGCAAAAAGGTCATTTATATGAAGGAGCTTACAGGTTCAAGCAGAAGCTGGAGACCAGACTTGAAAAACAAACTATTAACAGAGTAGCTCTGAAGGGCAGGAATAATCTGCCTCTGTTCCACAGTAGCACAGCTGCACAACATGCCCCCTCACCTAATCCCAAGCTGAAGTCCTGGGCAACAGTGCCTGTTGCCTGAGCCTAGATTTCCTGCTGCTGCCCTTGGCTGTCAGGTCACAGGAGAAAGGATTTGGCTCATCTGGTTTCTGTGGTGGGAGACAAGGCACAGCTATGACATCGTTAAATTGTAATGATGGAGGAACGAACTCATCCCACCCCAATCCTCTATCTAGTAATAAGTTTAGATGCTGAGTATCCCCCAAAGAATATGGACAAATGCCTATTACAGTTAGGCGGGAACAGAACATGGATTTGAACTCAGATCTGTCTGATTCCCAGACTGGAGAAAGATATGGGATCATCCTTAACCACTGCTGTTCACTCCAGCCTCCCATGGACTCCAAACCTATTAGTCTGTCACTCATAGAGGTCATAGGATAAAATAATAATAAAGTACAATAAAAACAACACAAAGTTTTTGAGTTACTTTATGTACCAGAAACTGTGTTAAGTTTGCTACACGCATCATCTCATTCAATCCTTATACATTGCTCTGAATTATAAATGGATGTAAACCTGTGCACATATCTTCTTTCACCTTTTAGACTATCTATTTCTTGAGGGCAGCAACATCTCTTATTAATCCCTCTATCCCAGCAACACTACCATGGAGTTTGGTATATGGAAGATCCTCAATAAAACCGTGATGAATTGCTGCATTTAACTCTTGCCTCATCCTTGTTCCCTATACCAGTCTCCCGCCTCCATTTACTTATACGTTCTCAAAGGCAGAGAGCTTGTCTTAAACTGTTTGCTCCATAGGAGAGCGTGGGTGTTAAAGCTGAACAGTCCTGGGTTTGAAGCCTGCTCCACAATATGCTCACAGAATAGCTCTGGCAGGTTTCAGATGAGTGTGTCTTTGGGTCTCTGTCTGTCCTTCATCACTCTCAAGATTAGTAACATTGCAGATAAGAATATTTAAGAACTACCTGTATCCATCTGTAATTTGAGACACTAATCACAGAATTGAATAATTACTTTTTGAAAGACAATTTAGTGTAGTCAGAGGAGAACAGAATAAGGAGAGCAATTGGTAAGATTTTAGACTCTGAGAATCAGATTGACCCAAGCTCAGATTCTAATTCCACCACATTATAGTTCTGTGACCTTAGAGGAATTTATTTAAATTTTCTAAGCCTTTGTTTTCTCATCTGTAAAATGGTAATAAAGAGCTTTTACAGGATAAAAGTGAAGATGAAATGAGGTGATCGCGTAAGGGCACGTAGTAAGCGCTCATTAGATGTTAGCTACTGCTGCGCTTACCACTACATGCTCAGAAAGAAAAGATGGCAGGAATCGAGTCAAGAGGCTGACAGTAGTGATAGGAAGGAAGGTGAGGCTACTTTTTTTCTTTTTCTTTTCTGCTTTCTATATGGAGGACTAATTTTTCATTTTAAAAAGTGATTTTATAGTCAGTCAATCCTCTTACCAAGCAATTCTCCTTCTGGATAACTGTTCTAAGGAAAAAATCCGAAATGTGGAAAAAAATGTACAGATTGGAGTATTCAACAGTGCATTTTGAAAACAGTTCAGCATTGAAAACAACATAAATGTGCCACAGTGGGGAAATGGCTAAACGAGTTATGGGAGATTCATACAATGGGATAATATGTCAGATCATGGCACTATTACAATGGTAGTTACAAAGAAAAATGTGTATATTGTAATGGCAGATGAAAAAGGGACCCATTTACAAGTTCATGGTCAGGAAGTAAGTGGCTTGGCCAGGGCAGAGAGTGAGCACCAGTGACCCCTCTGTTTAGAGCAGAGAGAATGATTGGTACCCAGGCATCATTGCTCTCGTGGAAATCCTGGAACAGAGAGGACATTGTTTTGTGAGCTCCTCTCCACTGGGGATGGGGGTAGAGAGAGGGCAGTCCACATTGGAAGAGACTCTTAAAAAGTTTGTGGTTCAATTCCCCTTCTCCATTTGTAGTTAGGGAAATTTGGTCCTCAAGAGAGCAAGGGACTTGCCCAAGGTCACATAATAAGACAGCAGCAGAGCAGGGGACCTGAAGTCAGTGATCATTCCTCTGTATGCCAGGGGACATTCTCCCGCACTCACCAGGGATGGATTGGTCAGGTCAGCCTGGCTCCAGGAAGGGAGAGAGGCTAGGCAGGACTCCAGTGAGAATCTGAATGTGGTGCCAAAAGATGTGCCTGGGAATTTCCATGCTTTTCTTCTCTGGTTTTCACTAGGGCAGAAGCAGCATTGTGATGAGGAAATAATGTCATTCTCTCAGTGCCCCCCAGGAACTGAGAATCCAGGATCAAGCCCTGGATGAAGAGTTCGGATGACCTAGTTTCAATCCTAACTCTAATACCTGCTGTAGTGGAAAGAGCCCAGACTACAGGGCTAGATACTTAGCAGTCCGAAAGGAATGTGCACTGCTGAATGTAAGGGCCAAAGCCCATGGCAAGGTCTTAACCTGGTGCCCGGTGCCATAACCTTTAGTCTGTACATAGCAAATGCATACTAAATGATAGCTATTACTTGAGGTAAAGGGACTACAGGTTCCAGGTCTGCAGTCAGACTTCTTGGGCATTGCTGTGGGTTGAATGTCTCCCCAAAACTTAATCCCCACTGTAACTGTTGAGGGTGGGAAGTCCTATTGTAATAATTGAAAGGTGGGGCCTTGAAGAGGTGATTGGATTGTTGGAGCATGCCATAGTGAATGGATTAAAAATAGTGGTCATGGGGATGGTTTGGAGGTCTTCAAATGTAGAGTGAATGAGGAGGTTAGTCTCTCTCTCTCTCCTCCACTGTTTTTGCAATGTGATACCCTGTTGTCACTGTCACCACCACCAAGGCTCTCAACAGATGTGTTCCCTGGACTTTGGACTTCCCAGCCTCAGTAACTTCAAGCAATAAATTTTGTTTTCTTTATAAATTACCCAGTTCTGTGTATTTTATTATAAGCAATAGGAACAGACAAATACAGGCACCAGTTCTCACATCACCTCTTTCCTTGAGCAGGCTGTTTATAACCTTTCTGTGCTTCTGTTCCCACATCTGCAAATGGGAAGAATAGTAGCATCTCCCTCAGGGTAGTTGTCAGGATTGACTTAGATAAAGCACGAGGGTACTACATAAAGGTTGTGGACAGGCAGAATTAAAAGATAACACTAATCTTTCCATGAACTTTTTGAAGTACCCTTGTACTAGTACTTAGAAAAGTACTTAGGTCTTGGAACAAAGTAATGTCAGTCAGTGTCCTGTTGATCGTGTTCCCTTGATTGTGATGGTGATGTTGTAACCTACATGTACGGCTACCTCCATTCCCACTCTACAGTCAGTGTGAAGCCAACAGCAACACTTGGTTGATCTAAATACAGCAAGGCAAAGACAAAATAATGACTCTTTGCCAAGCATTCAAGGCCGTTCACATTTCACCCCCGTCTCTCTTCACAGCTTCACATCACCACCCCCTCGCCACACACTCTGTGTTTCAGTCAGTCCTAATTGTCCACCTCCCCAAACCCTGGGTGGTTTCACAGTTCCTTTCTTTCCTTCTGCCCCCAACACCTAGCAAAATTCTATTCCTTCAACAAGGTCCAACTCAAATGGCTTCTCCTCAACGGGACCTTTCTCTGTGTTTCCACAAAACATTAGCTATTCTCCCGCAAGGTTCCTACTGTACTATTTTAAACAGTAGGGGGAAATTATGTACCATCTACACCCCCCACAACCACCTCAAAAGCAAGGTAGGTCCCCCTGGAGTCCTTAATTTTGCTGAGTAGTGTGACAGATGGGAATGCAAATTTTGTAAGCTGAGAAGGGGTTAAATTGCATCGCTTAAGGAAATAGAAAGGAGCTTGGGAGATAAGATGGTGGGTTAAAGTAGTAGGACAGAGAGATAGAGAATAAAAAGACAGTCTGGGGAGAGGAAGAGGTGACAGGGATATGGCTACCACTGGTTTTGAATCTGGCTAAAATCTGCAAAGAGCAGAATTTTACTCTATAGGCAGTAGACAACTATAGATGAATCCTGAATTGATCATGAAAGCAAGATAGATTTGCAAGGAGACTCATTCTGGGGATAGGAGGAGGATGAATAGGAGAGGAGAGAGGTAATTTGAATTGTGAGCAAGCACAGTGTCCTTGGAAGTTGTATCGCAGCCTGGGCTGTCCTGGAGAGGACCTACAGTGTGTGAAGGCCCAGGGGGTGGAGGCATGGGGGACAGAGCCCTGGAGGAGGTGTCCCTTCCCAAGTACTAGCAGGGCTTTGAACAGATCTGGAGGAAAAAGAAGACAAAGAGGGAGAGGAGGAGAACTAGAGGTCACAATTACACTTGCCCTAATGGGTTATTTATTGCGCCCAAAGGAGAGTATAGAGAAGGTCATGGTAGGCATCACTAAGCAGGTGACATTCGAGCAGATTTGAAATAAGCAAGAGAATGAGTCATTCAGATATCTAGGGGAGAAGATTCACGGTAGAGGGAACAGTCTGTGCACAGTCCCAGAGATAGGAATCCCCTGGTGTGTTGAAGGAACAGTAAGGAGGCCAGTATCTGGCACAGAGGAAGCAAGAGGGATAGTGGTAGGAGCTGAGGTCAGAGAGGTTAACACAGGTGGACCTCACGGGGGCTCGTAGCCTATTGTAAGAACTTGTGCTTTTATGCTGCATATAAAAGGGAACTATCTGAGCAGAGGAGGGACATGATCTGACTTGTGTTTTAAGAGATCACACCAGCTATTCTATGGAAAATGGGGGGATCAGAGGTGGAGGAGGGGAGGCAAGAATGGAAACGAGAAGACCAGGTAAGAGATTATTATAGCACTCTCTCTGGACATTGGTCCAAGCTCAAGGTGCTATCAGTGGAAGTGATACAAAGGTGTTGGGTTCTGAATGTATTTTAAAACTAGAGACAATGGATTAGCTTGTAGATGTGAGAGAAACAGTAATAATGGGGACACCAGTGGTTTTGGCCTGAGCACGTCTTTCTTCTGCACCATGTAGAAGATGTGCATGTGTCTGTGAACACTGAAGTGAGACTGCTCCACAGAAATATTTTTGAACTTCTCTATGACTCAGTTTCTTCTTCTGTAAAATGGGCATTATAATAGTAGTGACCTCACAGTGTTGTTGATAGTACTGAATGAATTAATACATGTCTTTGGAAAACAATAAATGCTGGGTGAGTGACATAATTACTGTTCCTACTTCTAACTGTATTTTGGCTGGTGAGAAGCTTGTCTTGTCTTATCTATACTGACTCTTACCTTGGGTACTGTCTAGGTGCTCTCTGATGGGGTTTGACCTGAATCGTCACTGGCTGGATCCCTCTCCATGGGCCCACCCTACCCTGCATGGGGTAAAACAGCTTATTGTCCAGATGTACAACGACCCAGTGAGTAACTGAATGCCCTCAGCAGCTGCTGGTCTTCTGTCTTGATCTGGGAAAGGGAAATGTTATATTGGGAACATCCACTAGGAGCTACCAATCAGGAACACATGTTCAAAACCAGGGAGAGACTAGGCCTGCTCTTCTCTGGATTTGACAGGCCCCAAGTACCTTCTCCCAATCCCTTCCTTTCCCCCACCCCTCACAAATGTTGGGTTCAGTTGTGAAGGTACAGCAGGATGACAAATATCTATATGTGTCAGAGCTGTTTGGTTACAAGCTAAAGAAATACAGCTTGAACTCGTGTAAGCAAAACAGAATTTAACAGAAGAGTACTGAGGGTATGTCATATAATTGAAGACTGTAGACTAGCCTCCTCGGCATGTACGGAACATGACTGCCAAGTGTCACATTCAGTGGCTCTCATCGCTACGGTGACTTGCTCACTTTTTCCAGTTCCAGCTCCAGAAGGACTGTGACTGGCCTAGCGTGGAGGACATGCCCACCTCAGGGAAGCCTCACTGGAGCCACGTAGTTGGAGTTGGGGCTGGGGTGGCGTCTGTTCCCAGAAAAGAGGACCTGCTATTCCAGAAGAAAGAAGGGAACTAGGCAGACAGAACAATGGGTGTCCACACCAAGTTTGCTCACAGGGGCAAGTTCTTGTCTGTAAGAAATTGCAGAAGTCAGTGGGGTTTCGTAGGTCAGGAGAAGGAGGCAGATCACAATCATTCTGTGTCTGAAGAGCTATCAGAGAGAGAGCAGGACAGACCTCTTTTCAGGTGGGGGAACATGGAAAGAAATAGAACTTTTTAACAATTAGAGCTGCCTGAGGATGGAGCAGGCATGTGAGCTGTGAGCTTTGCCTTAGTGGAAGTGTTCAACTTGAAGCTAAATGACACCGTCAAAAATGGTGCATAGAAGAGATTCAATTGAAAGAAATTCCAGTGAAATTACATCTGCATCCCTTCCAACTTGGATGACTGATTTTATGACCCCCTTGACTGCTGTCAGGTGACAGATGGTGATTGTTAAGAGAACAAAGGCTCAAGAGTTGGGGTACTTCAGAGATGCACCAGTGTAACTCATTCTACTTACTTTCATTAAAGATGCCAATAAAAATATTCTGAATTAAGAGCAACATAAATATTGATCACACAGAAATATGTGCTTAAAATAAATGCATATACTCATATCAGAGCAAGAATTATTGAAAAGTAAATCCTTGGGTGCAATATAGTCATCTTGATTATGAAACTCAACTGTTATCTTGATCCTCCTATATGAATTTTGCTTTCCCAGGTCCTTCTCAAGCCCACCTTCTATGTCAGAGCTTGCACAGCCATAGCTTTATTATATTTGCTTTCTTCTCCAGCTCATCCTTCTTTGTCTACTAAAGAAAGTGTTAACTGTACTCACCAAATCCCTTTATTCCCCTGAACTCTCAATGCCACCCTGATCAGCTTTTCTTGCAGAGAGAAGCTGCTTCTGATTTTCTCAGGAGGTATCTGTAGTCTGCTGAGCTCTGCCCTCCTAGGCGTCTGTGTTGACTGCAGTTTTCCTGGTAGAATCACAATACTGCCTTCTTCCACTACCTCCTTCTCAAGTAGAACAGCTCCTACATTTTTCTGATCTGGCTGTTAATATATATTCAATACCTGTTTGTTGAATTGAATTGGACTGAACATGGCAAATCTTATTATGCCAAATGTAAATTGGTTTATAGATACAGCAGAGTTATTCACAGAGAGAACGATGAGGCATGGTAAAAGAACAGACACTGGGCCAAGAGTGGCATTCTAGATGAATCTCCAAAGAGAGAACTTGGGAGGGGGGATAGGGGTGGGACCCAAGGCAAAGGGGTTAGGGTTGCTAAGGAGGAAGACACCTCAGCCTGCCGTTGCCATCATCAATTAGAAGTTTGATTTGCTCACAAACGACTGGGCACTTGTCCATGTTGCAAAACACAAATCAGGTAAGACTGAGTTACAGAGATGTTAGGAAATGACTTGTGCATGAATAGACTGATCATCAGCTGGTTGAATCTTAAATACACCTTGGATGCTGAGTTAGTTGTGCAAGCCATTTTCCTCCTGAAAGTCCACTCCTTTATGCCTTAAGCAAGGACATAAAGCATTAAGACAGGAGTCAAACTGACCTGGAGTAGGATCTCATCTCCCTCGGTCTCTTTCTCTCTTCTCCGCTCCTTTTCTCCTCACCCAGTCTTTCCATTCATTCTTTCCACAAATATTTATAAACCAGGTTTCTATATACCAGGCACTGCAGTTCTAATAGTGAACAAACCCTAATCCTTGCAATATGGTGGGGAAAAAGACATTAAATAAGTAAATACTGATAAATGTAGATTTATAAAATGTGTCGAGAGTTCCAAAAAAAAAAAAAAAAAGACAAAAGCACAAAGTGTGACATGAGGAAAATGGTCATAAGTCTTAGCTTTTGTCCTAGAGTATTTTTTTAATACTGTCCCTTTCATTCTTAAAAGTATCCCTGTTTGGATGGTAAATTATACATTCTCTCCAGCTTAAGCGATGTGAAAGCACCTAGCACAGTACTAGTATGGAGCAGATCCTCAACAAACATTAGTTGGATTTGATTCAAACTCACATTTGACTCCAGGCATTGCTGTGCCTAGTTGCAAACACGGCAGTGCTCCGAGGCATCTACCCTAGTGGCTTTAAATGCATTTCTATTCCTGACCTTCAGTGTCACAAACATAACCATAATCACTCAACCCCATGCTATTTGAACTGCCAGGACAGCTTCTGGACTTGTTTCTAAATGCTCATGGCCTCACTCCTTCTGTCCTGGTGGCCTTCTGCCCACAGAATCAACAAGCGAAGAACCAGCAAGACCCTCCAAGATCTAAGTGATGTTCCTCACTTTATTCCTTCAGGTCGTGTGATGGGCACTGCTGTCCACCCCTAGGTAGTTTACAGCCTGGTGGAGACAGGCATTTACAGACAGCTATTCTAGGTGTGTTTGTGAGAGAGGCACAGGAGTTGTGGAGCCCCACGCAGGAGGCAGCACCAGTTTCAGGTATTACATATAAATTGCCCCGTTTCAGGTATTCTGTTACAGCAACACAAAAACAGACTGATACAGATATTAAGTGACGATCTTGAAAAAGAAATGTTTAACTCAGAGAACTACACTGGATTTGAGACATAAAGTGTTTCATGTTCCACTTCCGCAATAGCTCCCTGTGGACAGTGTGGCCCTGGTTTACCAGTTGCGATTGATTGTCCCCCATGGGCGGGGTCTGGTTAATTCATCTCAGAGTTCCTTGTGCCCAGCAGGGACCTGACTCTAAGCAGGTGCTCAGTGTAAATGTTGAGCAAAAGATGAAGCAAACCTAGAGCCTCCATGATTTGGTTTTAGAAGACTTTCCTGGTGAAAAGAAGTAACTGAACCACGGACCGCTCCCCAATCTCACCTCCCCCTTGAGTGTCCCCTGATTCCAATGCCACCATCACTGTGACCTTTAATTAAGGCTGTGGTTTGGTGACACAGACCTTTTCCTGGGTTCCCCCCTGCAACCTGCTGAGATTGTCCAAAATTCCCAGGGACAGAACCTGAGATGGCACCACCCACTCTCCTTCCCATGACACAGGTTTCTGATCATCTTAACCGACTTGTTCCACCCCTGGACTCAGTGTCTATCCCATTTTACCCACCATTGAAATTAGCTCTCTCTGGCCACCAAGGGCTCACCCAGATCTCAGATCCCTTGTCTTCCAAGTCGCTAACCTGTCCCCACCATCCAACCACTTCTTGTTCAGGAGCTGCACTTAGACATTTTGCCATCTTTAGTGGTGGTGAAGACCAGGGGAGTCAATTCCAATTCTGCTTTACATCCTTCCCTTTCTGATTTTAGGTCTGAGAGCTCTACCTCTTCCCTAGGAAATTAGCACCAGAAATGTGACTCACCCCCTACTCACGGGACTATGGCTTTATCCTAGCACAGACACCATAGAGTACTACAGTGACTTCACATCACACAATCGGCCACATGACCATTCATTCACACACAAGGCCACACACAGGACCCTCCTCTCATACTTACATCCAGTTACAATCTTAAAAAGCTAGGTCCATTTGCGGACGAGCTTCCTAGGACCATTCATCTGCAAGTCTACTAGCATCTATGCGCCTGTGAGGCACACCCAGAGAAGTGTTGGTGAAGGTAAATAAAAAGCAACATTTGCTTTAAAATGCTCAGTTAATTGAATGCAACACATATTTCTCAGTGTTACTATGGGCCTTGTGTAAACTGTGGGGTTACAGAGATTAATGGTGCAGGGTCCCAGGCCAGAAGGAGCTTACAATCTGATGAGAAGGCCAGACCCCTATGACATTTTAATCTAAGGCAGTCAGGAAGGTGTGCTATAATAAAGAAGACATGGTGCTTTGGAAACGTGGGGCTGAGGGAGATTAATCCAAGTCAGGGTGGTAGGAGGAGGGGATCTAAGGAAGCTTTTTTGAGGCATTTGCATTTGGACTGTGCCTTTAGGAACAGGTAACACTTCATCAGGTGTTTACAGTTTAGAGAGCAGGGAGGTTACAGGAAAAGAGAAGAGTGCATTCCAGGAAAAGCTGAGCAATGGCACGGAGGTAGGAGACCTCAGCTGCTGGGGTTGGGGTGCAGGATCTATATCAGGGAGCCACAAAAGGCCTGGTGAGGGGCAGGCTGAGGAAGCTTATGGATGGGTTTGAACACTGGGCCAAAGAATTTGGCTTCTTCCTATGGCCCAATGCTCTCTTCTCATTAAAACCAAAGTCTCAGGCCTTCTTTAAAATTGATTTTTAAATGAATTAAATCTTATGACTCTAAAAAAAAAAAAAAAAAACTCAAGGCAATGGAACAAACTGCCATTTGTCAGGAATGTTCCAGCACATACCCTCTCTCAATCTCATTCTTGAGAATTAGAGTAGCCAGTGGAGAGTTCTCAAAGACATTGGATCAATGAATAGTATTTTCAGCCTTTCAGTTCCTCAATCTAGAAGCCTTAGAGTCATTATGAAATTTAAATCCAATTTGGTCTCTTTCCCCTACTTTAAAATCTTTCAGTGACTCCCCATTACTTATGAGATAAAGACCAATGTTCCCTGACTTGCTGTTCAAGGACACACCCTATTCATTTCTGTACCTTCGGGAGCTAGCACAGAACACGGCACTGTAGAAAATATTATGTTGGGGGGAGTTTCAAGATGGCGGCAGCTGCGGCGGCTGGCGCGGAGTAGCTGAGGTGGAAAAGGTGGCCACTGGGCCTCAGGCAGCCGGGAAACTTGTGGACCCTCTTCTGGCCATCTCTTAAGGGAGGACTGCTGCTGCTGGCCGGTCGTGGGGGCTCAACGCCACTTTGCCCCCGGCAGGAGAGGCTGCCTCATTTACAGGCAACAGCTTTGAAGTGTGGAGCAGGAAAAGAACTGATTCTTAGCTGCAAAAGTGAGTCTTGAAACAGGGAACACGGCGCCAGGGTTGCTGTGGATGCAGCCAGGATCCCGGAGGCTGGGGCCGCACTGAAGGCGGCCAGCTGCCCTATCCAGGATTCGAGGTTTCAGGCCGGCATTAAAGAAGACTCCTGGGAGCGCCCGAGCGGCGCCGCGACTGAACAGCCCGAGGCGGCAGCGCCGAGAACACGGAAGGCAACAAACCAGAGACAGAGCGAGCGCCCGACCTGGCACAGCACTGTGAGTGATCCCTGGCACAGCTCTGTTCGGGGGGGGTGGATGCCCACGCGGCTCCCCGCCTGCACCACCAGGCCACTCACTACCCCAGTGCTGCCTCCATTTTCCCAGGTGCGGGCAGCTCCGCCCTGCTCGGCCATCACTGAGCCCATTTGCTTGGCCTGGCGCGGGGCTTTCCGGACCCTGCGGGCCGACCTCCTCTCCCACTCCCTCCACGGTTCTCTGGCAGGGCTGGGGGTGTGGGGCGTCCCGACCAGTTTTGGGAGGGCTAGGAAGTACGGGCGGGCCGACTGTCACTCCACCACACCCTGGACTCCGGCCCCGGTAAACTTCCTGTTACTGGGAGGCAGATACCATCTCTGCGACCACCAGTTTGGAAAAAAACCTAACGAATTTCTGGTTGGGAATAGTGTGGTAGGAGAGTTCCCAGGTCCGCTTGAACCTGCCGGAGAGCAGGCTGCAGGCGGGCACTAGACTCGGTTTATACCGGGGGGATACAAAGGTGAACAAGACCCGAGAAAGATCTACACAGTGCTACAAAGGCACCCAGAGAGACCGGTCGTCTGTGCCTAGCAGAAACCTGGTAGACTTCCTGGGCGAGGCGGCGCTGAGCAGGGTCTTGAAGGCCCAGCTGATAGACGAGGGGTGCAGAAGACACGCCCCAACCCAGCACAGTGTGCACAGAGGGGGGAGACGTGCGGCCAGGGAGGCGGAGACTCGACAGAAACCATACACCCGGTGGGGTCGCCACTGCACGATCTAACAGCCTGGGCCAGAGCACACGGAACGGGGAGAAGTCCTGTACAGAAAGTGAAAGCTCAACAGAGATCACACACCCTGTGGTACGTGATCCACCAGCCCAGCAGAGTACAAGCTGACCTGAAAGGTGGATCCCCGGAGAAGCCCAAGACCCGAGGCAACCACACACACAAGACACTAGAGGCCAACTGAGCAGTCACGGCGGGAGCCATACCAAATTGGCAACCACAGCAACATCCTAGTTAGTCATTAGTCTTAAACCGGTGGACTGTGAAACCCCCTGCCACAATGAATAAACACCAAAAAAAAGACACCAGAAATACAAAAAATCAAGAAAGTACACCACCAAAAGTTAATAAATCTCATACTCTAGATCCTATAGAACAAGAAGCCCTTGAAATAACTGACAAGGAATTTCGAGTGATAATTCTAAGGAAACTGAATGAGATACAAGAAATCTCAGCTAGACATCATGATGAAATGAGGAAAAGTATACAGGATCTGAAAGAGGAAATATACAAGGAAATCAATGTCCTGAAAAAAAATGTAGCAGAACTTGCTGAACTGAAGAAGTTATTCAGCGAAATAAAAAACACAACGGAGAGTTTAACCAGCAGGCTTGTCGAAGTTGAAGAGAGAACCTCTGAACTTGAAGATGGGCTGTTTGAAATAACACAAGCAGACAAAAAGAAAGAAAAAAGAATCAAGGACATGGAAGAAAATCTGAGAGAGATATCAGACAACCTCAAGCGCTCAAATATCCGAGTCATGGGTATTCCAGAAGGGGAGGAAAATGGAGATTCCATTGAAAACATATTCAACAAAATAGTGGCAGAAAACTTCCCAGGTATAGGAAAAATCACAGATCTTCAGATCCAGGAAGCTCAACGATCTCCAAACGTATTCAACCCAAAAAGGCCTTCTCCAAGACATGTCATAGTCAAATTGGCAAAACTCAGAGACAAAGAGAGAATCTTAAAAGCTGCAAGAGAGAAGCGTCAAATCACCTATAAGGGAGCCCCAATCAGGTTAACATCAGACTTTTCATCACAAACCCTAAAAGCTAGAAAGGAATGGGATGATATTTTCAAAATACTAAAAGACAAAGATTGCCAGCCAAGAATACTCTACCCTGCAAGGCTATCCTTCCGAAATGAGGGGCAAATAGTATATTTCTCAGACAAACAAAAACTGCGGGAGTTCACTACCACAAGACCACCCTTACAAGAAATCCTCAAGGGAGTACTGGGTTTGGTTCCTGAAAAATAACTACCACTGCCATAAAAACCTAAGAAAAATCTAAACCCGCTAGTACAATAAAAATGGCATTCATGAAGAGAAAACAAGCTAACAAAAACACTATCTACAACCTAAGGAACCAACAAACAAAGAAACCAAACAGTAAATCAGAAAGCAAGGAACAAAAGACACCTAAGACAACCAAACAACCAATAAAATGCTAAGAATAAATCAACACCTTTCAATAACAACTCTTAATGTTAAAGGCTTAAATTCCCCAATTAAAAGACATAGACTGGCTGACTGGATCAAAAAGCAGGACCCAACTATATGCTGCCTACAAGAGACCCACCTCACCCATAAAGATTCACACAGACTAAGAGTGAAAGGATGGAAAAAGATTTACCATGCAAACAGAAAAGAAAAACGAGCTGGAGTGGCTATTCTTATATCTGACAAAATAGACTTTAAACTAAAAACCATAAAAAGAGACAATGAGGGACACTACTTAATGATAAAAGGACTGATCCATCAAGAAGACATAACAATCATAAATATGTACGCACCCAATGTTGGAGCAGCCAGATTTATAAAACAAACTCTATTAGACCTAAAGAAGGAAATAGACACTAATACCATAATAGCAGGGGACCTGAACACTCCACTGTCAATATTAGACAGATCATCTAGGCAAAGAATCAGTAGAGAAACACAAGATCTAAACAAGACTCTAGACCAATTGGAATTGGCAGATATCTACAGAACATTCCACCCAACAACCTCAGAATATTCATTCTTCTCATCAGCACATGGATCATTCTCCAAGATAGATCACATATTAGGTCACAAATCAAGTCTCAATAAATTCAAAAAAATTGGAATTATCCCATGTATCTTCTCAGACCACAATGGATTAAAACTAGAA
Source organism: Cynocephalus volans (assembly GCF_027409185.1). Taxonomy (NCBI): domain Eukaryota; kingdom Metazoa; phylum Chordata; class Mammalia; order Dermoptera; family Cynocephalidae; genus Cynocephalus; species Cynocephalus volans. The sequence continues at coordinate 40,289,763 of NC_084467.1, read as the reverse complement.
ATTAATAACAAACAAAACTCTGGAAACTATACAAACACATGGAAATTAAACAGCATTCTACTTAATGACATATGGGTCCAAGAAGAAATCAAGCAGGAAATCAAAAAGTTTATTGAAACTAATGAAAACAATGATACATCATACCAAAACCTGTGGGATACTGCAAAAGCAGTATTGAGGGGAAAATTTATTGCATTAAATGCTCACTTCAGAAGAATGGAAAGATGGCAAGTGAACAACCTAACACTTCACCTTAAAGAACTAGAAAAACAAGAACAATCCAATCCTAAAGTTAGCAGACGGAAAGAAATCATTAAGATCAGAGCAGAACTGAATGAAATTGAAAACCAAAAAACAATTCAAAAGATCAACGAATCAAAAAGTTGGTTTTTTGAAAAGGTAAATAAAATTGACAAACCATTAGCATGGCTAACAAAAAAAAGAAGAGAGAAGACTCAAATAACAAAAATTAGAAATGAAAAAGGCGATATTACAACTGATTCATCTGAAATACAAGGAATCATTCGAGACTACTATAAACAACTATACGCCAACAAATTTGAAAATCTGGAGGAAATGGATAAATTTCTGGACACACACAAGCTCCCAAAACTGAACGGTGAAGACGTAGAAAATTTGAACAGACCAATAACAATAAAGGAGATTGAAGCTGTTATCAGAAGGCTCCCAACAAAGAAAAGCCCAGGACCAGATGGATTCACAGCAGAATTTTACCAAACATTCAAAGAGGAATTGACACCGATTCTTTACAAACTATTCCAAAAGATTGAAACGGACGCAAATCTCCCAAACTCATTCTATGAAGCAAACATCATCCTGATACCAAAACCAGGTAAAGATATAACCAAAAAAGAAAACTACAGGCCGATATCCTTGATGAATATAGATGCAAAAATCCTCACTAAAATACTAGCAAACAGAATACAGCAACACATACGAAAAATTATTCATCACGATCAAGTGGGATTCATCCCAGGGATGCAAGGTTGGTTCAACATACGCAAATCAATAAATGTGATACACCATATTAATAAACTCAAACACAAGGACCATATGATCATCTCTATAGATGCTGAAAAAGCATTTGATAAAGTTCAGCACTCATTCATGACAAAGACCCTCTATAAGTTAGGTATAGAGGGAAAGTATCTCAACATAATTAAAGCCATATATGCCAAACCCACAGCCAATATCATCCTGAATGGGGAAAAGCTGAAAGCTTTTCCTTTAAGAACAGGCACTAGACAAGGATGCCCACTCTCACCACTCCTATTCAACATAGTGTTGGAAGTACTACCCAGAGCAATCAGAGAAGAGAAGGAAATAAAGGGCATCCAGATTGGAAAAGATGAAGTCAAACTGTCCCTGTTTGCAGATGACATGATCCTATATATCGAACAGCCTAAAACCTCTACAAAAAAACTGTTGGAATTGATAAATGATTTCAGCACGGTAGCAGGATACAAAATCAACACACAAAAATCAGTAGCATTTCTTTTCTCCAATAGTGAACATGCAGAAGGAGAAATCAAGAAAGCCTGCCCATTTACAATAGCCACCAAAAAAATAAAATACTTAGGAATTGAGTTAACCAAGGAGGTGAAAAATCTCTATAATGAGAACTACAAACCACTGCTGAGAGAAATTAGAGAGGATACAAGAAGATGGAAAGATATTCCATGCTCTTGGATTGGAAGAATCAACATAGTGAAAATGTCCATACTACCCAAAGTGATATACAAATTCAATGCAATCCCCATCAAAATTCCAAAGACATTTTTCTCAAAAATGGAAAAAACTATCCAGTCATTTATATGGAACAATAAAAGACCACGCATAGCCAAAGCAATGCTCAGCAAAAAAAATAAAGCTGGAGGCATAACACTACCTGACTTTAAGCTATACTACAAAGCTATAATAACCAAAACAGTATGGTACTGGCATAAAAACAGACACACTGACCAATGGAATAGAATAGAGAATCCAGAAATCAACCCTCACACTTACTGCCATCTGATCTTTGACAAAGGCACCAAGCCTATTCACTGGGGAAGGGACTGCCTCTTCAGCAAGTGGTGCTGGGATAACTGGATATCGATATGCAGGAGAATGAAACTAGATCCATACCTCTCACCGTATACTAAAATCAACTCAAAATGGATTAAGGATTTAAATATACACCCTGAGACAATAAAACTTCTTAAAGAAAACATAGGGGAAACAATTCAGGAAATAGGACTGGGCACAGACTTCATGAATACGACCCCAAAAGCACGGGCAACCAAAGGAAAAATAAACAAATGGGATTATATCAAACTAAAAAGCTTCTGCACAGCAAAAGAAACAATTAAAAGAGTTAAAAGACAACCAACAGAGTGGGAGAAAATATTTGCAAAATATACATCTGACAAAGGATTAATATCCAGAATATATAAGGAACTCAAACAACTTTACAAGAAGAAAACAAGCAACCCAATTAAAAAATGGGCAAAAGAGCTAAGTAGGCATTTCTCTAAGGAAGATATCCAAATGGCCAACAGACATATGAAAAAATGCTCAACATCACTCAGCATCTGGGAAATGCAAATCAAAACCACATTGAGATACCATCTAACCCCAGTTAGGATGGCTAAAATCCAAAAGACTATGAACGATAAATGCTGGCGAGGCTGCGGAGAAAAAGGAACTCTCATACATTGTTGGTGGGACTGCAAAATGGTGCAGCCTCTATGGAAAATGGTATGGAGATTCCTTAAACAATTGCAAATAGATCTACCATACGACCCAGCCATCCCACTGTTGGGAATATACCCAGAGGAATGGAAATCATCAAGTCGAAGGTATACCTGTTCCCCAATGTTCATCGCAGCACTCTTTACAATAGCCAAGAGTTGGAACCAGCCCAAATGCCCATCATCAGATGAGTGGATACGGAAAATGTGGTACATCTACACAATGGAATACTACTCAGCTATAAAAACGAATGAAATACTGCCATTTGCAACAACATGGATGGACCTCGAGAGAATTATATTAAGTGAAACAAGTCAGGCACAGAAAGAGAAATACCACATGTTCTCACTTATTGGTGGGAGCTAAAAATTAATATATAAATTCACACACACACATACACACACACACACACAAACCGGGGGGGGGGGGGAAGAAGATATAACAACCACAATTATTTGAAGTTGATACAACAAGCAAACAGAAAGGACATTGTTGGGGGGGAGGGGGGAGGGAGAAGGGAGGGAGGTTTTGGTGATGGGGAGCAATAATCAGCTACAATGTATATCGACAAAATAAAATTTAAAAAAAAAAAAAAAAAAAAGAAAATATTATGTTGAATGATGAATGAGCAGACGAATAAAGAATATGTGCTTTAGAAAATTACTAAGGCCACCGTGCAGAGAGTGGATCAAAGGAGGTGAGACCAAGTAGGAAGAAAGAGACCAGCTAGATGCTTGCTGCCATGGTCCAGGTGAAGGACGGAGAGGTACAAACTCTAGTGGCCAGAGTGTTGCTAAGAATTCCCAGGATCTGTGAATGGGTTTCCATCCACAGCCCTTTCCTTTACCTTCTGAGTTTCTCAGTACCCAAGCGTTGCTTTTTTGAGAGGTTTCTATGCTCTGAGGTGATTTTCCTCCTCTTCCTAGAGGAGAAAGGCCCTTCTCAGCCACTGCCTCTGTTGCTATAACAACTTGGCCGCAGCTCTTTTAGACAGATCTGTTTCTTTAAATCATTTAAGGAAAATTAGCTGCCATAACAACACAGAGCAGCTTTTAAAATAGAGCAACACAAGGCTGGTTGGTTTTTTTTGTTTTTTTTTTGTTTTTTCTTTCCATCCCCTGCCTCCTGTAGTCCTCAAGATAAGCTGCTCTCTTTCTGTCAAATAAATAAATAAATTATAGCACATTTACTTGACAAACAGAGCAGTCGGTGACATGGTCAAATAACACACACAGAAGCAGCACTCACTGACACCAACCCACAAAATCACACACACGCACAACACAGAGATATGCAGGAAACACACACATCACATATATAAAACAGGAAATACATATACATAAAAACATAAACATAGTAAATAAAAAGCAGACACATAGACAAGTACTTGGTTATACGTAATTACACAAAGGATATGTACACAAACACACAAAGGATATGTACACAAACACAGAGCTAGGCTCAGTTTCACCACTTAATTAAAATGGAAGGAAATGGTTCACAAGGTTTGTTCTTAGGGTGAGCAGGGGCTTCCCTGGGTCACCAGACTAGAAGGGCCTTAGGTGGCAGTGCCCCCTAGAAATCAAGAGTTCCTGAGTGCTCACACCTGATGGACTTCTCAGCTCACGGCTGGGAGGAGAGCCGTGCTGTGCGAGGGGCAAACCCAGCTTCGTACCCTCCACACTCACACTTAGAGGTGAGCCAGGAGAGCAGGCAGCAGTCATGGCAGTCGGGGGGATGATTCTTTCCCCCGCATGGCAGGATGTTTATCACCCTAGGAAGAGGCAATACCACCCCTGTTGAAAACCGTATCTGTAGGGCATTTGCAGACTATCTCACTGAGACCTCCGGAAACTACTATGGTTCCCCAAATCTTTGTTCCACTCCCATGTCTGTGACTTTATTATCCCAGAGGTTCCCTGCAGGGAGCACCTAAAACTGTGTGGGCTTTTCTGTGTGTGGCAGCAAGAGGGGCTGGGTACATTAACTCCTCCGACAGATGGATGAACCGCTCATTTGCTCAGTGCTCTTAGGCGAGTCTCTTCTCCTCTCTGGGCCTTTAATTTCCTTTCTGTCTATTCATTGTGGCAGTTGAAGGATGATCTGCAAAGGGCCCTTCTGGCTCCAGCAGTCTGTGTCATCTTGGAGTCACCTGTCGAGTATAGTACATGATCCAATGACGGGCAGGATGTCCACAAGGCACAAGAGTCCAGGTTGCTGCCAGGGAAGGACAGCCTGACTGAATGCCTATCAAGGTGCTTAGCACAAGGCACATACTCCATGAATGTTCGTTTCCTAAGCCTCAGTGAGCCCGTCTGCTAAAAGTGAAGAACAATCCCTGACCTGCCTACTTCACTAGTTGTAGAGCAAGATCTGCTGTATGTGAACGTAAAGCATTTTATAAAGCTGAAGAAGGCTTTTTGCTCAGGGGTAGGATGGGGAGGAATGTCCTGTTGAAATGTCCAGACTGCAGCCAGCTGTGGGAGCTTCCATGAGGGATAGATTCATGTACCCACACCATCACCATAGATCACACACTTAGATCTACTCAAATATTTTTCCAGCCCTACCCACATCTCCCGGGAAATGAGTAAATAACCACGAGGGGGAAGGTTCAATATGGGAATAAAGACTTGAAGTAAATCTAATATTGTATAGGGGGCTCTGAGAACACAGAGCGCTTTGGGTTCATGAAATTTTTACAGTTTTTCCTACAACAGTTTGAGACAGTTTATGAAACTTTAAGGAATCTTAAGAGAAATCTTTTTTTTTTTTTTCCTTAAAGGGCAACTTCTCCCACCTGTGATAAAAGACACGGTTTTCTAACTCTCTAGATTATAACTTTGACTCTCCGGCAGAAAGCAGAGTAGAGAGCTGGCTCTCTTGCTTCAGAGTAATATTCCTATCAAGTTGTTTGTTCCCTTCAATTTCTCTCTAACATCTTTTCATCCTGAAAGACTCTGGGTACCTCTCACCAACCTACTAGTATATATTGTTTCAAATGCATGGGTATCAGCAAAGTTTCTGGAAGGTTCTCTGTGAGTCAGGTCCATTCATCTTCTATGTCTCAGTTCCCCTATCTATAAATTGGGAATGACAATGCCCATCTCTCGTTATTTCTGTCAGGATTCAATAGTAAGCACGTAAATATCTTTTAATAGCAGGTGCACGAGAAATGGGGCTGTTGTGATTTTATGCATTTGGCTACTGCAGTACTTCCCTGACTGCCCGCAGCCCAGCCTCCACACCACCACCACAGACTGTGGCTCCACCCAGGGGCTGAGCTTCGCCTTAGTCGTTTCTCTATCCCCAACACCCAGCGCAGGGCACAGGCCCTCAATGAAAGGTGTTGGGAGAGGGAGAGGAAAGGCGGGCGGGAAAGAAGAAATCCTCTCATTAAAACCTGGAATGAACATCTGAACAGGGTTCTGAAGAACGGATAGGAATTTTCTGAGTAAAGACGTAGGAAAGTGCTCCAAACCAAGAGACTCAAAATTCTCCTTGGTCTACAGAACCCGCCTCCAGGGCCATCTTCTCCAAGATCTCTCTGTGCACTTTGTCCCGCCGTGAGCCCTCCTTTCTTTGTTCTTCTGTAACTGTTAATGGAGTTTGCTTCTTTCATCCAGTGGTTTATTCCATAAACATTACTAGAGTGTATTCCATGGGCTTGGTGACATAGTACCATTTTCTTTGGCCATGGGCTCCATTTTCTCAGCTAGATTGCAAACCCCTCTGGTCCAAAGGATCTGCCTTCACCTCCCTGCTGCCCTGAGCAGGGCCAGGTGCTAACTGGTAGCTCAGTGAAAACCTTATAAGCATTTGCTTGATTAAAATGCAGTCTCTCCGGAAGGGTAGATGTTTGGATTCCTACAGGCCTCCCACAGAGCTGTGTGCACTCCTTGGTAAAAGTGAACACAGTGCTGTGTTTTAGTGATGGTTTTCCCGTCTGCCTCCTTTAGACTGTGAGCCTCTCAAAGATAAAAGTTGTGTCTTTTTCTTCTTGTTTCTCCATCACCTGGCAGAATCCAACACTGAGTGGGCACTCAAAAAGTGTTTAGGGAAACGTGGTTGCTCCCTCATTCATCCCATCATTTCCCAGCATGCTAGCACTGAAATATCCCGGAGAAACCCAGTGCACACGCGGCTCTCAGGCCTCCGCAGTTCTCTCGCTGTATCGCGTTTCCATCGGCTCATCTGCTTTCCTTCATTTTTCTCCCTTGCTGATCCCCTGTCTCAAAGACCACCCACATATGAAATCCTTCCTCAAGCTCACAAATTTGGAAATTCTGGAGCACTAGAATCTGTCACAAACCCACAGATTCTAATATTCTCTTCACTCTCTCTCTGCTACCAGTATCTATTCCATATGCTGGTTTCTAAGTGACCAAGCCTGCTTCCCTATTTTCCCTAGCCCATGGTCACCCAATTATCCAGGCCACAGTGAGCTCAGAAGGAGTCTCTATGGGCAGTCTGACACTTCTGGAATAACCTCTGGTCACTTACCCAATCACTCCAGTCCACCTCCAGATCATCTATTCCAGAAACTTTTCCAGTTAACCTACCCCATCCATTTCCCTCCTGCACACCCTTCACCTTCCATGGCTGGTCTGAGCAGGTTGGTATCTGTGTATTGCCTTCTGCCCCATTAGGGACTCAGTTGAGCAGACCTATAACAGAGTACAGGTTACATTTTAGGGTGTTTTGTGTTCAACAGTGTGGAAGTTTTCGGAGAGTCATTTTTGGTTGTTGCTGTTGGGAGGCTCTAGAGACTCAGGATGAATTCATGCTGGTACATAAAATAGCATACTGCATTTCAGAAATTGGCCTTAGCCATGGGAAATCAAGTAAGGCAGATGCCTAATTAGTCCATTATTTACTGTGGTGAAGAGAGCTGAATTCTGATGAAAGGGACCAGACTAATCACTGCTTCCAGCAAGAACTGAACTGTTTAACCTTTTATCAGGAAATTGCCCCATCCTCCACAAGTACTAATGACTGCCTCCCAAGCCCTACACTGGTCCCAGGTGTCTAGCTGTGAGAAGTCTTGTGAGCCTGGTCACAGCTTGACCTTCTGGCCAATGAGCCTTGAAGCTCTCCCACTCAGCAAGTCATTCCTGGTTTCTGTTCCTTGCTTTCATGTCAAGGCTAGAAAACTTCATAGATAAGAGTAACCTCCCTGTAATCTTCAAAAGAAAAAAGCCACTCGTTCGCCCCTGAGCCCAGGCTATGTACACTGGAACACAAAGACAAGTAAGAAGCAGTCCCTGCCCTCAAGCAGCAGATGATCTTGTCTAGAGCAGTGGTTTGCAAACTGTTTTAGAAAAATTGAAGGGGGTCTGAGGAGCCCCCTCACATGGAGCTCCTCTTCATTTTAAGCAGAGCAATATAATTCTGTGGTTGAGAGCTTGGGCTTTGTCCTGGTTTTAAGTCTCAATTCAGCCCTCAATAGCTTTACTTCCTTAGGCAGACCCCTTAACCTTTCTCAGTTTCCTCATTTGTGAGTGGTGGTGGTGAGGATTAAATGAAGTGATGAATGTGACATGCTTAGGGCACTGTACCAGGCAATCATATTCTCAAACATGTTAATTATTATTAGTAGAAGAAATTTGAATGAAGGATTCCTGGGGCATAGAAGGTTTGCAAACCCCTGCTCTGCAGCCTAGGACCAAGTAAACCACTGATTGCAGCACAGGGTGGTAAGTTTTGTGACAGACAAGGGATCTGGATGCCATGTGGGTTAAAGCAGGATCATCTGAACATGGACTTGACATCAGGCAAGACTTCCTGGAGAGGGTAAACTCTGAGATGAATTTTGAAGGAAGAGTAAGAGTTGTTTATACAAAGACTGGGGAAGCATTGCAGGAAGAGCAAGCAGTGTGTATGAGGGCACAGGTATTAGGCCAGTGAATATACTCAGGGAATTACAGGAGTTTGCCTGACTGAACTGGGGGGAGCAGTGGAGAAGGGGCAGGAGGCAAGACTGGGTGCCAGGCAGAGACCAGCCATAGAAAGCCCTGTGGGTTACCCCAGGAAGCTTGGACTTGATACTAAAGACCATGGAGAGCTACCCTTCAGGGGGAAGAAAGACAAGAGTTCAAAAGAGAGAGCAAAAGTGTTACTGCAAGTGTCTGGGGTTTAAAATATATTGTTGTGTTTATAATTTTGAGGTAGCAATTGAAGTACTAGAAACCTAGACTATAGAAATAATCTGAAGTGTGAATAAGTATTTATGCAAAAAAAAAAAAAGTCCATAGAAAATCATTATTTATAAATAGTGAAAAACCGAGAAAAATCTAAATGCCTAACAGCAGGAAACTGATTAAGTGAATCATGATACATTCATATGATGGCTATTATGAAGAGTTTATAACATTTTTAAAATGATTATGCTATAATTTTAAGTGAAGAAAAGTAGAAGACAAAGTTGCATATATATTATATGTTAAGACATATATAACAACTAGGTTTAAAACATACACAAAGAGAATAGGTGTAAACTAGATGTTAGCAGTGGTATTCTGGGTACTAGGTTGGGTTTATTTTCCCCCTCTGTTTATTCATATTTCCTAACAATTTTCCACAGGTATATGATAACTTAATAACTAGGAAAAAATATGGAAAGAGGAGGGGACTTGGCCACCCAGATATGAAGAGGAGCCTTATTTTATAAAACAGAGCCAAACTCATCAGAGTCAATTGCTTGTTTCTAGGTCAGTCCGTAGGATAAGAGCCTTATGAAATCAGCCCAACCCACATTATAGAAGAAAACTGGGGCTAGTACCCATCTACCAACCCTTTTCTCTAGCTAGACACCCTTCTGTCTTTCCATCCACCCACCCAACTTATCTCTACCACTCCCTGTTCAAACCTTCTATCCCAGAGGGCTTCCCATATCCAGGCTAATGTCTTCCAACTCCTTGCCCTCTCTGTAAGCATAATAGGGAATTTCCCCACCCCTTCCCTAGAGCACATCTCAAATTTTGCACTTTCTTCCCACTTTGGTCCCTTCTCAGCGTGCTAAGTCTTTGAGCTTCAAGTGTGCCGTCAGCCAGAAGGACTGGAGACAGACTCCTTAGTCTCCTAGGGCTCTGGAGTCCCCCAAAACTGTCTCTAGCCTTCAGTTCTGGCTCTACTGGCCACCTCACCCCTTACCTGTGAAATTGGGTAATACCATCAGAGCGGTGTCGTGAGGATTAAAAAAGACATGTACACTCATAGGTGCGGTATTTTGTAAGGCTGGTAAATTGTAAGTGCTTAAAAAAGTGTTTATGACAGCTAATATTTCAATGTTAATTTCACAAAGGAGTCTTCAGAGCAATATTACATTATTACCATCTTTAAACTTTAGCATTTTAAAAACAGCTGTAGCTCTGGTTATTGAAATAGCAGTGCAAGCATGTCTTCAAAGATAGAATGGGACAAAGTCCTAGCTTTTAGCTCAGCTTCTCTGACCACCCCCATCTTTGACATTGTTCAGCTGTGCTAATACCTTTAATTGGGTTACAGTCAGCTCAGTTCCACCAGCTTTCTCTCTTAGGGTTTCCTGTATTTGTCTGTTTCAATCCATTCTGGGTGGTTTTTACAGTTTAACCTTCAGAGGGCAAGTGAATTTCATTCCTAGGCTTTGGGTATGTGTGCATGTGTGTGTTGGGGCACTCACTATAATCCCTAATGGCTGACGACAGCAAGGATGGTTCTAGAATGAATTATCAGTGAATATGATTCTCCAGATACCAGGTGTGGCTTGGGGCAGGGCTTTGCTCTGGAAGGCTCTGGGATGCAGGACCAGGGAGGCAGAGTTTGTGTGCTGACTGCCAACTAAGGCCACTCTCTGGAGACTGGCAGCTCTGCAGGCTGCACCTAGAGGGCATGTCAAGGCCAAGCTTTTCTTTAAACTCCTGTCACCACCTGTGCAGACTCAGCAGTTGGGAGAGTTGACTTACAAGGTTCCCAGTTACAAGAGCACAATTTCTTTCCCGTTAGAGTTTAGCTTCAGGTGTGACCTTGAAAAATCCTCCAACTGCTAAGGCATGTTCTTTACCAGACATCTTTGCTGTGTGACTGGACTTTCTGTCAGGGATGCGGCAAATGAGAGCAGCTCTTCACGACCCTGCAGGGGAAAAAGGGGAAAGTACTGATATTTATTGAGCACCTATTACTTAATAGATGTGCCAGGCATTGTCTTATCCAGTCCATATAACAGCTTTATGCTATGGGCATTATTATCTCCATTTTTCAGGTAAGGAAACTAGGGCTCAAAGTGAGTGCCCCTCTCCCCAACCATAATCTCTCCTGGTGCACAATTTTATTGTTCCACATCACACTGATCTGTTTATGTGCTTGTTTTCTGTACTCAACTGTTAAATCCTTGAGGGATCTTTGTCACTGTCACCTCTGCATTCTCTTACACAGAGCATAGTACCTTATACATCAGTAAAATGGCAGCTGAATGAACAAATGAAAGGCAGTTGGAACCTGCAAGGTCATATGTTGGTAACAGAACTTGAAATGGAAGCCACATCTGCCTGATCTCAAGGCCCCTTACCCCTCGTGCAGGCAGGGTGAGCATGCTCCCTGAGGGCAAAGCAGCCAGCCAGGGGCTCAGCATTTCTCAGGAGTCTCCTGTTTTATCTTTAAAAGACATGTAAATGGCCAACCTAGGAAGGAAGAATTCTATTGATTTACATTTTCTTTGAATAGAAACATACATCTTTGAGTATGATGACACTTTTGAGAGCAAAAAGTCAAAATTATCCCCATTATCTTTAGGTTAAATTGACATTGTAGTCAGATATATCACGTTTATCCCATTTTGGGGGGCACCTGCTCTTCCCCTACCGCTATAAGGAACACTTTGATTTGAAAAGTCTAGAATGAACTCCATAGATTAAACATGCCAAGTAAATTGGGAGCTGGGATCTTAAGTGGGGCCGGCTAATACTAATGCAGTCTGGGGGTTTGACCTTAGGATGACTCCTCTTTATCCACAGATTGTGGTCAGAGTCTGAAAATGTACATATCCCCACCTTCTCCTGACTTGGCTACTTTTGACCTTGAGGTAATAACTTAATTCGGGCCTTCTGGGGTCTCAGAGCTCACTTTGCCCTGTGTGGAGCCAGAAGACTTCATAGCTGGACTAACTGAAGAGGTGCTCCAAACCAACCTTTCATACAGAGAGGACACTTTACCAGGGCAGGGAAGTGGCTCACTCAAGGTCACACAGTGACACACTACTACAGAGCTGGGACTCAAACTCAGGCCCCCACATTTCCATCAGACTTGGAGCACTCTAGGCCCCGGGGATGAATCACTAGTGTCTTTTTATAACTATGTTCACTAATTTGTTACAGGGATATATAGTTTTCAGAGCACATTCACATACAAGCGTTCATTTGACCCTTACTGCAATGTTGTGGTTGTGAGGTAGGGAGTTATTGTTTTGTTTTATAGATGGGGCACTAAGGCCTCAAGTTATTAAGTAACTTTTCTAAGAGTCAGAGTCAGGGTTCAATTTTAGTTCTTCTGACTCCAGGTGGCCCAGAGCTGAGCCAGGCCTGGGAATCAGGAAGAGAGGAGCAGGAGGGGCAAGGCAGAGGGTCATTGCTTTTGCTTTTCCCTCTTTTCCCTCTTTTCCCTCTCAAACAGGGTCCCTTCCCAGACCACCAAGCCTTTCCCAGATGTCTGCAAAGGAATAAAGAGTGGGGCAGAGCAAGGTGTAAAAGAGGCAGAGGGTACTCAGGGTCCAAACCATGGTCACAGTCAACCCAAGGCTAAAAGAGTAGGTGAGGCAAACTCCAGCCACAAATCAGTAAAATACTTAGGAACAGGGGACTAATCAGGCATTTGGACGGGAAGGGCAGAGAAAGGGAGAGAGAATCCCCATGGGCATGTGGTAGGAAAGATGGTGGATAAGACAAGAGACATTACATGAGCAAAGGCATGTAGGAAGAGAAGAGCAGAAGAAAGGGGGTGGGCCTGTCTGTTGTAGTGAGTCCCTTTGGGGAAAGAATGGATTAAAAAACAAAAAAAGTGGTCAGATTCTAAACGGCCTCAGAATATCAGGCTGAGATATTTGAGTTTCATCATTTTGGCCAAAGGCAACTGTTAGAGGTTTGTGGGCAGGGAAAGGGCAGAATGACAAGCATTAGCTCTGATTATGCAATCAACACAGCATTTAGACCTCAAAACGATGACCCCTTTAATCTGACAGTCTGCTTTGGTATAATTTGTTAAAAATGACAAAATGTCTCATTTTGCTGCAGTTCATTTTGACCTTTCTTAATATTAGAAAGTTAATTTCAGAAGGGAAATAAATGTATTAGTGTTGTCACAGTCATAAAAAGATGAATTCTGTGCTGTCAAGCTATTTCTTTGAATGAATCCATCATGCTGTAAAGTGGTTGCTTTCAACACTCAACATCTTCCTATCTCCCTCTCTCTCTCCCTTTCTCCCTTTCTCTCTCCTTCTTTCCTTCCTCCCTTCCCTCCTCTCATCTCTCACTCCTTCCCTCTCCCAGCACATCTACTACGACGTGCTCTTGGGATACAGAGGTAAAAGACATGCTCTAAGGCAGTGCTCACTCTAGTGGAGAAGGCAGACAAGGAAACCAGCCACTGCAGGTATGTCTAAGGCCACAAGAGAGAAAGAGCCAGGTCCTTTACTGAGAGAATACATAGAAGGAACTGTCTACCCTGCAGAGGGAAAAACTTCCTCTAAATCTGGAAACTGTGCCCTATAGTAAGATTTGTATTAAGATTTTTGATTAGGAGAAAAGACAGTATGTGGGATCTTACCCTTCAGAATGAGGTTTAGGTTCACCTCCCATCTCTGGTAGTTAGATATTAGTTCCTAGATACTGAGCCAGACCAGGGTAAGTATTCCACACACACGATCTCACTTAACTCTTGCATCTTTATCAAGTGGGTCTTTTGTTCCCATTTTTCCAGAAGAGGAAAATGAGGCTCAGAGAGATGAAGTAATTTGGCTAACCTGGGTTGTGAATGTTACCCACAGAGCTGATGACAAAAATCAGAGTGGCTTGCAATGTATTTGTTCTTCTTCTCCAGCTAGATACAGAGAATTATTCTTTATTATACTACATGGCATACTATTATGGACTATACTATACCAATTATACGTATTAATTTTATGACCTTAGAAAACCCAGTTCATTCCTCACTCTTAACCTCAGTTCCTCATTAGTTCAATGCAGAGGTTAGAACAGCTCTGACCTTCTCTGGTTGTAGAAAACTCCCAGGATATGAGGGCATGGTGTAACCCTGTGCTTCTCAAGTTTAAATGTGCAAGAAACAACTGGGTATCTTATTAATATTCAAGTTCTGTTCAGTAAGTCTGCAGTAGAGTTCTGAGAATCTGCCTTTCTGACAAGCTGCCAGTTGATGCTGATGTTACTAGTTCAAGGACCCTGGTATGGTTTGAATGTATGTGTCCCTCCAAAATTCACATATTGAAACTTAATTCCCAATGCAATAGTATTGAAAGGTGGGCCTTTAGCAGGTGATTAGATCATGAGGGCTCTGCCCTCATACATGGATTAGTGCTCTAATAAAAGGTCTCGAGGGAACTAGCTAGCCCCTTTTGCCCTTCCCTTCCTTCTGCCATGTGATGAAAACGCAGCGTTCAAGGTGCCATCCTGGAAGCAGAGACCAAGCCCTCTCCAAACACTGAAACTGCCTGTGCCTTGATCTTGGCCTTGCCAGCCTCCAGAACTGCAAGAAATAAATTTCTATCATTTATAAATGACCCCGTTTCAGGTATTTTGTTAGAACAGCTCAGATGGATTTTGAATCCATTCTGATTAGTGAGGATGTAACCTATAGTAGGAGCAAACTTTTGGGTTCACTGAGGTTGTGGGTTTAAGACTGCTGAAAGAAAAGCAAGAAAATCAATGTTACTCAGATCTGGCCAGTGAATGAAGTTCTGGATTCATTTTCTTACCTGGCATTTTCACTATCTTTGGTTTAAAACCAGTGATTCTCTTAAGAGATTAAAAGGAAGAAAATCGAACTTTTAAGGTTTTGAAGAATTTTTCCTACTGTGATCACATCTGTTTTAATTTAAGGTGCAGTCTGATGTTTCCCCTGTAGCTCAGATTTCTATCTAAGATGGCTACAGCAACAACTGTCCTATGGGGAGGTGACTATCTCTTTTCCCTTCCTGTATCTTGGGTTCATGTGTGTGTGTGTGTGTGTGTGTGTGTGTCTGTGTGTGTCTGTGTGTGTGTGTGTGTCTGTGTGTGTGTTAGGGGAGGTGGGGAGGAGGTGCAGCTCCTTTCCCAAGATGCGCCAGCACCCTCACAACTTTGTAAGGCATAATTTTCTAAAGTCCTTCAGGGCTCCCCGTTACCTACAGTGTTAAGTAAGATTGCCCAGCTTGGTATTCAAAGGTCTGGACTAATTTCTCTATACTCCTTTGCATGAAACTTACTCTTACCCTAATTGCCTGCTCCTGTTTTCCCAAAAAGACATCTGGCCTACCCACATTCACACTGACACTCTTGTTGCATTTGTGCCCGTAGCTGCCCCCTGACCCTGACTTGACTATTACCCCTCCCCTCTCATTGTCCAGCCCTCAGAATTCAACACAGTGTTCAGATTTGTCCCCATGCCACTGCATACAGGAAGACTTCTGTCACTGTCACAGCTGTAAGTGAGCCCTTACTGTGGGCCCATAAGTTTTTTTCTACCACTTATTCTAGGAACGAGCATGTTAGGTAGGTATCATCACTTTATATATGAACAAAAAGAGATGTTGGGCTTTCAACCTGGATCTGTTGAACCCCTCTGAAGTCTCAGTTCCTTCTCTCCTTCCTTTTCCCTCCCCCGCACTTTACTTGTGTGTCTCTTACAGTGTCATCACATACTTCTTTGCTTTAGAGCTACTTTGCCCTTTTGCAGAGAGGAAAAAAGTTGGGTTAAGAGGGTGAGTTAGAAGGACCTGAAAGATTGCTGGATGTTAAAAGTGGAGGGGAAGGCTACTAGGGAGATGAAAGTTGGGGGATCAGGGGTGCATTTGCTCACCTCTCTTCAGTGAAAAAGCAACAGGAGAGCTCTTTACGGTGTGCAAAGCGCCTTCCCTAGATTAGCCCACTTGATTCTCAAGATCACCTTCTTTGAGCTACATTGTGATGGATTCTTATGATTAGCCTCAATACTATTGGGTCTCATTCAAGCCGGTTAGGATTAATGAGTTAGAGGCAATCAAATCACTGAATGTTGGAGCCAGAAGGAAAGTGAGAGATACTTATTCAGCCTCTTCATTTTACAAATAAGAAAACTGATGCCAGAAGGAAAATGACTTCCCCAAGGTCACACAATGATTTGTTGGCAGAGATTCATTTGGCATTTATTGCATCTTTTCTTCTTAGCATCTTCCATTTCAGAATGAGATGCTTCTGGGTGAACATGTATTTTAGTAATGCCAACATTCCCTTGGGTGGCAGAAGTACTAGAAGGAAACTGCAATTTTCTGACTCATCCTTGCCTCTGTCCACAAAATAGCTTCCATCATCTTTTTTTTTTTTTTAATCAGAAGGTCACCTTGGAAATCTAAATCTTTGACACCTGGTTTTTCCTCTTGTGCCTTATAGTTTTCAACCCTTTCTCTAATTGTTTCTTATAAATTTAGTACTTAAAATTAAAATGCCATTTACCTTATGGCCTGAACTCATCATGGTTGCACAATTGGAGGCAACTTAGAGAATGGAAAAAATGAACACGTTTCTGCTATATGAGCTAGCTTTTGCTACGATAGTAACCCCAATAGCTTGTTAGGTTCTGACAGCAAAAGTTTATCCCATGCCCATGATCTATGAGGGCTATAAGTGAGTCAGCCATGGCTCTGCTGGCTCTGCTCAGCTCCACAAGTCTTCTCACCTAGGGCCCAGGCTGAAGGTGCAGCCCCTTTCTGGGACCTGCTGTTTTCATTGCAAAGGGCAGGAATGCAGTCCCATTTAAAGTTCACACACAGAGGTGGCAAATATCATGACTGCTCACATTCCATTGGCCAAATCATGTCCCAAGACCAAGGCCTAAGTCAATGAGGCTTAGATTCCTCTTGGATTCTCAGGCAAACAAAACGACAACAGGAAATCCTTTATTACAGGGAGGAGAGAATAGTCAGGAACAACGATCTGATAAACCAGAAGTGACTTGTTGCTGAATCAAAATATGACTTTAGGGAAGTCACTTACCCTCTTTGGACCCCAATATCTGATCTTTAAAAGGAGTAAGTTGGCTTAGGGAAGCAAATTAATATAATGGAAAAAAATCAGATATATCTGAGTTCAAATCCCAGTTGCACAACAGACTAGCTGTGTGATCTTAGGTAAGTTACTTAACCTCCCTCAATTTTCTCATGTTTCTTCTAAAATTTGAACCTGTAGTTTAAAAATAAAACACAGCAACTTCAACCTCTTAATATTTCTCATAATCTCATTTTGTTCTTGTGAGGAAACATTTTTTTTTTTAGGATAAAATTCATTTAAGTTCCATTAAACTTAAGGAAAATTGAATTCAATACCTTTTGAATAGAAATATTTATAGTATATTCTGTTTTTATAAAAGCACTTTTATTTAGCCTTCTATTCAGCCATCTATTCATCTAAAATCTGTCTGTATATGCAGGGAGTTGTTAATGGTCATTGTTTCAGGGCTATAGGATTTCGAGTGATTTGCTTGACTTTCATCTTTGTGCTGAGACGATCTCCAGGCCATGGCTCTGAGCCTTTGTAGGGATAGCACCCCTGCCTTTCTACACCTTTATCTAAATGTGGATCCTAAACCATTCATGTAGATATCACTTCTTCAGGAAGCTTCTCTGCCCTAGCCATCCCCAGGGCTTAGGTTTCCCTCCTCTGAACTCTTGAACCCCTCATGCTGGTCTCTATCACCACACTGATCAGTCACCCTGCTTGGGGTTTGCCGGATTCCCGCCTGCATCCTCCCTGAAAGTGTAAACTCTTCCTGACGTACGAAAGGGGGTTTATTAACTTCTTTAATCCCAGCACCCAGCACAAGGTCTGACACATGGTAGGTGCTTAGGTAACATTTATTGGATGAAGTAATAAGTGTGGTTCTATTTCACCCAACTAGCCAGTTGATTCCCTCAAAGTGTTGAGCCTCACCCAGCAACAGGTCCCCAAGTCCCTTGGCTATCAGTAGAGCCAGTGACCACTCCTCTGCTTTGCCTTTGCAGCTCCAGTTATCAACAGCTCTCCTTCCTCCCTCTTTCTCTGCCTCCTGGGCCCAAGGAGCTCTCTGTCTCTGAGCCTAGCTGTTTATTTTCTTTTCCCCAATGGCGGAAGGTTGCAGCATTTAAACTTTAAAAATAAACAGATTGGGAGAACTGGTTGGTTAGAATAGCACCACGGAAGAGCAAGATGCTGCGACACCAAGGTCACGGGTTCAGATCCCCTTACCTGCCAGCTGCCAAAAAAGTCAAAAATAAACAAATAAATAAAAATAAATGGGTTGATTTTTATCTTGACTTTTTGTTTGGTTATTTCTGACTAGGGAGTTTAAAAAAAATCTTTTTCTCTTGAAACCGGTAGGATAGTCTTACATAAATTCAAAGAAGCACATGAAGTACTCATATGTGGTATAACCTAGTGGTTAAAGACATGTGCTTTGCAGTCACAGAGATTGGTTTTAAGTCCTTTCTCTCTCTTACTCAGCTTTGTGACCTTGGGCAAGCAAGGAAACTTCTCTGAAACTTAATCTTTAAAATAAGGATAATATTCAGAAGCTCTGGTTTATGTGATAGTTAGGTAAGATAATGCATGAAAAAGCACAGAGCCAGACATTCGCATTCAGTGGTAAGGTTTGCTGGATTCTACCAGCTAGCCATCACTGAACACTTGCCAGTGCCAGGCACTGTTTTAAGAAGTCCTTGATTTGTATTAACTCAATTGATCCTCCTCACTGTGAGGTAGGTATTATTATCATCGACATTTTATGGATGAAGAAAAAAATAAAAGTAATTACCTCTTCAGTCCTACAGGCAGTACTTGCACCCAGAGAGCGTGAGCAGCCTGCGTCCTGACAGCTCTCTACCCTCAGGACAGGACCCTCTCCGTGTTCTTTTCTCCCTCCTCCCACTCTTTCTTGCTCTTCCTGCTCCCTGCCTTGGAGGTCAGGCCATCTGACAGGAAAATACCCTTTCCCCCCACTCTTCACTGAAGCCCAGAGCCCTGGGCCTCTGCCAGGGAGCCTCAGACCTGTTTCTAAGCCATTTGTCAGGCTGCCAGGAGCTGTGCGGCCTGTTCATTTTTCACACACACAGATATTGGGGCAGCTGACAGAGCTGCGCAGGCTTGGCAATGGCTTTAGCTGTGAGCAGAATCTCAATGAAGGCACTGGCTCAGTCTGTAGTGTGTGTTTCTGACCCCAGGAGGCTCTGCCCTGGCAGTCAGGGAGGAGAGTAAACACTGCTGGCTCAGGGCCCCACTTCCAGCCCCTGCCCCTCTATCTCTGGGATGGTGCCTTGTCCTCAACCATGCTGAGAGCTGCTCAGCTGCACTTGGCACCCACTTTCTTCTAGCCTGCGTGTATGTGGAGCAGGAGCGGGTGGCTTCTCTCTCATCTAGAAGCTGCTTTTCTGGGGCCCAGGAGAGAGGGAGAGTGGGAAGGGGAAGGGAGAGTAAAGGCGGAGATTTACAAGGAATCTGTGAATCCACAGGGAAAATAAAATAAAAAGTCAGAGGAAATGAAAGAAACTTGGAAAGTAAAAGAAAATACATAGACTATCTTAGACCACCTAGTCTCAAACCTCGCCACCTAAACATGCATGATGACAACAAAGACTGAATGTAGAGGTCTGGAGGCTTAAAGACAAGTGGACAAAGTGGCCTCTTACAAAATTTACTTAAGTATCATCTTTCATCTCCAAAATTTGTAAAAAATGTATATTACACCATAAAATAGGTTTCAGTCATACATTTCTTTATTCTCACCTTCAGGGATGCACTGGGGATGCAGAGATGAGTTAGACCCAGCCTCCACCCTCAGGCAGCTCACAGTCCAATGGGAGAGGCAAACCCAATATTAGATTATTGTGGTACAACACAGTCAGGCTTGAGCAGCGTGCAGCATCAGCTTTTACATGTTGGGCACATACTCCATACTAGGCACTTTTTTTACATTATCTCTAACCCAGACACAACTCTGGAGCACATGTTACCAGGTTTATTGCAGATATGAGGAAACCAAGGCCAAGTCCTGCAGCTTGTAGGTGGGGAAACAGGGTGGAAATCCAGGTCTCTCTTACTTCAAGCTCTGGGGTCTTCCTATTCCTGTTCTGTTGACTCCTGTAACAAAGAAAGGAGTGACCTGGAACAACAGAAAATGAACTCAGTCAGATAGAATGATCTGGAAAGGCTTCCAAAAAGGAAGCAATGTCAGTGTTGAGTCTGAAAGAATAAGTAGGAGTTGCCCAGATGTCCACAAACAAGGGGAAGAGAGTTTCAGGTATGGAGAAGGTCAAGTGATAAACATGGACTAGTAAAAATGGAATGACTTTCCTGGGAATTGAAGAGGGTCCTGTGACTGGAGTGAATGATGTTACAGAACAGTGAAAAGACATGAGGCCAAAGAAGTGGGTAGGGCCAGATCATGAGGCTTTTTGTGGTAGAACATTACCTTTCAGGCCTTTTTTAGGGAAGCAAGAGAAGTCTACTAAATGGAGGAGCAGCATGGTCAGATTTGTGCTTAGGAAAGTTATTTCTAGCCATGTGTAGAGAATGAATTGAGGGGGGAGAGATCAGAGGCTCTCTCAGCATCTATGCATCCATCTCCATTTGTCTCTGTCACTTATCCACACCTTGGTCTCCTCTGTCTTGCCTCTGTCTGTTTGCCTGTATCTGTCTAGTTATCAGACTCCATCTGACCTATTCATCTGGTCCCTTGACTTCCCTCTATAACTTGAGGAAAGTTGCTCTACAACTCTGAGCCAAGCGTCCCTCATCAATAAAGTGAGGATCATGCCAGTCTCAAAAGCTTAGATTAAGGATTAAGTGAGATATTGCATGTAAAATCTTTTTATATATTACAAAATACCATACAAATGTGAGGGATTATTATCTAGCTACTGCTCCCTCAGGTGTGTCGGGTGTTTTTTGTTTGTTTGTTTCTGGGGTTTTTTTTTAAACACACATTTATTGAGTGTCAACTCTAGACTGGAGACCATGCTATATATCTGGTGAGAGAGGGAGCTTGTAATGAATTAGAAACAATACCAGTCTTCTAGAGCATCAGAGAATAGCAGGACACAAAAAGTTAGAATAGAAGCCTCTGTTAGGTGTGTCTAACTTGCTGCCTATCTGTCTAAGTTGCCTGTCTGTCCATCCGCCCATCTCTCTGATTTCTCTAGATGTGCTTGTTTGTATTTACAGTTGGTCACTGACTTGGAACCATACAAGTCACTTTAACCTTCACATTAACCCTCACACTCCTCACCAGGCAATTTGAGAGCCCATGACTTTAAAATAAGAGAGGAAAATAAATCGTGAAAAGACCACATCTCTAGATGACTTGGAAGGTCCCTTCGTTTTCTACGGTTCTATGAAACTTCCCACCCTTTCTTGTGTGGCTCCCAGGACTTTCCTGAAGACTAGAGCTGATCCCACATAGCTCTGACACTGCCACATTCCATAAGCCAAGAAAGCTAGATTGGAAGGTTTCAACCTAGAATTGGAGACAATTTCATTGAATGCTGCAGGCTCTGTGACTAACCTGGGACTGCCCGATAGTCCTCAGGCAGTTCCAAACTTTGGCGTCTTTAACAAATTTTGTAGAGTTCATGATGACCTTGTCCTGTAAGCTTCTGGTCTCTGAAACACCCCTTGAGAAGCAGTATTGTAAAGTGGGGAATAAGTATGTTCCGCCACTTACGAACTTTGTGACTTCAATCAAGTTATTCAACCACCCTGGGCCTCAATGTCAGAATCAAGAAGATGAGGGTAATGTCCCTTATTAAGGTTATCATAAAGATTAAGTGACATAATGTCCAGTGTGAACTGTGTGATATAATGTCCATTGTGAACTGTTTAGCATAGGAACCAGCTTTTCGTATGCTCGTTAAATTTACTCCATCAGGACGCAGATCATTTTTCCTTAGTAATGGATCATATTGTCACAAACCTAAACACCCTGTTTTTATGGTTTGGTATGTGAGTATGTGTTTCTGTATATAAAAGCAGATGTGTTTGTGCAAGTATTGTTGTATATGAATATATGTTTTCAATTTCAACCCACGATTTATGACTGCTAAGGCACCAGAATAGTGATGCTCAGTAGAACTTTCTGGGATGATATTAGCGTTCCTTTGCACTGTTCGTATAATACCTACAAGCCACATGTGGCTACTGAGCACAGGCAATGTGGCTAGAACAACTGAGGAATTGTATTTTTTAAAGTTAATTTCAATTAATTTAATTTAAATAGTCCCGAGTGACTACTGTGTTAGATAATATGGCCCTAGGATATACCCTTGTTTTCAATTACACCTGAAATAATTATTATGGTTTGAAAAAAATTACTGAACACCTACTGTGTTTCAGGCTCTTGAACATGCACTAATTCATCTAACCCATGTCAGCCTGGTGACATGAGTGGTTTTATTGTCACCTTCTTTTTGCTGATAAGGAGACTGAGGCTTGAAGAAATAAAGTAACTCTTTCAAAGTCACACATCCAGTTCAAGGTTTGAGCCCAGATCTCCAATTCCAAAGCCCTTTTCTTTGCATGTTCCATGTTCATGTTATCTTACAGCAGTGTGTGCAGTTTCCTCTTGTTATAAATAGATCACTCTGGCTGCAGGATGGAGAATGGATTTGGGTGGTGGGGAAGGGAATGAGGTGTTTTGAGTAGAAATAGAAGGCAGCTGGGAGGCTACCGCAGTGAACCAGAACCACAACAGCCAATGTCCAGAGCCAAGCCACTGGCCTCCTTGCTGGGAGCCTCATGGTCTACGTGTCAGGGCTGGAGTGATCTGCAGAGATCACCTAGTTCAAGTACCTTATTTGAAGAACGATAAAACTGAAGCATAAAAGCAAGGAAGCGATTTCCCCAAGGTTGTCAGAGCTGACACAAGAGCTCCTGTCTCTAGCTATGATCTTTTCCCTGCATCACAAGACCATCATAAAAACAGAGATTCTACTATTACCAAACTCCTTACCTTCTTTTATTTTTAGAGACTGCCCCTGTTTTTTTGAATGCCACCGAGTCACCTTAAAGGCAGGAATTCAATTCTCCCTAAACAAATCGATTCTTATGAAGTATGAGCAAATCCTCCCCCAGAAATTTGAGCATGTCCTCCAAAGAATACAGAAATTCATACGAGGTGTCTTGGAAGTAAATAGAAAAAGCTCATTCCATTTTTTAGAGAAGGACAAAAAAAATAAAAATAAAAATAAAGCCCAAATACAACTTTTCTGATGTCTGATAATATTCTTCTCTCATCTCTCATTTCCCCACAACTATTTTGTCTTAAGGCTCTGGGAGCCTGTGGGAAGCTGCTGTGTGATTTTTATCTCCATGATTAAAGCGTTACACTTTATTGAGTTCTTTACATCAGCAGCAAAATCTGCAATGCAGGATTTTACATAACACCTCATTTTCTTCTCGCACCATTACTGTTATTAACCTGGTGGCAATAAACAGAAAGTACAGCTTTGCTTGTGATGTACTCTTTATTTTGGTTCCAATAGCAAGAAGAAAAAAAAGGGAAAGAACCCAGAGAGAACAGGGAAGAATATTTTACCCATTCTATTCCTTTGATGTCTGCCCTCTTCTTTCCCTGCTCCATGACATTTCTCACAGAAGATTAAGGATGGAGAAGATTTCTGCTCAAAGGTGTTTTCTTCTCCGTCACTAACTCATTCATTTAGTCATTCAGTAAGGAATTCCTCAGCACCTACTATGTGCCAGACACTGTGCTAGATGTGGGACATACAAAGATTGGTACAGTGTGACTTCAGGTCTTGAGGAGTGGTCCAGTGGGAGAAATAGGCACACAAAGCAATGATAATGAGACAATGAGATGGGTGTAAGAAAAATGGAGGGTTGAGTGACAATGTGAGTGAAGGAGGGCGTGGGTTAGGGAAGTCTCTGCAGAAGAGGAGATGCTTGTGTTGGGCCCTGGAGGATGGCTAGGTGGGGTGAGACATTCCTGGCTGAGGGAACAGCATGAGCAAAGCTTTGGAAAGCACAGAGGAGCATGGCACAATTGGGAAGCTCTCCATGCGGCGTTGTGAAAGCACAGGGTGCCTATCAGCAGACAGTAGGAAATGAGGTTGGAGATGGAGTCAGATCATCAAAGACCTGATATTCATATGTAGGAAATATCTTAAATGCCTGCTGATAATCTACTCTCTTGGCTCCCCTAAGATCAGGCCAAAGATCAGAGAATCAAGGCAGAATGTCAGAATGGGAAGAACTTGTACTGTGGATAGAAGATACAGGTTTTATTCTTGGCTCTGCCACTTACCAGCTGTATAAGGTTGAGCAGCGCAGGCATCTATAAAAACAGGTATGGTGAGCAGAAGGAAACGAATGCAAGCGAGTTGTGCACGTTGTTGACAATATTTCGTGTGTCACAGGAAAGGAGGTAGAGGAGCAAAACTATAAACAATTCAAAGAGCCAGAGAAGCTACAAATTCATTTGATATGATTTTGATAAAGGTTTTTATGTAGGTGTGGATAAAAGGAGCCCATACTCTTCCTGGACTTGCCTTCAAACCAAGAGATAAAGTTTGTTACCCACGCCGCCTGGTCTGACCCTTGCTCAATTCTCCCAGCTGGTCTCTCACCCCTTGGTGCTTTGTGGGCAAGTGAAGCAGTCTGTAAAAATCGAAAGTCTTCACTTCGAAAGGAGTGAATGCCTGTAGCAGAATAATAGCTTGGGAAAACCCTGCTCTCATCCCATTTACATTGCAGTAGGGTACCCTGGTATCTGAGTTTGTGAATTTAAGTGTTTGTTTTTTAAACTGTTGTTCTGATTCTGTATCGTACCAAAAATGTGCAATGTGTATGCTTAACTATGTTAATAAAGAGCTTTATTTCTAAAGGAAATGCATAATTTTATGGGGGAAAAGTTCCTTTCATTCAAATAGCCATATTTGGGAATGATTAACTTGTTTGGATCAAAATATTATAACCTAAAACTAAAGAATATCTGATAGCATCTTACTTTAACTGGGAATAAGTACTGTTATGGTCTTAATGTGTCCCCCAAAATTCATGCAGTGGTAACTTAATCCCTCATGCAAGTGTTAGGAGATGGGGCCTAATGGGAGGTGTTTAGGGCTCTCTGCAGAGCCCTCATGAGTGGATGAATGCCACTATAAAAAGGGCTTGCAGGAGTGGGTTTGCTGTCTTCTTCTCTTCTACTATGTGAGGACACAGAGTTCATCCTTTTTTGGTCCTTCTACCTTTCGCCATGTGAGAATGCAGTAAGTAGGCCCTCACTAGATGTTGGCACTGTGACCTTGGACTTTATAGTCTTTAGAACTATGAGAAATAAATTTCTGTTCTTTATAAATTACTTAGCCTCAGGTATTCTGTTATAGAAGCACAAAATGGACTAAGATAAGTACTTAGGAGGCAAACATCCAACTCAAATTTGTCAGATGATGAAATCCGTGATCTCAGTGAATGGCCCCACCTTTCACTCAGCCACCCAAGCCAGAAACGCAGGAATCAGTCCAAACTTGGGTTTCATATTGAGCACTGTCAATCTCACTTTGTAACAGTTCTCATGTTTGTACCCTTCTTCATGTCCTCCCTGCTCCTGCTTTAATTCAAGACCTTATCATTTTTTAAGTTCTCACTTGGATTATAACAAAAATGTCCTAACTAATGTACATTTCTCTGAGTCTTATGACATCCAGTTCTTCCTCATCACAGCCTCTAGAATGATCTTTCTAAACTGTAAATGTGATCATATTATACTTCCATAAAACACTTCTGTGGCTCTCTAGTTTCTCCTTTATAGGAAAAGTCCTCACTCCCTGGTGGCTTATAAGACCTTCCATGAATGTGTCTATGGAAGCCTCTCCAGCCGTTTTTCTCACCCTGCCTCCCCTCATGCTTTTCAATCATGCCAAACGCCTTATAGTTTCCTTAATGAGCTGGGTGGTTTTGGTCTGTGGGCTTTTGCTCACAAGCACCCGTGCCTAGACTGTCTTTCTCTCCACTGGTGACTCTTTCCCTTTCACCTACTTGGAGAACACCTCTCATTTGTCAACATCTTGCTCAACAGTCACCTCTATAAAGTTTCCTGACTGCCCAATACATTGATGGGGTCTTCAGCAGCACTTCCACCCGATCTTTACATACATCTCTCCCAGCACCTGCAAGGCTTACATACACTAACTTGTTTCCACGTCTGTCTTCCTTCATTGCACTGTGGAAAGAGAGAGAGGTGGGAAAGGGGGAATAGGAGGAAAGAAAGAATGAAAAGAGAGAAGAGAGAAGGGGCAAGATGAGTGATGGGGCGAAGGAAGGGAAGGAAGAGTAAAGAATAGATAGCAGATCCCTGCCTGTACCTTTCTCTTCCCCTTCTCCTCTCTTCCACCTGCCTGCACTGAACAGAGAAGACAGGAACCTTCTTATTTTCCCCTAGGATAAAGAACGTAATTTCAGCATGAATGTCGGCACCCTCCACTACTTTGGAAAGTAATGATACATACTCCGCCACGTGCGAAGGCTGCATTAGCACGAGGAAATGACTGAACTGCCATCATGCCACAGGCTCTTCTCACGGGCCCATGCCAAGGAAAAGGACCTGCACTTGTGTCCTGAAGGAGATAATGTGGGGAGGGCTGGCAGTATCTGTTCTCAGTTAGAGGCCAAAGGAAGGAGGGGGAAAAAAAGCACAATAGTGCAAAGCAAGAAGATGAGATATTTGAAGGATATAAGACTCGCAGGATGTAATGTAGAAAAGGCCCTGAGAAGTCACCAAATCCATTCTCTAAATGGGGAAATTGAAGTCCAGAGAGGGAAAAGGACTTCTCCAGGGTTACAGAGCAGGTTAGAAGAAGACCTGAGATGAGCTTCCTGGCATTTACCGAGGATCTTCTCTACCCCCAGCTCAGTGATTCGACATATACCATTACCTCTAACAACCTCCTGCAGTAGATGTCTCCAGGCATTCAGGCCACTGGTATTTATTGAGTTCCTGATAGGTGCCTGGAGGTGCCCTAGTTTCATCAGCCTTTGATTTATAATGAAGCAAAATTAACTTTTAATTATCAAATTAAAATGTCCCTCAGCTCTCACAGGCTTAAATATTAGATCTCAGTCCTCTCCTTAGTTGAGAACTCCCTGATTATTTCATCTCAGACCAGGGCTTCCTGAGGGGAGATCTGGCTTTTCTACTTGCAGTATGTCTACTCTCAATGCAGGGGCACATGGGGTAACCCCCAAGGATGAGGGTCAAACAAAGGGTTTGGAGGTAGTGAGATGTAGGATAGAATCCCAGCTCAACCCCTAACTTGCTGTGAGATCTTGACAAACCAGGCTCTGACCTTCTCCTGAGAAGCTACACTTATGATCCTATTTACTTCAGTAGATTGTTGAGAGAATCAAATGAACTTACTGGTGTGAGAATGGTTTATACACTCTATACAAATGTTCAAGATGTTGGTTATGTTAATAGGTTTCCCATTGAACAAAGAAGAAATTTACCTTTATGTAGGCTGGGTCCCCAAGCCCCTCTCAACTCTATGCTCCTATAGCACCTGTACCTCTCCTTCAAATCTCTCATTCAAAATATAGTTACTTGTGAAATGTCCATCTTCCTACAAGGTTTTGATCTCCAGGAGGTCTACATCTCCAGTGCCAAGCACAGCACCTGTACATAGCATCATTGTATGATTGAAAAGAATATATTGAGAGTGTGTAAACTGCCAGAATTTTGCTAGGCATAAAGCTGGTTACCTCATTTAACTTTATGACAATCCTGTGAGTTTGGAATTATTATCCCCAATTTTTAGATGAGGAAACTGAGGCTCAGAAGGGGAAGGTGACTTTTACAGGGCATAAGGCTCACCATGGCTAGGCTGACACTCAAAGCCAAGTCTACTAGACCCCAAAACCATGCCGCTCCCAAGACTACCCTTCTCTCCTCATTATCATTGACATGGTCATCATTGAGGAGCAGGGGGCAGAGGTCAGGAGGTCTTCCTTTACCCTGGGAAGGTCTGTTATGAAGCCAAATCTCCTGTGCTGAGCCTCCCAGCTCTCCTTTCTTCCAGGGATGGAAGCACAGGAAGTCTCCTCCTGCCAGGCCAGACCTGTCCCTTCCTGGATTCTTAGAGGAAGGAAATGCAGAAATACCTCCATTGACATATGGATTTTCCTTTTTACTTCCAAGAAGAGTTGGATTGTAAGAGACAAATTGGAAGTAGAAAAAAATGTTTTTACTCCCCATCTTGTAGCTGTTGATGGTTTCCCCCACACCTACGTGTTACTCTTACAAGTTTCCTTTGTTCTGAAGTTCATTCTGCCAAGGCCAAAGAGGCCACAGGTGCAGGGGCTGGGCCATTCTGAATAGCTTGAGATAAACAGCTTAGTCAGAAAGACTTGCATCTGAATTTCAGCTCTGCCACTTGCAAGCTCTTTACCTTGGTTTTCTCATGTGATAACAGTACTTACCTCATGGGACTGTTATAAGAGTGATTGAAGGACCATATCTGGGAAGTACACCAGAAATGTCAACAGCTTTCTGGTGTCATGGATAGAGGCATGGATTGTAGAACCAGGCTGATTGGTCTCTGCCAGTTACTACTATGTGATTTGGGGTTCCCCTGCAAGTTACTTACCCTCTCTGTTCCTGAGTTCCCTTATTTGTACATGATGTTTCTATCTGATAAGGTTGCAGGAGGATTAATGAGCATCTGCCCTATAGTAAGTGCTGTGTTGTGACTATTATCCTTTCTCCATAACTCCTCTGGATGGAATCTAGGCCCTGGGACTTCCTAGCACTACACCCCACACTGCCCCTTTCTGTGAGTTCAGGACACCTGGTCCATTCATTAATTCATTTAATCACTCAGCAGATATCCCCTGAATACTTACTGTGTGCCAGGTCCTATGACATACTCCGTGGAAGCGGAGGTGAACCAGACAGGATCCTAGCCCTCAAGAGGTTCACAGACCACGCCCTCCTTAAAACTTTTTTTTGTTTTTTGCTCTTGGTTTTTATGAAACCACATCCTCCTTGTTTTTCTACTACTTCTCTGGCCACTTCACTGTCTCCTTTGCTTCTTTCTCTACCTAAACTCCTTATTTTAGAGGGCTCCAGACTCAGTTCTGGAACCTCTTCTTGGTCCACACTCTCTCCCACTCATGTTAAGTAGCACCTGTATGCTAATGATGCCTACATTTATATCTCCAGTCCAGTCGTCTCCCCAGGATCCTACTTTCATAAATTTAACTGCCTACTTGACACTTCCAGTCTGGTGTTCAATAGTCATTTCACACAGCAGAGATCTGTGTCAGAACTCTCAATTTCCTCACCACTGTCCCAATGAGACTCCATCTCAGTCTTCTCCATCTCTGTATATGGCACCATTATCTACTTAGTTGCTCAAGTCACAAACCTTTAATTCCTCTCTAATTCTTCCAGCATGTAATCCATGTGCAGGTCCTGTGGGGGTGTGGCCGGAATATTTATCGAATCTGTCCTCTTTTCATCTCCACCATAGCCACTCTAACTCAACCTGCTATGATCTCTTAGGGGAACTGTCTCGACTGCCTCCATTCATGTACCACTAAAATCCATCACCTACACAATGGGGAGGTAGCCTTTTACAGTGTTTCCCTGTTAAAATGGCTTTCTGCTGTACACAGGATAAACTTCAAACTCAGACCCTGGCCTGGAAGGCCTCGTGTGATCTGGACCTGCAAATCTCTCCAGGCTCACCTCCAGTGTTCATCACAGTCTGGCCACTGGCCACTGGCCTTTGAAAATGCCACAGTCATCCTTGTCTTGGGGACTTTATTTGCCTAGAAGTTTCTTGCTGGCTTCTTTGAAAGGCTGGCTCTTATCTTTTGAGGCTCAGCTCAAATGTCAGAGGCCTTCCTTGATCACACTGTCTGAAGTAGAGCCAGCACCCATCCACTGTTATTCACCATCCTGTGGCTAATCTTAGTGCATTCCTAGCATGTGTTACCATCTGCAATTACCTGGCTTATGTTCTGTTTACAGTCTGTCATCCCCACCTGGGTATCAGCTCCTTAAAGGCAGAAACCTCATCTGTTTTGTTCACCCTCAGGTCCTGTGGTAGCAGCTGGCACATAATAGCTTCACAGTAAATATCTGTCAAATGAATGAATATTTTAACAGAAAGATATTTTTTTAAAATTGCTGGGAGTCCAGAGAAGAGAGCTGCTATACCTGGGAGAGTCAAGGAAGGCTTCTCTGTCAAGGGGCCATTTGGGCTGGGCAGTGAGGGAAAAGCAAGGTGCTACCAGGGGGCAAAGGAAGGGAGAAGATGAGCATTCTCACCCGAAGGAATAACAGGTGCAAAAGCACAGGGTAGGGGAACATGAGCGCACTTGGGATGTTACAGGTGGGTCTAGAACCAGGCTGGAGTGTAAGGTGGAGAGAAGCAGGAGGCAAGCACCTGTGGCCCGCTCCTTGGCTCCCAAGGCCAAATGCCTGGGTTTCTTATGGTTGCTCCTCTTTTTGTCTCCTTGATTTATCACATCCTTCTATGTGTCAGGAATTTCTGTCCAGCCACATTGAGGATATTCCTGAGAAAGGACGGCTTAACTGTGCCACTTCAGAGATCTACGCTATGCATAATAAAGGACCTTTACATTCAATTTTATTTATTCAATTTGCTTGGTTATTAAAGAGTATTCAATTTTTCTGCATTTTTTTTTCCTTCTTGCCTTAGGACATGTGCCCTAACTTCTAGAAATAGCTTTCACTTCTTAAAAAAACAGGGACACACTTTAGTTCAAAACAAAAAGACTGGATTTGAGACTTCTTTGCCTGATTCCCAAGGGGCAAACATCTTCCTGGGGCAAATCTTAGCAAGGGAGTTGTCCGGAAGTTCTCTTATGCTTCTTGCTCCTCCCACACACACCCACCTCAATGTCTTTTGGAGGTGACAGCCCATAGTCTCAGTTCCCACCATCCTCTGACCTCACCGTCCCTCAGCTCAGTGATGAAGGAACCTGCACGGGGCTTGCGTTACTGCAATCAGGCAACTGCCTTGCTGGACTGCAAGCTTCTGAGAGCACAGCAGCATGCAGGGCCTGGGAGCTGAAGCCAGCAACCTGGGTTTCAGTCCCAGCTCTGCCCCTTCTTGCTGTGTAACACTGGGCACGTGACTTAAGCTTTCTGTTCAGTCCCCTCCTCTATAAGACAGGAATAGCGGTAAAGCTCACTCTTCTCAACTTATCGTTATCCTTCCCTAAGCCTCCATTTCTTTCTCATCTTCAAACCTGAGGTAAAACCCCTCGGACCTTCCTGACTTGGATTGCCTTTCCTTCACTGGACTGAATATGCGATCAACTCTGAAGCACTGCCCAAATGGGAAGGATTCAACATCACATCAGAGCACCGAGCTCAGGTTTTAGCCTGTGCCAAGTGAGATGAAGCAGGGAAGCAGCTCAGAATGTAGAAAGAAAACCCATTTCCTCCCTGGTGTCTAAGAGGAAGCAAACTCCACACTAAATTATGTTGCAAATATGCCCCAAGGTAGTTTTAATTTTATTGGCACTGATTTTAATTTACTCTTTAGGCCCCTGATTGCAGGATGAGCTGTTGGCTGCTGGCAAGGGGAGAGCCCTTCATCACTTGGTTTTAATTAAGGTTCTTAAGTTTGGAAGGAAAGAACAGAGAAGCTTCTCCCTTCTGTTCTCATTCCCAATTTGTAATTAAGGGCCCTGCATTAGCGACACACCCCTTGCTCTGGCATGGCCACAGAAAAATATCTTCTTTTACTGCTGGAAAAAACTTAAAATGCATTTGTTCATTCATCGATTCACTCATCTTTCCATTGGTTCATTTTCTCATTCATTTCTTTGTCAAACCTAGAGATAATAATCTACTGTATGATGATCTACTATATACCAGGCCGTGTTCTGATCCTGTGGATTAAAAAAAAAAAAATCAGCAATATATGATTCCTGCTCTCAAAGAGCTCACATTCTAATGGGAGATGGAAATAAAATTATTATGCCATGTGGTAAGCGTCACGAGAAAGATGTGTATGTACCTTGAATTGAGAGAGCACAGAGGAGACTGTTAACTCAGTCTGAGGGATAAAATAAGGCATTTTGCATTGAGACTTTGTACTAGTCAAGATGAGTAGTATTAGCTGCTATAACAAAGAATCCACTGAAGGTTCCTTTCTCACATCACAGTCTGATGCAGGTCAGGTGATTCTCTTGGTCATTTTCTTCTAAATGTCGATTCAGGTACATAGGCTTCTTCCTTCTTATCACAGCATCATTTTTACATGTAGCTTCCATGAAGAAGGGCAAGAGAGAATGGGGGTACTTGTGTATGAGTTTTATGGCCAGGCTCAGAAGTAGCACTGCCCACATCCCATCTGATCCCATCCAAATGGTAAGGGAGACTGGGAAATGTCTTCCATGGCCCAGGAAAAGGAAATGGATTTGGTGAACATCTATTCAGTTTCCATCTTAAATTTTAAGGTTGGGTCAGAGTTAACTAGATAAAGAGCTAGAGAAAGTATTTTCAGGCAGATGAGATATTTTGTGTAAATGTGGAGACAAAAGTCACTCGCATAGTGGTTTGAGGTACTCTAGTAACTCCATGTGGTTGGAGTGTAGAGAATCAGACCAGAAGTATCAAGAGCTGAGACTGGGGACAGGGACCGAATCATGCAAAGCCTTTTAAAACATATTAAGGGGTTGGACTCTATTCCGTGAGTGATAGGGAACTATAGACCAGTTTTAACTAGGGAAGTGACATAGTTTGCTTGCATTTTAAAAAATCACTCCAAAGCAGCAAAGAAACCAGTTAAGAAGCATTGTAGTGGACCAAGTAAGAGATGATGGGGACTTAGATCAGACAGTCCCTGTCCTTAAGGAACTCATAAGCAGAAATACTTATCAGCCAGATTAGGTATAAAGTAACAAGTACTGGTATCAGACTCAGTCAAGAAGCTGTGTGGAGAATGAGAGATTTATTTTAACTGAGGAGGAGAAGAAATTATAAAAAGTTTAAAGAAGTCATATCTTCTCCATCTTGTCTACATACCGCTTTTACGGATGATGGAACTGAGGCTCAGTGAAGAGTTGCTACTTGACCGTGGTCACAGATTATGTTAACATTAGCCCCAGAACCAGAACCCCACCTTCTGCCTTTCATGCTTCCTTCTAACTGGAACAATACAAGTCCATAAAACCAGTTTGGGCACAAGGCATAATGAGGATGTTGTTGGAATTAGTATTCATGTGTCTTTTGGCATTGCCAGCAAAATGTTGAATATGTGCAATAAAGAAGAGAAAGAACTAAGACCTCAAACTCAGTACCCATTTGGATTAATTTTATAGACCTTTTTCTACTCATTTCCACAGAATCTCAGAGGTGAAGGGATCTTAGAAAGAAATTAATTTATCCTCTAAATTGTTTGGGAGGTACTAGCCAATGCAGTTAAACATGAAAAAGAGATTAAAAGTATAAAAGCTGAAAAAGAGGAGATAAAATTATTGCATACAGGTAATAAGATTACATATAAAATATTGTCCCTTTATTCACTCCTCTTCTTCAGGCATCCTCACTTCCTTGCTCTTCCTCAAACACGGCAAGTGCAGGTGACTTTTGCATTTACTTCTACCTGGAAGACCCTTCCCCTGATATCCTCAGTTTAACTTTCCTACTTCATGCCATTAGTACCTCCTGACATATATTTATTAATTGGTTTGTTTATTTTCTTTCCCTCACCATAGAATGTAAATCTTTGAGATTAAGAGCCTTCTACTGTGTTTATTGTTATATCCCTTGTGCCCAGATTACTTCCCAGTACATAATCCCAGTGCCTACATCCCAGTCTGATGCATAGTAAGTACTCAGTATTATTTGTTGAATAAGTAAACAAATGAAAATCTAAGAAAATCAAATCAGAAATTATAACAAATAGTAGAGTTAGTAGCGTGTCCAAATACAGACTTCATATGTTGAAAGCAGAATCTTTTATATTTACGGAGAACCCTCAGTTAGAAGATTTATTGAAAGAAAACATCATGTTTACAACAGCAACTACAAGTATAAATTGCCTGGCTGTATATATTTTTTTAAAATGGTCAAGGTCTATATATTAAAAACAAAAAACAAAAAAATACAAACCTTTAAAAACTTCCTGCCATATCCAAATGAAAGCTTGAATAAATATTCTTGAATGGGAAGGCTGAAAGTCATAAGAGTTAATTCTTTCTAGACTAATCTGTAAATTTAATATGACTATATTACAAATATTGAGAATATTGACAGGATTTGGGGAGTTGGGGAAACTAAACAAGCTAGTGATAAAGATCACATAGAAAAATATGCAAGAAAATTCATGAAAGTTCAGAACAAGAGTAATTGGTGTACTAGCCCTTCAAATATTAAAGTATATTATAAACAGAAAATAATTAAAACTAAGTGGTATTGACACATGAGTAGACAAATGATTAAAACAGAATCGTAGGTCCAAAATTAAACCCAAGCACATACAAAAAAATCATATGGTAAGGATGGCTTTTCAAGTCAGTTGGGAAAATTTGCACAATTCAGTAATGGTATTGGGACAATAAAGTTTAATCCTTACGTCACAACCTACATGTATATAAATTTAAAATAAAACAAATATTTAAAAAGAAAAAATAAAAAAATAAAATAAAATAAACAATGAAGGAATTCAACCTAGAAACCAGAAAAGAAAATATTGACAAATCAGACTGAGTAAAATATTAACATTTAAAAATTTCTGCATGGAAAAATGTGCTAGTAGAGGAAAAGTAAAAAGATGAATGACAAAAAATATTTTATACTTCATATAAAGGCTAATTTCTTTATTACATACCTTTTTTTTTTTTAAGTCAGTAAGAAACAAAGCCCAACAACCCCAATTTTTAAAATGGGCAAAGAAAATGAACAGACAATTCATAGGAGATAAAATGCAAACAATTTTAAACATTTGAAAAGATGCTTAACCATTTAATAAAAGATAATGATACTAAGAGAAATTCAGATTAAAACTAATCTTAGATATCATTTTTCACCCATCAAACTGGCAAATATCAAAAAGTTTGATTCCACCCATGTTGTCAAGGTAATCGAGAAAGAGATGCTATAATACATGGCTAGCAGTGTTTTGACCCTTCTAAGGTCAGTAGGAACCAGTAAGGGTTAGTCTGTCAATATTTATCAGAATTGCAAATGCACACAGGATCCAGAAATTGCACTTCTAGGATTTTATTCTACTTATGATTGTATATATGTGAAATGATGTATATACAAAGTCCATCATTAAGACATTGTTTGTAGCAGGAAAAGATTGGAGGTACCTTAATTGTCCATCAGTAGGGAACTGGTTAGTTTATATACGGCTGTTAAAAGGAATGAGGCAACTCTTTAAGTACTAAGAAAGTGTCACCTCCAAAATATATTCAGAGGAAAAAAGCAGACCTGAATAGTATTTTTAGGGTACTACCATTTGTGTGTGTGGAGAAAGGGGTTGGAGTTGGGGGATATTAACTTGTATATATACAAACTATCTCCAGAAGGATACATTCAAACCTGGTAACCTCACTTGCCTCTAGAGAGCAAAACTGGGTGCCTGGAGGGTAGGGGTGGAACGGAGATTATTCACTGTAAATTATTTCATACCTTTTGACTTTTGAATCACATGAATTAATCAATATGATTCACCTGCTGGTTATTTAAAGTGAAGTCACATTGGCTGCCAAGTGTCAGGATGGGGCAGTGAAATCCACACCCAGAATGGTAATCAGAAAAGCCAGGTTCTAATTCCTGCTCCTTCACTAACTTGCTGGCCGGCCTTACATAAGTCACCTCGTCACTCAGGGCTGATCTGAGAAAGGTCAGAGAAACTGGTTTCCAAAGCCCTTTCTAGCTCTGACATCCAGAGATACAAATCGCAGTTTTTCCCTACATATTTCTTAAGTCAACTCTCTACCTCCACCTTTCCTCAGCAGCTCATCAAAAGCTCAGAGGAAAAGACAGACAATTGAAGAAAATAAAATTGCAAAGATGACTTTTATAGGGCTCCTGTTGAATCATTGTGTATTCCACCTCCAAAGCTGAAAATGATGAGTTTAATATTACACAGAGCAGTGCATCTTGTATCTCTCAAAAGACAGC
The DNA here is from genome assembly GCF_027409185.1 of Cynocephalus volans. Taxonomy (NCBI): domain Eukaryota; kingdom Metazoa; phylum Chordata; class Mammalia; order Dermoptera; family Cynocephalidae; genus Cynocephalus; species Cynocephalus volans. Next base: position 40,253,640 of record NC_084467.1, on the reverse strand, counting down.
TTATGCTACCCAAAGAACTGGGAGCTCGGCAAGACATAATTTTTCACTCCAACTCTGAGGCAAATGAAATGACAGTCATTGAGCCCACATTCTAGAAGCAACATGGTTTTCATTTGGTGTTAACTTCGTTTGAAAGTGTCCCAAGGAGGGAGGGTCCTTCTAAATGTGGACTTTTCTACTTTCCCAGGATTATGGGCTAGAAAGGGGATGAAAAGGTGGCCAGGTTTTACATTGGCTATTTCTAGTGTTGGCCATTGAGGGGGATAAGTTAATTGTGTCAGAGGTCAGGAGGCCTGGGAGTCAGTCCCCGTTATTCCATGAGTTTGGTCAAGTCCCTTCCCCATTTGGTTCCTCTGTTACTCTCAGGAAGATGTAAACTGGGCTGATGTATAGGAAGAGAAGGCTGGACTTAAGGGACATTAAAGATATAAGGATCTAAAAATCACCCATTTTGTGCCAGTCCATTACAGTATGTGGAGCTATCTCTCTGGAGTTGTTTGTTCAGTCACTCTGAGCACCCTTCACTTGCAGGCACTGGGCCCTTTTCAGACAATCCCCCTACCTTCAGGGAAGTTTATCAGATAATACCATTTGAAGCTAGGAAGTGCCTTGAATATGTGCTTGTAGAGAGCAGAGAAAAACTAGTAAATGTCATTTTTACAGATCGCAAGACTTTTCCCCCATATACTGCAGGGTTTTTATTATTGGGGAATAGGTGTGGCATCATTAAACAAGGTTAAATAAAAGAATTAACTAAGACTTCATATATAAAGCTTCCAAAATGGTGCCTGGCATGCATTTGAGATGCAGTAAATGATAGTAATTATTGCTATGTTTGATTCCCACTATAACTCTCTGAGGTTGGAATTAAAATTCCCACTTTTCAGATAAGAAATCTGAGGTTCAAAGTGGGGACATAATTTATACTAGTCCCCCCAGCTAGAAATGGCCAAGTTGCGGCAAAACTGCAAACAGGCCCAAAGTGTATACAATATGTTACCCGGAAGGTATTTTTCATTAATCAGAGAAATAAATTTCATTGATGTCTACATGAGCATGTTAACTGTTCTGAATAGGTAACATCATAACTGAACCTAACAAAAACCTCGCTTCTTCAGAGGCCTCTAAAAAGGGTTGCTAATGTAGCACTTTCATACACTGAGGGCAGACGGTGTTAAGAGTGAGGAGAAATTGATCCTGGCCTGTCTCAACCCCTCCAATCACACTGCAAATGGCTGCTAAATCTGCCGACATATAGGGCCAGCTGGAAAGGAAATGTGCGTGCACGTGTGTGCGTGTGTGCGTGTGTGCGCGTGTGTGCGTGTGTGCGTGTGTGCGTGTGTGTGCGTGTGTGCACGTGTGTGCGCGTGTGTGCGTGTGTGCACGTGTGTGCGTGTGTGTGCGTGTGTGTGTGTGTGTGTGTGTAGTGTCTGGTCCCTTTAAGGCAAGCTCTATGGCCCAGACTTCACATTTATCTTTCTCTCAACAGAAAACAAGCCTGGAGTTCTATATTGACATCCATGCCCACTCCACCATGATGAATGGCTTCATGTATGGAAACATCTTTGAGGATGAGGAACGGTTCCAGAGACAGGCCATTTTCCCCAAGCTCCTGTGCCAGAATGCTGAGGACTTCTCCTATGTAAGTCGAGTTCTCTCTCAGCCAATGCCAACCCCCTTGCCACCCCACCCCTCTTCCTCTCCCTCCTCCCTTTTCTGCTTTTCTCTCAGTTCAGTTTGGGTTAACCTTTAAGGAACCTATCCTGTGCGAGGTCTTGCATGGGTGATAAAGACACGGGTAAGCAAGGCGTGCCCATCTCCTCCAGCGGCTTGTTACCAGTCCGGGAGGCAGACTCTGAAAAGGTAGCGTTTGCTCTGTCTGGTGAGCTGGCATTTGTTTAGCAGATCTGACTCCATCCTTAACAAGAAAAAAAACTTACTGAGCACCTACCACTTGCCAGACCCTGACTCAGAGTCTGTTTTCATCTGTCCCAGCTCTTTTAGTCTGAGCACACCACGTCTGCTGAAGGGAGTCATACGCCTGCCATCCTCAACCTCCGTGACTCTTTCTCAGCCTCAATTTCTTTCTAATTGGTGGGTGATAATTTTCTACCTGGCCGCCTCATAGCTTCCTGGGAGGACAAATGCATTTATAAATATGAAAGTACTTTGCAGGCAGAAAAGACCTCAATAAGCTACTGTTTGACAACTGTTGCTGTTTCTACCCTCCTCACGTGCTGAGGAGGACAGGAGAGGCTGTGGGGTGGGGATTAGAATAATTTGTAACAAAAAGCAATATTGGAAAAGGGCAGGGAGAGAAGATAAGGGGGACATCAGCATATGGTGTGGGAACATGGGAGAGAGTTTTTGCACATTTTCCTTTGTTTCGATACTAAATCTCTGGGGCCTGTTATTTCCATGTGGCCAGAGAGGGAGAAGCCCACAAAGGTCATAGCAATTTTTGAAGCTGATGAACTGAAAACTCACCTGCCCATTGCTTCAGGCCTGGACATTAGTGGAGATGATTACTTCAGGCCTGGACATTAGTGGAGATGATGACTTTCTCCATGTGGTAAGATGCATTTTGAATCCCAAAATCTTTTAATGTCAGACCAGGAAAGGAACTGAGAGATAATTTAGCCCAGTCCCATTTTTACATCCCAGAGACACCTAGGCCCAGGAAAGTTGAGCATCTAGTGTAAAGTTACCCAGCATTTAGTGGTAGAATCGAAGCAGGTGCTTTCACATTTGCAGCTGTGGGAAAAAAACAGCCACGTTTGTTTCTGTAGGAATCTCTGTGGAATGGCCAGCCCTGTTTTTTTGAAACCAATATAATTTCAGAGTACAGTATGGCTTCCTGGTTCAGATTCCTTGGAAGGCTGGCTCACAGGTCTCAGAGACCCTCAGTGGGGGGGTCTCCTCCTTCTCTTATCTCCTGCTGAATGAAACACAAATTCCCTTATTAAAACAAGTCTATTAATTTACATAGATTTCCATGGATTAGCATAGAATTACCTTCTAATCTCAGGTGAACTGATCCTTACAACTGCACTGTGAAAGGGATGTCTTTATCACCTCCACTTTACAAATGAGGAAACTGAGGCTAAGACAAATAAGGCAACTTGACCAACGCCAAACAATCAGTAGGTGGTAGAGCATGTTTTTGCACAGAGGCCTTGAGACTCTGACCAGCGTGCTCTTTTCTCTCTCCATCTGCTGTGACGGCTGCTGTCGATGCCCTAGTGAAGAAGTAGCCATGAACCCCACCCTCTGGTGATGTGGACATGAGTCCCGCTACTCCTGATGGAGGGGGAGCATTGGAGTGCCTTCAGCCACTTCGTCCTGGGCTCAACTCTGTGCTGTTCACTTGCTTGTTCCATCTCTGTGAGCCTCAGTTTCCTCATCCATAGAGAAGTAAAATGTTAACACCTATTTCGAGGGGTTATTTTGAAGCCTAAATGAGATACTACATGGGGAACGATATTATCAAGGTGAGAGCACTGCCCAAACTTGAGTTCTAATCATCATTATAATATAGTGGCTTCTTGTTCCCATCTACTTTTCCCTGTTCCATCTGTCCCCACTCCAATTTCCACAAATATTTGTTGAGTGACAGCTACTGTACTCCAAGGACTCTGCTGAATGCTTTTATTTAATTTTGTTTATTTAATAAGTTCTCCTAATAACCCTATGATGTGAGATTACTACCCCACTTTTCAGGTAAGAAAGCTGAGACCCAGAGGTGTGGTAAGATTTGCTCAAAATCCAGTAGCCAGCAGGCTCCCAGCCCTGATCGTCTCCTCCTTGCTTTGTTTTTCACAGTCCAGCACCTCCTTTAACCGGGATGCTGTGAAAGCAGGAACTGGCCGTCGCTTCCTGGGTGGACTCCTGGACCACACTTCCTATTGCTATACCCTAGAGGTCTCCTTCTATAGCTACATCATCGGAGGCACCACTGCTGCTGTGCCCTACACTGAAGAAGCCTGTATCCTTGGCAGGTCCCCACCCAGCCCTGGGCCAGTCTTCATCCAGCTGAGAGTATCCAGGTCTGGCAGGATTTACTAGGCAGGTCAGGAATTAGGACCCCAGCTCAGGTAAGGGCTGAGAGGTGGCTGGCTCTTCTGGTGCCATATTTGTATTGTCCTGTTTGCCCCTGCCTTTCATGTGGACACTGCCTCCCCGACTGCCTCTGCCCTGCCCCACGTCTTCCCCAGGGCCCCAGTCTCATGGCCTACCCATGTCTTACGCTGCTGTCACCTCTAGCTCCCCTCCCCTCTCTCTCAAGGCAGTGAGCCTTCTGCCATCCCAGGTATGTGAGTACACAGGCTGGACGACCCCCCAGCATTGCTGAGGAAGAGACTGAGGATCTCAACTCCCCTGCTAACGCTGAACATATAAAACTGTGTCTTCTCTTTTCATCTTCTGTCCTCGTGTGCTCTCGCTTTCTCTTCTCCCTACTCCCGATTTGTCTTCTTACGTGTTTCTTCTTCCCTTTGTCCTTCCACTTCTGTCTCCCTCCTCACCTGTCGTATGCTTTTCTCTCCCTGCTTATCCCCTTCTTTTCTGTCTCCTCTCTTCTCCACCCTCCTTTCCCCTCTCTCTCTCCTCTGCACCTCCTCTCTGTCTTCCCTGTCTCTGCCCTGTACCCTCGGGGCATCTTTCTCTCTGCCTTTGTATTTCCTTTGACAAATTGCTTTTCCTCTTAGTTTTCTCACAAAATTTATCTGAAAACTCCCAAGTTTGTCATAAAATGGGAGGCTGTATTCCAGCTCGCAGGACTTTTTCTAGGGATTATTTAGTCATTCTAGTTTCCTGAGTGTTGATTTTAATTTCAAGGTCACTGCATCAGGGCTGTGACAGATTGTGACAGATTTTGTTTTCCTTTATTGTTTTGTTTTTGGATTGATCCATTTCTCCTTTTCTAATGCATTTTTTTCTCAGGGAAAAATTGTAGTTGAGGGAGGAAAAAGGAAAAGAATGAAATGAACTCTGTATATATGCAAATTCCCTCTCCCCAGAAGTGGAAGAGCCCTTTTTAGGCTTTCGTCAGCCCTTGGTGAGTGTTTACATCCCTCTTGGTCCTGGCATGGCTTAGCACAAGTCCTCCCAGCCAATTGCAACCTAGTGACTTTGGGGGTCCAATTACCTTGCTGTGGACATGGGAGGCAGGTTGATGATCCCAGAGGGAGGGCCAGCAGGGGGGCCAGGTGTTAGAGCAGTGTTCCAAATCTGGAGTCACTGAAACTGAGACAGTCATCTTGAAATCTGCTTTCATACCACTTGGCTCAGCAAGGCCAAGGAACCAGGCTCTTCCCAGAGGCAGAGGAATCATGGTTTCCAAAGTCCTGGTGATCTGGTAGGTGCCACACCACTCCCTCCTTACCCCCACCCACGTCCCATGCACTTACTTGATGACATGTGGCCCATGACTTCTTTGGGATCCCTTAACCACTGTAATCCATGCACAGGTCTCATTCCACACTGCACCTGCTTTGCTCTCCCACAATATTGTGGCAAAGGAAGTTGAGTGGAAGAAGAGTTTGATCCTGTTCACCAAACGGGATGATTCTGCAACTCTTATTCACAATGAGACAAGTCACTGCAGAGGAGGCCGGCCCTTACTGTGTCATTGTTTTCTGATGTCCAGCTTGAGGGATTCTCCTACCCTCCTAGTACCTCTGACATACTTTTGTGTTGGAAGTAAATGTGTTTCTTAATAGAATGTCCTTCCTCAGCCCAGGCTCAGGGTTTGTGCTACTCAGCACCTAATCCTCATTCATTAAAAGCAAACACCACAATACCCAGGAATCAGGCAATGTACCTAGGGTATTGAACAAGAAAGCATGGTTCCTGACTCTCGGACCTTTCAGTCCACTTGAGGAGACAGAAAAGGAAAGAGACAATTATAATATGTGTGATAAGTTCTATGGTGGAGGAATTCCAAAGGCTATGGGATATTTCATTTAACAAACATATACTGAGTGTCTGCCGTAGGCCAGGTAAGTCCTAGGCACGGGGAATGCAGCAGTGAACATATGAAAGTTTTGAAGACTGTGTAGAAATTAGTCAATTTGGGTTGGAGTGTGTTGTTGCAGACAGAGAGAGGAAGGAAGGTGCACAGCAAGAGCTGCAGGTGGCCCAGGGTGGCTGGAGGACTTCAGATACAAGAGATAAGGCTGAAGTGTCAGGCTGTGAGGAATTTGAACTTGAATATGAAGGCAATGGGGAGCAGTAGAAGGGTTTTCAATAGGGGTGGAAAGCCACTCTGGCTGCGGTGGAGAGGATAGATTAAAGGGGCCGAGACGAGTCAGAAACATGCGTTAGGAGATTGTTATGAAAATCCAGGTGGGCGATAATTCAGGCCTATACTAGGGTGATGGCTGCGGAATATTTAGAATGTGGAACTAAGACGACTTGGTAATTGATTGGGTGGAGGTGGCAGTGAGGAGCAGGAGCCAGGGACTGGAAGGAGGTGAGGGTGAGCAGGCCGTGGTGCTGCTGCAGCCACCCTGCCTCGCTGGGTCATCAGAGGATGAGGGGAGGAAGCTGGACTGCATCAGGGAAGCTCAGGCCAATTCAACGCACACAAGGGTGACTTAACCTGGTTCCTGTTTGAAGTACATTTTTTTAAACTCTCATCTCATAACAGAGGGAGACTTCAGGCAGACAGATTGTGATCTTTGTTTGCTGCTGGCTCCGTGTCCCAATCATAAAAAGAAATTACATGGTCTGATGGGAATGGCAATATGGTCTGGGAGAAAGTGTCCTCTAGACTGGGAGTCAGGAGACCTGGATTCTGATGACAGCACCAGCATCATCCCAGAGAATGCCCTTCAGCAAGTCCTTTAACCTCTCTGGGGTGAACTTCCTTACCTTTACAAAGGGGCAATGACCTTTGCACTTGTCTAACCCCTGTTATGGAAATTAAATATAGGCATTCACACACAAAAAATATGGTGTTATGCAAAGAAAACAGACTTTAGATTCAGATGTACCTGGGTTTGAATCCTGGCTCAGCCACTTACTAGATGTGCCACCTGGGGCAAGGTATAACCTCGCTGGGCCTCAATTTCCTAATCTGTAACAGGAGGACATAATACTTAATCTTACTGACCTACCATAAGGTGTTAGAGCAAGAGGCCAGTGACTGTGTTGGCAGTGTTCATGACACAAAAGGTATTGGTGCAGTCACCACTGTTGAAGGCCTTGACCACAGAATGCCAACTGGTTCCCACAGTGGGGGATGTGCAGCTCCCATAATAGAGTTTCTCATGTCTATCATCCAAGGTGCCTCTTCCCCAGTATCAGTACAAATGGAGGCCAGATTAGTTAGCCACAGGATGTCGGATGATCGTAAGGTCAGGGAAGGACTGGGAAAGGCCGGGAATTCTAAGGAATATTTTACCTTGGTCACATAGTATCCACCTCCCACAGGCCAGAGCATATGTCTGTCAGTTTGATTCTTCTCCCTGGAAAAGCAGCAGCTAAACACGACTAGAGTCTTGCTCCCTGACTTCCCTTCTCCACTACACTAGGGAAATAAAACAATGGACACAGTCCCTGATGCTTATCGAGCTGTGTGACCTTGGGCTTCTTATTGCACCACTGTGATCCTATTTCCCCATCTATAAAATAAAAATGCTAATACCCACTTTGCAGGGTTATTGGGAGAGCAAAATGATGCACTATATCTGCAATCCCGTGATACTGCTTGGCATCTGGTAGGTACTCAGCAAATGTTCCTGTCCTCACTTCTCTCAGTCCCATGCAGACTACATGGCTTTCCATCTGCTGGTTGAGTCTGTAACCTTATGATCTGTCTCTGAAGCAGCAACTGAGGTGTGAATCCTAATTCCACCATTACTACTGGGTGGCTTTGAGCAAACCTTGTTCCCTCTCTTAGCCTCAGTGTCCAGTACTTCCTACCCATCAGAATTGTGGAATAAAATTATGTGTGAACCTGATCACTACTCTGATCCCTTCTAGCTCTGACATCCTAAAATTTTTCTGATTCTAAAATCTGAGTTATAGAATTCCACACTTAGATAAATTTATTCCATACTTAGACACATTTATGATATCAAGAATCTGTAATTCTGTTATGTAGTGAGACTTAAGAGTCAGTGATTCCATGAACTTAAGTGTTTCTAATCTAGGAAGGAAAATGATGAGCTTCAAGAAAGGTCCATGAATCGTCTAAAATGTATGCAAAGCTATGAGTAAATTTGCAGAGTTCATTTCCTTGGAGGAAGGCCATGGCTTTCAACAGAACCTAAAAGAAGGGCTTCCTCAGAGGCCCCTGCTCTGGCTAGTGGCAAGAAAACTGCTCTGGTGTCAGAGTCCTGGGTGTGAGTTCAGCTTAGCATCATTCTCTCTGAGGGTCCTGGTCCAGTATTCAATCTCTCTGAACCTCAGTTTCTTCATCTGTAGCATGAGGATAATGATTATTTACTTCACAGTGTTGTTGTTCAGGTGACATGGGAAAATGCAGATGAATCACTGGGCACAAACTCGATGCCACTAAATATTTGTTCCTTTGCCTTTCCTTCCTGTCATTTGTTGTTTTTGTTGTTGTTGTGAAATGATAAATTCCTGAGAATTTGGGGCCATTCTTCAGCAAACCCTACTTATATTTTACTGGCCTGCCAAGTAATAAATATGCTCTGTTCAAATGATTTAAAAGAGAGAGAAAGACTAAATTGGAATCATAAAGTAACCCAGAGCTTCTCTGGCCTTTGTTTATGTTCTGGATACAAGCCAAGAGGAAATAGCTCTTTGACGTAATGGATGAGAAAAACATTGGGAAGAGGGTCCTGAGCAGACCGGTTGCCACCCAGGCTTGTAGCTGTGAACACGCTGAAATAAGAAAATCCTGGCTTTAGGAGAAGCATGTGGCTGGTGTGAGCAAGAGAAGATGCTGAGATTTCAAATTCAGTTAATGAGATTATTCAATTCAGAGCCCATTATATGCCTTGCACTGGGTCCTCTGAGGTATACATCAGACACCGAAGATATCATTTATTCATCCATCCACCCAACAAAACTCATTAGACACTAGAAATAGACGAATAAGGCATGGTCTCTGCCTTCAAGAAGACAGTTTTGAGGGGAGGGAGAAAGGTGAAGAGACAACAACATGACAGAAGGATAACTGCTCTGGCAGGGGGAAGCCCTGCTGGCTGGGGAAGCCCTTGGGGTTCTTCTAACCCAGATGCGGGGAGAGGGAGGGGGTAGAAAAAAGAACTTCCTGGAGGAAGAGAAACTAGGGCTCTGACCTCCAGGGTGAATGGGATGCAGGCAGGAGAAGGGGTGAAGCAGCCTTCCTGACAGAGGGAGAGAGAAGGACAGGAGAGAGTCCAGATGCCAGAGACAGGACGCTGTATCCAAAGTAGTGGAAGGTAGCTGGGGCTGAGCCAGAAGCAGCAGGTGATCAGTAAATATAGGCAGGCCAGACCATGAAGAGAAGGAGAAAAACTTGTGAAATATGTAACAGGTGCATTAAAAAGCAATCCTGACAAGGTACAATTATGAAACAACTTTGGTTTTTGTTACCCATTGGCCTTATAGATAGATGGATATAGATTACAGATCTAGAGATATAAAAGCTCTGGCAGGCCCCATGAGTTTCCAGTCACTCCCAGCAAATTCAAAGTTCTCTAATAAATTCTAGTCGCAGAACAGTCTTAGTCTGGTAATGACTGTGTCTGGTCCAATCAAAGACATCAAATCTCTTCAAGTAAAAACCCTCCAGATACTCTAGCTCAGACCTCTCTCAAATAGGTTGCTTGTGATAAATAAGGGGGTTAGGGTCTGGCTGATTTTTTCTGTTTCTCTGACTTGGCTCCAGCCCTTTCTTCCCATCTGGCTAGCAGTAGCAGTTCACTCCTCCAAGATTGAGCAGGATGAGGGAGGGGTGTCTGGCTGAGCTGCCCTGCCCTTTGTGAGCCCTGCCTCAGATTGACTGCTCCCACCCCCAGATCAAAGTGTGCCCCTGATTTCTGAATGCCTCCTGCCCAGGCCTGGAAAACCAAAATGTCATTACCTTCCCCCAGTCTCCCTCACCCCCAAAATGCGGTTTCTAAGGATTTTATCTGCTGTTGTCAAATTTATAGTCATAATTCAAAATGCTGTTAATATTACTGTCACCAGAGAGCTACAAATTACAAAGTTGTAAAGTTATTTTATAGTGAGAGCTGTCAGCCTTCACTAGCAGCACCTCGAGGCTCCGTGGAAACCAAGTCGATGATAAAGACAGTTGATATTGTTTCAGGATTACAGCTGTTAGCTGATGGCCAGAAGACATTCTGGCTGGTTCCTAAGTAATTTGGACCTATCTGTTCATATTCATAGTTCATGTGCAACTTATGTACATAATGACTTGTGTTCTCACCTTCTTCTTGTACAAATGTGGGGAGAGCCCCCAAAGTGAAAGGACTTTACCCAAGATTAGTTCCGATCAATGGCAGGTTTGGGCCTCTCTTTGACAAAGCCCAAAGGACAATGAAAGGGTCTGTCTGCTGAACTGTAGGTGTTTAATAAATAACTGTTAAATGAATGAATGCTTGGAACATTTGGGGGGGCTTAGGGAATATTTAGAACAGAGGTGTTGAATAATTTCTGCCTTTAGAGTAGAACAAGTAAAACAAAAGCTGCTTTGAAAGTAGTGATTTGGGGAAATGAGATTTCCTGTGTAGTAAAATGGTTTAGGCCTCTTAGTTGGCACTATCAAGTTCGATATTGATCAACAGGGCAATATGTCAACACCCATGTCCACCACACACTATCCTCCTGCCAGAACTGATGCTGACTCTGGCTGCATCAACAGAAGCAGGTTTGGGGACTAAGGAGGTGCTATCTTTCTTTGCCTTGCTATGTCATCGACCCTTGGAGCTCTGTGTTCATTTCTGGCCCCCACTCTATGCCAGCCATTGATAAAATGGTGCATGGGCCTTAAGGCATCAAGTTGGAAAGGAAACACAAAGCTGGATTTACCAACTGTCTTAGTTTGTCCAGGACCAAGGGGTTTCTTGGTACAATGGACTTTCAGTGCTAAAACCAGGACAGTTCTGGGCAAACCAAATGGTGGTCTCCCTATGCAAAGCTAAGATCCTTGAGGAACTGGTAAAGGAATTGGAGTATTTTCCTTGGAAAGAAGACATTTACGGGGCTACATATTTGCTTTGGTCAAATCTCTAAAGTGCTATCATAGAGCAGAGGGAGTAGATCTGTTCTATGTGACCTTAGAGGTCAGAACAAGGGCCAGTGGGAGGCAGCTTTATCCCGAAACTCTACATGGAAGATAGTGATGGGAGGTCTAGAACCCAGGCTGCACTCATTGGGTACTACCATGTGTCAGGGCCTGTGATGGTTTCTGGGGATGCAGAGCTGAGAGCTCATAGCCTAGTGTGGTGAAGGAAATGGGCAGGAGAGTGACTACAGGACAGTTCTATGACAGAGGGGAACACAGAGTATGGAGAAAATGAGCATCTAACCCATCCTCATCAGCAAGGAAGCACCATCCTTTGGCCAAGTCAAGAAGGATGAGAAGGGAGCAAAGGGCCTTGCAGGCAGCAAGAGCAGCGTGTCAAAGTCCAGAGCATTAGGAGAGCTGCTACTCTCCTTTGGACGTGTCTGGGCCTTGGGGTGCAAGGTGGGGAATGAGAGGCAGTGAGGCTGGAGAGGGCTATGGGAACCAGCTAAGGACTGTTGGTCCACAGCCACACCAATGTAGCCAGGAGAGCACCATGGCCACAGTGGGGAGGACAGGTTGGCTGGGGTCAGCCGGAGACAAGCAAGTGCCCCACAAGCAAATGTCACACCACATCACCAAGTAACACCCACCTGGCCCTTCTCACCCTTCTCACCTCTGGAAGGATGTGTTCCTGGAGAGGCTAGTTCTGTAGGTGTCAAAGGACTCCCCTCTTCCTGATGCCCCTAGGGAACCAAGATCCAGTTTCTCAGCTCCCATACTCTGCCCAGAGGTTTGGGGCTATCTCCTATTGGTGGTGTTGTGTAATGGACAGTGCTTTGATGTGAGATTCATGAGCCACGTACCTGAATCATCTGGTCTCTGCCGCTGACTAGCTGTGTGATCTTGAGCAAATTAATACCCTTCCCCAGATCCCATCTGTAAAATAAAGGGTTTGGACAAAGGACCTCCATCCTCTAAGCCTCATTCAGAGAGTTTATTTAGTTTGGATCTAACTCACATTTATTGAACATCTACTACGTGCTGAACACAGTCATCCCTAGGATTTGGTCAGATACCTGGGGGCATGGACCATTCTTCACAGGACCACCAACACTCCCTTTCTTCCAGTAAGTCCTGAAACCAGCACCTCAAATCTCACTTCAGGCTGCATGCTCAGCCGAGACACGCTGCCTGTCTGGGATTTCTCATCCGTCAATATTTTCCTCAAGATGATAAATGTGCTGCCAATAAGGGGAGGCAGCTGCCAACTCTGTCTGAGACAAGGGCCTTTAGCCAGGGTTGTGGCCGTGCTTGGCTTGTTGATAAGTCTCAAGAGACAGGAGGTGGGAGCCATGGCTGGGGGGATGCAAGATGGAACTTAGAGGGAGGATGTTGCCAGGACTGCTGCTCTCAGTCTGTGCAGACTTTGCCATGGGTCAGTGGAGAGGAGAGAGGAGACAGGGGATGCATGAATTTCAGTTCAAAGCAAAATATATTTACAAAACTTCTACAGAATGCCAAGCCCTGAGTGGACCATCCAGAAGTGAACAGTATATAAAGTGCGTTCGGAAACATCATCTCATTTGATCTCCATAACAGTCTAGAAAAATGAGTATTATTTCCTCTATTTTATAAACAAGTAGCACAAGGATCAGAGGAGGGAGGTGCATTTTGTCCCTGAGTGCCTGTCCTAAGCCAGGACCAGTCCCAGGCTCTAGAAGTACAGGAACTCAGACTACTAGGACAGGGGAAGCCTGTCAGGTGACACAGTTTATAGGTTGTGGGGTAATACCCTTCCAGAAGCTTGAACTTACTTCTTCTGACATTAAATTCTCTGATTGCCCCACTAAAAGACACTTTCTTTGAAGAAACCAGCCATTCAGTTGAGGAGCTAATAGCTAAGATGTAATTAATAGAGGCTATTGTTAAATAGGATGAAAGAGAGCATAGCCTTTGAAGCCAGGCTGACCTGGGTACAAATCTTGGTTCTGCTTTTTACAGTTGTGTGACCTTGGGCAAGTGACCTAATCTCTCCGAGCCTCAGTTGCCCATCTGTAACAATAATTTTATGAAACTTATCTCACAGGGTTGTTTCAAGAAGATGAAAACATGAAAAAAATATTCTCAGGTGCCTAATAGACTACCTGGAACATGGTAGACAATAAATGACACCGTTATTATTATGATTACTAGAGAAGGACTGAATTGGATGAAATCTAAATAGTAAATTTCTGGGCCATCAGAAAGATGAAATCTGTTTGGATTATAAGTTTTATGGAAACTTCCATGAAGGGTTCTCCAGATTCTTAAGGAGTTCTTCAGATTCTTAAACAGTGATCTTCTTAAAAATGGTTTGGAGCACTCAAATATCCCGATAGAGTCAGACTCCTTTATCTGCAGTCATGTAATTCAAAACTTTTTTTTTTTTTAAACTGGGAATAAGTCATTAGTGATGGATGAGTCTCAGGACTCAGTCAGTGTTTAAGATCTGTGAGTGAGGCCAAGGTTCAGTCTGTAACCAAGTTTTTGTATGTAATGCTCAGTTAGAGACAGCATGTGTAAGCCCTCCTTAACCTGGTATTGAGGAAACATTGTCATGATAAAGAGTTAAGATACTTGGGTTCTCATCATGAAATTCAAGAACTTGGAGGGTCTAGTGATTTTCATTTTTGAATGTGATCACAGAGAAGTGACACTTAGCTCTGTGCCTCAGTTTCCCATTCCCCCTGTTGTGCTCACCTTGTGAATAGTTATACAAATCAGATGGCATAGTAGGTATGAAATGATTTTGAAAACTATTCTACCTTGCACTGAAAGAAGGATGACACTTGGGTTAAGAGGAAGAGAGTAAGGGGGCACAGGGAGAAGTTGGAGCTATGCTGTCCTTCAGGACAGAAAGCAGGTCTGGAATAGAGTAGGGGCAGGGGCAGGGCCCAGAGGAGGTGCTGGGCTGGTGTAGAGGCAGCCAAAGAGGAACCAAAACAGCTCACTGCCCTGCCTGTGTTCACAGGGGTGTGCACAGGGACCTGGCTCCATCAGAGAGGTGCTGGCAACAGGGCTGTTAACCCATCGCAGTGAGCAAGAGCGTGGCCTCTCCCTCCGGCTCCTATCTTCTGCTGCTTGCCTTGTGAGGCCACCAGCTGCAGCTTCCCTGCAGTTGCCTGAGGTTGAAGTGCCCTCTCCTGGCCCCCAGGGTGCATGGCTGTTTGGGAGAGTCAAGCTCCCTTCCACGTAGAGGATTGCAAACAGCTGGGTCCTTTGTTTGGGCTGAGCCCTGAGCTCTGGGGGCCCTGACACACCTTTGAGGAGCAAGAGGAGGGGGGCACATGCCTTTCACTTCTTCCAGGTTTCTCTCTGCATGATCACCCCTCCTCTCCACCTACATCCTTCCCCTTCCCTCTCTTTCACTCTCCTTTTTTTCATTTCTCGTTTTTCTTTGTCTTTTGGTCTTTCTATTTGACTTTCTCTCTTGTGCGTACACAAACCTCCACGCATAGCTCTGCTATGGCGCTCTCTTAGATGGAGAGTGGAGACACTTTCTATCTTCTCCCCCATCCAACTTCCTCTTTACTCCCATTTCTTCCACTTTTCCTTTCTGTCTTTTTCTTCCTCCGTAGCTCCTACTCTTCAGGCAAATGGTGGAAATGTTTTGCACTAAATCCACATTTGAATCCAGCAGTCTCCCTTTAAATGACCTTGAGCAGGTCGCTTAGTGCTCTGACACCTTAGCTGATTGTGAGGCAGGACAGGAGGACTTGTGTCAGTGCCTGCCTTGGTGTCTGACCAGGGCAGAGCTCAGCACAGCAGTCCCTTCCCTTCCTGGCTCACTGTCAGCCCCACCCAGCTGGCCTGTTCCTTTTCTCTTCTTCCTATTCCAATCTTCCCTTCCCTCTCTCCCTGCTCCTCTTTTCCCCCTCCTCATGCCACAGTTCAGATTTCAAATCAAATACCACGTATTGAGCTTTTCAGAAAAGTGGGGACTTGACCTTCACCTTGAAGGAACTGCATTTCAGGGCTCACTGTCTCCCTCTCTGCCTCCCCCTGGGAGGACACAGTGGTTTCTTGTCTGAATGTCTGATCAGGAGCTATGAACTGAGCTAAGGGACAATCAGAGGGTGTCAGAATGTCAAGGGGAGTCTCTATTACCAGTGTGTACTACAGGGAAAGATTGTGGTGAAAAAATCATCCCCCGAGGTCCCACATTGCATCCTGGTGTATGTGTCCATGGGCTAGTTATTTTAATTTGCTTGCTCATTTATGTATCATTTGTGGTAAATTACAACAAAAGCACATGACACAATAAAGCAATGCAAAGCATTTCCCAGCCTGAACTCTTAAGGAAGCATCTCACCCAGGGACCTGTGTTGGGAGTCCAATAGGAGCAGTGGCCTCTAGCCTCGTGAGCATTTCTTCAGCAGATGCCAAGATGAGTGTCACGAGGCTGCCTCTCCTAGTGTCCCCTAATAAGAGCCAAGGACAAAATCCCAAAATACAGTCTAAGCATGCAGCTATATGAGGTCTAGCTAGATGCTATGCTAATGCAGGTGTGGGCAGGCTGTGTCTTCCAAACCATTCTCAGGGACTACTGTGTCACAACCCAGATATGGAGAAAGCCAAGACAACCAAGTGCCAGCTTAGGCAAGGGCCAGGTCTGTAGGGATGTAAACCAGTGGGGTTCAGTGATTAAGAGCCCAGATTCTGAAATCACACAGGTTTGATTTCAAATCCTAGCTCTGCCACTTCCAAGCCCTGTGTGACTTTGGGCAAATTATTTTACCTCTCTGGACTCCAGACTTCTTATCTGCTGAATAGATATAATGGCACAAACTTCCCAGTGTTTTTGTGAGGATTAACTGAGGTGATATAAGTAAGTGCTAAACATTCTGTCTGGCTTCTTATAAGGGATGGTAGCTATTATTACACAGTACAATTCTGTGTGATCACTTCATGGCGACCCCAGTAGGTCAGGGATCTGCTGAGTAGGTAGTGGGAGGCCATCTGGTTGCCTGGATGAAGAACCACCCACACACCACAGAGGCACATGCAGCCAGATGACCAGTTTTAAAGCAAAGGGGATTCTTCTCTTGAGTTCTCTCTTAAGAAAACTGTGACTGTAGTTTGATCCTACTTATTTTCACTAAGAGCAGCTGGAAAATCACTTCCCTTTGGCTAAGTATTTTAGCAATAATATGTGCAAGTGGCTGTCTCTGAGATTCTGGAAATGCACAACATTTTAAGCAGGAAAAAGATATCTGAGTCTTGGATAGTTGGGAAGCTCTAGAGAAGGAAAACATTTGCTGTTTGCCTACCATGTGCCAGGCACTGTGCAAAGTGCTTTGTGAGTTTACTTGATTCTCATGGCAGCCTTATGAAGTATTCACTATTCCTTGCATGTGGGAAAATGTTGGCTCACGATATTAACTTACCTGGGGTCTCACAATTTGTACGAGGCAGAGCCAGGCTCTGAACCCAGAGCCCTGTGATCACACAGCACCTGCTCTTCTGCATGTGCTCACATCCAGGCTCCCTGTGAGAGTTCACCTGCCTTGCCCCTACCCTCCCCAGCCCTCCTTGGGAAGGCAACAGACCACTGAGCTCTGGCAGAACAGACCCTTCTCTCCGAATGTGCTGGCTCCCACTGCCTCTACTCTGCTTTGGTTTTCTTCAGAGTGACTGAGAGTTTTTCACTTGGCCTGAACTCCATACCTCTTCACTGGGAGGAAACTGTTGAGGGAAAGTTACCGGGCTCTGCTGAAAGTCATTTTTAGATTCCTGAACAGGACAAGGAGGAACAGTGACTTCACATGTGATTGACTAATTCAAAGCACTTTAATTTTCAACATGTCAAACTTTATGGCCAGTGGATGTTCTACAGTGAGCAGTGGCACAGTGAATATTAAAATGCCAGGATGGTAGGGCATCTGGACCGGAATCTTTGTAAGGACAAGCAATCTCCCAAGGTGATTCATATTGCTGCAGGCCAGCATTGAAGTACAATTTGAAAACACAACTTCATTGTTAGTGATTGACCACCTAAGGATGACGATGTTCCAGGTAAATGGCATGTATTAACATGAGTCTTTACTACAACCCTGAAAGATCAGCATTATGGTCTGCGTTCTATGGGGATGAGGGAGGAGACTGATGCTCAAGGTAATTAGGGGATGTTTCCAAGGTCGTGTAGTTAGCAAGTGCTTCTTCTGATTCTGAAGCCCAGTTCTGTTGACCTTGAAAGCCTGTTCTCTTACCACATCACACTGTCTTTTGCCTTCATGGCATTAAAGCAACAGAAGCTCATCCATGTTGGACCCACTACTGATCTAAGACAAATTTAGAATAAGTAATTAAGGACCTGCTTCATGTAACCTTTGGTTTGTGTCAAGAAACAAGGCACTAGAAAAACTCCACTGTGTTCTAATCTCCTGGAAGTCAGGGGAGCCAGGCTGGAATCCACACAGCAATTTACTATGTTACTCAGTAACTTCATTTTCCCTCTCTGGGCTTTCATTTTTCTATCTATAAAAGTATTAGAGGGAAAAACACAATACATTTACCAAGTACCCACTCTGTACCAGCCCTCTGCTGGGCATTGGGGATAGAAGATGAATAAGGTATTGCTTCTTTCCTCAAGCAGAAAGTTGAATTGTGTCACTAATATCCCTTCCTCTTCAGATATTTCATGAACTCAAATTGCAACCACAAGTACAGATGATGGATCCAGGGTGTTTGACCTTACTCAGTGTGTCTTAGGTCTACTATAACAGATGTAGGGTTTTGAGCTATACCCCAGTGGGCCCAAGGTTAGAGCATACACAGAGACCAGTAGGCCCAGGTAGAGAGGCCGTGAGCACATACAAATCAAAGAACCCGGATGCTGTCTATTCATGTATTCAATTATTCACTCATTTGTTTAACAAGAAGTTTCTGAGCATTTCTTCTGTGCCAGGCCCCATACTAACTGGCTGGGGACCTATAAATAGGTCAGGTAAGGCCCCTGCATTCCAAGAGTACAGTCTTATGAAGATGTCAACATGCAAACATTATTAATAATAGTAGTATCCTGCAAAGACACATAAGGTACAGAGGGGACATGTGGGCAAAGATGCCTAAGGGAGGCAGGGATAGCTTCACCGAGGAGGAGCCCTTGAGCTGAAACCTGAAGAATGAAATCAATGTTCTAGGCCAAGGCCCATAGACATGACACAACATGCTGTGTTCAGGAGCTGGAAATGTCTGGAGCTTCAAGTACAAGGAAGAGCTGTGGTGGAGTATTCTTCCTGGTCCCACTAATGTTGGACATGCCTAGCTGACGAGCTTTGGCCCAATGGAATGCTAATGGACCTACTCAGATGGAGGTCTTCAATGTGCCTGCATACTTTGGTTTGGAACTGGCAGCTCCAGTGACCCACCAGGAAAAGAATATGTCACAGGGAGCCATTGCTGTTTCAGCCCAACCCCAGAATGAACAGGGGGGAAGGCAGACCTGAATCCCACCTGCAACCTGGAGCCAAGCCAGCCTGAGTCCTACCTTCTAGCCCAGTTGATCCTAGATCAATCAAATCAATCACCTGCAGACTCAGGAGAGAGAGAGAAAAAAGTGGGTGGTGTTTAAAAAATAGATAAAATCTTTAGGGGACAGAGCACAAAGAGTTGGGGCAGAGGAGTGGGGTCCCTGTTTTATGTGCCCTACTGAGGCATGTAGGTGCTATTCATTTTTAATGAGGAATGACATGATCAGATTTGCAGCATTCTTGACCCAAAGAGAAAGACAGCAATTGCAAGACCCATGAAGCTCAAGGAACCACATAAGACTTCCCAGTGGCACAAGTCAGACTGTGAAGGCCTCAGCATCTTCAGTGCTCCCAGCTGAGGGAGGAAAACTTATCAAAGAGAGTCCCACCCGAGTGCTTGGATGGATGGGTTACTGCTGTATCAAGGTACTGATCCCTCAGCCTCTGCACAGTCTCACAAGGCCAGGAGCATCCCTGGGCCGATAACCTCCAGCAAAAGGCAGCCCCCCACTTTTTTCTTCACTGTGCAAACAAATATCATCATTTTCTCTGAGAGTCATGACATGAAAGGTCAGGAAGCACTGGCTTAGCACTGTGAGGGGCTCAGCCCCTCCCTGCCCAGCCAAGGACGCACCGTCTGGTTTGCTACCCTCCTCTCAAGGTCCATTTTCTTCAGGCCCTGGAAATGTCTCCTTTATCTCAGATGGTGGTGGGAGCAGAGAGCCACTGCCGCACCTTTGCATCCATAATATACTGTCTCAGGATTTTTTATTATCCTGTCGAGACAAAAAGCAATAGGATGAATTTAAATTCCAGACGCAATTGACTGTGGTACTGTGTCTGAATCCTTCACAGCAGCCTCTGCTCTAGCTTTGAGAGCTGCCCTCAGATTAGTCTGTACTGGATGTCTCTACTGGGCCCCCATCCCTACCCTCTCCATCCCCCAACCAGGCCCCTCCAGTGCTGGGTTTCACATGTGCTTAGGTGCTGAAAGAAAAGTACAGACTCAGGGCTGAGGTGTGGGCTCAGACTGCTCTGGGACCTCTGGAGTATCAAAGAGCAAAGAGGGCTAGAGCATTGGAGAGGACTTCCTGGAGGTGATGGGCCTTGACAGTAAGACTTAGCAAGGTGAAGCAACTCACGGTTTACAGGTGCTTTCACTTGCACTGACAGAGTCACAGTGAATTGCCACAATAACCCTGTGAGGGAGGAAAATTATCCCCATTTTCCAGATTAGAAAACAAGGGCTCGGCAAGCTAGAATAACCTGACAGAGGTGCACAGCCAGTTATTAGTCTGTACATATCAGACTATATTAGTCATGGTTCTTCAGACAAAAAGCACCAATAGAACGTGTGTGTATATATATGTATATAGGAAGAGATTTATTATAAGAAATTGGCTTATGTGATTTTGGAGGCTGGTAAGGGTGGGCTGACAGGCTAGAGATCAGAGAAAAGCCAACGTCTCAGTTCAAGTCCAAAGGGTGTCTGCTGCAGAATTCCCTCTTGCTTTGGGGAGGTCAGTCTTTTGTTCTGTTCAGGCCTTCAGATGATTGGATGAGGCCCACCCACATTATGGACAGCAATCTACTTTACTCAAAGGTCACTGATTTAAATGCTAATCTCATCCGAAAATACCCTCATAGAATAATGTTTGACCACATATCTGGGCACCATGGCCCAGCCAAGTTGTCACCTAAAATTAACCTTCACAGTGGTAGAGCTTGAGTTTGACTCCAGGTTTTCGGGCTTCAGATCCTGAACTTGACTGTATTAGAACACCCAAAGGGACCTGTTGTGGACCTTAAAAAAGAAGGATTTGAAGCGATGGTGGTTGGCCCAGTTTAACGAATATTTATTGAGGATTTCCTTATATCTACCTTTGTTAATATTGAGATAAAAACAAACAAAACAGCATCTACATTCACAGTCTAGTGAAGGAACTTACAATCTAGTGGTGAAGCAGGGAAAACATTCTGAAGAGTGGATCATTCTGAATAAAGACTCAGCGACAGAACTGAGCATGTCAAGAAAAGGGCCTGTCCGGAGTGGTGAATTCATACAAGGAAAGCTTGGGAACTAAAGTTGGAAATATTCTTTGGGGATAGAAAGACTTGAATTAGAAAGCCTTGAATGCCATCGTAATAATTTGGGGTTTTAGCTTATAGGCCATGGGGAGCCAGAGAAGGTTTTTGAACAAGGTAGTGGCATGAGGAAATGACTGTATCAGCAGGTGTGGATGGTGAATATAAGAGGAGCTAGAGTTTACCCTACACCAGACGGCACTTCTTGATATGATTTTAAGAGCATCATGAAGTTCATACTTCATTCCTCAATCAAGAAAGAAACAACCAGCAAGGGCCAAGAATTTCCTCCACCTTCTGACTTCTCAGTGTATTTTCAGAATTAAAGGACAGTCAGTAATGTGGCAGGCACTGCCTGAGATATTTTCCCTAAATTAATCTCAAAGCAACCATGTGAAGAAGACAGGACAGGGATTATTGTTTTCATTTGACTGCTGAAAACACTGAAGGTCAGGGAGATAAAGTAACTTTCCCAAGGTCACATGCTAGTAGAGGGGTCAGAATTCTCGGTAGAGCTGTCTAATTCCACGACCTGCACTCTACACCACTAAACTCCCAAAGAGGATGGGATTGGGAGGGGCCTGGATGCTTATCTGTTGTGAAGAGAAAACAGGACTAAATGGACGATAAAGAGAAAAAACTAAGACTTGAACCAAAGACTATTCTTTGAAGACTATAATGCCTTATCAAGGCCTGACTCAGGGGTAGATATTGGAAACAGGGAGACCTAGTCACATCTAAAAAGATGTAGAATGTCAGCTTGGGGAGACCTCAGAAGAGATGGTAATCACTTGCTGCAACCCACACCCAAGTAGAAGCCCAGCTCTGCCTGCTGTCCTGCTTGTGTTAGCAGTGGGGAGAGAGGTCATTTCTTACTGCTAGTAGGGCCCTCTGCTGGACTCTGGTCACTACGGCCATTCAGTCCCTGCAGAGTTAACCCTCCAGTGCTATAATGGAGCAAGCTCCTAGGAGAGGGCAGTGATTTCCTGGTTGGCTCCCATCTGTAACCATTGCCTTACCTAGTGGGAGACATCATCCACTGTAATTAAGCTTCATTAAAATGCTGATTAATAACACCTTGCCTGGGCCAGGTGTATAATGGGATTAGCGTAGTCACTATAAATATTAGTGTTCTTTGCAGGTATTTACACACAGATAACACCCCTGCAGGCTCCAGAAAGGAGGAGATGTAGAGACTATGAAGATGCCCCTGAACAGAGAACAAGATGCAAGGAGATAAACTTGTGCTCCGAGCTAAGCTCTGAGTCCAGGTTACAGATGGAGGGTCACCAAGTGGTAACCTTTGGCTGACTCCTTCCTGCAGATGGTGGTTCTGGCCAGGAAAATATTTGCTGGCTGGTGAATTGGTTGATCGGTTGTTGGTTAGTTGGTTGATTAGCTGGTTGAATTTTGAGTTTGAGCTTCTTTGAGCATGGCATTTACTGTCCAACGCGTCACTACTCCTCCTATTGTTTTACACTTGTCATTGCACATACTTACATAATGAGCCTGTCCTCTGAAGACATTTGCATTTGTAACCTTTGTATTTATGCTGGTTAAGAGATGAGGCAGTAAAAAGAACAAAGTAATAGGCAGGGTAAGTGTGACAACAAAAGCATAGATGTAGAAAAGCACAGAGCATGAGCAGGCATCAGGTATTGAGTGTGAGGAGGAGCACAGAGGTAAAGACTGTATGGAGCGCCAGGGGACCCCATATCATCTAATGAGAGTATGGAATATAAGTGGGGAGTGGGAAGTGAAGAGAGATAGGGCAGGAAAAACCTACAGAGAAGGCAGCAGGAGCCAGAGCTCAGGAAGAGGCCCTGAATACCATGCTTGATTGGTTTGGACTTGATCCAGAGAAAATGCAGAACTGGTGAAGAGGTTTAAGTCAGGAAGGAACATAGTCAGATCTGCATCTTAGGAATATCACTCTGGCAACGGTGATAGGAATGGATTGGATAGCAACAAGGGGAGACCAGAGGCTACTGCAGTAATCTAGAGAAGCAACCATGAGGCTGAACCAGGGCAGAGGCAGTGTAACCGAGAGGAGAGACAGGAAAGTCATTTCCGAGATGGGCTCAGTAGGAGATCCAGCAGTTTCCTTTCCTGAGGGAGAAAGTGATACCCTCAGCTGATCACAGGGCTGACTCACTGGGTTTACAGGAGAAAGTACACAAATGGGGGTGTGCTGGCCACATACCAGATGTTCTAAAGAGAAGTCAGGGCTCATGGAAAGTCCAACTTTCAGTGTGAGAGAGGAGAGAAAAGGTCTGGTTTTGGTCTCCTGGTCTCTCCCTCTCTTGGATCTCACCACAGCAGCGAAGCTTTGCCAAATTTTAATTTGAACTCTCACAGCTAAGCCTGATTTTCCAGCAGAACACTAAGGTTTCCCAATGATCAGCTACTTTCCCAAAGCTACCGGTGGCTGAAAGTTTTTTGTCGTATCTTTTTTTGTATGTTTTAAGGAAAGGTATTTCTCTTTCTCTGTACCTGATTGTTCATCTATCTGTAAGTCATTTTTTCTGTTTGTCTTTTTCTCATTCTGTGTCTCTGTCTCTGACAATTTCTGTGTCTTTGTGTGTTCTTTCTCTCTGTTTCTTTCCCTCTTTTTTCTTTTTCTAATCCCCTCCCCCGCTCCTCTTTCCTTCTCTCCCTCCCTTTCCATTCTGTCTCTTTTTTTTCTATCCCCCAGTTCTGATTAGACAAATGACTCAGGGATGAGACCAGTCTCTGCCCAGTGGTTAATTGACGGCTGCTATAGAATTGCCTAAGTGAGGAACTCTCATCATTAGCAAGAGATGCGTTGCCTTGGCCTACAACTAGGAAACCTTTGAAATCCTGCATCTAAATTGCCATTCTTTTGACTGCTGCTAGCGATGCTAATTAGCTGTGTTAATTGGATGTTTTGATATTTGAAGAGCAAAGCAATCCAACTTCTTTCTCCAGAAAGCCAAAATTATTAATGAACTTGGCAGCAGCCTTGGCTCTCTTTCTACAGTGGGCACAGCCAAAGATTTCGGGGCAGGCAAAGGGGTTGTTCTGAGGAAGCGTCTTGCCTGCTCTTGGAGAGAGGGAGAGGCTGGAAAACTGGCTATGGAGCTCCTAGTGGCGAAGCCACCCACTGGGACAGATGAGTCTCAGACCTGGGGACCCAATACTAATATAGGGGATTTTGCCCTGCTTGGCCACTACCTGCCTTAACTCTGGGCAGCCATGCTTGAACTTTTGTGCCCCAGTGCCTAGCATGGTACCTGGCACACAGTTAACATTTAACAAGTATTCAGTGAATAACCAACAAGAGCGTTGCTTTTGAAGTTGGACTTGAATTTAAATCCCACCTTGACCACTTTCTAGCTGGGCGACTTGAGCAAAAGTTACTTTATCTCTGTGTTTCAAATTTCCTTCCAACCACATATTGATGAAGAGTTCTGATAAATATAATTTTTCCAACTTGTTATATTTTTACTGATGCTTTATCATCCCACTACAAATGCTACTTGGTACCTGACCTGCCTAGCCTGCCTCTTGATCTAGTTCAGATTGTAAAACAAATTAAAACTAAGGAAAAGATATGTACCAAATTCTGTGGAGACACACAGAACAGAGCATCTACTTCGACCTTGGGGCAGATTTTGAGCTGGGTTTGCAAGGCTAATTAAGCATTCATTAAGAGGAGAAGCAAGAGTAGGGGAAAGAAGAAAGCATTCCACAGGTGCCTGCAAAACCTGGAGCCGTGGACAAGCACCTCACTGCTCTGAAATAAGAAGCCTAATAATCACTAAGAGTCCTGTTAGCTCCGTATGGCAGTATTCTATGAAACTGTTCTTTCCTATATCTTAGAGCATATTTTGTCTAGGGAAAAATCCGTAATCAAGAACAGAACCAAGAATCTAGGAAAGGGAAGGTTGGGTGTGGTGGAAGAGACTTGATATCTCATTCATCATTGAAGGAACATACGTCAGGAAGCCAAGGCCACAGACTGCAATGTGGTTCCAAAGAAATAGAATCAATAGAAAATATAGATATATAGATATCTATATCTACATCTATATCTATATATCTTCTATTGGTTCTGTTCTCACATATATATATGTAAGATTATATATTTAAAGATATTTACTATACAGAATTGGCTCATGCCAGTATGGAGGCTGACAAATCCCAACATCTGCAGTCAACAAGCTGGAGAGCCAGGAAAGTCAATGTGTAGTTACAGTGTGAGTCTGAAGGCCTGAGAACCCAGAGAGCGGATGGTGTAAGTTCCAGTCTGAAAGCCATCAGTCTTGAGAACCAAGAAGAGCTAATATTTCAGTTCTAGCCTAAAAGGTAGAAAAGACCAATGTTGCAGCTCAAGCAGTCAGATAGGACAAGTTTCCTCTTACTCAGCCTTTTTGTTCTATTCAGGTCTTCAATTGATTGGATGAGGCCCACCCAAATTAGTATGAGCAATCTACTTTACTAAATATACCCATTCAAATGTTAGTCTCATCCAGAAACACTCTCACAGACACACTTAGAATAATGTTTAGTCAAATGTCTAGGCATCCCACAGACCAGTCAAGGTGACACATAAAATTAATCATCAAACTGGTTAATTGGCTATTAGGACATTTTCAAACATCATGAGGTGAAGCACATATCAGACAGTGTGATTATGAGTTCCGAAGCCCTGGTACAAATACTAATAAGTGATTATTACATCAATGAACATTGGGTTGATACAGGGTTGGTAGAGTTAATCTAATCCAATCTTCCCCTTTTATAGAAGAAAGAAAGAAACTCTTAAAAAAACTATAATATTAGAACTATTTCTACTTTATAAATGTGATGCTCTTTCTTGCATACCTCAATTTGGATACTTTCACTTTGTATTAAAGGATCATCATAAATTCAGCAGGTAGAGAATTCTAGAATAATATTACACAGGAAAAGACATGAATGATAATGGAGCACTGGGAATGATCAGCCCTGTAGTATGGCCAGGGTGTAGGGTCAGTATGAAGGAGAGACTGGACAGGTAGGCAGGGGCCAGATCATAAGGGTCCTTGATGTCAGGTAAAGGAACTTGGGAATTTTTCCAGAAAGCAATGAGGAATGGGAACTACACCGTGTAGAGTTGTTACATCTCTTTTTGATGGTCCTTTCTGTAATTTCTTCTAGACTATGAGTCCTTCAAAGTTTCTAATCATATCTAAGTTATCTCTGTGTTGGCAGGACTAGGCACAGTGCCAGGAATACAGCAGGTGTCCATAATTGTTGATTGAATACAATTGAGGTGGCTAAACTGATACCCAGGAGGATAAATGACTTTTTCAACATCACTGTGAAACCTGGTAGCAAAGGTGGGCCAAGCTTCTGTAACCAAGTACCCCTGGGCATCAAGTCACAGCTTATTCAGAGTTTTGGGGTTTGAGTGCATCCTGTATGACATGATCTAGGATCAGATCTCTCTTCATGGTACCAAATCCTTTCTCTAAAAGCCCAGGGAAATCTGTGCCCAACCTCATTAAGCTTGCAAGACCCACCAAAGTTCCAGCCCGGATGTCTTCTCCTAGGCAGCCCATTGCCATTATTAAATATTTAAGGATAACCTACCTGGGGTATTGAAAGATGAGTCAGACACAGTCACTGTGCTCAAGCACTAGTCTGAACCTGATCATCTCAAGGACACAGACCCAGTCTGATCCCTCTCAGTATCCATAGTGCCCAGCATACACAGGCTCAAGGAAGTTGAATGATTGAGTAAAGGAACTTGAGGTGGTAGAGAAGAAAAAAACACTCATATAAATCTTGTAATACAAGATAAAAAGCTGCGGGTATCATGAAAGAGGGACAAAATTCAGAGGAGAGGAGAGTGCTCCCAGGGACGAGTTTCAAAGATTTTATGGAGGAAGTAGTAGCTTCTAGGCTAAGCTTTGAAGGATAGCTAGGACTGAGACCAAGACGGAGGGGCTGGATACTGCAGGTGGAGAGAGAACATGAGCACAAACACAGGCTCCATCAATAGTTATTCAACAAGTGTTCACTTACTGTTACCGCATGTCAAATACCGTGAGGGGCGACAGGGATACCAAGCTTCCCTCCCAGAATTTACAACCCTAGAAGGGAAAGAGGCGAGAGGAAGCAGGCATGTGTGTGAGTTGCGATAGATCTGGGGGGGACAGTGGTATAGGATTAAGGGGAGGGTCTGGGACAGACTAACAAATTGGTTAGGCTGTACTAGGAATGTTCAAGGATCTAAAATTTCAGATCATGTTAGGCCTTCATTCTCTCTCAGTCACAAAACATGTTTGGTGTAAAAAGAAAGAGAACTAGCACTTACAGAATTCCCTCAATATACCAGTAAAAAGTGCTTTTTTTTTTTTTTTTTTTTTACTACAAATACCCTACAATATTCTTATTTACTATTCTTAATCATTTTGAAGTAGGTTTGTGCGTCCTCATTTTACAAATGAGAAAGCCAAGTTTAAGCAACTAGTTAGTGATAGCGTCTTTGTGACTGTGAAGTCCTTGATGTTTTCCCACTATATCATGCTGACAAGCCAGTAATCTCATCCTATAGCATCTCCTTTGCCCTTGATTGTGTGGGGAGCACACGCATATGTATGTGTTTATGTGTACACACATGTACCTGCCGTGTTTTCCTGCATCCAGGTACCAACTATGGGCTAAGGGAGCTTTTGATTACTTCTGTCCAATTAATGCTCTGTTCATTCTTCCTGTCTCCTTGTGATTAGAATTAATTGCTGCGGATTACACTGTGTGGAAGGAAAAGGACAGACATCAGCAGTTCTGCTTGGGGGATAAAAACATTGTAATGCAAAACAAAACTGGTTCCTGAGGACTTGAATTAAAAAATTCTTGCTGGTGGAGAAAGATTAGGCATCCTGTGACCAAAATCAATATTCTATGACCCTATGCAGGCAGAAGGACAACCTGTCTTTGTTCTGGTCAGCAGTAAAGATAACAGGAAGTAAGGAAATATACTCATATTAATTGGAACATTGGTTGAGTAAAAAAACTGCTCATGTGATTTTGAAAATCTCTTCTTCATCTGTAAAATTAGGAGGCTTGATGAGACAAACTCCAAGGTCTTGTATTAGCCATAATTTGCATGCAAGTAACAGAAAACCCAATTCAAACTGACTTAAGTAAAAAGGGTAATTAATTAGCTAATAAAACTTTGAAGTCCAAAGGAATACCGGTTTTAGGCATAGCTGGATCTAGGGACTCAAACAGTGTCATCAGGACTGGTCTCGAGCTCTTCATCCTCAGTGACTCAGCCCTATTTCCTGAGCATTGGCTGCATTCCCTAACAAGCTCTCCCCTCGTGGAAGCCAAATGGCTGCCAGCAGCTCCTGGTGGACGTCCCATCCTCTCAGCATTAAGAGTGATTCTTGGTTTCACAAGTCCCAGAATCACATCTAATTGGGCCATGTGCCTTACCTAACTTGTCACTGTGGCAAGAGGAATTTCAGTGCTCTGGCCAAGATAGGGCTCACTCTTTCCCTACCCAGAGTATACATGGATCCAGCTCCTCCTGAGCCACAGGAACTGAGATTGGGGGTTCAATATGGGAAAATGGAGTGTTGTGAGAGGGGAATAGATCAAGCAGGAATATAAAACAAGGCAAAACTGGACAGATATCCACTATTGGGACACTCCTACTCTGATATTTTATGATTCTCTAATGACTAGTGTACTGTCAAGTTCAGTCTAGAAAATATGAAGGTCAGTAAATTTCAAGGAATACTTGAAGGGAGGAAGTGTAATTAAAGGCAAAAAAAAGAGGAGGAAGTATCTATTTTTGAGAACCTACTTTATGTTAAGCACCATACTGGGTGCTTTCACAGTCATTATGTCATTCAGTCTTCACAATACTCTCATTAATAGCTATTGTTATTCTCATTTTACAGATAAGGCAATTGAGGATTGGGGGTAAACCACTTGTCTAAGGTTTATTTCTTTATTCGTTTACTAGGAGTGGTAAGGGTGGGCATCCTCGTCTTGTTCTTGTTCTTAAGGGAAAAGCTGAAAGGATGATATTTGCAGTGGGTTTGTCGTGTATGGCTTTTGTGTTGAGATACTTTCCTTCTCTACCTAATTTACTGAGAGTCTTTATCATGAAGGGATGTTGAATTTCATCAAATGCTTTTTCTGCTTCTATGAGATAATCATGGTTTTTGTCCTTGATTTTGTTGATGTGGTGTATCATGTTTATTGACCTTCATATGTTGAACCATCTTGCATCCCTGGGATGAATCCCACTTGATTGTGGTGTATTGTTTTTTGATGAGTTGCTGTATTCTATTTGCTAATATCTTATTGAGGATTTTTTGTGTCCATGTTCATCAAACATATTGGCCTATAGTGTTCTTTTTCTGTTGTATTTTTATCTGGTTTTGGTATCAGGATGATGTTGGCCTCATAGAATGAGTTGTTTGGCCTCTGTTTCAATTTTTTGGAATAGTTTGAAAAGACTTGGTATTAATTCATCTTTAGAGATTTGGTAAAATTCAGCAGTAAAGCCATCCGGTCCTGGGCTTTTCTTTGTTGGGAGACTGCTAATTACTGCTTCAATCTTGTTACTTGTTATTGGTCTGTTCAGCTTTTCCATGTCTTCTTGGTTCAGTCTTCATAATTTTTATGTGTCAAGAAATTTATCCACTTCCTCCAGGTTTTCAAATTTTCTGGTATACAGTTGTTCATGATAGTCCCTAATGATTCTTTGTATTTCTGTGGTATTGGTTGTAATGTCTCCTTTTTCATTTGTTACTTGAGTCTTTTCTCTTTTTTAGTTAGTCTAGCTAATGGTTTGTCTATTTTTTTTTATCTTCTCAAAAACCACCTTTTGGTTTATTGATCTTTTGTATCATTTTGGGGGTTTCTATTTCGTTTAGAGTTCTGCTCTGGTCTTAATTATTTCTTTCTGTCCACTACTTTTAGGATTGGCATTTGCTAATCTGTTCCAACAGCAGTATTTCGTGGTATATTAAGCTGAGGGGACATAAAGAAGGGGAAGAGGAAGGCTCTACCCTCAAACAACTCACAGTCTCATGGGGAAGAGAGGCAGGCAAAAAACAAAGGAGATTACAAGTGCAATGGCTGCAGCCCAAGGCCTGGTAGCTCCCAGGCCATGTTTCTCTTTGTCCCCTCCAGGCACAGGTCCAGGGTTTCCTGCTCTGCCTAGGTGGGGCATTGATCCAAGAGCCTATTGTTCAAGATGAGCTTGCGTCAGTGGAGGCCTATTATTACTCAATTGGCTTCAACCTATGGCTATAACTAACTAGTTGTCAAAGGAACCTGACCCCTTTACCCTGGGATTCACCTGCATGGGACTAGAGGGTCATTGTTTCCTCCACAGAACTTTTTCAAATCTCTGAAACTGAGAGAGAGTGGCGTCTCTGGCCTCCTTGAAAATGTGGTATTCACTTCTTCATCTGATAGTTCCTTTTTTGGGGTCCCTAGTTCTGATGGACTTTTCCTCCTTTACTAGGAGTGATAGAGGAAGAGCAAAGCCACTTTGGCTTTTGGAGTTTGTGATGTTTGCCTTCACATCTATCCCTGCTCCTTACATAGTTTTCTTCTCACATTTCCACTAACCAATAGGAAGAGACCTTCATTTCTCCTCTGTGAAGTCCTGAAATAACCTTGGCCCAGGAAGAAGGAGCCAAATTTTGCTTAAGATTCCTACCATTAGCAGTATCAATTGCTTCACAGAACAAATATTTAATTGAACCCCTAATGTGCCAGGCACTTTACTAAGCACAGGGGAAATTGTGGTGAACAAGGCAGATGTAGTTTTTGCAATCATAAAACTTGGTAGTCTAGCAGAAGAGAAAGATATTTAGCAAAAACCACACATGCAAATGTAAAATTACCATAGTAAGAGGTCTAGGAAGGACTTCCAGGAGGTGTCAGGAGGGTATAAGATGGAAGGCACTGACCTGGCCAGGAGGTCAGGGAAGGCTTTCATGAGGAAGTGACAGTTGAGCTGAGGTTTGAAGAATTAGTGGGAGTTACCTAGGGACAATGGGGCAGGGGGTTTGGGACAGCCTCTCAGGCAGAGGCCCTGCCACAGAGGGAGCATGCCACATGCACAGAACCGATTTAAGAAATCCTGTTGCACAAGGATGAGTGAGCGCATGGGCTATAATATGACTTGTTGTCTTATCATTACTAAAATAGAGCAGGATTGAGTGAGATGTGGAACAGGCATGTTTTATATTCCTGACATTGAGTAGATTCTGATTAGCATTTATCAGAGAGAGGGAGGCAGTCAGGCAGACAGACAGACCAGCTGGTCTGTCAGAGGTGTGGGAGAGTGAGAATGGAGAAGTTCCAGAGAAGATATACTCAGTCCTAAAGATTGGATAAATATGTTAGTCTCATGGGAATTGAAACCCAGCCTCATGTCCATCCTGTGAGTGGGATCATTTTCAGCTTTGCTTGATGTGAAACTAGGATGTCCCAAAAAGATCATTAGATACAAGGAAATTTCAATAACTGAACCTTATAACAGAGTTTCACTATGGGAATCATAGTAGTCACTTGGCACATTTGTGCACCAGAATAAAATTAGGCAACACTACTACTAAGAAGGGTACCATGTAAAGTACTCTAGGGAGTACAGAGATCCCTGCCTTTTAGGAGCCACATTCAGACTTCCTATTCTGAATCACTGATGAAACCACCACCCAGTTATCCAAGACAGGAGCCTGGTATGTCATCTTGATGTTTTTCTGAGTCCAGCCCCCTCTGTCAGCAACTCCCTTCTCCCTTTAACCCCCAAGTATTATCTGTTTTACTTGACAATATTTCTAATTCTATCTTCTCCTCACTCCTCCCTGGTGGTGCCCTAACTCAGGCCCTCACCATCCTGCTTGGTCCAGAGCTATCCTCCCTGTCTGCAGTCCTGGTTCCCTCCAAATCTTCCACCAGGGCTACCAGAGTAATCACCCTGAAAACAAATTTGAGCATTTTCTCTCCATCCCTTAAAACCTTACCATGGTTCCCCATTATCTGCAGGATAATGTCCATACTCCTAGCATCACTCTCAATATCATACAAGGCACTCATAATCTGTGTTTGCATTTTTCTCTTGCTTCCTTCTACATCTTGTAGAAGATATTCTAGCCACAACAAACACGTTAGAGTCTGGAAAGGGATTGCCAGGCCTCAGCATGCTTGCACATGCCCATGCCTTTGTTTGGGATGCTTTCCCATGCCATCATCCCCTTTACCCAGCCAATTCCTACTTTTCTTCCAAGTCCCCCAGATTTCAGTCTTATACTACATCTGTTGGTTTGTTTATTGCCTCTCTTCCCTACTGTAGTGTGAACTCCATGAGAGTAGAGACTTTATTGTTTTGTGCAGTGTCTCAACAACTAGAAAAGTACCTGGTGCG
Organism: Cynocephalus volans; assembly: GCF_027409185.1. Taxonomy (NCBI): domain Eukaryota; kingdom Metazoa; phylum Chordata; class Mammalia; order Dermoptera; family Cynocephalidae; genus Cynocephalus; species Cynocephalus volans. Next base: position 40,221,443 of record NC_084467.1, on the reverse strand, counting down.
TAGTAGATTCTCAATTATTTGCTAACTAAATTGTTCAATGAAGACTTATCTAAAAAAAAAAAAAAAAAGACAACCCTCACTCCCAATTCAGCTCAGGTGTTGCCTCCTCTGAGAAACCTTCCAGGGTCCCTCCAATATTAAATCCCACTTTCTGTGCTCCTACTTCCCTTACTTCCCTCACTTACTTCCCTCTGCCATAGCAGTCATTGCTCTGCATTGTAATTTTTACTTACGTGTCATCTCCAAGGACTGCTAGAGGTTAGGGATCGATTTCTCTTCTCTAAATCCACAGCAACTGGCATGGTGCCTTACACAGCAGATATTCAATAAATACACTCAATTCAAAATGAATGTGTTTATTTTAAGAAAGTTACAATAATAAAAAATTATATTAAAATAATAACTTTTAAAAATCTTTTTTAACGTAATTTTATTAATATTATTTTTTACATTCTAGGAGGGTGTTGCAGAGCATTTGGGAGGGAGGGGAGAAGGGAAAGAGGAGGGAAATGGGATGGAAGAAGGAAGAAGGAGGAGGGGTGGGATTGATGCTTGTGGCACCCCCCCTCATTCCCACAGGGGAGACCAAAGGGCTTCCCACAGTGGCTTGGTCATTGCCAGGCTGGGTGCAGATGTCAGGGGGGTGTAGCAAAAGCCTCCACCCCCCAGCATCTCAGCTAAGGAACCCAGGGACCTTCTTGCTGCAGCTTGGTGGTTGTCATTGGGCTGGCTGTGGGTGTCAGAGGTGTGTGGCCAAGGCCTGAGGCCCCCCAGTGCTCCAGCTCAGAAAAGCCCAGGGCACATCCTGCAGTGGCTCATTGGTCGTCTTTGTGCTGGCAGCGTGTGTTGGGGGGTGTGGCCAAGGCCCTCATCCCCCACTCTCGGGATAGTTGGGTGTATGGGGGGGCATTGCTGAGGCCCCAGCCCTCCCCATTTCTGGCTTGGTAGCCCAGGGCACTTCCACTGCTTCTATGTGTTATGGGTGTTCTTTGGTGAAACGAGACCTTTACTAGTTAATATGAAACTTTGTCTCTGGTTGTGGGTACTTTGCTTTTTTCTGTGAGTTCTGTGTTGGATTACTTGCTGTTTCCACCACTTAAACTCTGCACTAGAACTAATTTGTTGTCCTTTGCTTACTTCTAAAATGGGAGAACTTCCTGTGGGGACCAACACTTGAGCTCTGTGGTTGAGTTTAATTGCTGCTTTGCTGCTGATTCACTAGGGGAAAGCTTTTTTGTGCAGCTCAGGTTTTAATGGTTGACTTTATAGGTACTTCCAGCTTGTGAGAGATCCAGTACACCTGGGTTGTATAGAAACTCTGGTCTAGGCCCAATTGTTCTCATCAAACTGCACCCCCTGCAGTTCTATATTCCTGACCAGTCTCCTCTGAGGGGGCCTTTGCTAATAGGGGTGCAGATCAGCTGTCCTTGCTATGTCCCAGTGTTCTCCCAGTGGGCCCATCTCCCCCACCGCCCACGCTGCAAACACTTCTCATGGGACAGGCCATGTGCTGGTCCCTTGTGATGACTCACTGGCTTCCTTTTTTTTTTTTTTTAGAAGTGTTGTAATAATTTATTCTTCTGCATTTTTAGAACATATAAAAATCAACCAATGTAAGACACCATACCAACAGAATGAAGGAAACAAATCCGATGTTTATTTTAGTTGACTCGGAAAAAAACGTTTAACGAAATTCAACATCCCTCCATGATTTAAAAAAAAAAAAAAAGTCAAGAAATAAGGAATGGAAGGAAAGTTCCTCAACACAATAAAGACCATGTATAAAACCCCACAGCCAGCATCATACTCAGTGGTGTTTCCCCTTAAACAGAAACAAGACAAAAGATGCCCGCCCTCGCCACCTCCACCCAGCCCGGCACTGGAAGTCCTAGCCAGAGCAACCAGGCAAGAAAACCAAATAAAACACATACACCTCAGAAAGAAAGAAGTAAAATTATCTCTGTTTGCAGATGACATGATCTTATACATAGAAAATCTTTTTTGTTTTTGTTATTTATTTATTTATGTATGTATTTATTTTGAATATTCATGAGATACAAAGCTGATTGTCCCCCTTCCTGCCCATGATGTGGGGGCCAGATTCATACTGGGGACCTACCCATTACCAGAAATTACTTTTGTACCCTTTGTCCCCTTCCAATTATCCCTCAACCTCCCTCCCCATCCCCCTCTCCCCTCAACTCCAATTTGTAGCCCTAGGAATGTTCCCTCCCTCTGTTCGATCATGGGACTACTGTGGTCTTTCTTTCCTGCCTTCTTTTCTCTCTTAGCTCCCACATATGAGTGAGCACATGTGGTATTTATCCCTCTATGCCTTGCTTGTTTCACTCAACATAAGTTTCTCCAGGTTCTCCCATGTTGTTACAAATGGAAGTATTTCATTCTTTTTTATCGCAGAGTAGTATTCCATAGTATATGTATACCACAGTTTCCTTATCCAATCATCTATTAATGGACATTCATGTTGGTTCCATATCTTGGCTATTGTAAACAGAGCTGTAATAAACATGGGAGTGCAGGTATCTCTTCGACATGATGATTTCCATTCCTCTGGATATATACCCAGAAGAGGGATTGCTGGATCATAAGGAAGATCTATCTGTAGTTGTTTGAGAAACCTCCAAATTGTTTTCCAAAGTGGTTGTACTAATTTAAATTCCCACCAACAGTGCAGTAGTGTTCCCTTCTCCCCACACCCTCACCAGCATTTGATATTCACCATCTTTTTCTTCATAGCCAGTCTACCTGGAGTGAGGTGGTATCTCAATGTGGTTTTAATTTGCATTTTCCCCTGGGCTGGCCCGTGGCTCACTCGGGAGAGTGTGGTGCTATAATTTGCATTTTCCTGATGACTAGTGCTGTTGAGCATTTTTTCATGTATCTGTTGGCTATTTGTATGTCTTCCTTCAAAAAATGTCTATTCAGTTCCTTTTCCCATTTTTTAATTGGGTTATTTATTTTGTACTGTATAATTGCTTGAGTTCTATGTATATTCTGGATATTAGTCACTTGTCGGATGTATAGTTGGCAAAAAGTTTCTCCCACTCTGTAGGTTGTCTTTTCACTCTGTTGATTGTTTCTTTTGCTGTGCACAAACTTTTTAGTTCAATATAGTCCCATTTGTTTATTTTTTTCTTTTGCTACTTGTGCCTTTGAGCTCATGTTCATAAAGCCTGTGCCCTGACCTAACTGCTGAAGGGTTAACACCCATTTTTCCCTTAGTAATTTTACAGTTTTGGGTCTTATACCTAGGTCTTTAATCCATTTTGAGTTGATTTTAGTGTATGGTGAGAGATGCATATCTAGTTTCATTCTTCTGCATATGCATATCCAGTTTTCCCAGCACCACTTGTTGAAGAGGCAATCTTTTCCCCAATGTAGACTTTTGTTGCCTTTGTCTAATATTAGATGGCTATAAGCCTGAGGAGTGATTTCTGGGTTCTCTAGTCTACTCCACCGTTCTGAATGTCTATTTTTATACCAGTATCATGCTGTTTTGGTTACAACAGCTTTGTAGTATAATTTGAAGTCAGGCAGAGTTATCCCTCCCACTTTGTTTTTTTTTTTGCTCAGGATTGTTTTGGTTATTTGGGGTCTTTTGTTTTTCCATACAAAAGGTAAGATTGTTTTTTCCATTTCTATGAAGAATGTCATTGGTATTTTGATGGGGATTGTATTGAATCTGTAGATTGCTTTGGGTAGCATAGACATTTTTGCAATGTAATTCTTCCAATCCAAGAGCATGGAATATCTTTCCATCTTTCTGTGCATTTATTTTGTATCCTGCAACATTACCGTAGATATTAACCAGCTCTAGGAGTTTTTTGATAGAGTCCTTAGGTTTTTCTATATATAGTATCATGTCATCTGCAAATAGGGAAAGTTTGACTTCATCTTCTCCCAATTGGATTCCCTTTATTTCTTTCTCTTGCCTGATCACTCTAGCTAGTACCTCTAGTACTATGTCGAATAGAAGTGATGAGGGTGGACATCCTTGTCTTGTTCCTGTCCTTAAAGGTGAAGGCCTTCAATTTTTCCCCATTCAGAGTAATACTGATGGTGGGCTTGTCATAAATGGCTTTTATTGTGTTATGATGTTTTCCTTCTATACCTAATTTGTAGAGAGTCTTTATCATGAAGGAATGTCGAATTTTGTCAAATGCTTTTTCAGCATCTATTGAGATGATCATATGGTCTTTGTCCTTGAGATTGTTGGTGTGATGTATCACATTTATTGACTTTTGTATATTGAACCATCCTTGCATCCCTGGGATGAATCCCATTTGATCATAGTGTATAATTTTTTAAATATGTTGCTGTACTCTGATGGCTAATATTTTGTTAAGCATTTTAGCATCTAGGTTTATCAAGGATATTGGCCTGTAATTTTCTTTTTTTCTTATGTCTTTATCTGGTTTTGGTATCAGAGTTATGTTGGCCTCATAGAATGAGCTTAGGAGAGTAGCATCTGTTTCAATTGTATGGAACAGTTTCATGAGAATTGGTATTAACTCCTCTTTAAAAGTTTGATAGAATCCAGCTGTAAAATCATCCAGACCTGGACTTTTTTTTGTTGGAAGATTGCTAATTACTGTTTCAATCTCCTTGCTTGTTATTGGTCTGTTCAGGTTTTCTATTTCTTCTTGGTTCAGTCTTGGTAATTTGTATGTGTCTAGAAACTTATCCATATCTTCCAGATTTTCAAATTTGTTGTCATACAGTTGTTTTTAATATTCTCTAATGATTCTTTGTATTTCTGTGGTGTCAGTTGTAATGAATCCCTTTTCATTTCTGATTTTCATTATATGGGTCTTCTCTCTTCTTTTTTTTGTTAATCTAGCTAATGGTGTGTCTATTTTGCTTATCTTCTTGAAAAACCAACTTTAAGTTTTGTTAATCTTTTCTATTGTTTTTTGGCTCTCTATTTCATCCAGTTCTGCTCTGATCTTAATTATTTCTTTCCATCTACTGCCTTTAGGTTTGGATTATTGTCATTTTTCAAGTTCTTTGAGGTGTAGCATTAGGTCATTTATTTGGAGTCTTTCCACTTTTTTGATATAAGCATTTACTGCAATAAATTTCCTTCTTAGCACTGCTTTTGCAGTACCCCACAAGTTTTGGTATGAGTATCTTTATTTTCATTAGTTTCTAGAAATTTTTTGATTTCCTGTTTAATTTCTTCTTGGACCTATAGGTCATTCAGGAGCCTATTATTTATTTTTCCATGTTTTTGTATATCTTCCAGTGATTTGCTTATTGTTTATCTCCAGTTTTAGTCCATTGTCATCTGAAAAGTTTGTTGGAATGATTTCAATTTTTAAAAATTTGCTGAGACTAGATTCGTGGCCTAATATGTGGTCTATCCTGGAGAATGTACTGTGAGCTGATGAGAAGAAACTGTATTCTTTAGCTGTTGGGTGAAATGTTCTATATATATCTGCCAAGTCCAGTTGGTCAAGGGTGTAAATTAAATCCTGTGTCTCTTTGTTGACTTGTTGCCTGGAAGTCCTGCCCCATACAGAGAGAGGGGTGCTCAGATCACCCACTATTAATGTATTAGGACCTATTGCCTTCTTTAGGTCTAAGAGTGTTTGCTTGATATATCTGGGTGCTCCGGTATTGGGTGCATACATATTTCTGATTACTATATCTTATAGCTGCTTAGTTCACTTTATCATTATATAATGGCCTTCTTTGTCTTTTTTAATGTTGTTTGGTTTAAAGTCTATTTTGTCCCATATAAGAATAGCTACTCCTGCTTGTTTTTGGTTTCCATTTGCATGGTATATCTTTTTCCATCCCTTCACTTTTAGTCTATGAGTGTCTCTACATGTGAGGTGCGTCTCCTGAAGACAGCATATACTTGGGCCTAGCTTTTTAATCCAGCCAGTTAGTCTGTGTCTTTTGAATGGGGAGTTTAGTCCATTCACATTTAGAGTAGGTATTGAGAAGTGTTTAATTCCTGTCATTTAATTGCTATTTAGGTGGTTTAAATATCTTTTGATCATTATTTCCCCTTTTATTTCTCTTCTTCAATATGAGTTGGGGATTTAAGGCAGAATGGCTTAGCTTCTTTCTCTTTCTTGCTGGCATTTTTGTTTTAACTGTGGGTTTTGCTCTTTCTTGTGTCTTCATGATGATTGTCACCATTATTCAGATTCCAGATGGATGACTCCCTTGAGAATTTCTTGCAGGGCTGGTTGTGTGGTGATGAACTCCCATGACTTTTGTTTGTCTGGGAAATACACTGTTTCTCCCACATTTCTGAAGGAGAGCCTTGCTGGGTAAAGAATTCTTGGCTGGCAGTTTTTTTCTTTCAGTATTTTGAATATATCATTCCACTTTCTTCTGGCCTGTAGGGTTTCAGTTGAGAAGTCTGCTGTTAGTTTGATGAGGGTTCCCTTATAAGTGACCTGACACTTTTCTCTTGCTGCTTGTAGAATTCTCTCTTTGTCTTTGAGCTTTGCAAATTTAATTATAATATGTCTTGAGGAGGATCTTTTTGGGTTAAAACTGTTTGGGGACCTTTGAGCTTCCTGGATCTGAAGGTCTGTATCTCGCCCTGCACCTGGGAAGTCTTCTGTTACTATTTCCTTGAGTAGGTTTTCGATGCCTTTTCCCTTCTCCTGCCCTTTAGGAATACCCACAATTCAGATGTTAGAGCACTTGAGATTGTCTGCTATCTCTCTTAAGTTTTCCTCATTATTTTTGATTCTTTTTTCCTTTTTTTTTTTTTTTGTCTGCCTGAGTTATTTCAAAAAGACCATCTTCAAGCTCTGAAATTCTTTCTTCTGCTTGCTCTACCATGCTGCTTAAGCTCCCAGTCGGGTTTTTTATTTCATTGAGTGAGTCTTTCATTTCTAGAAGTTCTGCTACACTCTTTTTTATGGTATTAATCTCTTTGTAGATTTCCTCCTTCATATTCTGGATATTTTTTCTTATTTCATTGTGTTCTCTAATTGAGTCTTCCTTTATTTCTTTAAGTTTTCTTAAGATCATTACTCAAAATTCTTTTTCAGACATTTCAAGGATTCTCTGTTCCATGGAGTCTGACTTAGGGGCATACTGTATCCTTTTGGTGGTGTCATTTCTTCTTTACTGTTTGTACTTCTAGTGTTTTTCACTGATACTTGGTCATTTGGTAGGGGGTTTGCTTCTTCTGTTACACTGAGGTTGGCTGTGGAGTGGCCTTGGTTGCTACTGCAGGGGGTGAACTGTCTTACTTGACAGTAGGTGTGGTGGTGATTATGTTAACCCAACTTGGTTCCCGTTCAAGACTCTGTGTTCATAGAGTGAGCCCCTAATGCATGGAGTTCTGCTGGGACAAACTTGGTTGGTCAGATCCATAGGCTGGTGTTCCCCCCTTGGTCTGAGGTGGGATGAGGGGCCACGTGGAGCTGCATGGTTCTGCTGGCTGCTGGCCCCGGTGGGCTCACCTGTGCAGTGCCAGTTTGGGGAGGCAGGGTGGAGCCTGGAGCTCCCCCCGCCTGGGTCCAAGGCGGCAGGGTGGGGGGGCTGTGTGGAGTCACATGGTTCCACTGGCTGCTGGCGCTGGTGGTCTCATCTACGTGGTGCCTGTTTTGGGCCCTCACTGGCTTCTGAGTGGCTCCTTTCTTTCAGTTGTTGTGGCTCCTTGTTACTGTGTGTGTCCACAGGAACTATTTTAGTGGTCTTGCTGGCCTGGGGGCTACCAAGGCCCTCCTCTCCCCTGCCACCTCCAAGCAACTTCATCTGAAGGGCATAGCTGTGTCTTTTGCTGGCTCCTGCTCCAAGCACTCAGCAGCTCTAGCCTGGAAGCAGCCAGGGCTTGAAACGGTCAAAGTGTTTTTTTCTTTCTCTCATCATGGCTTCTTCCACCTTCATGCGCTCCATAGGCCTCTCCTCCTCTTCCCCTGAGCTCTAGCATCCCCAGCTTGGCTGTCATTGCTTTTTTCACAGTTGTAAGTAGGTTGATTTGTGGAAGAGAGTGACACTGGGGACCATCTATTCCGCCATCTTGACTGGAAGTCAATAATAACTTTTTAAAAGTCACAGGCCTTATAGATGCACAGACCTGAGTTTAAGTTCTAACCCACCACTTACTAGCTGACATCTTTGAAACTCAATTTTCTTTTTTTTTTTTTTTTGACCGATAAGGGGATTGCAACCCTCGGCTTGGCGTCGTCTGCACCACGCTCATCCAGTGAGCGCACTGGCCATCCCTGTATAGGATCTGAACCTGCAGCCTTGGCGCTAACAGTACCACACTCACCCGAGTGAGCCACTGGGCTGGCCCGAAACTCAGTTTTCTAACCTGTAACACAGGGATAATAAAATCTACCTTGCTTGTGAGTAATAAGTGAAACTAGAACAGTGTCTGAAAGATAGTAAGTGGTCATTAATTTCATCTACTAAGTTTCAAGTTCAAGACAACAGTTCAAAAGTAGCACAAAGGCAGGAAAGAAAATCATAAAATGTTAGAGCCATGAGGACCCTAAAGACTGAAATTTAAGCCTGTTGTCATCACCATTCCTAGGGATGGGATCATTTCTATTTTGTTTGAAATGAAACACAGGTGTCCCAAAATGAGGATTAAATGCAAGAAGATGGCCAGTAATGAGGTGTTATAATGGAGATTCACTGTAGTAAAGGCCATTCCTTGATGAAACTATGAAGTAAGCCCAGTTCCTCCTTATTATCCAAGTGGAGAAATTGGAGCCCAAGAGGGGGTCAATAACCTGTCCAAGGTCACATAGCAGTTGGTGAAAGCCGACTCTCAAAGGCAGGTCTCTACTCACAGGACGTTGCTCATTCCATTAATCCATATAAGTGCTTCCGATTCAGGCCTAATTAGGAGTGAAGGCACAGGAACAGGGGAGTGGGCTTCTTTTAAAGACCAGGGACCCCCTATCCCGTCCCTTTAGCAAACTCTTCAGTGGGCCCTTTAAGTTCTGAGCCCAGCCAAATGATGCTTCTCAGCCAAAGACTGACCCAATTCTCAGCTGCAGAATGGCCCTGATGCCAGCCGAGTTTCGCAGTCACCTCCTAGGGATCATAGTTGCTGAGTTGTTGACCCGTGCAGCATTCTGGGGTCACCAGAGTTTTCGAGATTTCCTGGTTGATGCAGATGCACTTGGGATAGACTCTACATATTGCCCATTCCAAGTCTTGCTTGATTTCACTCCCCAGCACTGCTAGATTCTCATTAATCCCAGAAGATCTGGGATACAAGAAGGGAAAGGGTCAGAAAATGAAAAGAAGGATTATTACCTCAAAACTGGTGATACTTCAGTTGTCTCCATCCACAGACCTAGAGCAGAGATTCTTAATATTTTGGAGGATGTAGACTCCTTTTTAAATGGTATAAAATTATGAATATTCTTCCCAGAACATTGACGTGTACATATACAATTTTGCCTGTAATATCAGAGGGTTCACGGACCCCCTAATGGCCCCAGGCAGGAACTCCTGATCTAGAGGCTTACAGAACATCATAGCTGAAAGGTTTCAAAGAATCAGTCAATCTCTCCTCCAACTTTACAGATTGCAAAACTGATACCTAGAAGAGGCTTGCCCCATACAAGGCCATGCAGCCCTGCAGAAGCAGAGCTGAAGCCCGAAGCCAGGACCAGTCAGAGCTCCTTGCACTCATTACACCAAGTTTTTTTCTTTCCCTTCCTGCCACTCCAAGATCCTGCTGCACAAATACTTACTTTGGTCTTTGGTCTTACTTTTACTGTTCATCAGTTTAAGCTTCTAAAAATATACATGAGACAAGCAGGGGCTGAGCATCTCTCAAAGCAGCAGAGTCTCCTCTCAGGCTGAGCAGCATCAAAGTTCCTGCAATTGCTGAGCCGGAGCCCAGCTGGGCAGCCACAGCCGATCTCAAGAGCCAATTTCCAGAGGCATGCCGACCATCAGTGTGGAAGGGGAGGCACTGCTGGGAAATTGCTTGTGCCTGGAGTGGAAGAAGAGGGCGAGCGAGGGAGCCAGGGGGCAAGCAATAGTGTGGGATTCATTTCCCTCTTGAGTGAGAAGTAGGTCTGAGATAGACAGACAGGCTATAAATACCAGCAGTTCAGGGTATGTAGAGAAGGGAGAGGCATCTCAGAGACTGAGGTGTGCTGGCAATGGAGGGAGGCCACTCTTCCCTGCCAAAGTGATAAGGAGCAGGATTAGATAACCATCCTGTGAGGTTAACACAGCCCTTCTGCGTCTTCAAGAATCCATTCAGGGATTACTTTTTCCAGGGGAAGCTAAGGCCCCTCCCATCAGTCTCCTGTCCACCTCTCCCCTTTCACCTGATGGACTTCCACCAGATACTGGGCAACCTCTGGACTGGTGGTTCTCACCCACTGGATGAGTTTGCCCCCCAGGGAATGTTTGGCAATGTTTGAAGACAGTTTTGGTTGTCACAGGGGGCAGATGCTGCTGACATCTAGTGGAAGAGGCCAGGGATGGATGCCACTAAACATCCTACAATGCACAGGACAGCACCAATAACACAAAATCATTCAGCCCAAAATATCACTAGTGCCTGCACTATAAGCAGCTTGAGGGCAGGACCATCCTTGCTTGGTATACTCTATACAGCCAGTATATGTGCCATACATACCTATTACATGGCCTAGCACACAGGTGGTGTTTGCTAAGTGTCTGTTGAATGAATCAACGAGTAAGAAATAAGGAGTGAGTGACAACAACCTGCATGATGTTGTCTGATACATCTTGCATGGTTGATGATTCATCTTACATGTTGCACGATGATGTCTGAAGTCCAAAAATTCCTCAAGGTCATCCCATCCAGAATCAGGCACATTACACCTGAGGACAGATCTCCATCTGTTCTAGCCCAGCCATCCTCTAGCCTGACCTCTTTTACAAACACCCCATTAGAGTGGTAGGTACCTTCATACCCAGTAAGACTGCTCTCATCTGGTTGGCCAGAAAGGATATTCCCTGCTCCAGGGGAAGAGCAGAGAGAATGGAAATAAAAGCTAGAGATCACCTAGTTCAACCTCCAGCCAATGTTACAGGAGAGGAAACTGAGACACACAGCATGGAAGGGATCTACAAGGTCTTATCCTGAATGCACAGAAAACACAGAATTTTAAAAATAATTTCTTCATCTCTCATTCCCTCTGTCTGTCTGTCTCTCTGTCCTTTTCTTTCTCCCTCTCTCATCTTTGTTTTTTCTCTCTGCCTCTGTTAATAATCCTAACATGCTGAATGGCTCTGTAAGCAAATGTGCACACAACATACCCTGGTCCTTGAAGAGCTCACACTTTGTTGGAGATGTCAGTTTCATAAATAATAATGATAATAGAAGAGCTACAACACGTCAGAATTGTGCTGGGTGCTTTGGATATAGAATTTCTAATTAACACATAATCTTGTGAGGTGGGTAGGATTATCTGTCTCAGAGATGAGGAGACTGAGGCTCAGACAAAATAGATATCTTGCCTAAGGCCACACAGCTAAACTTGTAGGAGCCAAGATTAAAACCCATGCTTTTCAGACTCTACACCCTGCATTCTAAATAGATGCACAATGGGATACAGTGTCAGAGAACAGGCTTCGACTAGCTTATGGAAGGCCATGAAAGCCAGGTTTAAGAGTTTGGATCTTACCCTTAGAGGTGACAGGGAATCAGCATAGGTTTGCAGGTCAGGAAGTGACAAGGTTAGCAATTGTGAGAACATCCCTCTCGGCAATGATAGGGAGAAACTGAAGGTCAGAAGGTCAATTGGGAGGCTGAAGCTTTAGTCTTAGATAAGAAGTAACAGTCTGAACTGAAGGAATTGTATTGGGAAAAGAGGAGGGGCAGGTTTATGCTCTGTTTAAGAGGTGAATAGGCAAGACTTGGTCCAGTACAGGTATTCCCTGCTCTTGAGAGGCAACAAACAATGCAAATAAAAAGCATTCTGGAATTATGCACATCTGCATCTGAATCCTGGTAAATCCACCTGCTGCTTTTGTGGGTCAAGTGGGGTGTGGTTGGTTGAGCACCCAGCAAGATGTATGACACAGAGCCATAACTCCACACCTGACACCCCAGCATCTCCATTCTTAGCTCTTAGCTAAGCAGATGAAATCTCAGTGAGCATGGAGCAGACTGAAGAATGACCCCACAAAGTATCCAGATCCTAATCCCTGGAACCTCTAAATATTACCTTATATGAAAACAAAGTCTTTGCAGATGTTATTGTTAAGGATCTTGAGATGGGAGATTACCCTGGATTACCAGAGCGTGCCCTAAATGCAATCACATGTATCCTTATAAGAGGGAGGCAGAGGGAGATTTGACACATGCCGAAGAGGGAGGAGGCAATGTGGCCACTGAGGCAGAGACTGGAGTGATGTGGTCACAAGCTGAGGAATGTCAGCAGCCATCTGAAGCTGGAAGAGGCAATAAATGACTTCTCCCCTGGGGCCTCTGGAGAGAGTGCAGCCCTGTTAACACTTTGGTTTTGGCCCAGTGAAACTGATTTCCAACTTCTGGCCTCCAGAATTCTGAGAGAATAAATTTCTGTTGTGTTAAGACACCAAGTTTGTGGTAGTTTGTTACACAGGCAATAGGAAACTAATGCAGAGCCTCACAGTCATCCCAAACTTTAATTCATTCTTTGATGATTTGGACACCCTCCCTCCCCCCACCCCCCCATTTATACACACACACTCATCTCCAGCCTCCTCCCTGAAGTGAGCCTCAGAAAATGCCTACTCTTCTGAATTGCATTTCACATTTCAAAGTGAAGGTCTCCCTTCTCTCTGTCCTTCCTTGCCTTTCTCACTGTTTCTGTCTCTATTTCAGTCTTACCACATTTCATTTACTATTGCTCCTCTTAGGCCTGTGTTTCTCTGTTTTTGTTTTTGTTTTTTTTTTTCTTTTGTCTCTTTTGGTTTCATCTCTCTCTCCCCCCCCCCATGTCTACATTTGTATTTTTCTCTCTCACTTTTTCAGTTTGATTCTCTCCCTTTGTCAACTCCCTATTTTTCTCTCTATATCTATTATTTTCACTCCATTTCCCTTTAGTTCTCAAGTCTGACTCTCTCTCAGCCCCTCCAATTATCTTTCTCTCCTTATCTTCCTGCTTCATCCTGACTGGTTTGTCTTTGTATATTCCTGCCTGTTTGAATCTTTCTCTTTTGGTCTGCCTCTGCTTGTGCCCTGGTCTCTTCCTCCTTTCTGCTCTCTCTCTCTCTCTCTCTCTCTCATTCACAGGCCTCCTTACTTTGGGGGTGCCTTTAGCCTTGCCTGCGATTGGAAAGGACTCTGAAATTATGTCTGCACCCTCCGCACTGCACTTGAGAGAATTCATCTGTTTAGTCATGCACCTGTCCAGCACCGTGGGAGGATTGGTGAGGGAGGCAGAGACAAAAGATATTTCATTGTCGTGTTGCTCTTCTGGCTTTACCTAGAGGCTCTAGACAGGTGCCTCTTAATATTCTAGCACTGCTGTCTAAGTCTTACGAAAGAGGAATCACTTTTCTTTGGCCTACTCCTCTGCAGAATTAATCTTTCCCTTTTAATGATAATCATCTGTTGCTGGCAGGGGTAGGAGTGTGAGCAGAGAAAGAATTCTAGGTGGGCATTTCCAAACAAGGAGCAGATCAGTATAAAGTTTTCTTATTTGGAGGCAGGATGATGGGAAGACCTTCATGAGGACAGGAATTGTGTCTTTTTTTTCCTCTTCATTGTATTCCAGCTCCCAGACCAGTGTCCGGTATGTAGAATGCACTTAATAAATATAGGAATTAATGAATTAGTGAATGAATGGGCTTCAATCCTCTTTGTGTCACTACTTGATGTGCTCCTCAGAAGAGTGAATTTTGACATCACATCTGCAAAATAGGGATAGTAATCAGAGCTGCCCTTAGCACAGAACTGTGAGAAAAGAGGAGATATGGTTTCTGATGAGTGAGGTGGACCTCAGTCAGCACCCTTCAGAACAGGACAGGGCAGGCCAGATGAGCTTGCTGGTGGTTCTGGAAGAGCTGCAGGGGGTGAGAAGTGTGGAGAAGGCTTCAGTGATGTGGGTCTGTGAGGATGCAGAAGGGCAACCATAGACCAGGTGGGAGGATACGTGTGAGACTCGTCCCCTCTGGGGCTGCTCTGGGAGGTGGAAAAGACCTGCAATCAGGAAACTGTCATGTGCCAAAAGGAGGTGCTCTTGACCCCCCACCAGGGAGAACTCATCCCTGAGGCTGATTATTATCCCCAGTTTGGGATTGGGCTGGTGTTTTAGTCCGTTTTCTGTTGCTTGTAACAGAATACCTGAAACTGGATAATTTATGTAGAAATGAAATTTATTCTTTACAGTTTTGAAGGCTGGAAAGTCCAAGGTCCAGGGGCCACATCTGATGAGAGCTTTCTTCTTGGTGGGAACTCTCTACAGAGACCCTTGGCAATGCAGGTATCACATGGTGAGGGCTGGGAAGAGTGCTTTCATGTGCTCTCTTCTAAAGCCACCAGTCTACACCCATGATAACCCATTAAACCATTAACCCATTATTCCATGAATGGATTAATTCATTCATGAGGGCATAGTCCTCATGATCCAGTTACCTCTTAAAGGACCCACTTTTCAACACTGCCATAGTCTCATTTCCCACCCTCTTAATACTGTTACAATGGGGGTCAAGTTTCCAATGCATGAACTTTTAGGGGACACATTTGACGCATAGCAGCTGGACTTAGCAGGAGACCAATCATGAAATGACTGTTCCGGGATTGTGTTTCAGATGAGGAGGATCAACTCATCCCTGGTGATGGCCAGCTTCTTTACCTCCTCCAACCCCATTCAAACTCACTTTCTCCATGAGGCCTTTTCTGACCACTCTGCTAAATGCTGCTACCTGCTGCCTGCCCCCAGCGCTCCACTTATTCTGCTCCTTATCTTTACTTCATAGCACTATCACTTTCTGTCACACTATATAATTTACGAATGTAGTAGTTTTACAGTTTGTCTCCCTCAGCTAGAATGTAAGCTCCATGAAGACAGGGATCCTTGATGGTTTTATTCACTGTTTATCCCAAGTCCCTAAAATAAGTTGGCACATTGTAGGCTCTCAAGAAATATTTGTTGAATGAAAGAATGAGGATGAGATTGAGATTTTTCATAAGTTTATTGTATCGAGGCATTTGCTTGAATACCCCATGTTTACTGAAAGGGACTTGAGAGACTATACACTTATCCACAGCGAAGTTGGGTCCACAGAAGGGAAATGGCCAAGGTCTCATGGCAAGGTAGTTATTAAGTCTATATTTGTCTCTTGATTCCTGCTTGTGCACACATTCGATGCACCAAATCTGAGGCCCTGGGACAGGAGAACCAGGGTCCTTCAGCCAATGCCACTATCCTAGAGCCCTTGGGACACCCTGAGAGCAGGGAGCAAGAGGGTGGAGAGCTGAGAGGAATGGAACACACCACACAGTCAACAAGAGTCTGTGGCATGAATAATGCCAAAGAACTGGCATTATTATTGCATTGTCTGATTTTTTTTCCATTTCCGATTTAGGACCCATATGCTTAACATCTCATAGGCATCAAGTCTAACATGCCCCCAGCTGAACTTCTAATCTTTCTCCTGAAGCTGTTTCTCCCCCAATCTTCCACATCCCAGTTCATGGCACCCCATCTACCCACCAGCTAAAGCCAAATATGAAGGAATCAGCCTTCACTCCTTCCTCTCCTTTGGGGACTACCTCTAACCTATCAGCAGGTCCTGTCAGTTCTTCCTCTCCAAATACATCTTCTCATCTCTACTGCCTCTGCACGTCCAGGCACCCCTCATTCTTCCCCTGGACCATCACTGTAGTCTTTTGGCTGCTCTGCTTCCACTCTTGCCTTCTGATTTTTAGCACAGGAGTGACCTTTTAAAAACATAAATCAGACCATGTTATTTCCCCACATCAAATTCTTCAGTAGATTTCCATTCACTTAGAAAGTCCAGACTCTCTAAGGTGGCCCAGAATGAGGCCATATGTGATCTAACCCTGGCCTGTGGCTCCACACCAGCCCTCTTCCAGTCCCCTCTCCCACCCAAAGGCCTCTCCCACATGCCCTTCCCTCTCCATAGGTGCTGCTGCACCCACTGTCCACTCTCAGTTTACATGTCCCCTCCTCAGAGAGGCCTGTCCATATCCCCATTATCCTCAGTTACAGACCCCGTGCATTTTCTTCATACACTACTACAATCACAATTATGTATTTTTTTTTTTTTTGACTACTTTATCTGTCTCTGCTTCTGGACTTAAAAACCATTGTCTTGGTTTTGTTTTGTTTTTAATAATAGTGTCCTGAGTCTTCCAAAAAGCCTGAACATAGTAGATGATCAATAAATATATATTGAGTGGATGAATGATAGATATGACCCACAGATATTCACTCGTTTTTACTGCCTACAGAATAGAAGTTTAAATTCCTTAATTTGGCATTCAAAGCCTTCAATCATCTGTCTCCAGCCTAATGTTGCAGCCTCAGCTTTCACTGTGTGCTTTGCCAGTTGGGTCTCCAGGCCCTTCTGTCTTATTTCAGGTCATGTGCCCGGCCACACTCTCTGCTTCTGCTGATTCTTGTCTCCCTCTTTCTTCCCCTTTAAGATTTGTCTTTGTCCTTCACATCTTTGACAAATCTTGTCGTACATCCACCTCCATGAAGCCTTTCACAATCCCTCTATTCAGAATTCAGTATCCTTCCGCATCCACAGAATTGTGTTTGAATTATGATCACAGTAAAGAGAAGAGAGAGCATATGCACATTGTTAGAAGACACTGAGGTTCATATGCTGCCTCTGTCACTTTCAAGCCATGGGACGCTGGGCTAGTTCTGTAAACTCTCTGATTTTCAGTTTTCTCATCTGTGAAATATGTGTAGACTCATGCTTTGACCTTGCAAGACTGTGATGAGGATTGGTGATAGTAACTACACTATGTGTTGCACAGAGTAAACTCTAAAAAAAAGTACTTGCTTTTGTGAAGGTGACAGTGCAACAGCCTGCTTGGTAATGTAGTTACCTGGGACACATTGGTTGCCTCCTCTAGACTGTAAAGTGTATTTGTCTAATCCTTCTTTACCTAACCTCAATCTTCGCTACATGGGAGGAGCCCAACAAATGGTTGAATGAATGAATGAGTGAAGGAAGGAACAGATAAGAATGGACAGTCAATGTACAAACCCACATTATCTTTTGAAGAGCCCCATGAAACAGGAGGCTGACATCTACCTTTTACTTCAAACAGCTCTAGGTAGAAGTCACTGAATCAGTCTGAATTTCCAGCAATCCCAGCCGAATCCTCCTGATTTACTGGTTTGAGGGTCCTGGTCCCATCTGCCCCATGCGGCTGGCCATTGTCTACCATCTGTGAGAAATAGATCAATGACCTACATAAAAATCTGAGGGTAGTAATATTTTCAACTGACAGACCATCCTGGGATTTTTATTGACAATGAGTAGTAGGGAGTTTTCATCCCAATTTTTTCTCTCTTAATTCTACAATGTATTGAAAAGGGTTCCAGCCAAGAGTTATTGCCTCTTCTTGCCTGGATCTTAAATCTTTGTTCAACAACAGCTTGTTTTAATTGAAAATGTTCAGTAAATCTCCACGCCCACCTCCAATTCCATTCCTTGACTCAAACAGGACCACTGCAGTAAATAATCTGGAGTGAGGCTTTCAGAGTTTGAGGAATATGCAATAGAATTGGAGTGAGGAAGGGAAAGTGGGTTGCCCAAAACAACTCCCACCTTTAAAACAATGTCTTTTAAATAGAGCTTGTCCAAAATTATCAGCCTTTACAGTAAGACATTTTACTAGAACAGCCTAACTCATTTCCCTTGTAGAGTTCGAGAGGATTGATTAATAAGGATACCTCCTATGGTTGCTTCAAGTCTGGCTCTCAGTATAGACCGGGGAGGAAGGGAGCAAGCTTCTCTCTTCCCCATTCATTCATTCATCCAGACTCCATGTTATTCATCAACTAGCTGCAATCTTATACTTTACCCAACAACCCTGTGAGGCAGGCATGACTATTCACATTTTATAGATGAGGAAACTGAGGCTCAGGGAGATGAAATAGCTTATGTGAGGTCACAGAGTGTTCTAGTTCTTTATTGTTGTTTTAGAAAATCTACCCAAAACTTAGTTGCTTAAAACAACAATAGCTATTCTCTCATGTTCTCTATGGGTCATAAATTTGGGAAGGTCTCAGCTGGGTGGTTCTAGTTTGGAATCTGATGCAGTGTAGTCAGACAATGGCTGGAGCTGGAACAGCAGAGTGCTGGAGGAGCTGTAGACTGGCTAAGAATCTCTCTTCCTTCTCTTCATTAGGCTCAGGGCCTCAGGGCAGTCAGACGGCTTGCATGGAGGCTCAGAACTCCAGCAAGCAAAGTGAAAGTTACATCACCTTTTGTGACCTTGCCTCAGGAGTCCCACAATGTCACTTCTTCCACTTCTGTCATTCTTTTGGTTACAAGCAAGTCACAAACCCATCCAAATTCAAAGGGAGGGGACATAGACCACACCTCTTGGTGGAAGGAGTGTCAAGGTCGTAGTATAGAATAACACATGAGATGGGACATATTGTTGCAGACATCTTTGGAAAATACAATCTGCCATACACAGCATGTGGCAAATGCAGGATGTGGGTTAGATATGTCTGTTTCCAAGAATTCTGCTGCATCTTTTTAGCTCAGTCTGCAAGGAACTCTTCTTTCCTCTGTGCTCTGGAGCTCTTACTGTTGGCACATACAACCATGATTTGGTTAAAGCAGCCATCCCACCTCTGCAAGCCCTGGGCAGTGAGACTGCCTCCAGGGTCTGTTAGTCAGTGAGGCCATGCTAATGCCAGCTTGTAAACTTCTTCAGAAAGCAGACAGAGAAGGTCAGTCACATCCAGAGGATGAAAGCAGGTGGCATCCCAGAGCACAGCAAGCCTGCGGCACATCTCATTGTCATAAACAACTTGTCTGGTATTTTTCCCTCTCCCACCAGGCGCTGGCCTGGTATGACTCAGGCTTTGACAGAAAAGGTGCCTTCAAGTTGGAAACAGCCCAGGATAGTGGAAAGCTCATGGTTCTGAGTCAGACTTGCCTAGGTTTGAGTCCTGACTTTACCGTTACCAGTTATGTGGCCTTGGACAAGTTCATTAACCTCCCAGAGCAAAAGGAAGCTAAAATTGCCTTCTTCACTGGGTGGTTTTGAAGATTAAAATGCATACATAGGCTAAGCACCTAGTGCAGTGCCAGGCACATAGTAGGTGCTCCATAAATGCTACTTTTCACGTCCTGGACCATGTCAAACCCCAGCTTGGGAACTTCTTGGAGAAGGTGGTGAGAGTTCACTTGGCCATTTCTCAAACACTCGTCCATCTTCATGGCCTGGATGGAGTGAAGGCTTGGAAGCCCCAGCCTGGCCCCAGACAGCACTGAAGGAAGGTCAGCAGCAACTGCCCCACACTCCTGCAGATGGGAGCAGCTGCATCTCCTCTTCCCTCTCCACTTTGTCCTCTCTACTGGGACCTACCTACCGAGACCCCTCCTGGCAAACATTCCCCTCACACAGGTCCTGGCATTCTGCGGGATTCCAAAAATGCTTGTTAGATGAATGGGTGGATGCATGGAAAATCATTTCTGCACAGTTGCTCATTTTGTGTCCTCTCCCTGAAATGCCCTCTTCAGTTGTCCTGCCTTTATAGGCTAGCTGAGAACAGTCTTGCTCCATTCTCAGGTCCCTGCTTTTATATATGTCACCCTACTTGCCACCCCCACCACATGATCATGAGTCTGGGGTGTGAGTCTTGGCCCTCAGTAGCCTGAGTGTTCCCTACCATGTACTAGGCAGGAGACAGACAGAAGTGAAATGAAATGGTGCAGGTCTGGGAGGTTCTTGCAGAGGCGTAGATGGGGAGGTAGTTAAACACATGGAGCCAGCATCCCCAGGTTCAAATTCCAGCTCCATCATTTACTAGGTGCCCAACCTTTGGGGAAATCATTTTCCCTCTCTGAATGGTAGGAAAAATAATATGTCTACCTCACTGGGTTGTTGTGAGGATCAAATGAGTCAACATACATGAGGCATTTAAAAGATTGCCCAGCACATATTAAACATTATGTAAGTATTAACTATTTATTCATTTATTGCCTGGTGAGTATGTGGGTATTTAGGTGGTGAATAAGGCAGATATGGCCTCTGCCTCATAGAGCTTGCAGGTTGGAAGGGCTACCGAAAAGAAAAGACAGTTAAAATACAGTATGATCAGTGGTCTGGTTGGTGAAAAACTAGAAGAAGAGGCTGTGGGGAATCCTAGGAGGGACCCCTATCCCACCAGGGGCCTCCAAGGAAGACCTATCCAGTAAAGTGACAAGTGGACCAAGGCCTGGAGGCTGAGAAGGAGCTGGTCCTGGAAGGTGTGTGAAGGGAGGGAGAGTGGTCTGGGAAGACGGCTTGGGATGGGAATGGCTAGAGGCAAAGGGAGTTGAGCATTGTTGGGATGTGAAGGGCAAAGGAGCAGAAGTGGGAGGTGGCAAGCACATAGCTGGGAAAACAATCAGGCACCCAGCTATGAGCAGCCTCATACATCATGCTCAGAAATTTGGACTTTAAAGGCAACTGGGACCCACTGAAGTGTTTTAGTCAGCAGAGTGACATCGTCAGATCTGCATTTTAAGGGGATGGAAAGAAGAGGATGATGTGAAGAGATAGGAAGTCTCATGGAGAAGGGATGGTGACAGCCTGGATGTTCAGAGCTGAGGGGTGAGGGAGAAGAAAGGGTTAAGAGTTGAGGTAAGTAACACATAATTCCCAAACTATGAGATAGGTGATAAGTGCTTTGAATAAAGTCAGTTCAGAAGCCACGGAAGTATGGAGCAAGGGCACCAATCACAATCCTGGGAAGCGAGGAGGGGAGTATCCTGGAGGGCTCTGCTAACAAGGTATCACCTAAATGGAGAACCAATGGGTATAAATCAGCCAAGGGAAGACGTGGGGGGAGGCACTTCAGGCAGAGGAAATAGAATTTGTGAAAGTCCAGTGATGTAAGATATAATGCACAGAGCAGGTACTCCGTGTTGCTGAATAGGTGATGTTGTACTATTTCTTACTAAGGTGTTAATAGTCACTATGGAATTGGCCCTTTCCCCTACCCTGGGGAGTTTGTACTTTAATAGACTGTGAATCCTTATCCTAAGAATTCATTATTGGTAGAATTTCAAGGTGGAATGGGGTCACTATTTAGGGTCAGAGGTTTTTACTATTGTACACAAGGTTGCCAAAGTAAATGGCTGATCCCTGAGGTTCAGGCAGGCCTTGGTCTATATACTACAAAGGGTCTCTTTCACTTGGGTCTTGCTTATCTGGCTCCATCCTGAGCCACCGGAGGCCAGAGCAGGAAATCGCAGTGATTTCCAAAGGGCTGCAGTGTATTCTAAAATCTATGAGCACTGGCTTTGAGGTCAGACTACTTACACTCTTATCCTTCCCAGTTCTGTGACCTTAGCGAATTACTTAGCTTCTGTGCACCTCAGTTTCCTTATCAATAAAATGAGGATAATAATAGTAATTACCATTTAAGATTTTTTAATGTTCAAAAAAGTGCATAGAAAAACTTAGAAGAGGGGGTGATGTTACTATTTTTATTTCCATTATTTTTATTGCTAGTCCTCTTTTGAATCTGTCTCAGCCTTTTTTCAAAGTTGCTCCTTAACACACACACCTGAAGACATGAAGCTGGGGCGGAACGTGGCAAGAACATTTCTGGATTATTATCGGCTGAACCCCCTGGTCGAGAAGGTGACGATTCCCATGCCGAGGCTGCGGTAAGTGGCAGAGCAGAGCAGTCTGGGTTTGAGTCCTGCTTAACTGGCTTTGTGGTCAGGGACAACTACCCTTAGCCTCTTGCTGGCCCTTGGTTTCCCATCTGTGCTACAGAAAACATAACCCCAGCCCTGCCACAGAGATTGCATGGAAGCAGAAGAATGTATTTCCTGAGCACAAAGTATCAAGGGGTCAGACAGGAAGGTGGTGGTCACATTTCTGGGCCTAACATGGAAATCCACAGGGCTGAGGGGTTGCTGGGGAGCTGAATACAGTCACTGTTCTAAGTTGTTCTGGGTGTTTCCATGTGCTACTTCACGTGCTAGCTCATCCTCTAGGGTTCCTATGTGAACTCATCTGATCCTTCAATTTCCTCATCTGTAAAGAGGGGACAATGGTACTATATGATTATTATGAGATGTGAATTAAAGCACCCAGAACATTGCCAGGCACACATATACCCTGTCAGTACGTGATCGTCCCCTTCCCTCAAGACATGAAGGATTTCAGCTGCAGAGGACACACCCCTGAGAAGTTCCACCTCAGGTCCTCTTCTGGGGCTATCTTGCAGGGCCATTGAGGACAGAGGATCAGGAGATGAGCATCTGTCTTGTATGAGGGCTGGGCCAGGGTCTGAAACACCTCACATCCCCGTGCCTGCTGCCAGTGAGCCCAGTGAGCATTTGAGCTGTGACATCCGATGGCACCTGGAATGTGCTGGCCCTATCCTACCTCTTGACCTCATCGCCGACTCTCTCAGTAGCCCAGCCTCCTTGAAGGATATGACGATGTTCAACTCCCTGCTCCTACAAAACCATTCTTTCCACTGACCTTGCCCATGATGTTGCCCATATACTTGGGTGCCTCAGGGCCTTTGCACCAATGCACCTTATGCCCTACCCTATTAATATAAACGATATAAATCATTGTTACTTATCATATGAAGTACTTTTTGTACATCATCTTGTTTATTCCTCAAAGACATTATCTTACAGATGAAGAAAAGGAGGCTCAGAAAGGTGAAGAGAATTACCTTAGGTCAGAGAATTTTGGGGAGAGCCAGAGTTTGATCCTAGGCTTTTATGATTCCAAAGCTGGACTGAAGTCCAGCAAAGCACTACCTCAAGGGGAAGTTCACCACTTTGGGTTCAAATTCTGTCTCAGGCTCATATGAGTTATGGGATCTTAGGCAAGTGTCTTGGCCTCTTAAAGCTTTTTCTCTATCTACCTATTAAGTGGGCGTAATAACAAAAATCTCTCAAGGTTTTGAAGATTAGATACAGGCTGAGTACAGTCCCCAGCAGCCCGTAGGTGCTCAATAAATGTTTTCATCTCTACTTTGTGGGTTGCAGTCCCAGATTTCTACTAGCTCATCATGGCCTAGGGCAAGTCCCTTGACTTAACTGGTTGGATTGGATGACATCCCAGGGCCCACATTCTACAGTGCTGTGAGTCAAACATCTCTAGGCCCCAGGCCGATGTAGAGTCTGCATGACAACATACCTGACTGATACCCTGTCTCAGACTGTTCACAAGTCATCTGCTGTCTTTGTGCCCCCTGTCCTAGAGTATTAGAAACTCCTGCAGGAAGACCACATCTGTTTCTTCTCTGTGCTTCTGAAACACCTACCCTGCACTGAGCATACATGCATGTATGCATTCATTTGCTTACTCGTTCACTTCGGAAAACAGCACTTCATGCCAGGCCCTTTGCAGGAGGGAGATGCTAGAATAAGTAGCTGAGTAAGGCATGACTCCTGCCTTTGAGGAGCTCATCTCTAGAGGAAAGTGCTCAGTTCATTCTTATAAGTCATTCTTAATTGGTTAAAGTTCTTAAAAATTTAAAGCTTTATAGAACTCAAAAGAATTCTTAGAATCTCATTTGCAAGTTAATTTGGGGATTGCCTCTTTCAGATCCTCTGTCAGCCAGAATAGAATTATCTTGATCCTTAGCCACTTTTTTCATGCATGTGGCATTGCCAGAGACCAATGAATGGTGCTGATACTCAGGGAGACTTGAGTGACCATCTATTCTCTCTTCATGATAGATATGAGGACATCAAGGCCCAGGAAGCAGGAGTTGGTCAGGGTCATGAGTTGAGAGCCAGGACCAGAGCCCAGGCCGAAACCCCCAGCCCGGTGTTCTCAGCATCAGCCAGTAAAGAGTTTTTCAGGATGGGGGGCAGTGGGGGACCCTGAAACTGGGTCTGAAGACTGCAGGGGAGCTCTCAGGGCCCTGATTTCAACTGTTCATGGCACTGCCTTGCCCTGAGCTTTGGAGCCCTCTTTAGAGAAAAGCTGGAGAGCTCATTCCTCACAAGTTCATAGCCTTGAGGACTTGAGGCAAATGCACCCACCCTTAATTTTAAGTTAAAAAATGAAATAAAATAACTCACTCCCTAACCCCACACCTCTGTCTCATCATCAAACTATGAATATGACTTAGCTGTAAATTGGTCAGTAAACCTTTAAAATGAATTCCCAGGAGAATACAAGGCTCTGAGCTCTGATTTGAGATTTGAATACTTCTCCATTTTTGTATTATTTTCCACCCAAGCATCAAATAACTGAAGTGAAAGAGCAGTTTTCATTTTAAAAGAAAATTACATGTTTTGACTCAAAATTAATCTTTGTTTTCTCCCATCTCTATGGATAATTACAATATGTCAGTTTCCACCCACGTGCTGGTGGGAGCCTTTCAGCAGTGTCGGGCTGCCCTTCAGATAGGGTTCCTGGAGAGGGGCAGCAATGTGGGCACAAATACTTGGGCTCAGGGACATGGTGTTGATGACCAAAGCTGAGATCCCACGTTTGTTTGGACCACAGTGACACAGTCACAGACCTAATCCCAAAATACCCTACCAAAGGGGATAAAATTAGACAATAAATAAACAAACAAACAAACAGGTCAGTGAATTCCTGCAGGTAAACAGAGCATGAGCGTGGAGGGTAGGCTGGCCTCTAAGTGTGAGCTGGGCTCAGGCTCAGCAACAGGCCAGGAGAGGTTATGATGTGTGTATGTGTGTACATGGGACATCCTCAGCTACTCGACACTGGAACCCACCATGGGCCTGGCCCTGTGCTGAGTGCTGAAGGATCATAGATAGCCCCTGCCTATCAGGAGCCCAAATTTATGGAGGATAAAGGCATGCGCACATGCAGAGATAGTGAATAATACTAAACAATGTGTAAGAAGTACTCAACTAGGCATCAGATTATGCTCTCTCTCAAAAACCTGCCATGACTCCCCATTACCTTCAGGGTAATGTTCCACCTCCTCATCTTGCCATTCAAGACCCTGGCCTACATTTAAACTTTATTTACTGCCTCCTGTCACACTTTTGCCCCTGTGAGCACCCTCTCCACCCCACCTGCTTCTTGCCACTTCAAGCTCTGTGCTTCAGCCTGAACAAGGTGGCTACTTTCAAGCCTCTGTATCTTTGTTCACCCTTTTCCCTTTTCAGGGAAAGTTCTCCCCTTCTTCTTGTAGACAGTGAATTCCTACTTGTCTTTCGAAACTCAGTCCGAATATCATGGCCTCTGTTTTCTTGTCCCTGTTCTCATCTGAGACAGAGCTGCTTCCACTCTGCTGAGCTCTTAACTGCGTTTTGTACATACCTCTAACATGGTATGCCCCGTGCTGTACTGTCATGGCTTCTGTGCATGTCTGGATTCTCCACTGGGCAGGCTGCTCCTTGAGGAGCTGTCTTACCCACTTCTGTAACCTTAGTGGATGGTTCAGGCCTAGTATAGATTGAGTCATAAATAAGCCCTGAATGTAACTGAACTATAAAATGGTGTAACTGAAGAAACCCCCAGAAATCACCTACTTCAATCCCCTTCACACTAGAAAAAAAAAAGTGAGACTCAACCAGAAATTATTCTCCCACACAATCTGGCAAGTATTAGGCAGCTGGCAGACATATCTCAGGAAGGCTTCAGAGAGGAGCTGGGGTTTGACCTTGGTTTTTGAGGACAAGTAGAATTAGACTGATGAAATGGGAGAGAGGTATCCCATGTTGGGGGATAGGGTGTGGAAAGGCAAGAAGCAGGGCCTAACGAGACACTTTCTAAGGCAATGATAAGGCCAGGATGTTGTGAGCAGGAGAGATGATAAAGATAAGAATAAAAGTTCAAACACTCCTCAAGCACCCACTTCACAAGGGGCCTGTGATTGGCTCAGGAATTGTAGAGGAAAAGCAAACGCATCAAACTTACAGTCTTGTGAGAGAAACACATGGGCAAAAAACCACCTAGAAAATGGCGGGCTGAGGAGTGATGTGATGTGATGTACAAAGTTCTGCAGAAGCCTGGAGAAGGGAGAGGCTTATTTCCTAGGAAGTCAGCTTTCCAAAGGAGGGGGGTCTGGAGAAGTAGAGATGGGAACAGCCTCTGCAGAAGCCCAGAAGTCTAGGATGTTTGCCCTCTAGTGCCCCCTTTCTCTCTGTGGCCCCATATTTGGTTAGAGAGGCTCTTTGTCTTCCTAACCCACCCTGTCCAAGTCATTCTGCATGTTCACACTCCTCCCTAGCCACTGAACGCCTTATCCCCACGCCACCATCTATTTACAGCTGCCTCACCTCTGACAAAACCTGGGCTTGCCTCTCTAGGGCAAGCACACCTTCCTTTACCCCCATAAAAACATAATGATCTTATGTCCTATGCTCTCTTTGGGTGTTAGAGCCACACCCCTCAATGGCATATGAATGGCATATTGCAATTTACAAAGCTCTTCCCCAACTTCCATTTCAGAGCCCATGAGTCAGGAAGAACATGGATTCTTCTTCCAGTTTAGAAATAAAGACATGGAGGATCAGAGAAGGAAAGGGACTGCTTCAAGGTCACATTGCCCATCAGCAACATTCCAAGCTTGTGCTCCAGGGTGTTAATGGGTGCTGATGTCTAGATGCGTCTCACCTATGCTAGACAGCTTACTATGTTAGGAAGGTCCTTCAGTGAGAGTGGATTTTCAGGCAGTGAGGCTTCCTGTTTGGGAAGATGTGTTAGGGCAAGATGTCCCTTAGTGTGCTTCTACTTATTCTATCTTTATCTTACTTTTGACACATCAACAATGAAGGAAAATGGGTACTCCAAGGTCAAAGCATGATGAGCCCAAGAAGCCACTTTTTCAACCCTAATTCAAATTTCATCATGCAGCCATTATGGAAAATGGTATGGAGGTTCCTCAAACGACTACAGATAGAACTTCCATATGACCCAACAATCCCACTGCTGGGTATATGCCCAAAGGAATGAAAATCCTCATGTCGAAGGGGCACCTGTACTCCCATGTTTATTGCAGCTCTATTTACAATAGCCAAGAGTTGGAATCAACCTAAATGCCTACCATTGGATGAGTGGATAAGGAAAATGTGTATATTTATATGATGGAATACTATGCTGCCATAAAAAAAAGAATGAAATTCTGCCATTCGCAGCAACATGGATGAACTTAGAGAAAATTATGTTAAGTGAAATAAGCCAGACACAGAAAGAGAAATACTGCATGTCCTCACTTATGTGTGGGAGCTAATAAAATAAATAACTAAATAAATAAACAAAAATAAATTCTAAAAAGAAAAACAAAACACACACAAAAGTTTAGCCTGAGGGATCCCCATGTTTATGGCATTTACCACTTTCTGCCACACGTTGTAGTTACCATTCTGCGTAGTTATTTTGTGCAGCTATCTCCTCAACTGAACTTTAAACAACTTGAGGACAGCATCAATGTCTGCCTCCCCTTTGTCACCTCCAGAGTCTGTCAGACCATACCTAGCACCTCACACCAAACTTTTGTAAATTACAGCAGAGAAGGGAGGACGAGGCGTGTTTACTCATTATCTCATTTAACCTTACAACACTACTACACGATTGTAACATTTTATTCCCATTTTACAAATGAAGCTCAAACAAGTTAAATGACTTTCTCAAGGTCACTTGCTCTCTTACATGATCAACTTGGGAATTCAGGTCAGTTCTTCATGGCTCTAAAGCCCACTCTTCCCACTGCAAATAAATTTTAGTCCAATGACTATATGAATGACACACCAATATTTCAGTCAACAACATAAAAAACAAACAAAGTCCTATATGAGGGAAAATGCAAAAATGAACAAAATTTGGTCCCTGCCCACAGGAGCTCTTAGTCAAGTATGTAAGCAAAAAAGACACATGGGCAATTACTGGACAGTGGTGTTAAGGATATTGCATTGGGTGCTGGGTGCTGGGAAACAGAGATGAACCAGACACATCTCTGCTCTCAAGAGCCCCTAAGCTTGTTGGGAAAACAGGCATTATGAAATATCATAATTACATTATGCTGAGGAATATAAAGGGGACTCCAGAGCCTTTGATAATTATGAAGGGAATGAGGTCCCAGACCCTCCCAAGCTATAGCTCTTCTTTTGGTCCATCCATGGAATAGATTGAATGAGTTGGAGTCAGGGTGGAAAGGTGGATGAGTTTGAGCTGTAGGACAGTTACGTTTCCTCCAGAACCAGAATGATGCAACGCATCCATCTATTCATCTAACACGCATTGATTGAGCTATGATGCCTGCTTTGAATCAGGTCCTGAGCTGGGTTCTGGGGACACAGAGAAGAGAATGACAAAGTCACTGTTCCTAGGAGGTCACAGTTCAGTGGGGAAGATGGACATGCACACAAATGATTTCATTACAGTGTGTATATGTGCTGTCTTCTCTCTTTCTGTTATCTCCCCTTTGCAGGAAAGAAAAATCCCCTCTCTACAAGCACTCACTCCTGCGGGGCCCGGCCAGCAACTACCCCAATGGCAAAGGGGACAAGAAGAACTCAGTGAACCACAAAGACCCTTCAAACCCTTTTTAAAGACATGGAGTCTGGGGAGATTTTATGGGGGCAAGAGTGTGTATTATCTGCTGGGGCATGAAATTAATCACTCTTCTCTAGTTTCCAAGACAAGAATTTGTGGAATAATGCATTGGCTAGTGAAAAGGAAGGGAAAAAATGAGAAATTTCATCATTGATTTTCCCTTTTACCAAAGGAAAATCAATGTAAGCCTTCAGCTTAAGACTTAGGAACAAAATAGGAGACTGAAACCAGGCAAGCACAGATGCTACTTTCCACAACACAGAGATCTTCCAGGAGGAGGAAAACCTACGCATCCTTTTTAAGAGGTTTGACACATCTCAGGTCAGTTCTTTTGAAACCTTTTAAAATTGTATAGTTACTACAGATGGTTACCTTTTAAAATAGGTTTTAGTTGTTTACAGCTTTAGAAATGCAGTGTTCATATTTTCTGATTCAAAACAAGAGCAACAGCACATGCCACACAAAGACAAATGTACTGTTGGAAACAATGGGACAGAATTTTTGAAATCACAGTGGTCTTAGATGTGTGGTCACTGTATCTACAAACTGCATGCTTCCTGATTCCCCAATCCCCAATATATAACTTCAGAAAACTGTTCTGAGTGCGATTTCCCAATTTCCTGTGTAGTTTAATTGAAACTTTAGCTCCAAAGACAAAAAGTATTGGTCACTCATTCCAAAAGGTCTATCATGGTTAAGGTCTCCAGATCCCTGACAACAGGGATCAAGCCTGGCCCTTGAAGAGATGGGTGGGCAATCTGCAATGAGGAAAGGGTGATTGGCAGGTAAAGGAAATGCAAAAGACAAAAGGATTCACCCTGAAGCAGGTAGGACTAATAAAATAAAATGACAGCAGTAGCAATTCCCCAGGTAGGGCAGGCTAAGTATTTGTGCATTTTTCTGAAGAGTAAAGTGCCTTTGCATTATGAATGGGTCCAGGGGAGTCTCTATCTGTAGAAGCAGGCTGAGTCACCATGACAGTCTGCTAATTAAATGACCTCCTGGAAATGAGGATTAGGAGATAGGGAGAGGAAGGGAGGCTTGTGAGAGATAAAACTTTTCACACAAAGCTCCACTTAAGCATTCTTTTAGTTTGGATTGGAGATTTTCAAAGTTTGTTTCAAAAATCAAGAGCAAAGCTTGTTCTCCATTTGCAAGTTGGTTTTCAGAAATGATCACAAAGAACCATATGTTAGTTGGCTACAAATGTTGTGCTGTATATACAGCTTCTCCGCTGGGTTCTTGTTGCCCAGAAGGATACAAATAAAGTGGTTTGTGCAGCTCTTCTCTTCCTCTGAATGTTTCTGGAACCTTTCCCTTTAGGTCTTTCACTGTCTCAAGAACCAAACACCCAACTCAAAATTTGTATGACCTTCACTTTGAGGTCAGGGACTCTGGCATCAAGATAAAGAAGAAGAGTCAAGAATTGAACTTCCAGCAGTTCCTGTGTCAGAGTCCTGGGGAGTTGAACTGACTGCAAGCAGCTCAACATCAGCCAACATTGTGGCAGCCTTTCAGAAATGATGGAGTCACACTAGATAGCATGAACATAGGCAGATTGCATAAAATGAGGGAGACGGTCCTGATCCATACTTTCCCCAGCCAGGCCACTTCCCTAGTGTTTTGACCGTACAGTGGCCCCATATTTTTAAAACTGCATTGATTAATTTGATCACAGGCCACACAGACAGCAGATATGCTATTGATTTAATAGCAAAAGCTTGGAGATGGGCAATTCTGGGTTGTAATTCTACATTCAGATTCTGGTTCTATCTCTTAATATTTGTGTGTTCTTAGGCAAGTTATTTAACATCTCTGTATCTTAGTCTCCTCACCTGTATGCTGGTAATAGTAATATTTACCCCAGTATAAGAGTTATGAAGATTTAATGAGCTTAGGTGTGGGAAATGTTAGCCAAAAAAAAAAAAAAAAAATTATGTGCACACTAAATAATAGCTATGATCATTTGGAATGTGACCAGTATGATGAGGTGTCTACAAATCAGTCCCTATTAGAAATAGATGAGGAGGCTAGAGCTGTTTATCCCTGAGATGAAAAATAAGAGGGGGTAGGAGTAGGAAGGCAAGATCACAATCTCTCAAAACTTTAAGGGACATCATGGGACAAAAACTTGTTCTGTGGTGCCCAGAGGTAACAACCAAATCCAGGGAGCAAGTCTCAGTAAGAGATTTCTGCTCAGATGAGGAAAACTTTCTAGTGAATAGAGTTTCCAACTACTGGATGGGCTCCCTTGGAAGACAGTGAGCTCCCTGTCATAAGAGTTATGCAAGCAGAGTCTGGATGAACAGCTGTCAGAGAGGAAATAGAGGGGGTTCATTCTCTAGGGAGATGCTGGATTGGAAACTGGATGCTCTGTAGTATCACATTCTAGTCTATGTCTCTGAAGAGAAATGACATGAGGCAGGAGGTTATGTTTATGGATGTCAGAGAATGGAGTGTGCAGTATAAAAGTATTATTTAACACTAGACACAGTGACATTAAATGTCTCCGAACTACAGCATAGGGACCCTGCTAACATTTAGCATTCCTTGACAGGGAAAAACATGGCTACAAGGCAGACTGTAGAGTGTGTTTGCAATGTGTCTTATTCACATTGGCAGAGCAGAAAGGAAAGTGCTGGCCAAGAGACCAGGGGTTGTCAGTGGCACTCTCTGCTCAGCTCCTCCTTAGCTTTCCTGTACAAGGTTACACCTATGGCCTCAAGTTAGAAGGGAAGTGTTTTCAGCACTGAGATGGAGGACAGTGCCAAGCTTGTGGGTGAACCAGCCAGAGGCTATTGGCCCACACAGTCCCAGCAGGGGGCGCCCCAGCCCATCTTCTTGTCTAGGCACTCCCCTTGCAGATTAGAATCACAAGTGAGTAGAACTGGCCACCAAACGAGTGTTCTGTGCATTTGTGAGAAGGAGAATGAGTCAGCTATGCAAAAAGGAAGGATGAAGAAGGGAGGGAACATGCCAGGTGTCTACCTGGCTCTCACACAACTCTGCAGTGCTCGTTTTGCTCTGCATCAGTCCAGAGCCTCAGAGACATGACTGAAGAGACCTTACCCTCAAAAGCTATGGCAGACCAACTGGAGCTTGTCCAGCTGGTAGACCAGCTTCTTTGCTGCTGAATCCCACAGCAGAGGAGGCTGGATCTCCTGCCTCTCACTGTTTGCTTCTCTTTGCTTTGCAGCAGCAGTAGCAGCAGCAGCAGAAGGGGGCTTTTAGCTAGGAGCTTTCCCTATTGCCTTTCCAATGGGGCCAGGGGCAGGTGGCACAAGGTGAAACTGTGTCCATTTATTGTAATTCAGTTGACACATCTGAGGCTTGCCTTATAGAACCCCAACTCATTTTTCTAAATAGTAAGAGCAGAGCCAGCCATGGAAGTGTGGGGTAATTAACATTTGTTGAGCATCAATTCATACATCTACCAAATATTTATTGAATGTATACCATGTGCCAGGCCTTGTGCTAGATGCCTTTGTATCCATTTCCTTATTTGATATTCCCAGTAGTTCTATGAGGTAAGTGTCATTTTCTGCATTTCCCAGGTGTGAAAATTGAGAATCCTAAAGGTAAAATTCTTTGTTTGCATTTATATGTCTACTGAGAACCTCCCCTTCCACTCCTCCATACTGAGTTTTCTCCATTTATCTCCAGGTAAAATCAGGTCAAAACAGGAAACAGATTAAAGCAAAATAACAAGTGAAAAATGGCACACTTAGAAGTAGTGGGGGATAGAAAGAGAGGAAGGGAGAACGTAAGTTTCCAAGTGGGCAAAATGTGTAAGGATTTCAGAACTTTTTAGCATCTGCTGCTGAAGGCCACCTTCTTTCATCTTTCATTTCCACACACCTGTCTGAGTTCTTTCTTGGCATTCCAGAGTCCTCCGGAGGATAGGTTTGTGCAAAGGCTCTCTTATCACTTGACATATAGAAGCTTCTAGATCTCCTAGGGCCCCTAAAAGCTCAGCAAGATACTCCTTGCAGGGCCCGTCCCAGCACCATATGGGTTACTATCCCCAACCAGATAATACAGCTCAGGTTCCTTATCACTCCCTCCTTCTGGAGTGTGTGAACTGAGTCCACCGCATCCCTCAGTTGTTCAGAATTCTTCCTCTGGGTCACTGCCTCTTGAGCACTTTAAGGGCACCACATTAGAAGTTCTTTCCTTTGTGTGGCTCAGCTTGGCCAATGGGGCAACAGGGCCAGACAGAGCAGATGAGACATTATAACATAATAGGAACTGTCTGAGTTTAAAGTCAGACAAACCTAAATGTGAATCTCAGTTCCTCTGTTAACTAGCTGTCTGGCTTTGGGCAAAGAATTTAACCTCTTTAAGCCTCAGGATCCTCATCTGTAAAATAGGGGGGGTTAATATCTATTTAACACAGTTATATTAAGGATTAAAACTAACAACATCTATAAAATACCTGGCACAGAGTCAAACTTTTTCCCCAAACCACTCTCATGCCTTCCTCACCTCTCACCTCATTGCTGGGTTGAAAACTGAAGTGCAGACAGAAGTACAAAAGCTTCCTGATAAAAGAACAGGTGTGAGAGAGGTATCCAGAAAAATGACAGTCACACTAAGGGATCAGGGTCAGGCTAGGGACCTAGGTTTTATTCTTCTCTGTGTCCTCAGCACTTAGCACATACATTATGCAGCAGAGTCTGTGCTCACTGAGCATGGAATGAACAAACGATGGGGATGGTGTTGTCCAGATGTCCTGAACCTTGAGAGAGAGGAAAGAGGCTTCGAAAGTTGGGACTCTGAATAAATAGGAAGAAAGTGTTTGACCATGTATTTATCCAGCCTCAAGTGAGGCAGAATTGACAAGACTAAAAAGAGAAGGGGGAACAGTTTCCGCAAGATACCATGTTTTGTCAAAATAACAGCAAACAAATCTTACCAGGATATATGTAAGGCTCTTTTTATGTTATTTTTGGTTGGCATGTAACATCTCAGGGGCCATCTCTATGAAGCACAGTAGTTATACCACTGTGCTCTGCCAGCTGAAACTCAGGACTTCCTCAAAGCACCCTCACCTCTATTAGCTCTTCCTACTCACCAGAGTCAGCGTGTGTGCTGGTCAGGGCTTGTTTTCCCTACTTTGCAGATAAAGAAACTCAGATCAGTGTGATCAAGTCCCTTGCTCATGGTCCACAACCAGTAAGTACTAGAACAGATAATTAGAACAGTAACCCAACTCTGCCACACCCCCGCTGCCTCTCTGTTTAACCCCAAACCTCAGCACTAAGCCTGACCAATTCAGAAAGTCATCCTGATGATGCCTATTATAGCTCCTTAATGCTTAAATTCACTTGTTCCCAAAAGACCTGGGATTTATTTTTGGCTGACCCCATGTCAATCAAGTCCAAATCTCTCTCTGGCATCAGCTGTCTTGGTTAATGTCCTCTTTCTCCACCTAGTTGTCCAGGCCGGAAACCCTGCCACTGTCTTAACTCCTTTATCTCCCTCTCCCCACACAGCTGACCAGTCATCAAGGCCCAAGGCTTCTGCCTGTGTGATGTGTCTTCCTTCAGCAGTATTATGGAGTGACTTTGGAGTCAGACAGACCTGAGTTTCAATCTCATCTCTACCACTTGCTATTGGTCTCGTGAATCATTTAAAGCAGAGTTTACTTTCCTCATCTTTAAAATGAGACAATAGTACCGATTGGCAGGATTGTCGTTCATTTCCCTTCCTTCACCCTTTCCATGCTCTTCCTCTGATCCAGTCCCACCATCATCTTCTGCCTGGATTGCTGGGACAGCCCCTAATTGACCCACCTGCCTCCAGATGCTCTCCTGCTAACTCATTCTCTCCTTGGGAGCTTCCAGGATCTCTACAAAACATGACCCCATGTTTATGGCACCTCTTTTAAATCAATCGTCCAAGCCAGGAGCCTGGGCATCATCTGGCTTTCGTATCTTTCACGCTGCACTTCTGTCCAGTTGTCAGGTTCTCCTGGTTCTGCCTGCTGGGTTTCTTGTCCTCTCCATCCACCATCTCTACTCCTCTTAACTAAAGAAAATCTTTTTCATCATTCAAGACTTAGCTCACACATCCCAACTCCATGACATCCTCTCTAGTCTCCGCAGTTGCAATTAATCTCTTTCTCTACTTGGGTGCCCCAACACTTTGCTTATTCATCTATTTATCACTTATTTCACTCAGATGATGGCCACCTTCCCCATTACCATTTGAAAGCAGAGATTGGGTTTTATTTATCTTCATGCTCCTCATAGCACCTAACACAGTTCCAGACAGGTCAGAGACACTCAGTAAATATAGCAGAATAAAAGAAAGAATAAATGGATCTCAAATCCAAAATTACAACCAAACCTCATCCTGTCAACTGGATCCTAATTACTGATTTATCTTCCTGAAGCAGTGACCTCTCTGAAACATCCCAGTGCTCAGACTTCTTCTGTGGCTCCCGTCACCCACAGGATTCCGTTCCAACTCGGTGTGAAAGACAGCATGGTATGGACACCTAAATTCTTTTTCAGAGCTCAAAGCAATTAGGTCATTTTTCCCTTAACAATAGCAACTACTGTTGCTGATGTGGCTATTGCTACTGCTTCTGCTGCTGCTACTGTTACTACTGCTAATCTACTACTGCTACTATTACCATTCCTACCACCACCACCACTACTGCTACTTCTGCTGCTATAACTGCTGCTACTGCTAGTACTGCTAATCTATTGATATTCCTGCTACTGCTATTATTACTGCTGCTGCTGCTGCTGCTCTGCCCTGATGGAGCACCTACTTGGCTCCAGGCTCTGCACTGGTTGCTTTGTCTTACATGATCTCATATAATCCTCACAAAAACCCTGTGAAGTAGGTGGTATTCCCTTCATTTCCCCATAAAGAAATGGGAGCTTAGAGGGGCTAAGTAATCAGTCCAAAGTCACACAGCTTGTCATAGGTGAAGGAGCTTGGGTGTCATCAGATGCCAGTGCTTGTGTTTTTTCCATTTTCCCTTTCACCTCTTTGTGTACAGTCCTAAGACTGATGGTACAATAAATATTTAATGCTGGTTATAAAAAGCCTCTGCCTCAGGGAGTTCACTGGTTCATTTTGTTCCTATACATGACCTCATTTCTCCTCATTCCCTGGAGCCTGGCTTCAGGCATTCTCCTTTGCAGCTAGGTGTCCCCGCATGTCCTCCAGGCCTGAGTCTCTTCCTTTGAAGCAACTACTGTGAAATGATTGTCTTAACAGGCAGAGTTGGTGCTGCCCTCAGAGTCATAACAACAAGAGAGATGTTTTGCCAGGAGATTAGGCTGGGGTAGTGCAGAGGAGGCCCCAAACCTTCTATTGACTGACCTCTGCCCCTACTCCTGCATTATAAAGCAGGTGCTGCATCACCAGCTAGAGGGAGTTTTCCCACTAAATATCTTAAAGACTTCCTCTTTCTCTACCCCAAGCCACTTCCTACCCCCAACCCCCAGCATTCATATTGTAAAGTCAAACGGATTTGAACATGTAGCCATTAGAAAACGGGGTTCTGCTCCCAGCTCTGATTCTGTCTGGCTGTATGACATTAAATAAATCTCTTGCCTAGAGGGAGTTGCCCAAGAGCTTCAACTCGTTTCAGTTTCTTACTTTTTGATATGGGGACATAATCCTCAATGAACCTACTTCCAAAAGTATTGTGAGGATCAAATGAGAGGAAAAAATGGGAGAGCGCAGCATTTAAAAAAATATTTCCAAGTATTTTCTCCCCTCTTCTGAGACCTCATAAAGGTTCCCACTTCATCCATGCTTTGCTTTAAACTTGGATGTCTTGTCACTAATTCATCCAACAAAATTTATCTTGTGTTTGCCAGGCACCTCCTCATTCTTCTCTGCTGCTCTAATTCCTATCTATCCTTCAAGACCCCTCCTTCAGGAAGTCTTCCCTGATATTCTGGCCCTCATAGGGAGTTCTTCTTTAGAGCTTCCAGAGAACCATTCTCTAAATGTTTCACTTGGCACTTAGTAATGACTCTGGCATTTTACTTTTCCTGTGTATCAGTGCTGTCTTCCCAACTCAGCTTTGCATTGTGCTTGAGTTGAGATCATTAAAGAAGGCAAAAACCAGTCTCTTCTTGGGGACTGGATGCCCCAGCGTAAGGCCAGGTAGAGAGCGGCTACCACTGCTGCTACTGCTGAGATCAAGAATGAGGATGCCCACCCCGAGGAGGATATTTCTGTGACATGAACACCCTTCCTTCTCTTTCTCTCCAGAACTCACACAAAAAAAGAACCCCTCAAACTTCTGGGCAAAGTGGAACAAATCTAGTTTACAGGCCCATATAGGAAGTTGTTAAACTTTAGCCTAAGAGCATCCATGGGAAAGAGGAAACAAAAGGAGAGAGGTAAAAAAAAATAAATTGACTATGATGGATTTGAGCTTGTGTGTGTGTGTACTAGTGTATTTGCATTATGTGTGCATCTTTTACAAGTAACTTCTTCATATTTGTGTGTGCACATGCACGCGTTTGTGCGGTTGTGAATGTTCATGTGTGTGCATTACTGAGTATTAGATGACAGATCATTGTTGATTCTAAGCACATTTTTACATCAACTCATAGTCGTGGGTTCTGGGTTGTCTCTGTTTGAAATTCCGTCTACTCTCGACATTTTATTCATACTAATGGATCACTCCCTGTGCCCCAGCCTCCCTGGAACTGTGACCAGCATGATGTCAGGGCCACCTCTCCTCCTTCCCAATCCCAGTGAAGGCAGATCCTGGCCAGTCCCTCTGGGGACAGAGAGCTCACCAAGATCCCCCTTTTCTGACTCTACCTCCAGATGATCTCATGTTTAGTTCTCTTTCCTATATTTCAGCCTTGTTTTCCTGGCCTGTTTTTCTCTTTTTTTACTTCTTCAGGCCAGCCTTGACCAAAGGTTGTAAAACAACTGGGGTGTGGTACTGCGAAGAAGGGAGAGGCTGCTCCCCTTAATACCCCCAATACCTCTCCAAACTGCTTCTGGAAAGGTGAAATTCCATGGTTGCAGAGTGTCGCTTCTGTTCAATTTCAGGAGCACTCACTGAGCACCTGCACTGAACTAGGCTCAGTGCTAGGTGGTGGTTGAAAGAGAAGGCTGCACGACTGTGAAATAAACACTTCATTGCTTTGGCCCTTAGAAAAGTTCCAGGGAGCTTGAAATTTTGACTTTTTGAAAAGCAAATACATGGATGGGGACCTCAGACATTAAGTCTTATTCATCATGCATGCCTTGATTAATTCTGTAGTAAGTCTGATGTTCGTTCATTCATTCTTTTATTCATTTATTCATTCATCCTTAGGGAGGCCATGTTGTTTGTCTGAAAGAATACTTACCCAGAATTCTGGATTGCAGCCAGGTTCAGCTTCTGTCATCTCCCTTCTTTGAACCTCAGTTTCCTCACCGATAGAATGGAATTAAGAATGATTGATCTTCCTAAGTCACAGGATTACTTTAAGGAACTTCAGG
Source organism: Cynocephalus volans (assembly GCF_027409185.1). Lineage (NCBI taxonomy): Eukaryota > Metazoa > Chordata > Mammalia > Dermoptera > Cynocephalidae > Cynocephalus > Cynocephalus volans. The sequence continues at coordinate 40,183,297 of NC_084467.1, read as the reverse complement.
GAAAATGGATGTAGCATGGAGTAAAAACTAATGTTCCCTGAGTTTCTACTGGAAGCAGGCACTTTGCAGATATCCATTCTTTAGCCCTACAATAGAAGGGGGATGGGGTTAGTGAGGACCTCAGGAGCAGGGACAGGGGCTAGAAATAATCCATTAGAAGGAGCCTGAATCGGAAGGAAAAACATCTGGACTCTAATCCCAATCTGCTCCTAGCATTTATATAATTTTGGAAAAGTCACTCTCCCTCTCTAAGCCTCAGTTTCCCATCTATAAAATGAACCTGTTGAAGTGATCACTAAGGGCTCCTTTAGTTCTGCTGTTTTGGGTCTCTAGGAACTCCCCTTCCAACCCAATTACCTACCCTGAAAGATAATCTCATATCAAGCACACACATCAGGTTGTTAAACTTAATGCTGTGAACAAGATGACTGGCAATAGAGTTCCTACTCAGCTCAGCAACACCCCTCCCAAAGACTCTCTCTGTCCTCAGACCTGATGCTGAACCAGAGACCTCTGGAGAGATGATGCCAGCGGGTGACTCAGCGAACCTTGCGTATCAGAGGTGCAGTGCTGCAGACCTAATTAACATCACTGTGTAATAGGCACCATGGAGCACACTTGAGCTGCCAGAGAGAATAAATAGAACAATGTTTTATCTTAAGTGTTGGTTAACAGTGAGTAATAAATAGATGTGTGTATATTTACTATGCCTTCACTGCACAAACCTGCCATGGCTGCCCTAGGCCTCCCTGAGAAGGTGCACCCTGACTTCAGTGGTATGCATTTTAAATTGCTTACCAAGAAGCTGGAGAATTGGGAACCTGACTGGATGTCATAATAGACTCATGTACAGAGAGACAGGCACAAGAGTGGACACTCGTGTCTGACAGATCAGTTGAAAGTCTTAGTTGGCCACTGTGTCCTTGAGGTACCTCTACAAACCTCAATTTCCTTACTTATAAAATGGTATTAGTTAATTCCTGAGTCACAGGAATTGTGAAGAGGAAATGAGTTGATGTCCCTAGCAAATGGAAATGTCCCATAAAGGGTAGCTACTATTCTTAGTCATACCTATATTGCTCTTATACTTAGTATTTCTAAGGTAATCAGTCAAACCAGCACCCTAGCACTCACTCTTGGAAGCTGTGGCCCCTCATTATAAATAAATAATGAGGTAACATTATCTTTCTTCACCAACAGCAGGTGATTATTTGTCCACCTCCAAAAACGTCTTCTCTCTTCTCATTACAATATCATGTCTTCCATTCATTCATTCATTAGTAATGCCTACCATGCTTTGAGTTCTTCCAAAAGCAGAGACTGAGGAAAGGAACTGAAAGGAAGCAGTTTGCCAGGTGATACCAGGAAGCAGAAGTAAGGGAGAGGCAAAAATGAGACAGTACAGGAAGAAAAACCAGTACAGGATGTGTTAATGAGCTAATTACCACTGAGAAGAAATGGGCCTCAATCCCTCCAGGGACTTTCTTTAAAATGGTGTAAAAACACTTCTCAGTGTTAAAAGTTGCCTCTTTGGGCATAAATTCCCCTTCAGTTCCTCTTTTTTCTTCTGCAAGGCCGATCCCTGAAGCAGCTGAGATTCACTTGATAAGGGATGCCAGCAGGTGCATGGAACTGTCCAATACACTGTGCTGAAATCAGGTGGGCCGAGGCGATGTGGGGCAGGTAGCATTAGAGACTGCCATACACAGGCACGGAGGGACAGGTGAGCATAAGCCTTGTCTTTGCTATCCCATGGCTGGGAAGTTTGGTGGGAACAATGTCTGAGTCAACTCTACAACCCAAAACTCTAGCACATTGCCTGCACAAAGTACCCAGTGATTATTTGCTGAGTGAAAGGATGTATGGATGGATGGATGGATGAGCATGCGGATGAATAGCTGGACTTTCTCCTTTGTACAAATAATTTCAATTTATAAATGGGAAGGGGGTAAATGGGGGTTGAGGGAGGCTGAATGCAGATGAAGTTTGATGCACAGGGTAATCAACATGGGGCAGTGGCAGGTAAGTTAAGAAGTCCTCAGAAGAAGTGAATCTAGAGCTGGGTCAAGTGAACTGAGTCAAAAGGGCCATCAAATTGAGGCCTGACCTGGCACTCCAGCTTGGAATCGACACCATAAGTGGGATACAGAACAGCAGCTGAACCGAAATTGTGAAGAAAAATAATCTCAGAGTGGGATCAGAAAGGGGAAGGAGCAAGGCCAGGAGCCTGAAAATGGGACTCAAAGGACCTCAGATTTAGACATTCCTTGGGCCTTTGCAAAGCCCTTACCTTCTGTCAACACTGATATTGCATGAAAGCTGAGTTTCCTAATTAGTGCAATTTGACCAGGAAAAAGGAAACAAAAACAAAAGGTTTGAGATTCTGTATATATTTTATTTTTAGGCATTTTTATTTTTATTACAGTTGAAATCTTAAAGTTAAGACCAAGTCTATAAGTAACACTTCATTTTTTTCTGTTTATAAACATAAAATGAGGGTTTTTCAGAAAGTTCATGGAAAAACTTGTATTACCTTTCAATTAAATTTTTCCACAAACTTTTTGAAGTACCCTCGTACTGTTTATTTGGAAATTTTTGAAATTTGAAAAATAGGAAAAAACTTTTAAAAAAACCACAACCACCAAGAGGTAAATAACTTTTGATGTAATTAAAAATACTTTTAACAAAATTGAAATAATCTTATGTTTAAGGTTTTAGATATTTTTCTTCACTGATCTCCCCAGCTGAATTGTGTAATGTATAGTTTTCATGTACATTTCTCTATATCACTGAATATCCTTAGAAAAATTAATATTTACTTATTATGTAATATTCTACCATACAGACAAAACCTAATTTATTTACCCATTCCCCTCTTGTTGAGCACTTAGGTCATTTCCCATTCTTTGCTATAATAAATAATGCTAGTGTGAACTCACTGTGCAAAATTCTTTATATGCAATATTTCCTTTTAAATTCCCTTTCTCTCCTTTTCTTTAAACCTGTGAGGTGAGTACTTTATTCTCTTTTTATGGATTAGAAAACTGAGGATCAGAGAGGAATTAATTGATTTGTCAAAGGTCACTGTCTTAGTTTAGGTTCCCCAGAAAGATACTTTGAAGTAAGGACCCAAGTGCAAGGGGTTTATTTAAGAAGAGATGTCATTAAAAAAAAAACCTGGTAGAAAATGGGAACATGAGACAAGGAAGGATGGCAGCCAATGAAACGTTTGTAATCAAGCAAGTTACCATTGTTGATAACCAGAGCCGAATCCTGCAGGGGACTCTGGAAGCCAGTGTAGAACTCATCTCAGAATTACCCCACTGAGGAAAGAGGGTATTTTTCACCGACCCCCTGTCAGTCTTGGTTGAGGCTGCTCCCAAAGGGTAGTAATTTCCTGTCACTTATAACTGCAGTGGCAAGGGCAAGGTGAGCACAAAGAGGGGCCGCTGCAGTCACATATCGAGTAAATATCAGAGCTGGAATTTGAACGCAGATGTTTCCTGGCTCCAGAGCCCATGCCCTTAATGACCTAGCCTTGCAGAGAAACAAGACTTCCCTGCAGCCTTGGGGGAGGCACATCACCTCTGGGCGCTCCAGGCTCTAATGGGGATAATGCTCTCTGCTGTACCTGACTGAAAGCACTGTCATGAGACAACAGAATGGGTGTGTCAGCACTTTGATGATCAGCAAGGCCATGTCTGTTCAGCATTACTGACCGTTCCTGTCAGGTGCACAGGAATCACATCAGGCAGACATTCGGTGCTTTCCTGATGATAGCTAATTAAAAGAAATTAATGGAAGATGGGCCAGTTCCTTGAGTTTATGTGAGGAGTAGTTTTCTATATTAATTACATAGTATGCAATGTACACACGGCTCATTAAAATACAGTATAAGTCCTTGATGAACTTTGGAGCATTCCATTTTTCTGGCAAGAGGGAGACAAATACATAATTACTCATCTCTATGCACTGACAGTCTCCAGGTCTGGATTCCCCCAGGAAGGGGCTTAATTGCTCCATAAGCTTCAAATTCAAGGGCTCCTCAATGCTAAGCTCCTGACAAGATGCATTAAAGTAAAAATGACAAAGATGCCAATTGACGTATTTATTAAATATGAGGATCCTGAAGGAGCCAACATGAGCTGCTCATGCCAGTGAGGTGCCAGATGGGAAGTCGGCACGGCTGCAGCCCTCCCACCTGAGTGAAGTTCACACTAAAGGGTAAGGTCAAGACACACTGGAGATTTGAAACCTGGTATGTCTGACTGCAAAATTTATGTTTATTCTATAAGACCACTTATATGTTCTCTCCTGTTGAAGGTGTTTTAAAGTTTTGCCAACTACTGGAAAGCAAATGTGAATTAGTTGCACAGACCATTCCTATGTGGCAGCTATCTGGAGTGAGATTTCTACCTGTCTCCACCTTAGTCATGCATATGTAAGCATTTATCTAGATTTTTTTTTTTTGGTAGTATGGAACATGAGTTAATATTTCAAAGATTCAGATTTCTAAATTTAGCATGTTTACTCCTAGGCTCTATAGCTGCAATTCAAGTAGCTTTCACTAGGTGAATGACGGTGCCGACAGCTCCAATTTCTACTACTACTAGTGCCAGGAGATTTACATATGTTCTTAATCCTCCCAACAACCCTGAGAGGAAGGTACTACAGTCCCCATTTTATAGATAAGGAGCTGGAAACAAAGGGTGGCATGCCCATGACCACATTGCTAGTCAGTGAAGAGTGAGGACACAAACTCACTTCAGTCTGACTTCAAAGCCCACGCTCTTTGACACCAATTGTCTAGATGTTCCCCAGCCTCAAAATGCAGCTTTAAAACCCATGAATGTGCCAACAATTCCAGAGCCTCACATCGTCCCAGAAATTTAGATTCATATAGTCAATTGGTTACAAGCCATCTCAGATTTAAACAGAATTCTTGATTTCTTTATATTTTTTATTCCTGTCCCAAATTTCCTTCTCTTTCAGTCTTTCCTATCACGTAAAAGATACTACCATCTATCCAGTTGTTTAGGCCAGAAATTTTGTTGTTATTCCTAATGCCTCCTCTTTGATCTTTCATATACAGTACATTAACAGACCTACAAAATACACCCTAAATCCATCCACCTCTCTCTATCTCCGTTACAGCCGCCTTACAGCAAGCCAACACCATCTCCAGCCGGTGAGACTGCAAATCCTTCCTATGGATCCCTCTGCTTTATCTCTACTCTCCTGCATCCAACCTCCACACACAGCCAAAGTACTCTTTTTAGAAAACATAAGTCATATCATCATTTTCCCTTGTTTCCCATCACACTTAGATCAAAACAGGTCAATCGTAACCTGCATATCTTAGTTTGTTGCCGTAATCCTACGTGATATGGCTCTTAACCACTCTCAGACCTCCGCTCCTTCCACACTCTCCCTGGTCCTCTGTGCTCCAGACACACTGGCCGCCTTCTTGTTTCTCAAACACATTATATTAATTCTGGATTTCGGGTTATTACACTAGGTGTTCTCTCCCCTGGTTGTTGCTCACACATATCCTCCCCAGATGGCCTTTCTCTGAACAGCAAAAACCAACTGACTGTGGCTGCCTGATCTACTCTGTTGCAGCACTGTGGGTACCTGGTCTGCTCTAGCACATGTATGTCTTACCAGGTCATCCAAACTACTTGACACCTACTGCTCCTCAGGTCCAACTACCATGATGCTACAAATATAGTGGACCAGTGTGATATTTTATGGACTGTTCAAATAATCATGTTCCCTCCAGATTATACTGTAACAGAGTGAGAGAGTTAATATGTAGCTCTGAGACAAGACTGAATATAAGTTTATGTGAATATGTGTTTTGATTTTTTTCAATGATGGGAATTAAAAGAATATGTTTACCAGATCGATAGCCCAAATGCCAGAGTCTGTTTTGATGTGTTCTAGTAAACATATCACATTCTGTGAAACCACAATGAGGCTGTCATTTGATAATAATTCACCATCTTCTACCACAATCATCTGTTTTTGTTCAGGTGTCAGAATGGTGAATTAAATGGGAATACGATGGGGAATATCACCCCTACATCTCGAAGTCTAATATTTACCATTCCACTACAATCAGTATTGCTTTCAATTTATTATCTTGCCGGGGTGAGGTACAGTTTTGGAGGAAAGCACATTCCCTTTCCTACCATAATGACTCTTGCTCCACAGATCATGAAACAAACATGAAATTTCTGCCAACTTCTAAATATATCCATCTCAATTAGGCACTTGGGTGCCCGGGAAATGACCACATTGGACTTACTATGAAGTGAACATGGACAAGGACTCAACTTATTCCTAGCTTTGCAAGGCCTCAACTCTAATAAAGGAGCCATGCTGGCATTTGAGGTTTCCTGAAAAAATCTCAGTTCAGATCCTATACATAGAAGCTCTCAGAAGAGCTGGCTACTCGATGGAAAATGGCCATAGGTCCCTTTGGAGAAATATATTAGAGGAAACACTGCTGTATATACTCCCTGTGGTATTGCAGGGTCCTTCCTGAAGGAGACTCGGCTTTAATTTTCATCTCTGAGCTCTGGATTTGAGAACTGGCTTAAGCCTAGAAACTGGGCAAGGGATCATGATTTTTCCTTTCGGCAGCTATCAGCCTTCTGCTTACCTTCTCTCAGTCATTTTTGGTTAGGTCAAGAAAATCCTCATTGTCTGCTCATCTATCTCACCATTTTGCCACAGATCCCTGTGGGTCAGGACCATGTAGTCACCATTGTGGCTTTATTACTCATGATTTAATCACATCTAGCTGCACTTCTATGGTTGTGTTAAACTTGGTCTCTGTTATCCCAGAGTTCTGTCATGCTCATTAACATCAGGAACAGTTTCACAGCAGTGTCCCCTACTGTTACCTCAGGTTAACAGAAGATAACCAATACTGAGCTCCTTAAGGATGCTGGGGCCCTTTTTAGTAGAACATTTCTTACTGCATTAGTGAGGACTGTCTTCAGGACCTTCACAGGTAATACGATCAGCTGATGGATTCTCCAGACTTCCATAGTAAATCCATTTGAGCACTAATCACATTTTGTACTCTTTGACCCCTTTTTAGTACTTTGTCAAAGCAGTTCTAGCATTTTTCCTCATTTACTGCAAGCCATTGTGTGTAGAATGTGTGTTTGTGTGTGTGTGTGTGTGTGTGTGTGTGTGTGTGTGTGTGTGTGTGTTTAAGATTAAAGGAGGTATAAAGCAACATGTAGGAACTGGCTTCAGATGTCTTTCAGGATGTTAAATCCTATTGAAAAAATCTCTTATTCAGTCTTATATTCAACTTCCACTCTTACCCACCGCTGCACCAGTCCCTCAGGATGCATTCTCAAGTATGTACTTCCAGTTTGTGGCAGTACATAGTAAACAGGTGAATAATTCTTTTGCCTCCAAAAGCTGGTCCTTTGAAAATAATCAACAAAATAAACAAACCTCTGACTAGACTCATCAGAAAAAGAAAAGGCGAGAAGACACAAATTACTTATATCAAGAATGAAAAGGGAAACACAGGTATAGGTTCTAGAGGTGAGATAAATAAGGAAATATTATGAACCATTTTATTTCAAGAAATGTGATGACTTGGATAAAATTTTGTGAAACACACAAACCAAAATCTCACTCATCAATATCTCACTCAAGAAAAATTGGATCACCCAAATAGTACTATATCTATTAAAGAAATTGAATTTATATTTTAAAACCTTGCCAAAAAATATTCCAGGCCAGGTGGTCTTCACTGGTGAACATTTAAGGAAGAAATAATACTAATTCTCTACCAACTCTCCAGAAAATAACAGTGGAGATAACACTTCCCAACTCATTTTATATGGGTAGTATTAGTACACTGATAGGGGGAAAAAAAGAAAAAAACAGACAAAGACATTATAAGGAAGGAAAGCTATAAACCAATATCCCTTATGAATACTCATACAAACATTTTTAAGAAGAGTTTAGCAAATCAAATACGGCACCAATGACTATATAAAAAGGATGAGACATTTTCACCAAGTCAGGTAAATCCCTGAAATGTAAAATTGGTCCTTAACATTTGAAATCAGATCAGGTTAATTCACTATGTTAGTAGAATAAAAAAGAAAATCCATGTGATCATTTCAGTAGATGAAGAAAGAAAAAAAAAGCATTGACAAAAATTGAACACCTACTCATGGTTAAAACAAAAATATAAATATTTCTACTTTGTTGGCAAAGTAGAAATAAAAGAATATATTCCTACTTTGTCAGCAAAGCAGGAATAAAAAATAGTTCATCAGCCTGACAAAGGGCATCTACAGTGGGTCTTTTCTAATAAATAGGCCTGGAGACAATGACAGATCCAGCAGCAATGAGCATACATCTGTGGTGTCTACATTGTGGTTTTGAAATACCATTTATCATTAAAAGAAGTCAGGGCTTCTCAGAGAAATGGCTGATTGTGGGTCTATGACAGGAAATGTACCAAGTGACCCTGGAGCATCTTGTGATACCAGAGAGCAAAACTGCTACCAAAGACTACCATGATCCAGTCAAAAGGACTCAGGGGTCAACTTATGACACTCTCCATGGCTAAAGAGGGGACAATTTGAGCTTCAGTAAGTGTAATAACTCCAATGGCTTGAAAATACCAAATATGTTTAAATCCGTTATTAGTTCATTAAAAATTATTTCATTTTATAAAATGATAAGACACCTCATTATCTTGAAAACTGGCAAATAAAAGGACAGAATAAAAAAATTGTCCTGATTTTCTTGAGAGGGCCAGAATATGTGCTAACATCAATGTATTAGGGTTCTTCAGAAAAAGAGAACCAATAGGAAAAATATATATACACACCGACACACACATATATATACACACATGTATATATATATATGATTTATTATGAGGAATTGGCTCATAAAATTATGGAGGCTGAGAAGTCCCATGACCTACTGTCTGCAATTTAAAGACACTGGGAAGCGGGAGGTGTAGTTCATTGTGAGTCCAAAGGCCTGAGAATCAAGGGGGTTGGTGATATAAGTCTCAGGGCAAGGGCAGAAGAAGACTGATGTTCTAGCTCAGTAAGGCAGGGAGAAAGAACTTAAACTTCCTCTACCTTTTGGTTCTAATTGGACCTTCAATGGGTTGGATGATGCCCATCCACACTGGGAAGAGCAACCTGCTTTACACAGTCTGTTCATTCAATTGCTAATCTGTTCTGGAAACACCCTCATGGAGACACCCAGAAATGCTCAGTCAGATATCTGGGCATCCCATGAGCAAGTTGAGATGACACATAAAATTAGCCATCACAATCAAAAACAGAGAAAACTAGAAATTATGGGCTTTCTGTTGAAAGAACACATTGCTATCTATACACTGGGGGAAAAAATTAACCTAAATCTGAACAAGGCTCTACATTCAACAACCAATTTTCATGAAATACAGAGGATGGAGGAACATATTAACCTGTATCATGAGAAAGCAATCAGTAAAATTCAGACTTGGGTCACCTAAAGATTGAATAACCTAAGATCTGTCATTAATAAATTGCAGATACACAGGTAGGTGGGGGGTGGAGGGGAAATTTTAGACTAAGGAAATTTATGAAACATATAAAACAGGGGAAACTGATCTATATTTTTAGGGATTCACCCTAAATAATAAAAGTATAAAGAAATACAAGGGAGTGATTACTATAAATATTAAAGATAGTGGTTACTTTGAGAGGGGAGGAAGGAGGTTATGATTGTGGTGATGTATATATAGGGCTTTTGAGTTAGCTGGCAAAGTTCTATTTCTTGACCTTGGTGGTAGTTACATGAGTGTTTGCTTTAAAATAATCCATTAAATCACACTTCTGTTCGATGCAGTTTTCTGTATCTGTTTTATTTTATAATAAAAAAATTTAAAGCCATTATTAAGAAAGTTATTTGAATGGGAGAAGAAATCTGCGCACATATAACCATCAAAGGGGTATATCCAAAACACAGTATCCTGAAAATTCATTAGAAAATGATAATCAACTGTGTTGGAGAAACAGATGGCACAGTCATATTGGTAAATTTATGGAGCATTTTATAAATAGAGAATTTATGAAGTTGAGAGTAGGGTGTAGGGAGACCACAGGTGACCACCCCTATATCTGAAAGGACAAGGAGAGGTAACACTCTCTAGAACCCAGAAACAGAAAAAGTTGTTAGAGTTGCCTGCTGGAAACTGTGGCCTTGGGTCAAAAGATGTAGCCAGCCCCTTGTGACCCTGCAGAGAGGGAATGAGGGGACTAAATACCCTGTTCTCCCTTTCCTCCCTCCCTCCCACCAATGCTCTCCAGGTATGAAGTCAGAAGGTCAGGGAACCCATTGCTGTAATACGTTTGGGTCAGCCTCCAGGGACATAGGGTGGAGTGAAGAAGTTGTGAACAGATCTGCAGGGGCAACTGAAAGATGTCCAGCGCATAAGCCCAGTAGACAAATGATCAAAAGATTTAACAGGAACTCTACAGAGAAGGAAACACAAAAGGCCAAAACTCATATGAAAAGGTGTTTAACTTCATTTGTAATCAGGGAAATGCTGATTAAAACTTCGTGAGATAAAGGCAACAAGTGTTGGTGAGGACATGGAGAAATCAGAACCCGTTTACACTGCTGGTGGAAATGCAGAAGGGTCTACCTGCCGTGGAAAACAGTAGGAAGGGCCCTCAAAAAGTCAAAAATAGAATCACCATATGACCAAGCAATCCCACTTCTGGGTATTCATTCAAAATAAGTGAAATCAGGATCTCAAAGAGATATGAACACTCATGTTTATTGCAGCACTATTGATAATAGACAAGTTGTAGAAACAACCTAATGTCCATCGACAGATGAAGGGATAAAGAAAATGTGTTATATACATACAGTGAAATACTCTTTAGCCTTAAAAAAAAAAGAAAGAAAATTCTGCAATATGTGACAACGTGGATGAACCATGAGGACATTATGCTAAGTGAAATAAGCCAGGTAAAAAAGACAAATACTGCATGATTCCACTCATATGAGGCATCTAAAATAGCCAAATTCATAGAAGGAAAGAGTGGAATAGTGGCTTCCAGAGGCTGGGGAAAGGGAGAAGTGGGGAATTACTAATCAATGGGAATATATTTTCAGTTAAGCAAGATGAATAAGCTCCAGAGATCTGCTGTACAACACTGTACCTATAGTCAACAATTGTTCACTTAAAAATTTAAGAGGGTAGATCTCATGTTACATATTCTTATCACAATAAAGTTAAATTAAATTTAAGAAACATCAAATTAGTAAGAATTTAAGTCTGATAGAACCAAATGTTGGCAAGCATATAAAGTAAGAGAACTCTCTTCCACTGCCTAAGTATGTCAACAAGTATGATTTTGAAAAACAATTTGGCATTATATAATACAGTTAACAATACTCTTATGCTATGACTCAGCAATTCCACTCCTGGGTATGGGTCCTAGAGAAATTCATGCCCAAGTGTACCAGGAGGCATGTAAAAGCAAGCAAACTTACAGCAGTATTGTTTGCTCTAGCCTCAAACTGGAAACAACCCAAATGCCCATCAACTACAGAATGGATATATAAAATCTATTATATTCACATGATGAAATGCTATTCAACATTGACAATGTTGCTACTCACAATAATATGGATGAATCTTAACATTGCTGATTGAAAACAGCAAGACATAAAAAGGACTAAAAGTGACATAAAGTTACAAAACAGGGAAAACTAAATTAAATCATTTAGGCATGCATACTTAGGTGATAAAAGTATAAAACAAAGCAAAAGAGTAATTTTATGAAATTCAGGATAGTGGTTACTTATAAGGAATGAGTTGGATGGAAGGATCACAGGGGTGGAGGTGTTGGGGAATGATCCTGGGATGCTGGAAATGTTCTATTTCTTCATAAGAATGTGTCATATAGTACCAAAAAAAGAAAAAAAGATTTGAAAAAGGTGACCACTAGAAGACTGATTCTAAACTCTATGGGTGTGGGAGAGCCTTAGCTACTTGGTGAATTTTACTATAGGATGATTGATTTTGTTCACTGCTGAATTCCTAGTCCCTTCAAAGTTTTTGCTTCTTGTAGTGTTCAATATTTATTGAATGAATAAATAAATGTTTTCGGATATGTCTTATTATAAGAACTATTTGTGCCTCACTGGCCAGAAATGCCGGAGTCCAGCTCCAGCTGATTCTTGGAGCCCGAGAAGGATGTGTGGAGTCGGCGAAAAGAAAAAAACGAAAAAGAAGACGGACCACTGATGTCTCGTGCATCAGTGGACAACCGACAAAAATTGTTCTCCTTTATTTATACCATGTCTACCCTCTGATTACATAAAACAAACATTTTTCATCAAGTTAATATTAAACTATGAACATAAAATAGATCAATACAATATTTAAATCACTCCCTTTTGATTATACTGAATCATAACTTTTTAAGGAACTACATGTCATTATTTATAAATCATAATCTTTAAAAAAATACCTATCATTCTTCAAAATGAGGAAAATAATGAGTCATCTCAACCGATTGTTCCCAGTCAATCACGGATCATAATCTCCCAGAAAAATACATATCAGTCTTCAAAAAGAAACAAACCTAACCAGCAAGCAAAAGTTCTAAACTGAGGTCTGTGGCCAGTGGCCAGAGTTCTCACGGTTGGCAGCACAAGTGGTTTTTAAGTAAAACATTTAACCCTTACAATATATGATTTACATTATCCATCACCTATTTTGATTTTAATTTTTTATCTTAATCAACTAAAGGCAACAATTATTTTAAAAGACACATCTTTTTATAATATGATTTAACTATATGTGTAAAATGATTCTTTGTTTAATTTTTGAACAACTTATAAGCCCAGACCTAACTGATTTTTTCATAAACAAAACTTTAAATTTTTTACTCATATTTAATCTTACCATACCATATATTTGTCCTCTATATATGGCCCTGTATAAGAAAGAGGGGGTCTAGCAGCTCCTACATATAGCATGCCATTTTCTTCTCTAAAAGCCCACCAAACTTTTAATAGTTAACCAACACAATTGTCTCTGACAGTGAAAACCAAACCCATGGGTGGTAAAATAATGACCAGGGTAACTCATACCTCGGGTAAATTTACAGGAAAACTTATTGTTATTTTATTTTGCTCCACTGCCCCATCTGTCCATCTGTACAGGAAGGCTTCTTGGCTTTTTTGTACCTTCTTTCCGGAACAATGGTTAGAACAAATCATGGACCCAGGTGTACTTTTCAACATTTTTACCTGGGTTTCATTAGTCAAATCAAACTTGTTTTTATTAACTAAAGGCTTCTCAGAAAACCAGTTTCAATAACCAGAAAAAATGTAATCTCATTTGTATCGTTATTAAAAAGTGCAACTACTACCTCATACCAGATGCATAAGAGCATAAACATTCCCATAAAACATCCAATCATTCCCAGGGGGTGGTTGACAAGTACATGCAATCCAGAGAATACCGGCATAGCGATTTTCGGAAAAACTTCCACGGGACCCCTTGCCACACATACGGAGATTCTCCACAGCTCTGCTGAGCGGAGAACCGTTCTCCTTACATTCCCATGCCGGAGTCCACAGACGCATGGCTTCCGACACAGAAAGTAGCATGTAGAAGGTTGGGGGAAGCTCTTAGTTTCCCCAGGTCTTCAGGACTCCTCAATTTGCAAACTTGACTGAGAGTTCAGTCTGCTGGTTGATAGGTCTCTGAGGTATCCCAAGGTATCTGTACTGAGATGAATTTTGTTATGCCTCATACCCATATCATCACTTCTGCTAATTCTTGTGTTAGCTAATACTTTTATTGCAAAATAATAACACTTCTTTACAATGGGGATTATTATACCCATTTAGTAGATGAGGACTATGGTGAATATGGTTTGTTTTCTTTTCATACATTCTACTCATCTTCAGTTATGTAGCAGCCAGGCTGATGGATAAGACTTACTCCCACTTTCAACTCCAGAAGTGGGCCTTGATTAGTCAAGAGCAGGGGTTGGCAAACTTTTTTTTTTTTAAAAAGCCAGTTAGTAAATATTTTAGGCTTTGCAGGCCATAAGATCTCTGTCCCAATTACTCAACTCTGCCAACATGGCATGACAGAAGCTATAGATAATCCATACACAAATGAACATGGCCATGTTCCAAAACAACTTTATTTATAAAAACATGTGGCAGGCCAGGTTTGGCCCCTGGCCCATAGTTTGCCGACCCCTGGCCTAGAGCAGTCTTTCTTAACTAGGTTCCTCACCTGAACTGCCCAACATAGAAAATTGTTTGAATGATAGTGCTCTCAATTTTCCCAAGGATGGCAAAGATCTTAGAGCAGTGATTCTCAGTCTGGTTCCCAGTTCTTGCAGCATCAGCATCACCTTCCAACTTGATATAAATGTAAAGGCTCAGGACCCACCCCTGAATCAGAGACACTGGGGGTGGGGCTCAGCAATCTGTGTTTTAACAAGTCCTCCAGGTGACTGATGCACACTCGAGTTTGAGAATCACTGTTCTAGGCTGAGTCTAGGGTCTAGAGTAATCAAGAAAAGTTCTTCCCACCTGCCACAATGTAAATTCAGGAATGTAGCTAAATCAGTAAATGGGATTTCCCTAATCACGGGGACTGGTTTAAGAGTGATCTAACACAGGGGAAATTTTCAAAAAACTTAACCAGCACAGCAAGAGCACCAACCAATCGAAATGGGGGCCAGCCACGGTACCACAGAAGGGTTCTGAAGGCCCCCTCTGACACCCAGCATTAATCCTTTCCTTGCAGAAGCACGCAGTAGTCTGCAGGGTTCTGAGGGAGAAGCCAGAGAGGCCAGGGTAAGTGAGACATTTGAGGAGCAAATAACTATTAGGTACTGAAGTAGCTATTTGCCAACTGTATCAAAGTGTTTCACTATTTTTACAATTGGTTCAGCTGTATCAGTGCATACCAGCTGCAAAGCCATCCTGGTTCAATTGGCACAAGCCTCAACATTTAACTTCAGTGACTGTGGAAACAGTGCCCTGTTCCCCTGAGTGTGGTTGTAATCTGTAAGATACCAACCTAAAGATGAAGGCAACACAGGGAGGAGTACACAGCTGAGAGAATCAGAGCGGAGCTGCATCCCTGAAGGAGCCACTCCCAGAGCTCATCCTATTCTGGATCTTCCATTTATATGACCCAGTTTGAGTTGAATTTTCTAGCTTTGCATCTGAAAGTGTCATATCTGAAAAAACTAAAAGGAGGCCCAGAGAAGTATCATAAGGAAAACATGCTTCCAAAGGCACTAGCAAAATGTTCCCTTGTCTTTCTGAAGTTCTGGTAGTACAGACCCTCCTTTCTTCATCCAGTGTCTGGTGGGGAAACAGCTTAGCACCCTTCGCCCCAGTTGTGTGTTGGGCTGGCTGCAATGCTTGTTTATTAGTGAAATGCATCTGATCAGAGAGGCCCGCCTGACAAGTTCATTACATATCAATTTAATTAGCTGATTTACATTTAATTTACATTTCAATTAATGTCTTTAGCAACAAAATGCTGCCTTAATAGGGTAATTGCCTGTTAGGCAATATGTAAAAGAATAAATAGTCACATTCTGAGGAAGAATTCCTTTTTTCAATTTTTTATTACCATAAATAACTGAAATAATTATTGCTCTTAAGGGCCACGTCCTCGTTTCCTTCTGGGCCTAATTATAAAGACTTAGTACCTCATTAAGCAAAATGGGTTTGGAGTCACAGAAAAACATTACTGCAATCTTGACTCATTAGTTTCAACAAAAGAGGGGAAAACTGTGATAGTAGGCAGTTTGCGGGGCTGGGGGATTTAACTGTTAATACAGGCAAGTCTCGGCCTTTTTGAGCCACCCCATCATGAAAGTGGAAGGTGTTTTTGTCCTGCACACCTGTTGGAATGAAGGTCTGAAGGATACTCAAACAGCCTATGTTAAGTATTTTTAGAGATGAAGAGCTCATTAGCTCTTGAGGCAGACATGATAGAGCTTTGAGTTTTAAAAGTTTTTCCTTATATCGAGATAAAGCCCATCTCCTTCCTTAAAATAATTGTAGAAGGTGATAGGTTCTGGATGTGACCGGTGCCATCTTGGACGTGACCCGTGCCATTTTAGAGACACTCAGCACAAAATGGCCACCAGCCTTTCCCTTATGAGAAACCTTATGGTTTCTGAGTAGAAACTCCTCTTCAATAGCAACAAACCCCTCTCCCACCCCCACACCTGGTGCTGTCTTCCATTTTGAGTGCAGCTGGCAGATTTTCTTTCTTTAATAAAACTTGACTGGTACCCGACATTTCAGCTCACTTTCTTTCATTTTGGTGCTGAAACCCAGGAAGGGTTCTGGCCGATGTTCTTGGATGATCCCCACCTGGGATGATTGGCCCTCGGCCACCCTTCCCGGACCTGCCAAACTGGGTACCTCCAGGACTCTCTCCTTTTGCCGTTTCAGACCAACGCGTCCAACATTAGCTTCAATTCAGGGTGAGTCAGTGAGTCATTCCTACCTCCATGGGTTCCCCCGACTCTCTCTCTCCCCTCTCACCCCCGAAGCCCAGGCATCTGGCCAAAGGAACCTCTCTCATGCCTCCCAGCTATTGGAGGATGCTCCACTAGCCAGTCGGTGGCTCCTTTCTCAAAAAGAAGGCACACACCAAAGAGGACGCTCCTTGGTGTTACCCTTCTTCTACTGGCACTGATCACCCCCTTTCTCACCCTCTAAATGGGATCCTCACAAGCCAAACCTCCACACTCTATGCCCTTGGGGTGTCTCCTGGCCAATTTAGCCCTTGGCCTCCAGGGAGACTTTAAACCTAAAAGTCTCATTTTCTACTGTAAGCCATGCTCTCCACCTCTGGGCTGTCTCCTGGCCAACCTCTTGGTCTCCAGGGAGATATTAAACCCGAATGCCTCACTTTACAATCAGGTTTGGCCTAAGTACAAACTAGACAATGGATTCCAGTGGCCACAAGATGGCACTCTCCATTTAGATACTCTCAGAGATTTAGACAGCTTTTGTAACCAAAATGGCAATGTCAGAGAGATTCCTTATATTCAAGCCTTCTTCTATCTCTGAAGGTGTTCTTCTCTCTGTCAAAACTGTCCTACGTCTCAAATTCTCCTAGCTCATGCCCAACCTCCCCTTCTGGACTCAGATGAATCTTTTCATCCGTCAGACCACTCTACTCCCCGACCACCTCCTTATGCTCCAGATCCTTCACCAGCCCCCTCACCTTTTCCTTTTCTTTCCCCTACCTGGCCTCAAGACACTCATCCTCAGCCACCTAATGCCTCTCCTTCTCCCCCTTCATCAGGTAACAACCCCGCCTCTGCTCCAGCTTCTTTATATTCCCTCCGTGAGGTGGCTAGGATGGAGGGAATTGTCCGGGTCCATACCCCCTTTTCTCTTTCTGATCTCTCCCAAATCAAAAAACGACTGGGATCTTTCCAGTCTGACCTGGACACCTATCTTAAGGAATTCAGATATCTCACCCAGTCTTATGATCTCACCAGGCATGATATTTTTATGATTCTCACTACTACTTTGTTCCCTGAGGACAGGGAGCAGGTCTGGATAATGGCCCAACAACAGGCAGACGAGGTACATGACCAAAATAATACGTGGCCTGTGGGAGCCATTGCTGTTCCTTGCACAGACACAAATTGGGACTACCAGGCCAGCTACAGGGACCAGGATCTCCAGGATAACATGATCACACACCTACTTCACGGCCTCCAAAAGGCTACTCACAAGTTGGTCAATTATGACAAACTTAGAGAAATCACACAAAGATCCACTAAAAATCCCAGCGAATTCCTAACCCACCTCTCTGAGGCTTTACATAAATATACACATATAGATCCAAACTCCCTTGCAGGCATGGCTCTATCACACTCTCATTTCATTACCCAATCAGCCCCTGACATTCAAAAACAAACTAAATAACTTGTGGATGGTCCAAATACAACCCAATGAGACCTCCTCAATGCTGCTTTGAAGGTTTTTAACAATAGAGAGAAGGGGGAGAAGAAAGATCGTTACAAAAGAGATCAGGCCAAATACCAGCACCTGGATAATGCCATCCAAGGCTCACACACTCCTAAGCCAGCTGCCTCTAGGGGCTAGCCACCCAGGAACTGCTTCAAAAGCGGTTAACTGGGCCACTGGACACAGGTCTGTTCTAACCCCAGGCCCCCTCCTGGGTCCTCTCCTCACTGCAAACAGCCAGGTCACTGGGGGGTTGACTGTTTCACTTGCCAGATAGGGAGTGGCCCAGTCCCCAATCCACAGCCTTTGGCTACACAGCTATCCTTACTGGAACTTCTTGGATTCACCCAAGAGGAGGACTGATGATACCCAGGGCCTGAGGCCCCCACAGAGATCACCACATGTGAGCCCAGGGTAACTCTCCTCATAGCAAGTAGGCCAATCTCTTTTGTCATCAATACAGGGGCCACTTACTCTACCCTTCCTGAATATGGACCAACAACCCCATCCTCTATCACAATAGTAGGGGTCACAGGATCAGAATACCACCCATGGATCACTCAACCCCTTTCCTGCACTCTATATCACACCCAATTCACATACAAATTTTTAATAATGCTTCAATGCCCATCCCCCTTACTGGGATGGGACATTCTTTCCAAATTCAAAGCTACCCTTACCCTAAACACTTTAACTCCAGCTACAATACTCCTGTTACAGGCTGTATCCAGACCTGGCCACTGAGGCTTCCACCTTCCCCTTCCCCTCGGATAAGATTAATCCCATAGTATGGGACACTTCTCCCTCTATTGCTATGCACCATTCCCCTATCCTTGTTAAGGTGCAGAACCTCTCTATGTTCCCTAATGTCTCACAATACCCCATCACTAACAAACACCTAATAGGCTTAAAACCCACCGCACACAAACTCCTTTCTTCTCATCTCTTACGGCCTACCCACTTGCGTTTCAATACACCCATTCTTCCAGTTATAAAGCCTAATGGCTTATACTGTTTAGTTCAAGACCTCAGGGCCATTAATGTGGCCATTTTACCCATAACCCCAATCATTTCTAACCCCTATGCTCTTCTATCCACAAT
Source organism: Cynocephalus volans (assembly GCF_027409185.1). Classification (NCBI taxonomy): domain Eukaryota; kingdom Metazoa; phylum Chordata; class Mammalia; order Dermoptera; family Cynocephalidae; genus Cynocephalus; species Cynocephalus volans. Next base: position 40,164,145 of record NC_084467.1, on the reverse strand, counting down.
CCCAATAACAACCCATTTCTTCTATGCATCGTTCCCAATGACTCACCTGGACAGTACTACCTCAGGGGTTTTGGGATAGCCCCCACTTCTTTGGCCAGGCCTTAGCTCAAGACTTCCTCCAACCTCTAGACCTCCTCCTTTGCAGCCCCTCCTATGAGGATTCACAGGACCACACTGTTGCTCTCCTTAATTTCCTGGTCTCCAGGGATATCAAGTGTCCCCCAGCAAGGCCCAAATTTCTTCTCCTTCAGTCACTTATTTGGGAGTCCACCTTACCCCCAACACCAGAAAAATAATGGTGGATCACAAGAGTTTAATTTCTGAACTCCCTACTCCTACCACAAAGGGTGAAATCTTTTCTTTCTTGGGGCTTGCAGGGTATCTTTGCCTATGGATTCCTAACTTTGGCACGCTAGCAAAACCACTTTATGAGGCAGCCAAGGGGGATTCCTGCCATTCCTTTAGATCCCACAAAGCCTGTTCATTCTCCTTTCCAGTGATTAAAAGCCACTCTCCTCGCAGCCCCAGCTCTATCCCTCCCAAACTTACGTCATCATTTTATCCTATACATCACCAAAACCCAAGGATTGGCTGATGGGGTTTTGGGACAAGAGGAAGGAGATATTTTATCCCCTCTTGCATACCTCTCTAAACAACTAGACACCACAGCCCAGGGGTGGGCCCCCTGTTTACAGGCCTTGGCGGCAGTCACCCTTTTAACACAAGAAAGCTCTAAACTAACTTTTGGACAACAAACAGTCAAGACCTTCTTAGCCATAAGGCCAAGTCAATTCTCTCCCCTTCCCATCTGCAACTTATTCACCTTACTTTCATTGAGAATTCCCAATTTTCCTTCAAACCTTGGCCTCCTCTAAGTCCAGCCACTCTCATCCCAAAACACTCATGACCCTTAGAACATAATTGCATGGAAGCTTTAGACCTCTTTTTCAATTCCTTTCCACACATCTCCCTGCATCCCATTAGGCGGCCCCAACATACATGTTCATAGATGCGAGCACCACCTTCATGCCTTGCCCCTGGGCTGGTTATGCCATAGTAAATCTAACACAAACTATTGAGGCTGCCCCGCTGAAAACCACTTCCCAACAGGCAAAACTCATTGCCCTCACCCATGTTCTCATTCTGACAAGTAACAAATGAGCCAATATATACACTGACCCTAAGTATGCGTACTACATCCTACACTCCTGCACGGTCATGTGGAAGGAGAGAGGATACATAACCGCTCAAGGAGGGCCCATAAAAATGGACATCTTATCAAGTTACTTCTTGAGGCTGCACAACTCCCAAAGGAGGTTGGGGTTATACACTGCAGAGGACCAAACCTCCAACAACCCCATAGCCCAGGGAAACAAACTGGCAGGTCTAACTGCAAAACAGGCTGTTCAGTCACCAGGCCTCCACTCTTCCTCTCCTGCTCAGGTCCTTCTCATGGCTCCTATACCCTTACCCCAATACACACCCCAAGAAATACAACACCTCCAACAGTTGGGAGCACAGAGGAAGGGCAACTGGTATCCTCTCTCTGGTCCTCCCTACCACACAAGCTGAGCAAATCCTTTTAGATTTCCATAATTCACTTCATGTAAGCTATGAGCCCCTACTACACCTTCTTCAGCCCTTATATTACTCTCCCCATGTGGCCAAGTTACTTAAACAAATCACTCAAAATTGTCCTTTGTGTACTCATTGCTTCAATCAAGGTGGCCTCCAAGTTCAGTCCCTTCCAACCCACCAAACCAAAGGATACACTCCTGGCCAGGACTGGCAAATTGACTTTACTCACATGCCTCCCCACAAAAGGACACACTATTTTCTAACCTTAGTAGATACCTTTTCAGGTTGGATTGTGGCCTTTCCATGCACTTCAGAGGATGCAACAGCGGTAACACATGCTCTCACCTCAGAAATCATCCCTCGTTTTAGCTTGCCCACCAGCGTCTAGTCTGATAACGGCCTGGCATTCACTTCCCAGATTACACAACTCACAGCACAGGCCTTACATATCAAATGGGACTTACATATACCATATTGGCCTCAGTCATCAGGCAAAGTAGAAGAAGCCAATCACCTCATAAAAACACACCTCACCAAACTGTCCGTGGAACTTCACCTCCCTTGGACCCAACTTCTCCCTCTAGCACTCACTCGCCTACAGGCTGCCCCCTGCAAGCCCACAGGCCTCAGCCCCTTCGAATTTATGTACAGTAGACCCTTCACTCTTGTACCTCTCCCTTTCAGCTCATCACCTTTAGGCCAGTATCTCCCTACTCTCACTCATTAGGGATCTTCTTAGGGAACAGGCCAACCTTCTATTACCTCATCCTTTCCCCACCACCCCCTCAGACTTTAAACTGAGCCCAGGACAGCAAGTGTATATTAAAACCCGAATCCCAAAGCCCCCCTCACCATGTTGGGAAGGGCCTTATACAGTACTTCTCACCACCCCCATGGCAATAAAAGTACTAGGAAAGGCCCCTTGGAATCACTTATCCTTGGTAAAACTAGCACCTGAGAATTTACCCCAAAATCTGTTAACACCAAGCCAGAGGGGTCCCTCTGCTCAACCCCCAACCCAACATCTCCTTAAACTTCATCCATTTTAGGACCCACAAAACTGAAAATCTCCAGGACCTCCGCTTTTCCCCCAATCCCAGATGGATGATCTTTCCCCTGGTGATTATCCTCTCACTCTTGCAGGCCCGCTTCTCGTCCTTCACACAGGAGCTGCTCCAAGACTGGTCCCGACCCGCCACCTCCAGTGTTGAAGACATCCTTGAGTGGGTAACTGAATTAGCCTGGCAGGGTGCCCTCTGCAATTACACCCTCGATGAGGTTACCCTCTACTCCTTTTTCCTACTATGCACCCTCTCAACCTCTCAGCCCCTGAACACTTGCCTTTTCTCTTCCTCCTGCTTCGTTTCCTAACAAAGACATATGTCACACCCTGTTCACAATGTATAACCAAGGTCTTGGTGGGTGGAAGGATGCTTTCCAACCTCTCGGGTCTGCTACCCAGAATCTTCAGGTGAACCCTACAGGACACATTCACATCCCTGACATACGTTCCCACAACATGCTATGACCAGACAACTGCCACATCATGTTCTTATGTGGTAAAAACTATTGGATAGCTCTTTCCAAAGGGGATTCTGCTGGAGTCCATTGCCCTCCCCAATAAAAACATTTCTGCTTCACCCAAACTATTCACTTGGGCTATAGTGATGAGGGACGACTTCAGGACAAAACACATCAGACCCCTAACCATGATGGGACTTATCCTTCTTCTAGGTTCCTGTCTCTTTTGGTGTTTCTCTAGTTTCTTACAGGAATGTATGCAGGCCTTCACGAGTCAAAAGGTCACTGGATTCTTCATGAGAGGAAGATATCAGCCCTCAGAATCAGCGACCCTTCCCCAAAAGAATACAGCCCCCCAACACAAAACCAATACCTGCCACCTGTTTTACCTGCCAACATAAATCTTTTATTTTTTTCATATCTTTGCCCATCTCCAGCAGGAGTAGCTTCAGAAGAATGAGACCTCTGCCCCTTTTCCCTTCTCCCTATACTTAAAAGGCAGGAATGACAGGTTCTGGACGTGACCAGTGCCATTTTACACACACTCAGCACAAAATGGCCTCCAGCCTTTCCTTTATGAGAAACCTCGTGGTTTCTGAGAAATAGAAACTCCTCCACACCAGCACCAAACCCCTCCCTGATTACTAGTCAGCCTTCCTTACAGCCTACATAAGCTCTCCCACCCCCACACCTGGTGCTGCTCTCCATTTTGAGCACAGCCCCGCAGATTTTCTTCCTTTAATAAAGATTGATCGGTACCTGGTGTTTCAGCTCACTTTCTTTCAGTAGGTGCCTGCTAGAGATGTTTTGCAAGAGATATAATTATTATATCATCATAATTGTGTAATAAGAGACACCGGCAGCTGTGTCACAGAATAGGTAGGAATAGAAAAAAGCTGGGAACTGCAAAGGGGCAAATGGTCTGAGAAGAGGAGAGAATGAGACTTGTATTTTGAGAATTCAGGAGGTAAAGCTGCCGTACACCCAGGGCGAATACTAGGGGAGGGGAATGGACAGAGGTTTGGGTCATGAAGAGTCAGACACCAGGGTCACAGGGCAAATGGGGCTGGCTTGTTACTGGAGAGGTGGCTATGTGTCTCCCAGGAAGTTGCCTTCTTAGAAAATTTGCTGAAAGAGAAAGTTTTAAGAACTGAAAACTTTGGCTTAAGGGTGGGATCTCTTTAGGCTAGGATTATCCTCCCTTAAAGAACCTTGGCACCGGCTACTGCCAATTCCGCAGTCAGCCCGCATCTTTTGTACTCTGCTGGGCTGTCCTCAACAGTGCCACCGCGTGGGAGCAAGACGCAACAGCAGCGGTGGAACACAGGTCCTCGGTTCTGCCTCCATTTGGCTGTGAAAGCTTAATGGACCCTTGTTTCAATTTGATTCTTAGACAATCAGAGGAATGAAGGAAGGACTCCGGAAAGAGCTACTGGACTTCCAGAAAATAACTTACATGGGGGTTGGGGGAAGGAGGGAACTTGATTATTTAATTAGAAAAAAAGAGAGACCATATTTTCTCCCTAATATTTTGTAAGCATTCATTCCAGTTATATTACCACTGGTCCTAGCTTTCCCCTCTCTCCCACTCAGAACCAGTCTGCTCCATGTCACTCCTTCAGAAACTAAACGAGAGGATTCGGTTCCTCATTCCACCTTTGCTCATTCCTGAAAAACATTTCCAGAGTAAACACTTACAATTTCTCTCAACCACTTTTTTTATTTTCTTCGAGTAAGGTTTTCAGATCCACTGACACCTTAGCCACTCTAGTCTGGAGCTTATCTGATTTATTGATAGCCCTTTTGAAACAGATACCAAAATCCAAAGGCAAACTCCACAACACAGTTCAGAGTAAAAGCAGTATCAGAGCGGCAGCAGCAGGTCCTCACCAGCAGGGGGCGTCTAGAAGTCCTCTTGTGCTTCCTGTTATTTTTCTGATAAGATTTGAACAGTGAGTCTGTCTCAGCCCTACCAGACCAACTCTTCTCCTTTTTTTTTTTTTTATAACAAGTGTTTGGTAACACTTTCTTTTCTATATGCAATTCACAGAAAATATAACTTCCCTGCACACTCGACTTTTAAAAACTCATATATCATATTCTAACTGTAATATAAAGGAGAAATAAAATGGAAGTAATGTAATATAGAGTAACATGTATTTCCATATCTAAATGCTCTGGCACGATGACATAAAAAGATTTAATGAAATAGTGCATACTTTCATCTCTTCATAAAATTACCTGAATATGAGAACTGCAAATGCTAACCGACTCAATCAGTTATGTTGAATTGGTGATTTAAGTGCATGATATGCTTTTCTAAACTCTTGTACAACTCGGTAGAATTCTGAACAAAACAAAATATAGTCTTCTTCTGATTTAGAAGGAAGTTATGTTCCTGGAAAATTTTATCTGTATTAAAACCATGCAAAAAAAGACCGAATTTATATGTGAAACAAAGTTAGGCTATGAACTAAGATATTTTTATAAACAACTTTTTCACCTATAAGAGTATTTGGAGAGATAGGATTTGGAGACGATGGACAATTCCTCATTGTGTAGGACTACCTGGCATTTATGAGTCTTGCCCACTAAGTGCCAGGAGCATCACTAAATTGATGTGACTATCATTTTTAAATGGCCTACAAATTTCTGAAACACCTACAGGGAGAAATCATCCCCACAGAGAAACATTTGCCTAAAGCAATGCAGATTTATGCCTCCTTTCCCCAATTCTCCTTGAACTAGGATTTCTGTCTTGAATCCCAACTTCCTGACTTCCTCTTATTACTGCCCAGTGACCTCAGGATATACGACTGGTCCAGTTCCTGTATTCTCAGCTGCTCCTTACTGGGTAGATTACTGAGGACTAAAGACTATCATCATACTCTGAAGATCATACAGACTACTGTTCCTTGGTGGGAGCCTTCCTTATGGATCATGAAAGAGTCCTGCTTGTCCCCGTGGGAACTGTAGCCCTCTGACAGTGTCCCACTCCTATTCCTGGCACTCCTCATGTCTGTGCTCGCCAGCCTGAATTCCAGCAGCCAGCACTGAGATTCTCTGCTTTCTCTACCTCCTGGTGCCCTATCTGCCCACATGGCAGGCGGAAGGGCCAGCATTAACACTCTCAACCAATGGCTGATAGGGATGGGTAGATAAAGACCCCAGATTCCTCGCCCCTTGGCAGGATAACTCTGATGTATATCCTAATATTCTACACTGGCTCCCGTTGTTCCTCAGTGGGATTAAGCTCCAATTGCGCATGGTGGAAACTTACTTGATAATGTACCCTTTAGTGGCCTATTTCCTTCTCTGATTAATGTTTCCTGGGATCACCTCATCAGTAAACTACTTGCACTCAAATAATTATCTGACTGTTCTGGGGAATCCCAAACTAAGACAGGAACTCTGAAGGGGGTGCGGTGGGGAAGGCTTCCAGGAATCCCATCTGTATAAAGACCCAAAGACCTGGCATTTATAAATCTTGCCCACTAAGTGCCAGGAGCATCATTCAATTGATGTGATTGTCATTTTTAAATGGGTTACAAATTTCTGAAACACCTACAGGGTGAAATCATCCTTACTAAAAATAGGGAGGAGGACTTTGGGGCCTGATGGCTGAGCCATTACTGGCACTTAAATCCTCAAGCAAATTCGATCTCACAGGATGCCCTCAAGCAGGATCCATGGGTTTTCAAAAAAGTCATTCTAGAGGAGGAGGCCCAAGACTCACCTTGAGGTTTTTGCAGGTTTGTGAGTTGGCAGGGAAGAATCGCATTTCACAGTTGGTACTGGATGCTTCCACTCAATTATTTCACCTCGGTCTGGGATGACATGACCCACGCTCATCAAGAATGAATATGAACATCAGAAATAACTGTCTTTAGCAGATTGCCAGATGTGCCGATGTCTGACTGAGGGAGACGTTTTCACCGGCTGGAGAGACTCTTCCTTTAAGGATCCTTGTTATAGGGAGAGCAGAGAAGCAGGCCAGCAAGTGAAGAGCAGCTCTCAAGAGTGACAGTAATGGTGGCAGAGGTGTGGCTCACTGTCCTTCTTTTGCCATGATAGTAGCATCAGTCAACAAACAAGGCCTCAAAGGATGGAGTGGAGAGTGACTGGGGCACCCACAGCCAGATGGCTTCAGTGGTTCCTGAGGACACCTTTATCTACCAAATATCAGTAGGGAAGGGAAAGATCTGGGGCAGGCTCTGAAATCCCAGTGGCTTTGCTGGGGTTGTAGTGGGTGCATCTTGAGGGAGAAGCCTTCGGTGAGGATAACTATACTCTCATTCATCAGCAGGGCTCGGGTACTATAGTCTGATGGAGCAAGGGTCACATTTTCCTTGAGTTAGCACATTACAAAGATGCCCTGTAACTGCAAAGTAGACAAGAGCTTTCTTTTCCTCTTTACAGTTTATTGGCAAAGTATCAAATGTTTTATAGGGCAAATACTGCCACCCGCCCAGCTGTGTTCAGCGGTTTCTGCCAGCGGGGATGTTTCAGTTGGGACTCACTCTAGGGTAACTTGAGGTTTAAAAGCCTGCCTCTGAATGCCCCTCTTCATGCCCTTTAAATGTTGCAAATCAAAGAGGCACACAGGGAGGCTTGGCGATTGGCAGACTTCCTGCCATCGGAATGAGAATATATAGCCCTTTGAGCAGATGAAGAGGAAAGAGGAACACAAGCAGCTTATCCAGGCAGTCCGAGGCCCCAGTGGACCAACAGAGCAAATTCCCTGGCTGAGGTCAGGCTGGGAGACTGATGACACCACACTGTATTAGTCCGTTCAGGTTGCTTACAACAAAATACTTGGGACTGGGTAATTTATAAAGAAAGACAAAATTTATTGCTCACAGTTTTTGAGGCTGGGAAGTCCAAAGTCCATCTGGTGGTGGTGACCGTGACCCAGGGGTCTCACATTGCAAGATGGTGGAAGCAGAGAGAGACAGACAGACTCTCTTCTTTTAAAGCCCTCAGAAACACGCCCCTGACCACCATTTTTAATCCATTCACTACTGCAGGGTCCTACAATCCAATCACCTCTTCAAGGCTCCACCTTTCAACTACCATAATAGGATTTCCCACCCTCTTAACAGTCACAGTGGGGGCTAAGCTAATACATAAAACTTGGGGACACAATTCAAGATTCAGTGAATTTTGCGGGGACATAATTCAATCCACTACATACCTGTAGAGAAGTCTCAATTTTATTTTTCCAAACAAACACAATTCTGTACATAAGAGGAATTAATCCATCTGCTTTAAGATAACAATTTATTTCTTCCCACTTGGTCTTTTCCTGATGCTTTTCCCTCTTCCCTCTTCTGCCCTTCCAGTGAGCTGTGTTCCCTGTACAGCTTTGACAAAATGTTGAGGAAATCGAGAACACACAGGAAGATTTATGGGAAACAGGACTTCAAGGGCTATGAGAAAAGGGAGCTCTAAGGCCTGTCCTGCATGTGGTGCTGGTCTGGGTCCTGGGTAATGAGAAGAACAACTAGGTGGGGAGTCCTGGCATCACTACCAGACTGGGGGTGCTTCAAGGACAAAGGAGTGTTCTTATTCTTTTCTTTCCTTTTTCCCCCCCCCAAAAGATGACCGGTAAAGGGATCCTAACCCCTGACTTGGTGTTGTCAGCACCATGCTCTCTCAAGTGAGCCACGGGCCAGCCCTTATTCTTTTCTGTATCCACATGCTTGGTGGCTCAGATTCAAGAAATATTTGATGAAGGGAGGAGAGAGAAGGAAGGAGAGACATATTAACACTGAAATTACTTCATTTTATAAAAGAAATTCACGTAAATCTTTCTGTGTCTTCATTTCAAAGGAATCTCCCACTTTTCTATGACACATTACACCTTCTTCTATCAGGCACATTTCCTCCAAGGGAGATGTGTTAGTCCACCTATTCAAGGCCAGCCCCTCCACCTGTGCCCGTCCCCAGACTTTCCCGAGTCCTCCAGAATATAGCTTCAATAGCCCTATTCCCAATAATCAACTTTCTGATTCCTGGTTGTAGCCTCTAACTCTCTACTGCCTCTTTTTGCTCAGCCTATAATCATACTTGTTTCTCCCATCCTGAAACACCTGAAACACACACACACACACACACACACACAGGCACAGAATGAAGACTAGACATCTATACTTTTTAAATTTCCCCAGGTAATTCTAGTGACAATTGAGAACCAGTGAGTGAAGCCCGTCATGAGTATCCCTTTCCCATTTCTGACACATTCCACTTCTAGCCCTCCTACATCTGCAGGACGCTATGTGACCTAGCAAGCAGAGGTCTGGTGGGAGGCTTCTGGAAAGGCTTTTATTTTCCTATAAGAAGAGATAGGCATGACTTTCCATTTCTTTGCTGCTGCCCTTTCTTCTTTCTCCTGTTGTGAATGTGGACAAGCAGCATGAAGTCAACCAGCATGAGGACCAATCAACCAACCACCCCCAAAACATGCTAAAGACAGTGAAATGAAAAGATAGAAAAGGCCTAGGCTTCCAGACCAGAAGAGTTTCTGCAGCACCTCTCTCCTAATCACCTTCAGCCTTCTTGTTATATGAGATAATTAAATATTTTTATTTTTTAAGCCAACAGTAATTGAGTTTTCTATTTGCAACTAAATCCAATTCACCTGAGTATTTGGTGTTTTCTTATGCTGAATGCTATTATAATTTTTTATCTCCTTGAAGAAAGAGAAATATAACCCATGCTAATATTCAGAGTTCAGAAAACAAGTATATTTAGGATGAAAGTGTTCAATGGATTTGAGATGAATTTTTTTTACTGGTTGTGTAAGTACTATGTTGCTAGGACTGCCATAACAAAATACCACATGCTGTGTGACTTAAACAACAGAAATTAATTTTCTCACAATTCTGGAGGCTAGACGTTCAAGATTGAGATGTCAACCGGGTTGCCTCTCTTCCTGACTTGTAGATGACCATTTTCTTTCGGTGTCTTCACATAGTCTTTCCATTTTGCGTGTCTGTGTCCTAATCTCCTCTTCTACAAGGACACCAGTAATATTGGATTAGGGCCCACTGCAATAATCTCATTTAACCTTAATTACCTCTTGCAAGGACCTGTCTCCAAATACAGTGACATTCTGAGTTGCCGAGGGTTAGGACTCCAACAAAGGAATTTTGGAGAGACGCGATTCATCCCATAATTTTAATCATCCCAGATGATTAAAATTTGCCCAGAAACAGGGTTCGTGACTGGCTTAGACCAGTGGTTGTAAATCCTGATTATAATCACGTGGTAAAATTTTAAAATATGTATAGATGCCCAGGCCTCACTCCCAAAGGTTCTGGTTTAATTGTTCTTGGGTGGGATCAGATACATATTTAATTTTAGGTATTGTTATCCATGATTTCTTTAACTAAGAGGAGCTTAAATCGATTTTTAAGAAGTTTCCTATTTTATCTGTAAAAAGCTCGGAACTTTGAGGGAGAGGTGAGAAGCCAACTTTGTTCTGATGAATAGAAGTTGAGAGAAGAGCAATATAATGGTGGGGGTCAGGCCGCACATTTGTTCAGAAAATGGAGGAAGACCTGACTCTTCTCCACTCTTCCTGATAAGACCAGAGGAAATGAGATACCCAAAGGCATTAGCAACCACACTGGTTTGAGGAAGAACACCTAGAATGGAATACCTAGGGCTGCAAGGAATGAGATGACAGTCACTTGGTGCTAATATGACCCTTAAGTTTTCTGTCACACCCTCAATTAATAGACCTGATTCATTTTCAGGGACTGGTATCAGAATTTAATTTTGTTGAAATTTACAGGTGGCCTAGGATGGACAGAGAGGGGATGTTTATCAATTAAATGTGCTAAGAAACCATCTCCAACAGACACTGCACAGGAGTTATTCATTTCCTGAGAGCATGGCTTTAAAAGACCTCTGAGGTCACTATTTGGGTTATGATTTTAAAATTTGTGATTTCTGTTGCAAAACTGATTGTAGACCAGTTCCAGAAATTTGTAGTCAGCCTGTTTCACTTCTGTCCCACCTGCATATTTTCACCAAATCAAGTACTGTATTAGTTTCCTATTGCTGCTGTAATAAACTATCCCAAATCTAGTGCCTTAAAACAACACAAATTATCTATCTTACAGTTCTGAAGATCAGAAGACTGAAATGGGTGTTACACGGCTAAAATCAAGATATTGGTGGAGCTGGTTCCTACTGGACTTTGTAGGGGACAATCCATTCCCTGGTTTTTCAAGTTTCTAAAGGCTGTCCTTTATTCCTTGGCTCATGGCCCCACATCACATAACCTTTTTCCTTCTGTTGCCATCATCATAGCACCTTCTTTTTGATTCTGACTCCTACTTCCCTTCTGATTATATCAGGTCCACCGGGATAAATTAGGATAATCTCCCCATGTCAACATTATTAATTTGGTGACATCTACAAAATCCCTTTTGCCACGGAAGTTAACATTGACAGGCTTCAGGGATTAGGGTGCAGACTTCTTTGGGAGGCCATTATTCTGTTTACCACAAGTACCCAGTGTCCCAGATACTTAAAGCTTGTAGTTGTGGACAAAAGTAAGTGCTGCCTACATCAGGACCTTCCTCCCCCCAGCAATTTCCCAGCTCCAACATTAGAAGAGGACCCTTCTCCATCCAGAAACTCTTCCCAAGATGGATGTGGGTTATCGTCGGTGTGATGTTCATAGTTCATCGTGCAGTTGCCTGAGTCCTTATCATTACTGTAATGAAGAAGGGAGGGTTCAGTCTCAGGAGGCCATCCACCAGGTTGGGCACTGGAAAGTAATGCCCAATTCCAGCAGACACAGTTTGTAACTAGGGCTCAGAATTTCATAGTGTGCTCTCCCCTCCCACCTCTTATTTTTTAAAAGCAAGTGGCCTAGTACATGTCCATTTTCTCTAAGGCTATTACTTGAGAAATTGGAAATGAATCTTTATTGGCTTAATACTTACTAAAACTCAGCCAGAAGAATGACAATCTGATTATTATTGACTGAGTTAGCATATCTTATTTAGAGAGACAAGATTAATAAAGTATTCTTCTGGGTATGTATTATTATAGTTGTATAATATATTTTAAGCCAAATTATATTTTTTCCCAAGGAGTACAATTCATATTGTTCTATACAGAAAATTCTTACTACATGGTGGTTCCTGTTTCATCTTTTTATTCCAAACTGTATCAGAAATTTTAGTCTTGTTTCTCAAACCTTTCATACCATTTTCTTTTTCTTTTTTCTTTTTAAATTTTTATTGAATCAAAATTGATTATACATATTTTGGTGGTTCAACATTGAGATATGTTCTTCTAGCCGCCTTCACAGCAGCCATGGTTATCGTGGTGGCTGTGGTGAGCCCCGCACATGGAAGAGATGTTTTTGGCCTGCTCCATGGTGCTGACAGTGTGCCTGGTTGTGGAGAGTGTCCGATATCTGATTCCATGCCCCGGGTTCCCAAGTGGGTCCTGAGGTGCTGGCACAGTGTGCTTGGCTGTGGGAGGGGGATCCAGTTCCCTTTTCCATGTCCTGGGTCCCAGGGCAGGCCCCAAGGTACTGGCACAGTATGCCTGGTTGTGGGAGGGGGGTCTAGTCCCCTTCTCCATGTCCTGGGTCCCCTGGTGGTCCCTGATGCACTGGTGTGGTAAGCCTGGTTGTGGGAGGGAGGTCCAGTTCCCTTCTCCATGCCCCAGGTCCCTGGTCAGGCCCTGAGGTGCTGGCATGGTGTGCCTGGTTGTGGGAAGGGGGTCCGGTCCCTGGCTGCTAGCCACAGGTCCCTGGACAGGCCCCTAGGCATTGGTGGTGTGCCTGTATGTGGGAGTGGGATCCCTTCCCTGGCTCCAGTATTTGGGTTCCTTGTTGGGGCCTCAAGGTGCTGGTGGTGTGAGCAGTTGTGGACAGGGGTGCTGCCCCTGGCTCTATGCCTCATGTCCCCTGGTGGGCCCCAAGGCATTTGTGGTGTGCCTGGGCTGGAACTAAGTTTTTGTTCTTTGCTTGCTTCTAAAATGGGGTAACTTCCTGTGGGAACCAGTCTTGAGCTGTATGGTTGAGGTAAACTGCTGCTTTGCTGCTGTTTCCCTAGGGAAGGCTTTTTGTGCAGCTCACGGTTTAATGGTTGACCTTATAGGTACTTCCGGCTCTCCAGATACTCAGTGCACCTGGGTTGTGTAGAAACTCTGATCCGGGCCTGAGTTTTTTCATCAAACTGCACCCAATGCAATTCTGCATTCCCAACCAGTCTCCTCTGAGTGGTCCTGCACTGATTGAGGGGTAGATCAGCTGTCCTTGCTGTGTCCCAGTGTTCCCCCAGTGGGCCCGTCTCCCCCACCACCCATGCTCCAAACACTTCCCATGGGATGGGCTGTGTGCCATTCCCTTGTGATGACTCACCAACCTCTGAATGGCTTCCCTTTTTCAGCTGTTTTCTGGCTCCTCACTCCTGCATGGGTCCATGGGAACCCTGTTAGTGGTCTTGCTGTCCTGGGGGCCATCAAAGTCCTCTTTTCCCCTGCCGCCTACAAGTAACTCCATCTAAAGGGCACAGCTGTGGCTTCTGCCAGCTCCTGCTCCATGTGCTCCAGCATTAAAGCGGCCACGACCCAAAATGCTGAGAGCAGTATTTTCTTTCTCTCTTCACGGTTTCTCCTGCCTTTATGAGTTCCATGGGTCTCTCCTCCTCTTCACCTGAGCTCCTGCGGCCCCAGCTTGGCTGATGTTACATTTTTATAGTTGTAAATTCATTGATTTGTGGGAGAGAGTGACGCTGGGGCCCATCTATTCTGCCACCTTCTTTCATACCATTTTCAATGGTAGTAAGTTTTAGAAATCATTCTACTACAGTTTTAGAAATCATTCTACTTTAAAATACAAAGAATCATCAACTTAGATCACAGGAACATGCTTCCAGAAACACAAATTCCTATTCAAATGCAAGATCATAATGATATGTTACATATAAGATCTATTCTATTATGATAATAATTACTGTTGTCATGAGTATTTGGTTGTGTTATATCTTAAACTAATTGGTATGTTTGTTATTAGTAATATTAAAATAATACATAATAATGAGAGGCAGCATTATATAGCAAAAAGAAGACTGCCTTTCGAGTATGAGACTTAGGTTTAAATACCTGCTTTGCTAGGTACTACCTGTGTGAGCTTGGGCAAGTTAATTTACTTTGAGCTTGTTTGCTTACCTGATAAATGGAGATGCGAATACTTACCTGTTGTGAGGCATACAATTACTTATGTAAAGTACCTTATACAATGCCTGATATATAATGGACTGTCACTGAATAGTTACTATGGTTATTATTATTGTTTTATTATTGTTACTAGTCTTATTACTAATGAAGACACTGACTTTGTTAGAAATCAATTCCATTATATAGACTGAACACGAATGAAAGACAATAGAGGTCTTTAAAAATCCCTCTGACCTTCTGATCATTTGGCCAGGGAGTCTGAGTTACTGTCCTCATTCCATAAATGAGAAGTAAACTATATTTAAAAAATGCTCTAATTCATTCCCTCATTCATCAAATGAGGTAGGATTTCTGAGAAAGATTAAGAGCTTACACTTTTCATTAGACTTATTTCCCATAAAATTTCAGAAGATAAAAGGAAGGGAAGTGCAGAAACAGTACTATTTCTGCTTTATCTGCTACCTAAGATTGTAAATCTTCCTGAGATACTATTAATTACAGTGGTTCCATTCACAATGCTGCTATGCAGGCAAATTTTCACCAAAAATTTTATGCCTAGAGCTTAGAAATTGTTAGCTGAATTTTTGCACGAGGCTGAAACTAGAAGGCTATGACAGAGGGAACATCTTCAAACTTGTTATAACATGGAATAAGAATGATACATAACCAGGAGTTTGGACTGAACCAGTGATGTCTTTGGCCATGGCACACTGCTTTAGAACTGATCAAAGAATTCAAAGAAGAGGATAAACTCAAGCAATCCAAATCAGACTTGGGCTGTGCTTATCCAACGATGTGAAGGAAAAGAACATGAACCTGCTATCATTGAGACTGCTATAGTGAGGTATCATGTGCTAAGTTCTTCACATTTTTTCACAAATTTGCAAGGTGAACTGTATATATATAGGAAAAATGAGGTTCAGAGTGTTAAAACAACATATCCAAGGTCACATGGCTAGGCGACATGGTAAAGGTGGCATTGACCTCAAGTCAGCTTCAAAGGCTAAGCTTTCTCCATTAAACAGTATTGCCAAAAGAAAGAGGTCCTCATGTAAAGAATTCTCTTCTGGGGGTCTTTAGTTAGATCCAACACGTTGGTAAATGAGCACCTTTTGCATGCTAACATCTCTGATAGTCAGGGTCACTGCCCACTGGGAGTTTACAATCCCAGGAAAAGATCTAAGCCAACTTACTTGATTTCTAACTATATCTTGTTTTCTCATCTGTAAAGTGACATAATTGGAATGTTTTAACATTTTTTATCAGCAATTTTTCCCCCATAGATATCTGGAAGAACCCCAATATATACAAAAACAGATAAAATACGGTATTAAAGTTACTCAGAGAAGAGGTGCCTAGTCCACACTTCAATCAGGGATGGAAGTTTTTAATGATTTTTACAATTTGGTATTTTACTTTTCTTACACGGCCTGCCCTAAATGAAGCCTTTTGTGACTCCCCTAATTCAAAATTTCCTAAACTGGATGATCAGTTAAAATAAATGTGGTTAGGAAAGGTTAAGAAGCTAGATCCAACCATTTAGAGATGTTCAACACTATAACTTTTTAGTGTTTTGGGTACCACAAATTATCAAAGAAAGATTTAACTCAAACACTGACTTTAAACACATTTTTGGAACATGCCACTCATTTAATCTTCACAACAATAAGCCACCTATTATTATGGATTAAGGCTAAGAATATTTAATATTAAAACAGAATGGAGTTGGTACTCTCGTATTCACTCATGATGGGATGACTAGTGCCAGATTAGTCCTCTTATTTATTTATTTTTTTTTTCTTCATCCTTTTTACGACCGGTAAGGGGATCGCAACCCTTGGCTTGGCGTCGCCCGCCCCGCGCTCAGCCAGTGAGCACACCGGCCACCCCTATATAGGATCCGAACCCGTGGCCGGAGCGCTACTGCGCTCCCAACACCGCACTCTCCCAAGTGAGCCACGGGGTCGGCCCTAGTCCTCTTAGTTTAAATAAATATAAAACTGGATAAAATATATAAGCCAACTATTTTCAGACAGTGGACAACAGGCAGCATAAACCTGTGATACTTAGCTCAGGGAACCTCACAAGGCAATTCCCAAGATCATCCAATTATTTGCATGGGGACAATTTCCCAACTGCGATGCAGAGAACTGGACCCTAAGCAGAGCATGGTGGTCCCGTTGAACTGGCAGGCAAGATCAGCCCAGCAGTTCAAGCAGTTGGAATCTGCAGTTCAAGGCAGAGAGTTAATCTTTATGCTTACAGAGCGAGACCATCTGAGACTTGCCAGTTACCTACGGGGTTAGGAGCAGAACAGAAATACTTCAGATCAAGCAGTTCTAGGGGGCATTGGAGTTCTGAACCTTTCAGAATGGAGAGATCTATGTTAACATTTTGTTAATGCAAAGTTTCTTACACGTGGTAGGAGGTTTTGGACAAACCCAGCTGCCAGAGCATGAGTCTGGTGAAACAGGGAACACTCATACAACAAAGTAGGGAAAGCAAATTTATTACTCATGGACAGGCAGCAAGGATAAACAGAAGCCTAGTATCCATGGCAAGCTGGTCTCCCAAGGCTCAGGAAAGCTGCCCAGGGCAAAGAGAGTCTTGTCTGCATATGCCCCACTTCACACTGCCACCAAAGGACTCCAAAAGCACTCAGCCCTGGGCTTATATACCATGGGAGACACTTGGCTCACTGCATGCAAGTGTTGTAAACATTCTGTTCTTGGGGGAACAAGGACATAGCTTGGGTTGTTCGGGACACTTCCTCATCCCAAGATGTTGCATTCTCCATACATTCCGCCTGAGAATTGTAAGCAAACTGGGTTGGCCAAGGCCATCTGGGGATCTGTCCTCCTGCTGTTAATACTTCCGGCATCCAGCTGATACACCAGAAAGGCTGCACCTTAGCAGTAAGGACCACATCTTAAAGGAAGACCTACACTAGCATTCCCTCAGCAAAGTCTATATCTAAGCCTGAGAAAACCCATCAGGAAGACAAAGTTTGGAGGTTGAGTCTCACCAAGTTAGAGGGCCTTTAGAAATATCTTGGGTTTCCACATATCTGCATTAACAAAGTACAACACTAAGTCTGCACAGATTTAAGGTAACCAGCCAGTAATTGAACTGACTGCTAAAATAAGAATGAATACTCTTCACAGAAAGATAGTAGAATCTGGTCATACCATTTTTTTTTAAATTTAAAATATCCAGTATTCAATAAAAAAATCACCAGACAAACAAAGAAATAGGAAAATGCAACCCACAGTCATTAAAATATGCAGTTAGTAGAAACAGAACTCAACACAACACAGATGTTGGATATAGCATATAAATACTGCTTTAAATACTTTAAAGCAGCTATTGTAAATATGTTCAAAGAATTAAAAGAAAATATGTTCAAGGAGTAAAGGAAAAATTGGACCTAAAGAATGAACAAGCAGAAAATCTCAGCAGACACATGGAAACTGAAAAAAGGAACCAAGTGGAAATTTTAGAACTGAATAATACCTTAACTGAAGTGAAAGTTCACTGGATGAGCTTAACAGCAGATTGGAGATAGAATAAAGAGTCAGTTGTGTTGAGGACAAATCAATAGAAATTATACCATCTGAAGAATCTGAGAAAAAAAAAGATTGAAGAAAAATGAAGAGAATATCAGATAGGGATCTGTGGGACAAGAGCAAACAGTCTAATATATGCTCCTTTTAAAATAAGATTGGTGTAATCTAGATTCCAAAATGAGGAAAAGACAATAAAAGAAAAGAAGATTATAGGTCCAATTTTCTCATGAATATACAGGCAAAAATTTAAGTAAAATATTACCTATTATAATACAAAAGCATATTCACAAAATAACACACTGTAGGATTGTAAGAAAGATAGACCATCCAAAAAATCTATCAATATAATCAGTTTATAAATAGGCTAAAGTTGAAAGCTCATATGATTATCTCAATAATCAATACAGAAAGAGCACTTGACACTGTTCAACATTTATTTACTTTTGTACATGTTAATATGGAACTAAACATAAACAAAAGTAGAAAAAAATGGTATAATGAACTCCAGCGTACCCGTCACCAACTTTCAACAATTACATGACTAATTCATTTCACCCATACCCTCACCCACTTTTCATTACCTCCTACCTTCACTGGAGTGATTTGAAGCAAATCTCCAACATCATATTTCATACATTAATTCTGCAATGTGTATCATATTTTTAAAGATAAGGGCTCTTTAAAAAAAATAAAAGGACCCTGGTACCACTATCATACCTAAACCCTTAACAATAATTCCTTAAGATCATCATATATCCAGTAACATTCAATTTTTCCAGTTGTCTCATAAACACTTTACATTAGGCTATGTCTCTATAGTCTCTTTTAATACACAGGATTTTCCTTTTTTCTCTTTGCAATTTATTTACTGAAAAAAAATCATATTGTGTTTATTTTGCTGCTTGTATCCATATAGTTTTGTCTAACAAGTTACTTTGAATCTTGTATTTCCTGTACATTCATTAAAGATTTGTAATGCCTGGTCAGATTCAAGTTTGATTTTTTGGCATGAAAGATGGTATTGTGTACTCCTAATTATGTCTGATTGTCTCTCCTTTTGTGATACTAAGATTGATCAGTATATTTCAGTATTGTCAGACTTATCTATCCATTAAAAAATTCCTCATCAGCTTTTGAATAATAGCTTTAGCAGCTATGAATATTCTAACTCTTCATTCCCATTAATTTATATAGTTTTCTATAAGGAACTTTCCTTCATCAACTCTTTGGTTACCCTGAAGTATAGTTCAAACAAGACATTCAGGATAAATGTTTTCCTTCTATTTACCAGTTTTCAAGATGAGTTTGTTCTTAAAGTCATCCAAAGCTGATCAATGTTATTTTCTCCTTAGAGCAACATAACCAACTCTTGAAATTTCAGCATATTTGATGTGTTTCAATGCAATACAATAAGCATTCATTTTGGTGCTTGTGGTAGGCAGAATACTCAAAGATGTCCATATCCTAATCCCTGGAATCTGTGAATACATTATCATATATGGCAAAGGGAGAATTAAGGTTACAGATGGAATTAAGGCTGCTAGTTAGCTGACCTTTATATAAAGAGATTATTCTGGTTATCTGGGTGTGCTCAATATAACCACAAGAGCTCTTAAACGAGGAAGAGGGAGGTAGAAGAGTAGATCAGAGTGATACAACGCGAGAAAGACTTGACTTGAAATTGCCGGCTTTGAAAACAGGAGAAGGCACCTGAGCCAAGGAATACTGGTGGCCTCTAGAAGCAGGAAAAGGTTAGAAAAAAAAAATTCTCTCCTAGAAACTTCAGAAAGGAACCCAGTCCTACTTACTCTTAGATTTTAGCTCAGCAAGACCTGTGTCAGACTTCTGACCTACAGAACTGTAAGATAATAAATCTGTGTTGTTTTAAGACAATTTGTGGCAATTTTTTTTATAAAGTGACATAAAGTGCTCTCTGAACTATCAAATTTCATGTTAATATATTTGAATATATATTGTTATAAGGTTTCATACTATTTATTTTATTTTATTTTATTTTGTCAATATACAATGTGATTGATTATTGTGGCCCATTACCAAAACCTCCATCCCTCCTCCCTCCCCCCCCCAACAACCTCATATCTGTTCTCTTGTCGTATGAATTTTAAGGAATTGTAATTGTTGTGTCTTCTTCCCTCCCCCCTCCAGTTTGTTTGTGTATTTATTAATTTATTTATTTTTAGTTCCCACAAATAAGTGAGAACATGTGATATTTCTCTTTCTGTGCCTGACTCGTTTCACTTAATATAATTCTCTCTAGGTCCATCCATGTCATTCGTTTTTATAGCAGAGTACTATTCCATTGTGTAGATATACCACATTTTCCATATCCACTAATCTGATGATGGATATTTGGGCTGGTTCCAACTCTTGGCTATTGTAAATAGTGCTGCAATGAACATTGGGGAACAGGTATACCTTCAACTTGATGATTTCCATTCCTCTGGGTATATTCCTAACAGTGGGATAGCTGGGTCATATGGTAGATCTATCTGCAATTGTTTGAGGAAAGTCCATACCATTTTCCATGGAGGCTGCACCATTTTGTGGTCCCACCAACAATGTATGAGAGTTACTTTTTCTCTACAACCTTGCCAGCATTTATCATTCACAAACTTTGGGTATTAGCCATCCTAACTTGGATTAGATGGTATCTCAGTGAGGTTTTGATTTGCATTTCCTGAATGCTGAGTGATGTTGAGCATTTTTTCATGTGTCTGTTGGCCGTGTGTATATCTTCCTTTGAGAAATGCCTATTTAGCTCTTTGGCCCATTTTTAAATTGGGTTATTTGTTTTTTTGTTGTAAAGTTGTTTCTGTTCTTTGTACATTCTGGATATTAATCCTTTGTCACATGTATATTTTGCAAATATTTTCTCCCAGTTTGTTGGTTGTCTTTTAAGTCTGTTAATTGTTTCTTTTGCTGTGCAGAAGCTTTTTAGTTTGATATAATCCTATTTGCTTATTTTCCTTTGGTTGCCCATGCGTTTGGGGTCATATTCATGAAGTCTATGCCCAGTCCTACTTCCTGAAGTGTTTCTGCCATGTTTTCTTTAAGAAGTTTTATTGTTTTGGGGTGTATATTTAATTCTTTAATCCATTTTGAGTTGATTTTAGTATATGGTGAGACATATGGGTCTAGTTTCATTCTCCTGCATATGGATATCCAGTTATCCCAGCACCATCTGCTGAAGAGACAGTCCCTTCCCCAGTGTATAGGCTTGGTGCCTTTGTCAAAGATCAGATTGCTGTAGGTGTGTAGGTTGATTTCTGGATTCTCTATTCTATTCCATTGATCAGTGTGTCTGTTTTTATGCCAGTACCATGCTGTTTGGTTATTATGGCTTTGTAGGATAGTTTAAAGTCAGCTAGTGTTATGCCTCCGGCTTTATTTTTTTTGCTCAGCATTGCTTTGGCTATGCATGGTCATTTGTTACTCCATATAAATGTCTGGATAGTTTTTTCCATTTCTGAGAAAAATGTCATTGGAATTTTGATGGGGCTTGCATTGAATTTGTATATCACTTTGGGTAGTATGGATATTTTCACAATGTTGATTCTTCCAATCCAAGAGCATGGGATAGCTTTCAATCTTCTTGTGTCCTCTTTAATTTCTCTAAGCAGTGGCTTGTAGTTCTCATTATAGAGATTTTTCACATCCTTGGTTAACTCTATTCCTAAGTATTTTATTTTTTTGGTGGCTATTGTACATGGGCAAGCTTTCTTGATTTCTCTTTCTGCATGTTCACTGTTGGAGAATAGAAATGCTACTGATTTTTACGTATTGATTTTGTCTCCTTCAACTTTGTTGAAATCATTTATCAACTCCAAGAGTTTTTTTTGTAGAGGCTTTAGGCTGTTCAATATATAGGATCATGTCATCTGCAAACAGGGACAGTTTGAATTCTCTTTCTCCAATCTGGATATCCTTTATTTCCTTCTCTTCTCTGATGCTCTGGCTAGTACTTCCAACACTATGTTGAATAGGAGTGGTGAGAGTGGGCATCCTTGTCTAGTTCCTATTCTTAAAGGAAAAGCTTTCAGCTTTTCCCCATTCAGGATGATATTGGCAGTGGGTTTATCATATATGGTTTTAATTATGTTGAGATACTTTCCATCTATACCTAATTTGTAGAGAGTCTTTATCATGAACAAGTGTTGAATTTTATCAAACGCATTTTCAGCATCTACAGAGATGATCATTTGGTCCTTGTGTTTGATTTTATTGATATGGTGTATCACATTTATTGATTTGCCTATGGTGAACCCACCTTGCATCCCTGGGATGAATCCCACTTGATCATGGTGTATAAGTTTGCATATGTGTTGTTGTATTCTGTTAGCTAGTACTTTATTGAGGATTTTTGTGACTATATTCATCAAGGATATTGGCCTGTAGTTTTCTTTTTTAGTTGTATCTTTACCTGGTTTTGGTATCAGGGTGATATTTGCTTCATAGAATGCCTTTGGGAGAATTGCCTCTGTTTCAGTCTTTTGGAATAGTTTATAGAGAATTGGTTTCAATTCCTCTTTGAATTTTTGGCAAAATTCTGCTGTGAATCCATCTGGTTCTGGGCTTTTCTGTGTTGGGAGCCTTTTGATAACAGCTTCAAACTCTTTTATTGTTATCAGTCTGTTCAGATTTTCTACATCATGTTGGCTCAGTTTTGGTAGTTTGTGTGTGTCCAGAAATTTATCCATTTCCTACAGATTTTCAAATTTATTGGCATATAGTTGTTTATACTAGTCTCTAATGATTCCTAGTATTTCAGAGGTGTCAGTTCTAATATCACCTTTTTCATTTCTAACTTTTGCTATTTGGGTCTTCTCTCTTCTTTTTTTAGTTAGCTGTGCTAATGGTTTGTCAATTTCATTTATCTTTTCAAAAAACCAACTTTTTGATTCATTGATCTTTGTATCATTTTTTGGGTTTCAATTTCATTAAGTTCTGCTCTGATCTTAACGATTTCTTTCCATCTGCTAACTTTGGGTTTGGATTGTTCTTGTTTTTCTAGTTCTTTAAGGTGAAGTATTAGGTTGTCTACTTGCCATCTATTTTTCTGAAGTCAGCATTTAAAGTGATAAATTTTCCCCTTAGTACTGCTTTTGCAGTATCCCACAGGTTTTGGTATGATGTATCATTATTTTCATTAGTTTCAATACATTTTTTGATTTCCTGTTTGATTCCTTCTTGGACCCATATGCCATTAAGTAAATGCTGTTTAATTTCCATGTGTTTGTATAGTTTCCAGAATTTCATTTGTTATTGATTTCTAATTTGGATCCATTGTAGTCTGAAAAAAATACATGGGATAATTCTAATTTTTTTGAATTTGCTGAGACTTGATTTGTGACCTAACATGTGATCTATCCTGTAGAATGATCCATGTGCTGATGAGAAGGATGAAGATTCTGAGGTTTTTGGATGGAATGTTCTGCAGACATCTGCCAAGTTCAATTGTTCTAGAGTGTTGTTCAGATCTTGTGCTTCTCTGCTGATTCTTTGCCTAGATGATCTGTCCAATATTGACAGTGGGGTGTTCAGGTCCCCTACTATTATGGAATTAGTGTCTATTTCCTTCTTTAGGTCTAATAGAGTTTGTTTTATAAATCTGGCTGCTCCAACATTGGGTTTGTATATATTTATGATTGTTATGTCTTCTTGATGATTGAATCTGTAGTGGCCCTCATTATCTCTTTTTACGGTTTTTAGTTTAAAGTCTATTTTATCAGATATGAGAATAGCTACTCCAATTCATTTTCCATTTCTGTTTGCATGGTAAATCTTTTTCTATCCTTTCACTCTTAGTCTATGTGAGTCTTTATAGGTGAAGTGGGTCTTTTGAACGTAGCATATAGTTGGGTTCTCCTTTTTAATGCAGTCATCCAGTCTGTCTTTTCATTGGAGAATTTAGTCCTTTTATATTAAGTGTTGTTATTGAAAAGTGTTGATTTACTCCTAGCATTTTATTGAATTTTGTTTGGATGTCTTAAGTGTCTTTTGTTTCTCTCTTTCTGATTTACTGTTTGTCTTCTGTATTTTTTGGTTTCTTGGGTTGTAGATATACTTTTTTTCTCTCTTCATTATTGGCATTTTTATTTTACTAGTGCATTTTGAATTTTCTTGAGTTCTTATGGCAGTGGTAGTTATTTTTCAGGTACCAAACCCAGTGCTCCCTTGGGAATTTCTTGTAAGTGTGGTCATGTGATCGTGAACTCCCACAGTTTTTGTTTGCCTGAGAAATACACTATTTGCCCTTCATTTCAGAAAGATAACCTTGCAGGGTAGAGTATTCTTGGCTGGCAATCTCTGTCTTTTAGTATTTTGAATATATCATCCCATTCCTTTCTGGCTTTTAGGGTTTGTGATGAAAATTATGATGTTACTCTGATTGGGGCTCCCTTATAGGTGCTTTGATGCTTCTCTCTTGCAGCTTTTAAGATTCTCTCTTTGTCTTTGAGTTTTGCTAACTTGACTATAACACATCTTGGAGAAGACTTTTAGGGTTGAATACATATGGGGATCTTTGAACTTCCTGAATCTGAAGATCTGTGTCTTTTCCTATACCAGGGAAGTTTTCTGCCACTATTTTGTTGAATATGTTTTCAATGCAATCTCCTTTTTCCTCCCCTTCTGGTATACCCATGATTCAGATATTTGAGTGCTTAAGGTTTTCTGATATCTCTCTTAGATTTTCTTCAGTGTTTTTAATTCTTTTTTCCTTTTTTTTTTTGTCTGCCTGTGTTATTTCAAGCAGCCCATCTTCAAGGTCAGAAGTTCTCTCTTCTGCTTCTGCAAGCCTGCTGGTTAAACTCTCTGTTGTGTTTTTTAGTTTTTGAATGAATACTTCAGCTCATCAAGCTCTGCTACATTCTTTTTTAGGGCATTGATTTCCTTGTACATTTCTTCTTTCAGTCCCTTTTCCTCATTTCATTGTGTTGTCTAGTTGAGTTTTCTTGTATGTCATTTAGTTTCCTTAGAGTTGTCACTAGAAATTCCTTGTCGGACATTTCAAGGGCTTCTTGTTCTATAGGATCTAGAGCTTGAGAGTTATTACCCTTTGGTGGTGTACTTTCTGGATTTTTCATATTTCTGGTGTCTTTCCTTTGATGTTTAGTCATTGTGGGAAGGGATTTCATTGTCCACTGGTTTGACACTATTGTCTGGCTAGGATCCTGCCGGGGCTGCCAATTTGGCATGGCTGCTTCAGTGTCTGCTCGGATGCCCACTGGCACCTCAGGCATGTGGTCACCTTGGGTCTTGTGCCTCTCAAGGTAGGCGCCTCTCTGGTTGGCTCACACTCGGCCGGGCTGGGGATGCGGTCCAGCTGTGGTGAGGCCTACCTGTTTGGTTGCGCACTGGCGCTGCAAGGCACGTGGTCTCTGTGGATCTCAGGCCTCTCTGGCAGGGTGCCTCTCTGGTCAGCGTGCACTTGGCCAGGCTGGGGTTGGGGTCTGGCAGCAGCGAGGCCTACCTGCTCTGTTGTGCATTGGTGCTGTGGGGCGCGTGTTCTCCATGGGACTGAAATATAGAATCTTTAGTAGATATTGTTGGGAAACCTAGCTTATTCTCTAGAAGAAAAAAAAAATAGGAAAAAAATAGGAAATTGGATCCTGGATTACCATCTAACATCATGTACAAAGACTGAGTTTTGATGTATTAAACTTAAAACTGAGAAAAGTAAAACAGTAATGTTAATAGAAGAAAATATATAATATCCTTCTTTGTCACCTAGGAATGGGGAAGACTTCTTAAAATGTCAGAACCACAAACACAAATATAGGCAAAAATGATTGATTAATTTATATTGAAGTTAGGTATTTCTATTAACCAAAGTACACCCTGGCCAAAGTTTACAAAAAGATGAAAAAAGGGAGAAGATATTGGCAATGTCTAAAACTGAATTAATTTTTTAACTAATTAATAACTAGAATACATATAACTCCTATGAGGAAGACAAAAATCCCAACAGAAAACTGGGCAAAGGATATGAGCAGACAATTCGCAGTAAAGATTGCAGAAAATCTTATAAGCATATAAAGATATGCTCAGACTCATCAATAATCTGAGAAATTCAATAGTAAGATAATACTTTACATCTGCTATACTGGGAAAAATAAGAAAACTTGATAATGCCAAGGTTGAGAAGAATGTGGGGCCATAATAATCTTCAAACATAGGTGTTGAGAGTATAGACTGTTGTAGCATTTTGGACAACTTGGAATTATTTGGTTAAACTGAAATTACCCATACTCTTTGTCTTAACAATTTATCTTCTGTTTATCACACACTATATGTAAAATTAAATGACCAAGCACTAAGTGGGAAGGATATGTGCAATATACAGTATAGACAAATAACTGGTATCTAGAATACATAAAGAACTCCTAACATAGGATAGAGAGACAAAGAGAGAGAAAGAGGAGAGAGAGAGAGAGAGAGACTCTAATAGAAAAATGGACAAGAGAACTACTAGGCAGTTTGCAAAGAGAAAAGAGAAAGGCTAATGAAACCAAGCAAAGGTGCTCAATTTCAATAGTAATCAGAGATGCAAAATAAAACTGTAATGAGATACCTAGACTATATACATCCAAATCCAAATACACAAAAATTAAAAATCCACACAGTATCAATGTTAGCAAGAATATGGAAAAATAAGAACTCTTACACACTGCTGGCAGAGATAAATTGGTACAACTACTTTGGAAAATCGTATAGTATTACCTATTGAAGTTCCACATATGCAAAACCTAATATCAGTCAACTCACGCTTAGTTTCACACACGTCATTAATAGACATATTCTAGAATGCTCATAACATTGTTAATAATAGTTGAAAATGGAAACAGTAAAAATGACCATCGATAGTAGAAAAGATAAATAAATCAATAAATATTGCTATATTGGCATAGTGTTCAATAATGAAAAAACTTCAGCCACCATCACTAACATTGGGTGAATCCCACAGCATATTAAATGGAGTACATACATACAGAAGTGTACATACAGTATTAATTCCATATATATAACATCAATAACAGGAAAAATTAAATATCTTTTTTAGAAATGCTTACATAAATGTCAAAAGCAAGGGGATTATTGCAACAAAAGGGTAGTGGTTACTTGCAGGGCAAGCAAGGCAATGCAATTTGGCATATTTTTAAGCGGCTGGTAACGTTTTACTTTCTAACTGGGTGCTAGTTTCTTTATTGTCATTAAGATGAACATGTTTTATACACTTCTGTATGTTTAATGTATTTTGCAATAAAAATGATTTTAACATGACTGGATTGGACGATCTCTTATGTTCTTTTTATCTTTGATGGTCTATGGCCAGGCCCTTCAAACGATTTGTTGGCCCCTCATTGACATTTCAGTTTAAGCAATGTGCATCGAGATGCTTACACATGTGAATTAGAAAGGAAACCTTGAAGAGAAAAGGGTCACACTAACACAGAGAGGATCACGGAATAGAAGACTAGGAAGAGAATGATCTGACTCAAGCCCCTTTTCTCAGGGAGGCAACCAGAGTTTTACGTGAAAGCTCCTGGGTTCCTGTCCTGGTTCTGTCTTTGACTTGGGCAAGTGTCTTCTCTAATCCTGTCTTCTCATGCTGTTTTCCCAGCCTGGCTTTGTAAACTGTACCTTGAAATTCAACTAGGAGGACTAATAATAATTACTATTCTTTTACAGTCGGGAAAACTGAGGCCACAGAGAGACCCCATTAGCCCAAGGTGCTCTTGCCATGCTGGAAATCAGGGCTCCCAAGTCCAACTTATTGACTTGTGCCCTGTCGCATTATACAAACAGCCGTTTTCTCTTTAGTGGGCCTTTGGGCCCACACTTTGACGTCACAGAAGAACTTCCCCGCCCCATCCCGCCCCTCCGGAAGCCCCGCCTCTCGTCCGGCTCCGCCCAGCCCCGCCCCACCCCGCCCTGCCCGGCGTTCGCCAAGCCCCGCCCCTAGCCGCTCGCCCTCGCGCTGGCGGCTCTGGCACGTCCCTGCCCGGCCTCTCTTCCGGCCCCGCCCCTCTGGGCTGCCATGACAACGAGTCCGCACCCCGCGCCCCGCTACTGCTTCGGCGGGACCCAGGCTGGACCGCGGGCCCCGGCCTGGGGGCCACAGCTGCCACCGCCGCCGCCACCTCGTCTCCTCCCCGTCCCCGCCCCGCGTCTCCCCGCCTCACTCGGGCCCGTGGCCGGGGTCCCTCCCCGCCGCCGTACCCCGCACGGATGCCGAAGGTGAAGGCGCTGCAATGCGCCCTGGCGCTGGAGATCCGCTCTGTGAGTACGGGTCGCACCCCGCCCTCACCCCCCTTGACTCCTGGGCGCCTCTGGTCACCGTCCAGAGCCCCGCATCACCTCAAAACCTCCCCCACCTCAATATCATGAACGCGCTCCCACTCCAACCAGGCAGGGGCTGAGCGCCAACCTCAGCTCTCCTTGCTTCATCCTGATTTTAAGTTCGGGTGCTTTCAAATAATTTTCTCTCCCGCTTCCAACTTTCCAACGAGTCGGAGTAGGGTTTTCTTTTAACTGCTCTTCACCGCTCCTGGTCTCTGAGAGAATATTACTGTCCCTGCCTCTTCCCCAGTCGGGGGCGGGGTGGCATTCCCTCACAAATCACTTTCAGACCAATTTCTAAGCTGCCCATTAGTGAAGGTGCCTTTATTCTCCGTCTTCAAGGTGGAATTCCCACCCCAGCAACTGACATGTGTCGTCATTGCACAGAGTACCTTGCCATCTCCTCCCAGGGCTTTACTGGAAAAACCCAACTCCTCAAAAGTTACTTCAGGTCCCTCCTATACACGAATCCATCGGACTTTGAGGGGGATCCTTTCTCATCCTTCCCTGTCAACTTTTAGAGGGAAATTCCTCATTCTCCAAACTTGCAACCCCACCCAGACTCGCTTCAGAGGATCCTTTCCTTCCGCCTCCTATGGAAGTCCATCCGAGGCAGAGGACCCCACAAGTCCTCCAGTGAAGGGGCTTGGTCCCCTCCATGCTATGAGAAAATTCCATGCCCCTTTGATAATCTCAAGGTTTTTTGAACTCCCGGGGTTTTTGAACTCCTTCTCCTTCATTCTCTAGAGAACCCTCTCATTGTCCTCTTACGGGCAAAAGCTCCAGCTTGGCCCTTCTAGGGGAAATCCCAAGAGCCTTTCCATTCCCCATTGTAGTCCTGCAGGCACAGACTTGTAAGCACTTTGGAACCAAAATTTCTCATTCGATCTCTTTTCAGTCCTTCCTCCTCTCTAACTCCTTTGATCCTTATTCAGCCTTTGATCTCCCAGCAAAACTGGAGGATGAGAGTGCTTAAGTATTCCCCACCACTCCGCTGGGTGCTACAGCAAAGAGTCTGTATTTCCTTCCTGCACACCCTGCAGGAAAAGCTTTTTTCCCCACTTAACCCTTGCTTGCAGCATCACCCCACCCCCACCCTCGTCCACCCGCCCCCTTCCTGGCTATCCTTCCTCCCATTAGAATGAGGCGGCTGCAGCACAGAACTGAAACCTCCGGGGAAGTCACAAAACTGTTTTAAATTTTTTTGTTAGGTCTTAAGGGAAACCTGGTTGGGGCATGGTATGAGGCAGGGGTGTTGAAGAAAGTTTCTGGAACTTTCGGTACATACTCAAGCCTGCAGAGATTTTACTCGGAAACTCTATAGTCCTAGCTTTATATATTTTCGTCCCAGTGCCACCCTTTCGGAAACTTTTTGCAAAGTAAGATTAGTTTAGCAAAAGAGTACATGAAGCTGGCGAAACCTCTTGGCCTGGCGCAATTAGTAAAACTCCTGAATTCAGCCTGAGATCGACTTCGTTATTGGCTTCTCTTTCCCTCTCCTGACCGACCAATGGGGTTGAGCAGCCTGGTGAGTGCAGCTGCCTCACAGGCTGCTTCTCCTTTCCCTTCCGTTGCCAATACAAATCTAAGAGGAAATACTCTGCTGTAACTGATTACTGCCCAAAGGAGTGGGAGAAACACGTTTATTTCACTACCCTTTCTCCTCAGTATTGTACTGCAGAAAGTGAATGACTATATAATGGAGCTTTGTTACTCATCAAAGCTAAAAGAAAAAAAACTATACAGGTGGAAATATTCCTGTTTAATTTTTTTCAACAAACATTTGAGTCACAGAATTTTATAGTTCTCAGAAATCTTAGATATCATTGGAGATTTATTCCCTTTTTATAGGTGAGAAAATCGAAACTTAGCTTGGCTAAGTTGCCTAGAGTTGCACAACTGTTTAAGAACAGATATGCAACAAGAGTTTTCTTACTGGCAAAAGTCCTTTTAAATGGCTCTGATGCTCAGGAGCAAAAAAGATCATTCGCAACAATGCAAGTTAAACAAGCTTGATTGCTTGATTAATTTGGCTTTGATTGAATAGGGGGATTATGTAATGATAGATATTTTTAACATCTTTCCGATTTTAGTTTTTTCTTTTCAATTTATTATTTGTGTTTTTACATTTATATGGCGTAAAAGTCAAAACTATATAAAATGACATACTCGGAGTTTTACTTCCATGACCTGTCTCCTCACACCTGTTTCCCACCTATACTCATCTCTTATAGGTGACCATTTTCACTGGTTGTAACATAAACAGATGCACACACACACTCTCACACACACCATATATCTTTTTTACTTTCCTTCTTTTCTTATACAATAGGTAGCATATTCTTTAAACTAGTCTGCACCTTGCTTTTTTTCCCCTTCATTTAATATATCCTGGAGATCACTCTATATCTGTGGAAATTGTCATCTTCTTTTCTCCACAACTTTTTTAATGAAATTTTTCAAACAGAGTAAGTAGTTGGAGGAATAGTTAAATGAAATAATTGTATCTCATGACCTAAGCACATTAATTTGATTTATCTGTACTTATATGTATATTTATGTATAAAATAAATATTTTTTTCTGAAAATTTGAAAGTAAATTGTTGACATTATGATACTTCACCCCTAAATACTTCAGCATGCATCTTCTAAAAATAAGGATTTTGTTCTACGTAATCACGATACCATTATCACACCTAAGATAATTAGTGATAATTTCTTAATATCCAGTTCATAGTTAAGTTTTCCCAGTTGTTCCAAAAATGACTTTTATAGTTAACTTTTTCAAACCAGGATCCAATCGAAGTTTACATGTTGCATTTGATCATTTGATTGTTAGGTCTTTCTGCTCTATATTAATTCAGAGCAGTTCTATTTTTTCATTCCCACAACATTCCCTCCTCCCCTCACCCCCCGGTAGATTTTGATAAATTTATACACTTATATCGCCATTACCCAGATCAAAATTTGGAACACTTCCATCACCCCTCAAAATTCCCTTGTGCCTCTTTCAAGCCCCATGCAAAGGGAACTACTATTATGATTTCTGTCACTATTGATTAGTTTGCCAGTATTTGAACTTCATACTGGAGCCGCACAGTATGTAATATTTTGTGTCTGCCTTCATTTGCTCAGTCTGTTTTTGAGATTCATCCATGGTGTTGTGTGTATCAGTTATTTGTTCCTTTAAATTGTAGAATAATCTATTTTATGTGCATACTACAACACACTTAGCCATTCTCTTTTTTATTTTTAATTGAGAAATAAAAATTGCATATTTTTACAGTGTAAAAAGTGATCTTTTGATATATGTATATGTTGGCAAATGATTAAATCAAGCTAATTAACGTATTGATCACCTCATATGTTTTTTAATGGTTAGAACATTCTTTTTTTTTTTTGACCGGTAAGGGGATCGCAACCCTCGGCATGGTGTGGTCTGCACCACGCTCAGCCAGTGAGTGCACCGGCCACCCCTATATAGGATCCGAACCCGCGGCCTGGGCGCTACCAGCGCCGCACTGTCCTGAGTGAGCCGGGGCGCCGGCCCTAATGGTTAGAACATTTAAGATCTACTGTCTTAGCAATTTTCAAGTGTACAATACATTATTACTAACTATAGTCGCCAAGTTGTAAAATAGGTCTCCAGAACTTACTCATCCTATTTGAAACTTTGTATCCTGTAACCAACATCTCCCCATACCCCCCACAAACCCCCCTCCCAGTCTCTGGTGACCACCATTCTACTCTCTGCTTCTATAAGTTCGAGTTTTTTAGATTCTACATATAAGTAAGATCATGCAAATTTGTCTTTCTTGCTGAGCAGAAGGCGTCATCCCTTACAAACTACCTCTTCCCACAGCATCTTTCTCCCTGGTACCAAAAAGAACTCTGTACCTTCTCCTCTCTCCTGCCAGCGCAGTGGCTTTGGTCTTAGAAACAGAGGGAGAAAGTCTGGCCCTGAATGGGGGCTCTTCTTTCCTCCCCAAGCCCCGCCATCAGCACCAGCTCTCTGGGAGGTTCGATATTTGACCACCCCTCTGCCCTGTGCTTTGAACACGGGCAAAGTTAAGAGGAGGAAACAGCACAAGTCACAGTTTGAGCTGAGGGGTGGTTTTGGCAAGGCTCCTGTCTTCACCACTCTCAGCCTTCTCAAAGAGGCATGTGGCCTCTGGAGTGATTTGGAAACTCCTGGACATATTCCTTTCTAACTTATTTTGATGTGTGTACAAACCAACTGTTTAGAGATTCCACTTGTGCAAAGCCCGACTGTGTTTTATGTTCCTTTTTAAAAGAGAAGTTTAGTAATAATTATAAATAAATGAACATTCTTTATGAAAAAAAAAATTTGTCTTTCTGTGCCTGACTTATTTCACTTAATGTTCTCCTTTGTCCATGTTGCTGCAAAGGACAGGATTTCCTTCTTTTTAAAGGCTGAATAGTACTCCATTGTATCTATACGAATATACACATACCACATTTCCTTTATGCATGAGTGTGTTGATGGATAGTTAGGTTGATTCCATATCTTGGTTATTGTTAATAATGCTACAATCAATATGGGAGTGCAGGTGTCTCTTCCATTGTAATGATTTCCTTTCCTTTGGATATATACCCAGAAGTGGCATTGCTGGATCATATGGTAGTTCTATTTTTAATTATTTGAGGAGCCTCCATAATGTTTTCCATAATGGCTGTACATTACCATCAACAGTGTACAAGGGTTCCCTTTTATCCACATTCTCTCTAGCACTTACTATCTTTTATCTTTTTGGTAACAGCCATTCTAACAGGTATGAGGTGATATCTTACTGTGATTTCAATTTGCATTTTCCTGATGATTAGAAATGGGGAGCACCTTTTCATATGCCTGTTAGCCATTTGTATGTCATCTTTTGAGAAATGTCTGTTCAGATCCTCTGCCCATTTTTTAAATCAGGTGTTTTGTTTTCTTGCTGTTGAGTTATTTGAGTTCTTATATATTTTGGGTATTAATCCCTTATTAGATATCTGGTTTGCAAATATTTTTTCTCATTCTATATGTTGTCTCTTTGTTTCCTTTGCTGTACAGAAGCTTTTTAATTCGATGCTATCTGTTCTCTTATTGATGGTTATTTGAGTTGTTTTCAGGTTGTGGTTGTCATGGTTAAAACTACCATGAACATTCATTCTTGTAAAAATCTTTTTGTGAACATTACCTTTTGAAGAGACCAGGCTCAGATATAGAATATCTCATGTTCTGTTATTGCCTGGTTATTTTTCCCTTAGTGGTGATATTTAATTTGTTCCCAATTCCTATAAACTGAGAATTAGATGTTTTCTTTGCTTGCCTGTCAAAAGTGTGGCAACCCGTTCTCTCCCCTTTACGTATTTATTTTTCTGCTGAAGTTTTGTATTTGTGGTAAACTCATATGTGTAATACTGTGGTAATATGAGAGCAAAAGTGTAGTAAACACAGAAGGTTTGGATGTGTAACACAACGTTTTGTGTGCTCAACAGAACCATATGATGAGAGAAACTATATTGCTGGGAGGGAAATGTGACTTTTCTCTCAGAATGATATGCCAAATAACTTGTTTTTAAAGGGCAATAAAAGAACTATATTTTCCATCATTTACACTTTTAATATTTGAAACATCTCAATATCTTTGATACAAAGAAGTATTTTTTCTGGTTCATCTTTCTTTTTATTACTTAGTATTTCTATTTGCATGAGATTATTTGGAAAAATAGAAGGAAGAAATTGGAGATATGGGGTAAAGCCCAATGCCTGGGGAATGAAACTGGCCAATTTTCTTTTATCTTAATAGTGCTAGTTTTGTGTTAATTGTATGTAAGTCCCAGTTTTTCTTCTCTGTACTTACTTAACCTCATTATCTAATTCAAATTAATGATAACATTGGGGCAAACTGACTTTTCAATCACCACTCATCTGAACATTTGTTTATCTTTGTGATTCTTATCCAG
Organism: Cynocephalus volans; assembly: GCF_027409185.1. Lineage (NCBI taxonomy): Eukaryota > Metazoa > Chordata > Mammalia > Dermoptera > Cynocephalidae > Cynocephalus > Cynocephalus volans. The sequence goes on along the minus strand of NC_084467.1, from coordinate 40,129,940 downwards.
ATTACTGTGGAGTAGCATTTCAGTCTGGCATACTGCAACTGGTGGTAAATTTCCCTGAAATACAGACTTTTAAAACTTTAACTATAAAATACTTCAAACTTATAGAAAAAACGTATACATGTGTACTTTTTGTTGTGACTACCCCCGTTTAACAAATAATACATTTTATATGTTTGCTGCAGATTTTTGTTTTAAGTAGTAAAATGTTATAGATACAGTTGAGGCCTCCTTTGTACCTCTTCCTGACCCATTTTCCTCTCTCCCTTCCTGGAATTAAGATAACCAGTATCCTGAAATTGAAGTATATTCTTTTCATTCATGTTTTTGTACTTTTACTACATATTTTGTGTATGTCTATGTACTACCTATACTATAGTTTGGTTTGTTTTAAAACTTTACACAAATAGTAGCATACTGTATGTGTCCTTCTGCAGTCTGCTTTTTCCACTTCACTGTTTTTGAGATTCATCACTGTTGATTCTTGCAATCTAGTTCATTTCCTTAATTGCTATATAATGCTGTATATCTATCTGACAGTAATTTAATTTTTGTTCCCCTATTGATAGGCCTTTAAAATACTAGTAGTTTCCATTTCTGTATTGTTACAAACAAGGTTGCAATGAATATATTTGCACATATCTTTTAGTGTCCATGTGTCCGTTGTTCTCAAGTGTGTGTACCGTGCCCTAGGAAGCATTTTAGAAATTTATCAGTCTACCTTTGTTTGTCATAGGGTTGGGGAGTCCTATTAGGTTAATTGTCCAGTATCCTGCATGACTTTAATGTCCCATTGCATATGTAGATGAACAACTTGTTTGCAATTATTGGAGATTAATAACCTAATAATTAATAATAATAATCTGTTTTATGTATAAACAGAAAGTCTTTTTTTTTTTCCCCCCCCTTGGAAAGGTTTTAAAATACAGTGAATTTTCCAGGAATACAATGATCATGTAAGTTGAGGAAAGAGTGTACTTTGTTTTGTTTGGAACTGTGCTAAGAGTTTACTTTTTTATAAAATCATGGCACCAGTGGCAGCACTGCTTGTGGTGTTTGAGTTGCTAGTATGTGACACCTATTATCCCACATTTGAAGTTGTCTGTTTCTTCTAGATTCTGTGTATAGGTGCAAATATATCTTCCAGCTTAGTCTTGCCTGAGCATTTACATATAGAAATATGTATCTTATTATAAATTATTTCTGAATATATATTTTTAATTCAGTTAGGATATTGGTTTATTTTTTAGTTATGTGTGTAGGTAAGTTGCAAAATGTTTGTTGTAAAAGGAAGGTTTCGATCTTATAGAATGGAGACCCATGGCTCTAGGGAATAGATTTAGAACTGAAACTACTGAGTCTTAGTGTATCATGTTAGTTTGCTAGGACTGCCATAACAAATGATCACAAACTCTTGGTGGCCTAATACAACAGAGATTTCATTCTCTCACATTTCTGGAGGCCAGAAGTACAAAATAAAGGTGTCTACATTCCTTGGAATGTGGCTGCATAACTCCAGTCTCTGATCCTAGAGGTTTCCTTTTCTGTGAATACCCTGTTCATATCCATTGCCTTTTAGGAATGTAGAAATTTTTCTTTCTTTTTCTTCTGTTAAATATATTTTGGATACTTAGATCTCTGTTGGCTATATGTGATGCAATTTTCAATGGTCTTCTAATTGAGGCTTATTTTTTCTCTTTGTTTTGCTCTCTTTAGTAATGCTACTTTTTTCATTTTCTAATTTTTTGTTGCTGGTAAATAATGCTATTTGATTTTTTTTTAAATGTATATATTGTGTGCTATTGATTTTTTTAAATGAACTTTTCATGGAACTATAGTGTATATTCAGAAAGTATACAAATCATAAGTGTATAATCACCAATAATTAGAATGTTATCAGCACCCCAGATTGCTCCATAGAACTCCTTCCCTCCCAGCCACTCTACCTTACCCCTTTCCTTCCCAAGGGGAACCACTGTCTTGACTTCTTTCACAATATATTTTGAACTTTTGAAATCTAGCTATATCTGTCTGTCATCATCTATTTATACAGTATGAACTCAAATTTATGTCTAATTTCTTTGTGAGAATTCATCCATGTGTCCATATGGTTTTGTGAGACAATAGTTCTTTTTCTCTCTTATATGAATATATCACCCTTTATTTATCCATTTATCCATTCTGTTGTTGATGTTCATTGTTTCCAGTTTGGGGATATTACAAATTATGCTCCTATGAACATTCTTGTGTACAAGGCATCTTCAAAAAGTTCATGGAAAATGCATATTATGAGAAAACTGTGCATGAATTTCAAAATGTTTTTGAACCAAAATAAACTCCTACTAGTTATAACATGTCTAAACAGGATCTAGTTTGAGGCACTAAAATGTGTAAGATCTCAGTTTGCAAAGAGCCCTTATCAGAGCACCATAAACTCTGCTAAAATTGAAGCAAGAATAAACATTAGATTTATAGCGATTGGCTGGTTGGTATAGAACAGTTGGTTAGAGTGTGGTGTTATGACACCAAGAGCAAGGGTTTGAATCCCAATACTGGCCAGTGGCCTCCCCCCCGCCAAAAAAAAAAAAAATTATGGTGAGGATTGGGCAGAAGAATGGTGAAATCATTGATGTTTTACAGAAAGTTTATGGGGACAGTGTCCCAAATAAATCAGCAATTCACAAGTAGATAACTCATTTTAAGAAGGGACGAGATGGTGTTGAAGCCCACAGTGACAGACCATCCTCATCAATTTGTGAGGAAAAAATTAATCTTGTTTGTGCTGTAATTGAAGAGGACAGATGATTAACAGCAGAAACAATAGCCAACACCACATACATCTCAATTGGTTCAGCTTACACAATTTATACTGAAAAATTAAAGTTGAGCAAACTTTCCACTCTGTGGAAACTTTTGTGCCCAGATCACCTACAGACAAGAACAGAGCTTTCAATGGAAATTTTAATCAAGTGAGAACACAATCTTGAAGCATTTCTTGGAGGAATTGTAATAGGAGATAGAACGTGGTTTTATCAGAATGATCCTGAAGACAAAGCACAAGCAAAGCCATGAAATACCAAGAGATGGAAGTGGTCCACTCAAAGTAAAAGTGGGCCAGTGAAGAACAAATGTTATGGCAAGTTTTTTGGGATGGTCAAGGCATTTTGCTTGTTGACTTTCTGGAGAGCTAGAGAACAATCACATCTGCTTATTAGGAGAATGCTTTGAGAAAGTTAGCCAAAGCTTTAGCAGAAAATGCCTGGGAAAGTTTCAAGAGTCCTTCTGCACCATGACAATGCTCCTGCTCATACCTCTCCTCATACAAGCGCAATTTGAATTTCAATGGAAAATCTTAGGCATCCACCTTACACTGCTGATTTGGCTCCTTCAGACTTCTTTTTGTTTCCTAGTCTTAACAAATCTTTAAAGGGCATCCATTTTTTTTTTTTTTTCAGTTTGTTATGTAAAAACTACTGCGTTGACATGGTTAAATTCCCAGGACTTTTAGTTCTTTAGGGATGGCCACATGGCTGGTATCATCACTTACAAAGTATCTTAAACTTAATGGAGCTTATATTGACAAAGTTTATATTTTCATCTTTTAATTCCATTTTTCTACAAACCTTTTGAAGTCCCCTTGTATATCTTTGTTGCACAGTTTGTATTTTAATTTTGGATTTAGCAACATTGCTGAAATCTCATATTAGTTCTACTTAGATTTTTATTTGGAAAATCATGGTGTTTGCGAATAAAGACAGTTTTGGCTTCTCCTGTACAATCCTTTGTCTTTTTTTATTTATTTTTTATTTTTTACTTTTTCTTACTTATGTCATTGGCTAGAATCCTTGGTGCAATGTTAAGTAGTAGGGATAATAGTAGGTATCTTTGTCTTTTTTTCAGGTTTTAAGTAATAGATCGAATCTTAAGAAATTGCTGATAATGGATCAGTTTTTGACTTAAAAACCTTGGCAATTTCATGTATAGTTCAAGCTAATATAATATTTGCTGTGGTGTTTTCATTTATTGAGTTAATAAAATTCTCTTCTGACCCTAATTTTTAAAATATTCTGAGCATTGAATTAATTTGAATTTTTTTCAATCTAATAAAATTAGGTAATATTTCTCTAATCTGTAAAAAGGATACTTTTTTACTGTTATTTAACTGAAACATGTTGATTGTACATATTTATGGTGTACAAATATTTATGTATTTCAATACATGCATACAATGTGTAGTGATCAAATCAGGGTAGTTAGCAAACTCATTGTCACAAAAATTAGAATACAGTTTTTTGATGTTGAATTCTTTCCATTTCTGTGATAAATTCCTTTTAGTCAGGATGTACTATTTTTAATCTATTTTGCTGGATTTGATTGACTAATTTTTTATTTAGAATCTTTTGTTTGTGTTTGTAGATGAGATTTTAGCTTTATGAGACAGATACTTATATGTTTTATTTTTCACTCTGAAAACATATAACCACCTGCCAGCTTAAGGAGTAAAACATTACAGATAAAGGTGAAGCCTGCTGTATATCTCTCCCTAGATAAATCCCTTCTGGCTAATCATTTTTCTGAATTTTGTATTCATCATTTCTCTGCATTTCTCAATATTTTTCTCATTGTATTATCTGTCTTAAAGGCACTTAATTTTTTTCCAAGTGCTCCTTACCTGGCATCTCAAAATTATTGATAATATATTTTTTTAATTATTTGGTTCTAAATATTTTATAATATTTATTGTGATTTCTACTTTAACTTATGAGCTATTGAGTTTGTTTTAATTCCAAGATACGTAGAATTTATATGTGTATGTGGGGCAGGGCACACATATATACATACATACTATCTGTACATACATACTTTGTTTTATGTGCCATTTTAATTAATTTAAGTAATTGCATTGTGGTAGAGTATTAGGGTTTTCTAGAGAAATAGAACCAATAGGATATATGTATATCACTCTACTGCTATCTCTATCTCTGTATCTCTCTCTATATAGAGATATAGATATTTAAGAGAGAATTTATTATGAGAATTGGCTCACATGATTATGGAGTCTGTGCAGTCCCATAATATGCTGTCCACAAGCTAGAGAACTAGGAAGAACTAGGGAAGCTGGTAGTGTAATTCAGTCTGAGTCTAAAGGCCTGAGAAACTGGGGAGCTGATGGTATAAGTTCCAGAGTCTGAAAGCCTGAAAACCTGAAGTTCTCTGGTCCAAGGGCAGGAGAAGATGGATGTCCCAGCTCAATAAGAAAGAGCAGATTTACCCTTTCTCTGCCCTTTTGTTCTATCCTGTCCCTCAACAGATCGAATGATGCTTACCCACATTGGTGGGGATGGTCCTCTTTATTCAGTCTGCTGATTCAAACAGTAATCTCTTTTAGAAACACCCTCACAGATACACACAGAAATATGAAGTTACTTTAAAAAGTTCATGAAAAAATAGAATATAAAAATAATATGAATCTTTCCATGAACTTTTTGAAGTACCCATGTTATGTTTTACCAGCTATCTAAGTATCCCTTAACCCAGTGAAGTTGACACACAAAATTAAATATCACAGGTAGGGAATGAGGTTTGTGTAATATTATTTTTGTTATTTCTTTTGTGTCCTAATACTTATCCAATCGTTGTAAATGCTTTCTACTTTCTTGAAAATAATATATAATGTAATTTGTTCTATGTAGGGCTCTGTCTTCCTGCCATTATCACATTAAGCTTATCTACTCTGAAAAACCTTCAATCCCATATTAAATTTTTCATCCGCACTATCTACCAGTTTGTCATAGAGGTGTATTAAAATCTTTACTATGGTTATGTATTTTTACTTTATGTAAAATATAAATATTTCAGTACACTGATACATAGACCTGTGGATTTATTTATGTTTATTCTGTTTTGCATAGAGTGTGTGCTTTCCATCTGAGAATTTATGGGTTGTTTTAGTTCTGGAAAATTCTTAGCTATCATATTTTCTGTTTTCCTCACCTGTCTTTTATTTTTGCAGTACTATTAGATATATGTTGAAACTTTTATGTATTCTCCTTGTTTCTTAACTGCATTTTTATGTAATATTACTTTTTCTCTTCGTGTTCTTGCATATTTCGTCAGTATTATATTATTACTTACTTATTAATTTAAATTTTTTATTTCCTCTATTAAGGTTTTTAACTTCATTGACTACATTTTTCAAGTTTTTCGTTTAGTCTCTCTTTTTAAATATCTGCCAATTCTCTTTATTTTTACCTGATTTAATTTCATAACTCTTTGGTCTTTTTTATGGAATTTTTTTCCCTTACTAGATGAAGGATCCTAAATACTGCTTTTGAATTTTTTTTCAGATTGTGAAAATTACTTTTTTTATTTAAAGTGACTTTATCTTGTGATTGTCAATTTTGTTGGTTTTCTCAGTGCTTGGAATACCATTGAAATTATAGTTCAATTTTAAGAGAATTCGTATCTTAGTATACTGAGTCTTTCAATTCATGAATCTGGTATGTTCTTCCATTTATTTAGTTCTTCGGTTTCTTGAAGTAATGTTTGTAGTTTCACTATGCGTATCATACACATTTTGTTAAATTTATACATATGTAGTTCATGTTTTTTGATGCTGTTATAAATGATATTTAAAAAGTTTTCAAGTGTTGTTGCTAGTATATACAAATAAAATTGATTTTTGTGCTTCAACCTTATATCCTGTGACTTCACTAAACTTCCTTATTATTTCTAGTAGCATATTTGTAATAGGCCACAATTTTGTTGTCTGAAAAATACATTCAGTTTTACTTATTCTCTTTTAATCTGTATTCCTTTATTTCTTTTATTTTAAAATATCTTTTTCTTATCCTTTCGCACTGGCTAGAACCCATAGTACACTGTAGAATAGAGGTGTTAAGAGTGGACATCCTTAATTTTTTTGCTGTTATTTGGGGCAAGCATTCAATCTTTCAACTTAAGTATGTCAACTTAAGTATGTCTTAAGTATGTCAGATTTAGGCTTTTTCATAGATATTCTTTATCAGTTGAGGAAATTTCTTCCATTCCTAATTTGCTGAGAGCTTTTATCATGAATGGGCTTAAATTTTGTCATATGCTTTTCTACAGAAAAAGAATCACAGGGAATTTCTAAGATTTAATGCTGTAGTAGCTTTTAGAAGTGATTTAATTATATCTTGCAAATTTTGATGTGTTTTTTCATTTTCATGCAATTCAAAGTATTTTATTAATTTGTCCTATAATTTCTTCTTTGACCCATGAGTGGATTAGAACTGTATTTATTTAATTTCCAAGTATTTAGGTAGTTTTTCCAGGTATTTTTCTGTTATTGATTTCTAATATAATTCTGTTGTGGTTAGAGAATATATTCAGTATGACCTTAGTCCTCTTATGTTTACTGAGACTTGTTTTTGGCCCACAATATCATCTCTCTTGGTGAATGTTACATGTGTACTTGGATAAAAAAATGCATATACTTCTGTTGGTGGTTGAAGTATTATGTAAATGTTAATTAGGTCAGATTACTGAACGTTGTTGTTTACATCTTCTATACGTTTAGTGATTATTTGACTGCTTGTTTTATCAGTTACACTGGGAAGTGTTGAAATTCAGTTATATAATTTTTTGCTTCATTTACTTTGACACTGTATAATGAGATGCTTACACATTTAATTTTATTATGTCTTCTTGATAAATCAAAATTTTAATCAATATGAAATGTTCCACATTATGCTCGGTAATTTTTCTCTTTCTGAAATCTACTTTATGTCATATTAAAATAGTCACCCCAGCTTTCTTATGATTCGTGATTGCACAGTTTATCTTTTCCACCGTCTTACTTTTATCCTTAGTCTTTATCTTTTTAAAATTGAGATATAATTCACATGCCATAAAATCTGCCCCTTTAAAGTGTACAATTCAGTGAATTTTAGTATATTCCCCACGTTGTGCAATAATCACTACTCTGTAATTTCAGAATATTTTCATCACCTCTTAAAGAAATCTTGTACCCATTAGTGGTCATTCCTTTCTCTCATTCCCTCCCACCAGTCCCTGGATACCACTAATCTAATTTCTATGTCTATGCACTTGCCTATTCTGGACATTTCTATAAATGGAATCATAATATGTGGCCTTTTATTTCTGACTTTCACTTAGCATAATGTTTTTAAGATTCACTCATCTTGTAACATATATGAGTACTTTATTCCTTTTTTATGGCCAAATAATATTCCTTTGTGTGAATATACCACATTTTGTTTATCCTTTCATTAGTTGATGGACATATGGGTGTATCTAATTTTTGTCCGTTATGAATAATGCTGCTATACTTGTGTGCATAATTTTCTGTGGATATGATGCTTTCAGTGTTCTTGGGTATAAACCTAGAAGTGGAGTTGCTGGATCCTATAACACTGTTTAATTTTTTTGAGAAACTGTCAAACATTTTTCCATAGTGGATGTACCATTTTATATTTCTATCAACAACATATGAGAGTTCCAGTTTGTCTGCATAAAATAGTCCAGAAATAGTCCAGTTTGAAGCTAAGGGATAGTTTTAGTGTTTCGATGGTGATTCAGTGTCAGCTGGAGATGATTGTGTCCTGTCCGTAGTAGATAAATACGAGAGCGGGTGTGAGGCTGGTCATATAAAGGCACTTGTTTTTGTCTGTCTTTTGACTATTGCACGTGAAGAGGTATTTCATGGTGGTTTTGGTTTATATTTCTGTAATGAATAATGATGTTGAATATGTTTTCATGTGCTTATTGGCTATTTGTTTATCTTCTTTGGAAAGATGCTTGTCTGTTTTTTCTTTATGTATTTTGGGGCTCTGTTAATTGCATGCATGCTTAATTGTTATGTCTGCTGGACATAAATTCATTATATATGTTTTTAATTGTTATGTAATTATGGAATGTCTTTCTTTGTTTCTAGTAACAATCTTTGTTTTAATGTCTGTTTTGCCTGATACTAGTATAGTCACTGGAACTCTGTTTTGAGTACTGCTTGCATAGTAGATATTTTTTCCATTTTTTTACTGTCAATCCATTTGTGTCTTTGAATCTAAAGTTTGTCTCTTATAGTTGGATCATAGTTTTTAATTCATTCTGCCAATTTCTACCTTTTGATTGGAGTGTTTAGTCAGTTTAATATAATCACAGATAATAATGTAGGATTTTCCTGTCATTTTGCTATTTGTTTTCTATATGTTTTATGTCTTTTATTTTATGTTCCTCTATTATTGTCTTCTTTCGTGTTAACTGTTTTCTAATGCACCATTTTAATCTCTTTGTTGTATTTTTTACTATGTTTTTTGAGTTGTTTTCTTAGTGGTTGTCCTGGGGTTTACAATTAACATCTCATTTTATAATAATCTAGTATGGATTAATACCAACTTAATGTCAGTAGCACACAAAATCTTTGCTTCTGTTTTGTTGTATTCTCTCTCCTTCTTGATAATATTATTGTCATTCAAATTAGATCTTTACACATAAAAGCCTATCAGCACAGTGTTATAGTTGTTGCTTTATGTAACTGTCTTATGAAGATGATAGGAGAAATAAAAGAAAAATATAGTTGCTGTTTTTTATGTTTAATCTATATAGTTTCCTTTACTGGTACTCTTTATTTTTTCATGTGGATATGAGTTACTGTCTAGTATCTTTTTATTTCAACTGGAAGGACTCTCTTTAGCATTTTTTATAGGGAAGTTCTGCTAGTGATGAATTATCTCAGTTTTTGTTTATTTGAGACTCTCTTAATTTTCTTTCCTTTTTTTTAATTGGAACATAGTTGACTATACATATCTGTGGGGTACAGCATTGAATAGCAATACCAGTGTGCAATATGTAAAGTTCAAATCAGGACAATTAGTATATTCATCATTATACAGTGTAATCAATTTTCATGGCCCTTTACCAATTCTTTCCTTTCCCTTTTCCTCTCTCCTTTCCCCACCCCAGCAACTTCAGTTCTATTCTCTTCTCTTAAAAAGTTCAACGTAGGGCCGGCCCCATGGTGCACTGGGTGAGTGCAGTGCTTGGGAGCACAGCGGCGCTCCCGCTGTGGGTTCGGATCCTATATAGGAATGGCCGGTGCGCTCACTGGCTGAGCGCGGTGCAGGCGACGCCACGCCAAGGGTTGCGATCCCTTACCAGTCACAAAAAAAGACAAAAAACAAAAAGTTCAACGTATTATTGTGGTTGCTGAATCTTTTTTTTTCTTGCTTATTAGTTTATTTATTTATTTATTTTTTATTAGCCTGCACATATGTGTGAGGACATGTGGTATTCCTCTTTCTGTTCCTGGCTTATTTCTCTTAACACAATTTTCTCTAAGTTTATCCGTATTGCTGTGAATGGCAGTATTTCATTCTTTTATATGGCAGAGTAGTATTCCATTATATAAATATACCACATTTTCCTTATCCACTCATCTGATGATGGGCATTTAGGTTGATTCCAGCTCTTGGCTATTGTAAAAAGAGCTACAATAAACATGTGCAGGTGTCCATTCTACATTTTGATTTCCATTCCTTTGGGTATATACCCAGCAGTGAGATTGCTGAGTCATATGGCAATTCTATCTGTAGTTGTTTGAGGAACTTCCATACCATTTTACATAATGACCACACCAATTTATAGTCTTACCAACAGTGTTGGAGTGTTCCACTTTCTCTGCAACTGCACCAGCATTTGCTATTACTGCCATTTGATAATAGCCCATCCGGAGTGAGCTGATATCTCAATGTGGTTTTGATTTGCATTTCCTGATGATGAGTGATGTTGAGCATTTTTTCATGTGTCTGTTGGCTTTCATATATCTTCCTTTGAGAAATGTCTATTCAGCTACTCTGCCCATTTTTTAATCAGGTTTCTTGTTTTTTTACTGTTGTTTGAGTTCTTTGTATATTCTAGATATTTATCCTTTGTTGAGTGCATGCTTTGCAAATATTTCCTCCCACTCTGTAGGCTGTCTTTTCACTCTGTTGTTTCTTTTGCTGTGCAGAAGCTTTTTATTTTTATATAATCCCATTTGTTTGTTTTTCCTTTTGTTGCATGTGCTTTTCATAAAGTCTATTCCCAGTCCTGCTTCCTAAAGTGTTTCTCCTAAGTTTTCTTTTAGGAGTTTTGTAGTTTCAGGATGTGTATTTAATGTTTTAATCCATTGTGAGATGATTTTGGTATATGGTGAGAGGTATGGGTCTAGTTTCATTCTAGATATGGATGTCCACTTTTCCCAGCACCATTTACTGAAGAGGCAGTCTTTTCCCCAATGTATGTTCTTGTTGCCTTTGTCAAAGATCAGTTGGGTGTAGGTGTGTGGGTTGGTTTCTGGGTTCTCTATTCTGTTCCATTGTTCCATGTGTCTGTTTTTATGCCAGTGCCATGCTGTTTTGGTTACTATAACTTTGTAGTATAATTTGAAGTAAGGTAGTGTTATACCTCTGGCTTTATTATTTTTGCTCAGGATTGCTTTGGCTATTCAGAGTGTTTTGTTGTTCTGTATGAATGTAAAGATTGTTTCTTCCATTTCTGTGAAGAATGTTATTGGTATTTTTATGAGGATTGCATTGAATCTGTAGATCATTTTAGATATATGGACATTTTCACAATGTTAATTCTTCCAATCTAAGAGCATGGAATATCTTTCTGTCTTCTTGTGTCCTCTTTAATTTCTTTCAACAGTAATTCATATTACTCATTGTAGAACTCTTTCACATCCTTTGTTAACTTTATTTCTAGGTTTTTCTTCTTCTTTTTTTTTTTTTTTTGGTGACTATTGTCACTTGATTTCTTTTTCTGCCGGATCATTATTGGAGTGTGAAAATGCCACTGATTTTTGCCTGTTGACCTTGTATTCTGCAACTTTGCTGAAATTGTTTATCAAGTCTAAGAGTGTTTTTGTAGAGTCTTTAGGATTCTCTCTGTATAGGATTATGTCATCAGCAAACAAGGACAATTTGACTTCATCTTTTCCAATCTGGATACACTTTATTTCTTTCTCTTGCCTGATTGCTCTGGCTTGTACTTCCAACACTGTGTTGAATAGGAGTGGTGAGAGTGGGCCATCCTTGTCTTGTTTCTGTTCTTAGAGGAAAAGCTTCCAAGTTTTGTCCATTCAGGATGATACTGCCTGTGGGTTTGTCAAATATGGCTTTAATTTTGTTCCTTCTATACCTAATTTGCTGAGAGTTTTTATCATGCAGGGATATTGAATTTTATCAAATGCTTTTTTAGCGTCTGTTGAGATAATCATATTTTTTTTCTTCGATGTTGTTAATGTGGTGAATTACATTTATTGATTTGTGTATGTTGAGCCATCTTTGCGTCCCTGTGATGAATCCCACTTGGTTCTGCTGTATACTTTTTCAGATGTGTTGCTGTATTTTATTTACTAATATTTTATTGAGAATTTTTGCCTCTATGTTCATCAAAGATATTGGCCTATAGTTTTCTTTTTCTGTTGTATCTTTGTCTGGTTTTGGTATTAGGGTCATGTTTGCCTCATAGAGTGAGTTTGGGAGAATGGACTCTTTAATTTTTTTGGAATAGTTTGAAGAGAATTGGTATTAATTCTTCTTTACAGGTTTGGTAGAACTTAGCAGTAAAGCCGTCTGGTCCTGGGCTTTTCTTTGTTGGAAGACTGGTGAATCCTGCTTCAATCTCATTACTTGTTATTTGTCTGTTCAATTTTTCTGTTTCCTCTTGGTTCAGTCTTGGCAGTTTATATATGTCCAGAAATTTGCCGATTTCCTCCAGGTTTTCAAATTTGTTGGCATATATTTGTTTATAATAGTCTCTAATGATTCTTTGTTTTTCTGTGGCATTGGTTTTAATGTTTCCTTTTTCGTTTCTAATTTTTGTTATTTGTCTCTTCTCACTTCTTTTTTTAGTTAGCCTAGCTAATGTCTGTTTTGTTTATCTTAAAAAAACAAATTTTTGTTTCATGGATCTTTTGTATCATTTTTGGGGTTTCTATTTCACTTAGTTCTGCTCTGATCTTCATTATTTCTTTGTGTCTACTAACTTTGGGGTTGGATTGTTCTTGTTTTTATAGTTCTTTGAGGTGTAGCATTAGTTGTTTATTTGCAATCTTTCTCTTCTTCTGATGTAAGTGTTTATTGTTGTAAAGTTCCCTCTTGTTACTGCTTTTGTAGTATTCCACAGGTTTTGGTATTATGTTTCATTATTTTCATTAGTTTCAAGAAATTTTTTGATTTATTGTTTAATTTCTTCTTAGACCCATATGTTATTCATGAGATTGTTGTTTAATTCCCATGTGTCTGTATAGTTTCCAGAGTTTCATTTGTTACTGATTTCTAGTTTTAATCCAATGTGGTATGAAAAAAATACATGAAATAATTTCTATTTTTAAAAAATTTGTTGAGACTTGATTTGTGACATAACCTGTGGTCTATCATGTAGAATGTTCCATGTGTTGATGAAAAGAATGTGTATTCTTTGGTTATTGGATAAAATGTTCTCTAGATGTCCACCAAGTCCAATTGATATAAAGTGCCATTTAGATCTTTTGTTTCTCCATTAATTTTTTGCCTAGATGATCTGTCTAATATTAAGAGAGTGGTGTTCAGGTCCCTAACTATTATTGTATTTGGGTCTATCTCTTTCTTTAGGTCTAATAGTGTTCACTTTATATAACAGCTGCTCTCATGTTGGGTGCATGTAAATTTATGATTGTTATATCTTCCTGCTGGATAGATCCCTTTATCATTATATAGTGGACTTCTTTGTCTCTTTTTATGGCTTTTGGTCTAAGGTTTATTTTATCTGATATAAGAATACCTATTGCTGCTTTTTTTTTTTTGGTTTCTGTTTGCATGCTATATCTTTTTCCATCCTTTCACTCTTAGTCTGTGTATATCTTTACAGATGAGGTGAATTTCTTGAAGAAAGCATATTATTGGGTCTATCTTTTTAATCCAGTCAGTCAGTCTGTGTCTTTTGAGTGGAGAATTTAGTCCTTTTACATTGAGTTCTTATTGAAAAGTGGTGGCTTACTCCTGGAATTTTATTGATTTTCGTTTTGATGTTTTATATAGCTCTTGTTCCTTTCTTTCCATTTTTTTGTTTATCTTTGGTGTGTGTTGGTTTCTTGAGTTGGTTAGATAAATTCTCTTTATCATTTGCATTTTATTTTTGTTCTAGTTGTGAGTTTTGTTCTTTCTTGTGTATTTATAGTAGTGATGGTTGTTTTCCAGGTACCAGGTGCAGTCCTCCCTTGAGGATTTCTTGTAAGGCTGGTTGTGTGATGGTAAACTACCACAGTTTTTGTTTGTCTGGGAATAATACTATTTCTCCTTCATTTCTGAATTAACCTTGCTGGGTATAGTTACTAGGCTGGCAATTTTTGTTTTTTAGTATTTTGTATATATCATCCAGTTCTCTTCCAGCCCTTAGGTTTTCTGATGAAAAGTCTTCTGCTAGTCTGATGGGGGCTCCCTTATGAGTGACTTGATGCTTTTCTCTTGCTTTTTTAAAGATTTTCTCTTTGTCTTTGAGCTTTGCCAGCTTGACTAAAACATGTCTTGGAGAGGACATTTTGGGTTGAATCTGTGTGGGGATCTTTTAGCCTCCTGGATCTTAAGGTCTGTATCTCTTCCTATACCTGGGATGTTTCCCACTATTATTTCCTTGAATATGTTTTCAGTGCCTTCTGCTTTTTCCTCCCTTTGTGGAATACCCATGATTTGGATATTCGTGTGCTTAAGGTTTTCTGCTATCTCTCTTAGATAGTCTTCATTTTTTAAAAATCCTTTTTTGGGGCCGGCCTTGTGGTTCACTCTGGAGAGTGTGGCACTGGTAGCACTGTGGCCGTGGGTTCGGATCCTATATAGGGATGGCCAGTGCACTCGCTGGCTGAGTGTAGCACAGACAACACCATGCCATGGGTTGCGATCCCCTTACCAGTTAGGAAACAAAACAAAACAAAACAAAAAAACCTTTTTTCATTTTCTTGTCTGCCTGTGTTATTTCAAAAAGGCTATCTTCAGTATCAGAAATTATCTCTTCTGCTTGTTCTAGCCTCTCTGTTGTGTTTTTTATTTTGTTGAATGAATCCTTAAGCTCCACGAGTTCTGCTACATTCTTTTTTTAGGGCCTTAATTTCTTTGTACATTTCCTCCTTCAGGTGCTGGATACTTTTTCTCATTTCATTGTGTCATTTGAGTCTTCTGTATCTCACTGAGTTTCCTTATAATTGTTGCTTGAAATTCCTTTTCAGTCATTTCAAAGACTTCCTGTTCTATAGGATCTGATATTTGGGAATTATCATTTTCCTTTGGTGATATCATATTTTCTTGTTTTTTCATATTTCTGGTGTCTCTACATTGGTGTCTAGTCATCTGGTAGAACAGTTGCTTTTTCTGCTACTCTAGAGTTGGGTTTGAGGAGAGGGAATACCGTTTGTAGATGTGTTATATAATGACTGTTAAATGAGGTGTTTTAGTATTGGTTCCAGGTAGATACAGTAGTGTAGTCTCTGTGTAGGTACTTTGGCCAGGTTCATAGTTGGATTTCTATGAGGGGTCCTCTGTGGTCTAGTTGCTGGGGCAGTTAGTATTTCCTTGCTGATGTTGTTGACACTATGGTGGTTTATCAGGACATAGGCAAGCTCTTGAATTTTGGGGGATAGCAGCTTAGAATTTTGTCATTCTTAGGCTATGGTGGGTGATCTTGGGTGGGCCTGTTGGCACTTTTGCTGAGCTTCCCCTGACCCTGATGGGTGCACTGGGGGATACTCAATTTGTGTTCTCAATTTGAGTGCTCCTCAATTTGAATGGGTAACCCTTTATGGGTTTTCTCTTTTTTCTTTCCTCTTTCCCTGGGCTCCTCTGGTGACTCTTCTCTGTCTATGCCTTTGAGTGGTCAGTGGGTCACCTATGAGGTAGTGGTGGCTGCTGGTGTGACAGCAAGCCACTCTTGTGGCAGCAGTTGCTGTGGACATGGCTATCACAGCCCACTTGTTCAGCACTGGTGTCTGTGGCACTGGCAGGGAGTATTGCAGACTGCATGGCTGCCTGTCTCACTGGCACCCTTGGCAGTGGCTGGGTTGGGCTCTTGGGAGTGGAGCCCACTTACTGAGGTTTTGCATGGCTGTCTGTCGCACTGGCACCCTTTGTGGCAGCTGGGTTCAATTTTACTTTTTTTTTTGAAGGAGATTTTTTCTAGATATTGAATTGTTTGAATGTTTTCTTCTTTTAGCACTTTGAATAATTCATCCCACTTTCTTCTGGCTATATGCTTCTGATGAGAAATCAGCTCTTAATGATAGAAGATTCCTGGTATCTATTGAATCCCTTCTCTCTTGCTGCTTTCCAGAGTCTCTCTTTTTGAGAATTCTTTTTTTGATTCTTTTGTTTTGAGAGTGTGATTATAATGTGTGTAGTTTGGAGTTCTTTCAGCTTGTCGAAGTGTTGATTGTTTCTCTTTAAGTTTAAGAATTTTTCACACATTATTTATTGAAGTATTCTTTCTGGTCTTTTCTCCCATTCATCTGGGGCTCCCATTATATTTATTTTGCTGTACTTGATGGTGTCCACAGGTCTCTGAGACTGTTCATTTTTCTTTATTTTTTGTATCTGTTGTTCAGACTGGTTAATCTTAATTCACATGTTTTTGGGTTTACTTAATCTTTCTTCTGACAGCTAATTATCTACTGTTGAATTTCTCCAGTGAATTTTTTACTTCAGTTTGGTACTTTTCAACTCTAGGATTTCTACTTGGTTCTTTTTTGAATATAATTTCTATCTCTTTATTCTATTTGATGAGATAGCATTGCATAATTTCCTTTAGATCTTCAGGAAAGATTTCCTTTATTTCTTTGTACATATTTATAATAGACTTAGAGTCTTTATTTAGTAAAGCTAACTTCTGGTCTTCCTCAGAGACAGTTTCTATTGACTGCTTTTTTTTTTTTATTTCTTCACCCTGTGTATGGGCTATTCTTCCTGTTTCTTTGCATGTTGTAACTTTTGTTGAAAACTGGACATTTTAAATAGTGTAATGTGGAACTCTGTAAATCAGAGTCCCCCTACCCCCATGTTTGTTGTTGTCTGCTGTTGTTACTTTTTGTTTGTTTTGTTACTTTCCTGAACTAATTCTGTAGAGTCTGTGTTCTTTGTTAGGTGTGGCCACTGAAGTCTTTGCTCATCTTTATGGTTTGCTAATGATTGGTCTTATATTTCCTTAAATGCCTTGAACCAGTAAGTCACCCAGCCTTTGCTGAAGTTCTCTGTGTGCATTTTGGGACATGCTTTTTATTCCCTGGGAGGCAGTTTACAACTCTGCCTTATCTTCACTTATGGCTTTATCAGAACCTCAATGTCAGCAAGATGTGAGAGATTAGGGCTTTCTCAGGTCATTTCTGGGCATATGCACAGCTCTGCACATGTGCATCTCTTTCGAAATTGGCAACAATATGTTACAGCTTGTCAAAGTGATTTAAGTTAACCACCTTGCTAGTTATTTTTTATTTGTCTCATTTGAATTTTTTTAATATCCCTGCTCCTGCTGCCATTTTGGAAAGCTGCTAGGTGTTCTTTTAAAGAATGGCAGAATTTGTAGAATTGTAGATGAGAAAAATAAGTCATGCCTTCTTGGATATGTTACAAATTGGAAAGAGACTCAGCAGTTTCCAGTGAGGACAATTAGAGCAGCACTGTCCAATAGAAATACAGCACAAGGCTTAAATTTGAGCTAAGGATGTAATTTAAAATTTTTTAGTAGCTACATTTAAAAAAGTTAAAAGAAGCAGGTAAAATTAATTTTAATATTATATTTCATTTAAGTCAATATATTTAAAATACTATCTTTTTAATATGTAATTAATATACATGTTATTAATGTGATATTTTGCTTTTTTTTTCTTGCCATCTTCAAAATCCAGTGTGTTTTTTACACTTACGGCCCATCTTACTTTGGACTAGCCATACCTCTCAGCATAAGTGGCTAGCAGCTATCATGTTGAATAGCACAGATTTTGAGGGACTCTAAGATACTTCTGGTTTTAATGAGGCAGAGTAGGAAATGAAGCTGATGACAGAATGAGATTATTGGGGATCTTGATTTTAGTGATCAATTGGGAATGTACGAGGGTAATTAAAAATAAATTGTGGAAAAATAGAATTAGAAGTAATGGGAATCTTTCCAAGAACTTTTTGAAGTACTCTTATATTAGGGCAAAAGTGAAAAATAGAATAAGGGGCAAAATAGCTGGCACAGAAAATAGTTTTAACTGCTATGTACAAAAGGACATGACGTCTTAGTAATTTATTCAGTGCAACAGTCAGTGTTATGATGGCAGATGGTATGGTTTTTAACTTTAAAATAATGGTAGCTAGCATTGATGAATGCTCTGTCAGGCACTGCTCTAAGCACTTTGAATATATTAATTCATTTAATGTTATAGCTCATTTAGTTTGTGACCTTAAATTAGTAGATTACCTAAACTTTTGGGGGGCTCTGTTGTTTTCATATATAAAAAAATTTGAAGCTGGTCTAGATAATCTCTAAGCTTCTTAGTAATACATAAAGTCCTATTTCTTTGGATACAGTGATGAGAAAAATAAAATTTATGTTTTCAGGAAATTTGTTATCAAATAAAGGAGGTGAGATATACCCTTTTAATTGAAATGCTTATAGACAATAATTGGGATCTTGAGAGAACTACAAAATGCTATGAGAATTTAAAACATATTTACTTGCATATAGTAAGTTTATAATAAATGTTTAAATTAGGTTGAATTGAATAATGATAGCTGGTGAATCAAGAGAAGTTTTGTGTAGGAGATGGCAGTTAATGTATGGCTTGGCAGGTGGTAGGAATAAATGAGCAGGAGATGAAATAAGGTAGTAAGAAGTTGCTATTCTTACATTACTTACATTACATTACATTATACAGATAATGGAAGAACATGAGGGAGGAAAGTAATGTGTGTATTATGAGAATAATAAAATATATACATTGAATGTACTGTTAGGGGGTTTGGTGTTGGGTAATTGAACTAAAATACAAGAGAGCCTTTAATATTCTGTTAAGGGTATAGTTGATCACTGGCAATGAAATATGGCAGGGACTGGAGAGACTGCTATATGTTATTTAGAAACTCCACATTTTATGACTACTTTCTGTCAATCACAATGAAAATAGGCAAGTGCAATTTAATATTCAAAAATTGAGTGAGCTAGTAACATTTAATTCACTAGCATTGAAACTTTTTCATATGTTTTTGTTGAAGGTATTTATGGACTCTATTTAGGGTGAAAAAGCTAGATTTGTGCTTTTTATTGGTATTTTTTTTCTTCTAGTATAAGGTTTTATTTCTGCTGAGTTTTAATCCTTTGTGATTAAATGATGCTGAATAACTTTATGTCAGCATTCAGCAATAAAACGAGAGCCTAAGGCTGACTGTTTAAAACTATTAGTGTCTGTCCCTGGAGCCTGTACACAGAACTTCAAATGTGGCACAAATAACCAAATGGAAAATTGTGGTTTTCTCAGAGAGAGGGAAGTTGTAAGGGCATTTCACTTAATTCTGTAAACACTAGAATATATTTCTCTTTTTTTATTTGTGAGTATTTTTATTAGGTTAGCACACTAGTGTTTTTATGTAATATGCGATGTTATTTTAGTAGGATAGTTTAAGGAATTGATAAAGCAGTAACATCCATTTATCTAATTTCTTTCAGGTAACTTGTCCAGGAGTGGTGCTGAAAGACAAGGAGGACATCTATCTTAGCATCTGTGTGTTTGGCCAATACAAAAAGACACAATGTGTCCCAGCCACTTTTCCACTGGTCTTCAATGCCAGAATGGTGTTTGAAAAGGTGAGTTCAAATATCAGATCAAATATTAATATCAACAAACAAACAAACAAACAAAAAAAGTGGTTTCAATTTTTGAATAAAAGCCTGTAACATAAATTAATTTTGCTGATTATGTACTTTAGTTTGATTCAGACAGAAAGTTGTAACCTAAATCTGGAAGCTTAAAAATAAATATGCATTTTATTATGTATTGAGTCAGTTGCCTTTTTTTCCTTGATGGATCAGCTTGTTTTTAAGTTGTCTTAGTGGGCTTAATATAAAACATAGCACCTTGAATTTTAAGTAATCGTTTTCATAAAAAGAGAAATCATTAATAGGTAAGAATATGGCATATTTTACTTCTAGTGGTACTTCTTTCTGTAAGTCTCTTTTCCTTTTTTCTCCCAAAACTGCTGCTTTTGCTTAATTATTACCAATCTTATTTCTCACTTTTGAATTTCCTTCCTTCTCACTTTTCTTCTTTCTTTCTTCCCTGTCTTCCTCACTCCCTCCTTCTTTCCTTCTTCCACAAATAATTACCCAGTATCTGTTCCATTTGATGGACTGTTCTAGGCACTGAGGACACATGGTAAACAAGGTAAAGCCCTCCCCTCTTGGAGCTTTCATATAATAGGAGAAACTGACAATAACCTAGTAAATGTGTGAATAATATTAGACAGTGATGAGTGCATAAAGAAAATGAAAGTAGGGTAAGGGGATTAGGGGGATTGTCTATTTTAAAGAGTTGTCAGAGAAGGCAATAACATTTAAGCTGAGCCCGAATTATGAGACTGTGTCAGGTGTTTGAAGGTCTTGGAGGAAAAGCATTCTAAGTAGAGGAATAGCAAATATAAAGGCTTCTTGTTGGGAGTGAGCTTGATAGGTTGGAGGAACACCGAGAAAGCTGGTATGATCATGTTAACAAATAAGGGGAAGTGTGGTAGCAGACAAATTTTGGAGAGGGAGACAGAGCCACTTATAAAGTTTATTTGTAAAATCTTTCATAGTGATAATGGGAAGCAGAGAGGAAGTGACAGTTCTCATTATGTCAAAAGTTCTTTGGGTGGGAAAGGAATGGTATTTTGGGAATGAGAGGGAGAAAGCAAAAACAGTCTTTTATATATATTCCTTTTACTTCCTCTTCCCCATCCTGCTTCCTTGTACATCCTCCCACTGTAGGTGTTCCCTGAAGCAGTAGACCCAGGAGATGTGGTTGCACAGCTTGAAGGTAAGTTTTTAACTTTTTCTCTTTTTTTTTGGTGGCTGACTGACAGGGGGATTGAACCCTGGACCTTTGTGTTATCAGTACCATGTTTTTACTTTTTAATTCTTGATTCTAAGACATATTAGAATTTATTATCTTTATGCTCTTTGATCCTGGATTAAATAATGGTTTGAAAGAGTGTACTAGAATTTTAAAAATCTTGAGCTGAGATTGTTTTATACTTTTTAGAATTTCATAGTACATCTGGAAATAAATAAATATATGTGCTGTGGAGAGTCTAGGAATTATTCCTTTTTCTGTTTTGGGGCTATGGAAAACAAAGAAAGACTTATTTGAACTTTTTATTCATTAAGATGACAGGGAGTGTTTGTGATGTAAGGATAGAGATTCAGGCTAGGTGTGTGTATTAGTCCATTTTGGTGTTGCTACAACAGAACATATGAAACTGAGTAATTTATAAAGAAAAGAGGTTAATTTGGTGCATCTGTCATGGGCCTCAGGATGCTTCTACTCATGGTGGAAAGTGGCAGGGCAGCCAGTTGATGCAAGGAAATCACATGACAAGAGGAAGCAAGAGAGGGAGGGGATGGGAGGTCCAGGCTCCTTTTAACAACCAGCTTTTGCAAGAACCAATAGAACAAGAAGTCATTCACTACTAGAGCAAGAAGTCATTCACTCTCTCCTCCCACACCGCCAGGGAGGGCATTAATCTATTAGTGAGGAATCTACCCCCCATGACACAAACACTTTCCAGCACTGCCACTTTGGGGATCAAGCTTCAACAAGAGCTTGGGAGGCGGACACCATATCCAAACTGTATCAGTGGGACTTTGCCCTGAAAATAAAAATAGGTCTTTAACCTCAGTGTTTTGCAAATCTAGAGAGTGAATAATAGTAGATCAAAGTAATGGTGGCTTAAAATATGTATGCTTTTGCATTTTGTATTACATTCATTATGTAAATCAATTATTTGAGGCATTTTTTCAAGGCTGTGGATAACAGTAAATTCTTCAAAGTAGTAGGAATCAACTGTGAAAAGATAGAACTATTTGTGAAAGCAACAGTGCAAAAGTGTACACTTGGGAGTAAGTTATTCGAGTTCTGAGTATGAAGTGAAAAGCTCTGTAATTTATCCTTGTAATTAGAAAGGGCTCTGGGATCACCAGATTGGTCTAATGTATAAACTATTGGGCATCATGATCGTCAACTGTCTTCTCCCCACCTCTTTCTGTACCTGCCAAAATGGGGTTCTAGCAATGGAGCCTGGCACCACGCTAGACTCTGGCTATATAGGGAGGAACAGGGCCAGCCCATTGTCTATCATCATGAAGCTTATAGTTTAGTGACTCTTCTTCAGAAATCTCTTTATGGCTAGTGTCAATGTATTATTTATTTTTTTATTGCTGTTCAAGCATTTGGTATTATATTTTTCACTGTGGCAGACTAGCTAGGTGGCAGTCTGGTGACAGTGGTATATGAATTTTAATATTTCCTAAACATCTTGTTCATATCTGGGCAGTTGTGTATATTAGAAAAAATGAAGATAATTATTTCTCTTATTTTGAAATTCCTCTGTTTGAAAAAAATGATTTTTTTCTATTTGATTTGATTTTTTTGAGACTATAAGAAGAGTACCTACTGGTTATTATTATTTGGAAACTTTCTTCCTTGCTTTCCCTGATTCAGTTTTTCTCTTGGGTCTCTTCCATCCACTGAAATTCCACTTTTTGGTATCCTAATCAAATTCATCTTTCTCTGCCCTGTCTTTAAATATTGGTATTCCACTGGCTTCTCTGATCTCTTTTTTCTTAATTTCTGCTTTCTCCTTACAATTTACTCTCCAGTGACTTGGCTTCATGTATTACCTATCCCGTGATGTCTCCCACATAAGTCTTTATTCCTGACCTTCCTTGTGAGCTTTGGGCTCTTTTTACTTTTCCTTTTTTTTTACCCCCTGTTTTGCAGTCTTTCTTTGTCCCTTACCTTTTTAATATTAAAAATTAAAAACATACTAAAAGTGGAGAGAATGGAATGATGAAATCCCATGTACCTATTACTCAGCTTCAATAATTTTTGACATTTTACCAATCTTATTACATGTTCACCATGCCACTTAAAAAAATTGTTGGAATACTTAAAAGCAGATTCCATACCTTATGTCATTTCATCACAAATACCTCTAACAGATAAAGGCTTTAAAAAATATATAACCACCACTGATATCACACGTAAAAAAAAATAATAATTAATAATTACTTAAGGAAATCAAATATTTAGTCATTATTCAGATTTCCCTAGTTATCCCCAAGATGTCTTTTTACAGTTGGCTTGTTAAAATCAAGATCCAGTCAAGGTGTGGTTTACACATTATGTATGACTATTTTTATCTCTTAAGTTTCTTTTTTTCTATAATAGTTCCCCTTATGTTTTTTGTTGTTGTTTTTCTAATGTTTCCTTTTTTGATTTAAAAGAGTTTATTTTTTTATTGACAGGTATTGATTGTACATATGTATAGGGTACAGAGTTACATTCCAATACATGTATGAAGTGTGTGTATGTTTGCTTTTAATGCTGTGAATTTGTTAGAAAAAAACTAGCTACCTTAGAATGTCCTACAATTTGGATTTGGCTGATTGCTTCTTTACAGTATTATTTAGTTTGTTTGTCACTTGTATTTTGCAAACTGTTAATTAGACCTAGAGGTTTGTTTAGATTCAGGCTTATTTTATTTTATTTTATTATTTTGGCAAGAGCCCTTCATAGTTGGTGCTGTGTACTTACTGTATCATATCAAGTTGCATAACATGTCTGATTGTCTCAAGTTTGATGATGCTAAGATTGATTAGGTATTATCAGCCTGATTCCTCCATTATATAGTTACTCATCAGCCTTTCTTCAGCATTCTTTTAGATCCATCTTTTCATTAGGGGTTACAAAATTGTTATTTTTCTAATATTGTCATTCTTTTGTATTTATTAGCTGGAATTTTTCTATAAAAGAAATTTTCTGTATCAGCAATTTGGTTACCCTGAAATACAGTTCCTATAGGAAAGGCAGGACAAATGCTTCTTTATTCCCTTCTTCCTTTATTCTATTTAACAGCTTTCGTGAGGTATAATTTACATACCATAAAAGTCACCCACAGTAACTGTAGTTAAGTGATTTGTAGAACATTTATACAGTTGTGAATCATCATCACTATCCAATTTATAATATTTCTATCACCCCCAAAAGTTCTCTGATGCTGTTTGCAGTCAATCTGTATGCCCACTCCCCAGTCCCCAACAACTGCTAATCTATTTTCTATCTCTATAGATTTGCTTTTTTTAGAAATTTCATAAAAAGAGTTCATATAATATCTAGTCTTTTCTCTCTGGCTTCTTTCACTTAGAATAATGTTTTGAGGATTATCCATGTTGTTCCACAGCCAAGCAGTTCATTTTGTTTTATTGATGAACAGTATTCTATTATGTGGAACTCCCCCTCCAACCCACCATTTACCATTTGATGGACATTTGGACTGTTTCCAGTTTCTGACTATTACGAACAATATTGATATGGCTATGTGGATATATGTTGGGTTGTATGCTAAGTATTGCTAAGTATATGTTTAACTTTTTAAAAAACCGTCAATCTGTTTTCCAAGTTTACTACATCATTTATTCCCACCAGCAATGTATTTCGATTTCTCCACATTATCCCTGAGACTTGATATTGTCAGTCTTTTGGAATATAGCTATTTTGGCGGGTGTTAAAGGTATCTTATTGTACATAGGTACTTCAAAAAGTTTTTGGAAAAATAGAATTAAAAGATAATGCAAATCTTTCCATTAACTTTTTGAAGACACCTCATTTTTTAAAATTTGCATTTCAATAATGACTAATGATTTTGAGTATCTTTCTATGTGCTTATTAGCCACTCATAAATCTTTCACTGTAAAATGCTTTTTCAGGTCTTTTGCCCAATTTTAAATTGGGTTGTTTGTCTTCATATTGAATTGTAAGGGTTTTTCTTTTCAGTATTGTAAGTACGAGCGTACTTCAAAAAGTTCATGGAAAAATAAAATTGAAAGATATTTGAAATACGTTCCTAAAAGTTCTTTATCAGATATATGATTTGTAAATATTTTCTTTCAGCTCATAGTTTGTATTTCTGTTTTCTCAGTGGTGTCTTTTGAAGAAGGAAAGTTATGAAGTACAATTTATCAATTTTTTTCTATTATGGTTTATGTTTTTAGTGTCATATCTATGAAATATTTACCTAATCTAAAGTTACAAAAATTATTCCTTCTAGAAATTTTATAGTTTTGTATTTTACATTTAGGACTATGATACATTTTGAGTTAATTTTTATGTATGGTATGAGGTCTAGTTTTTTTGTTTGTTTTTTGGTAGTTGGATATCCAGTTGTCCCAGCATGCACCTTTGTTGAAAACCAATTGACTATAAGTGTGAGGGTTTATTTCTGGACTCTCTAGTCTGTTCCATACATCTATTTGTTTTTCCTTGTGTTAATACCACTGTTTTGATTACTTTAGCTTTATACTAAGTGTTGAAGACAGGTTGTGTAAATCCTTCAACTTTGTTCTGACTATTTCTGGGTCCTTTGCATGCCATATAAATTTTAGGATCAGCTTGTCAATTTCTACAAAGAAGCTGTATGGAAATTAGATAGAAAGAGTGTTTAGGAATAGTGTTAAATCTAGAGATAAATTTGGGGAGAAATGCTTTCTTAAAACTATCATCTCTAATCTATGATCATGGTATGCATTTCCATTTTCTTTTTTTTAGATCACTTTTAATTTTTCTCAGTAATGTTTTGGAGTTTCAGTATACAGGTCTTGCATTTTTTTGTTAAATTTATTTCTGAGTATTTTATCTTTTTGGTTCTATTATGAATAGAATTGTTTTGCTAATTTTATTTTTTAATTCTTATTTGCTATTCTATAGAAATAAAATTAATTTTATATATCTTGAACCCTATACCTGCTAAACTTGTTTTTTAGTTCAGATAGGTTTTTTTGTGTGTTTGTTTGTGTAGATTAATTTTTATATACAGAGTGTATGGTTTGAGAATAATGTCAGTTTTACTTTTTTTCTTTCCAGTCTCTATAACTTTAACTTCTTGTTTTGTCTTCCCCTTCCTTTTCTCCTTCCTTTCTTCCTTCCTTTTTCCTTTTCCTGCCTCCCTTCCTTTCTTCTTTCCTTCTTTTTTTTTCTTTATTTCTTGTCTTATTGCCCTAGCTAGAACCTTCAGTACAATATTTACTAGAAGCAGTGAAAGCAAACACTCTTGCCTTGTTTCTGATGTTAGGGGGAAAACATTTAGTCTTTCCTAAAATATGATGTTAGCTGTAGTTTTTATTGTAGATAACCCTTTATCAGAAGATCCTCTGTGACTAATAAAAACTGATGAGACCTATTCCTTTCTGGTTGATAGTATTTATCATGAATGGTCATTGGGTTTTGTCAAATGCTTTTTCTATGTCAAGATGATCATATGTTTTCTCCCCTTTATTCTTTTAATATGGTTTATTACATTAACAGATTTTCAAATGTTAAACCAACCTTTCACTGCTTGGATAAATCCTATTTGGTCATAGTATATCATCCTTTTTATATTTTCCGAATTCAGTTTGCTAACATTTTGTTAATGACTTTTTGTGTCTATTTATGAGGAGCATTGATCTGTAGTTTTGCAATTTTGTTTTCTTGCTTTTTATCTGGGTATTACTGGTCTCATAGAATGAACTGAGGAATGTTTCCTCTTTATTTCATGGAAGAGTTTGTGTAGAATTGGTATCATTTTATCTTTAAATATTTGTTGGAATTCATCAGTGAAGTCATCTGGGCCAGGGCTTTTCTTTGTGGGAAGGGTTTAAATTACTATATCAAATTTTTGTTATACATCTATTTCTTCTTGAGTTAGCTCTGGTATTTGTGCCTTTCTAGGAATTTGCCCATTTCATCTAAGATGTCTACTTTGCTTAAAGTTGTTCATATTATGCTCTTATCATCCTTTTAATTTCTATAGGATTATTAGACATTTCCTCTCTCTGGTTCCTGATGTTGGTAATTTGTGTTTTCTCTTTTTTATTCTTGGATGGTTTAGTCTAAAGTTTTCTCAATTTTGTTGATATTTTTGAAGAACCAGTTTTTTCCTTTAATGATTTTTCTGTTTTTTTTTTTTTTCTGTTTCATTTATTTTCATTTTAAGTTTTTTATTCCTTCCTTCTACTTTGTTTTTTTGTTTGTTTTTGGCAGCTGGCCTGTATGGGAATCTGAACTCTCAACCTTGTTGTAATAACACTGTGCTCTGACCAACTGAGCTAACTGGCCAGCTCCCTTCTATCTATTTTGGATATGACTTACTCTTTCTTTTCTTGCTTCTTGAGATGGAAGCTTAGATGATTGGCTGTAGATATTTCTTCCTTTCTAATATAAGCTTTTAAAGCTGTAAATTTTCATCCACCTAATGATTTTGCTCTATTTCATAAGTTTTGATTTTTTTCTTAATTTTAAGCTGTCTTTTTTGGGGGTGTGAGTTCTTTGACCTTAGAGTTCTTTTGAAATATGTTATTTTATTTCCAAATATTTGAGTGCTTCTTATATTTCTTTGTAACATTGAATCTAATTAAATTCTGTTATGAGAGAAAATAAATTGTAGTATTTCAATCCTTTTAAATGTTTTAAGACTAGTTTATGGCCTATCCTAAGGTCTGTCCTTGAGAATATTCCAAGTGTACTTGGAAAGAAAGTATATTTTACTGTCATTGGTTATTATTCTGTATCAATATTTTTCTGCCATTTAGGCCAAGTTGGGTGATAATGTTTAAGTCTTCTGTTTTCTGATTTAATTTCTGGTTTTTTGGGGGGGGGGTTGTTTTATCAATGACCAAGAGAAGGGTATTTAAATATCTAACTATAATTATATTGAATTCTTTGTTTCTCCTTTCATTTATTTTAGGTTTGGCATCGTGTAGAGTGCAGGTTATCAATTTATTGCCCCTTAGCCAAATTCGATCCTCTTGCCTGTTCTGTGGAAATTGATTGGGGCCCTTTAAATATTATTTTTCTTTCCAGCTACCATTGTGGGTTTGTTCATAGAGACCTCTGAAGAAATATTGCAGGGGAAAGGGTTTTGCTTCCAGGTATTGGTGTGTTCATTTGACTTTTTCCAGCACCAGGTTTATGAAGCTCTCATAGCTTCTCCAGTGCCCAGATATTGCAGTACATGGTAACCAACAACAGCTTCACCCTTTTTGGATGGTTTTATACTGAAGTGCTTCTGTTAAAATATGTCCCTGTGAATAGCCTCCCTGGTACCCTAGAGGGAGGATTTGGGGCAAATTCCAGAGGGCAGATTTCCAGTAAGTTCCACTGGGATGTTACTAGAGTGACTTTTCTTTCAGTGATCCAAGGCTATACCTTTCCCAACAAGGTCTGAATCTCAGCACTAGGGAGAAAGGCTTGAGGAGAGCATTTCCTTGGGTGCTCTGTCTGAGCCTTAGGGGTAATGGCCACTCCCCTATCTGCTGTTCCTGTATTTTTACACCTTCCTAGACAATCCCTCATTACTTGAATACCCTGTTATAGTTAATAGTTCTTTATGTTAAACTTTCCCTGTGTGGTTTCGCTCTACTAATTGGACCCAGACTGTTATATTTATTTTGAGGCTCTGTTTTAATTGCTTCTACATTTATATTTATTATATCTTCTAGAATCTTAACCTTATTTATGGTAGCAAAATTCATGGTAGCAAAGTTGCAGTATTTTCAGGCCTCACATCTTCCCATCTGTATCAGTCCGTTTCTGTTGCTTATAACAAAATACCTGGAACTGGGTTCTTTGTAAGAAAACAAAATTTGTTGCTTTCAGTTTCAGAAGTTTGGAAGTCCAAAGCCCAGGAAACACATCTGGTAAGGGTTTTGGTGGTAGCAACAGTGACCCAGGGATCTCACATGACAGAAATAGCAGAGCAGAGAGGACTTCTCATGTGCTCTCTTTTTAAAGCCCTCAGAACCATGTCCACAACCACCATTATTAATACATTCACTACGTGGACCACTAGCATGGTCCTACAGAAAATCTAATCATCTCCTCAAGGCCCCACCTTTCAATTACCATAATAGGATTTCCCACCCTGAACAGATATGGTGGGGATTTAAGCTTCAATGAGGTTGGGGGTGGGGGCATCCAGTCTAGAGCACTACCGTATTCTCAAGAGTAAGAAAGAGGTCTGTGTTCTATACTTTTCACAAAGTCTTGAGATTTATTCTTAGAGTAGGAAGAGGGATATAGTATGCTATTGGCTTAGCCTATTCATATTCTGCCTTTGGTTCAGGTCAGCTTTAAAGAACCATATGGATTTCTAATGGGAGGGGAAAGGAGGAGAATGGATGCTGAGGAGATAGCTCATAGATGTACCTACAGTGAGCATCCATAGTACTGAGTTTTTAAACTTACAGTGATAGCAGAAGTGATAGAAACAGTCCAAATAAAATATAAAAATGAGCCCAAAGAAGTAAAGCAGTTTGGCTTTATGTAAGTGGAAGCCAAGAGAAGCTTTCAAGTAAGGAAAGTTACAGAACCAATGTGGAATCATCCTGAGTTTCCACCTACCTATTCTACTGCTGGAATTGTGAGTCCCATATATCAGTACCCATTATCTAAAATACAAAACTAGTGTGTGCTTGTCTGTCTGTCTAAAATCCAAAATTCATTAGTTGAGAATATGTTATCTGAAAGCAAATTGAACTGTTCTAAATGCTCAAGAGTCTCCTAAGACTCCCTTAACTGAACAGTCTTATAAGTGGTCAGATCCTTTAATAACCTCAGATCAAATTATTAAAACAGTCCTTGGACACAGTAATCACTTAAATAGTTCCTTGTTCATTATTGTTTGTGGAGTTGTGTCATTATTATTACTGTTATTATTATTGGTATTTATTGGTATTAGAACTTGCCAGTTCCATTTTGAACTCTATCTGCACCTCTAATGAAACTCCAGAGAACCAGTATCACCTCAGGTTCTAGGGAAATATATATTAGTGATATACGAAATGGTATTAAATGCCAGTGATAATTTATAGAGAAGGTATGAGTATGCTCTTTAGGGAAATGGTTTTAGTCCTGGAATCTACCAGAAAAAAATTTGTTATTCCTAAGCAATACTCTGTGAACAATTTTTATGTGAGAATGAGAAAGAAAAAGTTTTGTACTTCCTAGACTTCTCTGTCGAAACAGATTTTCATCCTTTTTCACTGAAGGTTTACAGATTCTCGTCTACAGATGAACACACACACACAGACACACACACACAGACACACACACACACACACAGAGGCAATACTGCCACAGATATGCTGCCTGAAAAAGCTCTTCCTCCAGACATACACATGGCTTGCTCCCTCACTTATTTTCAGTCACTGCTCAAATTTGTCATCATAAACAGAGAGGACTTCTCTTACCAAAATATATGAAACAGTACCCACCTTTGGTCAATGTCTCAATCTCTATCCCA
The DNA here is from genome assembly GCF_027409185.1 of Cynocephalus volans. NCBI lineage: Eukaryota > Metazoa > Chordata > Mammalia > Dermoptera > Cynocephalidae > Cynocephalus > Cynocephalus volans. Next base: position 40,099,365 of record NC_084467.1, on the reverse strand, counting down.
TTATCTTTAAAATTGTATCTTCTACACCAGAATATTTTGAGAATAAAGGGTATGCTAGTAGTACTACCAAAACAAAAGGTACTGCTATGGATGAAAAGGAATAAATGATTCTTCTGGTTTTCTTCCTACCCCTAATATATTTTTCATTTTTTATTTTCTGTCTCACTAGAATGACAGTTTTATAAAAGCATAGACTTTCCCTGTTTTTTTTACTGCTGTATCTGTAGTGCATATGGCAGTACCTGGCACGTACTAGTTATTTGATATCCAAAGAGTTAAGTAAAATACCATAAATGCATCATACAACTGCCTCACATTACTATTTTTGACTGTTGAAACTATCCTATTGAGAGTTTGGTAGTGTTATAATCCTTTGATTATTAAATGTATTTTGTATTTGAGAATTTATAAGAGAATAGCTGTTCTGAACTCATTCCGTTCAACATTTGGATAAAGAGAAGATATGATCTTTATTTATATGGCAGTAGATTACTAGCTGTCCCTACTGAGTTTTCTGCTTGTGGGGAAAAGTACTTGGTTCATTAGAACCCCTGCTTCTCAGCTTCTAGGAATTAGTGCTTACCTGGTGTCTGGGATATTTAAAATGCTTTCAGGTGAGGATTTAAAGGCTGAGAGTAAATCCTTCAATGTTTGTGGATTAGAGTATCCCTAACTCAATTCCCAGGAGAGCTTGTAGGACTAAGGATTCATATTTTAAGTAGCAAATACATTCCAACCAATTTATCTTTATAGTTAGGGCAGATAAATAGTCATTTAGAGGAAATTATAGCAGTTGTTCTTGCTAGTACAGAGAGTTAACGATACTCTGGCATTTTCTGTTAAGGTATTTACTGTAGCTTTTTGATTTACTATATGTGACTAGGATTTCTGGAATATTGTAGGACATTTAATTTGTAACACACTAAAAGTACATGTGAAAATGAGAGTTTTTACAGAGGAAGGAGGAAAATTATCCTTTTAAGATAAAGGGCTACTGTAAAATAAGATTAATTATGCTCTATGTTTCAGTAGTTGTATTTTACATTAACTTACAATTTGGTTTCCAGCATCATTAGTTCTCTATAAAGTTTTTCCTTTAATAAGTTAAGGTCTTTCTCCCTGAAAATTTTTTTTATTATTGTAATAAAGTATACATTTACCATCTTAATCATTTTTAACAGTGCAGTTCAGTGGTATTAAGTGCATTTATAATATTGTTCAACTATCACTAAAAGTCATCTTATAAAACTGAAAGTCAATACTCATTAGACAATAACACCCCATTTTCTCCTTCCCCCAACCTCTGGCAACTACCATTCTTCTTTCTGTCTCTATGATTTTGACTACTCTAAGTGTCTCATATAAGTGGGATCATACACTATTTGTTTTTTTTTTTGGACTGGCTTATTTCACATAGCATAATGTCCTCAAAGTTTATCAGTGTCATAGCATATGTCAGAATTTTCATCTTTCCAAAGATGAATAATATTACAGTGTGTGCACCACATTGCACCTATCCATCCATCCATTGATGAACACTTGAGTTGCTTCTACATTTTAGCAATTGTGAATAATGCTGCTGTGAACATGGGTATACAAATATATGCCTGAATTCCTACTTTCAATTCTTTTTTATTGCTTTTGTTATTATTTTTATTTGGCACATGGTAATTGTACATATTTACGGGGTACCTACTTTCAATTCTTTTGGGTGTACACCCAGACATAGAATTGCTGGATCATATGGTAATTCTATTTTTAATTTTTCAAGGAATCACCATACAGTTTTTCATAGCAGCTGTACCATACCATTTTACAAGTGTTGCAGTTTCTCTACATCCTCAGCAACACTTATTTTTTTGTTTTTGTTTTTTGATGATAGCCTTCTTTTTTTTCTATTCAATTTTTTATTTTTATTTTTCCCTTAGCAGGTGGTCAGTGTGGGGTGGAGATCTGAACCTTTGACCTTGGTCAAAGGCTATGCTCTAACCAACTGAGCTAACCAGCCAGCTCCTAATAATAGCCATCTTAATGGGTATGAGGTGGCATCTCATTTTAGTTTTGATTTGCTTTTACCTAGTGATTAGTGATCTTGAGCATCTTTTCACGTGCTCATTGGCCATTTGTATAGCTTCTTTGGAGAAATATTTATTCAAGTCCTTTGCCCATTTTTGAATGAGGTTTTTTGTTGTTGCTGTTTTAGGAGCTTTCTATATATTCTGAACATTAGTCTCTTATCAGATACATGATTAGCAAATATTTTCTCCCATTGTGTGGTTAGCTTTTTTACTCTGTTGATATTGTCTTTTGATGCACAAAGTTTTTAAATTTTCATGAAGTCCATTTTGTCTATTTTTCTTTTATTGCCTGTACCTTTGGTGACTTATCCAAGAAATGATTGCCAAATCCGATGTTGTGAAGCTTTTGTCTTATGGTTTCTTCTAGGAGTTTTATACTTTTAGGTCTTACATATTTTAATCCACTTTGAGTTAATTTTATGTAAGGTATTAGGTAAGGATCCAACTTAATTGTTTTGCATGTGGATATCCACTTTTCCCAGCACTGTTTGTTGAAAAGACTGTCCTTTCCTCATTGAATGATCTTGGCACTCTTCTCAAAAATCATTTGACTATATAAGTATTTATTTCTGAGCTCTCTGTTCTGCTACATTGGTCTACATGTCTGCCTTTATGACAGTACCACACTGTCTTGATTATTGTAGCTTTCTAGTAGGCTTTGAAATCAGGAAGTGTGAGTTCTCCAGCTTTGTTCCTCTTTTTTGAGATTGTTTTGGCTACTCGAGGTCACTTGAGATCTCATATGAATTTTAGGATGGGTTTTCTGATTTCTGCAAAAATATCATTGAGATTGATAGGGATTGAATTGAATCTGTAGATCACTTTTGGCAGTAATGACATGTTAACAATATTAAGTCTTCCAATCTGTGAACAGAGGATGGTTTTCCATTTATTTATGTTTTCTTTGATTTCTTTCAGCAATGTTTTGTTGTTTTCAATATACTGTACAAGTCTTTCACCTCCTTGGTTAATTTCATTTCAATGTATTTCATTCTTTTTGATGCTGTGGTAAATGGGATTTTAATTTTCTTTTTGTATTGTTTATTGTTACTGCATAGAAATGCAACTGATTTTTTTTTTATCAGTATCTTTAGTTGTCTTCTGAACAAGTGAAGGACCTTGAATGTTTAAACTCCAAAATGTGATGTAACTGATTTTTGCGAGGTGATTTTTGTGTGTTGACATTTTGCATATGTTGCTAATTTACTGAATTCATTTATTAACTCAACAGGTTTTTTTCTTTTGTGGAATCTGTATGGTTTTTTTTTTTTTTTTTTTTTTTTTACATGTTAAGAACATACAGTCTGCAAACAGAGATAATTTTACTTTGGATGCTGCTTATTTTCTTGCGTAATAGCTCTGGCTAAGACTTCCAGTACTATGTTGAATAGATGAGGTGAGAGTATGTATCCTTGTCTTGTTCTTGATTTTAGAGCAAAAACTTTCAGTCCTTCACCACTGACTATTATGTTTGCTGTAGATTTTTCATATATGGCTTTTATTATGTTGAGGTAGTTTCTTTCTATTCCTATTTTGTTCAGTGTTTTTATCATGAAAGGGTTTTGAATTATAAGATTTTTCTACATCAGTTAAGGTGAACATTTTTTTTCACCTTTATTCTATTAATGAGGTATATAACATTGGTCAAATTTCATATGCTGAACCATCCTTGCATTCTGGGAATAAATCTATGTATTAGTCCATTTTCTGTTGCTTATAACAGAATATGTGAAACTGAGTAGTTTATTAAAAAATAGAATTTGTTTCTTACAGTTTTGTAGACTGAGAAGTCCGAGGTTGAGGGAACACATCTGGATGAGGACCTTCTTGCTGGGAACTCTCTACAGAGTCCCATGGTGATGCAGACAATTCACATGGCAAGAGTGGCAACAGCACTTGGCAGCCTGCTCTCTTACTCTCCTTATAAAGCTATCACTCCACACCCATGATAACCCATTAAACCATTAACCTATTACTCCATGAATGTATTAATCCATTTATGAGAGCATAGTCCTCATGATCCAGTCAGTCACCTCTTAAAGGCCCCACCTTTCAACACTGCCACAATGAGAATTGGGAATCAAGCTCCCACATGAGTTTGGAAGGGGACTAACATTCAGACTGTAACATTCTGCTCCTGTACCCCCAGAGCTCATGTCCTTCTCATATACAAATATATTCATTCCATTGCCATAGCCCCACAGTCTTAACATTTTCCAGAACAAACTTAAAAGTCCAAAGCCCCATCTACAAAATCAAAACAAGTTATTTACTTATAAAATACAGTGGTGGGACAGGAATAAGACAGAAATTTTCATTCAAAAAGGGAGAAATGAGATAAAAGGAAGAGGGAACAGGTCTTAAACAAGTCCAAACCCCAGCAAGTTAAGCATTAAATCTGAAGGCAAGAGAATAATCTACCTTGACTCCATGTCCAGCATCCTCTGCACACTAGTGTGTGTGCTGGGCCTCCATGGCCTCAGTAGCCCTCTCCCTGTAGCTTTGCTGAGCTCAGCACATGCTTCAGCTCTCCCACAGACCTCAATTTCCTTATCTTCTGTCTGGTTGTTCTATTCATTGCTGAGAATGGGTTACTAAATTTCCAACTATTATTGTAGAACTGCTTGTTTTTCCCTTCTATTCTGTCAGTTTTTGTTTCATGTATTTTAATGGTCTCATTAGTTGCATAAATGTTTGTAATTGTTATATCTTCTTGCTGTGTTGAACTTTTTATTAATATGTAATGTCTTCCCTTGTCTCTTGTAGTCTTTTTGATTTAAAATGTGTTTTATTTGAGGTTAATATAGCTACTCCTGCTCTCTTTTAGTTACTATTTGCATGGAATATCATTTTCATCATTTCACTTTCAGTCTGTCTGTGTCTTTAGATATAATGTGAGTCTCTTGTAGATAGCATGTGGTTGGAGCATGTGTTTTTTTATCCTTTCTGCCTTTCTTTGTCTTTTGATTGGAAAGTTTAATCCATTACACTTAAAGTAATTACTGATAAGGAGGGACTTCTGTCATTTTGCTATTTGTTTTCTATATGTCCTGTAACTTTTTCCTTGCTGTATTAGTCCATCTCTTCTGCTTATAAAAACACAAGGAATTGGATAATTTATAAAGAAATAGAATATTTATTGCTTGCAGTTTTGGAGGCTGTAAAGTCCAAAGTCTAAGGAACACATCTGGCGAGGACCGACTCTGCAGTGACACAGGATATCAAATGGCAAAATGGCAGAAGCAGAGAGAGCTCTCCCCTCATTCCTGCTCCTTTTAAAGCCCTCAGAACCATGCCCATGACCACTATTAAACTATCAATGGATTAATCCATTTACCAGAGCATAGTCCTCACAATCTAATCCTTTTCATGTCCCCACCTTTCATTTATCATAGTGAGATTTCCCACCCTCTCAACACTGGCACAGTGGAAGTTAAGTTTCTCATACATGGACGTTAGGGGACACAATTCACAGCAGTTGCTCATTTCCTGGATTATTGTCTTATTTTCTGTTTTTTTTTGGTTTTTTTGGAGAAAATTATTTAAGTTCTTTTCTCATTTCCTTTTGTGTATATTCTATAGCTGTATTCTTTCTGGTTACCATGGGGATTATATTTAAAATCCCAGAGTTATAACACTAATTTGAATTTATACCAGCTTAATTTCAATAACATATAAAAACTGCTTTTTTACAGTTTTGTTTTTACCCCTTTCAGTTGTTGATGTCACAGATTTACATCTATATACATTGTGTGCCCCCAAACATAAACTATTAAAAAAAAATACATTAGTCTTTGAAAATATGTAGGAAATAAATTGTGGAGTTACAACTCGTTGTTAAACGAATACAAACCTTTATAATTTCCTGTTTATTTACTTTAATTGAGATCTTTATTTCTTCATATGGCTTTGAGTTTCTATCTAATGTCCTTTCATTTCACCCTGCAGGGCTCCCTTGAGTATTTATTGAAGGTCAGGTCTAATGGTAATGAACTCCCTCAGCTTTTGTTTATCTGGGGACATTTTAATTTCTCCCTTACTTTTGAAGTACAGTTTTGCTGGATATAGGATTCTTAGTTGGCAGGTTTTTTTTCTTTTACCATTTTTAATATATCAGCCCACTGCCTTCTGGCCTCCAAAGTTTCTGATGAGAAATCTTATTATTATCTTATTAAATATTCTTTGTAAGTGGTGAGTTGCTTCTTGTGTGTTGCTTTCAAGAATGTCTCTTTGTCTTTTGAAAGTTTATAATGTGTCTAATTGTGGGTCTTTTTAACTTCATCTTTCTTGGAGTTTGCTGAACTTCTTGGATGTTTATATTCATGTCATTCCTTAAGTTTGGGAAGTTTTCAGCCATTATTGCTTTAAATATTCTCTGGCACTTCCATGTTGTGTATGTTGGTCTCCTTGGTAGTGTCCCTAGCTCTGTTAACTTTCCTTCAATTTTTTTTTTTTGGGGGGGTGGTTCTCAGATGATAATTTTCATTGTCCTGTCTTCAAATTGTGCTGATCGTTTTTCTGCCTGTTAAAAACTGCCTTTAATCCCTCTAGTAAATTTTTCATTTCAGTTAATGTACATTTCAGGTCCAGTGGTTTTTGGTTTTTTTAAAAAATATTTTGGTCTTTAATGTCTGGCTCTCAAAAGGGGAAAAAGAGAAAAATGAAGAGGTAAAAAGGGCACTGGTCCTTTAAATCCCCTGGAAGTCACTTCAACCTGCATGGGAGGGGTTGTAACAATGGGCAAGGTGCAACAGCAATGGCCACAAGCCTCTTTTTTTTGCACCTCTGAGATCAAAAGAAGAAATCAGCCATCAGAACACAGATCCATGGTAACTTGAGTAGAGGGACTTTTTTTGCCCACTCAGTCAGTTTTGTGTTGCTATAACAGAATACCTGAATCTGGGTAATTTATAAAGAACAGAGGTTTATTTGGCTTACAGTTGTGGGACAGCTGCATCTGGCATGGGCCTTAGGCTGCTTCTACTCATGTTGGAAAGCAGCAGGCAGCTGGCAGGTACAAGCAGATCACATGGCAAGAGGAAGCAAGAGAGAGAGGAGGTGCCAGGATCTTTTAAACATCCAGCTCTTGAAGGCACTAATAGAGCGAGAACTCACTCAGTACTCCAGCCCCCCAGGGAAAGCATTAATCCATTTGTGAGAGATCCACCCCCATGACTCAAACAGCTCTCAACACGTTGGGGTTCAGATTTCCACCAGTTTTGGGGGTAAAACACATTTAAACTCTATCACCCACATGACTTCTGCAACCTGTGTCTAAGATAAATCTTTTTGAGCTTTACTTTTAATTATATTTAGGGAGAATTGGCATTTCTACATTATTTATCTTACCCATCCAGATGTGTGATGTATATTGATTTATTTAAACTTATGTTTTATTTCAGTCTGTTACTAAGGTTTTGGAGTGTGTGTGGCATGTATGTTTTTGTGTGTACTGGTTGAGCATGCATAATCCAAAATTTCAAAATCTGAAATGCTCCAAAATCTGAAACGTTTTAAGTGCTAACAAGATGCTCAAAGGAAATGCTTATTTGAGATCTAATGTAGTTGATATATAGGAAATTGACAAATAGTATATTTGTCTTGTATCCAGTCATTTTACTGAACTTTCATATAGTCTTTTGTCTTTTTGGTTTGCTTCAATTATTTATTCATGATTGGTTTAAATATTTTTTAAAATATTATTAATTTGCATTGTGATCAGAATGTGGCCTATAATACTACAGCTGTTGGAATTTATTGACATTTTCCCTGAGCATCCTATGATAAGCATCAACATAAACATGACATGACTGCTTAAAAAGGTGTGTTTACTTTCTATTGGTTACATTTGAAACTTTTTTTAATATCTTATTTTACCTTATTTATTTCATTATATGAGATATTACATCAAAGCTGGGATGTAGGAAATTGTTATTAAATGTCCATTCGTGGGTCAGTGCTACAACTTGCCTCTCTGACTTTTATACAAGGTTTTTGTACAATGTTGCTCATAGACTCTCATGACTTTCAAATTGGTGCCCCCACAAATTGCTTTTCAGTGCTGCCTTTCAGTGTTTTTACTTCTTGGAGAACTTTCTCTCTAATTTCCATTGTTACCGAATAGAAAGGAGTTTGCCTGCAGTCAGTACAATAAATCTGTACACCAAGATTTGCAGTAGGAAAGATTAGCTTTTATTAGAGGGCACCAACCAAGGAGGACAGGCCAGCTAATTCTGTTCTTGAACTTCCTGAAAGCTTATAATCATAAGCATTTATAGAGAAAATTTATAGAGTTAGGGACCTGAGGGTCATGCTGGATTTTGATTGGCTCACAGTGCAGTCAGCATAGCTTGATAGCAAGTCTGCAGCTCCCAGTTATCTAGAACAGCTCTACACTTATGTAAATAATGTCATCCGGACCTCTAACCAAGGTTCAAAATATAAAATAACCATGGGAAAAGAGGAAACTCAGAGAAATGCATGTTAAGCTAGTCTTTACGCTTATCTTATATTATCCTAGACAAGTGTACTTCTATTTCTGTGTATTCAGCCAGCATGTTTGTCTTACAAACTTCTCCCAAGGCTGAGGCCTGCTTCAGCCCTAGGGGAAAAGGATCAAATATGATCAAACGTATGGGGTCCCGCTGTTACACCATCATTGATACTTAAAAAATCAAAAACCTTGTCTAAACTCCAGCATTCTTAAGATGAAGAAATGACTCTACTTCACACTTTGCTGACCAAAAGGCCATAGTAGTGATGTTCCTCAGTTTACTCCACCCTGTCCTAAAAGTCTTCTTCACCCTATGTAAATATGTTGTACATTCCCATCTTTAAAAGAAATATTCCGTCTTTATCCTCCTCCCCTTCTTGCTACTGTCTAATCTCTTTATTCTGCTCCTTTATTCAACTTCCTCACCTGACATTTATTTTGTCAATAACTACACTTTCTAGTTAACAGTAGGGTTGTTAATGAAAAGAGCACAGGGTTTGAAGACAGTTATACCTGAGCCCAGGAAGTTATTATCTTTGATAACTTTAATGTTTAGACTCCGTTTCTTATCTGTAAAATGGGGAATACTTACGTAGTTAAGGTTGTTTTGAGGATTTGTGTGAAGCTCATAGAAACTTAGTCTTGACACACAGAAGATACTCTTTAAATGGTAATAAATATTACTATTGTTTTGGTTACTTGTATACTTTAGCATGTTTTTCAAATAGTTGGAATTACAGAATAAGTGACCTCGGGACAAATATATTGTTAGTATGTATGGAAACATAAGACACTGAACTTATCCTAAGGTTGTGTTTAATTCACTTGATTTCTAATGAAATTTCATTCTATGCCCACATATATTCTGGAAGACAAGATTTTCCTCTGTGATCAAGTATATAATTTTTGCAAGTGCAGTAGATCATGTTTCTTAAAAGCATAGCTCTTATTTCAGTACCAATTCAGCATTACTCCTTTTCTGTTCTTTCATCTTTTGATAATGGGATGAGAAACAGCATGATGTATTCATAGAATATGTAATGTGATTTGAGGGGTTACACAGAAGTCTTTTTAAGCAAAAGTTGCTTCTTCATTGGCTTATGGTAAGAACTAAAATTAGTTTTTTAAACATTTTAATTGCCAGTGCAGCCAAAGTCACTAAGAGTGAACATAGGGGATTCAGAAATGAATAAAATACAGACCCTTTGTTTAAAGGAGTATCTGTTTTTGTAAAAGAAGAATCAGATATGTAAATAAATAGAATTATTCCATAGACATACTGCATTTTAGGAGGTCAGAGACATGTTGGATGACTAATTCATGTGGATTTTGACATTCTTCAAAATTATGGCAGTCTTAGGTTTGAGAGGAAGATAAGCCAGCTAGATCTTCAATGGAGAAATTGTGCTGGCCTTGAGGTTAAGAGATTGCAGTAAGAAAGCAAATGAATAGGTGACAAAACTTTATAGTATGAAACTAAAAGTAGATGAATAATTTCATGGTAAGAGCCTAGTGCTTCTACTACCCTCCTTACCTTTTGTTTTCCGTTTTAACATTTAGTATCTATTTATTTCCAAAAGTGCCAATGTAGATTTAATAGAATTAATTTCTATGATTAATCTAATTAAATGATTAAACTTTTTAAAAACTTGTAATGTACTTGATTGTACATAGCTTTAGGATACAGAGTTGATTATCAATACCTCTATGCAATATATGATGCTCAAATCAGGATAAGTAGTACATTTAACATTATACAATGTAATTATTTTCTGTGTCCCTTTACCAATTCCTCCATTAACTCCTGCACCCCCTTTACCACCTCTGTAACCTCAGTTGTGTTCTCTCCTTTTGAAAGTTCAACATACTACTGTGATTGTTTTATCTTTCTTTCCTTCTTTTTTATTTGTTTATTGTTTAACTCCCATTTATGAGTGAGTACATGCAGTATTTCTCTTTCTGTGCCTGGCTTATTTCACTTAACATGATTTTCTCTAGTTTCATCCATGTTGCTGCAAATGCAGTATTTCATTCTTTTTTCATGGCAGAGAGGTATAAGTATTCCATTGAGTATATACCACTCTCTCCTTATCCAGTCATTTGATGATGGACATTTAGGTTGGTTCCAACTATTAGCTATAGTAAATAGAGCTGTGATAAACATGGGACTGCAGGTATCCCTTGATACGATGATTTCCATTCCTTTGAGTATATACCCAGCAATGGAATTGCTGTATTGTATGACAGTTCTATGCTTAGTAGTTTGAAGAACCTCCATACCATTTTCCATAATGGATGCACCAATTTACAGTCCCGCCAACAGTGCAGAAATGTTCCCCTTTCTCTGCATCTTGGCCAGCATTTGTTCTTCTCTGTCTTTTTGATAATAGCCAGTCTAACTGGGGTGAGATAATATTTCAGTGTGGTTTTGATTTACATTTCTCTGATGCTAAGTGATGTTGAGAATTTTTTCCTGTGTCTGTTGGCTGTTTGTATATCTTTTAGTAAATGCTGTTCAGCTACTGTGTCCAGTTTTTGATCAGGTTATTTGTTTTTTTAGTGTTAAGTTGTTTGAGTTCCTGTATATTCTGGATATTAATCCTTTGTTGAATGCATAATTTGCAAATATTTTCTCCCACTCTATAGGTTACCTTTTCACTCTGTTAATTGTTTCTTTTGCTGTGCAGAAGCTTTTTAGTTTGATATAATCCCATTTGTTTATTTTTCCTTTGGTTGCTTGTGTTTTGGAGGTCTTATTCATAAAGACTTTGCCCATTCCTACTTCCTGAAGTGTTTCCCCTGTGTTTTCTTTTAGGAGTTTTATAGTTTCAGGACATATACTTAATTCTTTAATCCATTTTGTGTTGATTTTGGTATATGGTGAGAGGTATGGGTCTAGTTTCATTCTTCTATATTTGGATGTTTAGTTTTCACAGCATCAATTATCTAAGAGGCAGTCTTCCCCCTGATGTGTGTTTCTGGTGCCTTTGTCAAAGATCAGTTGGCTGTAAGTTTGTGGGTTGATTTCTGGGTTCTCTGCTATGTTCCATCGGTCCAAATGCTGTTTCTATGCCAGGGGCCTGCTGTTTTGGTTACTATAGCTTTGTAGTCTAACTTGAAGCCAGGTAGTGTGATGCCCTCTGGCTTTATTTATTTATTTATTTATTTTGCTCAGGATTGTTTTGGCTATAAGGGGTCTTTTGTTGTTCCATATGGATGTTAGGATTGCTTTTCTATTTCTGTGAAGAATGTCATTAGTATTTTGCTGGGATTTGCATTGAGTCTGTAGATTGCTTTGGGTAGTATGGATATTTTCACAATGTTAATTCTTCCAATCCAAGAGCATGGGATGCTTCCATCTTTTGGTGTCTTCTTTAATTTCTTTCAACAGTGACTTGTAGTTCTTGTTGTAGAGATCTTTCACCTCCATGGTTAAATTTATTCCCAGGTTGTTGTTGTTGTTGTTGTTGTTGTTGTGTGTGTGTGTGTGTGTGTGTGTGTGTGTGTGTGTGTGTGTGTGTGTGTGTGTGTGTGTGACTATTGTAAAATGACTAGCTTTCTTGATTCCTTTTTCTGCTAGTTCATTGTTGGAGTATAAAAACACTACTGATTTTTGCATGTTGATTTTGTATCCTGCAACTTTATTGAAATGGTTTATCAACTCTAAGAGCTTTTTGTAGAATCTTTAGACTTTTCTATATATAAGATAATGTCATCTGCAAACAGGGACAGTTTGACTTCATCTTTTCCAATGTGTATGCCCATTATTTCCTTCTCTTTCCTGATTCCTCTGACTAGTACTTTCAACATTGTGTTAAATGTGTGGTGACAGTGGGCTTCCTTGTCTGGTTCCTGTCTTTAAGAGAAAAACTTTCAACTTTTCCCTATTCAGGATGATATTGGTGGGGGGTTTCTCATATATGGCTTTTATTGTATTGAGATTCTTTCTTTACCTAATTTGCTGAAAGTCTTTAATCATGAAGGGGTATTGAATTTTGTCGTATGTCTTTCCTGCATCTATTGAACTTATCATATAGTTTTTGTCCTTAATTTTGTTGATATGGTGTATCACATTTATTGACTCACATGTTTAAACATCCTTGCATTCCTGAGATGAATCTCTCTTGATGGTCATGTAATTTTTTCGATGTGTTGCTGTATTCTATTTGCTAGTATTTTATTGAGGATTTTTCCATCTTTGTTCATCAGAGATATAGGCCTATAGTTTTCTTTTTTTGTTGTATCTTTGACTGGTTTTGGTATCATGGTGATGCTGGCCTTATAGTGTGCATTTGAGAGAATGGTCTCTGTTTCTATTTTTTGGAATAGTTTGAAGAGAATTGGTGTTAATTCCTTTTTAAACATCTGGTATAATTCACCAGTAAAACCATCCAGTCCTGCACTTTTCTTTATTGGGAGACTGCTGATTATTGCTTCAATCTCATGCTTGTTATTGGTATGTTCAGGTTTTCTATGTCTTTTTGGCTCAGTCATGGTAGTTTTTATGTGTACAGAAATTTATCCATTTCCTCCAGGCTTTCAAATTTGTTGCTGTATAGTTGTTTATTGTAGTCTTTCTTTGTATGTTTGTGGTGTTGGTTGTAATGTCTCCTTTTTAATTTCTGATTTTTGTTATTTGGCTCTTCTCTCTCTTTTTTTTTAGTTAGACTAGCACATGGTTTGTCTATTTTGTTTATCTTCTGAAAAATCCAATTTTTTGTTTCTTTGACCTTTTGTGTCATTTTAGGAGTTTCTGTTTTATTTACTTGTGCTGTGATTTTAATTATTTCTGTTTGTCTACTCGTTTTGGGATTGGATTGTTTGTTTTTCTAGTTCTTTGAGGTGTAGCATTAGGTTGTTTATTTGAAGTCTTTCTAGTTTTTTTGATGTGTGTTTTTTTGCAATAAATTTCACTCTAATACTGCTTTTACAGAAAACACACAGGTTTTGGTATGATTTGTCTTTACTTCCATCAGTTTTGAAAGATTTTCTGATTTTTTAAAAATTTCTTCTTGGATTATATGTTGTTCAGAAGCATGTTGCTTAATTTCCTTGTGTTTGTTTAGTTTCCAGAGTAGCACTTTTTATTGATTTCTAGTTGTAATCAGTTGTGGTCTGAGAAGTTACTTAAATTTCTTTTTTTTTTTAATCTGTTGAGGTTTGATTTGTGACCTAACATGTGGTCTGTCATTGAGAATGTTCTATGTACCATGGAGAAGAATGTATATTCTGTTTTTTGATGAAATGTTCTGTAGATATCAACCAAGTCCAGTTGGTCTGAAGGGTGGTTTAAATCCTGTGTTTCTCTGTTTATTTGTTGCCTAGATGATTTGTTCAATGTTGAGAGAGGGGTGTTCATGTCTCCAACTATCATATTTGTGTCTTTCTCTTTCCTCCAATGTAATAGCATTTGCTTTATATATTGGGTGCTCTGATATTGGGTGCACGTATATTTACGGTTTTTATATCTTCCTGTTATGTCTTCCCAGATAGATCCTTTTATCATTATATAGTAGCCTTCTTTGTCTCTTTTTATAGTTTTTGGTTTAAAATTTGTTTTATCCAATATAATAATAGCTTCTCCTGCTCATTTTTGATTTCCATCCATTTGGTATATCTTTTTCTATTCCTTCACTCTTAGTCTGTATGTGTCTGTACAGGTGAGGCGAGTCTCTTGTAGACAGCATATAGTTGGGTCTAGCTTTTTAATCTAATTAGCCAGTCTGTGTCTTTTGATTGGGGAATTTAGCCCACTTACATTTTGGGTTGTTCCTGAAAGGTATTGTCTTATATCTGGCATTTTATAGATTTTTATTTGGAGGTTTAAATATCTTTAGTTTCTTTCTTTCCCTTTTATTATTTGTCTTTGGTATTTGTTGGTTTTTGGAGGTGCTGTGTTCTACGTGGAGCCTTTGTACATGCTATTCCTTCTGCTTAGAAAACCCTACTCCCTAGCCCCCTGACTCCCAGTTTACAAAACCTGTTCATTCTGTTTATGTCCTAAATAGCTCTTTCTTGGGGAAGACTTCCCTGACTCCCTGGCTTCATCAGGTCTTGTAAATATGTTCTCTCATAGCACTATCTACAATGCCTTCATTATACTTATAGTTTGTAATAATATATTCACTTGTGACTTGTATTTCATCTAATATTTGTCCTGTCAATGAAATTTAAGGTTCTTGAGGAAAAGGCCCACATCTATTTTTTTTGTCATTATAGCCACAAGTTATGACCTAAAGGGAATACTTAGTATTTCTTCATAGATGAATATATAGGTAGAAAGTTAAATGACTTAGATTTCCATTGCATTAAAATGGCAGAATTTAAAGGAAGAAACAGATTATGGCTTTATCATGGGTCCTTGGAAGATAGAAAGGGCATTTTTTTCTTATTTTTATAAATGTACTATAAAATACTTCAGACATATTAAAAATGTAAGGAGTAGAGTATTGGTATAAGAATATACCTTGCTATACTTACCACTCTGTTTAAGAAATAGATACAACTTATATTTATAAAAATACACATTGTCTACTGAGATATAAACATATATGTAGTCTACCTAGTGTTTGCTTTGTCTTTTAGATACTTCTATGTTAAAGTAACTAATTTTGTTTATTATTAATTTGTTTGAGGAAATTTTTCTTTGAACTTTCAGATGATACAGCAGTGTTTGAGTTGATACAGCTAGTTCCACCAGGTACTGTATTTTACATTGATAAGGTAATTGATATGGCAACCTATTTCAATGAAATGTTCTTTAAAAATCTCGTCTTTTCTACCTCTTCCAAATTAAGAACAGTGTTGAGTTTCTACTATTAGTCCACAGTGTGTGAAATTTCATTTGACCAAAATAATATATACAGAAAGAGCTACATAAATGACACTTGAACATAATGTTCTAAAATTGATAAAAGTGGAAAATAACATGTTATTCTAGGATGTGATAGTCATAAAAATTGATTCTTAAATTTTTATGATTTTTAAAAAATATTATATATTTGTATTGGTAAAGTCGTTAATTTGTTCTTGTGTGTTGACTATTATTGGGAATGGAGGGGAAGAAAACTGTATTATATAGTAAATATTACAGAGTTAAAATATAGAAACTAGTTTTATTTCTGATATTGATTTTGTGATTAGAGGATAACTGTATCTTATTAAAGTCCTGATTTCTTGTGTAAAATGGAGAGCTGTATTTCATTAAATGCTTGTAATCTGTAAAATTTAAATATTATAAATATATACCTAAATCAGGTAGCCCCAAATTTTTGAAAATGTCTCAATTATTTTCAAAATGTAATCTAATGTCTTATAATTGTAGTTTAAAAAGTGGGAGATAGAAAAAAATTGTGGAGATGGCAAGTCAGTTTTAGATGGGCATATGTTATAACACCTTGGTATTTTTAAATGGACATTTTTTTTCTAGGTACACATAAGTAGTCACTGAGTTTAAATGAATATCCCCATTTTCCAAAAGGGAGGGGGAGAATTACCAATATGTAGTATATTTCTGTAAAAGGAAGAGTGTTAATGCACTTAACATATTTTCGTTTTAATTTTTCTTTCATTGGAAATAAACATGACCCTGACACAGGTAACTTAATAAGGCATCAGGCAACATATGTATTATACTTGATGATTTTGTTTCTAAATAGAGTATTCTGTTATAATTTGGATCATAGGATATCTTTCTTGTAGTGGGTGAAACACTGTCTACATATGATGAAAATACACGAGATTTCATGTTCCCGGGTCCAAACCAAATTTCTGGACACCATGATTCAAACCGCCAGGTTACCATGAGGAGGATTTCTGGCCTTCGAGTAAGTGATTACTATTTTCTGAATCAGTTTTTGATGCAGGATCATTGTCCAGAAACTCACATTGCCCTTGACACCTTAAGTGTGAAGAAATAATTCGAAGTGTAATTTTGTTTAAAACTTAGTTGTTTTGTAAAATTGTGTTATTTTAAGTATACTGATATCTAAATGTATATAATTTAACAAAACACATGCATGTACCATCCAAAATCAACAAGTGTTATTTTACCTTATATTCTTCGATCTCTCTCTTCTCCTTCTCTGTGGTCCTTCCCTCACCCCACCCCTGACCCTATTCCTATGCCATCTGACTCTGTCTCATTCTTAATTTTTCTAAGGAATGACCAACAACATTTGAAAAGATACTCAATCTCATTAACATTTAAGGAAATCCAAGTTAAAAGAACTCTATGATTTCATTTTAGTGGCCATAAAATTGGCAAAACAATAAATCTGAGAATATCAAAAGTGTAAAAAACTCATATATGGTTTATGCCAGGTAAATGAAAACAATCACTATTCAAAATTATCTAGTAAAGACAAAGATTCTCATAGCATATGACCTTCTAAGTATGTATCCTGGAGATGCATTCTCTTTGGTATGCTAAAAATCTTCTTTAGAATGTTCAGTTGTAAAATTGTTCATAATAGTGAAAAATGGAAATGGTTGAAATGTGTGTTAGTCGGAGCTTGGATAGATTAAATGTAATATGTTCATGGAATGGCAATATGTGTCCATGCACATAAAATACAAAGTTGCATTAAGTGACAGGTTACTCACCCATCCTTACTACAACTTTTTTCAAGTTCTGTTGGATGATTTCAAAATATTTTTATCCTGGAAAGTAAGTCTTCAACTCAGAGAAACTGAGAGAAACCCATGTTTCAAAGGAGGCAAAGCAGAAGTTGTCTAGCTTGAAATTACAGATGCTCCTCAACTTATGATGAGGTTATGTCCTGATAAACCCACTCTAAGTTGAAAATATTGTAAGTTGAAATGCATTTATTACACTTAATCTACTGAACTTTGTAGCTTAGCCTAGCCTACCTTAAACATGCTTAGAAACCTTCTATTGGGCAAAATCGTCTAACATCTCATGTACTTTATTGCATACTGTATTGAAAGTGAAAAACAGAATGATTGTATGGGTACTCCAAGTATGGTTTCTACTAAATGCGTATCACTTTGAAACCATGATAAAATCAAAAAATTGTAACTCAAACCATCGTAAGTTGGACACCATCTGTATTTAGACAAACTTTTTTTTAACCTAATTTTATAAAATTTTACAGTAGTCTGAGTAAGGAATGTGGAATAATATGTGAGCCAATATAACAAATTAAGTAATTTCTCCTGTAGATCGGGTTTATGATATGCTCTATCCAAAGAAATAGCAATTTCACCTTACCAAAAGTATAGAAGTTCACTAACTAGCAAGTCTATGAAAATATTCCTCCTTTGGGATATTTTCAGTGTCCGTTAGCCAGCTTCTGTACTATAAAAGTCTTCAGAGAGTATTTCAAGAACTGTGTGGAAACCTGCAATGAAAAAAATAGTAATATTTTAAAACTATGGTCTTTTAAAAGTAATTTCAAATGCTTTATTATGCCAAGATGGGAATATAAACTCAAGCGTATGAACCATTAACAAGGATTTATCTTTTATCATTTAACTTGAGTTACTTTTGCATATATTCAGAAGATGTTAGATTAAAATATATATAAAAGTAGAACTTCTAGTAATGGCAGCATGAAGAGATTAGCAGTTCTTCCCTCCACACAAAACTAGTGGAAAACCGGATAAAATTATAAACACTCAGAGCACTGAAAGCTGACAAGTAAGACAAGACAAATTAAGAAGTTTTTATGCTTGAAAAACTGCTAAAGCTTTGAGTAAAAATGGTAGACTATGTGGCCTTTTGCCTGGGATGTTCCCATACCCTGCTTGGTCAGTGAGAACTGTAGCTTCAACAGCTTGGGGCTAGGTGCAAAAACTAACAGATTTGCTACCTTAGGCGTCCAAAGCAATTTGCGGCGGCGGGCAAATAGTGCAGCTTTGCACTTTTGATGTTCCTGGCACTGTTTTACTCACTGAGAATATAATGACAAATAAGGCTTGTTCTTTGCTTTTAAGTTTCAGGAAATTATAGTCTGATGCTGAAACTCAGAGTATAATTGTAAAATCATTATTTAAAGCTTCAGAAAATTCCAGCATGTTGCCTTAGAAAATCATTTAATCAAACATAGGTTTTCTAAGATGCTTAATGGCATTTGTCTGTCAGCAATCTCAGCAGAAGCCAATGTAGAGAAGGGTGTAGCTTTCCTCTAATGAAGTGAACTATAAGACTCACATGAGAGCCAAGAACTTCTTTAGAGCTTATATTGGAAGCAACAACACCAAGATGATCTGAGATGGAGAAAGAGACTGAGAGAGAGATTAGAAAATGAAAAGGCTGGGCCGAGCCCGTGGCGCACTTGGTAGAGTGCTGCGCTGGGAGCGCGGCGACGCTCCCGCCGCGGGTTCGGATCCTATATAGGACTGACCGGTGCACTCACTGGCTTGAGTGCCGGTCACGAAAAAACAACAACAACAACAAAAAAAAAAGAAAATGAAAAGGCTTTTGGACCCTCACAATTCTGTTGATAGGACCCAAGTTCAGAATACTGTGCATCTCCAGTCATGTGCAGCCCCCACCACCTAGCAGCAGGCAGAAGCACACACAGGGTCCTAGGCAGGAGCCATGGACTGTCCCCACCTCTTGGCAGCAGGCAAGAACATGCATGGAGTCCTAGGCGGGTGCTGCAGGCAGCCCCCCTCCACCTAGCAGCAGGCAGAAGCATGCACAGGGTCCTAGGCATGAGCTGTGGGCAGCACCTCCAGCCTGGTAGCAGGCAGGAGCACACCAAAAACACCACTTTCACCTGGGTGGCCATTTACAGCTGCAGCTAATGCAAAAGTGGCTTGCCACCACAGTAGCAACCATAGACACATGCAGGTGTCTGTCCCTCCAGACACTCAACTGCACTGATACAAGGAGAGTCACACCAGCACAGACCATAAAAAGAAATGGAAGTCTCTCTCCTTAAAGCCACCTCCAGAGTAACAGAAGAAACAACTGCTCTGCCAGATGATGAGACATCAATAGAGAGATACTGGAAATACAAAAATGGAAGAAAATATGACATCACCAAAAGAATACAGTAAAAAAAAAAAAAAACAGTAAAAAAAGGATACAGTAAAAAAAAAAAAATGAAAAAAGAGTTTTAAAAAATGAAGACAATCTGAGACAGTTACAAGATAACCTTAAGCTCACAAACATTCAAATCATGGCTGTTCCAGAAGGTGAGGAGAAAGGAAAAGGTAATGAATACCTATTCAAGGAAATAATAATTTGAAACTTGCCAGTTATAGGGAGAGCCATGGACCTTCAGATTCAGGAGGATCAAAGATCCCCAAACAGATTTCAATCCAAAAAGATCCTCTCCAAGACACATTATGATCAAACTGGTAAAGCTCACAGATAGAGAGAATCCTAAAAGCAGCAAGAGAAGAGCATCAATTCACCTATAATGGAGCCCCTATCCGACTAACAGCAGACTTCTCAACAGAAACTCTACAGGCCAGAAGAGAATGGGATGATATATTCAAAATACTAAAAGAAAAAACTGCCAGCCAAGAATACTATACCCAGCAAGGCTATCCTTCAGAAATGAGGGAGGAATAGTGTATTTTCCAGACAAACAAAAACTGTGGGAATTCACCATCACACATCCAACCCTGTGATAAATCTCATGGGTGTCCTGCATCTGGAATCTGAAAAAGGATAATCACTTACATGGATACACAAGAAAGAACAAAACCCACTAGTAGAACAGAAATCCAAAGAAGAAAGAGAAAGAAACTAAATCTTGCCACCTCAAAAAAACAGCAAGTATCAAAGACAAACAATAAAAAGGGGAATAAAGAAAAAAAAGATTTAAAACATCCAATTGAAAATCAGTAAAATGCCAGGAATATGACAGTACCTTTCAATAACAACCCTAAATGTAAATAACTTAGACACCTTACTCAAAAGACACAGACTGACTGTATTAGTCCATTTTTGTGTTGCTATAACAGAATATCTGAATCTGGGTAATTTATAAAGAACAGAGTTTTATTTGGCTTCTGATTCTGGGACAGGTGCATCTGGTGTGGGCCTCAGGCTGCTTCTGCTCATGGCAGAAAGCAGCAGGCAGCAGCGGGTATAAACAGATCGCATGGTGAGAGGAAGCAAGAGGGAGACAGAGGGAGTTGCCAAGGTCCTATAAACAACCAGCTCTTGTCGGAACTAATAAAGCTGAGAACTCACTCACTATACCCACCTCCTAGGGAGAGCATTAATCCATTCAGGAGGGATCTGCCCCCATGACTCAAACAGCTCCCAACACTGCCACATTGAAGATCAGATTTCCTCATGAATTATGGGGGGCCAACACTTCCAAACTCTACCACTGACTGATTGCATTTATTTATTTATTTAATATTCACACTAAAGTTTATTTATTTTTATTTTATTTTATTTTTTAATTTCAATTTATCAATATACAATGTAGTTAATTTTCGTGTCCCTTTACTAATTCCTCCTTTCCTCTCTCCCTCTCCCTGCTACCCACCATCAACAACATATCTGGTCACTTAACAAGTTCAAGGAATTGTGATTGTTGTGTCTTATTCCCCCCACTCGTTTGTATATTTACTTTTTTTATTAGCTCCCACAAATAAGTGAGAACAGGCAGTATTTCTCTTTCTGTGCCTGGCTTATTTAATTTAACATAATTTTCTCTAAGTCCATCCATGTTGCTGCGAATGGTAGTATTTCATTTTTTTTTTTAATAGCAGAGAAGTATTCCATTGTGTAAATATATCACATTTTCCTTATCCACTCATCTGATTATGGGAATTTAGGCTGGTCCCAACTCTTGGTTATTGTAAATAGAGCTGCACTGAACATGGGAGTGCAGGTATTTTTTTGACGTCATGATTTCCATTCCTCTGGGTATATACCAAATAGTGGAATAGCTGGTTCATATGGTAGATCTACACCATCAGTGTAGGAGGGTTCCTTTTCTCCACATCCTTGCCAGCACTCGTCATTCTCAGTCTTTCAGATATTAGCTAACTATAATAAGTAAGGTGGTATCTAAAAGTGGTTTGGATTTGCATTTCCCAAATGCTGAGTGATGTTGAGCATTTTTTATGTGTCTGTTGGCCATTCCTATATCTTCCTTTAAGAAATGACTATTCAACTCCTTTGCTCATTTTTTAATATGGTTACTTGTTTTCTTGCTCTTAAATTGTTTGAGTTCTTTGCATATTCTGTATATTCATCCTTTGCCTGATGTACATCTTGCAAATATTTTCTCCCACTTTGTTGGTTGTTTTTTTGCTGTGTTGTTTCTTTTGCTGTGCAGAAGCTTTTTAGTTATACATAATCCCATTTGTTTATTTTTCCTTTGGTCGTATGTGCTTTTGGAGTCTTTTTCATAAAGTCTGTACCCAATCCTACTTCCTGAAGTGTTTCTGCTATGTTTTCTTTAAGGAGTTTTATTGTTTCAGGATGTATATTTAATTCTTTAATGCATTTTGAGTTGATTTTGGTATATGGTGAGAAGTACAGGTCTAGTTTCATTTTCCTACGTATGAATGTCTAATTTTCCAGCACCGTTTACTGAGGAGGCAGTCTCTTCCCCAGTGTGTTGTCTTGTTGCCTTTGTCAAAGATTAGGTGGCTGTAGGTGCATGGGTTGATTTACAGGTTATATATTCTGTTCCATTGTCAGGTAGTGGTATGCTTCAATCTTTTTTTGCTCAGGATTCCTTTGTCTATTTGTGGTGTTTTGTTCTTCCATATGAATGTTAGGATAGGTTTTTCCAATTCTGAGAAAAATGTCATTGGAATTTTGATGGGGATGGCATTGAATCTGTAGATCATTTTGGGTAGTATGGACATTTTCACATTGTTAATTCTTCCTATGCATGAGCGTGGGATAGCTTTCCATCTTCTTGTCTCCTCTTTAATTTCTCTCACGAGTGGTTTGTAGTTCTTGTCATAGAGATTTTTCACATCATTGGTTAACTTTATTCCTAGTTATCTAATTTTTTTGGTGACTATTGTAAATGGGCTAGCTTTCTTGATTTCTTTTTCTGCTAGTTCATTGTTGGAGTATAGAAATGTTACCAATTTTTGCATGTTGATTTTGTATCCTGTAGCTTTGCTGAAATCATTTATCAGCTCTAAGTGTTTTTTGTAGTGTCTTTAATCTGTTTTATATGTAAGATCATATCATCTACAAACAGGGACAGTTTGACTTCATCTTTTCCAATCTGGATGCCCTTTAATTCCTTCTCTTACCTGATTAGTTCTTGCTAGTACATCCAACACTATGTTCAGTAGGAGTGCTGAGAGTGGGCATCCTTGTCTTGTTCCTGTTCTTAAGGGAAAAGCTTTCAACTTTTCCCCATTCAGGATGATATTGGCAGTGGGTTTATGATATAGGCCTTTAATTGTGTTGAGATACTTTCCTTCTATACCCAATTTATAGAGTCTGTATCATGAATGGATGTTGAATTTTGTCAAATGCTTTTTCAGCCTCTATAGAGATGATCATATGTTTTTTGTCTTTGATTTTGTTGATACGGTGTATCACATTTATTGATTAGTTTATGTTGGACCAACTTTGAATCCCTGGCATGAATTCAACTTGATCATGGTGTATAATTTTATGTATGTGCTGCTGTATTCTATTAGCATATTATATTGAGGATTTTTGCATCAATATTCATCAAAGATATTGGCCTGTAGTTTTCTTTTTTTGTTGTATCTTTGTCTGGTTTTGGTATCAGGGTGATATTTGCCTCACAGAATGAGTTTAGGAGAGTGGCCTCTGTTTCACTTTTTGGAATAGTTTGTAGAGAATTGGTATTAATTCTTCTTTAAAGGTTTGGTAGAATTCTGCAGAGAGGCCATTTGGTCCTGGGCTTTTCTTTTATGGGAGACTGCTGATAACAGCTTCAATCTCTTTGCTTGGTATTGGTCTGTTCAGATTTTCTTGTCTTCTTGGCTCAGTCTTGATAGTTTGTGTGTATCCAGAAACTTATCCATTTCCTCCATATTTTCAAATTTGTTGGTGTATAGTTGTTTATAGTAGTTTCTAATGATTCCTTGTATTTCTAAGGTATTGGTTGTAATACCACCTTTTTCATTTCTAATTTTTGTTATTTGTATTTTCTGGCTTCTTTTTTTAGTTAGCCTTGCTAATGGCTTGTCAATTTCATTTATGTTCTCAAAAACCATCTTTTTGTTTCATTGATCTTTTGTATTGTTTTTTATATTTCTATTTCATTTAGTTCTGACTGATCTTAATTATTTCTTTCCATCTACTAACTTTGGAGTTGGATTTTTCATGTATTTCTAGTTCTCCAAGGTGAAGTGCGTTAGGTTGTTTACTTGCCATCTTTCCATTCTTCTGAAGTAAGCATTTAGTGCAATAAATTTTCCCCTTAGTACTGCCTTTGCAGTATCTCACAGGTTTTGATACGATGTTTCATTATTTTCATTAGTTTCAATAAATATTTTGATTTCCTGTTTAATTTCTTCTTGGACCCATATGTCATTAAGTAGAATGTTGTTTAATTTGCATGTATTTGTATAGTTTTCCTAGTTTCATTTGTTATTGATTTCTACTTTTAATCCATGGTGGTCTGAACAAATACATGGAATAATTATAATTTTTTAAAATTTGTTGAGATTTGATTTGTGACTTAACATGTGGTCTATCCTGGAGAATGTTCCATTTGCTGATGAGAAGAATGAATATCCTGACATTGTTGAATGAAATTTTCTTTTGATATCTGCCAAGTCCAATTGGTCCAAAGTGTTGTTTAGATATTGTGTTTCTCTGTTGATCTTTTCTCTAGATGATCTATCCAGTGTTGAGAATGGGATGTTCAGATCCACTCCTATTATGGTATTCATATCTATCTCTTACTTTAGGTCTAATAGTGTTTACTATATAAATCTGGCTGCTGGGCTGGCCCTGTGGCTCACTCGGGAGAGTATGGTGCTGGTAGCACCAAGGCCGTGGGTTCAGATCCTATATAGGGATGGCTGGTGCACTCACTGGCTGAGTGTGGTGTAGACAACACCATGCCAAGGGTTGCAATCCCCTTACCA
The DNA here is from genome assembly GCF_027409185.1 of Cynocephalus volans. NCBI lineage: Eukaryota > Metazoa > Chordata > Mammalia > Dermoptera > Cynocephalidae > Cynocephalus > Cynocephalus volans. The sequence goes on along the minus strand of NC_084467.1, from coordinate 40,074,756 downwards.
GTCAAAAATAAATAAAGAAATCTGGCTGCTCTGATGTTGGCTGCATATATGTTTATGATTGTTATGTCTGCTTGTTGGATAGGTCCTTTTATCTTTATATAGTGGCCTTCTTTATCTTTTTTTATGATTTTTCATTTAAAGTCTATTTTATCTGATATAAGAGTAGCTACTCCAGCTCTTTTTTCATTTCTATTTGAATGGTATAACTTTTTCTATCCTTTCATTCATAATCTATGTGTGTCTTTACAGGTGAGGTGAGTCTCTTGAAGGCAGCATATTGTTGGGTCAGTCTTTTTAATGCCATCAGTCAGTCTGTGTATTTTGAGTGGGGAATTTAATCCTTTTTCATTAAGAGTTATTATTGAAATGTATTAATTTACTCCTGGCATTATATTTATTTTTGCTTGGGTATTTTAACTATCTTTTATTCCTTTCTTTCTGGTTTACTGTTTGTCTTCTCTGTTTGTTTGTTTCTTGGAGTAGTAGATAAACTTTTTTTTCTGTTTATTGTTAGCATTTTTCATATTACTGCTGAGGTTTATTCTTATTTGAGTATTCATTGTAGTGATGGTTGTTTTTCAGGTACCAGACCCAGTACTGCCTTGAGAATTTTTTTCAAGCCTGGTCATGTGGTAGTGAACTCCTATAATTTTTGATTGTCTGGGAAATATACTGTTTGTCCTTCATTTTGGAAGGATAGCCTTGCTAGGTAATGTATTCTTGATGGGCAATTTTTGCCTTTTAGTATTTTGAATATATCATCCCATTCTCTTCTGGCTTTAGGGTTTCTGATGGAAAGTCTGATGTTAGTCTGATAGGGATTACTTATAGGTGACTTGCTGCTTCTTTCTTGCTTGATTTTAAGATTCTCTCTTTGTCTTTGAGTTTTGCCAATTTGATTATAATATGTCTTGGAGAGGACCTTTTTGGTTTGAATATGTTTGGGGATTTTTGAGCCGCCTTAATCTGAAGATCTTTATCTCTCCCTATACCTGGGAAGTTTTCTGCCATTATTTCACTGAATATGTTTTCATTGCCATTTCCTTTTTGGAATACCCACGATTCAGATATTTGAGCCTTTGAGGTTCTCTGTTATCTCTCTTAGATTTTCTTTAAGTTTTTAAACCTTTTTACTTTTTTTTTGTCCACCTGTGTCATTTCAAACAAGCCATCTTCTAGGTCAGAAATTCTTCTTCTTGTTCTAGCCTGCTGTTTAAGCTCTCTCTCGTGTTTTTTTATTTTGTTTTATGAATCCTTCAGTTCCACAAGCTCTGCTACATTCTTTTTCAGGGCAGTGATTTCTTTGTACATTTCCTCTCTCAGGTCCTGTATACTTTTTCTCATTTCGTTTAACTGAGTCTTCTTGTATCTCACTTAGTTTCCCTAGAATTGTTGCTTGAAATTCCTTGTCAGTCATCTCAAGAACTTCCTGTTCTAAAAGGATCTAGAACTTGAGAGTTATTGTATTTCTTTGGTGGTCTCATACTTTCTTTGTTTTTCATATTTCTAGAATCTCTCCATTGGTGTATAGTCATTGTGTCAGAGGCTATCACAGTCTACTAGTTGCTTCCTGGTGTTTGCAGCAATATCAGTGAATTTTGTTGATGCTCAGCTGCATATTGCTGCCTTGGGGCTCACAGGTCAGCGACTGGGGCCTCTCTCAGGGGCTGGGACTTGCCTGGCATGGTCTGGATCCGGCACACTACCTCAGGCCTGAGGGTTGGTGGCTGGTGCATCTCTCAGAGGTGGAGATTTGCCTGTTTGGCCTGGATCCCATGCGGAAGGGGCCGGGACTTGGCTCTGCTGCCTTGGGGCCCAGGAATCGGTGGCTGGGGCAAGTGATTGCATTTAAAAGCTAGACCCCACTATATACTGTCTTCGAGAGAGTCACCTCATCCTTAAAGACACACAAAGACTAATAATGAAGGGATGGAATAAGATGTCCACACAAATAGAAACCAAAAGCAGAAGTAGCTATTCTTATATCATATAAAATAGACTTTAAACCAAAAAGCATAAAAAGAGACAAAGTAGGCCACTGTATAATGACAGAGGGATCCAGCAAAAAGGCATAACATTCATGTGTATGAGCCTTCTCAGAAAGCAGATTCTCAAGCTCCAGTCAAGCCTTCAGATTACTCCAGCCTAAACTACATTTTTCTGCTTTCTCATGAGATTTCAAGACAGAAACACCCAACTCAACCTCTCCCCGATTCCTGACCCATGGAAACTATGTGAGATAATAAGCATTTATTGATGTTTTAAGCTCTCAAGTTTCGAGGAAATATGTTATGTAGTAATAGATAACTAACAAGCAGGCTTAGTGGATATCATTAATAAAAGATATGTTTGCAGGACAATAGTTCAGTGAACTCTTATGCAGCTCAGATTTATCTTTTCTATAATATATGTGATCTTTTTAACTTTAAACTTAGTTGGTCAATGGCTGGGTTTATACAGGTCAAATGCAAGCACATTATTGGTCAATGTCTGTCTTCCCCTGTGTTAGACTGAAGTTGCCCTAGGCATAGATTGTATGCTTTAATGTTTCAGTGAATGCATCATTTGTGTGTTTTCAAACACTTTTCAAGTACTTTGTGACTGTCCCTTTGAAGTTTACCATTTGTCTCCACATATCTCAAAAAACAGTATTCAAGCTGAAGATCGAACTGTTGCTATAAATAGAAGCCAGATTCATTCCTAGGTCTGAATGCAAGCTACATTAGAGGAAAAAATGTTGGAGGAATTGGTAGAGTCCTGTCTCTCCTCTGTTTTCAGGAACTACATACTCACGATATGTGATTTTTTTTTTTTATCCAAAGTATTTCTTTTAAAAATTTTTAAATTTACAAATAAAAATTTTTTAAAAAATTTATATATAAAATTTGTATGTTTATGCTATACATTATCTTTTCATGTATATACACATTGTGGAATGGCTAAACCAATCGAATTAATGAATTTATTTCTTGATTATGTAGTTAAATATGTCTTAAGTTGTAAAAGTAAAAAAACCTGAAATCCATTAGACACGTTCATTTATTTATGACTATAATATCGCATCATAGTTCAAAAATCTCCGAACAGTTTGACAGGGAAATATTTGAAAATGAAAAATATTAATTATTTCATAAAAGTAATATAATCACTTGTAACTCAGTCATCAGCAATGATTGTTTTTTTCTTTAGCTAAAATTTAGCATTACTTTGTTGTCTTTATCTTTAATAAGAAGTTCAAACTAACAAATGAAACAGCTAAACCTTGAAAAATGTGTGTTAACTTAGGTCATCTGCTTATCACTAAAATAATTATCTCTTTTTAAATGGAAATGTCTAATAGTATGCTCTTTTTCCCTCTCAGGGAATTGCCCCAAAGCTGGAATTTTCTACAACTTCAGTGATTACTGAATGTCTGATAAGTTCAAGGAAGTGCCGCACTCAGGTTGAAATCATTTGTTGAAAGTATTTAATGGTTTATTTGTCATTTGGCAAGCCTTGTCCTTGTGTGTTGACTGTTGCTCTTTTCACCATTTTTTTTTTTTTTTGTCAATATTCAGTTTAAGTAAAACAGTTAACATAGATATTTAACAGTTTGGTTATATGTTAATAAATGTAAGAATTAAAAGTTTGGTGCACATGATAGAGGGTGCCATGATATTTTTGTTTTGTTTTTTTGCTTTTTTACTTAATGAACTTCAAAAAAAAAAAAAAAATACAAAGAAATTAGGCTGCCAGAAAGATGTTGGGATCAAAAAGTCCCACAGAGAACTAGATTGGAGGCTTCTCTAAATCTTGTAGAAGGTATAGATTAATGCAAAAAGTTTAAAGGATACTATTTTAGCAAATGTGACCAGAGGTTCTCAGACTGGGATATTGGTGTTTAGTGAGTGTGGTTTCCCAAGTGTCTCTAATTTTTTAAGGGAGTGTTCAGTTTGGTGGCCATACTGGTACTGTCAGAACAAGGGAAGCTTGGGCATTTCAGCCTAAGTACTTTCTATGTTTGTGAAAACTACTGTTATTAAGCTGATATACCTGGATCTGATATTTCATTCTGCTCTAACTTCTTATTGAGTCACCAGGATGGTCTTGTTACCTTGTCCACAGGTTATCTAATAATGTCCAGGCATCCCTCCTGTGCATTTGCATTGTGACCAAGTAACAATGACCTAACTGTGATGGAGAGCCATTAATATATAAAGCCCAGAGGACTCAAACAGGGCAGGACTGGGCTTATCATGAAAGGAGTAGTATGCTAATTTACTGCTTTATCAGTTTTCATGTAAATGTGCTGAGGATGATAACTGACTTAAGCTAAGAAAGGTAAAATATAGTAGTATGGGGGAACCATTTTTATCTTGTATAGCAAGATATTTAATATTTCAGAGTCAGGCTGTAGTTATTTATCTTTTAAATGCAAGCTGAAACAGAGCTATTAGAGATCAACAACCTATGCTTGCCAAATGTGGAGATGTGTTACTGACTTGTTTTTAAGACAGGTGCTGTGCACATCTTAAAATTGTTAGAAATGCTTTGCCTGGACTCACAATTTTTCTCTCCAAACTGGGGTATGCCCTTCCAATGGATGGGTAGAGAAGTTTTTTTCTGTTTAACTTTTTGTCTGAAGTATAGCATACACACAGGAAAGTACATACATTCTAAGTGAACAGCTTGGTGGAAGAGCCTTTTCTAAATGTAAAGTCATCACCCATTAATAGTTTCACTATTACTATGAATTAACATTTTCCTCTGTAAACTTCTGGCAAGACTGTTCCATTTGTTTTTGATTTTTTGAGTTGGAGTTTCAGTTGTTTGTCATTTGATCTTTATTGAACAGAGATGTGAGAGAATAGGCTTTGGTGTCAGGCAGTTTTTAAGAAAATATACTTTAGAATCAAATAGATCTGGGTTTAAGTTCCTCATAATGCCACTATAAAGATTAAGTTAGAGAATACATGCAACGTGCCTGACATATAACATATAATTAATGAATTTTGAATTTGTTACTAAGTCTGTTTGTTTTTTTTTAAATTCAGATCATTGGGGGGGGCGTAGAAGACAGTGGTTGCAATATAAGGTAGAAAACTTGTCCAGTAGGCACAACAGAGTATTCACTTTAATATTAAAATTCTGAATGTTAACAGTTCTTGATTTTTTAGGAAGGTGATAAATGCACTTTTTTCCCAAGTGAATATTCATTACAATTAAAATTTTAATGGGTGTAAAGCAAAATAAACTACTTTGATTGTTAAGAGGAGTAAAACAAACTTTATAAAATTATTTAGGTTTACAAATACTTGTAATTATCTTTATTGCTTTCAGCACTTTATTTTCAAATTGTGTATTTTGCCACCCATTGAATGGACTGAAAAATTAAGCATATTATTGTGATTTTTCTGGAATAAAACTAATTTTCTTTTCTACTCAATTATCCTTTTTACCTACCGCAACGTTTAATTTATTATTAAATATAGTTAAATATCAATAGTAACTTCATTAAGTTTCTAAATATGCTATACCAAGTAGCTTTGCTGTATAACAGACCTCACTAACTTCGTGACTTAAAACAGCGAGTGTTTCTCACATTTCTGTGGATCTGCTGTGTGATTCTTTTGGTCTGGCCTGGCTGGAGAGGGCTGAATGGTCTAGGATGGCTTCACTCACATGTCTGGCAGTTGGCAGACTTTTTGGTCAGGGAGGGATCTTACATTTTTGGTGGTAAGCTTGATTTCAGCAGGGTCAGTGGTCACGATACTCTTATTATCTAACAAGGTCTTAATTCCATCTCATTCACATGCTGGCAGGAAGGTTTTCAGGAATAAGAGAGGACAAGCACTTTTCAAGTCTCTTGTGTCACATGTGCTATTGTCCTATTGACCAAAAGAGTCACATGGTCAAACCTAGAGTCTTCACAGGAGGAGAAACTACCCTAGATGTGGATACAAGAAGAGAAATTATGGCAGCTATTTTGTGTACAGCAATATTTTAAGTTTACTAGGCATGAACAGAGTGGCATGCATTTGTTGTAAAATACTACATAGTTACGACTTCCTTTAATGGTATGCAGCATTCAAAAACTTTAATGAAGAAAGTAGATGGGGTTAGTTAAGGTTTGGTATAACCAGACGTGGGTATGTTAGAAGGAACTTTACAGCACTGCTGAAATGGATGATTATGAGTTCAGCTGGGTCTGTAGGTAAGAGGTACTAAAAGTGTATAAAAAACTGGGGAAAGAGTTCTAGAGACTGGGAGGTAGGAATGGCAGGTAACAGACTGTGAGAGTAAAAGAAGTAGATTGAGGATAAGAGGTTTTAATCAGCAAGTGACTTTCAGAGTTGAGGATGCAATGGATCTGCATGATAATGAAATCCAAGATACAGCAGAAAAATATAATTAAGGCTGAGAAATATAATCTCAAATTCCAAGGTCTTGGAAATATTTATTGCTTGAATATTTTAGTAAACCTCCAAGATTCTTTATAGTGCCTACATTCCTTGCTTCTGTGAGTCAGTGTGATGTCATAGAGATGGGTGGATGGATAAGATAAAGAAAGAAATTCTGTATTACTAGTCGAAGTCATTGAAGAAGGTGGGAGAAGGTCCAGGAGCATATCAAGAACTACAGAAGGAGGAAAGATGAAATAGTCTGATGCTATTGGTCTGTATGAAACTCAGACTTATTTTTCCAATTAGGAAAATTTTTTTTTTCCTGTGTATCTACTTTAAAAAAATGTTTGGCTCTTTTTGCTTCTATTGATATATTTATTTTATTTACTTACATACCCTTTGCAAGTAAGGAGGGGAGTTGAGAAAGTAGAGAGGGTGGTAGGGTTGGTGGTTTTAAAAGATGATTAAAGTTTGGAAGATATTAAGAGATTCTCAACTGTCCATTTTCTCTAATTGAAAAGCTTCTTATAAATCTAGATAATCCATGAAAAAATCTTATATTCTTTTCTAGTAATTCAACTATTAAGGCATCTGTAAGGCAGAGACTATTTGAATAAAATATTGTCCTAATAATCAACAAAATTAGTAATATCAAAATTTTTTTAAGCTGAAAAATTTTAGACTACTAATTGGTTTTACTAGAAGATATATTACCAGTATTAAAGTTTATAGTATGTCTTTTATATACTTTTATAAAAATATGGGACCAAATTAAATGGCATGATTTTCTGTCATTGAATTGTAATGTTGTAGCTTAGAAAGGACCTTAAAATCCTATTCATCTTGTATAATTCAAATAATAGACTTCATTAAAATATGTATAAAGTTCTTCAGATTTTTATGTTATACCTATGTGTATATAATAACAGAATGAATGAAACTTATTTTCATAGTTCTTCTCCATAAAGATTTCATAATCCACTAATTAGACATGTATACTTTTAATATTATTAAATATAATCCTCTTAAATTATATGGACAATTATTTGAATATTTAAATATAAATAACCAATTTTGTATTAAGTTTTTAGAATACTGAAAGTAATTTTTTCTGACTTTGTTTCTTAGACTTTTCAAATGATCAAGCTTTAGTTTTCATAAAGTTCTTGTTAGTTAGACTTAAGAAAGAAGTCTGAAACAGCATATTTTGATAACTACTATACAAATAGTTATCTAGGACAACATGGATTTGACTTTCCCCAGGATCAGCACAGATAGGAGAGACTGATTAGTTGGCTTTGTTAGATTTTGTATCTTTTTAAGGTCAAATAACTTTTCAAAGTTTGGTTTTTTTTTTTCTACCCATAGGTTTTTTGTTTGTTTGTTTGTTTGTTTGTTTTTTATCTCTTCTGCCCAAGCTAATTTTTATCTTTTATGTCTAGGATAAATTTACTTACCATTCGGCTCCACTTGAAAAATCAAACAGCAGACTACAAAGTAGAACATCAAGATCACAAAAGAAAAAATCCAAATCACCCGAAAGGAGTAAATATTACATAAATGCAAAAAACTACGAACAGCCTACAATTTCTTCAAAATCACACTCTCCATCTCCCTACACAAAAAGACGCATGTGTGAGCTATCTGAAGACACCAGGCGGCGGCTGGCCCATTTAAATCTGGGACCCTATGAATTCAAAAAAGAAACAGATAAACCTCCGTTTGTGATTAGACATGTATGTGTTCTCTTAAGCATTTTCATTTGAAACTGATCAAATCTTTTCTTCCACTAAAATATTATTCTGGAATGACTTTCAACCTCTAGCTTATATTAATAATTTTCTTTCTTGAACCAGCAATCTAAAGTGGAAAATTAACTTAGAATTAAAGAGAGTGCTTTTTTCAGTCTTTAAACCTAACAGAGATCAAGCTCTATTATGAATGCTATGTTAAATCCTCTTAAGTACCCATTTCCTTTTTTATACAGTGGACAGTGTAATAACTCTACAAATTGAAGTTGGTTGTAATTGACATTAGTACTAAAATGGCTGAGTAGGGTTTTAAAAAAGAACAAAGTATTCTTTTTATGAAAAGAATGACCCCCATTCACCCCAGGCTTTTTAAAAATTATAATAGAGAATAAGTTTCCTTTGAAATTATGTCCCTTGGGTAAGCTTTGTATAATGGATCTTTGAAGCAAATCATTGATGGGTATGGGAAGGCCTTTGAAAGTGAAGAGAGTTAACTTAAGGGTAGTAGCATAGTTCTCATCTTTTTATACAAAAGCCTGCTTTTGATATGGTTTAAGTTTAGAGCCTATGTCTGTATGTTAGTCGAACAGACTGACTAAATTTTAAGGCTCCATGATCAAAATATTGAATAAAGTACTTTCTTAAAATTTTCAGTTTCCTGAATTTTTATAAAGTATTTTTACCTTGAAAGCAATTCCTTACCAAAGCTTTCAAATTAATTTAAAAATACTAATTAATATATATATTAATATATGATAGTGATACTAAATCTCAAGATTTAAGGGCCTGTAGAAACAAAACAACTTATTGGAATATATATAAAAATATTTCTAACTGTAATGTCTTAATTGATTTTTCTAAATTCTAAAATTTGTTAATCCAACATGTAAACATGCCTGTTGGCAGTCTATAGCTTTTTTGTTGTTCATTGTTTTTTCAAATGTTGTTTTCTAGTATGGTTCTTATCTAGTCTTCACATTTATTTACATAATGAACTATTTGTTATTGGCCTATTCATCATTACAAATCATAATCTTTCCCCACATCACGCCCTCCACCCAACCTGTAACTCCCAATCCCCCTTCCTCTTTCCCTCCCATCTCAAGTATCCTTAAGTTTGTTATCTCCTTCTGAAACTTCAATGTATTATTGTGGTCTTTCCTTCCTTCTTCCCTCCCTCCCTCCCTCCCTCCCAGTTATGAGTGAGAACATGTGGTATTATCTCTTTCTGTGTCTGGCTTATTTCACTTAACATCATTTTCTCCAGATTCATCCATGTTGCCGCAAACAGCAGAATTTCTTTCTTTTTTATGGCTGAGCAGTATTCTATTGTGCATAGATACCACATTTTCCTTTTCCAGTAGTCCACCAATGGACATTTAGGTTCGTTCCGTATTTTGGTTATTATAAGTAGAGCTGTGGTGAACCTGGAATGAACAAGACAAGGAGACTGTTAATCAGTTCTAAGACTTTTTTGGTAGAGTCTTTAGGTTTTTCTATATATAAGATCATGTCATCTGCAAATGGTCAGTTTGACTTTGTCTTTTCCAGTCTGGATACCCTTTATTTCTTTCTCGTGCCTAGTACTTTCAATATTATTTTAAATAGGAGTGGTGAGAGTGGGCATCCTTGTCTTGTTCATTCAGAATGATATTGGCAATCGGTTTTTCATCTATGGCTTTTCTTTTGAGATAATTTTCTTCTATACCTAATTTGCTGAGAGTCTTTATCATGAAGGGATATTGATTGATTTTGTATATGATGAGAGGTATGGATCCAGTTTCATTCTTCTGCATATGGATGTCCAATTTTACTAGCACCATTTATTGAAGAGGCTGTATTTTTCCCAATGTATGTTCTTGCTGCCTTTGTCAAAGATCAGATGGCTTTAAGTATGTGTGTTGATTCTTGGGTCTTCTGTTCTGTTCCATTGATCTGAGTGTCTGTTTTTATGCCAGTACTAAGCCATTTTGGTTACAATAGCTTTGTAATATAGTTTGAAGTCAGGTAGTGTTATGCCTCCAGCTAAATTTTTTTCTCAGGATTGCTTTGGCTATTTGTGGTCTTTTGTTCCACATAAATGTTAGTATTGCTTTTTCTATTTCTGTAGAGAATGTCATTGGTATTTTGATGGGGATTGCATTGAATCTGCATATTGCTTTGTAAAGAGTGGATGTTTTCATGATGTTAATTCTAACCATCCAAGAGCTTACTATGTCTTTCTGCCTTTTTGTGTCCTCTTTTAGATTCTTTCAGTACTTTTTTATAGTTCTCAGTGTAGAGACCTTTCACCTCCTTGGTTAAATTAATTCCTAGGTATTTTAATTTTTTGGTGACTATTGTAAATGGGCTTGCTTTCTTGATTTTTTCTTCTAGTTTGTTACTGGAGTATAATAATACTACTTGTATGGAGGTGTTGATTTTGTATCCTGCAGCACTACTGAAATTGTTAATCAGCTAAGAGTTTTTTGGTAGAGTCTATATGTTTTTCTGTATATAAGATCATGCTGTCTGCAAACAAGGACAGTTTGACTTCATCCTTTCCAATCTGGATGCTCTTTATTTCTTTCTCTTGACTGATTGCTGTGGCTAGTACTTCCAATGATGTCTTAAATACAATTGGTGAGAGTGGTCATCCTTGGCTTTTCTTGTTCTTAAGCAAAAGCTTTTTCCTATTCAGGATGATATTGTTGATTGGTTTGTTGTAAATGGATTTTATTGTGTTGAGATAATTTCCTTCTGTATCTAATTTGCTGAGTCTTTATCATGAAGGGATGTTGAATTTTGTCAGATGCTTTTTCTGAATCTATTAAGATAATCATATGGTTTTTGTCCTTGATTTTGTTGATGTGGTGTATCACATTTATTGACTTGCATATGTTGAACTGTCCTTGCATCCCTGGGATGAATCCCACTTGATCATGGTTTATAATTGTTTTTGTGTGTTGCTGTAGTCTGATTACTAATATTTTGTTGAGGATTTTTGTATCTGTGTTCATCAAGGATATTGGCCTGTAATTTTTGTTGTATCTTTGTCTGGTTTTGGTATGAGCATGACGCTGGCCTCATAGAATTAATTTGGGGGAATAGCTTCTGTTTCAATTTTTTGGAATAGTATGAAGAGAATTGGTTTTAATTCCTCTTTAAAGATTTGATAGAATTTAGTTGAAAAGCCATCCAGTCCTGGGCTTTTCTTTGTTGGAAGATTGCTGATTTCTGCTTCAATCTCATTGCTTGTTGTTGATCTATTCAGGTTTTCTATTTCTTCTTGGTTCAGTCTTGATACTTTTTATGTATCCAGAAATTTATCATTTCCTCTCCAGGTTTTCATATTTGTTGGAATACAGTTGTTTATAATAATCTCTGATTCTTTATATTTTTGTTATTTGGGTCTTCTCTCTTCTTTTTTTTTTTGTTAGCATAGCAAATGTTTGTCTATTTTATTTATCTTCTCAAAAAACCAAATTTTGTTTCATTGATCTTTTGTATTGTTTTGGGGGATCTCTGTTTTATTTAGTTCTGCTCTGATTTTCATTATTTCTTTCCATCTACTACTTTTAGGGTTGGATTTTTCTTGTTTTTCTAGTTCTTTGAGGTGTAGTATTAGGTTGTTTATTTGAAGTCTTTCTATTCTTTTGATGTGAGCATTTATTGCAATAAACTTCCCTCTTAGGATAGCTTTTGCAGTATCCCACAGGTTTTGATATGATGTATCTTTGTTTTCATCAGTTTCAAGAAATTTTTTGATTTCCGGTTTAATTTCTGCCTGGACCCATACATCATTCAGGAGCCTGTTGTTTAGTTTCCATGCGCTTGTATTGTTTCCTGAGTTTTGCTTGTTATTGATTTCCAGTTTTAATCCACTGTGGTTTGAAAAGATAATTGGAATGATTTTGATTTTTTAAAAATTTGCTGAGACTTGACTTCTGACCTAATATGTGGTCTATCCTGGAGAATGTTCCATGTGCTGATGAGAAGAATAAATATTCTGGAATTGTTGGATGAAATGCTCTATAAATATGTGCCAGTTCCAGTTGGTCTAAGATGTAGTTTAAATCCTGTGTTTCTTTATTGATTTTTTTGCCTGGAAGATCTGTCCAATGCCCAGAGAGTGTTCAGACCCCCTACTATTATCATATTAGTGTCTATGTCTTTTTGCAGGTCTAAGAGTGTTTGTTTTATGTATCTGGGTGCTCCAGTGTTGGATACATACATATTTATGATTGTTATGTCTTCTAAGTGGATAGATCCCTTTATCATTATATAGTGGCCTTCTTTATCTCTTTTTATTGTTTTTGGTTTAAAGTTTATTTTATCTGATATTAGAATAGCTACTCCTGCTCATTTTTGTTTTCCATTTGCATTATGTATCTTTTTCCATCCCTTCACTTTTAGTCCATGTGAATTTTTACAGGTAAGGTGAGTCTCTTGAAGACAGCATTTGTTGAGTCTAGCTTTTTAATCCAGTCAGTCAGTCTGTGTGTTTTGAATGAGGAGTTTAATCCATTTACACTTAGGGTTGTTATTGACAGATATTACTTTACTGGTTTACCCCTGTCATTTTATTGCTTTTTGTTTTGATGTTTTAAATATCTTTTGTTCCTTTCTTCCCCTTTTATTTTTCATCTTTGATGTTAGGTTTTTGAGGTGGCATGATGTAGTTTTTTTCTCTTTTTTATTTGCATTTTTGTTTTTATGGTGGGTTTTGCTCTTTCTTGTGTATCCATGATAGTGGTTATTGTTTTTCAGATTTCAGATGCAGGACTCCTTTGAGAATTTCTTGCAGAGCTGGATGTGTGGTGGTGAATTCCTGCAGTTTTTGTTTGTCTGGGAAATACACTATTTCTCCCTCATTTCTGAAGGGTAACTTTGTGAGGTATAGAATTCTTAGATGGCAATTTTTTTCTTTTAGTATTTTGAATTTATCATTCCTTTTTTTTTCTAGCTGTAAGGTTTCAGTTAAGAAGTCTGGTGTTAGTCTGATGAGGGCTACCTTATACCTGACTTGAAGCTTTTCTTTTGCTGCTTTTAGAATTCTCTTTGTCTTTAAGCTTTGCCAGTTTGACTATACTATGTCTTGGAGAGGATCTTTTTGTATTGAATCTGTTTGGGGATCTTTGGGTTTCCTGGATCTGAAGGTCTACATCTCTCCCTATACCTGCAGAGTTTTTGTTATTATTTCCTTGAATTAGGTTTTCAATGCTTTTTTTTTCTCTCCTCCTCTTCTTGAATACCCATGATTTGGATATTTGTGTGCTTGAGGTTGTCTGCTAGCTCTTTGAATTTTTCTTTGTTTTTTAAAATTCTTTTTTTCCTTTTTTTGTCTGCCTGAGTTATTTCAAAAAGACCATCTTTGAGATCTGCAATCCTTTCTTCTGCTTGCTCTAGTCTGCTGCTCAAGCTCACTGTTGTGTTTTTTATTTCATTAAGTGAATCCTTTAGTTCTAAGAATTCTGCTATAGACTTTTTTAAGGCATTGAGCTCTTTGTAAATTTCCTTCATATCTTGGAAATTTTTTCTTGTTTTATTGTGTTATCTAATTGAGTCTTTTCTTATCTCTGAGTTTTCTTAAGATCATTGCTCAAAATTACTTTTCAGACATTTCAAGGTTTTCTGCTCTGTGGTATCTGGTACTTGAAAATTACTGTATTCCTTTGGTGGTGTCATATCTTCTTGGTTTTTTGTAGTTCTAGTATTTTTTCATAGATGTTTCATCACGTGGTAGGGCAGTTGTTTCTTCTGTTACTCTAGAGTAGGCTATAAGGAGAAAGACTTCCTCCTCTATTTGTAGGCTGTGCTGGTGCCTCTTCTTGTGTCAATATAGTAGAGTGTGTGGTGGGCTGCCTGTAAGGTGTCCCCGGCTGTTACTGTGGTGGTGAGACATCCATGTGGTGGCTGTAGGTGTGACGGTGGATGTGGTAGGCTACCTTGGCCTCTGCTTGGGCTGTGGGCAGGTCTTTCCAGGGCTTTGGTCTGGGCTCTTAGTGGCAGTGCATGGGATTGCACTCACCTCGACTCCTGCTCAGGTGGTGGGCATGCCTTTCCAGGCCTAATAGCTTTTTGAACATATACCATCTGAAAGTTCAGATTTTCTTTGTGATACCTTTTGAAAATAATTTAAATATTGCTTAAGCAACATTTCATTTCATCCTTACATTTTAACTATGAATTCTTTATTCTTTTGACCTAAAGTAGATTTTTTTATTATGAACAGAAAATTTATAGTGGAATGTATTCCTTTAAATGGTATTATTTTATTTAGGTTATTGTGATTACATTTGTCTTATTTCTATAGAATTTGTTTATAAGTTCTGGTCATATTTACTGTTATTATTTGAACAATATTCAGATAATGTTTTATGTTCTTGTGTTTTTAATGGCAATTTAAGAATGCCTTTAATTTTATGTCTACCCACAGTTAAAAATGAAATTGAAAAGAAGGGATATACTGTATTCTAATTTGAAGGAATAATAGCATTTTAATTAAAGTGCTTATGTTCAAAGATAAACAGAAATATTTGGGGAGTTAGCCACATATAAGTTATTTTAGGAAAATGTTTGTTTTATTGTTACTTTTCATGTCAGTGTTCAAAATAGAGTGATTCTAATAATACTTGATATAAACTTTGAAATTTTTATTTAGCTTTCCCCTTAGCTTTTCAGTGTACGTAAATGCATACTTCTAAGACTACATTTAGAAAATTGCTTACATTATTGAATAAGAAATTGGATTTTTCCAATTGTATGTGTAAACATATTTTTTTTCACCTACAGCCATTCCTCGTTTTAAAAGCACTTAGCAAATTGGTAATCAAACAAAATTTTAACTTTATATATGCATGTGCAAAATGTTAACACTTTTGAGAAAGACATTCTAGTTTATGTAGATGGTATGAAAAGTAATCTTAAAGAATAAGAAGCAGTTTTAAGAAGTGAATTAGCATTCTTCCAAACAAACTGGCACAACCATTCTAGAAGAGTTAAACAGTCTGCTTTTCTTTCTCATTTATTCAGAATAGGATCTTTTTTTCCTATTGTGGTAAAATGCACGTAACATAAAATTTACCATTTCAGTCATTTTAAAGTGTACAATTTAGTGGGATTAAGGACGTTCACAGGGTTGTGAAATTATCTGGTTCCAGGACTTTTTATTACTCTAAATGGAAACCCTGTACTCATTAAGTATTCACTCCCCAATTCTCCCTTCCGCCACGCCTAGCAACCATTATTCTGTTTTCTGTCTCTGTGAATTTGCCATTTCGTATAAATAGAATCATTTAATACTTGGCCTTTAGTGAATGGCTTTTCTTACTTAGCAGAGTATTTTTGAGGTTCATACACATTGTATATATCAGTACTTGATTTTTTTATGGCTGAATAACATTTAATTGTATGAAAATATATCACATTTTGTTTCTCCATTGTTGATGGTCATTTGGGTTATTTTAACCTTTTGGTTATTGTGAACATTTGTGCACAAGTTTTTGAATAAATATTTGTTTTCAATTCTTTTGGATAAATACCTGGGAGAAGACTTGCTGGGTTGTATTGTAATTCTGTTTAACTTGTTTTCCAGCAATGGTAGTTACACCATTTTACGTTCTCATCAACAGTGTTAGAGGGTTCCAATTTTTCCACATTCTCACCAACACTCATTATTTTCTATTTTTTTGGTTTTGCTTTATTTTTATTACAGCCACCTTAGTGGATATGAAGTGATATCTCATTGTGGTTTTGATTTGCATTTCCCTAATGACTAATGATGTTGAACATCTTATTGTGTGTGTTGACGTTTATATCTTCTCTGGAGAAATATCTACTCATGTCCTTTGCCTATTTTTGATTGGCTTGTTAGTCTTTTTGTTATTTAGTTGCTTGAGCTCTTTAAGTATTCTAGATTTTAGATCTTTATCATGCGTATGATTTGTAAATATTTTTTTTTTCCACTTTGTGGGTTGTCTTTTCACTCTCTATTTAAAAAATTTTATTTTTTTAATTGTGGAAAAATATATATAACATAACATTAAATACCTTCATGTTATTGTCCAACCATCACCACCATCCATCTCTAGAACTTTCTTCGTCTTACTAACGTTAAACTCTTTATCCTATAAACAATAACTTTCCATTCCTGCCTCCTCCAGTCCTTGGCAACCACCATTCTACATTCTGTTTCTATGAATTTGACTACTCTTGATACTCCATTAAGTGGAATTTTACATTGTCCTTTTGTGACTGGCTTATTTCACTTAGCTAATATCTTCAGTGTTTATTCATGCTATAGCATCCGTCAAAATTTCTTTCCCTTTTCTGGCTGAATAATAGTCTCTTATGTATATACCACATTTGTTTGTCTGTTCATTGGTTGATGGACACTTAGGTTACTCCTACCTTTTTGATATTGCAAATAATGTTGCTGTGAACATGGGTGTACAACGTGAATAATGTTGCCATGAGCATGGGTGTATGTTGAATTGGTGGGTCATATGGTAATTCTGTTTTTAAGTTTTTGAGAAACTGCCATATTGTTTTCCATAACGACTCACCGTTTTACATTCCCACCAACAATGCACAAGTGTGGAGATCTCTCCACATTCTCGCCAATGTGTTTTCTTTTTAAAAAAATATGTATAGCCATGCTAATGAGTATAAAGTGGTATTTCACTATGATTTTGATTTCCATTTTCTTAATGACTAGTGTTGAGCATTTTTTTATATACTTATGACCATTTGGAGAAATGTCTATTCAAGTTCTTTGATTGTTTTTTAATCTAGTTTTTTTTGTTGTTGAGTTGTAGGCATTCTCATATATTCTGGTTATCAGATATATGCTTTGCAAATATTTTCTCACATTCCATGGATTGATTATCTTTTCACCCTCTTGAAAGTGTCATTTGATGCACAAAATATTTATTTTTGATAAATAAAGATGTCTTTTTATACATTTATATCATTCTGACATTATTTTTGGTTAGAAAACATGGCTGACTATTACTATTATCTGTAAACTATAAATCACTCAACATGTTCGGCTCTGAATACAGCTAGGTAAAGACACTGTTTGAATTAAAAATGTGCATGCTAAGGAGATAAGACCAAAATGGCTAGACTTGTTTTTTAAATATAGCAAAGTAGATCACTTTTTTTAACCTTGTAAAATGGAAAGCAAACTAGGCTTTTTTACTCCACTAAGCAAACTAGTGGTGTAATGAACATTTCAACTGCAAAATCTGTTCATTTTAAGGTAGGCACAAATGTATAATTACAATTTTTTGGAGTTTAATTTCCATTTAGTTGAATAATGAACAGCAAAATACTTGACTAAACTCTGACTTTGGAACATGCCTGACCCATACAACACCCTCACGTTAACCTGATGATATGTGGTCTATATACTCTAGTTGTTTTCTTGGTGCGATGAGATTGAAAGACTGGGGACATTTAAGCTCTTTTTTTACACTGAAATTCTGTTTTCCTAGGTTGATCCCCCAAGTCCCAGGGCTGATACTTTACAGGGATCATCTAGCAGAGACTGTGAAAGAGATGGGTGGTTCAGGATGCACAATGGTAAGCTAGAAGTTACCTTTCTTCATTGCTTTAGTTGCCTGAGCTATAATAAGCCTTTAACTTAGTGTTAACAAAAACAGAATCTTTGCTGTATCATTGAATAATGTGGAATAGTGCAGCTTTTTAAAACATCCATGTATGTTCTCTCTAAAAATAAAGAATTTCTGTGCTGCTATAAACCATCTCCCTCTTTGAGATTCAGAATACATATTAGCGTTTTAGGACTGTGATACCTTTAAGTACAAAAAAAACTTGATTAATTTTTACTCAACATTTTCCAAACTTGTTTGACTATGGAATCCTTTTCTCACCTTAACATATATTAGTTTGTGTTATAGGTTTTGTTAAACACCATAGTGAAAAGAGTTCAGGGTATGGGTTTTGGACATACAGTTAGGCATTCTACTACTTATTTATAAACTTGATGTTCTTGAGCAAGTAACTTTAACTACTTTGATAATTAGTTGAGCAATGAAGATAACATGGCAAATATTACCGTGTAAAATGCCCTAGCACATGAAACACTGAAAATCAGTGTTATATAATAATTTATATTTCTGAGACGATAACACACTTTAGATTAGTTCATAAGAATATTTTTTCATTTTTAGCCCTAGTCCTTATGGTTAGATAAGTTGCTTCGTAAATTCAATATGAAGATGATTTTTATGAAAAAAGTTAAATGGTATTATATAATTAAAGGATATTTGAGTGTTAATATCTGTTGACATTAGCTACTGAGTTCAGCAAGTATTCATTAGCAGCCTTTTTAAAAGTTAATTTACTATACACAGAAAGTCAAAGAGAAAGAAAAATGATATAGTCAAAAAAATACAATCATAATATGTAGTGAGCATCTCCTCCTGTATCTTAACTTTAGTGTATAGTGTCTTTTTTCTGTAAATGAGAAATGAAACATTCTTTTCTGCGAATAAGCAGTGCTTGTGTATTTTGTTTTTGTAGCAGTGACAGTGAGATAGATGTTGTAATCAATAAGACTTTTATATCCAAAATAGCAGGTTATGTGAAATTAGAAACAGATGTTAACTGTTTCCCTCTTGGAGGAAATTTATGGACATGAAAAATGAGCTTTAAGAACAAACCAGTGGAAAATAACTTCAATATAGATGTTTCTTTGAAAGATTTTTTTGGAGCACTTAAGCATCTGATTTCTTGATAATTATATTTGCCAGCAGAACTGTTATTGATTCTAATAACCTTCAGTTGAAAGGCAAAAGCATTGGCCCTATGCTCCAAGAAGATTGACAGGAGATTGGAGGCCAACCCTAGAATGTTACATGGGTATTGAGGTAGGGTAGGTGCTGTGGTTTGAATGATTGTCCCCTCCAAAACTCATGTTGAAATTTAATTGCCATTGTAAGAGTATTAAGAGATGGGACCTTTAAAAGGTGATTAGGCCATGGGTGGAGTTGGTTCCTTTATAAAAGGATGAATTCAGCCCCCTCTTGCCCTCTCTTTGCCCTTCTACCATGTGATGTTGTACCACGAAGGCCCTTGCCAGATGCCAGTGACTTGATCTTGGACTTCTCAGCCTCCAGAGCTGTGAGAAAATAAATTTCTATTCATTATTCATTACCTTGTCTCAGGTATTGTTTTATCTTAGCACAAAACAGACTGAGACAATGTGCTGAAAGTACGACAGTGGCAAATATTCTTTAAAGGTTCAAGTATGCACCAACATTCAGGGAATTTTTGAAATAAATAGTAGCACTACCTGCCAGAATGGGATAATGGGGTTTAATTCTTTGAAGTAAATAAAAAGAAAGGTAGTAGTACCCTTCATAGTAGAGTACTATGGGGGTTGAGGTTGACAAAATAGGAATTGACACACGGGGAACACATATTGGCTATAACTGTCAGAATGAGGTTCAAAAATTATCTTGATAGAAAGCATAAATTGATACAGAGGTGATGAATTTTAGATTAAAGCTCCTTAAGTCCTTACTTAAAATCAGAATTGGTCCCTTGGTACTGAGTCATATCTGAGCTTGTGGGTGAGGGTCAGCTATGGAGAGAGGAAGGATGCAGAGGCTCTAAGTTATCAGACTAGTCTCTGTGTGAATGGTAACTTTAGGACGAAGTGGATCTCAGTTTCTTATTAGATGGTTACTAAGGAAATGTTTTCATGACTGTCAGTTTTTTTTAACTAGAACTGTTAGTCATTACTTGGCATTTTATTAATTTGATTATATGTCACGTTCATTTAGTTAACAAATACATAATCTGATGTCATTTTTGACTCTAAGACTTTTATTCTCCTGTATGCTTTTATTTTATAATAAGGAAATTTCCCACTTTTCTTATTAGTATAATTAGCACTGAACTAATCAAAGACTCAATTTCATCACTTGTTAGTTAGATAGGAAGTCAGTCTTCTAAAATGTAATGTAAAAACTAATAATTAGTCCTACCTATTGTAGCAGCCTGTTCAGGATGCCATAATAGACTAGGTGGCTTAAACAATAGACATTTATTTTCTGACAGTTCTGAAGGCTGAGAAGTCCAAGATCAAGGTGCCGGCAAGGTAGGTTTCTTTCTGAGGTCTCTTCTCTTGGCTTGTACGTGGCCACCATCTCACTATGTGCTCACATAACCTTGTCTTTTTGTACTTTCAGAGAGAGAGAAAACAAGCTTTCTGGTGTGTCTTAGAAGCACACTAATCCATCATTAGGGCTCCACAGTCATGACCTCATCTATCTGTAATTATCATTCAGAAGTCCCATCTACAAATACTGTGATTTTGGAGATTAGGGATTCAACATATGAATTTTGAGGGGGCATAAACATTTAGTTCATAACACCTATTTCATGAGGTTATTGGAGAACTAAATAAAAGCTAATATTTATTGCATGTGTGTTTTCTGCCAGCTGATATTCCAAGTACTTTATACTTCATTTGTCAATTACTCACAGTAACTTCATGAAACTTAGAGACTTTTATCCCCATTTTACAGATGAAGAAACCTGAGATTTAAAGATGTTCATGATCACACACACAAGATCCAAACTAGCTCTTTCTTTTTCTTCATACTTTTCTCTTTTTTTCTTTTTTTTCTTTTCTTTCATTTTATTTTATTTTGTCGATATACAATGTGGTTGATTATTGTGGCCCATTACCGAAACCTCCTCCCTCCTCCCTCTCCCCCCTCCCCCCCAACAATGTCCTTTCTGTTCATACTTTTCTTAAGTGAGACCAATATAATATGCTCAGCTCGTTTCTCCATCTTTAGGAAGTTTTTCCTGATTGCCTTCAACCTTGAGGGGTTATTCTTTGATACAGCTTTTTATTGCATTAATTGTCTGTACCTTTCTGACTTTTAGCCTGTTCTTTTATTCTGCTGTTATTCAACTTTGTATAACTTAACCAAAATAGATTTCAAGTACTTAATGGCCATGGGCCATGACTTCTATCCCCTTTGTCTTTTGCATTTAGAATATAGCTAGTGCCTAATTGTTGGTGAGAGCGATTAAATATGAACATTGAGAAAACTTAGATTAAAATAATAGCTTGATTTTTAAAATTGAAAGAAAATTATAAACCTGTCTGCATATAAGTGGTTTGTAGAAAGCAGAAGACATACCCGTGTTTTAACATACTGAAACTTTTAATATTATGTTAGCTGCAAGGGAATATATACCACTTCCAGAAATTATTACCTTAATTTTCAACGTTTGCATTTTTTGGAGAATTAGGCTCAGTATATGATTGTCATCCTTTTATTTTTTCAATTCCTCATGGCCATGGTGCACATTAGAGTTGTACAGAAGAGGAGTTGGGCTGGAATTTATTTTTATTTTTAATTTTGAAAAGCACTTAAAGTAAATTGAATCTTACTGACATTAAATGGAGAAGTTGGCCTTGTGCAAAAGACATTAATATTTCAGCTGACTTCAAGTATGATTCAGGGCAACTAGAAAACAAACATCTTGTGCCATTAAAAAAAAAAATACCTAAGGAACTTACTGAATACAGACTATGCTAGGTCTCTATCCATATAGCTCATTTTTTCTTGATAAGGTGGTTTGGGAAGGTAAAATACAGAATCTTAGAGTGCTTTTGAATGGAATTTATGAGTGAGGAAGTAGAATTGCAAATTATGGTTCTCATTTTTTTGACTGTCAATGTAACAGAGGTTATAATACTTAAAAACTGATTCTTGAAGGTTGACTCCTTTAAGTAATGAGTAAAACCCGAAATCTGCATGTACAATGTAGTGCATCTTAAAGAGAATTTAGAATTAGTTTTAAAATTCACCAAGTGCTAGTTACTTTCACAAGTTATATAATTTAATCCTCACTCTGACTCTCTGAGATAAGGCAAGCATTGTCTTCATACTCTTAAAATGAGGAATGAATTAATTGTTTATATAACTTGACCAGAAAAATAGATCTGATAAGTGGCAGAATTTGAAATTGAACCCATGCCTGTTTGAGTTAGAATTTGATAGTAATGATGTTGTTGGTAATGATGTTAGTCATAATTGTTAACATTTATTTTAGTGCCCTACATGTAATGTCTAACGTAATCTTTAAAACAATATTGTGAAAGAGATATCAGACAGATTAGGAATCTGAGACTTAGAAAGGTTAAGTAATGTGCTCAAGGTCATACAGTCTGTGCTGGGGCCTAGAATATGTAATGCAGATTTATTTGTCAATGAAGATTGTACACTACAATATACTATCACCTTCTAAAGCCAGTCCTGTTTTCATTATACCCAATTGATTCTAGCATGGACCTCAAAAATAGAAACACATTATAGTTAAACTATATTTATCAAATCTATGTATACAAATTATATTGCATCATAAAGTGGTTATCAACTAAAAATTATCCATTTTATATGGACAAATTGGATTATCAACTAAAAATCATTCCTGTTCTATTCAGATATCTCCTACTCTAATGAAAATAGTATTTGTGAAATCACTTAATTGCTGAAGAATTGATACAGATTTTAGATAGTTGGCCTATCATCATTGCTTATGTAACATTGTAGAAGGATTTTGAAGTGTTTCTGAAATCTGCTGTGTAAATTACAATCGCAGAAAGTGAGAGTAGCAAAAATCAAAGATAAAATCAATTTTTTTTTGATGTGAAATATTTTTACTTTAATTCTTTTGTACATCCTTTTTCAGATCATTCCCATCTTGGCTGCTGCCGACCCAAGGATTATAAGGTGTGTGGAATAAAGTACAGAGTGATAATTGTCCTGGCTTTCAGACAACAGCATAAGTATATTTCTTATATATATATATATAGTCAGACAGGGATTATCAATTTTGCTTAGTAAAAAAAAATGCAAAAACTGTAATTGTCGTATCATGTAATGTTGGTTATTTTGTCAAGTGGTACAATAGGCTTTTCACTGAATATTTTTCTACAAGTATTTTGTGGCTTTTGATTGTTCATTTGGATTAATTAATTATTGAATGTGTTTGTAGATGTTTATGTTTGTGTTTGTACATATTTTGTGTGTGTGTGAGAAAGAGATATTAGTTAATTTTAGTAATACCTTACATAGTAGTATTTCCAAACTTCATTAACAGAGAACTCTCATAATTTTTGCAATATCTGCATACAATTTATGCTATTTTGTTTAAATTCACTTTCTTTTTATTAATCTCACCACTGTAAATGAAAAATCAGTATCCCATGATTTAAATGGATGACAGCCTTAAAAAATACTGTGAAAACAAAACAATGTTACTAAATTCTGGCTAGATATAAAGGCTCTGAGGCATGCTTGCTATTTCTTAAAATGAGACAAGCAATGAATGATACGTGTAACATACTGATAGCTAACTGAGGATTTTGATTGAAAGAGAATTGAAAAGGTAATAACATTTTTTCTTGTGATCCAATGTTACTAGTGTATGTCCATGTGCCATGTAAAATAATCATGTGTATCATCTAAAATTGTTTTGGGTACCATTTAAAATTATCTGCCATGCTACTAGTAGCCCATGTCCTACATTTTGAGAAGTACTGCCTCACAATTTGTCTTTTCTGTCCCTAAGAGAAAGCTTCTTGATAATAATTGTTATTATACTTGGGAAAACAAAACAAAACAAAAATCATAGTTTTACTTAAAAATACCCTTGTTTATTTACTTGAAAACAATTTATTTCGTGCTTACTGTTACTGAATAGCATAGTACTTGCCATGCTTTGACTGTAATAAAAGAAAAATGTAACAGCTAAGTAATGTTCCAAGGCACTGTGTGATTAGGGGCCCAAATCTTCCAGTGTCAGAATTATCCATGTGGAACTTTATAAAAATTAATTCCAGCCTTACTAAATTGAAATTGTTGAGAATAGAGACTGGAATTTTCTATTTATAACAAATTTGTATTTAATTCTTATGCAGCTCTCTTGCTACCTATCCAAGGATTCCCATTTGAGAACCACTGATATAGACTATGCATATAGAACTTATATAGATAGGACTGTCCCTGTATAGGTTTATTTAGGATTGTGCCTTGCTTAAGTGTGTCCCTAGAGAAGTGTGGGCCTGACATAATTCACCTAGCCTAGGCCCATCCTGTATATTTATGCAAACACACACACATGCACACAATGTGTGTAATACAGCATATAAAAATATAAAATACAGCATATATATGCATATACATATATAGCTGGGGAAGAAAAAAGAAATCATCACTTTTTTTTTTCCTCCAGCCCAGCTGTGCGTGTGTGTATACGTAATATACATATATACACAAATACATATACACACACACACACACACACTATATATATATACACACATATATGTACACACACACACAAATATATATACATATACACACACAAATACACACACAGAGAGTAAGGCAAGGATCTTATTGATCTTGCTTATTGATAATTGCTAGTACCTAGTACATTGACATCTAGTGTGGGTTCCTAGTATATGTGTATGTGTGAGTGGAAAATTAAGATAAAACAAGTAAAGTAAATATATAAAAATACAGAATGGAGAGAAAAACTAATCTTTATCCTAAAGTAACTATAATCCAGCTGTAAGTAGGCTGATTTGTTTAAAGATAGATTTAAAGAATCACATTTTCCAAATGAATTCTGCTAAGATCTGCACTTCAACCCACCTTTAATTCTCTCCCACTTGCACCTCTGGATTCTTTACTTTCAAGAAGTCCCTTGGAGGGCAGTGGGTGGTAAGTTCACAGGACTATCTTTTGCATCCAAGAGGTAGATTTTCACAGAAATACATCTGCATCATTGAATGTGGAAAGAATAAAAGATTTTTTTCTTATGGACACATGGTAGTTAGTTAATAAATATTCAGGTAGTAAAACTCTAAAGGATTTCTATAAGGAAAAGAGCCATGAAGCTGGGAGTGCTCACAGAAAATTTTGTAGAAAAGTGGGACCTTGCCTGAGTTCTGAGGAGAAATATACTTTGCAAAGGCAAGAGAGTTATTTCTTAAGCTCATTACTTTCTTGCCCCTGCCACCGCCCCCCAACTGTAGTAGAGGATAATTTTTGTTTGATTTATTTTATTTTTTGGTGGCTGGCCAGTATAGGGATCAAACCTTAGACCTTGGTGTTATCAGCACCACTCTTTAACCAACTGAACTAACTGGCTAGTTCCAGGGATGTTTGTCAATTAGAATATAATTGACAAAAATATTTGTAATGCAATGAGGAGTTTTGATATATGCATATATTGTGAAGTGGTTAAATCAAGCTATTTAACATATTCGTTACCTCACATACTTATTTTTTTGTGGTGAGAACATTTAAGATCTATCTACTGTCGTAGCAATTTTCAAGTAGATAATATATTACTATTAACTATAATCACTATGTGCTGTCCAATAGATCTCCGGAACTTATTCATCCCGTCTACCTAAAACTTTGTACCTTTTGACCAATATCTCCCCATTCCTTTTCCCCACCCCCCAGCCCCTGGCAACCACTACTCTCTGGTTCTGTGAGTTCAACTTTTTTAGATTCCACATTATGTGAGATCATGCAATATTTGTGCCTGGCTTATTTCACTTAGATTAATGTCTTCCGGGTTCATCTGTGTTGGTGCAAATGACAGGATTTCCTTCTTTTTTTCAGGCTGAATGGTATTCCTGTGTGTGTACGTGTGTGCATGTGCATGCCACATTTTCTTCCTTCATTCATCAGTCAATGAATAGTTAGGTTGATTTCATCTGAGCTCATTAATTTTTTTAAATCCCTTGCTAAATACAAATAAAAGCCAACACACAAAACTACTTTTTTTTCTTTCTAGCTCTTTTCCTAGAGAGATAACCTTGAAAACTGTGCAGTCTATCTTTCAAACTATTGCAGGCCATAGTTTTCTTAAATGTTTTGCCCCTGCGTTACATGGATCATACATTTTCTGTCCCACAATATCAGTTCCCTTGCTGCCTGGCCCTGACTGATAAGCCATTGCATATACAGATTTTTATTAAAGCCAGTACATTAAAATACCAATTTTTGAATTGGTTGGAGTAATACTATTTGTAACAAAACTTGTAGACCTCCAAACTTAAGAAACTTAATATAATAGAAAGTTAGTTTATAATCACATAATTAAATTGAGGGTGCTCTTGATCTGCATGAGATTTTCTCCATGCAATGATCCATCTTAGGACTTTGGCTTACCCTAGGACCTTACTGTGCTCTTCACATGATGGAAGAGGAAGGTGAATATGGAGAAGACATATCTGTTTCTTAAAATCCTGGGATTAGAATTGATACTTAAAAGTCTTGACTACATTCTCTTGCTGAGAACTGATCACATTCTTTCACCCTGATGCAAAGATTGCTTCTTAGCCAAAATTCCACTCTCAAAGAGGGAAAGTGGAATCACGGTGACAACTAGGCATTTCTTTCATACCTAAAATGTTCCATCCCTCCCGCCTCCCAACTTCTCTCTTTCCCTATAAAAAAAGTTATGTGAATGAAACTATTATGTTGGAAATAAAAATTTAGCAAAACTAGAAACCATCTCTGCCCTCATGAATATTTCATGGCAGTGAGGGAGAGAGATAACAAAATCACAAAAATTCATATATACTTGGAACTGTGATAAATATCATGGAGGACATACATACTGCTTTGACATTGTATACTGAGAGGATTTGACCTTGTGAAGGAGAATGGAAAGGGCATCTTGAGCACCTTGAGCTCTGAAGATGAACAGGAATTCCCTCCCCCTTTCAGGTAGTAGAGGGAAGAGCATGTGCAAGGGAAAAGGGAAAATAGCATTTACAAAGGGATTCAGTGGCTAAATGACTTCAAGACCAGTGTTGGTAGAAGTGAAGACTGAGTTAGGTACTCATAAATTGAAGCTGGAGAAGCAGGTAGGGATCAAATCGTTTAGGCCATGTTAGGAATTTTGGTAATTATCCTAAGTACAGTGGGAAGCAAATGAAATTGTTTACAACAGCAACATGACATGGTAGATTTGTACTTTAAAAATATTGCTCTGGATTTCAGTATGCAAAATGGATTTAGATACTGGTAGACAAGTTAGTAGTCACGGTGAGAAATGATGATAGTTTGGATTGGGGTGGCAGTAATGGAGGTTGACAGCAGTAATGAAATTAGATATTTAGAATTCAGTTGTTAGATAAGTAGACTTGAGAAATCGAAAAGATGTACTATGTTCTGATAGAGAAAGACTTAATATTGTAAAGATGTTGTTCAACCGTGAGTAATTTAAAAATTAACAAGATCCCATTGAAAATATCTCTACTCATTTTTTTCTTTTAAATTCCAGGAACTAGGCAAAAATAGCCAGGAAAACTTTGTAAACAGAGAGTATTGAAAGGAGCTTTGCTGTGCAGTGTTAAGAATGTTTTTTATTTCTGATTTTCACTGCTCTGTGTTCAATGATAGCAAAATGTTTAGGAACTAGTTTGGGAGTTCACAGAATTCTAAATTTTTCTGCAGGTTTCTGTTTAATCTTCTTTAGGCTGTGGAGAGTCTCTTGACAGTGGTTTTCAGCTCAGAAACAGATCAGAGCTTAAAAATCAACCATATGGCACCTGTTATATTCTGAAGGAAGTTTAACTCTCAGATGGGAAGGAAAGCAGGCAGCAGGAAGGATAGGGGCCTGAGGGTAATGGAAGAGCACAGACAGGACAAGAGATAAGAAATGAAGGGATAAACAGTTTTTTTCAATTGGAATGTGAAGGCATCTAAAAAAGAAATAGTTTTAAATTTTTACATTTTTTATTTGCCTTGGCCAGCACATCTTTTAAGGAAGCAATTTTTGGAATATGAACTTTTTGGGGGGGAATTTTTGACATAGCAATTAGGGAAGGTAGACTATTGGATGTATGAGATTTGCTACTTTTCATTCCAAGGTACCTTTCAAATGAATAGTTCTGTTCAAATAAAAAAATTCTCCAAAGTGGCCACTGTGATTCTAAAATATCCTTGGTGAAATTATGCCATTTAGAAAAATAAGTGTATGATTTAAAATTGTAGTATGAATGAATACATGTAAAAAGCTTGAGTCCAACGTGGAAGGGACAGGGACCTAAACTGAAACAAACCCATAAAAGTCTGGCCGTGTTGGTTAAATATATTACTTGTGTGCCTTGTGTCTTTGAATTTCAACCTAATGGTTGGTTGTCTCAAATTGGAGACCTGATAAATCTAGAAGGACTTGACAATTCTAGAGGGAGGGAAGGTTTGGAGGCGATCTCTCCCAGAGGCAATTTCTTCCACTAAGAAAACAAGAAAACAGCTGAGGAAAGTTTTCATGGTATTTTGACAAATGACCCAGAGCAAAGATTTTACTGTAGGGGTGCTGGTGCAATGAGAACTTGTCAGTTCTTGGGCCTGGCTCAAGGATGAATTTAGTGGCTTGTGCTTGTTCACTTCCCTAGAAACTTCCTCTTACTCACAGCAAAAAGTAACAAAGGCAGAGAGATACATATTAGTATTGTTGGTAATAAGACTGATTTCCCCCTAGTATACAAGTTTTCAAATCTGATCAGATAAAGAAAAGATTACTAAAAGGGTTCTGCATTCCTAGAAGACAAAATAACTCAGCATTTGGGAGCTTAACAAAAGGAAATCGGAGCTTAGACTCGATGCCAAGACCCACTTACTTCACCATTATGGTCAGAGAGACCCCTAAGTGGGGAGGCTCAAGGGGTCTCAGAGGAATACACTAGTTCCAAGTTGAGGGTAGCTATGACAGCAAGGGGGGAGGGGTCTGTCTATTGGATCTTACTGGACTTCCAGGATTGTCAACTGCCAACTCACCAAAAGTCCACCACACCACCTGGATAATCTGTTAATATATCAAGCAAAGCTGTTTATTACATAGTGGAGAACACCGCCTTGACAGTATATAGTAAAACAATTCTTTATTTTTGCCTTTCACATTATTTATTTGTCTTTATTTACTCTAGAATTTTCAATACAATGTTGAATAAAAGTGGTGATAGTGGATGTAGCAGATACACTTGTTACTTATTGACTATTTATCGCTCTCCCACGTTACCAAGTCCTCTTGCAGGTAGATGGGGTCTAGTTCTAGCCAATGAACTGTAAGTAGAAATTATATGGATCTCTTCCAGGGTAAAGCATAGGAGAATTGATATAAACACTCTTTTTACAGTGACAATGAAATGTTCTAGATGGTATTATTATAAGTTGTTCAGCATGTTCCATCAGCATTTGTCCTTGGGCAATTTTGTGAAGTATAATTTCTCCTGCTTATAATTTTTCTATATTATGATATAGCAGAGGAAAAAGGAAACTTTATTTGTGTTAAGCCACTATTTTCAAACTTAACTTGCTGCTGCAGCATAGCCTAATATGCTGCAGCATAGAATAATAAAGTGTGTATTTTCATCTTGCTTCTGTCTTTGATAAGATCATGTCTAAAGTTTCACACGTATGAGTGTTATTTGCATTAGTATTTTGTTAGATATCCTTTAGCAAGTTAAAGAAGTTCCCTTTGAAATTTCTTGCTTGCAAAGGATATCATTTTTTAATCATGAGTGTCTGTTGAATATTATCAAATGCTTTTGTTAGCATCTGTTGTAATGATAATAATTTTTGTAGTGAACTAACAGACTTTCTAATGATAATCCATCCTTGTATTCTTTGAATAAACCCAACTTGGTCATGTTCTTTTAAAAAAAAAAAGAAAACATTACTGACTTTAATTTGTGAATATTTTATTTATGATTTTTTTCTATAAATGACCACAAGGAAGGGTGGCCTACAATTATCCTTTTTTCTACTTTCCTGGAGTGGTTTGGTAGCATTGTTATGATCACATCATAACATTAGTTGGGGATGTTTTCTTTCTTTGGAAACTTTGTCAGTTTGTTCTTTAGCTCTGTATTGGATTATTGGTGAATCAGTTTGTGAGCCATCCACTGTGGAACTTTCCACATAGAAAAACTGTGAAGCCTGGGCTATGAGAGTTTTCACTTGTTTCTGCCATAAATCCTTCAAATGTCACTGGCCTGGATCCCCACTGCTTAATAGCTATTTGACTTTGCTTCAGTTTCCTTTCCTGTAAAGTGTAGATAGTAAAAATACCTACCTTATACTGTTGTGAGGATTAATAAATTATTTATAAGTGCATAGAACAGTCGTCTAAGAAGGGAGGGGTTTCCCACCAAGAACTGATATATTTGGGAATTATTTTCTTATCATTTTTATTGCATTGTTTTAGAATTTATTTTTAATTCTGCTTTAGTATAAAGAAAGTACTTCTTTAAACCAAACCAGATAGTGAGCGTATGGATTTTTAAGTTGGATAAGATAGGAATTGATCATTCACCTGATGTAGGATTCACTAAGGACTATTCTCTATAAAATTGAGAAACTGATCTCAGCTACCTGTATCTACTTCTCATCCTTTCAGAACAATACTTTCTATTAATACCATCCTGTAAGTTGTACCTATACCATACTTCTTTCCTATAATTCTTATTCTCAACTGTTTCTTGGCTGGTTCTATTTGAATTACTTGTATTTATTTCTTAAATTTTCTGCACTATGAAAAAGGAGAAATTTTTGAGCATAGTATGTAGAATCAGTCACTAAATAGACTTTCAAAACATGTTTGTTGGACAAGTGAATTTCCTGATTCCCATTATACTTAGTGATTTAAGTACAGTATAACCAAATTATTACGTATCACAGATTTGAAAAATATGTCATTAATTATAATTAGTGTATTAAATTTCCTTTTTTCCTGTTTTTTTTAACCTGTATATATGAGGTATTTCCAAAATAAATTGAATTATGAGATAATTGAAATACAAGAGAAATATTTCCATGAATTTGAATCATCTTATAATTCGGTTTTTCCATGAACTTTTTGAAGACCTCTCATTAGGTTTTTTTTATCTTGATACATTTCAGCATTTGTAATATTGAAACTGTTGCATTTGTGGGCCTAGAAAAGACATTTAAAGAACTATTTCTATAAGTGTAAAAAAAAAACAACAAAAAACCATGAAGTAAATAAATATTATTGCTTTCATAAGGCAAGCCCTCTGCTAGGTATTTTCACTAATTTTATTTCATTTAATTTTTGTTGCAAATCTGTAAGATTATTTCCCTACTTTATAAATAAGGAAACTAAAGCTTAAATAGAGTAAACGAGTGGCTTGAACCCAGGTCTTTGGAGTCTAACCCAGTGTTCTTAGGGAGTCACCCAAGAAATAGAACTCTTCTGTGATGAGCCAAAGAGATAATTTCCATTTGGTTTTTGGAAGAGAATAAGTACCTAAGGGAAACTCACAAGAGTGATAAAGTTTTTTAAGCTAAGGCTTAAGGATGAAAGTTTGAAGTGGATTCTTAATCAAAGATCTACTACTCATTATATTTCCCAACCCCCCACTGAGATATAAACTTTCTAAAACAAACACATACTCTAATTCCATGGAAAGGATATACTCTAGTTGTGTTCCCATTGCACAGTTATGTACCTATTTAGTTCTAATTTCCTTTCTCATTATTTTATCATTACTTTCTATGTCTCCCCTTCTGGTTTGTAACTTCTTTGAGGTCTTCCATTATATTTATCTGTGATTGTTGTCCCTTTGTTTAGTACTTTACACCTAGAAGATTCTTAATAAATGTTGATTTTTATTGAGTTGCAGCATTTAGTGTTCTTTAACAATGTGCCTCTCCCACTTCTATGATATTCTCTATTACTTTCTTACAGAGATAGTCGATGATCCTAGTCATGGTTCATCTTTCCTTGTGCCTTTTTCCATTTGGAGTGCCCTTTCTCTCCCTTTTCCTCTACCAATGGCCTTGATTCCAATTCCATCTCCTCCATGAGATCTCCACCATTGAGACCATTAGAAGTCTTTCACACCTTTGAATTTTGTTTTGCAGTTGTAATTGGGGCATTTTTGACACTGTACCAAAAATCTTATTGTCAGTTACCTTTTTGTTTATGCCCTCTTTCATCTGGATAGTAAATTCAAATTCCTGTCTCTATAGGTCTGAGTATTAAATAACATGTTGAAGAGATTCTCAGTGAGCATTCTGGTACAAATTTAGCACTAGTCAGTCACCTAGGAGAGACTTTATTTGAAGCATTGCTGACTAATTGAAAATTTAGTAGACAAAATTGAAATGGTCTGCTAGCCAGCATGACTCAATGGGCATTGAAATTAAAGAAAAGAAAATGTCTCTACCAAGTGGCTCATAACCAGATATAATTCTAGAAACAGTCCTATGACACCTTTCTTTCCCCCTTTTCTGTGAGTCTCCTAACATATGTACTTACAGTATTGACCATGGACCTCCTTGATCTTGTTTTTGACAAGCATTCTAACAATGGAACAGTTTTCAGTTTTTTGATTTATTCAATCTAGATTGCATATTTCTTGTTGATCGGTTACTTAGGACTGTATATGAATCATTTGAACTATGTACTATTTGGTTCTGGGATGAAAGCTTGATTCTTCCAGCTAATTGCTGACTTACCATATGTTATAATTCTAGAAAGTTGTGAAAATTGTGATATTGTTGAAGCAAAAAGTTGTATTGGACTGATGTTTTAATAATACTTACACTTAAAGTGTAATTAATTTGTATACCTAGACATCCTGCAAGATACTTTAAATAAATTATGGAAGATCTATAAGGTAGTTATTATTTACCCTATTTTACATATGAAATAAGTCTCAGAAACATAAGGTACCTTTCTTAAAGGTCAAATATTTAGTAAATAGCACTGCTAGAACATAAGCCCTGAAAAGGAAGGGAATTTGTTTTGTTCCCTGCTGTAGTCCCAACACTTAGAATAGTGACTAGAGTTCAGGTATTTGTTAAATGAATCCAATTTCTCTTCTCTCATTCTCTCTTGAACTCTATCTTTAAATTATCAATCTCATAACTCCAATCAAAGCTACTCTTATTGATGTTAATGATGACCCCACTGTTGCTAACTCACAAAGATCCATTCTCATTCTTTTCTAATTTGACCTAATTAATTAATTAACAGAGCAAAAAGACAACCTACAGAGTAGGAAAAAATATTTGCAAACTATGCATTTAACAAAGGATTGATATCCAGAATATAAAAAGAACTCAAATAACTTTGCAGTAGAAAAACAAATAACCCAATTAAAAAATCAGTTACCAAAGGAGCTGAATAGACATTTCTAAAAGGAAGATATATGAACGGCCAACAGACACATAAAAAAATGCTCAACATCACTAACCATCAGGGAAATGCCAATCAAAAGCACTCTGAGATATCATTTCACCCCAGTTAGACTGGCTGTTATCAAAAAGACAGAATAACAAATGCTGGCAAGGATGCAGAGAAAGAGGAATCCTACACTGTTGGTGAGACGTAAATTGGTGCAGCCATTGTGGAAAACAGTATGGAGGTTCCTCAGACAACTACACATAGAACTATCATATGATCCAGCAATCCCACTGCTGGGTATATCCCCAAAGGAATGGAAATCATCATGTCAAAGGGATACCTGCACTCCCATGTCCTTTGCAGTTCTATTTACAATAGCCAAGCATTGGAATCAACCTAAATGCCCATCACCAGATGACTGTATAATGAAAATGTGCTATATTTACACAATGGAATACTACTCTGCCATAAAAAATAAGGAAAAAACCCTACCTTTCTGACCACATTTTTTACTACTCAATCCTGCCCTACTGGCTTCCTTGCTAACATATAGGCATGCTCTCCACTCCAATCCCCATGATCTTTGCGTTTATTTTTCTCTCTTTCTGGAATGTTCTTCCCATAGGTGTCTCTGTGACTTAGGTCTTGTGATCTTTTCTAAGGTCTACAGGTCTTTACTAAGATGTTCTTTTCTCAGTGAGGTCCCCAATGACTGTCTCACTTAAAATTACAGCTCCTTCCCTACATACCCTTCTCACCCCACCCATCAGCACTTATCCTCTTTCTTGCTTTATTTCTTCCCATGGTACTTAACATTCTTGAACATATCCTGTGTTTTACTTATTTACCTTGGTGTGTATGTGTGTATTTTAAATATCTCTGTCCTTACTAGAATGTAAATTTTACTAGAATATAATTTCCACAGGGCAGAAATTTTATTCATTTGTCTATCCTTATTTATTCATTTGTCCATCCCCAGAACAGATGAAGCAATGAATGAGCATTAGAGCTAGAATTTGAATCTAGTTCTGTTTGACCTCATAGCTAAACTATGCTAACATTTGGTTTCTGTGTGTGTATGTTCATTTTATATACATACACCTCTATGCCAACTCCACCCCTACTCAAAAGCATTTCAAGTTGATACATTTTTATAAATTTTGTACATGTGGAGTGTTCAATCCAGATGTATTTAATATTTAATCTTTTAGTGATAATAATGACTACAGCATTCTGAAGTTTATCTTCAAATATAGCTGTGGCCTATACTTTTATTACTTTTATTAAAAGTACGTGTGTGTGTGTAATGTTACTATATATTGTGCTACTATATATACCATATGCATATATGTGTTTTTAAACAGGTTATCAGGACACCCCATGGGAGAGATTTCGATGACTCTTTAGAAAGGTGTGAAGAGTATTTGAGCTCAAGGTCATGTAACAAGCCCCAGCATTCAGCAAGGACCTTACTAGTTCATTCAGCACCCTCTACAGTGCCGAAGCATTCTCCAAGCCCTGTGTTAAATAGAGCTTCTCTCAGGGAAAGGTAATGTGTGTCTCTCTTTCTGTACTAATCTTTGAATAATCAACGTTAGAAAGGGAAGGCAGCAAGTATGCATGTGAAGTGATTATTTGTAAAAGTATGCTTTGATTTTAAGAGGCTTGCTTAAGTTGTTTTTGTTTGGGATATACATATTACATAGTGTTAGATATTCCTCCCTAGCTCAGTTCTCTAAAAGTAAGTGTTTTAACCAAATATGGGTCACTTTAACCCTAGTTAAATACTGTGGTTCTTAAAAGTGAGTAGAGTATGTGATAGTTTTAAGTAGGTTCACAGGGATTTAAGATTATAGGCATGCCTTAAGTATAAAAATAGCATAGGTTATATTTTTCATTTGGTAATAATGGTGATCTATATGTTGTTGGTAGATGGTATCTAGTTTTCTTAAATAACCTCCCCCCAACTCTCCAAGAGAATCTTAATCATGGAAAGATTCCAGCTCTCCTAAAAATGGCTTGTTAACCAAAGTCAGATATTTATTATAATTTGATTGTGAAAGAAACAATTTCTCTTCATATATATATATCTATTTAAATGTAAATTGGAGGGGCCGAGCCTGTGGCGCACTCGGGAGGGTGCTGCGCTGGGAGCGCGGCGACGCTCCCAGCGGCCGCGGGTTCGGATCCTATATAGGAATGGCCGGTACACTCACTGGCTGAGTGCCGGTCACGAAAAAGAAAAAAAAAAAAAAAAAAAAAAATGTAAATTGGAAATTTCTTGCCTCTGTCACAAGTAGTAACATAGAAAACAATGTTTTTGTCATAAATTTTTAAAAAATCATCCCTAGTTATTTAAAAAATTTTATAGAAATTTGAAAACTTAAGAGACACACTGTCAACAACCTGGAAATCAGTTTATAGATGGTATCAAAAAACTAAAGTTGAACACTAAATTCCTATACATATCAGGGCCATTAAACATAATTAATAAAGATTTATTTAACTGTGGAGAATATATCAAAAGTTCAGGTCAAAACTGATGATTCAAACAAGAGTGTGTTAGTTCGGATACTGTAGTAAAACATCACTGTTCTGAACAGCATTTGGAATGGATGGAGACACGTTGGTGAACTCAGTCCTGAGATATGGAATTTTGATGAACTTTACTTCTAGTCTATTAGAAGCATGCCTAAGGGGATCATTGAAACATTAGTATAGGTGCCCCCCCCCCCACACACACACAGGAGTACACACACTATTTGTGTAAATATTCATTGAAATTAAATGTTTCCTCTAAGATTGTGGTAAAATGCTGACTCCTTAAATCATGTATATGAGTAAACAGTTTTAAAAACTTTATCAGTGACTTTACGCAAATGAATTTCTTTATAGTGAAGGTGCTTTTTGCATTGAGGCCATTTTTTTAAATGGTTTTAGTTTTGGTTGTAAGTGGTATATTTCAGAAGCAGTTTTCCTCTCAAAGTATAAATATTAATATAATGATTTAAAATTTGTATTGGCTTCCGCGTTATTACTAAAATTAGACTAAGAAATACTAGTGAATCTAATTAGAAAGGAACTGATTTTTTTGAATCATGCCTAAAGTTTTGATTTTTATAAATGGAGTTGAAGATTGGTGGCAAACATTCCTTTTACCACAGCACAGACTAGTGGATCCTTTAAGTGTCATTGAAGAGATCCACTTGGAGCTGCATAGTTGGATCTCAGATTTCCAAGATGTGCTACGTATGTTACAAATAACTAAGCCTGCCAATACATTTGCATAGGTGCAGTAGAACTTGCTTTTACACATGCAGGAGATTAAAATTTAGATACAGTTGATCATCCACTATTGATTTTGTTCTTTAAAGCAGAATATATAAATTCTTTATCCTGCTTAATAGTTATACTTTGTGTAATCCTATAAAATTGTAATTTTGTAAGAACAAACAGAGAGGAAAAAAAGGCAAAGATTTAAGCAATATATTAGCATTTTACC
Organism: Cynocephalus volans; assembly: GCF_027409185.1. Taxonomy (NCBI): domain Eukaryota; kingdom Metazoa; phylum Chordata; class Mammalia; order Dermoptera; family Cynocephalidae; genus Cynocephalus; species Cynocephalus volans. The sequence goes on along the minus strand of NC_084467.1, from coordinate 40,037,896 downwards.
TATTTCTTTGTCAAGGAGTTATCAGTAACACTTCATGTAGATGCATTATAACTAGATGAAAAATTTTTTTATTATTTGTATAAAACAAAGTAGCTTAATTATACTAGTGCCAGTTTTGAATTTTAGGGCATAAGAAAGAAGAATGGATGCTTTGTTTCTTCTTTTACATCTTTAATTCCACCCCTTAGACTCTAATAAAAATCATATTTTTAATCTATTTTTTAATATTTCTTTCTTTTTAAATTACATTTATCTCACAGCAGAGACTAGAGTACTGATATCATCTGTGTTGAGAAGGGACCATTTAATTTCTGTATTCCCGAGTATTCTGAAAGAATAAGAACATGATTGGATTCTAAGTAATATTTTCACCTATCATACACATTTTATTTCATTTCATTAAATTAGTTTTATTTTTTGTATGCAGAAAGGAATTTCTTCCACACAGTTTGAGACTATGATTAATGCTAGAGAATAAGAACTAACTTTAAAGGCATTGTACATGGAATTTTTCTTCTAATATGAAAATTCATATCTTTATTTAGAAATAAAGCTCTAAAGAATTATGTATGGAAATCATTAAATGGTCAGATATATAGGTATATCTCCCAAATGCATGTAAAATTTTAATACTGTTTATTGAACATATGTGAAACTTAATAGTGTAGCTGAGAACCAGTACCTAACTTTATGTTTCCCTTCATCCTTGGTCAGAGGAAGAATATATATTATTTTGATCTCATATAGGCTATCACACAGGGATAAGAAAAATATGACTTCCTGTGTCTGGTCTATTGCACCTGTAACCGGGTATTATTCTGTGTCTATTTTCTGTGTCTGTTTTCAGTATAACTTGAGGAAGGTTAGGTACTTTTAAAATAAAAGAATATAATGTCAATTTAGTTTTGAATTTTTCTAAATAAACATTAAAATTGTATTGGTGTGTTCTCTAGGGAAGGCATGATAAACTTTTTTACTTTCACTAAGGTAAAAGCACCTCTATTTTGGGTGTATTTTCTAAAAAAAGATATAGATTTAGTCTATAACAGAAAATAAATTGTCTTTAAGACATATTACTAGGAAGTTTGGAAACATTTGTTTTCTCTCCCTCCATCTACAAGTTAGTTACTTTTGTTTTTTATGCCTACAGATTCCGTTCTGATTGGTGTTCATCTTCAAACTGCGATGAGATCCATGACCGGGTAAAAAATGTCTTGAAATCACATCAGGCTCATCAAAGACATTTATATGTTAGTTTCTAAAATTTTTTCTTGAAGGCAATTTATAATAGGGCAAGAAAACTACTTAAGATGCCTAAAACCTGCTATATTTAGTCTCTGGGGAAAAAAGAAAAGAAAGCAACCTTCATTTGATGGAAGTCAATGGTTTTACTAAAGGGAAAGTATCTAACTTCTGGGTAGATTCTTTTTTTTTTTTGTTTTTTTGTTTTTTTGTCCTTTTCGTGGCCAGCACTCAGCCAGTGAGTGCACCGGCCAGTTCTATATAGGATCCGAACCCGCGGCGGGAGCGTCGCTGCGCTCCCAGCGCCGCACTCTACCAAGTGCGCCACGGGCTCGGCCGTGGGTAGATTCTTGATATGAGTTCTGAGTCAGATATTGTTTTGTAGTTTTCTTTCCTACTCTGTTTTGTGATTTTTCTTTTACCTTGCCTTTTCACTCTCTTAATGGTATCTTTTGATGAAAAGTAGTTCTTAATTCTAATGAATACAATTCATTATTTTTTCCCTTTTGATTAGTGTTTCATAAATTTTGTCTACTTTAAGACTTTCCCTTTTGTTTTTTTCTAAAGGGCGTTTTTATTTTCTTTCACATTTAAATATATGATCTATTTGGAATCATTTTTTTTTCTGTATAGTAGTAGCCAGTTATCATGTTCCAAGAAAGGTTTAAATTTCACGATCATGGATTTGTCTATTTTTCTTTCTAGTTCTGTTCATTTTATTTTGTATATTTTGAAGCTATGTCATTGGTTGGCTAGAGATTTCAGACCACATTATGAACTTTTTATTGTTAAATGTGCCTCTATCTCTAGTAATATTTCTTGTTTTACAGTATGTTTCATCTAATATTAGTATAACTATAGCAGCTTTCTTTTGTTCGGTATATACATGGTATAGGTGTATATTTTTATATCATTTTCTTTATATCATTATACTTATATTGCATATTTGAGTATGAGATTTTTCTAAAAATTGTAATTTATCAATATACAGTGTAGCTGACTTTTGTGTCCCTTTACCGATTCTTACTTCTCTCCCCTCCTTCCCTTTCCCATCCCATCAACATCATATTTGTTCACATATCTTAACAAGTTCAAGGAATTGTTGTAATTGTTGTGTCTTCTTCCCCCACCCCTCTATTTGTTTGTATATTTATTTATTTATTTTTATTAACTCCCACAAATAAGTGAGAATATGTGGTATTTCTCTTTCTGTGCCTGGCTTATTTCATTTAATATAATTTTCTCTAAGTCCATTCATGTTGCTGGGAATGGTAGTATTTCTTTCTTTTTTTTTTTTTTGTAGCAGAGTAGTGTTCTATTGTGAAGCTATACCACATTTTCCTTATCTACTCATCTGATGATGGGAATTTAGGCTGGTTCCAACTCTTGGCTGTTGTAAATAGCACTGCAGTAAACGTGGGAGTACAGATATCCCTCTAATATGACAATTTCCATGCCTCTGGGTATATATCCAGCAGTGGAATAGCTGGGTCATATGGTAGATCTATCTGTAATTGTATGAGGAACCTCCATACCATTTTCCATAAAGGCTGCACCATTTTGCAACCCCACCAACAGTGTAGGAGGGTTCCTTTTTCTCCGCACCCTTTTCAGCATTTATCATTCTGTCTTTTGGATATTAGCCATCCTAACTGGACTGAGATGGTCTCTCAAAGTTGTTTTGATTTGCATTTCCCAAATGCTGAGGGATGTTGAGCATTTTTTCATGTGTCTATTGGCCATTCCTATATCTTCCTTCGAGAAATGCCTGTTCAGCTCCTTTGCCCATTCTTTAATTGGATTACTTGTTTTTCTGCTGTTAAGTTGTTGGAGTTCCTCATATATTATGGATATTAATCCTTTGTCAGATGTATATTTCGCAGATTTTTTCTCCCACTCCGTTGGCTGTCTTTTCACTCTGTTAATGGTGTCTTTTGCTGTGCAGAAGCTTTTTAGTCTGACATAATACCATTTCTTTATTTTTCCTTTCATTGTCTGTGTTTTGGGGGTTGTATTCATAAAGTCTGTACCCAGTCCTACTTCCTGAAGTGTTTCCCCTATGTTTTCTTTAAGGGGTTTTATTGTTTCAGGACATATATTTAATTCTTTAATCCATTTTATGTTGATTTTGGTATATGGTGAGAGGTACAGGTCTAGTTTCTTTCTGCTACATATGAATGTCCAGTTTTCCCAGGACCATTTACTGAAGATGCAGTCTCTTCCCCAGTGTGTAGTCTTGGAGCTTTTGTTGAAGGTCAGATGGCTGTAAGTGTATCAGTTGATTTCTGAATTCTCTTTTCTCTTCCATTGGTCTGTGCATCTGTTTTTATGCCAGTACTGTGCTGTTTTGGTTACTGTAACTTTGTAGTATAGTTTAAAGTCAGGTAATGTTATGACTCTGGCTTTTTTTTTTTTTTTTTTTTTTGCTCAGGATTGTTTTGTTTATTCATGGTCTTTTGTTATTCCATATTTGTTAGAATTGTTTTTTCCTTTCTGAGGAAAATGTCATAGGAATTTTGATGGGGATTTCATTGAATCTGTAGATCATGTTGGGTAGTATGGACATTTTCACAATGTTAATTCTTTTAATCCAAGAGCATAGGATACCTTTCTCTTTTCTTGTGTCCTTTTTAATTTCTCTCAACAATGGTTTGTATTTCTCATCGAAGAGATTTTTCACATCTTTGGTTAACTTTATTCCTAGGTATCTTATTTTTTTTGGTGATTATTGTAAATGGGCTCACTTTCTTGACTTCTTTTTCTGCTAGTTCATTGTTGGAGTATAAAAATGATACTGATTTTTGTGTGTTGATTTTGTATCCTGCAACTTTGCTGAAATCATTTATCAACTCTAAGAGTTTTTTTGTAGTCTTTAAGCTGTTCTATATGTAGGATCATTTCATCTGCAAACAGGGACAGTTTGACTTCATCTTTTCCAATCTGGATGCCCTTTATTTCCTTCTCTTCCTTGATTGTTCAGGCTAGTACTTCCAACAATATGTTGAATGGGAATGGCGAGAGTGGGCATCCTTGTCTTGTTCCTGTTCTTAAGGAAACTTTCAACTTTTCCCCATTCAGGATGATATTGGCAGTGAGTTTGTCATATATGGCTTTAATTGTGTTGAGATACTTTCCTTCTATACTCAATTTATGGAGAGTCTTTCTCATGAATGAATGTTGAATTTTGTCAAATGCTTTTTCAGCATCTATAGAGATGATCATATGGCTTTTGTCTTTGATTTTGATGTAGTGTATCACATTTATTGATTTGCATATGGTGAACCAACCTTGGATTCCTGGGATGAATCCCACTTGATCATGGTGTATAATTTTATGTATGTGTTGCTGTATTCTATTAGCTAGCATTTTATTGAGAATTTTGCATCTGTATTCATCAAAGATATTGGCCTGTAGTTTTCTTTTCTTGTTGTATCTTTGTCTGGTTTGGGCATCAGGGTGATGTTTGCCTCATAGAATGAGTTTGGGAGAATGGCCTCTGTTTCAAATTTTTGGAATATTTTGTAGAGAATTGGTATTAATTCTTTAAAGGTTTGGTAGAATTCTGCAGAGAGGCCATTTGGTCCTGGGCTTTTCTTTGTTGGGAGACTACTGATTACAGCTTCAATCTCTTTGATTGTTATTCATCTGTTCATGTTTTCTATGTCTTTTTGGCTCAGTCTTCATAGTTTTTGTGTGTCCAGAAATTTATCTATTTCCTCCTGATTTTGAAATTTTTTGGCATATAGTTGTGTATAGTAATCTCTAATGATTCCTTGTTTTTTTTTTAAGGTATTGGTTGTAATATCACCTTTTTCATATCTGATTTTTGTTATTTGTGTCCTCTGTCTTCTTTCTTTAGTTAGCCTTGCTAGTGGCTTGTCAATTTCATTTATGTTCTCAAAAACCAACTTTTTGTTTCATTGATCTTTTGTATCATTTTTGTGTGTTTCTATTTCATTTAGTTCTGCTCTGATCTTAATTAGTTCTTTCTATCTACTAACTTTTGGTTTGAATTTTTCTTGTTTTTGTAGTTCTTTAAGAGGAAGTGTTAGGTTGTTTACTTGCCATCGTTCTATTCTTCTGAAGTAAGCATTTAATGCAATAAATTTCCTCCTTAGTGCTGCTTTTGCAGTATCCCATAGGTTTTGGTATGATGTATCATTATTTTCATTAGTTTCTTTAAATTTTTTGATTTCCTGTTTAATTTTTTCTTGGACCTGTATGTCATTAAGTAGAATGTTGTTTAATTTCCATGTATTTTATAGTTTACAGAGTTTCGTTAGTTATTGATTTCTAGTTTTAAATTGTGGTCTGAAAAAATACATGGAATAATTCCAATTTTTTGAATTTGTTGAGACTTGATTTGTGACCTAACATGTGGTCTATCGTGGAGAATGTTCTGTGTGCAGATGAGAAGAATGAATATTATGATATCATTGGATGAAATGTTCTGTAGATGTCTGCCAAGTACAGTTGGTCTAAAGTGATGTTTGAGTCTTGTGTTTCTTGTTGATTTTTTGCCTAGATGATCTGTCCAATGTTGAAAGTGGAGTGTTCAGTTCCCCTAATATTATGGTAGTAGTGTTTATCTCTTAATTTAGGTTTAATGTGTTTGCTTTATAAATCTGGCTGCTCCAATGTTGGGTGTATTTATGATTGTTATGTCTTCTTGTTGGATAGATCCTTTTATTATTATATAGTGGCCTTCTTTATCTTTTTTATGGTTTTTGGTTTAAAGTCTATTTTATCTAAGAATAGCTACTCTAGCTCGTTTTTCATTTCTATTTTTTATGGTGTATCTTTTTATATCCTTTCATTCGTTGTCTATATGTGTCTTTACAGGTGAGGTGAATCTCTTGAAAGCAGCATATTGTTGGGTCAGTCTTTTTAATGCCATTAGTAAGTCTGTGTATTTTGAGTGTTGAATTTAATCCTTTTACATTAAGAGTTATTACTGAAAGTTGTTGATTTACTCCTGACATTTTACTGATTTTTGTTTGGATGTTTTAAATATCTTTTGTTCCTTTCTTTCTGATTTACTGTTTGTCTTCTGTGTTTATTGGTTTCTTGGGATGGTAGACAAATATTTTTTTCTCTTTATTGTTAGCATTTTTATTTTACTGGTGGGTTTTGTTCTTTCTGGAGTATCCATGGTTGTGATGCTTATTTTTCACATAACAGACCAGTACTCCCTTGAAAATTTCTTGTAAGGCTGGTTGTGTGGTAGTAAACTCTTGCAGTTTTTGTTTGTCTGGGAAGGATACTGTTTGTCCTTCATTTCAGAAGGGTAGCCTTGCTAGGTAAAGTATTCTTGGTTGGCAATTTTTGTCTTTTACTATTTTGAATATATCACCCCATTCTCTTCTGACTGTTAGGATTTGTAATGAAAAGTCTGACGTTAGTCTGATATGCGCTCCCTTACAGGTGACTTGACACCTCTCTTACAGCTTTTAAGATTCTCTCTTTGTCTTTGAGTTTTCCCAGTTTGACTACAACATGTTTTGGAGAGGACATTTATGGGTTTAATATGTTTGGGGATATTTGAGCCTCCTGAATATGAAGATCTGTATCACTCCCTATAACTGGGAAGTTTTCTGCTATTATTTCATAGCATATGTTTTCAATGCCACTTACTTTTTCCTCCCCTTCAGGAATACCCATGTTTCAGATATTTGAGCAGTTAAAGTTGTCTGTTATCCTCTTAGATTTTCTTCAATTTTTAAAATTCTTCTTCTTCTTTTTTTTTTTTTGTTGTCTGCCTGTGTTATTTTGAACAGGCTGTCTTTAAGGTCAGAAATTCTCTCTTCTGCTTGTTCCAGCCTGTCAGTTAAGCTCTTTGTTGTGTTTTTTATTTTGTTGAATGAATCCTTCAGTTCCACAAGCTGTGCTACATTCTTTTTCAGGGCATTGATTTCTTTTTACATTTCCTCTCTCAGGTCCTGTATACTTTTGTTCATTTCATTGTGTTGTGTAACTGACACTTCTTGTTTCTCATTTAGTTTCCTTAGAATTGTTGCTTGAAATTCCTTTTCAGTCATTTCAAGGACTTCCTGTTCTATAGAATCTAGTACTTGAGAATTATTATATTCCTTTGGTGGTGTCCTACTTTCTTTGTTTTTCATATTTCTAGAATCTCTCTGTTGGTGTTTAGTCATTGTGGCAGAGGCTTTCATGGTCCACTGGTTCCACCCTGGTGTCTGCAGCAGTGGCAGGGAGTGTTGCTGACACTCAGCTGCCTATTGCTGCCATGGGGCCTGGGAGTTGGCAGGGCAGGCCTCTTGGAGGCAGGGTCTTGCCTGGCCTGCATTCCAGGGAGGGTGCTTGGTTGGCGCTGCTGCCTTGGGACTTGAGGATTGGTGGGCATATATGAGATTTTTTTTTTCAAAATGCAAATTTAGCATGTTAATGTAGGTTGTTGTGGCTTTTGTTTGCATTACTCAAAGATTTTTTATAATTTATTTTCCTTTTAATTAATTTGCTATCCCTTTTTTACTATGTTATTGTTTGCTGTCTTGATTTCAGCATGCATACATGACAGATTATTTATTTGTTGACTTCTCTAATAATAATGGGACATGAATATATTGAACTCTTTTTAATCTGCCTTCTTTGTTGCATATTTATTATCATGCTTTTAAATTCTACATATATAAAACAAGAAATTATTTTTGTTTGTATTGTAACATTTATTTGTTTTAATCACATTTTTACCCTATTTCCTATATTCTTCATTCTTTCGTACAATTCTCTGTTTCCATCTACATTCTAGAATCATTTTCCTTCTGCCTGAAGAACTCTTTTTAATACTTCTTTTCATGTCAGTCTCCTGGATAGGAATTCTGATTTTGTTTGTGTGAAAACAGCTTGGTTTTACTATTCTTTATGAAGGATAGTTGTACTAGATGTAGAATTCTAGGTTAGTAATTATTTTCTTTGGCATTTTAAAGAGGCCATTTCATTGTTGGCTAGCCTCTTTTGTGTCTGTTGAGAAGTCACCTGTTATTCCTTTGATGTAATATGGGTATTTTCCCCTCTGTTGCATATAAGATTTGTTCTTTTACTCTTTGTTTAGTAGTTTACTGTGATATACTTACATGTGGTTTTTTGGAATGATTTTTCCATTAAGTTTTCAGAACTTATGTCTTTAATCTGATTTAGAAAACCCTTATTCTTTCTTTAAACATTACTTCTGTCCCAATATCTCTTTGCTTTCCTTGTGAAACTCTAAATTATACTTACATAAGATCTTTAGATGTGTTTCTCATATGTTTCTTATATTTGTATGTTTCATTCTTTTTTCCTTCCAGTTTGGATATTTTCTTTTAAATTGTCCTTTAAGTTGCTATTTCTGCTGTGTTTGTATTGATGTTAAAACTATTTGAAATGAACCAACTCTTTGAAAGACACAAACTACCATAACTAACTCAAGAATAAATAATCTTAATAGTTGTATACCTATTAAAGAAATTGGATTTGTAGTGAAGAACCTTCTAAAAAAGAAAACCCCAGTCCCAGATGGTTTCTCTGGTGAATTTTACCAAAACTTTAAGGAAAACATAATACCAGTCTTGCACATTCCTGAAAATAGAAGGAAAACTTCCCAAGTCATTTTATAAGACCAGTATTTACCCTAATGCTAAAAGCAATTGACAGTAGGAAAAAAGGAAAGTACAGACCAATATCCCTCATGAACTTGTATGATAAAATCCTCAGCAATATATTAGCAAGTCAAATTCAGCAGTATATAAAAACAAAAATTTATTATATTCAAGTGTACTCATTTCAGAAATGCAGTGTATTTTAATTCTATTAACAGATTAAATAAGAAAAAGTATATTTCTTCTCTGTGTAGTTTCAACAGGCACAGAAAAAGCAACAAAATTCAACTCCATTCATGATAATCATTCTTAGTAGAGTAGTAGAAGAGAACTTCCCTTGAAGAATCTACAGCTAACCTTATGCTTAGTTGTAAAAGACTGAACGATTTTCCCCTTAAGTTTAGAAACAGGGCAAGAATTCCCTTTCTCACCATTCCTTTAACATCTTACTAGGAGTTGTAGACAATGCCATAAGGCAAGACAAATAAAAGGTATAAATATCAAAAAAGAAGAAACAACTGTGTTTGAAGAAGATATGAATATGTATGTAGAAAATTCCAAAGGATGTACAAAAAAGCTCCTGTAAATAATAAGTGAGTTTAGCAAGGTTAGAGAATACGAGGAAAGTCAATTTCTTTTCTATATACCAGCAATGAATAACTGGAATTTTAGATTAGGAAATCCATACTATTTATAATAGCACCAGAAATTGGAATGCTTAGATATAATTCTATCAAAATATGTTCAGTATACGAAGAGAGAAATAAATGAATTTAATGTTTAAATCCCAGTAAATCTATAAATTTAATGCAATCTTAATCAAAATGCAGCATACATTTTTTTGTAGATATGGGCAAGCTGATTCTAAAATGTGTATGGAAATGCAAAGCAACTTGAAAAATAAAACAATTCTGAAAATAAGAACAAAGCTGGAGGATTCACTATCCAAAATTTTAAGGTTTTTACTATAAAGCATAGAATGAAGATAGTGTGATATTGACTAAATTATAGATACATATGTCAAAAGAATAGAATAGAGATTCCAGAAATAAAACCACACAAATACTGTCAACTGATTTTTGACTAAAGTGCAGATAAGTGGAGACTTTGGTAAACGTTGACTATTCAACAAATGGTTCTGAATTGAAAAAATATAAAAAGCCCCTTGACACATAATTAACAATAGATCATAGACCTTAAATATAAAACCATAAAACTTCTAGAGGAAAATGTAGTAGAAAATTTGTGTAATTTAAGTTTGGCAATGATTTTTTAGATATAACACCAAACACACAGTGTATAAAAGAATAAATTGATAAATTGGAGCTCATTAATGTGTAAAACATTTTTGCTCACTGTTAAGAGAATAGAAAGTGGGCCACAGTCTGGATGAAAATATTCTTAAATCACATATATGATTGAGGACTTATATCCACAATTAGAAGAAACAAAAAAGAAGAAACCTTTCTAACTCAATAATAAGAAAATAAATAACCCTATTAAAAGATGACCAAAAACCTGAACAGCCACTTCACCAAATGAACTCATGAAAAACTACTCACTAGTCATTGTGGAAATGCAAATTAAAACCACGAGGAGATACCACTAAACAGCTCTTAGAATTATTAAGTAAAAACAAAACAAAGCAAAACAAAAGTATGCCGGTAAGGATATAGAGCAACAGGAACTCTCATTGAGTGCTGGTGGGAATGTCCAATGGTATAGCCACTTTAGAAGACAGTTTGGAAGTTTTGTATAAAGTTAAACATACACTTTCCATATGACCCAGTAATCCTACTCCTAGGTATTTACCCAAATGAATGAAAGCCTAATATTTACACAAAACCTGTATATGAATGTTTAAGAAACTTTATTCACAGTAGTCAAAAACTGGAAACAACCAAGATGCCCTTCAGTGGTGAATGGTGAACAAATCCTGACACATTTATTCATTCTACTACTCAGTAATAAAAAAGAATAAGCTATTAATTCACACAACATGATGAATCTTAAATTCAGCTTGCTAAATTAAAGAATTGTTACTGGAATGATCAATAAATAACTTTATGCATTTTTCAAAATTCATAGAAATGTACATCAGGAAGAGTGAACTTTACTGTATGAAAATTAAAAGAAAAATCAGCATGTTGTGTCTTCCAAGGATGTAATGAAGATTATAATAAATGAATCTAACAGTATTAAAAATGCAAGACATATCTTTAAATTAGCTAACTGAAGTATGTTTGGAATATGGTGTTTTGACTGGATACAGTAAGGCTAAAGGAAAAAAGAACTACATATTCACTATAGTTCAGGTGTCAGCAAGCTTTTTCTGTAAAGAGCTAGATAGTAAATAATTTTGAGTTTTGAAGCCATAAAGTTCCTGTCACAACTACTCAGCTCTGCTATTATTGTGGGAAAGCATCCATAGACAATACATAAATACGTGTGTTTGTGTTTCCAATAAAACGTTATCCATTTGCACTAAAATGTGTGTTTTATGTAATTTTCATAAAATATATTTTTCTTATTTTCCCAGTCATTTAAAAATGGAAATACTACTCTTGGCTCTCAGGCCATATTTAAACAGGCAAAGAGCCAGATTTTCCCTGAAATCTGTAGTTAGCTGACCCCTACTCTAGCTGATAAATGTGTCTCATACAGGCATATGGATTCACAATTCTGAAAATAATGTATATGAGAGTTGAACAAATAAGTAAATAAATTGTAGATAAAGACAGAAAAAGAAGTTACAAAGAAGCCAGGAGGATAAATGCTAGAATGACCCCTGCGATATTAGATTAGATTCTAAGATAACAGTTTTAATTGATGTTTATTTTAAAATACGTGCAGATAGGTCAACTCAGAAATAACCATAGATATGAGTATACACATGGGTTAGTATACACATATTCTCTAGCTTTGTCATCCAAAAGAGCCCCAGAAGCAGTGACAACTCAATAGCAATGAGCACACCCAGCTCCTGGAGCTTGGTTTCTAAATACCCTTTTTCAATAAAAGTTACGAAGGCTCTTGGAGCAATAGCTGATTCTGGTGCTGCGGTAGGGAAAATATAGCATGGAAAATTTTATAGCATAGAAAGTGAAGAAATTGCTCAAAAAAAGTGAAAGGGAGGAGTGAAGTGGCATGTCAGAGAACATAAGAGCCAATCTGAATGAGCCCCTGATGGTTATTGCTGGAATAAACAGCAATAGTATTGGATGTAATCCTTATAATAAAATAAATATCTATATATCCATACTGATATAAGTGAAACAATGAATAACTAAAATTGAGAATGGACAAATCTTTGTTACAGAAGAATTCTAAATAATTGTGAATATTGTGTGCCCTCCAGGAGATGGAGCTTAATTTCTCTCCCCTTGAGTATGGGCTGTATTTAGTGACTTATAGTGAATACAGCATGGAAAAGAAAAATAGTAATTTTGGTGGAGAAATCTGGCAGACACTACCTTAACAAAGTGATCAAGGTTAACATTACTATTGATAACTCATGTTGGTAACATGTATCCCTTGATATCATGTGATATGAAGGACACTTGTCTGTGTGATATTATTCCCCAAAAGCAATAACCATGGTCTAAATATGAGAAAACATAAGACAAAACCAAATTGGAGGACTTTTCACCAAAATGCCTGATCAATACTCTTCCAAAATGTCAAAGTCATTAGTAACAATATCACAGATTGGAGGAGACTGAGGAGAAATGATGACTAAATGCAATGCAGTATTCTGTATTGGATCCTGGAACAGAAAAAGTGCATTATTGGTGAAATACGAATAAAGTTGGCAGTTTATTTAATAGTATTGTACCACTGTTAATTTCTAAATTTTACCAAATGTGCCATGGTTATATAAAATGTTAGCCCTAAGAGAACCTCGGTGAAGGGGGTGAAGTTTCTGTGTACAGGAACTCTATACCATCTTTGCAATTTTTCTGTTACTAAATATTCCAAAATAAAAAGTCAAAAAACTATTGAATTCCTAATTTCAAGCCATTGGGCTTTTAACTTAGAGTTGGTGTGACTTCAGACCTCTTCCGTCTTTCAGGTATTGCATATAATTCTTTCTTTCTTAGGCAAGACATCATAAAACTCCCTTCTGCCTTTCGGAGGGTTTCTCTTTAGTTTTTTGTCCCCTCGCTCTGCACAGTTTCATACATTTCGTAAGTGTCTTGAGGGAACAATCAGCTCAGTTTTGCCATCACTGAATTTTGCTATCCATCGTGCTTCATTGGATCTTGGCCTCTCAGATCTTTAATCTGAGATCTTCTTGGTTTCTTTGTCCTCCAGCAGTGGACCTGTTGTTGAACAAAGCATGGATTCTTGACATTTTGTTCTTGCTTAGAATCCACATGTCCCCAGGAAAAAAAAAACAAAAACAGCTGCTGCACTTAAGCTCATCTCTCTGAGGTTGTCTCCTCTCAAACAGCTTTCCAAATGCCTTTAAACAACAAAAACGTATACTTAAGCATACTACTCCTTACTCAGGAAGGCTTTCACACCAGTTTTTAAAATTACCTTAATTTTATGTTTGCCTCTGGCTTGACTTTCTTGAATGGAAGATAGTAAGGTTGCTCATATTGAATTACATGGGCATTAAAATGTTTTACATCAAGAGTAACCTGAGCATGAACTCTTAAAATTAGTCATATTTTTCTGCCTATGTTCATTATCATAGCATTTACTGATAATTTTTGCACACTATTTGCATCCTCTGTACCTGGCACTGTGCAAAATACTGGGGATACTTTTATGAAATCAAATTTTCTGCCAAAAAGGAACCTATGTAATCCAATGATTATTTAATAAACCAGTAAGTGAATATGAAACAGTAAAACAAAAAACAAAACTGTGGTGCACCATATTATTAAGTATAAAAATAAGAAACATAAGCAGGAATTGTCATTGTTCTTCCAGAGAAAAATTGAAGTGATTACATAAGAATAATAATTGCATATTTAATATTTACTCTAGGCCAGGCACTATGCATGCATTATTATTCCATTTTATCCTTGCAATAATCTTATAAAGTAAGTACTATCAAGAAGTAAGTACTGTTTTAAAGATGAAGAAACAGACTTGGAAAAGCTAAGTTACTTGTGTAAGGTCACACAGCTGCTTTAGATTACTATAGCCAGAATCTGAATCCATGTTAATAGCTTTTGATCTTAACCACTAAGCACTATAGAGATAAATGCAGAAAGTGCAACCTAGTACACATAAGCCCAATAACATGCCCAAACATAAACATGTAAAAATATATAAACATCAGGTGTAATTTTTTTTTTTTTTTACTTCATAGAGAATTTATTTAAATATCATCTTTTTCTAGGACAGTGAAAAAAGTCCTTTATGAATTATTAAATATTTGACTAGTACAGAGGAGAAAAAACATAGTATGTCAGAAGTTTGACGATCATTAAAAAATGAAGAGAACCCAACCTGAATAACCTAATGGAAGTTAGGTTGATAAGGAAGATTCTGTTGAAAATAAGACTCAAAGATGAAAAAGGAGCAGACACCCAGCATTTTGACTTACACATTTATTTAAGAAAATTTAAGTTATGTAAAACCTTCAGCAAAGTTCTTTTTATTATCACATCTAAACCCCAGGCTCCAGTGCCTTTTAGTAAAATTAAGAGATTGCATGTGACTTAATCCTATCAACTTGCTTATCTAGAAATGAATGTTTCTTTAAATAAAACTCATTGCGGAGATTGTGAGAAGCATGTAGTTAGAGCAGAAGGTTCTTGTTGGGCCAGATCATGGAGAACCAGGTTACGAAGTGTAGACTTTATCCTGGAATCCAGGTGTCATGACATCAGATGCGTTCAAGGGTTAGATACGTATTGATTGTGGACAGTAGAGAAAGTATGTAACCTTTCCAGAAGAGATGACCACTACTTAGCTCTTTTTAATATTTGCTATGTAGAATTTCAGTCACAGTGTTGCCAGATCTTCCAGTGATTTTTATAAGTAATGATTTTTATCTAAATTTGTTAACTAATTCAAATTAAAAACATAAAACATTTTGTGGGCCAAACAAATCACACACACTAGCTGCTAGTTGGCAACCTCTCCTTTAGGAAGTAGGGAGTCACTGAGATGTTTATCATTAGTGTTTTTCTTTAAGGAAATTAATTTGATAACATTAATCAGTCATTTGGCTTAGGGAAAGGGTAAAAATTTGGGGTGAGATTTGCCAAAAGAAGATAATGGAAGAATAAAACAGGAAGTATGTGATTTGCCAGGGAATGTTATGGTTTAGGTTTTAATATCTTGAGGTTTATTAAAAGTTTAGCTAAAATTTATTGAGTTGCTACGGTATATCAGGTGCTGGACTGCTATTTTATGAAGGCTCTGGAATCAGTCTTTTATACAAGTTACTTGCTACAATTTCTTCATAAGTTTCTTGTATTTATAGATTTAGTATATGTAACATGCTTAGAATGATACTGTCATAAAAATAATAAATATTGACTTCCTTTTTTAAAAAAAAAAATCATTTATCTGTGGTGGTAGTAAAATGGAGATTTTAATAAGATTTTAACGGAGAAGTTTAGTCTACCAGAGATTTATGAAATTTATTACTTTTGTTTCTGAAAAACCAATTTTTGGTTTTATTAGCTCTGTTGTATATTTTTTTCTTTTGCTCTATATAATTTCCTTTTCCTTTGGAATTAATTTGCTGTTCTTATACCAACTTTTTGTGGCTATTTGTATCATACTTTTTAGGCGTTCTCCTAATATATACATGTATTTATTGCTATAGCTTTTTTGCTCAGCAACGCATTAGTTGTGTCCTATAAGTTTTCATGTTATATTTTTGCTACCATTTGGTTCAAAATATTTAATTTTCATTGTAATTTTTTCTTTTACCCTTGGATACGTTGCCAGATTTTCAAACCTGCTTTGGTGGGAGGGGCATTCCTTTTTTTTTTTTTTTCTTTTATTTACCTTTTACTTCCTTGTACTGTGGGTTTAAGAATATACACTTCAATTTTTCAGTGTTCTGAAATGAGTTGAGACTTTATGGCCTAGTATGTGTTTATTTCTGGTTCCATGTGATTTCAAAATATAATGTGATGTCTGTTATTGTATGGTATAGTGTGCTTGACGTCTAGGTCAGTTTTGTTAATGCAGTTCACTTAACTATTCTTACTGACTTCTTGTCTGCTAACATATTGAAAGAGCAATTTAAAAAAAACTCCTATTATGACTTGCCTACTTTAATTCCCCTGTTCTAACAATTTTGCCTTTTTATATTTTGTAGCTACATGATTAGATGCATGTAAATGTGAATTGTATCATTATAAAATGTCTTTAGTAATAATTTTTCTTTAGGTCTCCTTTGTCCCATACTACTGTAGCTAAAACAGATTTATTTAGTTAGTATTTTGCAAGAAATATCTTCTATCATTCGTATACTTTTTTTTTTTTTTTTTTTTTTGTCTTTTTGTGACCGGCCGTACTGCGCTCAGCCAGTGAGCGCACTGGACATCCTTATATAGGATCCGAACCCGCGGTGGGAGCACTGCTGCGCTCCCTGCGCCACACTCTCCCGAGTGCACCACGGGGTCAGCCCTCATTCGTATACTTTTAATCTTTCTGTTCATAGTTAAAGGGATGTTTAATAGTTTATATTGATTTTTTTATACAATGTGGCAGTCATGTTTTAATTGTAGCATTTACTTTGATCATACTTAATGTACCAACTGATATATAATAGATCTACTATTTTATATTTATACTGCCTGTTATGTATTTCTTATTTCCTTCTATTTTGCCTTCTTTTGGATTGAATACATGTTATTATTTAATTTTTCTACCATACATGACACTTCAAAAGGTTCACCGAAAAATACAATTGCAATCTTAATTAATATGAATCTTGCCATGAACTTTTTGAAGATGCTTCCCATTAACTTGTGACTTTCTTTTTCTCTTCTTTTGATGGTTACTTTAAATATTAAAACAAGTATTCTTTTTCAAGTTTAATATAAATGAACATGTTAATTTTATTTATTTTCCTCCTGACTTAACATATTATTGTTCTCTTGTGTTTTTATTGTCTGTACATCATATTATATCACTGTATTTTGGGCAGACAATGCTCATTTATATGTAACCACATTTTACCATTTTGTGGCTCTTCGTTTGTCCCTGCATCTTTAAGCTTCCTATATGATTAGTCACTTCTGTGATCATAGTACTCTTAAGTACTTCCTTTAGCATGGGTCTTCCTGGAGATGAGTTTGCCCAGGTTTGTTTGTTATGTTTTGTCTGGGAATTCTTTTATTTCACCTGAATTTATGGAAGGTTTTTTTTTTTTTTTTTCTGGTTGCAGAATTCCAAGTTGGTAGTTATATTCTTTTAGCACTTTTAAGCAAGAAGTTATCTATTGATCTTACTGTTGCTTCTTCGAACATATTTTTAAATTTAAACTTTTAAAATGAATAAATATAACTCAAATACGGAAAACTACATAATGTATGTATATTACTAGATGATTTTTTCTAAGGTGAACATTCTTTTAACCACCATCTCATCAGGATATAGAATTTAACCAGCTATCTCAGTAGCCCTACATGTTGCCTTTAAAATCACAACCCTTTCTCACCCAAAAGAGTAATTCAGTATCCTCATTTTTGTGGAAATTACTTCCTTACTTTTCATTATGGTATTATTCCCCAAGTGGGCATTTCTGTTTTTTTATTTTGTTTTGTTTTATTAGGTAAAATATACCTTTTAAGTCTCTATTAGTCCATAGGTTTTTTTTCTCCATCTCCCTCTTATTCCACCACTGTATTTTTCTCTCACAATTTTATTTATCGAAAGAACTGGATCATTTGTCCTGTAGACTTTCCCAGAAGATCTTGTTGATATTATTTCTATGACGTAAACATGTTCCATTGTCTGCAGTATTTCCTTTAAATTGGTAGTGGAATCTAGAGGCTTCATCAAGTTCAATTGTTATTTTAGGAGTCATGCTGTGTCTTTGATAAGCAGGCATATAATGTTTGATTTATTCTGTCTCTCTGTAGCAATTCCAATGCCAGGGTGCATTAAACAGTGTTATGAAACTATTCCACTTTTCTTATCCATTCTTCAATTCTGTGCTGGGATACTTCTAAAAGTAGAAACTTTGCTTTATTTTGTTACTCAACAGCACTGCCCTATTTAAAAAGAAAATGAAAAAAAGAGAGAAAGAAAAGATTTCTTCCTTTCATTTTCCAGTTTTCACAGTATTTTGTTCGTTAACACCCTCCAAAGGTAACCAGTTAGTTTAGTTTCTCTTTTTTTATATCACCATGAACTCAAGGATTGAGCATATTTGATGTGTTTTTGTTTTTCAACTATTATCCTGTTGGTGCTCAAATGCGTTCAGCTTTGGCTAATGTGAAACACTTCATGTTGACTCCCAAGTCTTTTGATGTGGCCTTAATAGGCTTTAACAGTTCCAGGATCATCTTGTACATTTCCCTATTCAAAACTGAAATGAGCCATTTCCCTTGAGAAATTCTGGTTTGTTTTAATGGGAAGTTAAACTTCAAGACCAAGATCTGTACAGTAGTGATGCTTGGTGCTACAGGGTTGGTCATTTTCTTTTAGGCCTTTTACATAGACAGGATTAACAAAGACATGTTTTTAAAGACAAAATACCTTATACATTGAAAGTTAGAACCACAGGTTATCTCCTTAAATTCTTGTAGTTTACACATATCTTCTATTTTTCCACATCAAGAGTCCCAATTCTCAGAGGCACCAGAAATGATAGAATTAGAATATAACCCAAGTTCTCATTGGCTTTGTCTATAAAATACTCTCAAGACAAAATAAGCCATCACCACAGAATTGTTGAGAGCAGTAAATTTTTTTTAACATGTGCATTTCACATTTTCTTCTCTACTTTTTTTTACTGTTTTACTCGTGCACGTTTTCAGAGCACATACCATTATACACTATACTCTCTATTTCCTATCCCTCATTTAGAGTTAGGTCTGCATGTAAATATTTAAAATTCACTATTAATTTTTATGTCATTGTCTTCTCCAAACATTTTGGGTGACTGAAGCTCTTTTTTCTAAGGAAAGGCTCATGGAACTAATATCCTTGAGTTCTTGGAGGATAATGACATTTTGTCTGTAGCCTTTACATACCTTTAGTTTGGCTGGATATAATAATCCGTGGCTTACATTTTGTTTACTTTAAATGTTACTTGATTTTCTCTGACATGGAGTGTTGCAGTCAAAATTTGCTTAAAATTCAATTTCTTTTCCTTGTAAGTTACTTGGTTTTTTAGCCCTGGGATTCAAATATGTGTGTGTATTTGTCTTTGTCTTTAAAACTCAATAATTTATACTAGAATACGTCATAGTGTCATTATTCTGGACTGATTTTTTCCATATATGTTATATGCCTTTCATTATGTATTTTTAAGTTTTTGTGAACACTTTCCTGAATTATAGTTTCTAGAATTTGTTCTGTTCCCTGGCCTTTGATTTATTTTTCAGGAACTCCTGTTATATGTATGTTAGATCTTACTTGCACATGATTTGTATTTTCACCCTCTCTCAAATTCTTTTCATATCCTCATTTCTCTTAAAATCAAATCATTTTTCTTCTTGTCGTCATTTTCTCTTATAGCATTATCTACTGTGATTTTTCATTCACTTTTATGTTTCTTCTGATTAGTTTTCCTTAAATTATTTTTTTAATTTCTAATTTTTCTGATTTTTATCATCTCATTTTAAAATTTTTCTGATTTCTTTAAATGTTATTTTTTAGGAATTTTAGTTGTTTTTTTTTTTTAACTGTTAGAGCATACTAGTCCTCTTAGATGGCCTTTATCGATTCTTGCCTATAGTATTCTCACCTCTGTGTAATTTCCATTCACCAGACATGAGTAAGGCTTATTGCATAACCAATAGGCTATTAAGGAAATGACAGATTGTAACTTTAGAGGCTAGATTCTGAAATACATTGAAGGTTCTGTTTTGTTCTCTCTTAGGTCATTTACTCTTGGAAAAATCCATTACCGTGTCATGGAGACATAGATAACTTAATACATTTTCAATGTATTATGTCGGCATGTGACATGCTTTCATTGAGGGTTGTTATTTTGCTTTTTATTTGGTCTTTTTTTTAAATCTGGTAACTTTTTGTGAAATTTAATCCATTTATGATGATCATTTTTTTGTGATGTTATTTTTTTCCTAAACTTTTAGAAGAAAGATATGATTTAGATTAACTTTTCTAAATTTGCACCTTGAGAGGTTTTTTTTTTTTTTTTTTTCTTCTGTTTTATCAGTTGTTCCAAATTATGCAGTTTAGTGTCTGAGATCTCCTGGCTTTTTTTCTCTGTTTATATATCATTTTTTGTCTTTTATTTTCTGGCTCAATTTGGATTCTGTTCCCATGTGTTTTTACTCAGAGTAAAGTTCTATTTTGAAAGGCAACTATGGCAGTTAGTTTGGAGAGATAATGGGTCCCAGTCTGCTCTAGCTCCTTTAGAATTTACTGTAAACCCTTTGTACTCACCATTATGGAAGTATGAAAACCTCTTCCAATTTCAGTTACTGCTCTTAAATTCACCTCTTAGCTTTTTCGAGTGAGTACTTTTTTTTATTATTCTGAATTATTAGGTTTATCATATGCCTCATTGTTTTCCTCTGAGTTTTCTTCCACAGATGATGATACCAATAATCTCTTGTGACTAGTGGTGGTTTGTCACCATGTTCTTATATTTTGTGGTCCATGATATCTTGTCGCCTCATTTTGTTGCAAATGTTTTGCATGAATTTTTTGTTACTGCTATTATAGGTACTTTTTAAAAAATTTTATTTCCATATAATGTACTTTAATCCTAAATTATATAGAACAATGAGTTTTCACAAAGTAAACCATGTGTGAACAACATCCAGGTCAGATACTTGACATTACCAGCAACCCAGAAATGCCTATGATGTCTTTTTTTAATCGCTAAAGCCCCTACTATTCTAATATCTCACAACACATAGATTAGTTTTATGCTTTTGAATATCTTGCCAGAGGAATTATACAATATTTATTCTTTTGTATCTGATTTCTTTGGCTGATTAGTATGTTTGTGACATGCATGTGCTTTATTTTTATTGCTATACATCTGAAGTCAGCAAACTATGCCCCACAGGCAAATTCTAGCCATTTTTTAAAAATAGAGTTTTATTGGAACATGAATATACTCATTTGTTCACATGCAATCTGTGGTTGATCTCAAGACACAACATCAGAGATACAAATTGTGACAGAGATACCAAAGCCTGCAAATCTGAACATATTTGCTGTGTGGCTCTTCACAAGAAAGGCCTGCCAACCCCTTCTTTATATTATTTCTAAAGAATAACAACCTATTTTAATTTTAATTTAGAGCTAATACTAATAGTACTGCTATAAACATTATTGCGTATGTTCTTTGATGAACCCACTCCTGCTTTTTTTGGAAGTGGTACTATTCTCTGGCCAAAAGAAAACATGAAAGATAAAATATGAATGATGCCACTGGCTTTATCATTAATTTGCTATGTGACAGGAAGATGGTGATTGGCCTCTCTGCACCTCAAATCTTTGATGTGAAAAATTGGAACAGTGACTCCACCCCCTTGTAATCTCTCTTGGCTATGAAGTAATGGAAACAACTTAATAGGCTCAATAAAGCTCTTTGGGAAATTCTTTAACTGTTATTGCTTACTCTTGTTTGATTCCCTCTTCCTCTCCTGGGGTTTTAGCATATCTGTGTCACACTTGTTCTCTTTGTGCCATCCATCTCTTAACCTCTTTTACATTCATATCTGAATATTTTCTGATGAGAATGTTTTATATTATGAGTGTATTTCCATCTATTGCATGTTCATTTTTTTAATAAAAGTCTTTATGAATTGAACTTTTAAATTTAATATAGCCCAGTTTTCCTCTCCTTTTGGTTAACATGTTGATTAGTGCTTTCTGTACACTGTATAAGAAAACCTTGGCTACCCATGGTTCTGAAGATATTCTCCTATTTAAAATTTTATCAATTTGCCTTTCACATTTCATCTACAATGCATCTGGATTTGATTTTTATGTATAATGTTAGATTTGGATCAAGGTTAACTTTTTTCCCATGTGATTATGACCTAGAATCTTTCTTCAAACAGCCATTTTTTCCCCTACAGTATTTATGTGGAGATAGTCCTTGATTCTGTTCTCTTCTATTGAGATTGTACATCTGTGAGTCTTTCTTGGTTTTCTTCTAGTTTATTGCTTTGTTTATATTTGTACTAATACCATATTTTCTCAATTACTATAGATTTATAACTCTTTATATCTAATGACATAACTCCTTCACCTTCGCTCTTGCTTGCAGATTGCTGTGGCTATTCTTGGTCCTTTAAATTTCCATTTGCATTTCAGAATCAGTTTGTCAGAACCCACTGGGATTTTAGTTGAGATTACATTGAATCTGTGATTAAGGGAGAATTGGCATTTTAACAATATTGAATCTTCCAATTCATGAAAATGGTGTCTTTCTTAATTTAGATCTTTATTTTCTCCCAGTAGCGTGTTGTCATTTACATTTTATGTCTTATATGTCTTTCCATAGACTTATCTCTAGATGTTTGATTTTTTTTGCTATTACACCTTTTAAAATTAGATTTTTTGTTTGTTTTTGGTATAATGAATAGAAGTTACTTTTTTTTCAGTGTCCTGGTGCCCAGTGACCTTTTTACATTCAAACATTAATGTTAATAGATTGTAGTTTTTTGGATTTTGTAAATATATATATATAATCTGTAAACAATAACAAGTTTTTTCCTCACTTTAATCCAATTCGTCTGTTTTCTTTTGTTGCTTGTGTATATGATGTCGTATCTAAGAAGGCATTGCCAGGTCCAAGGTCATAAAGATTTATACCTATGTTTCCTAAGAGTTTTATAGTGTTGGCACTTACATTTAGTTTATTGATCCATTTTGAGTTGATTTTTGTATTTTGTGTGAAGAAGTGTATCCAAATACATTATTTTACCTATGGAAATCCAGTTGTCCCAGCACCATTTGTTTAATAGATTGTTCTTTTCTTATTGAAGTTTCTTGGCACCTTTGTTAAAAATCAATTGACTGTAAATCTATGGATTTATTTCTGGATTCTTAATTCTATTCCATTGATCTGTACATCTGTCCTTTTGCCAATACCACACTGTTTTGATTATTATAGCTTTTGCAGGAAGTTTTGAAATCAGGAATTGTTAGTCCTCCAACTTTATTCTCTTTTACAAGATTGTTTTAGCTATTCTAGGTCCCTTGCATTTTCATATGAATTTTACGATCAACTTGACAATTTTTGGAAAAAATTACACCTGGAATTTCACCAGGATTGTGTTGAATCTGTAAATCAGTTTGGATAATATTGCTTTCTTAGTAACAGTTGTTTAAATACCTTCTAATTCACGAGGATGGTACTTCTTTTTGTCCATTTATATCATCTTTAATTTCTTTATATATATTTTATAGTTCAATATACAAGTTTCAAGCTTTATAAAATTTATTCCTAAGTATTTTATTATTTTGGGGTGCTATTGTAAATGTAATTGATTCTGTAATTTCATTTTCAGATTGTTTATTCCTGGTATCAAGGAATACAACTAATTGTTATATATTAATTTTATATCCTGCAACCTTACTGAACATATTTTATTAGCTGTAATAGTTATTTTGTGTGTGTATGTGTATTCCTTAGGTTTTTTTTATGCAAGTTCATGTCATCCACGGATATAGATATTTTTACTTCTTTTCTGACCTTGATTCTTTTAATATCATTTTCCTCTCTAACTACCCTGGCTATTACCTTTGGTACAGTGTTGAATAAAAGTGGAGAGAGTAGTCATCCTTATCTCATTTCTGATCTTAGGGGAAAGATTTCAGTTCTTCATGAATAAGTATACTATGAGCTGTATGTTTTTTATAGATGGCTTTCATCATCTTGATGAAGTTCTGTTATATTCCTAGTTTGTTGTGTGCTTAGATCATGAAAGGGTATTGGATTTTGTCAAATGCTTTTTTGCATCTATTGAGGTGTCAATGTAGTTTTGTCCTTTATTCTATTAATATGGTTTATTATGTTGATTGAATTTCATATGTTGACTCAACTTTGCATTCCTTGGATAATTCTCACTTGGTCATGGTGTATAATCCTTTTTATATACTGCTAAATATAGATTGTTGGCATTTGTTGAGAAATTTTGCATCTATGTTATTAAAATATATTAGTATGCAGTTTAGTTTTTTTTTTTACTTGTGATAGCTTTGCTTTTGATATCAGAATAATCATGGCCTTATAGAATAAGTTGGACTGTGTTCCTTTCTCTTCAATTTTTTAGAAGAAGTTATGTAGATTTGCTGTTAATTCTTCTTTAAATATTTAGCAGAATTAATCAGTGAAGCCATCTGGTCCTGAGCTCTTCTTTGTGGGAAGTTTTTTGATTACTAATTCAGTCTCTTTCTTTGTTATAGGTGTATTTAGATTTCCTGTGTCTTCTGAAGTCTATTGGCAGTTTATATCATTCTAGTAATTTTTCCTTTTCTTGTAGGTTATCTAATTTTTTGGCCTAAAATTATTACTAGTGTTATTTTATTATTCTTTCTATTTCTCTAAAGTCTCTGGTAGTGTCCCATTTCTCAAAACATAAGTTTTAGTGTGTTTTGTTCTCAAATTATTCTCAAAGTATTTTCTAATATCCTTTGTGATGTCTTCTTTGATCCACACATCATTTAGTAGTGAATTGTTTAATTTCTACATATTTGTTAAATACCCAAATTTCCTGGGCCGGCCCGTGGCTCACTCGGTAGAGTGCGGTGCTGCTAACACCAAGGCCACGGGTTCGGATCCTATATAGGGATGGCCGGTTTGCTCACTGGCTGAGCGTGGCGCTGACAAATTTCCTTCTGTTATTACTCTCTAATTTCATTTCACTGTAGCCAGGTTACATACTTTGTATTACTTCAGTCCTTTTAAATTTATTGAAACTTGTTTTATGTCCTAACATATGATCTGTCCAGGAGAATTTTCCATGTGCACTTGAGAAGAATGTGTATTCTGCTTCTGTTGGGTGGAGTGTTCTACAGATGCTGTTAGATCTAGTTAACTTACAATGTTCAGGTTTTCTGTTTCTCTGTTGATCTTCTGTCTGATTGTGCTGTCCATTGTTGAAACTGGAGTACTTTCAGTCTTTGAATACTACACAAATCCTTTTGGTTCTGTTTCTCTGGAGAATGCTGACTAATATGGCATGAGAGTGAGAAACTCCTGCGGCCATAGTCTTAGACGGCCCACATAGCTTCCTAGACTTTATCTTCAGGAACTCAAGCAGGTTCTCAAGGTAAAGATACTAGAAAAATCCCCTCATGGCTCTGACGGGGGAGGGGAAGAGTAGTCTTTGTGAAATAGCTAGGCCTGCTGTCTAGAAGGAAAGACTATACCATCCTAGAGCCCTGGATAAAGGGCATTCTTCTCCGTCTAACCACCTCTAACCTTCTCATCTCACCAAGGGAGTTGAGGAGAGCAATACAAGAAGATATACTTGTGAAAGCCACAGGCCAGAAACATAGGCCCACTAAAATACTGAGATTTAATTGGAATGTTGAGTAATGCTTCCCCTCCTTGTAACCTTACCCACACATAAAGTGGTTTCTAGGATAATAGGGTATTATAGCTGAAAAAGCTATAAGACAGGAACAGTCTCTGAGAAGGGAGTACTTAAGGAAGACAAAGACAAGAATGGAAACAAAAACAAGAACACTAGAAGGTTCTTGCACCTATAGCTACAGCAAACATTAAACAAAGACCAACTTCTAGTCAGATTAACATGAATCTTCACACTAGAGTTTCTCCTATGCTATATAACATATGAGGGTACTTCAAAAAGTTCATAGATAAATGGAATTAAAAGATAATACGAATCTTTCCATGAACTTTCAAAGATCTCTTGTGTACAGCTGTCAAAAAAATAATCAGTAGGCATCCCAAAAGGCGAGAAACTACACAGTTTGAGTAGACAAAGCAAGCATAGATCCAGTCTCAGATATGACACACATGTTGGAATTATTAGACCAGGAATTTGAAATAACTGATTAATGTGTTTAGGGCTCTAATGGAAAAAAAAAATAGACAAAATGTAGAAGAGATAGGTAATGTAAGGAGAAGATGGAATGTCTAAAAAAGAATAAAAAGGAAATGCTAAAAATAAATAAAATAACAGAAAGAAATAATGGAATATAAGCAATACTTGCAGGAATCTAGGAAATTAAGCAATGCTTCAGCAAGTAAAACAGCTGTATATTGGTAAGGACAGTGAGTATTATAGCATTTAAACTTGCCCTAGTTCTGTCTCTCATTCTCTAGCTCCATAGTATTCTTTTTGTTTTTTTCTCATGGATTATTATTTTATTGTAATATATATAATACATGTTATATTATATATATTAGAATATAGAATATATTCTAATCTGTTATTGTTATTTATTTTGATGCTGGAATTGTCCCAGATTTTTGTTGTTGTTATCTTTCTTTTTGTTTTTTTGTTGAAGCATAATTAATCATACATATTTTGGGGGTACAGCATCCACAGTATTCTTGAAAATCAACAGCCCACAATCTTAGTGAAAACCTACATTCTGGCAGCATAAAGTTGGGATTTGTTCAAAGACCATTCCCAGAGAATTGTCATTGTTTGCCCTTTGTGAAAATTCTATGGAAGACCCTTCTTACAATGTTGTCTTTATTTGGCACGAGTCAGTGCTTTCCCAGTGCAAATTTTCATCCTGGGGGAATTTATTGAAAACAATTGCAGGTGATTGTTTAACTTCACAGCAGTATGAGGTGGTTGATAGCAGTTGAGACAAACAATAGACTAATCAAAAAGCTTGAAAGGAAAGACTAGGTATACTCATAGGGACTTTGAAAAGCTCCCACATAGTCCTGGGATTTTAGAAGACTGCACATATTTATAGGACTGTGCATATGCCCAAGGCTATGTACATGGTCAAGACCAGGAGGCCCTAAACTTTCAATTCTGGCTAACATCAAGGCTGTGTACAAACAAAAACTTGAGGCTTTGGTGGCTGAATGATGAAAATATACTCCCAGCACTAACACAGAGCCTCTCAACAAATACCGGGAAACCTAATGATTCTCAGAGTTCACAGAAATAACTGTCCAGTCATTACCTGACCACTCAGCAAACAGAAAAGAGATATCAGGGGCCACTCACAAAAAAGAATATAGATTTTACAGAATTAGTTCAGAAAATCGATAAACAACTATACACAACAACAACAACAATCAGTGGAAATGGAGGAAAAAACAATCAATAGAAACTGTCTCTGAGAAACCCAGACATTGGAATTACTAGAGAAAGAACTTAAATCAGTTATGTTAAATATGTTCAAAGAACCAAAGGAAACCATATCTAGAGAAATAAATTATAAGAGTTATGTCTCACCAAATAGGAAATATCAATAAAATTGTATAAGTTATTTAAAGAAAGCCAAATAGAAATTTTGTACAAAAAAGTACAAATCCAGAAATGAAACATTTCTGAAATGAAAAACTTTAGAAATGAAGAATTGATTAGAAAAATTCACCAGCAGATGATTGAACAAGCAGATGAAAAAAATCAGTGAACTCGAACACAGGTTATTTGAAGTAATCCAGTGTGAGCAACAGAATGAAAAAGACATCAAGATGATAAACAGATATTCAGAGATTTGTGAGATACTGTTAAGCATGCCACCATACTAAGAATTCCAAAAGGAGAGGACTAAGAGAAAGGAATAGAAAGAATATTTAGAGAAATAATGGTCAAAAACTTCCCAAATTTGAAGAAAACCACTAATCATCTAAGAAACTCAACAAACTCCAAGTAGGATAACTTAAAGAGATCCACAATTAAGACCATCATAAACCGTAAGTCAAAAGTCAAAGAGAATCTTAAAAGCAGCAAGAGAGAGGGACTCATCATATACACAGGTTCCTCAATACAGTGCAAAAATGGTTTCTCATCAGAAACTGTGGAGTTCAGAAGTCAATGGAATGATATATTCAGAGTGCTAAAAGAAAATAACTGTCAACCATGAATATCTAGCAAAACTGTCTTTCAAAAGTGTAGGAGAAATTAACATTCTCAGACAAACAAAACCAGAAAATTCATCACTAACAGATCTGCACTATAAGAAATACTAAAAGGAGTGTTCCAGGCTGAAATGACACTAGACAGTAACTCAAATTCACATGAAGAATTAAAGAGAAATGGTAAAGGTAATTAGGTAAATATAAAAGTGTAAGTGTATTTTTGCTAGTAACTTTTTATTTCTCCTACTTGGTTTAAAAGATGACCTCACAAAATAATATTATGAATTCGTGTTAATGGGCAAGTACTATATAGTCAGTAACATTTTTTTTTTTTTTAATGGCTGGCCAGTACAGGGATTGAACTCTGGACCCTGGCGTTTCAGCACAGCTCTTTAACCAACTGAACTAACTGGCCAGCCCATCAAATACTATATAAACATGTAATTTGTATGAAAATAACAATACAAAGAAAAGGGAAGGGATTGTAAGTACATAAGAGCCAAGTTTTTATATCCTGTTGAAGTTAAGTTGGTATTAATCTAAACTACATTCTAATATATTAAGATGTTATTTGTAATCCCCGTGGAAACTACTAAGAAATTATCTCAAAAGTATAATCCATAGGGGATTAAAAATGCACACTAGAAAATATCTCTAAAAAGAAGACAGCAATGAAGAAACAGAGGAACATCAAAGACATATAGAAAACAAATAGCAAAAAGGGTAAATCTTACCTCATATGTAATTACATGAAATTTACTTGGATTAAACACTCTAATTAGAGACAGAGTTTGGGAGAAAACACACAAAAAAACATGATCCAACTATATTCTATGTACAAGAGATGCACTTTAGATTCAGAGATTCAAATAAGTTGAAAGTGAAAGGAAAGATATACCATTCAAATAGTAAGCGTAAGAGAGCTGGAAAGGCTACTCAAATATCAGACAAAATAGAATTGAAGAGAAATTGTTACAAAAGACAAAGAAAAACTTTTTATAATAAGAGGGCCAAACCACTAGGAAGATGTGACTATTATAAACATATTCTCACCTAAAAATAAATCCCCAAAATAAAACAAGCAAAACTGACAGACTAGAAGGGAGATGTGTATCATGATAGTTGGAGACTTCAGTACCCCTTGTTAAACAGTGGGTAGAATAATCTCAACAAGGAAGTATCTGATTTCCAGATATGCCATGTTGTATTGTTTAAAATCTCTAAATTTCAACAAAAAACTGTGAATCATGCAAAGAAGCAAGAAAGACCAAGACACAGTTAATATCTTATAATAAGGCATTATGTTCGTTGCCTCTTTGCTTTTATATAACTTGACTTTTGGAAAAATTTTTACAGGGACTCTTATAAGAGATGTTTTTGTGTGTAGAATATGCATAGAAAATATCACAAGATATAGTCTTAAAAGGGAACATCCATGAAGGCAATCTAGGGGATTTTCTTTTTTTTGTTGTTTTTTTGTTTTTTTGTTTCTCAGGGCAGAATCCCCCTCCGTATCCCTTATCTAGATGGGCATCAGTGCTCTACGGGAGTAATTTTAGTGATTGTGTTCCTACTCCCTCTTAAGACAGCCATTCTGTTTCTTTCCTTTGCCATGTTTCACACTCATTACTCATTACAGGCGATTACGATTTCTGTGGTGTTAGTAGAGTAAATGCTCAACTTCATTGACTTATCAGGCTAGATAAAAATAAGCAACATCCAGCTATATGCTATGCAAGAAAAAGATCTACTAATAAGGAAAAGCTGAAAATAAAAGGACAAATATATACCATCCAAGTACTAACTAAAAGGAAACTGTTGTAGCTATAGAAATAGTAGACCAAAAAAAGTTAAGGGAAATAAAGGCATTTATAGAAACAGATGGGGTTACATCATAATGATAAAATCTAGAAGCTATAACAATTCTAAATTTGTACGCACATTTTCTGTGATATTTGCCCTATTATTGCTTGCCCTATTATTTATTGTTTACATTTTTACACTGAATGCTCACCTCCTAGTTTCATATTTTCAGCATATTTTTAAGGTAAATTTTCTTCATAAAATGTGTTCAGCAGATTTCTTACATAAAGTGAATGAAATCCTTATTAATTCTAGTCCTTATTGTGCTTATTCCTTTTGTTACCAGTTCTCCTATTTCTGTTCTTGTTTGACGTAGGAACAAGGGTATTGGCTAGTTGTTGAGAAAGATATTTGATATTAAATTATATAACATTACCATACATACAAAGTTACTGTGAATGATATGGTTTACAGAGCTGTCTCTTCATAATCCTATTTCTCTTTCCTTGTATGTGCCATTCCAAATTAAGAACAGGCAGTACATACCAGGAGAGGTAGCCATGTATTTTTGTTTCATTTACCTTGCATTTTATTTTTGCCTTTTCTGGCTTATTATTGCATTTTGGCTTATGATTAATAAGGCTAATTGTAAGTCGTAGGTGGATATTAGAATGCTTGCATCTACTTAGTTTTCTCAAATACTTATGCCTCAGAATATAGGTACAGTATTTTTGGAGTTAATATAACAATGCACAAGATATTATTAATTTACGTATCTTGACACAAGATCCATTTTCTTTTATTCATTGATTCAAAAGGCGTCTACTGGATACCTAATATTTGATAAGCTGTATTAGCAAAACTATAACAAAACTATATAGTTTTATTTAAAAGGTTAATAAATTCTCACTCTTTTGTTTCTTTTCTATGAAATATAAGCTTTTAATTCAATTTTCTTATAATGAGGGAAGGAAAGAGAATTTCCCAAAGAAACATAAGCATCATTTTGAGGGCAATGAGCAAGTGAATTAATGAAAATCTTTTAAATTTTTCAGGACGAGAGAGATACAGAGAGAGAGGATGAACTGGAACTGAAAAGAGGTCTTTTATACAGAGACTCTGCCTATGACAGTGACCCTGAGTATAGGTATGAGCTTGGTTAATGCTGTGTATACAGATCTTTTTCATAGTTAGTATAAAAGAACATTTTCTTAATCTAATGAATTTGTGGGAAATTTAGACTCAGAAGGATACTTAATATTTTAACTATGTAAATTCCAATTGAAATATTTTAGTATGTTTGCATTACTAAAACTTTTCAGTGAAAACAAATATAGTCAATGGTGATGCCTTCCATGCTAATTAAGATTAGGCTGCACTGTGAATAATCCACATATTTTAGGAGGCATTTATTTTAATGTAGAAAATAGTTTCCATACTCTTAGACCATGAATAAACCTTTTTTTTAAAAATAATATAAGAGCAAATTCTGTTCTTCTGGCCTAAAATTTCAGAAGTGTTAGTAGTAAATTTTTTGCAAGGTTATACTAGCAAATCCATGAAGAACTTTCGAAAGCTCAGTGTCAGTAGTCATAAAATGCAGTATTAAGACTGTAAATTATGGGTTTATACCCTCAAAGTTTCTCTGAATACCTGGATGCTATACCCCTGATTACTATATGGATTTCACCTTCCTTAGATTCCTGAGGAAACATTTAAGAAAAAACCTTCAAATAATGGAATATATTTTATTGCTAGCTGATCACCCAGGACTATGCTATCTCTCACATGAGAGAGTTAAGCAGAGTATCAGAAACATTCTGCTTGCACATTTTTGAGATAACACTTCTCGTGTGTGTGTGTGTGTGTGTGTGTGTGTGTGTGTGTGTGTGTGTGTGTATTTATATATATACTTGGACCAACAGAATGGAGTTGTCAGTCCTTCAAAACCTTTTATAAAAGTGTCTTTGATATTAGCTCCAGAAGCTTCTGAAAGGATCAGGATATCATTTTAGTTTTATTGCTGGTTATATTATATACTAGGCCAAGAAGTTACTCCCATTTTACTTTTCATCTCAAAGATGAGAGAACCCACACTCAAAGTAATTACCTCCTTGCTAGCCTTGATGCTTCCATCAACAGAAGTCAAGAGAGAGTTTGGGTTCTTGGTTTATTATCACTGCTCTGCAGATGCCCATTGACATAGGGATCCAGGGGAAGTCTGCGTGGACTTCTGGAATGACTCAGTGAGGAGCTCAGTAAATCTTCTCCCTAAAATGAAACAACAAAAAAATTGTCAAAAACAATTTAATAACTTTGGAAATTGACCAAAGGCACATAACAAATAGAGAAGCATTTACAAGAAAATTACTGAACCTCAGTAAGAACAGTGGGAATCTGTGACATTTTAACCTGGAGCTTCCACCCCTACTAATGACTCCCCAGCTGCATGGCACAGCTGTTCTACTGGGGCAGTCATGTTGAAAAACTGGAGCTCTGCTTCCAGAAGAGACTAACTTTATATGAGCCAAGCATGGGAAATTTCACATACACGGCCATTAACAGAAGGAATAATGGTCTCCCTGGTAAACAGGCAGGGAAGGCCTGAAGTCTTAATACTGGTTGGCGCATATAATAAAGATCCAGGGACAAGATAGCCAAAGTTGGTCTTGATAAAGTTCTACCTTTCCTTGGTTGTCTGGGTGGTTATGCGCATGCATAAGGTTGTACGTATGCTCAGGAGAGACTGAATAGAGCCGTAGTGAGCCATTAATCCATGGCTGAATGTGAGGCTTTATAAAGGCAGAAAGTAAAATCCAGGGCAGACTTGTAAATCTGGATAAAGCAAAAAATGGCTCTGATCAATCATTTACTGGTCACTATGCTGTGCTGACCCAGGGGTAGCTCCTAGGAGGCCAGGCTTAAAAATAGAAACAATTAAAAAAAAAATACACCAGCTATGCAGTGTGATGGAAACAGAATTGACAGCATCAATCCAGGCAAGTTACTAAACAAATAATCAGAAACAACAATAATTCTGGTAGGGAGGTCAGAATCCATAGGTGCTGCAGTTTTTATCTAAAATATTCAGTTTTCAACAGAAATTTTGAAATATGTAAAGAAACAGGAAAGTTTCTAGTCATAAAAAATAAATTACTAGCAACAGATGTTGGATTCAGCAGATTTCAAAGCAGCTTATGTATTAGTCAAATTTTATCACTTGTGACAAAATACCTGAAACTGGGTAATTTATAACAAAAAAAAATTTGTTGCTTATAGTTTCAGAGTCTGGGAAGTCCAAAGCCCAGGGAACACATCTGGTGAGAGTCTTGGTGTTGGCAACAGTAACCCAGGGGTCTCACATGGCAGACATAGCAGAGCAGAGAAAGAAAGACAGTTCCTCAAGCACTCTCCTTTTAAACCCTCAGAACTATGCCCATGACCAGTATTAAACCATCAGCTTAATCACCACTTCAAGGCCCCACCTTCTAATTACCATAATAAAGTTTCCCACCTTCTGCAGTTACAATGGGGATTAAGCTTTAATGACTTTGGGGGACCATGCAATCCACTTCAGCTTATGTTCAAAGAACTACAAGAAACTATCTTTAAAGAATTTAAGGAAAGTATATCAACAATGACTCATTTAATAGAGAATATTAATAAAGATTTTGTTTGTTTGTTTTTAGTTTTTAGTGAAAAATTATGCTCAGGACTCAGTACTTTATCTTAAACCTAGATACATATTGTGGTTACCAATCATGGAGAACAGCAGACATTCAGTGTTTTCTCCAGGGAGAGCAGAATGGAAAAATAGAATGTTTATTATTTCATCTTCTGGGCATCAGCTTATCCATAATAGTAGTCCCAAGTCTTCCATGACCTTTGAGTATGAAACTTATTTGAAAGAAATATCTTATCCATGAGCTAATAAATGATGCTTTACTCCCAATACTTTGGATTTGGGGAAATGAGTTGGAGAAAGAATCTACTACCTACACAGGCTTCCTTCTCTAGAAGATATTGCATATCTTCTAGAAAATTTATGGTATCCCTGCCAGTTCTCAGGGCCTTAATATGCTCTTTCTTCCATTTGGTAACTTCTACTTGTGTATTTCAAATTTCTACAGTTTTCAGGATGTTTAATTCCCTACATTGTTGTGCATTTCTGGCATCACTATCCCACTTGAGCATTAGCCCTAATTTTAAAGACCAGGTATGAGGTGATATTTCACATAGACAGGAGTTGGCCACAAAAGGAGAAAAATAAATTTAAAATTTGTGTTTAGAATTCAATTTGTTCTTATGACTATTATCCCAAATTTTTAGCAATGATATTCTTTTATAGAACTAGCAATTGTAAAAACTGTTTTCTATTGGCTTATGCATATTTTTCAAGATACTAACAGTAGGGATATGCTCAGTAAAAATATTTTAATTATAAAATTATTTATAGCAGAATATAAAACTGAGTAATTTACTTTTTGTCTTTTATTTTTAAATAATACAGGATTGACTGTAGTTTCACCTCTTCCACATTGATCATTATCTGATCAATATGATGAATCTACCAAGATGTAATAAATAGCCAAAAAGTTGTCTTTAGTATTAACAGATGGAAGAAAAAATCTAAATAATATGTACATTTAACATCTCTTCAATAAGAGTAAACTTTAATTTTTAAGTGGAAAATATTGCTTAATTCTAATTTAAATTTATTGGATCTTGTGTTATTAACCCAAGTATCATGATAAAGTTCTTTTCTATTAAATATTTAAGGTTTAGTTTCTCTTTTTATTTTTAAATTTTTGTCTAGAAAGTAAGTTAATATTTAGATATATTTAGGTTGTGCATTTTTGTGTGGTTTTTTTAAGTGTTGTAAAAATTGTAGCCTAAGAGTCTAGAAAAATGTCTGATGATTAGAAAAAAAGTGTGGTATTAATCTTTAAATTATATATATATAATTCCAATTTGCAATATTTATCTCACAATTGTAACTATTTTGTTATATATCTTCCTTGTCTCCTTATATTATTAAGTGTGAGCTCTGTGAAGGCACAG
Organism: Cynocephalus volans; assembly: GCF_027409185.1. Classification (NCBI taxonomy): domain Eukaryota; kingdom Metazoa; phylum Chordata; class Mammalia; order Dermoptera; family Cynocephalidae; genus Cynocephalus; species Cynocephalus volans. The sequence goes on along the minus strand of NC_084467.1, from coordinate 40,003,024 downwards.
ATGTTTTACTTATCTTTGTTTTTGACTGCCCATCAAGGTCTCTGACATACACTAGGAGTACAGTTTTTAAAAAGTTCAAATATTAAAATTGGGTTTCTTGTTAATAATGATCAATTGCATTGCTAAAACTCTTAGACATTACTTAAGTAAATCCTTTTTGTGTTTGTAATATTTAACAACATCTCTAGATAAGGAATCAACAGTGGAAGTGAGGCAGGTACATTCTCAAAGCAAATGATGAAAGCTGTTAGACCTTATTTGTTGTCACTGGCTCATTTCTACACATTTTCACTGAGGGAATAGAAATAAATGACCTATAAGTAACCAATCTCCAGTGAATTCACATGAATAGACTTCTTTTAATTTTTTCTGTATAGATCCTTCTGCTAAGAGTAAAAGGAGATGAGAAATGACAGCACGCAATTTTTCCCGAAACATTTTTGGTTTGGTTTGGTTTGGTTTGTTTGTTTTAAGAAAACGAAGTCTCTACCTGCATGCTTTCAAAAGTATAGTTTCTAGACTAGTAATCAGCATCACTCTGAGCACTCTGGTACTTGCAAGAAATCCAAATTCTTTGGCCCCACCTCAGACATACTGGATGAGTAACTGTGGGGGGTGAGGCCCAACAATCTGAATTGTACTAAACCCTCCAGATGATGCATATTAAAGTTTGAGAACCACTGCTATAACTTACCAATAAATTTTAATGGTCACTGATGACATCTTACCCTTGTATGGTATCTTTAAAGAAACAAAATGCTTTTCCAGTTTTGTTATTAGGCCATCTTATAAACTCTCCCTAATATATATTCTGAACTCCAAGACTGAATATTTTCCTTCCTACTTTCCATCTGTTCATCTATCCATTCATCCATCTGTCTATCCAATGTCTGTAGAGCATACACACCACATGCTCAGTACTATTCTGTGTGCTTTTTCCATCAATGTTTTTGCTTGATAGGAACCACTATTGAGTATTATGGAAAGGAATTCAACTCTTGTAGTATTAAATGTCTTTGATTGTATTGACTCTTAGATCACAAATTTAAGTAACAGAATATATATCCTCATCTTTAAAGTATCTTTCGACTCTGGTTCTTTGAGTACAAATGACAAATATCCAATGTTTTATTATTCTTATGACCTTCCAATTATTTCTTAAAAGTAGTGTTTTTTGGGTAACACATCTATTTTACATCCTGACCTTTTTTCCCCATGTATATCACTTAATATTTATTTCATCTGAAGACTTTTTATGGAAACCTGAGGCTTTGGGTAGAGTACTATGTGTTTGGTCTTCATTTGACACTGACATAGAAAACACCTACAGGGCTTCAAGTGAGTATATCCTTTTCTAAACTGAAAGCTAATCATGCTCTTTGTTTCCTAGTCCATCTTAAGCTGCCTAAGACCTTTCTCTTTTCTGTATATGCCAAGCTTTAAAAAATAAATTTATAATTTTTACCTTATCAATACTTAGGATTTGAAATTGCTTAATTTTCATATGTTTTTTCTGGCCTCTGTTCCTTTTTGTCTTTTTTCTTAATAGCATTTCCATAATTTACTTATTTATTTGTTTGTTACTTTGAACTTTATTTTATTATAATTTTTTTTCTTTTTTTCATTGGTTATGCATATTCATGTGTACAAAGCTGACTGTCACCACCTGTGCCCAAGATGTGATGACCAGTGATGATCAGATCAATACTATTTGCATGCCCATTACCACAGGGAATATCACTATTTGTGGTAATGGGCATGCAACCCTAGGTATGCCTTTTCCCTCTGAAAAACCAATGTACCACTGTGGTCTTTCTTTCTTTCCTTCTTTCTCTCTTAGCTCCCACTTATGAGTGAGGACATGCATTATTTTTCCCTCTGTGCCTAGATTATTTCATGTAACATTCTGCAAGCTCATCCATGTTGCTGTGAATGGCAAAATTTCATAGCAGAGTAGTATTCCATGGTGTATATATACCACATTTTCCTTATCCTGTCATCTGTCGATGGACATTTAGGTTAGTTCCATATCTTGGCTATTGTAAATAGAGCTGCGATGAACATGGGAGTGCAGGTATCCCTTAGGCATGATGATTTCCATTACTTTGGGTATACATCTAGAAGTGGTATTGCTCGATCATATGGTAGTTCTATCTGTAGTTGTTTGAGAAAGCTCCATACTGTTTTCCATACTGGGTATTCTAATTTACAGTCCCACCAACAGTGTAGGAGTGTTCCCCTCTCTCCATATCCTCGCCAGCATGTGTTATTCTCTGTCTTTTTGATCTATTCAATTGTTGAGAGTTTAGTTGCTGAAAAAAGTGTACTGCCTTTAATAAAAAACAATATTATCCCTGCTTTGAAGATAACCATTTTATGGTATATGTGCCCGATGCAGTATTTTGTAGAGTGTAGTAGGAATTTAATAAATGCTGGAATACTCTTAGTAAATAGAGAAATGTAGTCTTTAAAAGCCTAGTGCTATAATAGGATGTTTTAGAGTCACTTATACATTTTAAACTTATTAATGTACTCAGCAATAAAAAATCAAAATTGACTCAATATTTTCACAGTTCATTAATTAGAGAGCCCATGCTTCCATGTCTGGAAGTAAACAGCGTGTTTAGGATTCTGATATTCTTTGTTTGCACCTATCCAGAGACTCCCATATTAGGATGCCTCTATGTTCACATCTCTATTTTGCAGTACAGATTTCCAGGCTGAACCAATTCCCTACTTCTCTCCTGCGAACCACAATGTTATTTTAAAAATTGAAAATTTTTGCAATTTTAAATAGAAATAAATTTTCTGCCAAATATTTTTAGATCTAAAAGCATTAGAATATCTGCTTTGACCACTTCAGGTCTTCTTTACAGAACCTTATCAGGTTCACAGTTGGTCCCAAAGAGCTTTCTGAATTTTCTTTATCCATTGCAAGCCACCAAAGTGATATTTTAAGGCTACTTTGAGACATGGGGAAAAAAATTATTGTCTAATGAAATCAAAGCATTAGCAAAATCAATGCCTGATAAGAGTGAATATAGTACTTTATGATAGGGATTAGGAGTTTGGTTTACAAACTGGAAAAAACCAACACCATGATTTTTAAAAAGTTAGTAGCCTACTACTACTGCCTTTCAGAGAGTTGGTTAGTGATGTGCGTTAGAAATTCAAACTGGTTGAGCAGTTTTATTGTACCAAAACTGGCCTGGAAACTAAACAGAATATATAGTTCAGAGAAGGACATTATTAGCTAACCAGCAGTGTGCAGTAAAGTTGATGACTGTGAGCAACAAGGAGACAAGAACGGATCTGTGTTTTGTGAAATAATAATTAGCACATGGTTTACTGCAAAAATAAAATATGAAACAACAAACAGAAAACAACTAACCAAACCAAACATAACATGTGGAGCTCTGAAAGTAGTAACTAAACTTAGGTAGCTGTGGGGATTTAGGCTGGCAGATATAATTGGAGAGGTATGAGGTAAGTGAATAATTTTTTTATTAATATATTTGTGTGTTGTTTCCCTATCACTTGACTCAAATTGTCAAAAAAGTGTTTTTAGTGACAGCAAAAGTTAGACCTAGAAAGAAATTCTGTGAAAGAAATTATATTCAATTGGCTGGACTATTTTTTGCACAAAACTAATGAGAGAAATGTGCAGATTGTATCAAAGCAATAGGATTGAGATTTGGCTAAAGCCTCGAGAAAAATTTTAACGATCATACTGATATTAATAGAGATTGTTTTAATTGCCACTCTGAAAATGAATGGATAAGATATGTATAATCATGTTTTAGAACACTTTTATTATCCTAGAGACTACATCATTTTCAAAATCATTCAGTGTCAAAGAAGTGGTACCAGGTATAAAGAAAATTGGTCTAGTAAATATTTCTAAGAAATGCATAAAATAGATAGAATCCCATTTAGCAAATTGTGAAATGTATCAGCTGTAACAGAGGAATATATTTAAGATTTCTAAATCCTAAGTAATAAGATGAATACCCATTTGCTCACCATCTGACTTAAGAAATAGAAAATAACCCATACTTATGAAGCCTTTTGCCCCCGCCAATCACATCTCTTTCTACAGATGTAACCGCTACTATAACTTTTTCTCTAGTTTTTCTTTATAGTTATACCACATATGTATCTATCCTTAAGCAGTAAATTATTTAGTTGTCATTATTTTAAGCTGTATGTAAATGTAATTATAACTATGTATTTGTTTGCAGCTTGCTGTTTTTACACAATTAATTTTTTAATTATTATCATCCATGTTGATGCATGTAGCTGTAGTTATTCACTTTTCCTGCTGTATACTCCACTATTGTATACATATACCACAATTTGACTTATCCATTCTAATGTAGATGGATATTTAGGTTGTTTCCAGTTCTTAGTATTATAAACAGTGTAATTATGAACATGTTTGTACATATCCTCTGTTACACATGTGCAAGAATTTTACTGGGATACCTAGAAGTAGAATTAGTGGGTTAAAGTTGGATAGTCACTCTTACTGGGTCATGCCAAACTATTTTCCAAAGTGAGCTTATGAATATTCTCATTACACTACATCCTCACCAACATTGTGTCAAGCTCTAAGAATACTAACACGACACCTCTGCCTTTCTATGTGGTTATTTCTATTGTGTGCAGGTGATAGATTGGCTTCAGACCAAATAAATTCTCTTCACATGTATATAGCTCCAAGAATTCCTGTTTCACAACTGACAATAGTAATGTCAAAGAACTGATAAGTCAGGGGAAAAAATTGTTTGTGTAAAGTGAGATTCTAAATATATGAGGAAAATATTTGTCACATTTAGTAGCCAAGTTATATATGTGTGTGTGTGTGTGTATACATACACACACACACACACACACACACACACACACATACAGTTTTATATGGCACAAACTTTGTAATCTCTATCAGGCCTAAGAGGTCTAATCTATAAGAAGTATTTCATTTATTGAAGTAGGTCAATTCTTTATTAAAAAAAAATAAACAGTATTTAAAGTCAACATTTTTTTCTCTAGAAAATATGTTAAGCCCACAACTTATTGTTTGTAACAGTAAAATTGTAACTTTGGTATCTTCAAAAAAGTACTATCAACCCTTCAGAAAGAGTTGCTTTATCTTCTTTATTCCCATCACAACTACTTAGTCTTGGTCTACTTCATTAGCTTGCTCTCACTCTCTCTGTCAGACTCTCAAAAGTAGAGTAGATTCCTATCACTTCATATTCAGACTCTTCTACCTTGTTTCCTTTTTCCATAAACAATTCTTATTACGCCTAATTTTCTACTCCTCTTTGAGGAGTAATAGAAGTAATAGAACAGCATGGAGTAATAGAAGAGGGCCTCGGAGCCACAGACACAGTCTCCTGTCCCATTCTGCCACTTACTAGTTGAGTTGTCTTAGGCAAGTCACTTAATTTCATTGAATCTTAATTTCCACACCTACCAACTTCTAAGGGTTGTGAGATTTATTGATATTTAGATAAAATGTATCTAGTTCAGTGCCTCATATTTAATAACTTCTGTTTCTGAGGTAAGCAATATACTATGAACTTTACCCATATTCACTTTAATTTTTAAAAAATCCTGCAAAAGTTCAGTTAAGGAAGCTGAGACTCTGGATGGTTAAATTGCCCAAGGTTTCACAGCTTTGTAAAGGATTGAGCCTGTAATTCAGTTCTAGCTATGCACTGGCCATAAAAGACTATCTGTGCTCTGCTTTTACCATGCGGCAGCTATCTCTGTTCTCTGAATTTCTTTTTAAAACTCTGACACAAAACTTTCATATTGTCATTTTGTAGCTATTTCACACAAATAGTTCTGGCTGCCCTCTTAGGGTGTCACTCTTAGAAGGCACATGCCTTACCATATTTTATTTCTCACAGCCCCAACAGAATATTGTACACACATACAGTATTCAATAAATATTTGATTTATATAGTACTACCTCAAATTTAGTTTCACCATTGTTTTAAACCTTTTATATTCTTTTTTTATAGCTCATTTCAGCAGCCACGTGGCACTCCCCATTTGGATGAAGGTGAATATTGGTCCAACAGGCCAGCCTCTTGTAAGGGCAAATCCCACCGACCCATCTTTGAGAACAGCATGGACAAGATGTACAGGAACTTGTACAAAAAGGCCTGTAGTTCTGTTTCCCATACACAGGAAAGCTTCTGAGATCATCCACGATAAACTGCGTGTCTGTGTCAACTTCTCAATGAAAGCATTTGATGTGATCAATATCTGTATTCCTTTTTTTTTAAACAGGTGGTTCTAATTGAGTACAGTAGTTACACTTGAATAAGTTCATTACTTCAAATGGTTAATTTTCATAGGAAAACCTTTATTATTATTATTATTATTATTATTATTATTACAGAAGAGTGTGCTGTGTTTCAGTTGTCAAAGCTCTGCAACACAATCACAACTTCCAGTCTGTGACAAGGATATTCTGTCATATATATCTCAGATCACCATACAAATCCAAGAATAGCTTTTCTCTATAAATTTTCTTCTATTTTAATCACCTTGTAATTCTCTTTTCACCTGCTTGACTTAGCTTTTCTGGGTAAGATTTAAAAAATATTAATTCCCTTCAGGAGCTGGGGACCAGACACCCCCCTCCCAGAACCAGGCACACTGCGCCAGCGCCTTGGGGCCCACTCAAGGACCCAAGGCATGGATCCAGGAACCAGACCTGCTTCCCAGAACCAGGCACACCACACCTGGGGCCCCGGGTCATAGAGAAGGGGACCAGACCCCCCTAACCCCGCTCACAACCAGGCTCACCGCCAGTGCCTCAGGGCCCTGCCCAGGGGCCTGGGGTATGGAGTCAGGGACCAGACCACCCTCCCATAACCAGGCACACCATACCACTGCTTCAGGGCCTGCCCAGCGTCCCAAGGCATGGAGAAGGAGACCGGACCTCCCTCCCACATCCAGGCACACCATTCCAGCACCTCGGGGCTCACTCAGGGACCCAAGCCATTGAGCCTGGGACCAGACACTCCCCACAACCAGGCACACTGCCAGCGCCAAGGAGCATGCCAAAAACATCACCTCCATATGGGTGGCACCGCACAGCCAACACAATAACCATGGCCACTTCGAAAGTGCTAGATGCCACAACCACCATGCAGATGGTCTGCCAGCCACTGGAGTACATTCACACAAGGAGAGTCACCAGCAGAGATAAAGAAAAGAAGAGGATGTCTCTCTCCATAAAGCCATTTCAGAGTGACAGAAAAAGCATCTGCTCTATGATAAGACCTGATCACACCTCTCAGCATTGGACAGATCATCTAGGCAACAGACCAACAGAGTAACCATTATTCTTTCAGAAGGAGAGAAGAAATCTAGGGTAATTAGAGGGGGGAGGGGGGAGGGAGAAGGGGATGGGGAGAGATTAGACAAGGGGCATAAAGAATAATTACAATTTGTAACAATATATATGCTAGTAATATTGATTGATCAACATATCTCAATGTTGAACCCAAAAAATATGTATAATCAATTTTGATTCAATAAAAATTTTTAAAAAATTAAAAACAGAATAAATATTAACTCCCTTAAAAAGATATACAGAAATGAATTTCCCAAGAATTTAAATCCTGTTTTAACTAATATTTTCTACTTTTTTCTTACTTAGAAAAGGCCATTTATATTTCTTATAATAAATAGCTTTTTTAAAAAGTTTATATAAGCATTCACTCCCCCTTTTTTGGAAGGGCTATCTAAGTTACCTAAAATGAATAAGTAACAGTTAACTAGAAATAGCAATGTCTGTGTATGATCCAAAGTGTGAATAACTAATTTTTTTTTTCTTTTGTGATTGGCTAGTACAGGGAACCAAACCCTTGACTTTGGTGTAACAAGGCCGTGCTCTAACCAACTGAGCTAACTGGCCAGCCAGAATAACTAATTTTTGAAGATAGAATTCTTTGCCTGATTTTTTTCCTAGGGCCAGCCATTGCTTTGGATGTGACCAGAATCAGAAAAGAGCCTTTGTTAGTAAGCTTGTAGAAACTTGAAAATAATAAGAGAATTATATTGTAATTTAGACTCTGGAATTTTCATAATTATCGTATAGCCTAAGAAGGTAGTATCCTCACTTTAAAGGACACTTGGAACAACAAAGGGAGCAAATATTTTAGCAGAATGCTTTTGATTGATAAAATAAGTTCCCCCTTCTTCACCCCAACACACACCTGAAGATATAAAGAAATCAGTTACCTCGTACTTATTTTAGAGTGAGGAGAGGGAAAGCAGAGAGAAGGAAATAAGTGAACTTAGTTTACAAGCTTGAAGAGAGGACAAGATAATGTTTTCTCATTGAGTCCATCTTTGTTTAATTCCACAGTTACATTTTTTTAAAAAGAAAAAAATTCTACTTGAAATCCATTTAAATTGAAATTAAAGTGTGAAATTGGTTGACTTATTTTTGTTAGGAGAAAATATATAATACTAGTTATCTAATAATAGACATTTTTAACACCATATTAAGTGTTTTAGTATGACAATCTGTGCTATATCAGAAAGGGCATCAGATATAGGGGCCAGGAGTTCTAGGCCTCTGTCCCATTACTGCCATTTTCTAGCTGAATCTCTTTAATTCTCTGGGCCTTAGTTTCCTCAGTTATCAAATAAAGAGAACATAGTAGATCCCAAAACATGTTTTTTGAACTGGGATCACTATTCTAGGAGATGTTTGTAGTAATGTAGATATAAGTATCTCATTGGTCATGTAAGTTTAGGAAAATCTGTTTACTACACACACACCCACATGTACGTACCTTAGAGTCATAGGTAGGATGACAGGAGTGAAAAGAAATGTTGTTAATGCTGGGACAGCACTTGCAAACTGGGACTGTATCTGGCAAACCAGGACATATAGTAACCATAGTCATGGTGAATATTAGCATTCAAGGTTTTAAGAAATCCTGGTATAAATCTGTTTGCTCTAGCATATAGTAGAGAGTCTGGTGTATAATTGATGCCTCTTAAATATTTATTGAATTAACCCAGAACTTCCTAGTCTAAATTGAGCATGTAAATTGTTATTATGGCCACCACCACACTCTCCTCCAGTTCACCACACTCCCCCACCCCAAATGCCATCCTCATGTACATGTGGACACATACTGTGGAAACGCTGGATTACATGAACTCTGAGTTACCCTCTGGCTCAGGTTATATGATGTTTTTCACAATAAGCTTTGGAAGGTCAACATTGAATAATGCTTTTTTAAAATTATATTCTCAGTGGAAATTAGTGTAAAAAGTTGCTGTTTGATGAAAAGAACAAATATGACATTCAAAAAAATATTTTACTGTCACAGAAAATCTTTTGAGTGAATAAGTACCACAAAAATTACTTATTGCACCTATATCTTCCATTGGCTATAACAAAGTCTACAAAAAGCAGGGCTCAAATGGGAACTTCAGAAACTGATATTCTGAAAGACATTTTCTTGTGAATTTGACATCTCTATGAAGGATGGGGGCAAATTTCCAGATATTTACCATCTTTGCTAATTGTCTTATTATCTTCCATTCCCTAGGGGAAGGAGTGTTCTTTGTTGCTCTAACTATTACTGTGAGTTCTTTCATTTTATTGTCTTTGAAGGGTATACCTTTAAGTACTAATATTGTCTATTCTCATTTATAGAGGCAGTTGTTTATTCTCTTAACCTTTTTTATATATTTCCCACAAATCTAGTTATAATTATGAGACTTTATATGAAAGATAAGCAGGCTTTTCTTCTTCTCTTTAATGTTTGGTTTTTTCCTGGGAATTTTTAGGAAAGAAAATGTCAAATTCAACAAAGATGTAAGCATGAATGAATGGACAGAAAGTCCTCTCTGGTACTACTATTAGTTATATAACCTTGTTTAAGTCATTTATCCTATAAGGTGATGAAGGGTTTAACTTAGAATGATTCTTTAACATTTCAATATTTCTATAATTGTGTAATTGATTAACATCAATAATCAGTGTCTTAGTTTGTTTTCTGTTACTGTAACAGAATACCAGAGACTGGGTATTTTAAAGAAAAGAGTTTTATTTCTTACAGTTCGGGAGGCTGGAAGTCAAAGATTGGGCGGCTATATCTGATCCGCTTTTGATGAGGGCGAGAAATATGTGCTGAGAGCCCAACTGGCTTTTATCTCTCCTGTGATAACCTGTTAATCCATTAATCCATGAATGGAGTAATCCATTCATGAGGGTGAGCCCTCAATGACCTAATCACTTCTTAAAGACTCCACTTCTTAATACTGTTATGTTGGGAATTAAGTTTCATCGTGATCTTCAGAGGGCACAAACATTCAAACCATAGCAATCATAAAGTCCTAGACAGCACAGTTGTGTTGTGACTTCAAAGATTAAGACTGTGATTAAAAATATGGAGCAAATAGAGAATTCTCACTGTTGTGTTTATTTATTAGTAATAGCTTTATTGAGTTATAATTCACCCTTTAAAAATATAAAATTAAGTGGTTTTTACTATATCCACAGAGTTGTACAACAATAACCACTAGCTAATTATAGAATATTTTATCATTCCAGAAAAAATCCTATACCCATTCGCAGTCATTTCCCACTACCTTCTCCTCTCAACCCCCTGGAAACCACTAGTCTGCTTTCTATCTGTATGCCAATTTTGGACTTTTCATATAAATGGAATTATGCAATATGTGACCTATCGTGTCAGCATCTTTTACTTAGCATACATTTTTAGGGTTCATCCATGTTGTTACACATATCAAAATTTTGTTTATTTTTATTACTAAATCTATTGTATGAATATACCAAATTTTGTTTATCTAGTCAATCGATGGACATTTGTGTTCTTTCCCCTTCTGGGGCATTATGAAATGCTGCTATGAACATTCATGTGCAAGTTTTTTGTGTGGACATATGGTTTCCCTTCTCTTGAGTATACACCTAGGAGTTGAGTATCTGGGTCATATGGAAACTCTATGTTTAACATTTTGAGGAGCTACCAAACTATTTTCCAAAGTGACTGCACTGTTTTATACTTATCGTGTTCATTTTTATCTTAGAATCTTAGGCTAGTTACACATTGAAAACTGTGTTAAAAGTAGAGGATATAAAATTTTAAAACATATCTTTAGAAGTATGAAGAGTCTGTTGAGAGAAACAACAGTACATTTAAACATTTGCGGTGGTTTGGTGACTTCTGTGATATGAAAATGCAAAAACAAGAAGGATAAGTTTCTTCTAGCTCGATGAAACAGAACATGCAAAGGCATGAAAATGGGAGGGACCATAATTGTTCAGGTAACTCCACGTGGTTGTAACTAGAGTTGGTGTGCATGGTTGCAAATGCTATGGTAAAATATGATGAGTGCAATAAGAGAACGACAGAGAATGACAGACCTAGAGCAGCATTAGAAGAGGTGACCTTTGAGCTGGACATTGAAAGATGGGAAGGACTTTGGAGAGTAGGAAATCAAGATGAAATAAACTAAATATTGATCAGGTTTTATGAGGGTAGTGGTGAGGTCAAGGAAAATACCAGTAGTCAGATAAAGAGCTAGAACTTGGGAGAACTCAATAATAGAAAATGGATTTTGAAGTCAGATAAAAATAAATGAAAGCTCTTTGTTGTTTTTATCCTGCTTTGTGTGTGACCACACTAGGCACCCTGAGAGTGGACCTCAAGCAACTGCACACTTTGCTTATTAATGAGGCTGTGGTGGTATATAGTTTGAGGGTCACCCTTTAAAAAATTGAGAAAGAAATTCTCTGCCTATTCTTAAGATTTTCTAATTAGCTGGAGATTCATGTACAAAATGAAGAGGTAACAGAGGAAACCCAACTTTTTTGTAATTGAGTTATCATGCATTTATTATTTATCTCTGAATGATGTACCTTGAGTTTAATTCTATAAAGTTCCATCGGATAACCAGTACATGTGACTCTTCATCCATTCGACAAATATTATTTAAGGTCTTCTGTATTCCAGGAAATCTGCAAAGCCCTGGGTGATAACCCAAAGATAAACAAAAACATAGTTCTTGCACCAAGTTTGTGTATGTGGGGTGTGATGCAGAGACTGACATTTACTTACAAGAGGGATGATAATTAAAATTAGTTGATATTCTGTCTAGCTGTCTTGGATAGCATAAGCCTTAGAAAATCACTTGCTAGGGTTTGTAAAGTAGGATGGAAATAACCCAACACAGAGTAGATATGAGCTGATATACTGCCACACCAACTTTGTTCTATAAAGGTTAATAAAGTTACTTAACTTTACTGTTGTTACCAAAAATAACCATGATTTTGATGTAAAAAAGTATTTTAGAAGATAATTGAGAGGGGAATGATATTAGCAAGATGGTAAAGTAGGAAATTCTGGCCCTTGACCTCCCACACAAACAATTTGACAGCTATTGCTATCCATGAAACAGCTCTGGAGGAGCTCTAGAGTCCTGCAGCAACACAGGGGAGGGTGAAAAATAACCACATAGAAAGGGTAGGAAGAATAGTTTTATGTTACCTTTACCATACCATCCCTCAGACTGGCGCAGCTCAGCACTGAGAGTTTCCCTCACAGGTTAAAAGGAGAACAAGTGAGTGTACAGCTTCCCCACACTTTTAGGACACTGCCCAAAGGACCCACTTTGGTTTCATCTCACTCAGATTGGTGGGGAGATGAGTATAGCTGACACATCTTGAGGCAGCAAGAACTATCAATATCAGCCATGTGGCAGATGCTTCCACAGCCTATGCTGGCCTGCTCTTCAGAGAATCCCAACAGCCTTCACCACTGATGACCTCAAAAACCCTTCTGGCTGCCATGAACCCCTCATGGCTTTTACCACATATGGACCCCTGGTTTTGACCTTCATGGACCCCAGCTTCCTAGACTATTCCCCTCAATACCACCAGAGCTGCTGCAGCCAGTGCCACTGTGGGCATTGACTGCATGAGTGTCTGCAACAGGCACTGACTCTACCACCAGCCCCAGTTTTAATCACCACATATGCCTGTAACCAAGTCTCATGGCTATGTGCATGCACACAGTGGCCCTGACTGTTGCTATAGTGCATGCAAGCATTGCTAACTTGCACTACTGCATGTATGTGCTCACCAAGCTCTCACCACTGCACACATGCTTGTTGCTGGTTCTTGCTGTTGCTGCCTTGTATGCACTACTGCACATGTGCCTGCCCATGGCCACCTCTTGCTGCTTCGCCAGTCCCTGCCATGGTCCTGGTTGTTGCTGCCACACACTCACTCTCCACTAGGCCACTCCCCACCATGTGTGCACCTATAGCTCTCCACTGCTGGCTCTAGCTTTGGCTGCAACATATGTGTGTGCCACCAACCCTGGCCCTTGTCTACACAGGTGCACTCACCATTGGACTCAGTCACTGCTAAGAATCCAACAATTGGCATCAAAGAACCTCCACAAAATTCACTGCTGAAGATCACATAGTTACCAGTGTTATGGACCCCAGCTGCCTGAGTTGTGCCATTGCTCTTATTCTCTCCCACACCTGAAGCCACAGAATGTTCCTGCAATTGGGACCCCAACCACCACTTCCCTGTGGAAGATGTTTTCTTACCAAAGATGGTCCACAAAGTGTGGAAGAGATGACTGCTTCTTCCAAGGTGCTACACCAGTGCTAGAATACAAAAAATATGAGAAATCAGAGAAACATGATATCACCAAAGGAACACAATAAACTTTCAGTACCTGACCCCAACTAAATAGATACCCATGAATTGATTACCTAGAAAAGAATCCAAAATGATTGTTCTAAATAAGCTCTGTGAGCCACTAGACAAAACATATAAACAATTTAATGAAATCTGGAAAAAACAGGAACAAAATGGGACGTTTGACAAATAGAGATATAAAACAAAATAACCAACAAATTTTGGAGCTGAAGAATACAATGACTATACTGAAAAATGCAATAGAGAGTTTCAACATCAGACTCAATCAAGCTGAATAAAGAACCAGTGAACACAAAGATGGTTCATTTGAAATTATCCAGTCAGAGAAGAAACAAGAATGAAAAAGAGTGAAGAAAGCAGACAGTATTTATGGAATACCATCAAGTGAAGCAGTATATGCATGATGGGAGTTTCTGAAGGAGAAGACAGAAAGGAGAGAAAAACTTATTTAAAGAAATAATAATTGAAAACTTATCAAATCTGAGGAGGGAATAGACATCCATATTCAAGACACCCATAAGACCCCAAACAGTCTGAATAGTAGGAGACATAAAATAGCCCACTTTGAATATGGATAGAACATTGAGACATACAGTAAAGAAAATGCTGATTTGAACAGCACTATAGACCAAATGGATGTAATAGATATACAGAACTTTCCACCTAAGAGTACCAGAATATACATTCTTATGAAGTGTACATGGAATGTTCTCTAAGATAGTTCACATGTTAGATCACAAAATGAGTCTTAACAAATTTTAGTAGTCTTAACAAATTTAAATACCACATAACTTCTCAGACAACAGTGAATGAAACTAGAAATCAAAAAATAGACTGAAACTAGAAATAAAACAGGAAAAATTCATGAGCATGTGGAAACTAAACAACAGACTCTTGAACAACCATTGGGTAAAAGAGGAAATCAAAAGAGAATTTTAAAAATGCCTTGAGACAAATGAAAATGAAAATACAAATTACCAAAATTTATTGGATGCAGCAAAAGCAGTACTAAGAGGAAATACTATAATGTTAAGTACCTACATTAAAAAAGAAGGAAGATCTCAAATAAACAACCTAACTATACAACTTAAGGAATGAGAAAAAGAAGTAAGCCCAAATTTAGTAGACGTAGTAGATATTAGAGCAGAAATGAAGTACAGGATAGAAAATCAATAGAAAAAAATCAATGAAACTAAGAGCTGGTCTTTGAAAAGATAAATTGACAAACTCTTAGCTAGAATAAGAAAAAGAAAGAGAAGACTCACATAATAAAATAAAAAATCAAGAGAAATTACAACAGATGTTGCAGAAATAAAGGATCATAAGGTACTGTTATGAGCAACTATATGACAATATGTTGGATAATCTAGAAGAAATGGATAAATTCCTAGAAACATATAACCTACCAAGACTGAATCAAAAAGAAACACCCTGAACAGACCAATAACCAAAAAGGAGATATAATCAAAGACACTATACAGAAAAGTAAACTACAGGCTAATATATCTGGAGAACATTGATGCATAAATCCTCAACAAAATACTAACGAACTAAATTTAACAGCACATTAAAAGGATTATACACCATGCCCAAGTGGTATTTATCCCTGGGATGCAAGGATGCTTCAATATATGAAAAGCAATCAGTGTGATATACCACATAAACAGAATGGAAGATAAACACATGATCATCTCAATAGATG
The DNA here is from genome assembly GCF_027409185.1 of Cynocephalus volans. Classification (NCBI taxonomy): domain Eukaryota; kingdom Metazoa; phylum Chordata; class Mammalia; order Dermoptera; family Cynocephalidae; genus Cynocephalus; species Cynocephalus volans. The sequence goes on along the minus strand of NC_084467.1, from coordinate 39,987,575 downwards.
CAAAAAAAGCATTTGAAAAAAATTAACATCCTTTCATGACAAACTCTAAATAAAACAGGTATACAAGGAACTTACTTCAACACAATAAAGGCCATATATGAAAAACCTACAGCTAACATCATCATCAACGAGGAAGACAGAAAAATATTCTCCTCTAAGATCCAGAGCAACGCAAAAGCACCCACTCTCTCCACTTCTATTTAACATAGTACTGTAAGTCCTAGCCAGAATAATCAGGTAAAATTTTAAAAGGCATCCAAATTAGAAAAAAGATGTAAAATTATACCTATTTGCAGATGACATGATCATATATATAGAAAACCATAAAAACTCTACCAAAAAACTGATGAAAATAATAAATTTAATCAAATTGCAGAATACAAAGCCAACATATAAAAATCAGTGTTGTTTCTATACACTAACAATGAGCTAGAGTCATGCATTGCTTAACAAGGGGGATACATTCTGAGGCATTAATCATAGGCAATATCCTTATGTGAACATCACAGAGTGTACATAAAAACAGTGGCATAAAAACAGACATATGGAACAACAGACCAAAAGTAAACCCTTGCATATATGGTCAATTAATCATCTAGGTGCCAAGAATACAAAATGGGGAATGGATAGTCTCTTTGAGAAATGACACTGGGCAAACTGGATATCTAAATGCAAAGGAATGAAATTGGACCCTTATCTTATACCATACACAAAAATCAACTCAATGTGGACTAGAGACATAAGCATAAGACCTGAAATTATAAAACTCCTAGAAGAAAACATAAGGAAAAAGCTCCTTGAAATTAGTCTTGGCAATGATATTTTGGATGTGACACAGAAAGCACAGGCAACAAAAGTAAAAGTAAACAGGTGGGACTGTATCAAACTGAAAACCTGTTGCACGGCAAATAAAAGAACAAAATGAAAAAGCCAACCTTTGGAATGAGAAAAAATATTTGCAAACCATATGTCATATAAGGGGTTAATATCCCAAATATATAAAGAACTCATACAACTCAATACCAAAATTAGAAATCACCCAATTAACAAATTTGCAAAGGACCTAAATAGACACTTCTCAAGAGAAGAAACCCAAATTGCCAACAGGAATATGAAAAGATGCTCAACGTTTTTAATTATCAGGGAAATACAAATTAAAATCACACTGAGATATCAGTTCACAATTATTAAAATGGCTATTACAAAAAAGGTAAAAGATAAGTTGAGTAAGGATGTGGAGAAAAAGGAACCCTTGTACACTTTGATGGGAATGTAAATTATAACCATTATGGAAATCAGTACAAAAGTTTCTCAAAAAATTAAAAATAAAACTACCATATGATCCAGCAATCCGCCTTCTGAGTAGATATGCAAAGGAATTGAAATCAGGATCACAAAGAGATATATTCACTCCCATGTTCATTGTAGCATAATTAACAATAGCCAAGATATGGACTCAACCCAACTGTTTATTAGTGGTTGAATGGATAAAGAAAAAATGGTATTTATGTACAATGGAATACTATCCAGCCTTAAAAAAGGAGATCCTGCCATTTGTGACCATATGGATGGAGCTGGAGGACATTATGCTAAGTGAAATACGCAAGACACAAAGAAAAATACTGTATAATTTCATTTACATGGATATCTAAAATAGTCAAATTTATTGAAGCAAAGAGTAGGATGGCGGTTGCCAGGGGCTGGAGGGGAGAGGGAAATGGGGTGGTATTGGTCAAAGTGTACAAAGTTTCAGCTATGTAAGATGAATAAGTTCTGGATGTCTAATGTGCAGCATGGTGGTTATAGTTAGTACACTGTGTTATACACATGATATTTGCTAAGAAGATAGATCTTAAATCTTAATACACACACACAAATGGTAACTATGTTGATATGTTAATTAGCTTGACTGACATGATCATTTTGTAGTGTATACATATATCAAAACATAAAGTTGTACACGTTAAATATATACAATTTTTATATGTCAGTGATATCTAAAAAAAAACTTTGTTTTTAAAAAAGCTGTTTAAAAAAAGATATTCAAGAAAGTGCATTTCTGCTATCTTTGTAGATGACCTTCATGAAAGTACTAGACGTGAGAGTTAGTGAAATAAATCAGGGTTTCTGAATTCAAGGACCTCACCCAGACTGATGGGACAGATAAGTAAACAATTACAATACAACATCTATGTATTGACTCATGTTTAGCATATTCTGTGTAGGCTCTTCTGGCACAGATGCATTGCTCCATTTTTGTATCCCCAGAACCACAAACTAGGCATATCTTTATTATAGCAGTTAACAAAATTAATCATCAGTGACTTTCTTATCTCTTTCTACTGACGGTGATGTCAGGCCTTGTTTACCTCTACATTCCATGGACCACCGTAGGTGTTCAGTCAATGTTTCTTGAATGAATGCACAAAAGAAAAATACATGGAGGGCCAGTAAAAGCAATGCAAATCCTAACTCTACCTGAATGTAAGAGATAAGTCATGACAGAAGTGTTACTATCAACCAGTCCATCTGTACTTTTAGGCAAGAGACAAAAATGGAAAAGATGAGAGAATAATCTTGGTTGTACCATGGTACTCAAGAAGAATGAAATAGTACATCAGTTTGGAGAGTTAATGTTTCTGTGTGAAATCATTTTTCAAAAGGATACTCTTAATTTTTTTTAAAGAAGAAAGTTTTATAATAAATGGTCTGCTTTTTTGTTTGTCTGTTACTTCGCTAACCGACTGAGATGCACAGAGCTCAGGTGATTAGGGACAGCTCCTAAACTGCTACTGCAGGAGATAAGTGTAGTGTTAGGCAATAGACTAAGGAAGCAATTGCCTGTAATTGTTTCTAACATCTTATATTCCAATGGAGTTTAAATCCCTTCTATGAAATGCAAAATTTCTTGGTTCCCAAGATGGGCCTTCAATATTATTTTCTTTCTCAATATCTTATCTTTTGTGTTTCACAATGCAGTTCATTTTTGAATGAAGCATTGAATAATTCTCTATCTTCTGGCTTTCAAATGTAATGAATCTATTCAATCTGGAAAGTATGGTTAAGTCTCTTAATTAAGAATTAGTATGTTAAGTAAGGTATTTGTGTGAATATTTAAGCAAAATTATCTCCATGAAATACAATTTTTTTAATACTAAGTTCTTAAATTTTATTATGTTGAATTTGTGTTGGGCAAACTAACACAAATGAGCCTAATGGAAGAGAATGTATTCTGCTCTAATTTTTATAGTATTTGAATGTCTATTTGCAGGGTTTTTAGGGAGTGGAAGGTGTTTTTTGGTTTGTTTTTTTTTACTCTGCATCCCACCTTAGTGTATTTTTTAAAGTTCTTAAACCAAGATAATTAAACAATTATTTATTAAGGACTGCCATCTGTACTTGGTGATTGACATAAATTATCTTGTTTAATTTTTATATGTCTGTGAACTAGGGGTAATATGTACAATTTCAGTTTTATAGACAAGGAAACTGAGAATCAAACTGCTGTTATTGGCCAGTGATAAACACAGCCAAAAATGGCAAAGCTTGGCCTTGAATCTAAACCAAACTGTACCTCTAAAATAGTTACGTAGTTAAAATCTCAACTTGTTCTAGTTCATATGTCTTTAAATGGTGGAGCTAGTGTCTCTTCAGAAGGAACCTCACTTGATTAAAATGAAAATTGAGCTCACATGAATGCATTAAAACTTAGGGCAAATTTCCAACATCTGAACACTAAAACTAAGTAGGGATCATCTCATGAAATAAGGAAGACATGGATGGAAACGTAACATCACCGAAGATTTATTTTAACTGACCCGAGAGTTCATGGAAACAGGAGTTGATGTGTGAGGTAGGTTCATGTAAATGACTTCTGATACACTTCCTGTGGAGCCCCAGTTATCCTATTTAGCTGAGTAATCACACGTTCAAGCATTATTACATCTCTGTTGCAGTAAAAGTTTAAAGATGTTTAGCCTTGGATTGAGTGTCTCCCCAAGTTTGTCCCCCACTGGGACAGTGTTAAGAGGGTGGGAAATATTATTATGGTAATTAAAAGGTGGGGCCTTAAAGAGGTTATTAGGTTGCAGAACCATTCCATAATAAATGGATTTAAAATGGTGGTCATGGGCATGGTTCTCTCTCTGCTTCCACCACCTTGCAATGTGAAACCCCTGGGTCACTCTTGCCACCACCAAGACCCTCACCAGATGTGTTCCCTGGACTTTGTACTTCCCAGCCTCAGAAACTGTAAGCAATAAATTTTGTTTTCTTTATAAATCACCCAGTTTCAGATATTTTGTTATGAGCAAGAGAAACAGGCTAATACAAATAGTTCAGAAAGAAAGTGGAAGAAAAGAAACCCTTCATGAAAGACAGTGTCTATGAACCATGTGTAATAGAACTGAGAATAAGTGTATCCTGTTAGAGGCTTCCATTTATCAATGATACTCATTCTTTGCTAATTTACTGGAATTTTTTAAAAGAAAAATTAGTAATATATGCAAACAATATATTACTAATATATATGTCATGTATATTAGTATATATATGTGTACGTGCACACACACCCACACACATAATTTTTCAGTGCTATACGAGGGTACCTCCAAAAAGTTCACAGAAAGGTTTGTATTATCTTTTTATTCTATTTTTCCATGAACTTTTTGAAGTACCCCCGCATGTTTGTGCGTGTGTGTGTGTGTGTGTGTGTGTGTGTGTGTGTGTGTGTGTGTGTATTTCTGTTACCAGGGGATTGACGGCAACATTGCATAGTAGAAAAAACAGTTTCTTCCAACTTTTGTGAAATTTATTTTTGTCTACTTGTAAAATAGGTTATTAATAAATATTACCCTTCATTCTTCAGGAAAATATTAGGATTAAATGGGAAGATATATATTCTTTGATGTATTTTTTAAGCACTCTCATAATACCTTGCTTTCATGAATGATCTAGGAAAGGAAATTTGCAGTTTGAAAAATATTTCATCTGGCACTATAGCAATACTGCTGGTTTTAGAGTTGAATGGATACTAGTTTGCTTATTTGTTTGTTTCTGAATTTGTCACCTTTGTGTTATTTAACCTTTATGAGCTTATTTTCTCACTTGTAAAATGGAAGATACTTTCATAGGGTTGTTGTGATCATTTAAAGAGTTAGTGTACTTGGAGCACCTATTACAATGCAAGATGCTCAAGAAAGGATAACTGTAATTGTAAAATTTCCAAATCAGTAGAGGTAGTAGTACGAAAGATCTTGAGAAAAGATACCTGATTAGAGAAAAAAAGTGGATATGAGCTATGTGAATAAGTGTAGAAAAATGTTCAAAATTATTTCAAGAGATGAGACCAAAGTATTCAGTTTTCTGGTATGGCTCTTAAATTTACTAGTATTATAATTTATGCAGATTGGGTAATGTAATGAGAAGAGCAATATATAACTGAGTTTGAAATTTGTACTGTAGTAATACCTGGAGATTTCAAATCTTAATTTTATTAGGGATAAAATGGGAATGATATTTACCTAGGGTGGGTACTATGAAGAAAATATGAGGTTAAAGATGCATTATACCTGACAAATAGTAGATGCTAAAAAATGATTTAGTACTTTTTTCCTGTTATTAGTTTCATTGTTTTGTGCACAAATCCACCCAGGCATAGACAGCTGCCTTAGCATCATTATTTCTGGGTTGGTTTTTTTTTTTTAATTTTGTTAGCCTTGTATACTTGTGCACTTTGGCAGAGAGTTGCTATGAAGGTTTTACAAGTGAGATTAAACACATCACTTCAGTTTTTGAAAACACGGTCCATTTCAATTTTGTATGTGATTTCTCATTAGTTAAGGTATTATTTGCGAAAAGAAAAATAAATTTAGTTTGAGAGTATGTACTGTAAAACCACTTTTGATCCCAGGAAGTTTATTTTATCTGCTTATTTTGGATTTAAAACAATTATGTTTTGTAAAATTAACCATATTCTTCAGACTTGGAGGATGTTAGAAGTAGAAGTTAGAGTTAATCACCCTAGTTCAACAGAAGTGACCCTATGTCAGTTCAGCCAGATGAATATTTCTATAGTTCTTAGGAAATTTTAATGAATGTGACTGAACAGTCACCTTTTTCAGAAGAGTATAAGAGGCATGTGTGTGTACATGCACATGCACACACCTTTTTTTAAGTAGACTCATCTCAGTTTTATCAATTCTTTAGAAGTTTTGAATTAAAAACCTTAATTACAGATTTTTCCCTTTAGACATCTCAGTCTAAGAAATATCCTCTATATTTATATATTTTTGGACGTTGTTGACTAACATATGAGCATTATATTTTAGCTATTGCCTCTTGCTACATATGAAATACTGCCCAGGAAAATAGCCTAGTGGTTATATACATGGTCTCTATAGTCATACTGCTAGATTCAAATCCCAGTTCAACCACTTAACAACCCTATGACCTTAGACAAATTATTTCATTTTAGTTTGCTTATCTGTAAAATGAAGATATGGCCAATCCCATGGGGTCATTATTAAGATTAAATTAGATAACAATTGTTAAGTGCTTTAAATAATGTTTAGCACATGGTAAGAGCTCTATAAATGATATTATTTATTATTATTATTATATAGCTTAGTGATTATCTATTGGACTCATTTGAAACATTTATCTTCTGAAACAATTACATAGTATAGATCTCTTTTTTCTGTTTTTAATAATATTTTGTTATTAAATAAAAAGTTATATTTAAAAGGAATCTATCACTCTATTTAGCAAGGACATGTTAAAAATATTTTTAATTTTCTTAAAGGATAGAAAAATTTTGCTGTTCTAATTCTCCTCTGTGGCCCAGCAGTTGTTCACATGTGATATATTCCTACAACTCTGTTGCATAAAGAATGTGTTTGGGCATAGAAGCAGTATAATTTGAAGAGGTTTTTGTTGATAATCTTAAACAAAAACTGTCAAAATCATTTCAATTCCATGGGAAACCCAGAGAGGAATTGTTTTTCCAAATGAGAGAAAAGATGGCAGCTTTTCAGTCAGGAAGTATTTTCAAGTGTTTATGTTGGGGAAATGGAAGAAAAAGAACATTTGACTGTTGTGAATTTTTACCTACCAAACATTTAAAGCCTTAGAAATTTCTACTAAATTTTTATGATAAATAATAGCTTGTATTTCATATTGCCTATCTCATTTTAAAACATGTTTACTTATCTCATTGTATCCCTCCATAATGTGTTTGTGAGCTAAGTAGAGCAAGGAATATAATTTACATTTTTTACAAATGAGAAAACCCAAGTTTGGGTTAAGTATCTCTTGTAGGTCACACTGGGAGTTTAAGTGGCCGAACTAGGACTTCACCCTAAATGTTAGTACACTTGTGCCTCGATATCTGTGGAGGACTGGCTCCAGGACCTGCTCAGATACCAAATTCTGGTGATACCAAAATCTGTGGATGCTCAAGTCCCCTATATAAAATGGCGTAGTATTCATCCTCCCATACACTTTAAATCATCTCTAGATTACTTATAATACCTAATACAATATAAATGCTATGTAAATAGTTTTAATACTGTATTTTTAAATTTGTATTATTTTTATTGTCGTATTGCATATGAGTCTATTTCTGTTGCTTATAACCAAATACCTGAAACTGGGTAATTTATAAAGAAATGAAATCTACTTCTTACAGTTCAGAGGCTGAGAAGTCTAAGGCCCAGGGAACACATCTGGTGAGGACCTTCTTCAGGGTGGGAACTGTCTGCAAGCTCCCATTATGACCAGGGTGTCACATGGAGAGAGAACAGGCTGAACAAGAGTGAGCTAATCTTCTCACTTGCCCTTCTTATAAAGCCATCAGAACTATGTCCGTTACTCCATAAATGGATTAATCCATTCACAAGGGCATGGTCCTCACAATCTAATCACCTCTTAAAGGCCCCACCTTTCAAATACCATAATTAGATTTCCCACCCTTTTAGCATTGTTACAATGGGGGTCAAACTTCAATGAGTTTTGGGGGGACATTCAATCCACAGCATATTGTTATTTTTTTTCTTATATTTTTGGTCCACAGCTAGTTGAATTCACAGGTGCAGAACCCATGGATATGGAATGCCAATGTATTTTCTCACAAATATCCTACAGAACTTTTCTCTACTATTGTTTGATTTTTCTTAGGTATTGAGTTTAATGTTGGATTTTAAGAGGTGATACTTGATTCTCAGTGATTGATCCATTTCTATATTGGAGGAAGCTTGTCTTCTGTTATTCAGAACTGTTTTGTATGTCTATGAATAGCTCCAAACACTTGCTTTCTCTGCTCCCACTCAGCCCTCACTGGCCAGTTTACCTACTTATTTACCTGCCTCTGTTATACTTCCTTTATTTGTGAAGAAAGATATCACACAAAAAATCCGCCTTTCATCTTTATCTTAAAGGATAATGTAAAAGTACGGCTGAGTCTGGAGCTCACAGACCCCTCAAGCCTGTTGTCCAGACTGGGTCAAAAACCCTTCACACGCAGGTCTATGAGCTAGGTAACTGGAAAAAAGGTCCTTGGAGCTGTAGGTGAAAAAGAGTGGTCTTTATTCAGTACACACACATATCTCAGAGCTACAAAGAGAAACTCAGAAACTCAACTGCTACAAGCAAAGTCCAAAGAAAAACTGAGCAGCTGCCAGCAAAGTAAACATGCTCTATTTTTAGACATGAGCTCTCTGCTGGCCAGCACTGCTTCACAAACTGAAGAACACACAATAGCAACAAAATAAAAGATACATGGGCATTCATGTGCACTAACTCCACACACACACACAATTTGTTCACAAAGTATGTGCTGCACCACCCCCAACCAGACTTGAGATGAGGGGTCTGACTAAATTACTCTATTTTCCCCACAATCCACCCCCTCGGGGTCCCTCTCTGTACAATCTACATGTTCAGAATCTTCCGCAATGTTCCCTTAGTGAGGATAAATGACCCTTACATTTATATAACCTATTGTCTGTTCAATATGCCTTAAGGCCTGTAGTTCTGTCCTTTTAACTATTAGCCACATATGTCCAGTTAGTTGTCATCATTGGTGTGATTTTCCATGGGAATCCTGTAGTCATACTGATGGGCAGTTCAGTGCATATTCAGGAGGCTGACACACCAATCATGTGACTCTGGTGCAGTGCTTGCAGTCAGAACACTATGGATGAAAAGACAGAAGGGTTATTGGTACCAATAGGGGAAGTTCATGCCCCTCTGGTAAGATACATGCCAGTTTGCCATCCTGAGAAAGGATGGTTGTAGAAAAAGGCATCTTACCTGGTTTACAATACCATACTTTATCTGTTAACACTGTTGGATTTGTAGGTTCTACATGTAACAGTATAGGGGAACTCATAGTTGGCCATAATGATAATACAAATGTGCCCTTTAGAGTAGAGTGCTTATCTGTTCCTGGCCATGTTACCTTTACTAGAGGAGGCCAGGTACTTGCCACCCAAGGTGAAACTTGCAAGCCTTCCTCTAATCCTTTCCCCCAAGGCCCTATTAGACCTACCCAGCATGTATGGGGGGCTTTTATTCTCCAAGGCCATTCCCATTGTATTGTCTGTCCCTGTTGCAAACAGGCTGGGACTGGTAAGAGAATATTTCCATTCTCGCAATATCCTGGCTTCAAAAGCTTATGTTTAGTAATGACTTTCAGCTATATAGGTGCTGCAGCCCTATGCAACAGAGCTTCCACTGGAGAGGGCCCACCCTTGCGGGGGTCTCTCATTTAGAATCCTGACTGTTGGCTATAACTGCCGTGTCCATCTAGATAGCTTTAGTCCCTTTTTTAAAAGACCATTGTACTGATCAATCATTCCTGCTACCTGGGGATGATATGGCACATGTAACTTCCACTGAATAGACAACTGGGAGGCCCACCTCAGAACCCCATGTCCAGTAAAGTGGGTTCTATTATCACTCTCTATGACTATATTCCGGCCATACATGGCAGTAAGGCTATTCAGTGCCTTCACAGTGTTTACCTGGTCTGGGGTCTTGCAAGGCCCTACAACAAGAACAACAGTAGCCATTTCAACAGCAGTAAAGATGTATACCTGAAATTCTCTGACTTTGGCAGTGGTCTGACAAAGTCCACTTACCATTGAGTCAGGGGCATCCTTCCTCGAGTTATTTGCTCATCTGTATGGGGCATCTGCCAGGGGTGTGGACTCTCTTGAGCACACACTGGACAAGCACGACAGGCATTCACTACATCTTCCCATTTTATAGGCAGGGCCCATCTTTGAGCTGCCATCCACATGGTTTTGCTGCCAGCATGCTATATTCATTGATATAACCACTGGGCTACATAGCAGCTGGGGCTCTCTCCAGCCATCTTAGCTTAGCCAAGGCATCGACTTCATCATTGCCTGGACTGGTTAAGGGGAAGTGTCCTGTGACATGGAAAAGAGTTACTTCTTTCTCATGTCCCAATTCCCATAACTCTTGTCACATGGCTTGCCCCAACAGAGGTCAGTGGCCTACCATCCACCATTGAGATTTTCTTTTTTTTTTTCCTTTTTTAAAAATTTATTTTGTTTAAAACACAAAGGCCAAAGAAGAACTCCATTAATAGAAGGATCTGCTTTTAGAGAAATCAGAAACCTAGTGGCTTCTAAAAAGCACTTAACTTTTTCACCAGTTAAAAGGAATAAAGCCAGTTAGAGGGAGGAGAGATGGTGGATTCTTATGGAAACTGCCGTATTGCGTGGATTTGATCAAATTTGGTTAGATAGTGGTAATATCCAATTGGAAGACTGCGTTGCTAGATTCAGCTTAAGGTAAAGCTTTCTAAAGGCCATTGTAGATTGAAAAACATTAATTTTGAAAAATAGATTAATATTTCAAGTCTCTTGAATGAGGACGGTCAGGACCCCTTTGCATGAATCAGGGAAGATTATTGAAGTTACATAAGTCAAATTCCCACCCTAGCCAAGCAGACAAATCAAGCCCTTTGAACTTTATTACTGTGATATCTCATAATGGAAATAACTTACTCTGAGAATCCCAGACTGTGTTAGTAATATTGTATAAGGATGGGAGGTCCTTAGTGCAGTTGTTCAATTTTTAACCCAGCAGTGAATGGGGGTCTTTTATGTTTTACTGGCTGTGCTTTGAAGAAGCATCCACAGAATTTCTCTAGAAGTTTTAGAGATAATTTAAGAAACAGCAGTTGCTATTGACTGGCTGTTACTTATTTGTTCAAATATAATAATGCTATTAATGTTATTTTCTAACAACAGTTAATACACATCATGTGATTTAATTCTCAGTACAATTCTATAAGTTGGTTTTTCTCTCTTTACAGCTGATAAAACTTAGCCTCTAAAATGTTAAGTGACTTGCTCAAGGTCATACAGTTAACCCAGATAGAAAATACCAGAGTAAATCATACTCCAATTCTAGATCTCTCTACATTACCTCACACCTATCGCAGCTCTTTATCATACCACCAACAACAGCTTTAACTAGCTGAAATCTAAATATTGGAGAAAAATAATGGAAATATTTCTAATCAGAACAAACTGATTGAAAAAGAACTGGATTTTCTAGAACGATAAACAATGTCTTTCCTATAAGTCATACTGAACATTGGTCCCATCACTTTGTCTTACCATGTGGTATGATAACCTTGTACCTAGACAGAATGGCAATTTTATGGAGACATGGGAGTGGAAGGGTGGTGGGTTACTTGGTGTGGTTTTGACTAAACTTTATTAAAAGGCATTTTAAGTATGTTGGAGAACACAGATACATCAGCTTTGGCTGCTGAAACTAACACTGAAGACAACTGAAATTCAGATACTTTTTAGTCTAAGGGCCAAGACTCAAGAGAATGTTTTCTTTAGTCTCTGCTTTTAATAAAAAGCTTTTAATCAGTTTCAAACCGCAGTTAAGTCTTGGGTTTAAGTCAGTACATGCCATGAATGTGACATCAGAAATAGAAATCTGCTTCACTTCCCTTACTTAAATTCTTTTTTATGCAGCTGACCATACTGGGATCTGAACCCTAAGGCTGTACTCTAACCAACTGAACTAACTGGCCAACCCCCTTACTAACCAACTGAGCTAACCAGCCAGCCCCCTTTCTTAAGGACTTCTTAAGTAAAATACATAGCATGCCAGTGGAATTGAGTCAATGCAATTAGTCTAGCCTTTCTAACTAGTAGAAGCCTGTTTTAAATCTCTATTTTATGATGTCATCATAATGAGAAAGAACTTTTTTCTCCTTGTGTTTTTTGCTGTTGGTCTATTTTATTTCCAAATTCATCTATTCATTCATTCAATCAACAAGTATTTATGGAAAGCCTGTTATAAGGCTGGTTGGTTATCTCAGTTGGTCAGAATGTGGTGCTGATAACACCACCATTGATATTTTCAAGTAGAGATCCAACCTTTATAGCTGTCAGTACAGATGGTTAATGGCCCAGACTCATTTTTTATCACCATCCATACTGCTCTCAATTCAGCCCATTGACTGCTTTGTCCTGTGCCATTTTCATGTCACATAGTATCTGTTAAGAGCTGGACAGCAACAGCTATCCATGATGCTGAAGGTCCCATGCTAGAGCCATCTGCATACCAAGCTTGCTCTGTGCTAGGCCCCTGTCCCTCATGGAAAGGTGTAGCCTCCACCTCCATTGGTAATGGTTGTGCCAAAGTTTCCTCCACAACCTCTACTGGGCCTAGCACAGTTTGCAACTCTATGGACAGAAGACTCATTGACGCAGTGCTTCTTTTTTCTATATATGCTCCTCATTTAGACAAAGTGGGAGTCTGAGCTATGCCTGTTTTAGGGTTGGTTACCCATGTGCGCAGCCAATCTGTTATGGGGTATGTCATCCTTACTAGGACTTTTGCAGATCCTGTGATAGCTTCAGTGCCCATCAAGGCAGAATACACAGCTGTTGGCTGTTTTTCTATTAGAGAATAATGCACTTCAGCGCCCTTCCAGAGCTGAGACCAGAAGCCTACAGGTGTTCGGAATCAGTCTTGTCTCTGCCACAAACCCCATCCTAACCCCTCCCGGGTTATATGTACATCTAACTCAAAAGGCTTAGTGGGATCAGCTGCTTGTAAAGCCTGTATTTGCTGTATTGCCCTTTGTGTAGCTCGGTAAGCCTGTTCTACTTCCTTAGTCCAATCCCAGAGGGCTCCTTTCTTTGTTAATGTATACAGTGGGCATGCCATTTGGGCCATATGGGATACAAAAGCTCTCCAATTCCCCAAAAGTCCCAAATATGTCTGTAGCTGAACTACAGTTGTGGGTCGAGGGTATGCCTGTATCTTACGTATGATAGCTTCTGGGATGACTTTCATCTTACCCAACCAGACCACTCCTAGAAATTTGACTGACAGCCCAGTTCCTTGCACTTTAGCTGTGATCACGGCCCACCCACATTGTTCCAAATGACTTAGCAGCATTGGAGCTGCCTGGGTTAAATCTGCAAGAGAATCAGAGGTTAGTAACACATCATCAATGTAGTGAAACATTGTAACCGTGCTGGGCCTAGTCCACTTGGCTGGGTCCCCAGCCACCAAACCATAACAGATGGTTGGGCAATGCAGATAACCTTGCGGCATTACTTGAAACGTCCTCTGTCTTTCTTCCCAGGGCTATCAGCCAAGATTGGAATAGAGGTAAAAGCATTTGCAAGGTCCAATACATAATGATAAGTTCCCAGCTGAGTCCTCAGCTGATCCATCAAGTTGTGAACTGAAGGCATAGCTGTATGCAAAGGAGGCACTATGTTTAGTTCTCAGTAGTCTACACTCATTCTCCAGGTACCATCAGGTTTCTTCACTGGCCATACTAGAGCATTAAATAGACTATGAGCCAGGTGAATAATGCCAACTTTCTCTAACTCCAATATAATGGAACTTATCTCTGCATGTCCTTCTGGTGGACAATACTGCTTTACATTAACTGCACATCTTGGCTTAGGTAACACCTGTGGGTCATGTTTAGCATATCCTCGTAACACAGGCTTCACTGTATTCACAGCTAAAACCCTCCAACTGTTGTTTGCAGGTTCAAACCAAAAAGTACATCCATACCCAAGATGTATTCAGCTACGGGAGATATATGTACAGTATATACACGAGGGGGTAATCTTCCTATGCCCAATGGCAATGACACAGCTTTAACCTCAGTAGTATGTCCTCCATAGCCATCTATATGAACTGTGGCCCCTGGAAACTTATCTGGATTTCCATATATCAGGCTACATTCTGCACTTGTATCCACCAATGCCAAAACATGCTGCACATTTGTCCTCAACCAATATATTGCCCATTCAACATGAGGCCTCCGGTCGTTGCCTACCCCCAAAAGATGAGCACCTTGGCCTGCTCCCTAGTCAAAATGGTACAGTTCATCTGCCTCCTCAGGAGCAACCAAAAAATCTTTTAAATCCACTGAGTGTACCTGTTTCTGGATGTTTAGTGAAATGCTGTTCAGGGCACAATTGTTGCCACTAGGCAAACTGGACTGCATTTGGCTGCCGGTCAATTTTCTTGCTATCAACCCCTGCTGCAAGCAAATCAAGCCACACTTGCTTATGGCTAGTCTTGCTTGGTCCCGTTGGGATAAAATCCTGAGCATTTCTTGGGGATTTAGTCTTAGCTACTTTTCAGACCACTTTTGCTTGTCTCCTATTCTCTACTTCACCCAAACTGGCTATCATGGTTGCTACCTCATGTATAGGAAGATCAATGTATGGGGCCAGAATGGCTATCAGTGACCCAAAGGACATTGACGGGGCATTTTGTAGCACTATTCTGCCTGTAAAATTTTCATCATCCAGGCCACGAGTGTTTACATTAAACATGGACTGCCACATCCCTAGCTCTCAAATAATTTGGACCAACTCAGCGTATATTTGCCATTTACTAACAATCTTGGGCAGTTCGCCAGCCTTTGCCCACATGGTTTGAGAAGCTGCAGTCAACCATCCCATTAAGGAGTGATTACCTGGCCCTTGTCCATATCTACAGCTATTCTGCAGTCACTGCCTCAGAGATGGGTGTATGGTAATGGAGGCCAATTTTTCCATCTCCTCACCAGAGCACATCACACTATCCACCCCTAGGTCCCATAACCGCAGCAGCCAAGCAGCCAGGAGCTCCCCCTGTTTCTGCCAAAACTGTCTCCCCAAGTGAACTAATTCAACCTGGGTATGTGGGACATAGGTGGTAAATTGGGTCACCTGTGGCTTGTCCACCAGTTGTCTGCCCAGTCCCATAGGCTGCTCATGTTTCACTTTCTGATGCAGGACAGTTCGTGCCAGGAGACACACAGTCTCCCCCACCTCAACACTGTGTTTGTCATCTTCCCTGGTGTGAGAGGCAGGAGTGGCCAGTCACTGCACATCATCCTCCAGGACAATCATCCTTACTTCCAACAACTCTGCTTTCTTCTTCAAATCTCCGTCACTTTGCAGCATAGTGAGCAGTAGCCAGGCTCTGGTCAGCAGAAAAGTGGCCACTGGGCACCACATGCTCAAGGATAGCCACATTTTCTCCCCCTCCACGGGGTTTTCTGCTGTACTGCCTGGTCTATGCTGCCTTGCAGTATAGTGAGCAGCAACCAGATCCTGGTCAACAGGAAAGCGTCCATAGGGCATAACATGTTCAAAAGTTTCCTACTTCTTCCAAGGGCTTTTGGCTCCTGTACCTGCTCAGAATCTTGCTGCTGACTATGCCAATTGTAGAGCTAGGGCTGGGTCTGGAGCTCACAGATTCCTCAAGCCTATTTTCCAGACTGGGTCACAACCCTTCACACACAGGTCTATGAGCTAGGTAACTGGAAAAAAAGGTCCTTGGAGCTGTAGGTGAAGAAACAGTAGTCTTTATTCAGCACACACACATCTCAGAGCTACGCAGTTCAAAGAGAAACTCAGAAACTCAACTGCTACCGGCAAAGTCCAAAGAAAAACTGAGCAGCTGCCAGCAAAATAAACATACTCTATTTTTAGATGCGAGCCCTTTGCCAGCCAGTGCTGCTTCACAAACTGAAGAACACACAATAGCAACAAACTAAAAGATACATGGGCGTGCATGCACACTAACTCCACCCACACACAACTTGTTTACAAACAATGTGCTGCCCCACCCCCACATGGACCTGAGGTGAGGGGGCCTGACTAAATTACTCTATTTTCCCCATAGATGATTTTATCAGAAGAGGAGAGGCAGGGCATCAGAGCTTGCATGGAGGGATGAAGAAGCACAGCATAATCAGTGAACTGAAAGAAGTTTAGTATGGTTAAATTATAAGAGTGTGTGGTGAAATTGGGGTCCAAGATGAGGTTAAAATGTATGTTGAAATCACATCAAGGCCTTTCTTTGTATGCCTTATATAGAATTTGAATTGTGTTCTCTTACCAAAAAAGTCTTTGCTCAAATAATGACATTTCATTCTTATAGTATCATTAAGCAGATATATCTGACATCCCCAAGGTCATATTAAAGCCAAGGGTAAGAGTTTGGTACTTTGTGTTTCTCCAGCCATTTTTCATGTCAGCATATTCATGGAGCACTTGTGCCTTGAACACTCCAGACGACATAAAAAATATGCTGGCTTCTTAAATGTTCTCACATAACATTCAATCTAGTTTAGCGGATGACAAAAATACTTGAAAAGACTACAGTAAGAGATAACATGAAGGAAACTGTATTTGCTGAGGAGTCAATGAGTAGTATGAGCTGAAAGAATGAAGAGAACCAAACCCTTTTGTCTGACAAGGTTTCATGAGTTCACAGGAGGGGCATGAGTTCAGTGTGAAGGATGGTTGGATTGGAATAGGTAGGAAAGCCAAAAAAAAGTATGTTAAGTGGGGAAAATTGAGCGGTGGTATAAAGGTGTGGAAACAAGAGATAATGAAGTGTGTTTGGGGCAGCAAGTTGAGCACTTGCCTGGAGCTGGAGTTTCATGTAGGGGAGCAATCACTAACATCAGTGAGTATTGACAATAAATAAATATGGCTTCTAAATGAAATGAAACCTTCAAAAGACTTTACAAGAAAAGTTACTGAATTTACTTTTGATCCACCTTAAAGATCTCACGAGAAACTCAAACCTCAGCTGAACTTTTAAAAGTAAATATTTTGCAGTATAAAAGTATTATATAAAAGTATTTCCTGGCATTAAGATACTTTCAAACACTGAGCTAATTGCCTGAGATTTTCCAGTTTAAACCCATGCTATTTAAATGCATTGGAAAGAACTTTAGATAGCTTTTTATGTTTGGTTTAAACTTTTTTTTTTCAAGGAAAAAAATAGAAAAGTATGGCCATTAGCTGTATGTGCACAAAAAACATTTCGTCACATCTACATTTTCTAGATGCCTGTGTTTTTAGTGGAGAGAAATTATCATTCATTGTTTGCTTATAGCCAATGAACATTAGGGATAATTCTTTCTTGTCGTGGACCAAGAAGGAAGCTGTATAGGTAAGGGCCACTATTACTAAGACATCAAAGATTAATACAAAAATATTTTCTTAACCCTTGACTTGGTGTTGTCAGCACCACGCTCTCCCAAGAGAGCCAAAAATATTTTCTGATAAAGTTAGAACCATTATTATTTTATATCAGTTTTTCTAGGTAAATGTTTAAGCTTTAATTGGACTTTTCCAATGTTTGTTATTTTCTGACTTTAGAAAACAGTATGCGTAAAAATTAGAAAATTCAAAGAAGTTGCTATATATAAAGTAAAAACCTTGAGATAACATGGTAATATTCTTGTATATTTTTTATTGCAATAATCTATGCATTTCTACAAAGTTTTCTTAAACAAATTTTTGTCCTACTACAGATGTTTTAATGTTAACACAGATACATTTCTTCTTTT
Organism: Cynocephalus volans; assembly: GCF_027409185.1. Taxonomy (NCBI): domain Eukaryota; kingdom Metazoa; phylum Chordata; class Mammalia; order Dermoptera; family Cynocephalidae; genus Cynocephalus; species Cynocephalus volans. The sequence goes on along the minus strand of NC_084467.1, from coordinate 39,969,685 downwards.
TTATAAATGTATTTCTTAATGGCTATCTAATACTGCACTGATATACTATAAAGTAATTTAACCATTCCTCCATTGTTGTTGGACATTGAGGTTGTTTCACACAATTTTCACTCAATTTAAGTTGTGTGTGTCTATTATACATTTAAACTGGAGAACAACATTTTTGCACCAAAGGTATGTTTATATAATCTACTTATACATTGTGCAACCAGAAAATGGATGACAGAAGGGTTGTTCTTCCTTCCTTATTTGTTTGTACCAGAGCCCTCTATTGTTTACATACATTTTAGCCTCAGTGCATCTTCAGAAGCTTTATTTGTCTCACTTACTTTTTTGGTTTGGATAAGGCTTAAATATAAAATCCATCTGTGAAGCATATTGTATATTCAGATTGAAGGCTTAAAACCCATTTTTAATTAAAACTTTATTCAGCACTCATGGTTCACTTTGTCCTGTTTTTATTATGAAACACTTCAGTCTTCTTCCTAAAACACATATGTCTTGAACATTTCAAGATGTTCCTTGTTGCTTATGCAGAACTAGTTTCTTTATGCTGTCAGCTCATTGCCATATGTTCCGGCTGTTCATTTTGCTTCCCTTTCTGGCATTTATGTAGGCAACATCTTGTATGCAGTGCAAGTTAGTTTTATTCTCTTCTCTTTTATAGAACTTGTCAGAAGGTAAAATAGCAAACTGGAAACACTGAGTAATACTCTGGCATGTTAGGTTGTACATGTTTATAAAGGAAGTAGCCTTTCTCAAATTTCTAATGTTTGTAAGATATGAAGAGAAAAGGTGTCCAGTGACACCTGAAATCTTGCTAGATACAAATAATTACAATTAAGATAATCTTAGTGTTATTTGGCAGCAACACACATTATAGAAATTATAATTCTTTAGTATTGATTATTGAACTATATGTGAAGATTAAGGAGGAGGGAGAAAACATAAAAATCAGATAATCCCAGCAACACACCATAATGTTTTCATCTGAATGTCTCTGCAGGATTCTCTACGCCATGCAAGTGGTTTTGAGATAAATTGTGTTATACCTCAAGTTAGGTTTAATCAGAAGTTAACTCACTTAAAAAAGTAGTAATGTTTAAGTGGAATCTGAATTGGAAAAGACAATAATATCAGCTTTGCCTTTAAAGAAAATTATTTGTCAAAATAGGTTTTATTTTCTCTGTAACATAAAGTCATAATGCAATAAAACCTCCTCTATGTGAACTCTAATGAGTAAGTTCTGTATATATGAATTTTTCAAATCGTTCTGTGCTACACTTCAATTTGTTCTTTTAACTATGTTGACGGGAGTACCTTCTAAATTTATCACATATTTTCTCACCTCCTTAAACATAGTGAATATATTTCACTTATTTTTTTTTCCAGCTTTATTGAGGTATAATTGACAAAAATTGCATGTATTTGAGGTGTACAATGTGATGTTTTGATATACATATACATTTGATGATTCTGGCTTGCCAATGTGAGCATCAGTTACTGTGTCAGCCAGTATAAATGCAGGGCTATTGAGGTAGGACAGAGCCATTTGTGCCGGAAGTGACTGCCTCCATGCTAGTATGTCTCCACTTTGTTTTGTTTTTAACATTTATATTTCTTTGGTGTTTGCCCTTCCCTTGCGGACAATTAGCAACTTTTATTTTAGAATTTCTTTTTTCCTCTTCAAATTTGCTGCTTATGATGTAGAGTAGGCTTGATGACTAGGTTACCAATTAATATAACTGTGTAAAATTGTATAAAACAAGAATGAAAATTTTCTGTGTCAGGGGCCTTTTAAATGTTGACATTGTGTCATAAACTTTGACTATTATGGGGATTTTTTTGGTTTGTTTCTTGTTCTGTCTAGGTGGATGGACTTACAACATCCAAAGAGTGTGTTAGTGTAAATGTTAACAATCTACCTCTCCAAATTCAATTTAATATGTAAGGATAAAATTAATTTGGTCTAATGCTCTAATTTTATATACATTTTAATATGAAAGAAGCATAAAATCATTTAGATTACATTTAATTTCTTTAAATGATGATTTACTTTATACTACATCTTCTACTCTCAGATAGATTAGAATGCTTATCTTTAACTATAGTATTATGCAACTTACGACACAAAATTTCTTATTACACCAATACAAACCTTATTGTACATTTTATTTAAGCTTGTGGGGTTTTCTCTCTGAAAAGGAAACCTTTATTCAATCACAACACAAATGGAAGAGCTAAAGTAGAGATCTTTGCACATTCTGTATAGCCATTTTGAAATGGACTAATTCAGTTTTTTACTCCTTCAGTAACACTTTACTTATTTTCAGTAAGTACATTCTGAATTATATCCTATAGATTCATAGATGGACGTTTTTCTCTCCGTTAACTAACACATATAGAAATACGTACCCAGTAGTCACAGAAATCTCTTCATATATCTTGCATGAAGGTGTTTATTCATTCAAATAACACTTGTTGTGCTGGGCAGTGGTAGGTGCCAAGGAAGGGGAACACAAAGGTGAATGAAATGCCATCTCTGTTCTTGAGGAACTTATAGTCCTAAGGAGGAAGACACAAATAGGTGAGTTACATTTCAACATGTAAAATACTATAATAGGTATAAACAAAGTGAGTTATTAATTCCAGAGGCTGAGGAAAGAGTAAGAAAAGGATGAGGGGAGAGGTGAGGAATGGCAGGTAAAGGAGGCAGGAGAAAATGCTTCTTACTTTTTAAAAGAACGAGAGAAATATGTCTTCAAGTCAAAGTTATGAATACTAGCATGACCGTTATTAAACATTTTTTGAATGCTGTTACTATCTTACATTGCAAAAAAAGAAAATATTCACGTACAAAATGTGGGGACAAAGGGAAGATATGGTTAATTCTGCTAGAGGAAGATAGCCCCAAGGAAAAGTTTACAGACGTTTGAGCCGGGCCTGAAAGGATGCATGGGGTCTCAGTAGGCAGAGATGTGCAGAAGAACAGTGCAGGCAAAGGGAATAGCTAGAACAAAGAGGAAGTCATGGTAATCAAGATTAAAACATCTATCCTGCCACAATTAATTCTTATATCTTATGGCAGAGTAGGGGGTACAGTGTAGTGTAATAAAAGCCACAAAGTCGGTCAAAACGGCCTGGTTTGAGTCCTGTCAGTATTATGCACCAACTGTGTGTGTTGGTGACAAGGTTCTGAATCATTCGATGCTTTCCATTTCCTTGTCTGAAGAAGAGAAATAATGCCTAACCCCAGGGCTGCCATGTTGCACAACTGTGGGGGGCGTCATTCACATCATACACAGAGGTCCTACCTATCTCAATGGGTTGGGAAGATGAAACAAGTTAATACATACACAATATTTGGTACAGTGGCTAGCATATAGTGAGTGCTCAGTAAATATTAGCTACTGTTATTTGGGCAGCTATAATTTTTAATAAATGAATTCATTTAAAAATGTATTTTATTTATAAAGGTTTATGCACCTCTTTATCCCTGTTAAGCCATCTCTGTGTTCCTGAGATTAATCTGAATATAATGCAAGATATACTTTGCTTAATTTACTAGGATTCAAAATTTGTTGTGCTGGAATATACAAATACAAAAACAAACAAACCAAAGAAAAACAAATAAAACCACAAAAATATTAAATCCTCCTAAACATTTTCAATGAAGAATTTTCCTCCAATCTTTGTTCATTTGATTCGTGCCATTGTGTAGAAGTCCCAAATACTAGTATATGTTTTATTAATAAAATTTCTCTTCTATGATCATCCAGTGTTTCCACTGGGAACATTTTCTGACACAATTTTGTGATCCTGAAGTTTAAAGAGGTTTGTTTATTCTTCCCCTATTATATCCAGAAGCAAGGCTATTTAGAATGGATTAGTTGATTAGAACATCTAACCCAGAAAATGGGATGGCCATATATTTGGCTGAAGATTCAGCAACATAGCTAGGAGACAATGATTATTACCAGATGCCAAATGTCAGCAAACACTTCAGGGCTGCAGGAGAGACAAAAATCAAATAAGTACGGTTTAATGGCTTTTGCTATGGGGGTTCTTTGGGGCAGGTTGGATGGAGTTATTTGCTGAAAACATGATAGTCTTTTTGTTAGTTGTCCAGCTGAATTAATTGAAGCCTTCTACCAGTCCATCTTGGAAAACAGGAAATAGCCATTAGTTACTCACTGGGTTTGTGGAAAATGCAGAGGTTTGTAGTTCAGTTAGGGTCTGTTTACAGAGATCTAGTTAATGTAACTTGGGGTTATAGCAAGTACTACAAATATGCAAGTTGAAGGAGCTTGGTTAGCCATTTAGACTCCTATCACTGACTGTGAGACTGGAATTTGGTGTACAGGATGTTTTTTAGGGAGTGCCCTTGGATCCATACCAGTGGACGGGAAGAGAAGGACCAAGGATTGGGCAGCGGGAGAAGCTGCAGTGCAGGCCTGATAGCAGCCTTGGGCAAATTCACAGGGAACTGTGGATCTAAAATGGCCTATTGGAGTTGTCTCATATTAGGCTGAAATGGCCGTGCCTTTATACTTGTTCATCATTCCATATGGACTGCTCTGGGAAAGACCTCTGGAAGGTGGCTCCTAAGCCGATGCAACCCCTGAGGATGCTGACAGTTGAAGGCTGCCTGCCCACAGAACTGCCAGCAGCTGGAGCAACAGGTCTTTCCTGTAGGGAAATCTGGTGGCCCGTCACCCTGTCCTCACCTCCCCACCTCCACCTCCCAAGTTCTGTTATAACATGTGATCCAGATCAGTTCAAAGAAGCATGACTGGACAAAGAGAGGCTCCATCCTTTCCCTCTCTCCATTTCCCCCACAAAATAAAGTCTCAGTGCACTGTTCCAAAAAATGCTTACACCACTGGGCAACACCACCTCCCTGAACACAAAACCTGAGATGGGTAGGATTTTTCCCAAGCAGTAATTAGAAGGAAGGTTTACAGTTCATTGCTCTTCACCAAGCTTCAGATGCACAGAAACAAATAACTATTTGGCAGTGCCAGCAGGATATCCCACAGCTCCCTCAAAATCAATGTGCTCAAATCTGAACTCATCATTCTTTCTTCCCTCTGAAGACCAAATCTATTTTTCACATCTCAATACATTAAAGTATCTACTGTCCAGGTCTCAAGCCTGGGAATTATTCTAGATCCTCTTTTTTCTCCCAAAGTCAATAAGTCCTATAGATATAACTTCAGAAATGCCTTTTAAATTCAATCCTCTCCCCTCTTTTTTCATTGCTACTGCCTAATTCAGTCCCCCATTCAAAGGAGGTTATCTTTTTGTAATTGTACTAATTTTTAAAAATCAAAATAATATATTCTCTTGGTAACAAATAGTTCAGAGCAGCTTATAATGAAAATCGAGTTCTCCCTCCTTGCCCCCACCTACAAGTACTCAGGGACAACCTTCCTTGAATGGTCTGCCTAGGTCTTCTGCTTATGTCCCCATAACTCTAGATATGATTATGCATATACCTTTTATCTTAACTTCAATAAGGCAAGGCCAATTTCTACTCTGAAGATGAAAATTTAACATTTACTACACTTCTTCTCTTCTCCTCCTCCCAATGTTTGATATTTGTAGTATTGTTAGTCTTTTATTGATTTAATTTATGATTTTCAGTAATTTCACTTAAACCTCTATTTCTTGCTCCATTCACTTTCAACAGTCTCTGATTATCTACTTCGTAAGAAGACAGATATTAGCATCCTCTTTTCCACTCTTGTCCTCTCAGTCCCATCTTTTGTCAGGTACGTGTTTATGCTATCAAAGCTATTAACATTAACATTCCATTTTGCAGCCAAATCAAAGTCTTCTGTGTTTTTTCTTATATATTTATATATATAAATAAATATATATAAACATGTATTTATATATATAATAAAAATACATATTAAATATATATTATATAAAAATAAATACATGTGTATAAATATTTTAATATACATTTTATATATAAAAATTTTAATATATAAATTATATATAATTATTAATTATAATTATAATTATATATAATTAAGACGTATTAAATTTTTATATATAAGATATATATAAAATATATTTATATAAATACATACATATATTTATATTTATATAATTTGTATTATATATATTTAAATTTTAAATATATATATAAATATATTTATATATATATTTTTTTATATATATATTTTAATATTCTACATTTTAATTTATATTTTAATATATATATTAAAATATATCTTTTTAGATTCTACATTTAACATTTTGGTATGTTTGCTTTATTACATATCTATCTATCCATCAATCCTTTTTGGGGTAAAACATATATTTGTAATTTTAACCATTGTAAGTGTATAATTGAGTGGCATTAAATACACTCACAATGCTACATACCCATCACCACTATCTATACTCAAACTTGTTCATCATTATTAACATTATCTCTGTACTCACTAAATAATATCTTACCTTTGCTCCCTCTCTCCACCCGCTAGTAACCTCTACTCTACTTTCTGTTTCTCCGAATTTGCCTATTCTAGGTACTTAACCTAAGTGGAATCATACAATATTTGTCCTTCTGTGTCTGGTGTGTTTCACTAAGCATAATGAAGTTCTCGAGGTCATCCACGTTGTAGTATATATCAAAATTTCATTCCTGTTTTATGGCTGAATAGCATTCTACTGTGTGTAAACACCACATTTTCCTTATCCATTCATCTGTTGATGGACTCTTCCTTTTTCTTTCCAGTGATACTACAACATCACAAATTGCCATCCTAGGCAGCCCTCTGATTTTATAATTTATTCCCTTTCCATTGCCAGAATGATCTTTCTAAAACAATTAAGATGCTTCTTAGATGTATTGGTTGCCCTTACCCTCTCTGACTCTGTCCCATTCTTGGCTACACCATGGCACTATAGTGGCATTCAGTGTCCTTAAGATCACCTCAACCTCTTCTCCAAGCTTATTTGTCTTATACTCCTACATACCCTATGCTTCAGCCACAACAGTTACCTCACTCTGCTCCCAAAATGACATGCACTTCTATCTACTTGTCTTGCTTTGCGCTGTTTCTTCTGTCTGCAATATAATTCATTCTGCTTCTGTACACAGAAATCTCTACTCACCAAGTAGAACTAGTTGTCAAAATCCAAGCTAAATATTATTTTCCATAAAGCCTTCCCCAGTTCTACCAGGGAATTTGTTGCTCTTTTCTCTATTTTCCCAAAGTATTTTGTTCCAACCTCAAATTTCAGAACTTATTGCAATGTTCTGTAATAATTTGTCTGCTTGCCTGCCCTTTTTATTTGACTGACTTCTGCTTGGACTGTAAACTTCTGCTTGGACTGTAGATTTTTTCATATTTATTTGATGAGCCTGGAAACTAGTAGCATTCACAAAGAATGCTGCAGAAGTGAGTAGTGCATGGGGGTAGTGGGCTGAATGTGGAGTCAGAAGTCTGGGTTCAGGGACCAAAGCAGCCACTGAGTGGCAGGGGTTGGGCATGTCACTTCACCTCTTTGAGTTTGTTTCTTCATTTGTAAATGACTCAACATCCTAGAGTGGTGTTGAGTGTTAAATTAGATGATTGATGTGGAAGAAGTATTTATAAAATAATTGTAAGTGTTTTAAAAATGATCAGTTTTATTCATGTTGATGTACTTACTTCTCATCCCAATTAAATGTGCACGTCTATAGAGAGTTCTCAGTTTTGTGAATTATTCCTCTAAGAATAAATCACAAATAGTAGGGGTGTAATTTTGGAATAAATGATCCATTTGCGTTATTTTCATATTGTTTGTTTTGCTTCTATAAGTGGATGGAAATTTCAGAAATGCAGGGTTTAGCCAATAAAATGAAAAACCTTCTAATTGTCAGTGTAATCCAGTGATGGATGTTCTGTCTCAGGAGGCAGTCATTTCGCCATCATTGAAGGTTTACACGCAGAGTGCTGGCTAACCTTACCCATCTGCAGACTGTTCAGAGCAGACTCTGACCTGGACTGAGGGGGAAAGGAGAACTACACAGCTGATTTCTAAAGTTTCTTTCCATTCTGGACATATACAATTCTAAAATTTACATACAAACCATACTGAAAAATAGACCAAAGCTTTTGTATTCTACAGGAGATAAGGTATAAAGGTGTTTTCTTCTCTCTCTCTCTCTCTCTCTCTTTAAATGAAAGTTGTAGATTTTACATAAGATCACAGTAAAAAGTCTGACATTTCTGCTTCGTGAGTCCTGGCTAAAGTTGAGATTTGATTTTGAAATGTGAAAGTAAACTGCAACTACCTCAGTTTAAGTCTCTAGGATTTATATTTATACATAACCTTTAAAATTTTGCCAACGTTTCACCCTGGAGAAGAGAAGAAATTACAGTAATCTTACTTGCGGCTAGAAGTCTAGAGAGACACTAGTTACAGGTTAATGGAAAACTGACACTGCTTTGCCTGGGCTTCAAGTGCTTTCCGCCTCCTTCTGACTGACGTGAACTCTCACACCCAGGGACATGCTTATGAGTCTCACATGCTAAATTGAGTGTTTTTGTAGTCCAAACTCAATTGCAAATCACTTTAAAATTGTTTTTTGTGGTATTTTTAAGAGCACTATTTGTTTTTAAACACCATCTTTCCACAGTCCAAAAACTGCTTCTTAATGTTATTATTGCTCATGGCAACCCATTTATAGTCTCCGAAAACTACTCTTTGGTGTTTTTCTAGTTGTGCTGTCATCCCTCAAGTTGGCATGTGACTTACTTTCCCTGTACACCCTCCACTACCAGCAGCCCACCCACCCACTCTCTGCCCCAAGGATACAAATGTGGAATTGAATCAGAAGCACACAAAGTCAACATTAGAAGGGTCCTTACATTTTATAAAATCTAATTCAAACCTTTGCATCACCACCCTCTAACTCAGGATGAAGAAACTGAGGTGTGGGGGCAGATCATAAAGCAGGTAGTACTAGGATACAAGTATTTTGACCCTTGGTCTAATGTTTTTACCCTTGCCCCACACACTGAGTGGAGGTAGGTTGGGGTTGTGTCCCTGCAAGATTGGAGGGAGGTGGTTACAGCCCCCACTGTGGTGAATACCAGCTGGCCCAATGGACAGACAGTTTCCTTTCAAGTGGCTTGGTAGAGTGCCTGACATCGTCTTGCAATTGAATCACCCCTGAGGGCTAAGGACCCTGCTGAAATGTATATATAACAAGCCAAGTGACACCCCATCTAGTCACACTTAACAGGTAGAGATGGTGAGATCAACGTGAGAACAGGGTCTGATGGAAGGGGAGAGAGCGTGGTAAAGATGAAAGGGTTGGAAAAGGGTCACAAGAGTGTCAGTGGAGATGGGGCAACCAAGGCATAAATGGTGATGCTACCCTCTCATAGTCCTCATACACCTTGACATTCTGAATGTGAAGGGGGTGGGGGGAAGGTGCTAGAACTTGGAGTCCAAAAAGACTGCCTTGCCTTTTATTTCTCTGATTCTTCCCAGCAGCGCACATTGGGTGTGACTGTCCTCTCCAAAAAGATGATGATACTTGCCTATCTACCTATAGAAGGTGTAGGAATTTAATGGGTCCTTATACCTGGCAGGGCTTTCTAATTCTAAAGTCTATACGGATACTGTTTTACATTATTCTTTCTCTTGGTTATGGCTAGGAACTGGGAAATTAACAGAGACAAAATATTATGGAGTGAATATAATGCATTTATTCACTCATTCATTTAAGGTTTACTGAGCACTTACTAAATGCTCTAGCATTGTGCAATCCGTGGATGAATACAGTGCCTACCTCCAAAGAGCACCAGTCTATGGCAAATGAGAGATGAAAAAAATTATAACACTAGCATGAAACCTGCTGTGGTAGAGAGAAGTACAGGGGCCTGTGGAGACTCAGAAGAAGGACACAAAATCAACCTGGGTAGGTGAGGGGAGGCATCAGGAAGAGTTTGTCGGAGGAGATGATCCCTGAGATGAGTAGGAGATAGAAGGTATAGGGCAGGAGAGCAGGGGTAAGTGTTCCAGACAAAGGCAGCCACATGAACAATGGTATGGGATGGGGGAAAGATGGCCAGATGAGAGGATCTTGGAGTCCCCTTCACATGGTGAGTGTGACAGACACATTTGTGAAGTTATAGATGTGCATGTGACTTGTATGCCCATAGTAGACCTTCCAGGGCCTGGTGGTGAATGTAAGCTTCAATATATCTGCTTCTCTGCAGCTCCTACCATGTCATACCTGACTTGCTCACCACCTCTGAAACACTTTTCATCTTGAAGGGCCTGGGTAAGTGTTGCTGACTCCTTGTAAGACCTTGAGCAAGTTGCATTTCTTTTAGAAGATTCCGGTTTCCCTTCCATGAAATGTGGGGATTATATTACCTGGTTCCTGAGGTCTCTCCCAGGTCTAACCCTGACCTGTGAGCTTTTTGCACTGCACCATTTAATTGTTTGCCTCTGACTTTCCCCCCACGTACAGCCTCTCCATCCTACCAACAATCATGGGAATCTGAATTCAGAACCTTCATGTTCAGCCACTAGGCCATATTGCCTTGTGATAGTTCTTTTTTTAATATATCTGTTTTTTAATCGATGCATATTGATTGTACATATTTATGGATACAGAGTTATTTCAGTACATGTGTATAATATGTAATGATCAAATCAGGGTAATTAGCATATTTATCATCACAAAAATTTATCATTTCTTTTTAATGAGAGCAGTTGAGCTCCTCTCTTCTAGCCACTTTAAAACACACAATAAATTATTGTTAATTATAGATGCCCAGCACTACTACTGTAGACCACCAAAATTTATTTTTCCTTTATAGCTATAATTTTGTATCCATTAACCTATACCTCCCTATCTTCCTCTCCCCATCCTGTCCCCTTTCCAACCTCTGATAACCACAATTGTACTCCACTTCTGTAAGCTCAACTTTTTCTTTTTTTTTTGGATCCTACACATGAGTGAGAACATGTGGTATTTATTTTCCTGTGCTTGACTTATTTTAATTAATATAATGTCTTCCATGTTGCCACAAATGACAGGATTTCATTCTTCCTTACAGCTGAGGTACTACTCATTAATACTCCATTGTGTATATATACCACTGTATTAGTCTTTTTTTTTTGTTACTTATAACAGAATACCTGACACTGGGTAATTTATAAAGAAAAAAAAAATTATTCCAGTTTTGGAGGTTGGGAAGTCCAAAGTGGAGTGGCATGTCTGGTGAGGGTCTTCTTCTTGGTAGGAGCTCTCTGCAGTCCCTAGATGATGCAGGTTATCACGTGGTGAGAATGTGTTCACTTGCTCTCCTTATAAAGCCACCAGTCAACTCACTGCTAACCCATTAAACCGTTAACCCGTTAATCCATGAATGGATTAATCCATTCACAAGGGCATAGTCATCATGACCCAACAACCTCTTAAAGGCCCCACCTTTCAAATTCCATATTGGGGAATAAGTTCCAATATGAGCTTTGGAGGGGACAAACATTCAATCCACAGCAACCACATTTTCTTGATACTAGGTTGATTCCATATCTTGGCTATTGTGAACAGTGCTGCAATAAAAGTGAGGGTATTCGCCCGTTTTTAAATTGTATTATTTCTTTTTTGCTGTTGAGTTATTTGAGTTTCTTGTTTATTCTGGGTATTTATCCCTTGTCAATGCATAGTTTGCAAATATTTTCTCCCATTTTGTAGGCTGTCTGTTCATCCTATTGATTGTTTCCTTTGCTGTGTAGAAGCTTTTTAGCTTGATATATCAGATCCCATTTGTCTATTTTTGCTTTTGTTGCTTGTGCTTCTGAGGTTCTCTTCATAAAGTCTTTGCCCAGACCCATGTCCTGAAGCATTTCCCCTATATTTTCTTCTAGTCATTTCATAGTTTCTGGTCTACACTTAAGTCTGTAATCCATTTTGAGTTGATTTTTGTATATGGTGAGAGATAGGTGTTTAGCTTTATTCTTCTGCATGTGGCTATCCAATTTTCCCAGCACCATTTATTGAAGAAACTGTCCTTTCCCCATTGAATACTCTTGGTGCTTTGTCAAAAATTAGTTAGCTATAAATACATGGTTTTATTTCTGGGTTCTCTATTCTGTTCCATTGTTTTGTGTGTCTGTTTTTATGCCAGTACCATGCTGCTTTGGTTACTATAGCTGTGTAGTATATATATTTTTATTGAACCGTGATTGATTATACATATTTGTGGGGTACAAAGTCAACTATTAGTAGTTGTGTACAATATGTGATGGTCAAATCAGGATAGTTAGCTTATTCATTACCACAATGCATCATCATTCTTTGTGTACATTAGCCAATTTCTCATTAATTTCTGGTAGTGTGATGCCTCCATCTTTGTGCTTTTTGCTCATGATTGCTTTGGCTATTTGGAGACTTTGGTCGTTCCATAAAAAATTTTGAATTTTTAAAATTTTTTTCTGTTAAAGATATCATTGATATTTTGATAGGATAGATCATTTTTGGTAGTATGGTCATTTTCACAATATTAATTCTTCCAGTCCATGGACATGGTATATCTTTCAATTTCTTTGTGCCTTCTTCCATTTCTTCTGTCAGTTTATTACAGTTTTCCTTGTACAGATCTTTCACCTCCATGGTTAAATTTATTCCTAGGTATTTTAATTTTTTGTAACTATTGCAAATGGATTGCTCCCTTGATTTCTTTTCCATCTTGCTTGTTATTGGTGTACAGAAATGCTACTGATTTTTGTATGATAATTTTGTATTCTGCAACTTTACTGAATTCATTTATCAGTTCTGAAAGTTTTTTGGTGGCACTTTTAGGATTTTTTATGTATAAGATCATGTCATCTTCAAACAGGGACTATTTGACTTTTTCCAATTTAGATACACTTTATTTTATTCTCTTGCCTAATTGTTCTTCCTAGGACTTCCAGTATTATGTTGAAAACAGTAGAGAAAGTAGGCATCCTTGTCTTGTTCCTGTTCTTAAAGGAAAAGTTGAAAGATTTTCAGTATGATATTACTGTGGGTTTGTCATATATGGCCTTTATTTTATTGAGGTATATTCCTTCTATACCTAATTTGTTAAGAGTTTTTATCATAAAGAGATACTGAATTTTATCAAATGCTTTTTCTGCATCATTTAAATGATTGTATAGTTTCTGTCTGTTCTCTTGATGTGATGTATCACATTTATTGATTTGTGTATGTTGAACAACCCTTGAGTCTATGAGATTATTTTCAGACATTTGTTGAGAACTTTTTTGTTGCATCTAAATTCGTCAGGGATATTTGACTTTAGTTTTGTTTTGTTTAATTATTTTTAGTTGTGCCCTTGTATGATTTTGGTATCAGAGTAATGCTGGCCTCAAAAACTGAGTATGGAAGAATTACCTCCTCTTCAATTTTCTAGAGGAGTTTGAGAAAAATTGGTATTAATTCTTCTTTAAATATTTGGTAGAATTCAGCAGTGAAGCCATCTAGTCATTTTCTTTTTTAAAATGAAAGATTTTTTATTACTGATTCAATCTTGTTGCTCACAGTTTTCTGTTCAGGTTTTCTATTTTTTCTTGGCTCAATCTTAAGAGATTGTATATGTCCAGGAATTTATCCATTTCCTCTAGGTTTTCCAATTTTTTTGGTGTGTAACGGTTCATAATAATCTCTAGTGACCCTTCGTATTTCTGTGGTATCAGTTGTAACGTCTCCTTTTTGGTTTCTGGTTTTACTTATTTGAGTCTTTTTACTTCATTAGCTAATGGTTTGTCAATTTTATTTATGTTTCCAAAAAACCCCAACATTTTGTTTTGTTGACCTTTTCTTTATTTCTGCTCTGATCTTTATTATTTCTTTCCTTCTACTGATTTTGGGTTTGATTTGTTCTTGCTTGTCTAATTCCTTGATACTCATTGTTAGGTTGTCTCTTTGAAATCTTTCTACTTTTTTTGATGTAGACATTTATTGCTATAAACTTACCACTTAATATGCTTTGGCTGTGTCTCATAGATTTTGGTATTTTGTGTTTCTGTTTTTATTTGTCTCAAGAATTTTTAAAGTTTTCTTCTTAATGTCTTCAATGACCCACTGTTCATTCAGAAGCATGGTGTTTAATCTCCATGTTTTGAGAGTTTCTCTTGCTGTTGATTTCTAGTTATATTCCATTGTGCTCAGAGAAGACACTTGATATGATTTCAATTTTTTGAAGTTTGTTCAGTTATTTTGTCACCTAGCATACATTAGATCCTGGAGAATGTTCTATGTGCTGATGAGAAGAATGTGTATTCTGCAGCTGTTGATGAAGTGTTCTGTCAATGTCTGTAAGATACATTTGGTCTATAGTGTAGTTTAATTTTATTTTTTATTTATTTATTTGTTTATTTTTTGGTGGCTGGCCAGTACAGGGATCAAACCTGGGACCTTAGTGTTATCAGCTCCACACTCTAACCAAGTTATCAGCTCCACACTTTGAACAACTGAGCTAACTGGCCAGCTCCTACACTGTACTTTAAATCTAATGTTTATTTGCTGATCTTCTGTCTAGATGATCTTTTCAATGCTGATAGTGGGGTGTTGAAGTCTCCAAAATTATGTATTGAGTCTATATCTTCTTTTCGATCGAAAAATATCTGCCTTTTATATCTGGGTGCTCCAATGTTGGGTGCATATATACAAGTGTTTACATTTGTTATATCCTTTTGCTTGATTTACACCTCTAACATTATATAATGCCCTTATTTGTCTCCTTTTATGGTTTTTCACATAAAGTCTATTTATGTAAGTATAGCTACTCCTGCTTGGTTTTGGTTTTCATTTGCATGGAGTATCTTTTTCCATTTCTTCACTTTCAGTCTATTTGTGTCTTTACAGGTAAAGTGAGTATCTTGTAGGTAAAGTATAGTTGGGTCTTGTTTCTTTATCCATTCATCCATTCTATATTTTTTATTTGGGGAATTTAGTCCCTTTACATTCAAGCTTATTATTGATAGGTGAGAACTTACTCCTGTCATTTTGTTTTTCATCTTCCGTTTTGTCTTTTGTTTAATGTACCCTTTGTTACTTTCCTCCCCTATTGTTGTTTATCATTGCAGTTTGGCAATTTTCCTTAGTAATACAGTTTGATTTCTTTCTATTTATCATTTATATATCTGCTTTACCAGTGAGTTTTATCCTTTTGTGTGTTTTCATGATGGCAGTTATCATTCTTTTGTTTCCAGATGTATGGCTCCCTTGTAAGGCCCAAGCTCCTGCTCTTAACTACTGTGTGGAACAGCCTCTTTTTGGCTGGAGTAGAGAAGGGAGCCCAAGGATACCCTGAGATATTTTTAGCAGCTTTTGTTGGTCCTCATGCCAAACTAAAAAAACATCATTTGTAGAGATTCTTAAATAGGTAAAACACAAGATTTGGATTTTACAGAAATTACTCTTGCTATAGTTCATAGGATGAAATGGGAGAGAAGAGACTGGGAATGGAGAAAAGATAAAGGGGCTGTTGAAATGATCCAGGTAAAAGATGATGAAGTCCTAAGTTTAGCATGGAAACTCCTCTCAAAGCTAAAACCTGCTTACCTCTCAGTTATTACACCAGCCACTCCCCAACATTCGGGGCTACCATTCATGGTTGTACAGATGGTGACCTGAACATATTCACCTGGTCATGGGGAAATATGGGGGCTGAAATGAGCCTGAGCTCTGGCTGCCACCTATAGCCTTATAGTGAGGAGCTGTATCTGCCAAGAAGGAAGGGTGCCTTTTGCTTACTTGCACAAAGAAGCCATAATGACTATCAGTGGCCCTGCCCACATGTGCCCTCCATCCAGACATTTTTAACTATTTTTGTTCTTGGTTGTGTTATGATTTTTCTCAGCTCCGCATCTTGGATATTTGTTTTTCTCTGCTAAGGATGCCTTTTCACTCATTCATTCTTTTATTCATCCATTCATTTATTCATACAACATAATTTTTTTGCACCCGCCATGTGCCAGGTACAACTGTAGGTGATGGAGACTCTGTGGGGAGCTCACAATCTAGGGGAGGAGATACATATTAATTAATTATATCAATATAGCAGTACACACTCTGACCCATGCTTCAAAGGTAAAGTCAGGAGACTGTGAGACTTTAGTTGGGTGTTGGGAGCTCATCTACTCTGGGACACAGAAGGTTATGGTGAGAATGTGATTGGCACAATATGGCTTCCCTTAGGATGTGCCTTTGGAGCTGAGATGTGGGGAACAAGTAGGAATTAACCAGGCAAAGAATGTAGGGTAGGGGAGTGGCTGCCCTTCCTGCAGTCCTACATTCAACAGCACACTAATGAATCTTTGGGTCAGAAAGGTCTGGAGCCCAGTAGAAGTTTATCATAATAAAGGAAGGGAGGACTGGGGAGGAAAGCCAAAAATGGAGGGATGCAGAGATGTCTCAAATCTGCAGGAAGAGGGGAGGACTGAGAGCCACAGCAAGAGGCAGGAGGTTGAAAACTGAGGAGGAGACCTCTGAGAAATTCTTATAGCAGGCTGCTGAGGAACTTTTAAAAATAGAATGTTCAATATCCAATTTTAAATTGTGCTTCATTGGCTTAAAATTCTTCCCCTCCACAAACCTTCAGTATAATTGGTTGCACACAAATGACTTGGGTGAATGGTTTTGGAAAAATCAGGGGGAAAAGCTGAGTTCTCAGTAATGGTCAATGTGGAATAACGGAGACAGCAGAGCCACCCGAGGGAAGACATAAGTGAAGCCAAATTTGAAGGTATTCATAGAATCAGCTGTATCCACACCTCAAAGAAATAGCATTTTATCTGTATTCAGCTATGATTAGTGATTAGTATAGAATGATGACCAAAGGCAGCATTAAAGAGGATTGGATGAGGTAGAGGCAGCCTAGATAGGGAGGCGGAAGAGGTTAGGGACATTCTCACCTATGTCTTTGTCAATGGGCTGGGGTTGTGGCCTCATTCTGATATCTGAGACTCAGTTGTTTAGACTCCAGCTTACGGAGACTCCATACTGCCAACTGACTCCCCAAGTCACTATCCAGCCAGTCACAGCCCAAAGCGTATCAGGACCATGGAGAATTTATTAATCCAACAAATATTTATTGAACACCTGTTATTTCCTCTGTACAAAGTAACTCGGGACATGATCCTTTGTCCCTGCACCATGAAGTACTCCATCTAGGAGGGGAAACAACAGTTTGGTGAGGTGTGATCAGTACTATGACAGGAGCAGGTCCAGCGGTTATGGGAGAAGGCATGGGGCCTTGACCCAGTTTGGGGCATTAGGACAGCTTCCTGGAGAAGAGACACTTAAACGGGGTCATGGTGTATTCCAGGGTACGCAGATGCTTGGCAGGCAAAGAGATAGGAGCAAAAGCCCAGATGCAGTGGCTCCTTAGGCTGTCCATGCTGCTCCCTGCAGGGTTTACCCTTAAGCACAGAGTAGCATGTCTTTATTCCTCTTGTTTTCAACAAATCATGTCTCTCAAATTGGACTCTAAGTTCTTCAAGGGCATGAAGACTTTATGCATGTTTGGATTTGAGAGTAGGGGGAGGCAGAATTTGAATAGTGCCAGGGAGAGTCCCTTGTCCAAGAGCTCCCTACCTAAAATACCATCTGTCACCATGCTTAAATTCTACCCTTGACCCCTCACTCCTTTAGGTCTGATAGCCACCCATGAAAATATAAGACCCTCCTGGGAAGATTCGTGCTACAAATAGATTACTGGGGATTGGGAATAGAGAGAGAGAGAGGGGTAGGGGAACCAGAAGTGGGGGGAAGAATGGGGTTTGGGGAGCAAAGGATACTTGGATTTTTGCAAATTTCTTACTACTCTTTTTCTTATATCCTCCACTTTTCTAACCTCAAAACTCACGTACAGTAAAGGTTCCTGAATAGACTCTACAAGAGGGTGGAAACAGTGTCTTTGAGGTAGGAGTATAAGGCAATGTAATGAAAAGAGAGCTGAAGTCAGGAGACCCAGTTTGAGTGCTTCTGTGTGGTCCTGAACAAGTCCAGTGCTCTCTCTGGACCTCATTTTTTCCACTTGCTGAGTGTGCAGGTGGTATTAGATGCTCTTCAGGTGCTCCTGCAGGCTCAGCCTCCATGTCTCCAGTCTGGGCAGCAAGGTGGGAGGAAAAACTATGTCTCTGGTTGGCCAGGCTTGGGCTGTATTTAATCTGTCTTGTTGAGGCAGGTCTGTGTAGTCACGCAAAATAGCCCCAAAGGAAGATGTTGATGGTCAGCAGGAGGACAGCATTGATATTGCAGATGTTTCTCCAGAGGGGTTCCTCCTCAATGCTGGTCAGCTTC
This sequence comes from Cynocephalus volans, assembly GCF_027409185.1. Lineage (NCBI taxonomy): Eukaryota > Metazoa > Chordata > Mammalia > Dermoptera > Cynocephalidae > Cynocephalus > Cynocephalus volans. Next base: position 39,951,366 of record NC_084467.1, on the reverse strand, counting down.
TGCTCTAGCTCAGCCTTCTCTGCAGGGCTCAGGGCCTGCTCAGGGGCCCTGGAGAGCCCACAGAACCAGCTCCAGAGCAGCTTTTCCCAGGACCTGTATGGGGCTGGAGGGACAAAACCAGAAGGGGAAGGAGAACTTGAGGGGAGAGGCAAGAAACTGTTGGAGAAAGGGAAGTGATGAGGGAGGAGGGAAGGGAGAGAGGCAGTGAGAAACTGAAGAAAGGGATGGGGTTTGCAGAAGGCAGGTAGGGGTGGAGTATTGACTTGGCCCTCTCTGCAAACCACAGACTGGGTGCTAAGCTGGTACTCTAGACTAAGCTCTGACCCAGCCACAGCATACAAGCAGAAGCATCTCGCTGTTGAAGGGGGATGGCGTGTTAAGGAGGGAGGAGAATGCAATCCATCCCAATTCAGAGCACAAGTCCTGAATCAGGATGGAGGGAAGGAGCATTATCCCACCCAGGAAGGAGAAAATGTTTGAACCAGAAAGATTGCTGCACTTGCCATTGGAAAGGGCACTGGGCTGCAAGCCAGGAACTTAGTGTTCCTGGGCCAGCTCTACCATCAGCTGACTATGAGGCCATATGCAAATCACTCCACCTCTCTGAGCTGCAGGTTCTTGCTTTCTCAAATGGGTCAATGTTGTATGCCCTGTGCTCTGTGTTGAGGCTGTTTTGAGCAGCAAATGAGAGTGGAGATTTGATGACACTTTAAAAAGTTACCAGGGCTGGAGCATGGGGGAGAGGTTCTGATGAATATCATGTTCTGAATGTGCATGAGCCAAGCCCATGTAGTCACAGGCTCCTCAGTGTGCAGAAAGGGCCGTCCTGAAGTTAAAAGATAGTGCAATTCACTAAAAACTAAGTTCAAAAGAACTAATAAGGTACATATTTTTAAGTTAGCAGATAGCATATTAAAAATAAAATTAATATAAAAAGCCTTTCCTTGATATTGAAAAGAATGCACTAGGAATGTATGTTTTATTATTTTAAGGCTTTGGAACATGGTACTTGGTATGTTCAATGCAACCACAGAGAGTCAGAGTTGCAGGGACCCTGGATACCGTCTGATCTGGCTTCCTTATTGCACAGACGAAAAAGACTTAGAGAAAGGAAGATACTTGCTTAAGGACATGTAGCTGCAGAACTGCATTAAGAACAATAATATAAACTTTACCGTTTTCATTGTACTAGGCTTTATCATTTTACAAGCTGGTCCAAACCTTTTCTCTTTTGGTTCTCATGGTGACACTCTGAGGTAGATGATACACAGGGCTTCATTTGTGAATTCACATGCCCAGAGAACCTGTGTGACTAAGTCATTATTAAGTGTGCGATAACTTAATGCATCTAAATCTATCTAAAACCTGGGATGAATATACTTCTTTCAGATCTACTCTTTTGCTCTTTGATTTTTTTTTCTTTCTTTTTTTTAGTACTCAAAATTATCCGTCTGGCCTACCTCTGCCTGAAGGCCTTTAAAAAATTCATTAATTTTAATTGGCACGTAGTAATTGTACATTTTTATGAGGTAAAATTTGATGTTTTGATATACGTATATATATGTTGTATAATTATCGGGTCAGGGTAGTTAGTTTGAATGCTTCTTCACTATTCCTGGTGTTTGTTTCTTTTGCAAGTGGGGGAAAGCAGCTACTGAAGGAACCCTGACTCCATCCAGCCACTGAGACCCCTTCTAACTGAGGCAGGAAATATATTTAGGATTTAAATTTCACTGCACTTTAATTCGCAAGGGCAAGATAAATTGATATTAGACTTTAACTTGCAAATGGATTAACTTTTTGGATTTAAAATTTTTCCTTGGAAATTTTCTAATTGAGAAATCTCTATAACGTTGTCATTCTATCATTAGAGATTTTAATATTGTTATTTAATCTCACTACAGGAAGATTATAGCTGTATTATGTCTAAAGCAGGTACATTATGTCTTATGACAATTTTCAGTTTTAAAGATTATGTGGCCTTGGAGTAAATTTAGTTAATGTACCGTTCTAACACGTTTAAGAACCTGCAGGAAGCATGATTTATACAGACTATCAGAAGCACAAGGAGACATCTGTAGGAGTGGAGTTTGTTTCAAAGGAACCTCATGAAGACCTCATGAAGACAGACATATGGCTGCTCTCGTCCCATGAGGGACAGCCATGCTTCTCTGTGACTTTAGGCAGAATTGTTAAGCCCAGTGGGAGACATATATTAAAGAACTGTGGTGGTGGGGACTGGGGGTGGGGTGTTTCTTTGCCGTGCCTAATGTTTCCTTCCATGTGCCGGGAACTCAATACATGTAAACACTCATTGTTTCTTCTGCTCTTATACTCATTCAACCCTGTTGGTAGATTTGGGAAGGATAAAGAGGGCATGCTTGGCTCAGCTCCCCTCCTTCAAAGGGTGTAGGCTGTGCCCTTGGTCAGACCTGCTGGTGACTGGCTGGGTACTCTGTCTATGCTGGGGTTCAGTGTTAGGAAGGGCACCTCCCCATGGATATAAACCACAACTTTCCATATACATTCTATCAGTAACGAGGATAATACTTTGACTCCCATCTGCCTTACTCATCTGTCTTATTTCTCAAATAGTTCAATAGACATGTGGGGAAGGGTGATATTTATCGGGCTCCCTTGGAGACCCCAGCGACCCCGAAATGGGATCATAGGAGGCCTACGGCATGGCATCCATCCCTATTGCTCCCCTGTGATGTGAACCTCCTGCATGCCCTCAGCCTACCTCCTGGCTGCACCCAGCCCTGGCTGGAGATCTCTGCCACTCCACCTCCTGCAGGGCACTCCCCAGCTGGCCTCTCTGATGTCCCTGGCGTGCTCTCACAGTAGGGGCAGTTCCGAGTCCACCATGTCAGGCGAGCGAGCTGTAGGGAGAGAAAATGCTGTGTAGAGTCAGTAGCCTTTGGAGAGAAGTCCTTCTGTCAGAAAAGAGGGCCCAATCCATGGGAGGTGTCTGGGCAAAGGCAGGAGGATGAGGAACAAGGCCAGGGTTGGAAGTCCATATACCTGAGTCTTAGCCCTGACTTCCCCTTTCTTCAAAGAGGAGTCCTCCCTGAGCACCTACTCCATGCCAGGCTTGTTCTGGGTGGTGAACTACAGACCCCAGCTGGTGCAGGCCCTCCTCGTGGAGCTCACAGACAGAAACAAAGCTGGGCAGGGAGGCAGGTGCCGATCACAAAAAGCTTCAAAGGTCAGGCTGAGGAGTTGTTACTTAACATCCTTATAGACAATGGCGAGTCACCGCAGACTTTAGGCAAAGGGAAGAGGCTTATACTCATTCAACCCTGGGGAGGTGAAGGGACTTCCCCGTTGGTAGATTTGGGAAGGATTTTTCAAAGATCTCTCAGAGTGAGTTGAAGGGGGTCCAGGAGGCTGTCACAAAAGGGAAGCAAGAAATGAAGAGTGTCTGAGGTACTGGGTAGGCAGGAGCAGTCTTGAGGGTGTTGAGGAGGTAACATCTGGAGGACATGGGGAATGATTGAGTGAGCTGGTGAGGGAGTGGGGAGAGGCAACCACAGTTTGGGTTCCTGCCTTACACAATCAGACGGGTAGTGAGACTCCTCCCAGGGACAGAGGACACAAGACAAGAAGTGGGTTTTGGTGCCAGTGAGAGAGGGAAGAGTGAGAGCAAGAAAGTGAGCAAGTCGTGGGGGGGAGGGAGAGAACGTGCACACACAAGTATGATGATGAACTTCAAGAGTCTGTAGGAGCTCCAGGTGAGGAGAAACAAATCTTATGTCCCCTGGATGGTCCTGGTGGTTTTTCCTCTTCTCTGTCCTCTCCCATTTTGGTGGCTCAGCAGAGAAAAAACATTAAGTTCTCTGGCTGATATCAGTGGTGTTGGACTCAAACATGACCTCCTGAGCTCTGTTCTCCTTTCTAACAGGGCTCTTCTGCCCAGGCAGCTGTTTGTTACATGTTGAACCAAGTGTCCCCTGCCCTGCACCCTGCTTCCTACCTTCCACTGTGCATCCAGCTGTGCAGGCCCAAGCATGTGTCTTTGGGATCATGAGAGCCCCCGAGGCTTCTTTGCTCATGCATATCTCTCAGTAAACTTTATATTTACATTGTGTCACTAGTAACATATGGACTGTGCCTCTTTATGCCACGAGGAGGCAGATGGATTTGGGGGTTTGAACCTTGAGAGAGGGGTTTTGGCTGGAGATAGAGAATTGACTGCCATCTTTATATAGAAAGTTGTTGAATTCATAACTCAGGGACATTGTAGGGTGAGAAGGGTTGTAGGAAAGAGATGGGTTCCTAAGGAACAATAATATTTAAGAGGCAGTAAGAAAGGCCCAGGAAAAAGTCAGAAGAGTGATCAGAAGGTAGAGAAAAAAAAAAAAAAAAAAAAAGCAGGAGAGAAATCCATCATCAAAGTGAACAGAAGAGAGGTCTTCAGGATGTAGGAAATGGTCAGGGGTGTCTAGTTCTCTTTGGAATGCACTTAAGATAAAAATGGGGATGTGTCCATTGATTTTAGCAACAAGATGTTATCAGTGACCTCAGTGAGAGTGATTTTGGTGGAATGCTGGGGACAACAGCCAGACTGCATGGGTGGAGAATTAAACAAGAGGTGAGAAGTAGACTTGGGGGATGGAGGCTCTTCTCTACAAAAGTCTGCTGTTGAGGAGGAGAGGGAGGCAGCAGGACCAGTAGAGAACAGGATTCAGGAAGTATTTTAAACTGGGGAAAACTTCTGTGTGGGAGCAAGAGAGCAGACAATGGAGAAGTTGAAGACTGAGGAGCAGGAGGAGACCATTTCTGGAGTGAGCCACTGGAGAAGTCTGCTTCTCTTGGCTCATCTGTGAATGCCCTGCTTGTTTGCAGGAATCAGTAAAACCAAGGGTATGAAGTCATTTTGCAAACTCTAAAGCACCATACACATAAGGGGCATTTTAAATGATTTCCACTTAATGTTTCAGGGACCACCTTCTGCCACGGGCTCTGTTATGGGTTGACTTGTGTGCTCCCAAAATTCATATGTTGAAGTCACAGACCCCAGTACCTCAGAATGTGACTGTATTTGGAGATGAGGTCTTTAAAGAGGTAATTAAGGGTAAATGAGGTCTTAAAATGGGCCCTGATCCAATAAACTGATGTCCTTAAAGAGGAGGAGATTAGGTCACAGACAGGCACATTGTGAAGACAAAGAGGAGAAGACGGCCACCCACAGAGAGAGGCCTCGGAATAAACCAATCCTGCCAACGTCTTGATCTCGGACTTCTAGCCTCCAGACTGTGAGACGGTTTGTTTCTGCTGAGTCACCCAGTCTTTGGTATTTCATTATGGCAGTAAGGAAAAAAAAGGCTTCAAAAACTATGCATCCATGCTGAAGACCTGGTAAATAAGTCAGCTTGGGAGAGGTAAGGAGTTTAAGTTGAGCTCTTAATCTAGTAAACTCTTTCTTTTCTCATGTACTTGTTTCTTGACCATTCAAAAAATCTCCATTTATTACTAAAGTGACCTTGTCAGGGCACCCTCCCCGGCCTCCCAGGTGGGGACTGCCTCTGCTTCTGTGCTTGGCCCCTCCCGTTGAGCCTGGTCCTTCTGCATGTTCTCTTTGTGTGATAAGTTTGTGTTGGTGTCTGTTTCCCCGCGTGGACAGTCACTGGCAGGGATCACTCATCTTTAACCTCAGCACAGTGGCTGGTACATACTAGATACTCAATGAGTAATTTTTGAATTGAGTGAGTTACTTTTCACTTGAGAATTCATAGCCCAATGAGCTCCCCCTCACAGGGATATCTGTATGACCACAGGGGGGACCCTAACCCAACAGAGTAAAACTCAGTCGTGGAAGTGTAGGCATTGGGGGTAGGGGGAGCATTTCAGGGGGGGCCTCAGTGCAAGCACACCACTTGCCTTTTCCTCAGGGATGGGGGTTGTGCACAGGCTGACAGTGATGATGACCATGGCAGTGAGCCCGCAGAGGAGGAGAGCAAAGTACAGGTAGTGGAAGTCCTTCAGCAAGGCTGGCCTCCGGTCCACCTCGCCACAGGCTGGGGCTGGGTAGGAGAACTCCAGAATCATGCGCAGAAACCCCACCCCCAGGCCAAACATGAGGCCCCAGAAGGCTCCCTGTAGAGAGAGGGCAGACACAAGCAGGGATCTTCCTAGGAAAGGAAAAGCCACACTGCTCCCAATCTCTCCCCTGCTGGTTTATTACAGTGTTTGGCAAGTTCATCTTGTTGAGTTGCCCATGAATGCTGTGACTTTATCTTGACTTACAGGCAGGCAAAGCGGTGTACTGAAAAGAGTATGGGCTCCAGAGTCAATAGAGTAGGAATTGAATCCTGGCTCCATTTCAGACTGACTCTGAACCAATGACTTGACTTTGATGACTCGGAGTTTTCTCATGTGCCATGATAAGAGAATTATCATGAATAATTAAGTCATGAGAATTAAGAATTAGATGCTTAATATTTAACTAAAGTGGAATAAGCTTTTGTAATAAGCAGGGAACACCAGGATCCTCTTCCCAACTTTCTGGTATGATAACTCAGAAATCATAATACAGCTATCCCTTCTGTTGCCTTTTTAAAAAAAGAAAAGAAAGAAAGAAAAGAAAAGAAAAGCTCTGGTACCTCCTATATCTTTCTTCTTTATAGTTCCATTTGTCCCTAACCTGTAACTGTTTCCAGTATGTAAGGTCAGATAACTGATATCTTCAAAAATGAGATGCTAGTCCTGATTTCAGAAACTCTAGAATGAGCAGAAACACCCAGAATTCAACTGGGTTCTGCTACATGCTATGGTTATCAGTAAGAAGATTAGACCTCAGCAAACTGTAGACACCTTGCTTGGTGCGCCATCAAGGGAGGGGTTTCTATGCTATCTGTGCAGTGACCTTGACCTCTCATGTTGTAACTTCTCATGATACAGTCAGTAGATTTGGGCCTGTCTTTCCTAGGCTGTCCTGAGGAGTTCCAGGTTCCAGTCCCAGTACCTCTAGCTTCCTCCCAGACTTCTCTCAGGTTTCAGTACAGTTACGTGAATGATGTGTGTGCAGACGCCCCTGTAAGTTCACACTTTGTCATCATCACTGTCAATTGCTGTTATTTTGCTTACATATAGAACCTTATAGTGTCAGAGATGGAACAGACCCTAGAGATCTTCCAGTCTGTCTTGCTCTTTCACACACACTGCTCCTCATGTCTGGAATGCTCTTCCCCTCCCTGTAATCCTTCAAGTCTCAGCTCAGATGTCATCTCATCCAGGAAGTCTTCCCTAACACCCTCCCAAGAGTCCCAAAAGTTAGGTACTCATGCTTTTTGCTCCCACAGTAGCCATTATACTTTATTATTATTGCTTATTTAATCATCTCTCCAGCCAGCAATGGCAGACCTATGTGAACCTTGTAAACCATTGCATTTCTGGAGCTGCCTTAATAGGACTGATAAATGTTTGTTGAGTGAATGAATGAATTTAAACCCAATACTCTGGTCAGGAAGATGGAAGCCTAGAGAGGGCAGTGGGTTTGCCCGAGGTCACAGAGACCAGGTAACTGACAAACCAGGTCTCCAGACTCTGCTGTACTGGGAGAGAGACAGGTGTGCTGCACTCACAGGCTCTGTGACCCTCTTGCAGAAGATGGCCAGCAGGAAGAGGGCAGTGATGGGTGGAGCCAGGTAGCTGGTGATAGACTGGATGTAGTTGAAGAGCTGCCCACTGTTGGAGCTTTGGACCATGGGGATCCAGAGGATGCTGATGACAACCAGGAACACCACAAACACTCTGCCAGGGAGATCACAGGTTGCTGTGAGGCACAGGGTGGGGTGAAGGGGATGCTCAGGAACCAGGAAGGAAGAAGGGAGGGAAATGCATGGTCGCCGAATCAGAGAAAATTAGAAGGTCACAATCCCGACTGCTAAGATTCAGTAACTTCGACTATTAAAATCCCACAATATTAGAATTGCAGAATCCAAGAAATTCATAATTCTAAGACCTTGGCATTTATATATTCGATGCCTTGGAGGTCATGTAGCCCACCTGCTGTTCAAGGAGTAGTCCATACCTTCCACCCCATCACCCACCTGGAAAAAGGCCTCTCATCTCTGCTTGGGATGCCATTGCTCCTATTTCACATCCCAACCCTTTTTGCGGGATGGCTCCCTTCTCCAGGGTGACCCCAGCCTCCAGAGACTTTTCCCTTCTCCAGACTCCTTCAGTTCTGACCCTCTCCCTTACATTGGCACTGTGCTTAGGGCAGGGACTCCACTTTCTTCTCCTGACTCGCCTTCAACTGACCCTGGCTTAGGCCTACGTGTCCAGAGTGCTCTCTATGTATGATTTTTTGGATTTGTGAACAAGTTGATGAAAAATTTTCTTGGACATGTTGCATGTAATAATGTATGTGGCCAGAAGATGGCACACAAATCCTAGTGATTGATGAAATAAGTGGCAGAAAAACTAGGCAGTTAGCATGCAAAGAGATAAGGGACGCTTCTTTTGAAATGTCTCTGCATACCTGTCCTCTTCTCTCCTTTTCCTCCCATTTTCCCTGTTGTAGGCCCCACTAGAGCAGCAGCTACCCGAGTGGTTTCCCTGCTGCTCATCCCTCTCCTCTTTGCACAACCCATCCTGCACTCAGATCCTGCATGGTCAGTCCCTGTGCTGAGGGCTAGGTATGCAGAGAGGAGCAGGCAGCAGGAATTCATGAGGCAGCCATGGGCAGAAGGCATCCTGGTGGAAGGACAGTGATAGGGAGATGTAAAAGAGCAAGATATGTAAGCTCAAGCATCTATCCACCAAGCACTTTATTCCAGAATCTCGAGTTAGGGGCTTAAATTATGAAGCAAGATTTCAGAAAGGGCCCCTTAACCCTATGTAAATTTCAAATCCCCAGCCTATGGAGAACAAGAAAAATTAGCCCCCAAGTTATGCTTTTAAAAGCATAAAACAGATACCTACAAGACCAAGTTCAGATTCTTTAGCATGGTGTTCAAGGCTCTGCATTGTTTGGAGACAGCCTTCCTGTGAACATCTCCGCTGACACAGATACCTCATTGTATTACCTGTGTATCTACCTGTCTTATTGAACTGACAGCAACCTGAGGGCAGGGCCATGTGAATCATCCTTGTGTCTCCAGCATAAGGATATGACCCATGGTAGATGTTCTGGGTGAGTCTGATGGATTAAATTAGTAGCATTTCCATTATCCTGGGATAACAGCCAGAGTTGGTCTGAAAGACCTCGGCAGTGAGCTGCTTGCTAACTCTCCTCCCACTTATGCGGTTCACCTTTCATTTCCTAAGTGCTTTGTCATCTTCTCTCAATCACCCTGTTGGTTAATTCCAAGAGAAAGTTAAACAGGCAGGAAGGAGATTTTTCTCCCCATTATTCTGGAGGGAGAGAAGCGGTCTAAAGTTTGGGGAAGGACTTACCTGGGGTCATGTAGAAACCTGGCCCTAAGATCCAGTACTCTGTCAGTCCGGGGCCCAGACCCAGACAGATATCCTCAGGGACACGCAGGGCAGGGGGGTAAGGGACTTGTACCTACAGTGAGGGGGTGCTCTCAGGAGGTGCTCAGGGAAACAGACTGGCGCACCTGCCCACCACCATCAGCTCCTGCTCTGTTGCCTTCTTGCGGAAGTGCTGCCACACATCGATGGCGAACAGGGTGCTGCTGCTGTTGAAGATGGAGGTGAGTGAGCTCATGAGGGCGGCCATGACCACGGCGATCATCAAGCCCCGCAGACCTGGGGAGAGACAAGGCTTGAGTGGACAGCTGGCCCCTTAACACTGGCTGTGCAGGACCCTGGAGGCTGCAGCAGTGTCAAGCAGGCTTAGGAGACTGGAGTGGGCATGGGGTGGGGAAGGTGTTGAATAAGGTTCCATTCAGCACAGGTAAGAAATCCAGGAAACCCACAGTACTAGAGGTGGGTTCTAGCTAGGCTCAGCCTTTGCCTTGCTTTTGGCCTTGGGTGACTCATTTGCCCTCCCTGAGCTTTGATTTCCTCATCTATATCATTAAGGTGTGTGAGACTAGGTGATCTTTAAGGTTCTCGCAGCTTTGCCATCTTGGTCTGGGTTTCACAGCTTGTAGACACTTGGTTAATGAGTCCCTGGTAGGGGGGAAGGTGGGGGAGGAGGAAGGAGATTATTAATAATTGAGTTTTAGTGTTTTTGTACCTTCCTCGCTGACACTGTGGTGTTGGGCTGAAGCCCCAGCCTGGGAGGCAGAAGCCCTGGTGCTGTTTTGCTGTTTGCTGGCTCTGCAAGTAACTGGCTGTATGTGTGATCTTTGGACTAGTTTCTTCCCCTTTCTGGGCCTATCGTCCTACCTGGACAAGAAAGGGTGGGGCCCAGTAATATCTAAATTCTCTCTGACTTTAATGACCAAGCTTCTAGAAATATGACCGCTCGCCCTGGGGAGCTGACTCCCGGCCATGGTCCCACCTCAGTTTTCTTTCTCATCAAATCCATGTAACCACCTCCCAGATGTCTCCCTGAAAGACTCATAGGAGCCTTGGACTCAAGTGTTCCAAACTTAAGTACTCAGCTTCCTCTGGGGCCTTCTGTGTCACTCTTTGGTCAATAATATCTATCTAGTCCCGCAGCAGACATGTCAGAGTTATCTTAGACCCCTTCGTCTGCTCTCCTTCCTCACCACCTCCATCCATCAGTGCCTGCTCTTTGCTAGCTTGGCCTCCCACCATCTCCACTATTTCTTTGATTCATTTCTCATTCTCCTGGAGGGAGAGAATAACTCAACTCAGCCGCTGCCCTCCATAAGCCTGTCTTTCTTCCTGTGTTCCCAGTCTCAATATCTTGTAAACCTGGTTCTAAAGACCAAGACTTGGGAGCACTCTTCGATTCTTCTGTCTTTCTTGTCCCTCAGATACAATCTGTTATCAAGTCCTGCCAATTCTACTTCAGGAATATCTTTAAATCCCTGCTGTCCATCTCTGAAGCCACTGAATTGGTCCAAGCCACTATGACACGCTTACCTAGACCACAGCAAACACCTCACTGACTGTCTCCCTGCTTTCCTCTGAGCCCACCTCCCCCTGAGCCTGGCTCCATGCTGAGTCCTCCTGCAGAGTGGTCTGTTAAAGTCCAAATCCAGTCAGGCACTTGCTGCCCTTAGCCCCCCGGAGCCCGCCAGTGCCTTCAGAGTGGAGGCTTTGCTCCAGGAGGAGGCTTGGCGAAGACATCCTCTCCAGCAGGGCTGTGTTCACTCCTCCTGGCCTCTGTGTCCACACTGGGCTACTTTCAGTACCAACTTCATGCTCTCTCAACCCTGGGTCTTTGCATATGCAGATTCTCATCCCTAGAATGATGTACACTTCCCACACCCCGCTGGCTTTGTCTGCCTACGATATTCCTCAGGATTCAGCTCCCTTTCCTCCCCTCTGGGAAACTTTCCCAACATTCCCCCAGACTGATTCAGTTGCCTCCTTAGGGACCACTTAGCTCCCCCTGGGTCACCACACTGGTCACATTACACATTGTATTGTGCCCTTCGTAAGTCCGAGTACCCCAGTGACTCCATGAAGCCTGTCAGCAGGGTCCTATCTTTTATTCCTGTATCTCCAGGACTGGTGCACAGAGCAGCTGCCTTACGTATTCTTGTGAAAAGTGTTGTTGTTGTTGGGGGGGTTGTAGAGGTGAAAATTTTTATTCTCTCTTCTCATCCATTTCAGTGCAATCCCTCCTGGGCAGTGGGGATTGGTGGAAGACAGGAGGTGGGAGTGGAGGGTGGGGTGGGGAGAGAGACTCACCAATGGGCATGAGGGCCATGACCAACTTGGGGTAGGCGATGTTGGAACACCCCACTCGGGCCCCACAGACTCTTTGGCAGATGTCGGGGTCCACGCAGCCCACCTCATCTGCAAAAGTGATGGTGGTTGGAGCTGAGGGGGCCTAGCCTTCTCAGGTTGGCCCCACATTTGCTTTCCAACACTAGAGGGAAGTGTTCACTGCAGACTCTGGCAGGGATCTATGTCTAGAAGGTCAAGGGGCATCTGGGTCTCTGGTAATTTTCCTGCCCATCTACGACCTTGTAGAGCTTGATAGACTCCTTTGGGTTTTAGACATTCTATTGTGATAAAGGCAAATATCCTTGGAAGATGCCAAGAAAGCCTGAACTGTTTTTTCCTCATATAAAGGGAAGGCAAGGCTTCAAAAGGGCATTCAGATACAAATTTCTTCTACTGAAATATTTGTTATATGTTTGGCCCACACAGCCTAAAATACCTACTATGTGTTCTAAATAGAAAAGCTTGCCAACCCCTGCTCTGGTCCAACATTGTCCAGGAGCACCTTCTCTGGAAGCCCCATGCAAGACCCACATCCCAACACCCAAGAAGCAAGGCTATCTCCGACCTGGGAACAGGGCCCGGCTGATCATGCCGGGCATGACGATGAAGAACACGGGGAGGATCTTCAGGTAGCCCCCAAGCACTGAGCCTCCCTTGGCATGGGACAGAGTCTTGGCAGAGAGAGACCTCTGGACAATGACCTGAAACGGCAGCAACGGGGTGCACCACTTGGGTTGGGGAGGGGTCCAGCTCAGCCATGGCGAGCCCTGACACTGGTCACTGACTGTGCCAGTACTCCAGTCCCAGAGTGAGGTCCAGCCCTCTATGTATCCAGGTGCCTGGGTTTTTTTGGCAGGAAGTCACCCCGATTCCTGGTGGGCTAGGCCAAGTCTGGCTGAGGGCCTTACCTGGTCTGTGCACCAGCACCAGGTGGCCAGCACTGTGAGCCCAAAAATGAGACCTGGCCAAGGAATGTCCCCGCTCACAGGATCCCGAAGCATGTGGAAAGCATCGGGCCGTGGGAGATGACAGGTAGTGTTAGGGACTGTGATATTAGGGATGGCCTGCCTATACCGCTGCTGCAGGCCTGGGTACCAGCCCACCTCCTGAAAGCCTGTGGGGAGAGACACCATGAGTGAAGCATTCCTGAGACCCCAGTGAACCTGTCTCTCTGCCCACCCCAGCTCACAGCCCCATGTGGGCCCCTGGACTGGAACTGGCCTGGGGATTGGGAATATAGGAGGGAAACAAGGCTCAGATTCTAGATCCCTGGTTCGGAGTAGAGAGAATCTCACTCTTTGGGAGTCCTGGCCAGGAAAGGGGACATGGCTCTGTGCTCTATAAAATTCCAGGCAAGCCAAGGAGACGACAGACAAAGACAGATCAGAGAGGAATTTAGAGGTGAGGGTGGGGCCTCTTCCTTACCCAGAAACATGAGGACCAGGGCTCCCCCCACCATGATGACTGTCTGCAGAGCATCTGTGTAGATCACAGCTGTGAGGCCCCCTGGGTACCCAAGGAAAGGGCTCATCAGTCAGCACCAACAGGGGGCTCCTCTCTGGGTGCTGCCCTGTGTGTGCCCACACTGGGGAGACCAGGGAAGACCATCTCAGTGGGTAGACTCTGGCCACCTGCCTTCCCCATACCCAGTGCTCCCACCTGTCCCACCCTGGCAGGCTAGCTCCTTCTATCCCTGCCAGAATCTGACTGTGGCCATCATGTCACAGTGTTTTGTTGCTGCTGTTTCATATCCCAAATCCATTCCTTTCCTTGTGCTGTTAGTTCCACCAGGAATTCTCCCTCCCCCCCACCCACCCCCCATTGTTCCTCCAAATGCCCTAACTTAGCTGTGTGTAAGTCTGTCCTGAGCTGGTCTCCTAGGGAGCCGAGCCGTGTATGGGGTGCTTTGAAGGAATCAGGAGAAGGCGGGTTTATGGCCTTTGCCTGGAGCAGCCCACAGTGACCCTGGCCCAGGTAATAGCTGCTCGTGTCTACCCTGTTCCACTTGCAGTCCATCTTTTTCAGTTTCTCTTAGTGTCTCTCCTTCCCCAGCTGTTTCCTTGTTTCTGCCCTTTTCATCCCCCTTTTCTCACACTGTGTCTTTCAGTCTGTTCCTCGGTGTTTTTCTCTTAGCCTCTCTCTGTCTCTGGCTCTCCTTGTTTCTCATTCTATCTTTCAGCATCAGTTTTCTGTCTCTCTGCCCCTCTCTCTTGTTGTCTCTGTACTTCATTCTTTCTCTCTCTGCCTCTGCCAAAAGCTTCCCTCTCCACCTCTCCCTGTCTCTCGGTCTCCGCACACAGACACAACCTTCCCTCAGCCCTACCTGTGATGGTGTAGATGGCCGTCACCACTAGCAAGATCACCGTGGAGAGATAAAGGTTCCAGCCCAAGGCCATCTGGACAAAGAGGGCTCCAGAGAAGATGTCAGTCTGCAGAGAGCCACGACCCATGAGTCCAGGTCACCCAGTGCCCTCTGTCTGGCTGCCGTGGGTATGTCACCTACCTGCTCAGCAATACCAGGTGCCCTCAGCCCTCATCACATGATGAAGATGAGCCTTAAGTGCCATGCTAAGTAGTAGGGGCTTGATCTTGCAGACATTGAGAAACTGTGGAGACTTTAAAACAGGGCTGTACTGCATAAACCTTAAAAACTGGGAGAAATTTAATTGGGTAGCACTGATAGGCTGGTCTGTTTGCCTGAAAGGAGTGGTAAGGAATGAAGTGGAAGACTGAGGAAGTGAAGGGGGGATCTAGGGTTGGAGAGAAAGAGGTCATTAGGGGGAGAGAGTAAGAGCCCAGAGGCTTGCTGGGTGCTCCATGTCAGAGCAGAGACCCACCTGACTGCCAGATGGGCCCATGGCTGACCCAATGTGGCAGGAGCCCCAGTGCAGCTAACCACAGGTTTTGGATAATCCTTGTGCTTGGGTTTATGAGAGAATGTGGGTGTGCAGCCTGTACCTAAACTGACCTAGGTCATTCTCAAGCACTGGAGGAACAAGGGGCCTCAAAACGTTTTTCAGCCTTAGCCGTGGCAACTAAATGATTCAGTTCCTCTGTGTGTGTGCCGATCCCATTCCATGATTGTTTTATGAACTTATTACAAGATCTTCAACACGACAGAGTGGAAAAACACCCAGACTGGGTCATGGGACTTGAACTTTAGCAACAGTCCCAGAGCTAGCCCTCTGTGTGGACTTGGGCAAGTCTTTGACCTCTCTAGGTTCTTTTTCTGAGTTTAGGTCAATAGAGGAAGAATAAGTTCTAACTCTAACATTCTATGCAATTAATGCATGGTTGCTGAATAAAGAATCAAGTAATGAAAAGATGAATTAATAAATTAATGAACAAACTCTGGATTGTGAATTTATCATTTATCTCTGATTACCCCACTGCTGCAGAGGATCCAGGAGCATACTTCGAAGGTATGTGGATCCATACCTTTCTCTGTCCTTCCTTCCTTCTATTCTTTCTTGTGTTCATCCATCCATCCACCCATCCACCCATCATTCTGTCCACCCATCTATCCTTTCCTTTCATCCAATCTGTAATTGTCAGCTTTTCCTTAGCAACAAGTCCATGGAAATACATTCAGCAGTTCCCTATTCAGCATTTCCAGACAGATAAGATGGCCCTGTTGGTTTGGGTACCCACCGATATCTTGGTGAAGATGTAGAGGATGAGAGACAGGACGGACATGTACACCTGGATCCTCTGGCCCCCAAATCGCTTCTTCAGGTACTCCGGCATTGTGACCACACCGGCTGCGATGTACACGGGGACGAAGATCCAGCCAAGGGCTAGGAGCACCCAGGTTGCCTGGGAGAGTGGGGAGAAGAAGGCATCCAGTTCCTAGACATGAGACAGGGGCAGCCTCCTACCTGGAGGAGTGCCATGCTGTGGGAAAGCCCTGAGCAGGGAGGTAAGGGGCCTGGGGCCTGATCCCAGTCCTTCTGTGTGACCTGGACGAATCCCTCTGTCTCCTCTGGGCCTTGCTTTCCTCATTGTAAAATGGGTTCTCAATTCACCATGCAGCCTCCAAGCATCTCTAAGGCTCCTCAGCACTAAGGCCAGGGGTGGGTGTAGGTACAGACCCTCACTGTCCTGGAGCAGCCTCCAGGTCAGCTTCCTTACGTTCCACTCAAAGCCCCCCACGGCAAGGCCTCCAGCAGCTCCTGTCCCAGCCAGGCCGATGAACAAGCCACTGCCCACATTGCTGGACATCAGAGATGCTCCAATCTGCAAGGCACAAGTGGGGTCAAATGTCAGGCGCCAGGATTAACCTGAATCAGTCTAGAGTCAGGACCAGAGCAGTGAGGAGGAGGTGCGGAAATGACATCTACTGGGCAACTTCTGTGCTGTGCCAGGCACTTTATATGCACGAGTACATTTAACTTCCACTAGTGTCTGGTGGGAGGGGTATTAATCTCCCACTTTACAGAGGAAGGAACTAAAATTAGAAAAAATGAAGTCACTGGCTCCAGGTCACCCAGTAAGTGGTGAAGTGGGGAAGAAGGGAATCCACAGGAATCAGGTCTGAGGGTCATGGAGGATGAAACTTTGCACTGGGGCCACCGGCCTAAGGGCCTCCAGGGAGGACAGAGCTGAAGGGGATGGGGGAGACCCCCACAAGAGTGATGGGGGAGGCCCTTCCACCACCCCACTTTCTGCAGGATCTAGGGTAAGGCCTGGCAGAGAGAGGAACCGAGGGAATGATCCAGGCCAGGCCAGAGTTAATTTTTCTCCAGGAGGGCAGCCATCATGGGCAGGTAAAGCCCAACCATTCTGCAACAGTAGGAGGTGGTGACGATAACGATAATAAGAACAATTACAGCAGTTCTCATTCAGCATTGCTGAGCCCCAGATCCTCTTCTAAACATATTAACTCCTTTCATCCTCATGAGGAAGTTACTATTGTTATCTCCCTTTTACTGATGAGGGAACTGAGGCACAGGTAAATTACTTGCCCCAGTCGCAGGACTAATAAGCAACTGAATGAGGATTCAGACCCTGACTGTCTGGCTCTAATAAGCACTGCACAAATGGTGCTCAGCACCCAATCAGCACTGAATCAATGTTATCTTTCACATTAGGTGAGATCCTTGACTGGGAGGGAAGAAAGGGAAGACAGAGGGGCTCTAGTGCCAGGTGGGAGGCTTAAGGGAGACCTTGGAGACAGGACTGGGGCTGGAGGGGAAGAGCTGTCCTCCAGCTTTGCACCCCATGCCACCTTAAGAAACTCACTTCCTCTCTCAAAGTCTAAGCTCCTTCACCTATAAAATGTGGGGACTCACCACCCAACTTCCTGCTCTTCTAGGGGTGCTGGGAAATAGAAAGTGAAAACAAAGAAGAAAATTGAGAAATTCAGGGAAGAGACAGTGTAAAGGCACAGAGATAACAAGTAGCCTGACCTTGCTGAGGCTGTTGTGCTACCCCACCCTGAGACAGACATGAACCTGCACACACTTATGCATGCTTATACATGCACTCACACACATGCAGTCACACACAGTGACATACACACTCATACACTCACACGCAAGCACACATTCACATGCTTGCACTCAGATATGTGCACACATGCACTCACATTCACAACACACATACACGTGCACTCACACACATGCACACACTCACATTCATGCACTCATAAGGCACACACTCATGCACATATGGACACACATGCTTACCCACTCTCACCCTCTCAGGTGGTACAGGGGTGCTGTCAGGGCTGGACTAGATCATCTAGCCAGAGCAAAGTGCACTGGGCCTCCTGCTTCAGAGGAAGAAGCCTCCCCCAGTCTGTTCTTGGAGCAGCCAGGCACCTGCTCCCACACTCACAATCTCTGCTCCTAACTCAAAAGACATCAACAAGCTTTCAGAGGAGGCATGGGAGGAGGACTACTGTGGCA
The DNA here is from genome assembly GCF_027409185.1 of Cynocephalus volans. Taxonomy (NCBI): domain Eukaryota; kingdom Metazoa; phylum Chordata; class Mammalia; order Dermoptera; family Cynocephalidae; genus Cynocephalus; species Cynocephalus volans. Next base: position 39,933,673 of record NC_084467.1, on the reverse strand, counting down.
TCTCTGCAGCAGGATGGCTGCTGCTCCTACTCTCAGACTCCCAGCCCCACCCTCTCCTTGGGTCACAGTCTCAGGACTGGATGGTTACCTGGACACACCAGCTCTTGCAGTACCATTGGGACTGAGATGCCCCCACCCAGAGCTGGTTCTGACCATGACCTCAGGCTGGACCCTCTCAGTTGCAGGAGGCACAACTGACAGTCCTGCCCACCTGAGAGTGGGAGGCACATCCTCTCTTTCCCATGGGTGCCCAGGCTGTGTTTGGAGCACAGTGAGAACATGAGAGTATCTGCCACAGCCCCCTCCTGCTCAGAGGCCTCGGATTCTGCACACCTACAGTGGGACCCACAGCTCTCCCTCTGCAGGATTGAGTGGGAAGTTGGCCTAGGCCCCTGAGCTTCTCTGGAACTGGCCAAAAGAACCTATTGTATCCTGCTTTTTTCTCCTCCCCTAACTCATTTCAAGGGCTGTGATTTGGAGGCACTGGTTGAGAAGAGCCATTTCTATGGGTTATTCTTTCTCCTGATGAAAGGGTTACTGATATTGCCTGTGATGCTGTCACTGTCCCTGTGAGTTGCCAGACCCTCAGCACCTTCCCCCAGCCCTGGGGATTCTGTCATATTGGATGACACCAGCACTCCCTGCCCCTACTTCTTCCTGTCCCAGATACCCAAAATCTTCCAGAGCCCTGGAGGCCTCCTGAGTTTCCTCTACTCTACAGAGTCAGTGACCAGTGGTGGGCAGGGAGGGTGGTGAGAACCAAGATAGGTATGGGAAGAAGTGGGAAGATAGCTGGTGTTCTGAGTGTGTTCATGTGCAAGTATGAGTGTGTGAGTGTGGGCATGTGTGCGAGTGAGCGTGTGGGCATGCATGAATGTGTGTGTGTGTGTATTAGTGCATGAGTGCCGGTGTGCATATATGTGTGAGTGTGGGCATGGGTGAATGTGTGTGTCCTACTGTGCGAGTGCATATATGTGAGTGTGTGCGTGTGTGAATGTGTGTTTTTGTGTGTGTGCCTGTGTGTGTGCCTGTGTGTGTGAGCATGCACGCACACATGTCGTGTGTGAGTTTTGTGTGTCTGGGTATGTATTCAGCTTCAGCCCAGCCCACTGGGGCAGGGCTTACGTCTCTCCACCCACTTCAGGAGGAGGAAGATAGTTGTGAGGACCAATGGGAATATGGGGTGGCTTGATGGGAGAAGCTGGGGTTCACAAAGGTTTCAGGATTGATTCCTTGAGGTTGTTGGAGATTTCATCCCTATAATTCCCCTCACTCAACTGCTGTTCAGTCTTGAGCTACCTGTCACCTTCCCAAGAAAATCTCTCCTAACCACACCCCACCCCACTTCCCCCAAGCTCTGGCAAGCCCTCATGCTTCCCTCTAGCTCAGCACTGATCATGTTGCTTATGAGTCTGTCTGCCCAGCTCAACTCTGAGCTTTTCTGGGATAGGGACATTCCAGATTCATCTCTGCAGGTCCAAAGTGCCTGGTGTGGGGCCACACTTGGGAGGTGCCCTGGAGATGCTTGTCAGAAGTCTGTGTTAGCAAGGCCACTCAGGTTGTGGGGTGACTTGGGGCAGGAGAGCAGGAGTTGAGTCAAGAAATCGAGTGGGGAGGCTGTTGCCGTGGTGCAAGCAAGAGAAGATGAGCAGGGACTGGTTGGTGGGGAGGAGGGGAAGAGTTGGGAGCCTCCACACTGGGGATGGGTGAGGAGGGTCAACTCACTGGCCACCAGCTCATGGACCTCCCCGCCAGGAAGTAGCCGCCGATGGTCCGTTGGCTTGCACGGATGGACGACTGGAAAGGAAATGGCAAGAGATGAGGATTTTCCAAGCCTCTCTCCAACCTCCCCCCTCCTCTCCAGGTTGCCTGCGCCTGGGTGAGGATGAGAACTGAGGTGGGACAGAGCTGCCTGAGTGCTGGCGGCTCCACCGTTCTGGAGCTGTGCGTCTCTGGGAGAGGCCCTTCCTCTCTGTGGCCTCACTGCGCTTCTCCCAGGGCCGGTGTGAGGAGCAGAGGAGGAAAGGATGGCAGAGTCTCCGTGAATGGCAGAGGCTGTGCGAGTGTGTGAGATGAATATGGCCGTGCACTCTCATCCACTTCCCCTTCCCTCCTCCTACAGTTTGCTTTCAGGGGGCCATTCGATCTGTCATTCCCAGGTGTATAGTGGCTGTCCTCGCCCTGAGCTGATTTCCTCCTTCCTCCCAGCCAGGCTGTCACATCGGAGGCTGGACAGACAGAGAGGACTGCCTTCTGGCCCTGAGCAGAGTGAGAAGCTCTGTTTGGGGCTTCTCTTGGCCTGGCCTGAAGTCAGACCCACCACTGAGTCCCATCCAGGGCCCTGGAAGAACCCCCTGTCCTGCAGCAGTAGGGGTCAGCTAGCCACCTGTCTGAGTTTTCTCTGGCACACGGGATGAGGGCAGGGAGAAAGTAGGGCAGGATGCACTTGAAGCACTTGTGAGGATGCTGAAGCCAGCAGGTCTCTGACGGGGTCTGGAGAGAGGAGAAATACTTACAGGAGACGAAGAAAAAGGGGAAATTAGAAAAAAGGCTTTTTCCAAAGGGAAAGTAATTAATCAGTCACCAGAGAGTGATAAGGGTTTGCAGTGCCTGGTGCTTGTTAAACTTTGCTTGAACTATCCAGTGTCACCTCTGATCTCTTGGTGACCATATGAGTAGAAATAATTCATTATGTAGGTGAGGAACCTGAGGCCCAGGACAGGGACAACTTGTCCAAAATCACAGAGGAGTTGGTGATATTCGGGGCTGGCCACCTCTAGGAGGCAGCAATCATCTGTTTGCCCATTTCTGCCTCATCCCAGCCCTGGGAGGCAGGGACCACTCATGTCCCTTTTATAGATGAGGAAACAGAGGCCCAGAGAGGACCTCCCACAGGAAGTGACCTAGGAAGTGACCAGCTGGTACTGGAATCACAGTCTGCCTCACAGCAGAGTCTAAAGGTGCTGGCATTTCTGCAGAATGCTGTGGTGATAAGAGCAGCCATTTATTGCCTGCCAACTGTGTGCCCAGCACCATGCCAGAGGCTTAAATCCATCCTATCTGTCACTGAATGATCACAGCAATTCTCAGTGTAGTCCTTACTGTCATTTTCCACACAAGAAAACGGAGGCTCAGAAAGGTTTATGTAGTCCCACGGCCATGATGCTCTAACTGTTGGAGTTGGGATCTGAATTCATGGCTTCCTGACCTCAAAGCCTGTCCCCTGCCCACAGCACCAAGGCTCCTGTGAACAGTGGAGAACAGAGGTAGCTTGGAATCTGCCCAGCCTCCTTCCCTGAGAGCACACATGGGAGCCCCAGCTCCTGTAGAAGCACTGCTCCTTGGCCAAGACACTAGCTAGTGCAGGGTTGGGGCAGGACATGGGGTCAACCATTTGCACAGGAAAGAGGGCAGGAGTGAGGCTCAGGGTGGCCAAGAGTGGTTGGAGAAAAGCGGCAGATGCATAGAGACTTGGAGTCAGGAGTCAGGGGCTCTAAGCTTGGCCTACCTCTGTTTTACTGTGTAACCTCAGGCAAGCCAAAGTCCTCTCTGGGCCTCATTCTGCCCTTCTGTGGAAGGAGGAATGTGGGAGGATGCCTCCTGAGGGCCCTTTTATCTCAACCCCTGTGGTTCTGTGATCCACTTCTTTTTGCCCACCCCTGCTCCAGCCCAAGATGAGAGACCACCCCTGCCTTCCCTGCCAGGCCCCAGCCTCAGGGCTCACTCACCCAGATCCCCAGGGCAATGACGAAGACAAAGTAGAGGACCACCACCCCGATGTCATAGGCATGCAGGCTGACTCCAGAGCCCAGTGCTGAGTGCAGAGCTGTCTCAGTCCTGACCCCATCCTCCAAAGCTCCAAGCCCCATTTTCCCAACGCCTTTTTCATCTGTTAGTGTCAATCCCCAGCAGGCTGGACTTTGAGGCGCTCCTGGTGTCATTCCTTTCCTTTAATGATTAAACAGCACCAAGCACCATTAGCTGTTGAGAAAGTTCTGAGCCCTCCTGGGTACATAAAGTCCTGCCCACCTTGTCTCCTAACTGCCACCCCAACCGCTTCAGAACACCCTCTCTTTCCCCCTTCCCCTGCCGCTACTATACACATATGCACATTCACACACATGCTTGTGTGCACACATATGCACACACATAAGCACACAGTGCACACACACTTATGTGCACATGTATATACACATGCACACACATGTATGCACACATCTGTGCAAATATATAGCACACAGGTGCACACAGGCTCATGCACCACACACACATGTACACTTCTGTATGCACATGCACACAAACACAACTGTGAACAGTATGCAGGTATGCACATGTATATACACATGCACACACATACACAACACACACGTACATGTACACATATATGCATATGCACACATATGTGCACACACGTGACAAACATGTATGTGCATGTCCACACACACCCTCCCTACCAGCAGAGGAGCAGGAGGAGGAGCAGGAGAAAAGGGAACAGTCTTGGAATCTCAGAGCTTGGAGGGACTTCAGAAATCAAGGTATTCAGGGTTCTGCTTGCATGAAAGGGAAACTGAGACCCAGAAAGTAAAGGTGGAGCAGGGACTGGAGTTCAGGTTCAATGCAATTTTCCTTCACCCAGTAGAGGGAGACAAGGGAACAGAGGGGAAGAGTCTACTATTACCCTTGCAAAGCAACCACCACTTCACATACTCCTACCTCCAACCCACCGAGGTGTCATGTTCCCTTTTTACAGTATAAGAAACCAAGGCCCAGACAGACAATGATTTATTCCAGTGAACAGAGCAAGGTCATCTGTGACAGGGTAAAGCCAGAATTTACACCTTCTGATGCTTGGTACACACACCCTGTCCTGTGCTGTGACAGGTGAAATGGTTGGGGTCAGGAAGCCTTCCCTCAGAAGGACGCAGAATTCCCTGGGTCCAGGGAAGACCATCTTTTTCAGGACTCAGGCAGCCTGGCCTCTAGCCCCAGCTGCACCGCTACTGAACTGCAGATGACCTTGGGCAGGTGGCTAAATGTCTCTGAGCCTGGGTGTCCTCATCAGCCTGACCTGTGTCCTGCCTGCTTACAGTGTGAATGAGGTTAGGATGTGCTCTGAGACCCTCTGAAAACCCTTAGCTATTGAGTACTGTTGGGGTTAACACGGAGAATCCAACACCAGCCACCATCTCGCCAAGGGGCCCAGACGCTGGGCTCACTGGAGTGCCTGCTCACATGGTCCTTCCGAGATAGCTGCATTTGGGACATTTCAGTTTTAGCAGTGTTGCTCTGCAGGAACCCGCTGCACACACAGGCCAGGACTAGACTGGAGCAGTAGGTGGAGGGATCTCTGGCCCTGTGCCCCACCCTGGCCCCAGCATCCTATGAGGATCCCAGAGCTGAATGTGGAAGCCAGACTCCCTTCCCTCCCCTTTTTCAGGAAAAGAAAGTGAAAAGCAGGGTCCTGGGCCTCCTTTCTCCTGTCCCCTAACCCAGAACATCAGGCACAGCCAGGCTGAGCCCCGAGGAGAGGGGCGCTACTCTGGGAGGAAGACCAGGGCAGTCCCCAGCTGGGTCAGGGCTCAGTGGGTCTAGAGCCTATTAGGGTAGATGCCCAGAGGGTAGAGATGTAATTCAAATCTTTATACAGAAAGTGTCCTTAACACTCATATTTGTTTTTTTTTGTTTTTTTTTAAATTTTTATTTTTTTATTTTATTATTTTTTTTTAAAATTTTTATTTTGTCGATATACATTGTGGCTGATTATTGCTCCCCGTCACCAAAACCTCCCTCCCTTCTCCCTCCCCCCCTCCCCCCCAACAATGTCCTTTCTGTTTGCTTGTCGTATCAACTTCAAATAATTGTGGTTGTTATATCTTCTTCCCCCCCCCCCCCCGGTTTTGTGTGTGTGTGTGTGTGTGTGTGTGTGTGTGTGTGTGTGTGTGTGTGTGAATTTATATATTAATTTTTAGCTCCCACCAATAAGTGAGAACATGTGGTATTTCTCTTTCTGTGCCTGACTTGTTTCACTTAATATAATTCTCTCAAGGTCCATCCATGTTGTTATGGCCAACAGACATATGAAAAAATGCTCAGCATCACTCAGCATCCGGGAAATGCAAATCAAAACCACATTGAGATACCATCTAACCCCAGTTAGGATGGCTAAAATCCAAAAGACTATGAACGATAAATGCTGGCGAGGCTGCGGAGAAAAAGGAACTCTCATACATTGTTGGTGGGACTGCAAAATGGTGCAGCCTCTATGGAAAATGGTATGGAGGTTCCTCAAACAATTGCAGATAGATCTACCATACGACCCAGCCATCCCACTGTTGGGAATATACCCAGAGGAATGGAAATCATCAAGTCGAAGGTATACCTGTTCCCCAATGTTTATCGCAGCACTCTTTACAATAGCCAAGAGTTGGAACCAGCCCAAATGCCCATCATCAGATGAGTGGATATGGAAAATGTGGTATATCTACACAATGGAATACTACTCAGCTATAAAAACGAATGAAATACTGCCATTTGCAACACTCATATTTGAAGGTGGATAAGAGTTTATTAGATAAACAAGAGGGACAAGGGAGGCAGGACCAGCATTAGCAACATCAGGAAAACGTGAAGGACCAGGTGCCTTCGATGGTCAAACTGACAGTCCCTGGGGGTGAGCAACGTGGGGCCGGGGGCAGTGGCGGATGAGTCTGGCAGATCCTTGGTTGTTAATCAGGGAGGGGAGAAGGAAAGGTCTGAGCTTAGGCCACCGAGAATGCCACAGTGGGAGCTGCAGGATCTGCATCGCTCTTCCAGAGAAGGGAACAGGAGTGCAGTGATGAGATGACAGCTGAATCCTGCACTTCCTCCTATGCTCCCCATCCGGAAGGGACCCCCTCTCCCCCACCCTTGGGGTTTGCTACAGTTTGAATGTTTGTGTCTCCTCCAAAATTCATGATGATATTTAATCCCCAATGCAACATTGTTAAGAGATGAGGCCTTTAAGAGGTGGTTAGGCCATGAAGACTCCACCCCCATGGATGGGATTAGTGCCTTATAACAGGGCTGGAGGAAACTAGCTAGGCCCCTCTGCCCTTCCACCTTCTGACGGGTGAGGGCACAGCAAAAAGGCACTATCTTGGAAGTAGAGACCAGTTTCTCATCAGACAGCAAACATGCTGTCACCTTGATCTTGGACTTCTGGCCTCCAGAACTGTGAGAAATAAATTTCTAATAAATTTCTGGTGGGTTTTTTTTTTTTTTTCATCTTTTAAAAAAAAATTGATTATACATACTCTTGGGGGTACAAGCTGTCTGTCACCACCTGTGCCTAAGATGTGATGATCGGATCAATGCTACCAGCATACCCATTACCACAACTTGTGATTATTCCCCGTGTCCCACACCCAGTTAATCCCCAACCTGCCCCTCATACCTCCCCTTCCCCGGCACCCCTAGGTATGATCTCTCCATGTGCAATCCAGTGCACTTCTTTCCTTCCTATTTTCTCTCTTAGCTCCCACTTAGGAGTAAGCACGTGGTATTTTTCCCTCTGTGTCTGGCCTATTTCATATAGCATAATTTTCTCCAAGCTCATTCATGTTGCTGCATATGGCAGAAATTCATTCTTCTTTATGGCTGAGCAGCATTCCATTGAGTATATATACCACATTTTCCTCATCCAGTCATCTGTCGATGGATATTTAGGTTGGTTCCATATCTTGGCTATTGTAAACAGAGCTGGGATGAACATGGGAGTGCAGGTATCCCTTCAACATGCTGATTTCCATTCCTTTGGATATATACATATGTGAGGAAAGTGGAGTTGGTTTGGTCAGGCCCTCTGGCCTCATATCTGGCGGGGTATGATTCAGCTTATCCTTTGTAAACAAGTTACATAGGAGTAGAGTTAGTGCACGTGTGCGCCAGTGTACCCTTTGGTTTGTTGCCGCTTTTCGTGTGCTTTTGATATGGAAGGCAGTGGCTCTAAACTGCCGGCAGCGGAGCGTGTGTCTGAAGAATAAAGCATGTCCACTTTGCTGGCGGCTGCTTGGGCTTTTTTTTTTTTTTTTTTTTTTTTTTTTGACTGCCTGGCTCAGAACCTGCACAGGATGGGGCAGAAGGGTCTGTGATCCAGCCTGACAATGTAGAAGTGGGATTGCTGGATTGTATGATAGATCTACCTGCAGTTGTTTTAGAAAAGCCCATACTGTTTTCCATAGTGGTTGTACTAATTTACAGTCCCACCAACAGTGTAGGAGTTGTCACCTCTCTCTGCATCCCTGTTAGCATTTGTTATTCTCTGTCTTTTTGATTATAGCCAGTCTCCCTGGGGCGAGATGATATCTCAATGTGGTTTTAATTTGCATTTCTCTGATGATTAGTGATGCTGAGCATTTTTTTAGCGTCTGTTGGCCATTTGTATGTCTTCCTTCAAAAAATGTCTGTTAGCTCCTTTGCCAATTTTTTAATTGGGTTATTCGGTTTTTTTACTGTGTAGTTATTTGAGTTCCTTGTCTATTCTGGATATTAATCCCTTGTTGGATGTACAGTTTGCAAGTATTTCCTTCCATTCTGTATGTAGGTTGTTGTTTCACTCTGTTGATTGTTTGCTGTGCAGAAGCTTTTTAGTTTGATATAATCCCATTTATTCATTTTTTTTCTTTTGTTGCTTGTGCTTTTGAGCTCTTCTTCATAAAGTCTTTAACCATCCCTACTTCCTGAAGTGCTCACCCTATATTTTCCCTTAGTAGTTTTACAATTTCAAGTCTTATACTTAAGTCTTCAATCCATTTTGAGTTGACTTTGGTATATGGTGAGAGGTGCAGGTTTTCTGGTGTTGATAAATTACCCAGTCTCAGGTTTTTTGTTATAGCAGCAGGAATGAAGACTGGGTCCTACTGCCTATATACTCTGTCTCCCCAACACCGTCCCACAGATGCCTGAGGCTGAGCCCCAACACCTACACGTTTTACCTAACCCTAAACCAGCAGGTTTGGTTTTACAGCAGCCACTCCTCAAATGCCTCTAAGACTCATCTATGAGCTCACCCAGCAACTTAGCAACCCACAGCCTAGCAGAACTAGAAAGGGAGCAAAAAGGCTTTGAGACAGCTAGAATAAATATCCTAAAGCCCATGCACAAGCCCAAAACTTCGACCTATCAGTGAGCCCCTGGGATTCCCGTCGGGCCTGTTTATTTTTTGCTTTAGCCAGAGCTTTGTCATTTGTATACTAGCTCACAACAAACTGAAAACAACAAAATAGCAAAGGAAGAGAGGAGGGCAAGGCTGCCTGGGGACAGCTAGGAGAATGGCTGCTGATGGTTGTTGGTGCAGGAGACATCACTAAAACCAGTGAAAGCAGAAAAAAATGATACAAAAGATGGCCAAATCAGGGCAAACATACCTAAAAAAAATAGGGTGTAGTGACTCCACCAAGGGCATTCCTGAATAGCAGCCAAGATTTCATGCACATATTGATGACCCAGAGTTTCCAAGGAAAGATGACTGCAGCCATTACAAATTTTCTATTTAGGAGGCATGGATTATGAAATCTGGGCAGGTAGACTTCCATTCAAAATGGTTAAATATTTTAGTCGGGCACTGGCATTCAAGGAGGAGGCCTCCATTATCCAGGAAATCATCTCGGGGAACTCCCAAGAGGGAGGGGTGCACTCCTGTTGTCCTTCCTACAGTAAGTGAGCAGCTGTCAGGCTCTTGGCTCTGTGCAAGGCACCGAGACACAAGCACGTGTGTAATCATTCACAGCCTGGTGGGGAAGACACACGCCACACAGGACAGGCCTTCAGCACAAAGCAGGTCAACATTTGTCCACCCCTTCTTTCCTCTTAGCTGAAGAGCTCAGAGGAAGGAGCAACAAAATCCAGCTGGGGAGATCAGAAAAACGTTATAGGGGAGGGGAACTCTGCATAAAAATATACAGCAGTATAACATGTTGATAAAATGAATGTTTCTACCGAGGCACCAAGACATAATACACAATAGACAAAGCCAGAGGTGCCACGCTTCCTGATTTCAAAACTAACTACAAAGTACAGTAATCAAAACAGTGTCATACTGTTATAAAGACCATATAAGCCATAGAAACCAAAAGAACAGACATCCCAGAAATAAGGCCACATATTGTCAAATGACTATTTTTAATGGCTGGCCAATATAGGGATCTGAACCCGTGACCTTGGTGTTTAAGGCTGCGCTGTAACCAACTGAGTCAACCGGCCAGCCCTTGGTCTCATGATTTTTAACAAGGGTGCCAAGACCATTCTATGGGAAAGGGACAGTCTTTTCAACAAATGGTGCTAGAAAAACTGGATATCCACATGCAAAAGGAGGAAATTGGACCCGTACCCTACACAACGTAACAAAAGCTTACTCAAATGGTTCGAAGACAAAATGCAAGTGCTAAAATGATACGACTCTTAGAAGAAAACACAGGGGAATCTTCATGACTTTGATTTTGCAATGATTTCTTGACTGTGACACCAAAAGTACAGACAACAAAAGAAAAAATAAGTGAATTGAACTTCATCAAAATAAAAAACTTTTGTGCATCAAAGGACACTATTATCAGAGTGAAAAGGCTACTCACAGAATGAGAGAAAATATTTGCAAACCATATATCTGATAAGAGATGAATACTCAGAATATATAAAAAATCTCCAATAAATCAACACAAACAAAACAAACAACCCTATTCAAAAAATAAGCAGAGAACATGAATAGACAGTTCTCCAGAGAAGTTATACAAATGGCCAAGAAGCACATGAAAAGATGTTCACCATCACTCATCATTAGGGAAATGCAAATCAAAACCACAGTGAGGTATCACTTCACACCCACTAGGATGGCTATTATCAAAAAGCCAGAAAATAACAAGTGTTGGAGAGGACGTGGAGAAATTGGAACCCTTCTGCATCTCTAGTAGGAATATAAAATGGTGCGCCCACTGTGGAAAGCAGCATGACAGTTCCTCAAAAAATTAATAATAGAATTACTACGACCCAGCAATTTAACTTCTGGGTGTATACCCAAAAGAATTGAAAGCAATGAACTCAGACACTTGTATGTCCATGCTCATAGCAGCATTATTCACAATGACAAAAAGATGGAAATAACCCAAATGCCCAATAACCTATGAATGGATAAGCGAAATATGGTCCATAGAGTGGAGTTTTATTCAGCCCTAAATAGAAAGGAGATTCTGACACATGCTACAACATGGATGAACCTTGAAGGCATTATGCTAAATTAAATCAGCCAGGCCCAAAGGGACAAATCCTATATGACCCCATTCATATAAAGTACCTAGAGTAGTCAAAATCCTAGAGACAGAAGGTAGAATGGTGGTTGCCAGGGCTGTGGGAAGAGGAATTAGGAGTTACTGTTTAATGGGTACGGAATTTCAGTTTGGGACGATGAAAACAGTTCTGAAGATGGATGATGGTGATGGTTGCACAGCATGCATGTATTTTATACCACTGAACCGTACACTTAAAAGTGGTAAATTTTACTTTATGTGTATGTTATGTGTATTTTACAAAGTAAAGAGGGAAAAAAAACAATATATATAAAAATTACAAAACAAGGGGCAGATTTGTAAAGAAAATTCTAAGAACTGGATTTACAACTCTAATGACTCTGTAAGAAGTATACAAAAGGATTTTGTAAGTATTTCTTTGGATAAATCTTTTCCAGCCCTCTCTGAGCCCTTCTTCCCTGGCCGCCTCTGCCCTGCCCCGCTGCTTAGCCCTCGGTCTGCAGGATCTGACTTAAGTAACTTTTTCCATGGGATATACTCTTCCCTTGTTTTCTGGTTACAGTTAAACCTTAGAAGTCCCTTTGAATCGGGAAGTTAGATAGAGACAAGAGCGGGAGGAGGAAACCTGTTATTTGCAAGTGGGAAAACCAGATGTGGGCATGCACATGTGCCAAAGTGGCCACAGGAGACAAAGACAATTCCACACAGGGAGCTCCGCCCCCAGGTTGGGTGCCATTTGGTTGGACCAATGAGACTCTTCCTGTCTCCGTTTAAGCTGAGGTCCGAAGGTGGAGAACAATGTAACAGCTGCCTAGTCCCCCCACTCTAGAAGTGTGACAGAATACCCATGCTGCCGCAGCCGAGGAGATTCAGAGGAGCCAAGGACTAGCGACCAGAGGCAGAGCCTGGGATCTGGAACTCAGGACTCCTGCCCACCATCCTTTCCACCCCCCACCCTCCATCAAGTCCTTTCTGGATTCTGGTCCATATGGCACCACAGTCACCTGTGCTTCCCCATCATAACTCCTCTCAATTGTGTTATAATTGCTCATCTCTTTTCCTTGCTAGCTGTGGACTTTTGGAAGGCAGGGTCTTGATCAGATTCGTTTCTGGCCTTAGCACATGGCACAGGGCCAGGCACACAGTGACACTCATTATTTCACCAAATAAGTAAAGGAATGAAGATTACATTAGTTTTCTCCTTTCCCCAGAAACATCTTCGTAAAGTGCAAAGCTCTAACCAATATAAATTATCATCAGCAGAACCTCATATAAGTTTGGCTGTTATATATGCTCAGGTTAAAAGTAGCCTAAGCAAGAAAGATTTCCTTTCATGTAAAAGTCTGGAGATGGACAGACAGGACTGGTATGTTAGTGCACAGTTTTTTAAGGGACCTCAGTTCCTTTCCTTTTGCTGCTCTACCACCTTCCATCTCATTGTCTAACACGGCTGCTCAAACTCTAGCCGTTGCCTGTATATTGCAGTGTACATTTCCTAGAAATGCACATAACAGTTCTGCTAATATGCTGTTGCTCAGAACTTAGTCATGTGGTCCTATCTAGCTACAAAGAAAGACGGAAAATGCCATCATCAATTTGGGTAGCCTTGTGCCTTGTCCAGAATCTGAAATCTTTTTACTCTTGGGGAGAGAAGAATGGATGCTGGGGGATACTAGGAGTCCCAGCCATGCCACACTCTACAGTCTAAATGAATGGCACCCCATTCTCTTATTGTCTTTACCCAGTAGCCCTGTGTGGTCTGTAGGGATAAGGCGCATTCTACCCACGTTACATTTGAAGCCACTGAGAGGGTCAGCAAGCTTCCCCAGGTCTCAGGTGGGTTTAAGGCAGGACTGTGATGAACCCCCAAAGCCCCCAGCCACGAGGTTAGTGCTCTTTCCTCTTCACCACCCTGTACCAGGGCTTCTAGGAAATGCTGGAGACCGGACTCCTTCCTCATAACTCTCTCAACAAGCATTCAGTGGCCCCTCGCTGTGTGTGCAGCAGGAACTGGGGACTCAGAGAGAATCCAGACTTAATCTCTTTCGAGGACCTCATGGTCTGATTGGGGTGGTGGCTGATGCTTAACAACCTCTCAGACTATAGAGTAATAAATAATGTGAAGGTCGTGAGCACAGGTGTCTCTCCGAGCCCAGAGGACAGGTAACTAACCCTTCCAGGTGTGCAAGGTACAGTTTTAGCATCTTCAGACACTAGTATTCCATCTGGGACAGGAGATGGGACCGGAGAATTTGGGCTGAGTTCAAGACTGTAAGAAGGACATTGATGTTCATATTTGATGTGGTATGGTAGCGTGGCTAATACTACACACTTTGAAATCAGAAACCTTTTGTTTTCTTCTAATGGAAGGTGAGTTATGATCCCCACTTTTCATGTATGAAAACTGAGGCTCAGAGAGTTCCAGACAATTGTCCGAAGTCAGACAGCAGGCGAGTGGCACAGTAAGACTTGAACATGGATCTCCCGACTTCCAGGCTGGATCTCCACACGTTGTTCGGTGGCTCTCCAGGCGCTCCCACTGCCCCGGCTCCTGGCTGGTGCCCACTGCCTGCCAGGCTAGACCGGGCCCATCACCTGGACATTATTCTGCAGCTAGAAGCCTCATTGCCCACGAGGAGCTATGAGAATAATGTTCTATTAACAAGAAAGAGGAAATCTCACTGGGGGAGAGGCTTTTTCCTTGTAAGGCTTGCAAAGCTTGCTCTGTTAGATTCCATCACATGAAGCCAAGACCCTGAGCTCTGGTTAGACTGTGATGTTGGTAAGTCCTTTCCCTTCCCTGCAGGAATTATCTTGGGAAGTTTATTCACTTCTGCAGGACTCCTGGCTACCCTGTATCCTGATGTGGCAAATATCATGGGGAAATAGCACCTTTGCAGCATGCAGCAAATGGAGGTGGACTGTTTCTCAGATTTAAGGAAAACCATTTAGCATATCCTGGGATGACTTTCCAGCCAGTTACTGACTCCAGTCAGGCACTGAAAGTAAATGATCAATCAATCATCAACTAGTTTTTAATCCTCAGCATTCACCAGGCTTTTACTGTCTATCCAACCTTGTGTTTGGCTTGTGATTAGGGAAAATAAGGTAGGGACTGGATCCATCCCTTTAAGAAAATTTAGCAGGAGAGCTTAGAGTTAGGAATAAGGAATTTCTCTAAAAGAATAAGGAATTCTCTAAAAGAATAAGGAATTTGAAGTAAGACAGACATAGGTTTGAATTACAACACTTCAGCTTATTAACTGTGTGATACTAGACAAATGACTTCATCTCTTTAGGCTTAATGTCTCAAAAGCTGTCTTCTTCTTGTGAATATTAAAGAATATAAAACACTTTGTCCACTAAAGGGTCCCTGGGAAGTGCTCTGTTGGTGGTAACTGTCAGGGGCAGGATGAATGCACATACAGCTATTTAAAATGACATGGGAACTCAGAGAAGGGAGAGGTTCATATGTGAATTATTACTTTTTATTTTAATTGACATGTAACAATTGTACATATTTAGAGGGTACAGCATGATATTTCCATACCTGTATACAATCAAATGATCAAATCAGGGTAATTAGCATATCCATCACCTCAAACGTTTATTATTTCTCTGTGTTGGGGACTTTCAAATCCTTCTTCTAGCTATTTGAAAATACAGAATAAATTATTGTTAACTATAGTGACCCTACAGTGCTATAATACTAGCACTAGTCCTCCTACCTTGCTGTAATTTTGTATTCATTAACTAACCTCTCCCTATCCCTTCTCCCCGCTACCCTTCTCAGCCTCTAGTTAGCACTATTCTACTCTCTACTACTGTGAGGTCAATTTATTTAGCTTCCATATACAAGTGAGAACATGCAGTATTTATCTTTCTGTGCCTGGCTTATTTCACTAAACATAGTGTCCTCCAGTTTCATCCATGTGAATTATAAGGCCTTGGCTTAGAGAGCAGCTAATTCAGACCCTGTGGGTCTGAGGTGGTGGAAGGGTTGCCCTTTTCAGAATGTGCACTACAAGAGACAGCCACAAGGGGGAGGAATAGGGCACATTTTAGCATCTTCCCTCCCACTGTCACTCTGGGCAAAGAGATGCACAACACCAGGTGGCTGTCCTTTCTTCACTCCCTTCCACCCATTTCATGCTGTATGTGAAGCTAAACTCCCACAAACAATATTTGCAGATGGCCGAGGGGCCCATTGGACTTTTCATTTTGCAGCAAGATGTCGAACTTCTCTGAGACATTTCTGGCATGTAGGAGCCAGTGTGTCAAAAAAAAAAATCTCTGACCCCACCTGACTTTTTCTCTGCTTTCAACCTTGTTGTGAATTTTTTCAAGTTCTCTGTGTAACTTTCCCAGTCTCTCTCTCTCTCTCTCTCTCTCTCTGAAAATCTGCAAGTATCGACAACTCTGAAACTTTTGGAAACTTGCTCTGGAACTCTGTGACTATCTCAAATATTGTGACACTCCCTGAAATGATATGACTTTCTGTAAGTCTCTGAAATTCTAAATTTCTGTGTTGATGCCTTTCTCTGGCTTTCTGTATTCTTTGTAGCCACACATTCTCTCTGCATTGCAGGGACTGTCAGTCTATCTGTCCACCGCGGCTCATTGTCACTTAGCAAATGGATGTTGAGCAAAGAAAGGTGCTGTTTGTAACTTCCTCCTCAATCACTAGTGCATCCTTCTTAGGAATTTTCTCACCTCCTAGCTCTGGGCTACACATTTCTTGGTTCAGAGGAAGGGGAGATCAGGTCCTTCCCTCAACTTCCAGCTGGAATTGGATACAGAGAAAAGAGCCAGGCATTGGGAATCAGTAAGACATATGTTGGATTCTCCACTCCTCATCTCATTACCTGTGTGAACTTGGGCAAATTGCATCTCCCCCCGCAAGTCTCTCTTTTTAATCTAGTGAAAGTAATAGCGGAGGCTATGGGATTT
The DNA here is from genome assembly GCF_027409185.1 of Cynocephalus volans. Taxonomy (NCBI): domain Eukaryota; kingdom Metazoa; phylum Chordata; class Mammalia; order Dermoptera; family Cynocephalidae; genus Cynocephalus; species Cynocephalus volans. The sequence goes on along the minus strand of NC_084467.1, from coordinate 39,917,447 downwards.
CATAAACATTGGGGGTGACGGTTCATATGCAATAGCTGTATGGTTATGATTAGGAAGAAGTAGCCAAATGTGAAATGCCTGGGTGAATACCCAGGACTATCATGATTTTCAGTGGGATAGGAGTTCTGAGCATGGAGAGATCTGTGCGTTTGTTTCATAATTCATTGACATGGAGAGGCAGTAACTCAGAAAGTCCACGGCATTTAAGAAGGTGCTTTGCATAAGCCCATAATATTCCCTCCTCTGCAGATTTCTGTGGGACTGTGGATCTGCAAGAATTAGATTCTTACTTTGAACGTGCAATATCAAGAATTGAGCACAAGGTGGAGCCATGGGGCAGGCTTCATCATCTTCCCACTGTTTACAGACACCAGGAGTAAAGCATTGGTGGCATTTCCAGACATTATGTGCGACCCCATCTGCCTGCAGTGTTTAGCATTAGATGGGGGCTGGTTAGACAGCTGCAAGTCTGAGCTGTCTTTGGACAGTACGTTGCTGTACTTAGCATTTATACCAGGGTGGTCCAATAGAACTTTCTGCAGTAATGGAAATGTTCTAGACCTGTGCTGTCCAGAATGGTAGCAACTGACCCCATGTGGTTATTGAGAATTTTAAATTTAAGTGCTATTGTGGAACACAATTTTTAATTTAATTTAATTTAATGTTAATTTTAAATATAAATAGCCATATACATGTAATGGGTTCTAAATTGGACAGCACAGAATTATAGAAAACTTTAGGTTTTTTTTCTGGTAATAAATAAACAGTCTCCATCCCAGACCCTTTTTGAGGTTGGGCTTCTGAAGGTGAATTAGGTTGTCTCCCAAGGAGCTCACAGTGGAGCAGGAGTGGGAAGTCAGGGGAGGGGGTAAACAAAGATAAATTTACAAGCACTGTAATGCAAGTGAGTGTAAGAGATATAAATAATACTGGTAGTCATCTTCATTTACGGGTGCTAACCAGGTGCAAAGCACTTTATAATGTGATAGATAATCCTCATGACATTCCTAAGAGATTTTGCAGATGAGGAAACCGAGGCTCCGAGTGGCCAAATGGTTTGTTATTTGTGGCAGATAATTTAGATGCCAATCTAGGTGAGCCTGTCACTCTAAAATCTTTATATGATGCTGATGGGAGGTTTAAAGGAGGGATACCTCACATCGAGTGGGGATATTATAAAATACTTTCTAAAGAAGGTTGGATTTGAGCTGGGTGGGAAGAATAAGTAGAGTTTTGTTTAAAAAGGAGAGAAGAGAGGGTCCAAGCTGAGGGATAGTATAAGCCAATGTATAAGAAATGCCAGGGGCATGTTCAACACATTAACACTTTAATTAACCAAATGTTGTGCAGCCACACTCTTGTCCCTCGTAACAGGTTTGTCTGGGTCCAAGAAGAAGGGATTGGTCCCTGACGAGATGAAGGCTGTCCTTGTAGGAAAATAGAAAGAGTCTGGTCCATGGAACAGTATTGCCTCAAACCACTGGTCTGGGAGAGAGAATAGAGCATCCCCTTAGGAGCTGGAGGGATGCGAAGCCCTGGGAGGACGGGCAAGAGGGAATGGGGCTCCCTTCAAGGCAGATAAATGAATGGGGTGCAAGCACGCACCCATGTGCACTTACATGTCAAAGGAGACTCACAGCTTATGAAAGGACCCACCGTGCATACCTGGAGGGAGAAATGGGGAGGGACAGGGGCCAGTGGGTCTCACTAAGATCAAGTCATGGTAGACTCTCCGCTTTGCCTGTATTTTTAGGATTAATGAATCAACAGATCTAAGAGAATGTAGTAGTTCTTAGGCACCAATTAGGTGGTGGGCCCAGCAGACAAAGTTTTTCGTATTGGTGTTTCAAAAAGGCATTTTCCAAAATCTCTTGGGGAAATAGAGAGAGATGTGCATTGGATGAACTTGTAGTATTTGTGCTGCCATGGCAACCTGGAGGCAGGTCTCCAGTGACTTCATCATTTGGCTCATTTCTTGCCCATGTTCTTGACAAGAGTATGGCATACACCAAATAAAGACTTTGGCTAAAGGGTTATCAGATTTGGTAAAGAGAACTAGTTTATTATTCCGAAACTCAAAAGCCAAGAAATTATCTACTATAATTGATTTGACTCTATCAAGATTACATTTAATTACAAAAACTGTCAAGGTTACCACTTAGCCTCAGGAAAGCCAAATTTGAAAAGGAAGGAATGTGTGATTGGGTAACGTCAGTCTCTCAGATAATATGTTTAGCTCTAGCTATGGGGATACTGTGGTGAATAAACCACTATTCTCTAGGGTCTGACATTCCGCATATCAAATGTCTTTAGAGCCAGGTGGAATGACTTTCACACTTGCTATTTCAATGGGGACTACAAACACTACAGTGACTTACAGTATGAAGAGTGGAGGCCTGGATGTCATAAACCTGGTGACAGCTGCCTTTTCTGCCAGAAAAAGATAATGTTTCTTTTAAAAATTTGTTCAGAATTTTTAAGTTAAAAAAGTTAACACTGTGTATGGGGTGGTGAGGGACGGTTGTGTGTTATCCCCTCCCCTACAAAAGACAGATCTCTGCTTAGAAAGCCAGGATTTGTTTATCAGGCTTCAGCTCAGAGAGAATAAGAAGAAAGGAGAGAAGGGGATCTCCCCAGAGCAGCCCTAGGCAGGGGCAAAATGTGGATAGAAGAACAGGGGCTGCTTGAGGGCGGGACCAAGTCCTCCTGTTCTGCCCTGCTGCAGCGTGTGGCAGGGACAGAGCAGGCCAGAAGGAGGTTTGTTAATTGGCTTAAGGGGTGCAGCTTCACTGACCCGGCCTTTCCTCCCTTCTCCCGTCCTTTCTCCGTAATAAAGCCAGAGACCTTTTGAAATGTATATTTGTGTATGTCACTCCCAAATCCTACATGCGACTTAAAACCTTCCAGTGGTTTCCCAGGAATTTTAGAGTAAAGCTAAAACTCCTGAACACAGTTTACTAGTTTCTTCATGGTCTGCCCCTGCAGCCTCATTTTGCCACAAACTCCTTCCTTTTTGCTCTCTATGCTCCACTCACCGTGGTCTGTCATCTCCTGGCAGTGCCCTGTGTTCCTTCACACCGCAGGGCCTTTGCACATGCTTCTGCCTCTGTCCAGTGAGCTCTTCTGTACCACCCCCATGCCTTGTGCTCTCATGGATTCATGTTCTTCCCAGAAGCTCCAGAGAGCAGGGAGTGGCCTGATTTTGCTCATTATATTATATTGCCTCAGCACAGTGCCAGATACAAAATAAATATCCAGTTACTGAAAGAATGACTGAATTTTCTTTCGAGAGTGCAAGACCCTCATGCTGTCCATCAGATTTCGATTCCAGGAACGCATGTACTATCTGTTTTCCATTGCTTTTTGGGGTAAAATCTTTACTTGAATCATGACTGGAAAGGCTTTTGGATTGGCAAAAAGCCAATGAGTGGGGGGGCAGGTGGGAAGGTTTTGGAGGGTGGAGCAAGTAGACGAGGTAGAAATTTTTCCAGGCTGTCCTTGGGAGCCACCTGTTTTGCCAGTGGCATGTTCTTCCCTGCCAGCCTTCCCAGGTTCCAGGAATTTAATCTTGATGAATGGATGATAAATAGAGAACACAGCCACACATAGAGCCCTAAAGGGCCTGGGACTCCAGAGGCTTGAGGAGCAGGATTCTAATCAAACCTGTGCCTGTGTTGGGGGGCAGGGAGGGTGGTGATTCTCTGCCCTCTTAGTGTCTCCGGCTGGACCTAAGAATTAAACTGACATAAGGCAGATTAACAGGAGAACAGCATACACATTTATTAAATTTTCACATGTACATAGGAGCCTTCACAAGAAAATAAAAACCTGAAGAAGTGACCAGAGCAGAAAGCTTTTAGACATTTTAGACAAAGAAACAACGTGTTTGTGAAGAAATGAGAAGACAAAGTCATTTGGGCTGGGGGCGGTAAATTGTGGGGAAGTCACTAGGAGATATATGATGGGGGGAGGGGGTAAAATTACCAGAAGATAAAGGTTATTTTAGTAAGTTTCTTTGTACAGATCCATTTCAGCATTGATTCCAGTCTCTGGTGATAAGGGTGTCTTTTACTTCCCAGCACAGAGAGGGCACCTTTTTTGTAAGAAATTTTGTGCCTGTTCTTAGGCAGAAACATGAAGGGCTGGGAGCCCTTCCTGCACCTGCTGTTTCTCAAGCACCTTCAGCTCAAAATACCCAATATGCCAAAGCAGCATATTTGGGGGTAGCATATCCTTCACCTGAGCGAAATGACAACCTACAGAGCGGGAGGAAATTTTTGCTAACTATTCATCTGACAAAGGATTAATATCCATAACATACAAGGAACTCAAACAATTATATAGTAAAAAAACAAATAACCCAATTTAAAAATGGGAAAAGGAGTTTCATAGACATTTTTCAAAGGAAGACATACAAACGGCCAACAGATACATGAAAAAAAATGTTCAACATCACTAGTCATCAGGGAAATGCAAATTAAAATTACATTGAGATGCCACCTCACCCCAGTTAGACTGGCTATAATCAAAAAGACAGTGAATAACAAATGCTGACGAGGGTGTGGAGAGAAGGGAACACTCCTACACTGTTGGTGGGACTGTAAACTAGTACAACCACTGTGGAAAACAGTATGGAGGTTTCTCAAACAACTACAGATAGATCTTCCATACAATCCAGCAATCCCTCTTCTGGATATATACCCAGAGGAAGAAATCATCATGTTGAAGGGAAACCTGCACTCCCATGTTCATTGCAGCTCTGTTTACAATAGCCAAAATATGGAATCAACCTAAATGTCCATCGATGGATGTTTGGATAAGGAAACTGTGGTACATATACACCATGAAATGCTACTCTACCATAAAAAAGAATGAAATTCTCCCATTTGCAACAACATGGATGAACCTGAAGAAACTTACATTGAGTGAAATAAGCAAAGCACAGAGGGTTAAATACTGCATGTGCTCACTCATAAGTGGGATCTAAGAGAAAAAGAAGGAAGGAAAGACCACAGTAGTGCATTGGACTTGCAGAGGGAGAGAACATTCTATGGGCTACAAAGTGGAGGGGGGGGAAGGAAGAGGGGGAGGGAGACTGGGTTATAATTGGGTAGGGGACATGGGGTACAAATGCAATTTGTGGTAATGGGTATACAGTCAGTATGAATCTGGCCCCCACATCATGGGCTCGAGGGGTGACAATCAGCTTTGTATCTCATGAATATATATAACCAATAAAAAAATAAATAAAAACACAAATAAAAATAAATTATGGGACACAAATACATTGTATATCTATAAATCTGTTGAAATCATTTCATTGAAGACTAACAATATAGAAAATGTTTATAATATATTGTGGAATATAAAAAAGGATAATAAAACTATAATGCTTATCACTCATTCTAAAAGTGGTCCCCATATCAATAGTTCCCTACTTGGGAACTTGTTAGAAATGCAAATTCTTAGGCTCCACCTAGATTTACTGAATCAGAAACTCTGGAGAGTTTCCTAGTGGTTTGTGCTTTAACAAGCAAGCAAGCAAGTTGTTCATGTTTAGCATATACACAATACCGGATGAAAATATACCAAAATATTAATAGTAATTTTCTCTGGAGGTGTGTGTAAGTTTGTTTCAGTATAAGTTAATATTACAATAAATTATTCCACTTTTTAGATGTTTTTGTGGATTCCTTGGCTTATGTGATATCAATAAATCTCAAAGAATAGAGCAGCAATTCTTGATGAATCATCAGCATTATTTATCAAGTCCAAGCAAGATTAAGGTATTTGTGGTTTATGAGAGTAGGTAATTTTTCCATTTAAGAATTTTTTCTTTTGGAATAATTATACATTCACTGGAAATTGTAAAAATAGAACCAAAAGCAATTGACTTTAGTATATTTACCATATCCTAGAACTTGGCTATAACTATTTACCAGATCCAGGGGAGTTTGTTTTGAGATTCTCTGGAATTTTGTATAGAGAATCCTGTCATTTACGAACAAAGGCAGTTTTATTTCTTCCTTTCTAATCTGTATACCTTTGATTTCCTTCTCTTACCTGTTCCACTATATAGAGCTTCCAGTACAATGTTGAATAGGAGGGGTGAGAGGGGACATCCTTGTCTTGTTCCTGACATTAGGGGAAAGCATCCAGTTTCTGGACAGTATAACGTTAGTAATGGTTTTTCGGGGGTTTTTTTGTTGATAGATTTTCTTTTCTTCTTCCTATTTTTGCGCATCCTTTACCACTATACATATATTATAAACCCTGTAATACATTGTTGCTTATATTTTTGCTTTCAGCTGATAATTGTTTTTTAAATAATGAAACAAACAAAAAATAGAGTATTTTATATTTACTGAATATTTACCATTTTCATGACTTTTTAATTCCATTTTGTTGATCTGTGTTTCTATTTGGTATTATTTTCCTTTTTCTTAAGAAGTTTCTGTGGTATTTCTATAACATTTCTGGTAATGAAGTCTACTGGTGACAAATTCTCTCACCTCTTGTATGCCTGTTTTACCTCTCCTTTGTTTTTGAAATGAATTATTTTTTATTGTGATATAATTCATATTCCCTAAAATTCACCCATTTAAAGTGTACAATTCAGTGGTTTTTGGTATAGTCACGAAATTGCACAGCCATCACCATTCTAATTCCAGAATATTTTTATCATCCCCAGAAGAAACCGAGTATTCTTTAAGCAGTCACTATCCTTCTCCCCACTCTCTCCTTCCCCTGGAGCCACTAATTGACTTTTTGTCTCTGTGGACTTGCCTGTTCTAGACATTGCGTATAAATGGAGTCACACAACATGTGGCTTTCATTGAGGAAATCATTCCTTTTTATGGCTGAATAATATTCCTTTGCATAGCTATACCAAATTTTATTCATCATCACCTTTATTTTTGAAGGATTTTTTTTATCTGGGCATATAATTCTGGTTGACAGCTTCTTAAAGATGGTGTTCTACCTTGATTAGTTACCAGGCAGAAGTCTGCATTCATTCTGATCTCTCTCATCTGTATGTAATATCTTTCCCAAGTGATTGATTTTATTTTGTGGTCCCAGCGAATAATCAATGCCAAAATATTTTCAAGTTTTGATCTTCAGAAAATTATTATCTCCTAATTATTTCAGTCCTATTGCATTGAGGCTTACCACTCTACTTATGTGTTAGGCTTCAATTTAGATATTTTCTAAATGAGAAATAATGTCTAAGTTGCTACCTCTGCCTTTATCTTGGCCCTGGAACAGTCAGATGTGTTGATAAGAGGTTGATAAGGAAAAAAGGAGCAAGGCTAATCTTTCCAGGATTAGCCTGCTGGGGAACTTAGTAGGGCAGGGACATGGGCAGCAGATGATGTATAGAATGAGGTGCTTAGGAGAGGACTGGAGGTAATTGAGCTTGGTGCTTAATCTCTTGGGCCCTAGAATCAGTTGTTAGTGTCATATCCTGGGTCTAACATTTATTAGCTATAGTCTTGGGCTACATAGTTGTTTAACCTTTTAAACCTAATTTCTCATCTGTGAAATGGAATATATGCGGTACCTAACCTCTAGGATTAAATTAGATAATGCATTTAAAATATTTAGCTTAGGCCTTTGGATGTAAGTTTTATAAACCAAAAGTCCGTTGTTGCCAAGTTGTTTTTGACCAAGTTTTGAGGAATGTGTTCCTTTTATTGAGGGAAGTTAGCATGTTTTATTTTGTTTGGTTTTTTAAAAGACTAAAACCTGGAATTCTGTCCACCAAGATATACATATTGAGTAGGTTGAGATGTGTCTTGTTTCTGATTTTTCAGCCAGTCTGCCATTCATTTTGGATATCCGCATTAGTTATCTGTTATTTGGGGTACACATTGAAGTTACCAATGAAATCATGACTATATCAACTGGAGAGAGAATTGACCAGTTTCAATGAACTGACTCATCAGAACAGTTTTCCTTCTTATAAGGAGTGATGAGGTCATTGGGAGGGAGACAAGATGGTATAAAGAAAAGAGCCCTGAGTTGTGATTTAGGAGATCTGGGTTTTAGAATTGGCTTGTGATCATGTATTGTCACAGGAGTCCTGCATCAGGTACTTTTCATCCCTGAACCACTTATAACAGCAGAGGTGTGTTCAGAAACATGTATGAAATCGTGCACTGTTTTGAATTCTTAATCATTGTGAAAGAAGAGTGGATTGGTTTTGAAGGTGATATCTAAGCTATTTCTAAATCTCTCTGATGATGAATCAAGTTAAACAAAGGCTGGTTCCCTTCTAGAATGATCAAACACTAGGTCAGTGAACTCTGGAGAATCCTGGTAGATCTAATCAGTCTTTTGGAACACCCAACATGTCGAGGTAATACCAAACACAGCTGGGAATAAAACCAAGCTGTGTCTGAGTTTCCTTCATTTTAGTTTTAAAATATTGAATGTCTCTATGTGAGGCATCTTGCTTGTCTGTGAAGAGCAATGGGAGGAAAATCTGCTCTCATGGAGAATGCCAACTCATGTGTGAGACAGAATTTTAAAATAAACATGTAAATTTAAATGAAATTATAAACTACATTGCATGTTATGAAATAAAGGTTGGCAATATTACGAGAACAAATAACAGGGATCTCTGATCTGTATTTGCTAAAAGCGTCCTTTCCCTTCTGTACCCTCCATGCAACAGTTACTTTCTATTATGTCCCCTCATTTTACTTTTTTCATCAGTATCTACATGTATCTTCCTTTCATCTGTTTAACTTTTGGTCTTCATTCTTTGTACCCTTGAAGACTGAGAATATAATTATCACTGTGATAAGGGCCTTATTTGTTTCATTTATTACACTTTCACAAGACTCTAGAACTGCATTCTCCAGTACAGTAACCACCAGCTACATGTGCTTTTGTGGCCAGTGCTACTGGGGAAAATCTAAGTGTGTTTCAAACAACTGAGGCATGTGAATCTACGTTCTAAACTAAATTTTATGAAATCTAGCTAGAGATCAAGCTTTTTAAATATAAATTTAGCATCAAAATTGAGGTGTGCCAAAGTATAAAATACACCCCAAATTCTGAAGTATTTTGTACAAAAAAATCTCTTTGATAATTTTGTACTGATTACATGATAAAATGGTACTGTTTTATGTATGTTAGGTTAAATAAAGTATTACTAAAATTAATTTATCTAGTTTAAAAATTTTTTAATGTGGCTTCTAGAAAATTATAAATTACATATGAATTTATAGTTATATTTATTTTATTTTATTAGAAGATATTTTTAAATTTACATATTGTGAAATTCATTATCTGTGGTATACAGTTCTGTGTGTTTTGACAAATGCAGAGAGTTGTGTATTCATCACCACGATCATGATATAGAACAATTTCTTCAGCTCCCAAAATTCCCTCCCTCTTTTGTAGTCAACCCCTCCCCACCCCTGGACACCACCAATCTGTTCTCCGTTCATATAGCTTTGCTTTACTTAGATGCTATATAAATGGAATCATACAGGTTTTTGTGTAAACATGAAGTTTTGACTTCTCTTAGGCAAATGCCTAGAAGTGGAGTTGCTGAATCAGTTGGTAAATAAATGTTTAACTTTATAAAAACACCCAAAGCATTTTCTGAAGTGGCTGAAGTACCATTTAGTATTCCCATGATAAATGTATGACAGTATCAGTTGCTCCTCATCCTTGTCAACTCTTGGTATTGTCAGTTTTTGTTTTTAAGAAATATTGTAGCCATTCTAATAGGTTTGAGTGGTATCTCATTATGCCTTTAATTTGCATTTTTCTAATGACTAATGATCTTGAGCATCATTTCAGGTGCTTGTTTCCCATCTGTATACCTTTGTAAAGTGTATATTCAAAACCTTTGGCTATTTTAAAAACTTCGGTGGCTTGATTTCTCTTTCTTTTTGGATTTTAAGAATTCATTATTTATCATGTATATAATTCCTTCGTGATATATATGTTTTGCAAACATTTTTTCCAAGTCTTTTACTTGCTTTTCATTCTCTTTACAATGTCTTTGGCAGAGCAATAGCTTTAAATTGTGATAAAGTACAATTTACCAATAAAAAATATATCGACTCTGCTTTGGGGATCATAGCTAAAAACTCTTTTACTAACCTAAATTCATGAAGATTTTCTCTTGTTCCTTCTTTTGGATACTTTACAATTCTACATTTTACATTTGGGTCTACAATCCATTTTGTGTTAATTTTTGTATATGGTCTGAACTTGAGGCTTTTGTTTTGTTTTGTTTTGAATCTAGTTATGGTTCTGCTGGGTACTGTTTTTATGACTCAATTTCAAACTTGGTTTTATAGTGAGGAGTTGGAACTTTGATTCTTTAAATAAAGTATATACATATATATTAATGCATATATATATTATAATATATACATATACATTATACGTATATACATTATAATATATACATATATATTTAATACTAATCACTGTGTTTTGACCCAGTCTTGAGACTCTGAAAAAAAAGACAAAACAAAACATATGCTGGTGAGGCAGAAAATATAAGATGCTTCTTGATAAAGAGGAAAATGTCCGTTGTCTCTACTGATCAAAGGAGCCCGGTGGTAACCAGATCTCTGATTTGTTTTATTCTTCTTGACCTGTCTTTGTCCTTATTTATAACCAGCCTCAGACCCAAACCCAAGTCTGTGCCCTGGTTCCTGCTATTGATTCTTCTTATGGTGACCCTTTCCCTGCCTAGACATGGATTCTTTTCACTGTTCTCAAATTCTTTTCTTACCCTGCTTCTCTGCTGTCATCTCTCACCTTCCAGTACACCCATTCTTAAGCATTGCAGGATCAGCCCACTGTTTTCAGAAGCACTACCTCCTTCATGACGCCCAGCTCTCTAGAACTTGAGAGTATGTTCTTCCATGGGTCTGTCTCAATTCATTTGCCCCACCCAGGGAATATATCTTCTCATTAATTCTCAATCCTTCAATGCTTTCCTGGAAGGCCTGGTGTGTTGTGATTTCAAGTGGAAATTTTACTTGGAGTTTCCTGTGAAAAAACAAACTATGATTGGGTTGCCAGGTTGTTCTATTACAAAATCACATTCTTAAAACTCTTGTTTGCAGCTGCTCTACCAAGCCTGTAATTCACAATCACTTATTGTTCATCAGGAATGCACAGAGGATTCATACCAGGTGCGCAGTTTTTATTATTGTTGTTATTTCTACTTGCAGGTAAGGAAAATGATAATCAGAGAATATTAATGAAATTGCCTAACGATACAGGATGAGTATTGTTTGGTGTTCAAAAATTTAGTTTATTTTAGCATTAAGTCATATGAGAGCACAGATTCCATCAAGTTTGCTACTCATAATGGCTGAGTGAAAGACTGTGTTCAGGGTTGGAGTAAAAAACCTTGGATTTAGATGGGTCTTAATCAGCCATCCCCATAAATCTATACTTGATCCAGAATCTCTTATTGGATTCTCTGAGTATATTCCCAATTTAGTCCTTTCTTTTCTTCTAGCCCCAGGAACTCAGGGACAGACTTAGTTTACATTAACACAAGGTGTGCCTAAAGCTTTCTCTATCCTGCCCCTGCCCTAAGGTTTGGGCATTGCAGGAGCACCAAGGCAGCCTGTCAGTGAAGTTCCAGCCACTAATGGCAAGTCAGCTGGCTTTTGGTAGATGCCCATGACTTCATCCTGTGGATTCATGAATGCACTCCACATCAGAGTCTACCCAAGCCTGGAGAACAGGTGCTGCTGTGTACTGCTCACAACTATCCCTTTTGTCCACTACCAAGAAGGGAGATAATCCTCCTTGTGATCTCTTTCTCACACTGCTTTGTGCTCCTGCTTTTGTCCTCTGCCTTTCTTCTTGAACTATTTCTTTGTGCTCTTTATAATCCTATTGGCCCCCGGCAATACAAATAAACTCTATTCCCTTAATTCTTTAATTCAAACCTCTACCTCTTGCCTTAACTGAAATCTGCAACTTCCAGTGGCATTTCCTGCTGCTGCCGCCCTTTCAGATCGAATCTGTTGATTTGTCCTCACTTTCTATAGCCCCAGGCTTGTCCTTCCATGGGTATTCTCCATGCCCCTGTGCTACTTACAGACCTCACTCCATTGATTTTCCCATCTCTCTCACATCCCAAATCTTTTCTTCTCTGGTGACCCTTGCACTTAAAGCATGTTTGACTTTATAGTCAAGCAGGAAATCTCCGTTCTACCATACAATCCATCTGGCTACCATCCTATCTTTTTAAAAAGTACACCTTTATTGAGATAAAATTAACAAACAATAAGCTTCACATAAAGTGTATAATTTGACCAATTTGGGCACATGTACATAGCTGTGAACCATCACCACAATCAAGATAACGAGCATGTCCATCACCCAAAAGTTTCCTAGAGCCCTTTTTTAATTCCTCCCTCCTGTAATCCCCACGCCCCCACCCCAGGCAACAACTGCCCTTCCTTCTTTCTCTCTGTATTAGTTTGCATTTCCTTGAATTTTATATAAATGGAATCGTACAATATATACTCTTTAAAAAAGCTGTATACCAACAAATTAGGTAATTTTTGGAATATGGTTTTTTGAGCTGAACAATTTTATTTTTATTTTTTAAATAAACCTTTTTTTAGAGCAGTTTTAAATTTACAGAAAAGTTGCAAAACTAGTTTAAAGAGTTCCCATATAACCCACACCATGTTTCCTCTATTACTAACACCTAACATTGCTACGGTACATTTGTTACAAGTAGGGAACAAACACTGATGTATTATTTTCAACTAAAGAACATACTTTGTTCAGATTTCCTTAGTTTCTAGCCAATGTCTTTTTTTTTTTTCCTCTTCCATGGTGCCATTTCAAGACTTCTCATTACATTTAAACATCATGTCTCTTAGGCTCCTCTTGGCTGTGACAATTTCTCAGACTCTCATTGTTTTTGGAAGTCTTGAGGCATGCTTGCTAGGTGTTTTGAAGGATGTCCCTCAATTTGGATTTTTGTCATGTTTTGCCCATGATTAGATTGCAGTTGTAGGAATTTGTTCGTTAAAGAAAGACCACTGAAGTTATGTGCTTCTCATCGTATCCTATCAAATGTTTACACTCTCACTGTGATATTACTGTTGATGGAAACATTTATCACCTGACTGAGTGATTTTCAGCTTTATCCATTGGAAAGTTACTACCTACCCCCCTTCATTTATACCGTACTCTTTGCAAAGAAGTCACTATGAGCAACCCAGAGTTAAGAGCAGGAAGTTTAGCTTTACCTCCTTGAATGCAGAGCATCTATGTAAACTATATGGAAATTTTATACATGGAAGATTTTTCTCCTCTCTATTTATTTATTCAATCATTTATATCACCAAGGACTCATAGATATTTATTTTGTACTTTCTGTTAAATCCAATTCTATTTTATTTACTGTCTAAAGTTTTCTAGCTTTGGTCATTGGGAGCTCTTTATAATTGACCCCTGTGTCTCTTTGACATACTCTGATCATTTTTTTCTCTCTTCCTTAACACTTCCTTTCCTTGTGGCACTTGCAGTGCATCTAGTATAATTCTAGCCTCCATCCTAGAATTAGCCATTTTTGCCAGGTGCCTTGGTTTTTTTCATTAGAAGATTGTAATAGAAGCCATGATCTGGCTGCTAGATATGTTAGTTGCTTCTGGGGTGTTGCTACTTCTAGGCCCTTTCAGCTGACAGAGCAAGGAAATATTATGTGCTTATACTAACCTGTGTATAAAGCATATTAAAAAATATTTCTATGTAAAAACATCTGTATTAGTCTGTTTCCATTGCTTATAACAAAATACCTGAAACTGAGTGATTTATAAAGAAAACGAAATTTATTGCTGTAAGTTTCTGAGGCTGGGAAGTTCAAAGTCCCTCTGGTGGTGGCAACATGACCCAGGGGTCTCACATTGCAAGGTAGAGGGAAGGAGGTCAGGAAGGAGGGGAAGGGGGGAGAGAGAGAGAGAGAGGAGAGAGAGAGAGAGAGAGACTTTCTCTTCTTTTAAAGCCCACAGAACCACACCCCTGACTACCATTTTTAATACATCCACTACTACGTGGTCCTACAATCCAATCATCTCTTTAAGGCTCCACCCTTCAATTACCATAATAGGATTTCTCACCTCTTAACAGTCACAGTGGGGGCTAAGTTTCTAATGCATAAAACATGGGGGACACAATTTAAGCTTCAGTGAGTTTGGGGGGACATAATTCAATCCACTACAGCATCTGTATATTAAGCTAAAATGAGTTCATACTGATGTCGCTAAACCAAATCCATTACCACACAGATGATTTTAGCCTCCTGCCCTTGCTGATGTGTAAAGTCCTATTCCAACAGTGAGAAACCTGGCTTCCCCCATCTACCATCCATTTACTTCATTGTCCAATACCAGTATACATGCATAATGGCATCAGAATTGTCAACCTGTACCCTGTGGGAAACAACTTTATTGACAAGAGTACAATGCTTTTGCATAGTTTCTTTTGCCTTTAATGTTACAAATTTCACTCATTTCTAAAGTTACTTCGATCAGCACTTTTCTCCCCACCCACATCAGTAAGGTTTTTTTTTATACATTCGTAATGCAGTTAGATTGTTTTGTCACATTCTGCATTTTGTGATCCCTGTTCTCAGTTTTTTCTGTCTTATTGCTAAGTAATATTACATTATATATCTATAAGCTATATTTCGGTTATGCATTCACTACTTGATCAACATTAGATTTGTTTCCAGTTTTTTGCTATTAGAGATTAATTTTGTTATTAACATTCATGTACAAGTTTCTGTGTGGATATATGTTAATTCTCTTGGATACATATCTAAGTGTTGGGTCATATGGTAAGTTTATGTTTTACTTATTAACACACTGACAAACTGTTTTCACTTAAGCTTTTGCTGTTTTACATTCCCACTACAACGTATGACAGTTTGAGTTTAACCACATCCTTGCCAACACTTGTTTTTTAAAAAATATAATTTTACTGTGCATATTTAAGGCATACATCATGATGTTATAAGATACATATAAAAAGTTAAATGGGTACTATGATGGAACAAATTAACATATCTATCATTCCACATTTCCCCCCCTGTGGTAAGAACAGCTATAACCTACTCAGTAAAAATCCTGAATACAACACACTAGTATTAATTGTAGTCCTCATGTTGTACATCAGGTCTTTCGACTTCCTCATCCTATATATTTGCTACTTTGTGCCCTTTGACTTACATCTCCTCATTCCACCCCTCCCGACCCTGATGACCACTGTTTTATTCTCTATCTCATGTGTTTGAATTGGGGGGGGGGGGGGGGTTTAAACATATAAGTGAAATTAGGCAATATTTTTTTGTGTGTCTAGCTTATTTTACTTAGCACAATATCCTCCAGGTCCAACCATGCCATGGCAAATGGCAGGATCTCCTCCTTTTCAAGGCCAAATAATATTGTTTTATATGTATTATTTTTAAAACAATAACTATGTTTATTATTAAAACAGAATATTATATATCAGTGGACCAATGGAGGTATATATACACACACACATGTATATAAAATGTGTCACAGCTTCTATATACATTAGTCCACTGATGGAATGGAACCTAGGTTGTTTCCATATCTCAGCTATTGTGAATAATGCTGCAATGAACATAGTGGTAATGAACGAGTCATGTGGGATTTCCCTTCACTACCAGCCAACATGGGAGAGGCCAACTTACTTGGGGGAATTCCTGATCCTTGTAGGTCTGAGTGCTCACCACTGTAGGATCATCAATCACACCCACCATATAGAACTAAAGGAAAGGCTTTTTATTTCAGAAGACATCGACTGGCAAACACAGGGTAAAATCACAACTGCCTCCCCAGTGGACTGAGGAGTGGGGTCTATGTAGGTAGATGTATTGAGGGAGACATGATGTAGGATCTGCAACCTTGGCAGACAGCTGTTTTCTGATATTATCTATGGCACCAAGGTCTCATCTGGTTTCCATTCCGTGATGCTATCTTTGAGAGCTGTATTGGGGAGACAGGATGCAGTGTCTTCTAGCATAATGGTCAGCTACTTGCTAGATAGTCTTAGTTAATCAAGGGCTATCTACAAAGGGAAAACAAAGTTAATTATGTTGTGTATATATGAGTGTGGGTGTTTTTCTACATTTACCAGAGGAGTACAGATACCTTTATGAGGTGGTGACTTCATTTTCTTTGGGTATATATCCTACTTCCCGAAGAGTAAGTGGTGTTTCATATGGCAGTTCTATTTTTAATTTCTTTAGGAACGTCTATACTGTTTTCCATAATGGCTGTACCAATCTACATTCCTACCAACAGTGTACAAGTAGTCCCTTTTCTCCACACCCTCACCAACACTTATCTCTAATCTTTTTGATGACAGCTATTCTAATCTCTATTCTATTTTGATGACCTGTGAGGTGGTATCTCACAATGGTTTTGATATGTAATTCCATGATAATTAGTGATGTTGAGTGCCTTTTTGGCCATTTTTATGTCATCTTTGGTGAAATGTCTATCCAAGTACTTTGCCCATTTTGCAATCTGGTTCTAAGTTTTTTGCTATTGAGTTGTATGGGTTCTTTACAAATCTTGTGTATTAATTCCTTATTTGATATATGGTTTGCAAATATTTTTTGCCAATCTGTTTGCCTTTCCATTTTGTTGACTGTTGCCTTTGCTGTGCAGAGGCTTTTCAGTCTGATGTATTCTCACATATTTTTGCTTTCAGACTGGGCTTTTGGGTCTGATATCCAAGAAATCATTGCCAAGGCCAATGTCAAGGAGCTTTTCTCCTATGTTTTCTTCCTTGAGTTTTACGGTTTCAGGTATTATGTTTAGGTCTTTATCCATTTTGAGTCAATTTTTGTGTATGGTGTAATATAATGGTCCAATCTTATTCTTTTACAGTTGGATGTCCTGTTTTCCCAGCACTGTCTATTGAAGAAACTATCCTTTTCCCATTGTGTCTTTTTGATGCCCTTGCAGAAAATCAGTTGACCATATATGTTTGGATTTATTTCTGGGCTTTCTATTATGTTCCATTGGTCTATGTATGTGATTTTATGCCAGTACCATACTGTTTTGACTACTATAGCTTTGTAAAATAATTTTAAATCATGAAGTGTGACAGCTCCATCTTTTTCCCCCTCAGAATTGCTTTGGATATTTAGGGTCTTTTGTGGTTCCCTATGAATTTTAGAATTGTTTTTTTTTTCTATTTTTGTAAGAAATGCCATTGGGATTTTGATAGGGATTGCATTGATTCTATATACTTATATTGCTTTAGGTAGT
Organism: Cynocephalus volans; assembly: GCF_027409185.1. Classification (NCBI taxonomy): domain Eukaryota; kingdom Metazoa; phylum Chordata; class Mammalia; order Dermoptera; family Cynocephalidae; genus Cynocephalus; species Cynocephalus volans. Next base: position 39,900,129 of record NC_084467.1, on the reverse strand, counting down.
ATGGACATTTTAGTAATATTCATTCTTCTGATTTATGAGCTTGGGATATCTTTCCATTTATTTGTGATCTCTTCAACTTCTTTAATCAATGTTTTATAGTTTTCAGTGTACTGCTCTTTTGCTTCCTTGGTTAAATTTATTCCTAACTATTTTTTTGGTGCTATTGTAAATGAAATTTTCTTGATTTCTTCTTCAGTTAGGTTGTTACTTGTGTATAGAAATGCAACACCACTCTTCTCCCACCTTCACCCCATTCTTAACCCTTGCAAACCACTAATCTGTTATAAATTTTTAGAATTTTGTCACTTCAAGAATGTTATATAAATGGAATAATTCAGAATGTAACCTCTTAGAAATGACTTTTTTACACTTACCATAATTCTCTGGAGATTCATCCAAGGTGTTTAGATTGTTCCTTTATACTGTATACAAGTGTCTCATTGTGTAATAGTACCATAGTTTATTTGACATTCTCCCATTAAAGAACATCTGTGTTGATTCCAGTTTGGGACTATTACAAATAAAGGTGTTACAAACATTTGCATAGAGGGTTTCGTGTGAACCTAAGCCCTCATTTCTCTGGGATAAATGCCCCAGGAGTGCAATTTCTGGGTAGTGGAATGTTTAACTTTCTAAGAAACTGCCACACTATTTTCCAGAGTGTCTGTAACATTTTACATTCCCACCAGCAGTGTATGCATGACCCATATTTTTAGCACCCTTGCCAGAATTTGATGGTTTCACTATATTTTATTTTAGCCATTCTTGTAGGTGTATAGTAATATCTCATTTTGGTTTTAATTTACATGTATCTAATGATTAATGATGTTGAGCACCTTGTCATATGGTTATTTGCCACTTGTCTATTCTTTTGGTGAATTGTTTCTTTTATCCTTTTTATGATCAGCTTCTTTGACTTTATAATAAGTTTGGGAGATTTTATCTATTCCAGCTAGTAATTCTTTGTCAGGTATATTTTCAGATATATATGGTCTGAAAATACTTTCTTCCTCCTGTAGCTTGTCTTTTTATCCTCTTAACAGCATTTTGAACAGAGCAAAAAAAATTCAGTTTTGATGAACTTCAATTTGCCATTTATTTCTTCTTGTAGGAAAGGTGTTTTTTGGATCACATTTAAGAACTCTGCCTAGCCTTAGATCCAAAAAATTTTTCTTTCTTGCTTTTTTTTTCCCCTAAAATGTTTATAATTTTACATTTTACATTTATGTGACCCATTTTGGAGTTAATTTTTTGTATAAGGTGTGAGACATGTCAGGGTTCATTTGTTTGGCTATGATTGTCCAATTGATCCAGCAACATTTGCCATCTTTCCTCTTTTAAATTGTTTTTACATGTTTATCAAAAATCTGTTGGCCATATTTATAGGTATTTTGTTTCTAAGTTCTCTGTTCCGTTCCATTGATCTATGTGGCTATCCTTCAAAAACATCACACTGTCTTGACTTCTGTAGTTATTATAAATCTTGAAATCAGTAGACCGATTCCAATAATTTTGTTCTTCTTTTTCAAAATAGTTTTAGGTATTCTAGTTTTTTGTTTGTTTGTTTTTTACTTTCCAAAAATATTTTATTATTATATCATCTGTATCTATAATATATCTTGCCATGAGTTTTGTAGGAATTGAAAAAAAACTACATATCAATTAAAAAAACCCTTGGTATCTTTCCTATTGAGTCTTCCAGTCCATAGACATAATAAATGTCTACATTAACTTAGACCTTTGATTTCTTTTTTCACCATTCTGTAGTTTTGGTTTTATTTTTTAGCTATTTATTTATTTATTTTTATTGGTTAGGAATATTCATGAGATACAGAGCTTTTTGCCACCCCTTGTGCCCAAGAAGTGAAGGCTAGATTTTTACTGGCAGCATGCCAATCACCACAAATTGTATTTGTACCCTGTGTCCCCCACCCAATTATCCCCAACCTTCCTCTCCCTCCCCCTTCCCCCCAACTACACTTTGTAACTCAAGGTATTTTCTCTCCCTCTGTAAGTCCAATGCACTTCTGTAGTCTTTCTTTCCTTCCTTCTTTCTCTCTTAGCTTACAGTTATGAGTGAGTACGTGCAGTATATATCTCTCTGTGCTTCGCTTATTTCACTCAACGTAAGTTTCTTCAGACTCATCCACGTCGTTGCAAATGGGAGAATTTCATTCTTTTTTATGGCAGAGTAGTACTCCATGGTGTATATATACCAAAGTTTTATACACTTGGTTTTTGTATGTTTAGCTTTTATCCTGCAACATTGCTGAAATCACATATAAGTTTTAATAGGGTTTTTTGGTGGAGAGTTAGATTTCTTGAGGTTTTTCTATATAGACAGTCATGTCATCTTCAAATAGGTAAAGTCATATTTTATTATTTCCAATTTGTGTACCTTTTATTTTCTTTGTTACCTTAATGCACTGGCTAGAACTTCTGGCACTGTTGAATAAGAGTGGTAAGAGCAAACATCTTTGCTTTATTCCCAATCTTAGGGAAAAACCTTCAATTTTAGCTGTAAGGTTTGTTTTTAATTTTGTTTTAGATACTTTTTATCAAGGTGAGGAAGCTTCCCTCTATTCCTATTTTTTTTCTGAGACATTTTATCATGAACGTTGAATTTTGAAGCTGCTTTTTTCTTCACCAATTTATATGATTATGTGTTTATCCTGATGTATTATACTGATTGACTTTCAAAAATGAACCAACCTTGCATCCCTGGAATAAATCCTCATCTAGTCATGGTATAAATTATATATAGCTGAGTTCTATTAGCTAATAACTTGTTAAAAATTTTGTATCTATTTTCATGAGGGATATTGGTCTGTAGTTTACTTTCCTTTTTTTTTTTTTTTTTGGTACTACCTTTTCTATTTTGGGTGTTAGAGTAATATTAGCTTTATAAAATTAATTGGTAAGTGTTTCATCTGCTTCTATTTTTTTGAAGATTGTAGAATTGGTATTATTTCTTCTTTCAATGTTTGATAGAATTCTCCAGAAACTATGTGGGCCTGGAGGTTTTTTGAGTGGGGGAGTTTTCAAATAATCAATTCAATTTCCTTAATAGTTACTAGTTATAGTGCTATTCAAATTATGTTTTTCATATTGACTGTATTGTGGTAGGTCGTGTTTTATGAAGACTTGGCCTTTTTCTTCAAAGTGCTTAATTTTATATGTTTAAAGTTGTTTATGATATTCTCATACTTTTGATGTCTGTAAGACCTGTAGTAATATTTCCTGTTTCATTTGTGATATTGGGAATTTGTGTCTTTTTTTTTCAGTCTTGTTACAGGTTTGTCAAATTTGTTGATATCTTCAAAGAACTAGAACTTTCTTTTATTTTCTTCATTATTTTTATGTTTTCAATCAATTTCCACTTTAATAATTTTTGTTTTCTTACTTCTACTTCCTTTGAATTTATTTTTCTCTTCTTTTGCTAGGTTCTTGGAGTGAGAACCTAGATTATTGAATTGAGATACTCCCTCTTTTCTGATGTATATATTTTGTGCTATAAATTTCTTCTCTCAGAACTGCTTTAGGTGTTTCTCTAAAATTTTGATATGCTGTATTTTCGTCTTCCTTCAGTTCAATGTATATATATTTTTTACCTACCTTGTAGTTTCCTCTTAAACCTACAGTTTATTTGGAAGTCTGTGGCTGATGCTGCAAGTGTTTGGAGAATCTTCTCATTTCTTTCTTATGTTGATTCCTTGTTTATTCCATTGTGGCTGGAGAACACACTCTCTATGTTTCAATTATTTTAAATGTGTTGAGGTTTGTTTTATGGCCCAGTATAGTATCAATCTTAGATATGTTTTGTGAACACTTTGAAAAAATGCATATTCTTCTTTGGTTGAGTGGAATATTCTATAAATGTTGATTAGATTCTCTTGGTTGATGGTGTTGAGTTCTTTTAAATTCTTGTGGATTTTTCTATTTTTTTTCATTTCTATTAGTTTTTGCTATACATATTTTGTGTAACTGTACATTAATTTGCACACATTTGCCATTGCTATGTCTCCTCACTAGATTGACCCTTTTGTCAGTATATAAATGCTTCCTTCTGTCTCTAGTAATTTTCTTTGCTCTAAATATTAAATATTTAGTATTAATATAGCCATTTCTGCTTTACTTTGACAAATGTCTTTCAGCAATATTTTTTTCATTCTTTTACTTTCAACCTGCCTATTGTGTTATATTTGATATGAGTTTCTTGTAGACAGTACCTAATTAAGTCATGTTCTTTAATTTGCCCTACTAATCTCTGTCTTTTAATTTGTGTATATAGACCATTTACATTTAATGTAATTATTGCTTTGTTATAATTGAGTCTGCCATTTAATTTTTGTTCTTTTTCTTTATTCTCTCTGGTATTTCCTTTGTGTTCATTTTTCTGCCCACTTGTGTGTTACTTAAACATTTTTTTAGAATTCAATTTTGATTTTATATATAGTGTTTTTAGTGTATCTTTTTAATAGAGTTTTTATGGTTGTTCTAGGTATTATAGCTTTTTTCTATGATTTGTTTTGGATTCAGATGACAGAAAACATTAAGTAACCATGGCTTAAACAAAAATAGAAATTTATTTCCTTCTCTCACTAATATAGGAAGTTGATTATACAATCATCAGTAATCTGGTAATTTCATTTCTTGTTGCTATCCCATTCTCAACATGTGAGTTCTGTGTTACAGTCCATGAAATCATCCAAACAGAAGGAACAAAACAAAGGAATGAGAAGGGAACACATCTTACCTTTGTGGATACTTCCTGGAAGTAGGATCACCATTTCTTCTTTTATTTAATGGGCCATTATCACAGACTACCAGCCTGTGAGGGATGCTGAACAATGTATTTGTGTTTCATTCCTCTATGTGCCCACTGAAAAATCAAAGGTTCTAGTAAATTAAAAGAAAAAGAAAACAGATATTGCAGAAAAATTTGCAGTCTCTGCCCAAGAAGTTAATTTCTTTTATGAATTTTCTCATTTCATCCCAGTTTTTGTACATATTAGTATGCAGTCTCTTATGTAATCCAATCTTTATGTTTTGATGCTTTTTCAATTAAATCATGATTTTCATTCTAATATTGTTTATTCTTACTATCTTTTCTTTTTCTTCCCAATGAATATTGCCAAAGATTTTTCAATTGTATCTTTTTGAAGAAATATTTTTTGGTTTAGTTTGTCTTCCTCAGTGGGTTTTAAACAATCCAATGATGTTACTAGTGTCTGGGGAACTCTATAAGGATTTATACATGTAAAAATACAATAAAAGATGTCAGTTCTCAGATTCCCAAATGACTAACAGAGAGAAAAAACTGCTAATCTAGAAAATGAAGCAGATTATTTATAGAGTTCTAGGGCCTTGGCTCAGTTATTTTAAAATGGGTTTTTCCAGGAGATAAACTGATTGAACTGAGATCTCTGGAGTAGTGGGAACAGTAAGTCAAAGTTCTTAAAGTCTTTTTTTGTGTGTGTGTGTGTGAACGGTAAGGGGATTGTCACCCTTGGCTTGGTGTTGCCCACACCGTGCTCAGCCAGTGAGCAAACTGGCCATCCCTATATAGGATCCGAACCCACGGCCACAGTGCTCCCGGCACCACACTCTCCCGAGTGAGCCATGGGGTTGGCCCAAATTTCTTAAAGTCTTGATGAGAAAGTTGTTACTCTTGATAAGTAAGGTATTTTAATTGCTTCACAATCTTAATTTCAGGAGTGAGTATTTGCCAAAGCACATAGCTAAGTTATTATTATCTGATCTAAGAATTGCTTAACATGGGGCAAAAAAGTATAAACCATAGAGTTGCTTAATTTCTTTTAGAGGGTATATGTATTAGTCCATTTTTGTTTCTTATTACAAAGTACACTGAACTGGATGATTGATAAAGAAAATGAAATTTAATGCTTACAATTTCTCAGGCTGAGAAGTCCAAAATCCATCTGGTAGTGGCAACAGTGACCCAGGGATCTCACATTGCAAGATAGTGGAAGGAGAGAGAGCAGAGAGAGCAAGAGAGAGAAAAAGACAGACTCTCCTCTTCTTTTAAAGCCCTCAGAACCATGCCCCTGACACCATTTTTAATCCATTCACTACTGCACAGTCCTACAAACCAATCACCTTTTCAAGGCTCCACCTTTCAATTACCATAATAGGATTTCCCAACCTCTGAACAGGCACAGTGGGGGCTAAGTTTCTAATACATAAAACTTTGGAGACAATTAAAGCTTCCCTGAGTTTTGAGGGGACACAATTCAATCCACTACATTCCACCTAAAACTCATGTCCTTTTCATATACAAATACATTTATTTTATCCCCAAAGTCTTAACTTGTTTCAACTCAAAAGTCCAAAGTTCAAAGTCCCATCTGTGAAATTAATACAAATTATCTACTTCCAAGATACAATGGTGAGACAAAGATAGGGTACATATTCCCATTCAAAAAGGGAAAAATTGGTCAAAAGAAAGGGGTAACAGGTCTGAAACGAGTCTGAAACCCAGCAAGGCAGATATCAAATGTCAAAGTTGGTGAATCATGTATCTTGACTCCATGTTCCACCTCCTCTGCATGCTGGTGTGAGGGTTGGGTCTCCAAGTCCTTGGGCAGCTCCACTTCTATGGCTTTCCTGGTCTCAGGTGATGGTTTAGCTCTCACAGGCTGGCATTGCACCCTGGTAATTCCACAGGTCTAGGGTCTCGTGGTGGTTCCACTCTCACAGCTACACTAGACATGGTGCTGATGGGGTTTCTCTGCTGCAGCTCTGACCCCAAATTTCCACTTGGCATTGCTCTAATGAAGGATGTTTGCAATGACGCTACCTCTGTGACAGATCCCTCCTTGTGCCCCCAGACTTTTCCGTCTGTTGGGAAAATACAGAAAAAAGTGGTCAGGGGCCCTCAGATAGTCAGAATCTTGCTGAGCATCTGATGTAAATATGCACGTGCACACAGGCATCCTTGTTATTGTCTAATGTGATTGCACATGTGCAGTTCCACCCAGTCCGCCATCTTAGACAATTGCAGACAGTAGGGTGATTCCAATGCTGCTCCTCACACCCTGGGGTTGGATTCTGTGTCCCTGAAGGTGTTTTGGATTGTGGACTTGAGTAGAAAGGACTAATGTCTCTGATATGTGAAGCTTCTGAAGATGCTCTGGGAAGCCATTAAGGTGACTGCTCCTAATTCTAAATAAAGCCTATTATATCTTCACCCACAGCTCCCAGGACCTTTTCCTATTACCTAGCTCATAGACTTGCATGTGAAGGGTTTGTGACCCAGTCTGTACAATGGGCTCGAGGGGTCTGCGAGCCCTAGCCCTAGCTTTACAATTGGCATAGTCAGCAGGATTCTGAGCAGGTATGGGAGCCAAAAGCCCCTTGAGAGGAGGAAGAAGTGTGGCTACTCTTGAATATGTTGTGCTCTATGGCCACTTTCCTGTTGACCAGGATCTGGTTGCTGCTTACTATACTGCAAGTCAGCATAGACCAGGCACTACAGTGGAGAATCTCTTGGGAGGGGGAGGAAATGTGGCGCTCTTTGAGCATGTGGTGTCTGGTGGCCACTTTTCTACTGGCCAGAGCTTGGCTACTGCTCACTATGCTGAAAACTGATCGAGATCCAAAGAATAAAGCAGAGTTGTTGGAAGCGTGGATGAATGTCCCGGAGGGTGACGTGCACCAACTGGCCACTCCTGCTTCTCACACCAGGGAGGATGACAAACCCAGTGGTGAGGTGGGGGAGACTCTGCATCTTCAGGCACTACCTATTATGCATCAGAAAGTAAAACACAAGCAGCCTATGGGACCAGGGGAACAACTGGTGGGCAATCCACAGGTAACCTAAATCACTACCTACGTCCTGTATACCCAGGTTGAATTAGTTGACTTGGGGAGACAGTTCCGGAAGAAACATGGGGAGACCCTGGCTGCTTGGCTGCTGCAGTTATGGGACCTAGGGGTGGATAGTGTGATATGCTCTGGTGAGGAAATGGAAAAATTGGCCTCCATTACCATACACTCATCCCTGAGGCAGTGGCTACAGAATAGCCACAGATATGCACAAGGGCCAGGTAATCACTCCTAAATGGAATGGGTGAATGCAGCTGCCCAAACCATGTGGACGAATGCTGGAGAACTGCCTAAGATTGTGAGTAAATGGCAAACATATGCTGAGTTGTTTCAAATAATTCTGGAACTGGGGAAGGGGCAGTCCATGTTTAATGTGAACACCCATGGCCTGGATGATGGAAGTTTTACAGGCAGCATGCGAGACATGGTGCTGCAAAATGCCATGTCAATATCCTTTGGGTCACTGATGGCCATACTGGCCCCATACATTGGTCATCCTATACATGAAGTAACAACCATGATAGCCAGCCTGGGTAAAGTAGAGGATAGCAGACAAGTAAAAGGGGTCTGAAAGGTGGCTAAGACCAAACCCCTGAGAAATGCTTGGGATTTTATCCTTAAGGGACCAAGCAAAACCAGCCATAAGCAGATGTGGCTTGACCTGCTTACATAAGGGGTTGATAGCAAGAAAATTGACTGGCAACCAAATGCAGTCCTGTTTGCCTTGTGGCAGCTATTGAGTCCTGAAGAGCATTTCACTAAACATCCAGAAACAGGTAGCAAGGTACACTCAATGGATTTAAAGGACTTTTTGGTTGCTCCCAAGGGGGTGGATGAAATGTTCCACTTTGATTAGGGAGCAGGCCAAGGTACTCATCTTTTGGGAGCATGTAAGGACTGGAGACATCACGTTGAATTGGCAGTAAATTGGTGGAGGACAAATGTGCAGTGTGTTTTGGCATTGGTGGATACAGGCGCAGAATGTAGCCTGATATATGGCAATCCAGATCAATTTCCAGGGGCCACAGTTTGTGTAGATGGCTATGGAGGACATACTATCGAAATCAAAGCTGTGTCACTGCCATTGGGCACAGGATGATTGCCTCCTTGTGCATATACTATATATATGTCTCCAGTAGCTGAATACATCTTGGGTATGGATGTACTTTATAGTTTGCACCTGCAAACAACAGTTGGAGAGTTTCAGCTGTGAACACGAACAGTAAAGCCTGTGTTACAGGGATATGCTAAACATGACCCACAGGTGTTACCCATGCCAAGACATGTACTTAGTGTAAAGCAGTATTGCCTACCAGGAGGATGTGCAGAGATAGGTGCCACTATATTGGAGTTAGAGAAAGTTGGCATTATTTATCTGGCTCAGAGTCCATTTAATGCTCTGTTATGGCCAGTGAAAAAACCTGATGGTACCTGGCGAATGGCTGTAGACTACTGAGAACTAAACAAAGTAGTGCCTCTTTTGCATGAAGCCATGCCTTCAGTTCGTGACTTGATGGATCAGCTGACAACTCAGCTGGGAACTTATCATTATGTACTAGACCTTGCAAATGCTTTTTTCTCTATTCCAATCTTGGCTGATTGCCAAGATCAGTTTGCCTTCACCTGGGAAAAGAGGCAGTGGACATTTCAAGCATTGCTCCAAGGTTATCTGCAGAGCCCAACTATCTGTCATGGTTTAGTGGCTGGGGACCTAGCCAAGTGGATTAGGTCCAGCATGGTTACAAAGTTTTTCTACATTGATGACATGTTGCTAACCTCTGATTCTCTTACAGACTTAACCCAGGCAGCTCCAATGCTGCTAAGTCATTTGGAACAATGTGGATGGGCTGTGAACACAGCCAAAATGCAAGGACCTGGGCTGTCAGTCAAATTTCTAGGAGTGATCTGGTTTTGTAAGATGAGAGTCATCCCAGAAGCTATTATAGACAAGATACAGGCATACCCTCAACCCATAACTGTAGCTCAGCTACAGACATATTTGGGACTTCTGGGGTATTGGAGAGCTTTTGTACCCCATATGGCCCAAATGGCATGCCCATTGTATGCATTAACAAAGAAAGGAGCACCCTGGGATTGGACTGAGGAAGTAAAACAGGGTTACCAAGCTACAAAAAGGGCACTACAGCAAGTACAGGCTTTACGAGTGGCTGTTCCCACTAAGCCTTTTGAATTAGACGTAAATGTGGGTTTAGGATGAGGTTTGTGGCAGAAACAAGACTGATTCCGAACACCTGTAGGATTCTGGCCTCAGCTCTGAAAGGGTGCTGAAGTGCATTATTCTCTAATAGAAAAACAGTCAGCTACCATATATTCTGCCTTGATGGGCACTGAAGCTATCACAGGCACCGCCAAAGTCCTAGTAAGGACAACATACCCCATACTATGTTGGCTGCACATGTGGGTAACCAGCCCAAAAATGAGCATAGATCAGACTCCCACTCTGTAAATGAGGAGCATATAGAGAACAAAGAAGCACTGTGTCAACGAGTCCTCTGTCCATAGAGTTGCAAACTGTGCTAGGCCCAGTAGAGCTTGTGGAGGAAACTTTGACACAATGGAGGTGGAGGCTACACCTTTGCATAAGGGACAGGGACCTATCACAGAGCAAGCTTGGTATACAGATGGCTCTAGCATGGGACCCTCAGCATCATGGACAGCTGTTGCTGTCCAGCCCTTAACAGATACTATGTGGTATGAAAATGGCACAGGGCAAAGCAGTCAATGGGCTGAATTGAGAGCATTGTGTATGGTGATAAAAAATGGGCCTGGATCATTAACCATCTGTACTGACAGCTGGGCTGTGTACAAAGGTTTAACGCTTTGTATTTCTACTTGGAAGTATCAATGGTGGGTGGTAGGCCACTGATCCCTGTGGGGACAAACCATGTGGCAAGAGTTATGGGTATTGGGACGTGAGAAAGAAGTAACTCTTCCATGTCACAGGACACTTCCCCTTAGCCAGTCAGAAACTGATGAAGCCAGTGCCTTGGCTAAGGTAAGATGGCTGGAGAGAGCCCCAGCTACTGATGTAGCCCAGTGGTTACATGGACAAATGCACCACGCTGTCAGCAAAACCATGTGAATGGCAGCTCAAAGATGGGCCTTGCCTATAAAAAGGGAAGATGTAGTGAATGCCTGTTGTGCTTGTCTAGTATGTGCTCAAAATAGTCCACACCCCTGGTGGGTGCCCCATACAGATGGGAAAATAACTCAGAGAAGGGTGCCCCTGACTCGAAGGAAAGTGGACTTTGTCAGACCACTGCCAAGGACAGAGAATTTCAGATATATCTTCACAGCTGTTAATATAGCTACTGGTCTTCTGTTTGTACGACCTTGTAAGGCCGCAGACCAGGTAAACTCTGTGAAGGCATTGAATAGACTTATGGCCATGTATGGCCAGCATGTAGTCATAGAAAGTGATAATGGAACCCACTTTACTGAACATGGGGTTCAGAGGTGGGCTTGCCAGTTGTCTATTCAATGGAAGTTACATATGCCACATCATCCCCAGGCAGCGGGAATGATTGAACAGTACAATGGTCTTTTAAAAAAGGGACTAAGGCTATCCGCCCAACCCCCATCCCTATGGCCAACAGTCAGGATTCTAAAAGAGAGACCCCTCAATTGTGGGCGCTCTCCAGTGGAAGCTCTGTTGCATAGGGCTGCAGCACATATACAACTGCAAGTCACTACTAAAGATAAGCTTTTGAAGCCAGGATATGGCAAGAATGGAAATATTCTCTTACCAGCCCCAACCTGTTTGCCACAGGGACAGACAGTACAATAAGAATGGCCTTGGCGAATAGAAGCCCCCCCCCCATACGCTGGGTAGGTCTAATAGGACCTTGGGGGAAAGGATTATAAGAAAACTTGCAAGTTTTTCCTCGGGTGCAAGTACCTGGTCTCTTCGAGTAAAAGTAACATGGCCTGGAACAGATAAGTGCTGTATTACAAAGGGCACAACATTTGTATTATGATTACGGCCCATTATGAGTTCCCCTATACTGTTACATGTAGAACCTACAGATCCAACAGTGTTAGCAGATAAATTGTGGTATCATAAACCGGGTAAGATACCTATTCCTGCAATTATCCTTTCTCAGGATGGCAAACTGGCATGTATCTTACCAGAGGGGCAAGAACACCCCCTATTGGTACCAATAACCCTTCTGTCTTTTTGCCCATAGTGTTCTGGCTGCGGGCACCAGAGTCAACTGGGTACATACATACATTCATGTGATTGATGTGTCGACCTCCTGAATATGCACTGAACTTCCCATCAGTTTGACTACAGGATTCCCATGGAAAATCACACCAATGGTGACTACTAACCAGACATGTGCAGCTAATGGTTGAAAGGACAGAACTATGAGCCTTAAGGACAAGACTTAAGGCATATTGAACAGACAATAGGTTATATATGTGTAAGGGTCATTTATCATCACTAAGGGAACATTGTGGAAGATTCTGAACACATAGATTGTACAGTGAGGGACCTGAAGGGGTGGATTGTTGGGAAAATATAGAAAAAAATGGTCAGTGTCCCTCAGATGTTCAGAATCTTGCTGAGCATCTGATGTAAATATGCACGTGCACACAGGTGTTCCTTGTTATTGTCTAATGTGACTGCACATGTGCAGTTCCACCCAGTCTGCCATCTTCTGTATGGAAATTGCAGATAGGGGGGCGATTCCAATGCTGTTCCTCACATCCCGGGGTTGGATTCTGCATCCCAGAAGGTGTTTTGGATTGTGGACTTGAGTATAAAGGACTAACAGCTCTGATATGCGAAGCTTCTGAAGACACTCTGGGAAGCCATTAGGGCGACTACTCCTAGCTCTAAATAAAGACTACTGTAATTTCTTCACTCATGGCTCCCAGAACCTTTTCCTATTACCTAGCTCATAGACCTGCATGTGAAGGGTTTGTGATCCAGTCTGTACAATGGGCTCAAGGGGTCTTTGAGTCCTAGCCTTAGCTTTACATCATGCATCTTCTGAAATTGGGGTAGAGGCTCCCAAGCCTCCACAGCTCTAGCATTCTGTAAGCCTGCAGACCTAACACCACATGGATGCCACCAAGGCTTCTGGCTTGTATTTTCCAAAGCTGCATGACCAGCCACACTTGGGGCCAATTTACCCACAGGTGGAGCAGCAAAAGCAGTTGGGGTGCTGGTACTGGAAGCAGCTTCCTAAGGTGGTCCTGGGAAGAGAGCCCATGGAGGGCTCCTCAAGCCTGTTCCCAAAGGCCATTTTGTCTCCCTAGGTCTTTGGGCCTGAAAGGGAAGGATTGGCCCCAGAGGCTTCTGCAATGCCTTCAGGGCCTTTTTCTCCTTCTCTTGATAATCCCTTTCCTTTGTACTATTATTCTTAGCATCATTGGATTTTTCTTCTGAAAATGTGCTCTGCTTCTCTACTGCATGGCCAGCCTCCAAATTTTCCAAATCTTGATGCTCTGCTACCCTCTTAAGTTCTGGCTTTCTGTCATGCTTTTGCTGCCTTAACTTTGAGTAGGCTGTTAGCAGTAGCCATGAAGCTTCCTTAATGCTTTGCTGCTTGGAAATTACTTTTGCCAAACATTCTGGTTCACGACTCTTAAGGTCCAACTTCCACAAATTCCTGCGGCATGGACACAATGCAGCCAAATTCCTTACCAGTTCACAGCAAGGGTGATTTTTGCCCCAGTTTCTGATAAACTCCTTCTTATTTCTATCCGAGACCTCCTTAGAAGGGTCTTTACAGTCCAGAAGTATTCTGTTCATCACCATTTAACCAGGCTCTAAAACTTTTCCTGGTTTTCTTGTTTTCTAAACTTTCACCAGCATCTACACCTTTTCTAGCCTGTTCCTCCAAATTCCTCCAGCTTCTCCTCAACACCAAGTTCCAAATATGCTTGCACATTTTCAAGTACTTGTTATAAGCAACTTCTCTGGTAACAGTTTTCTGTATTAGTCCTTTTTGTGTTTCTTTAACAAAGTACATGGAACTGAGTAATTTATAAGAAAAACAAAATTTATTGCTTATAGTTTCTGAGGCTGAGAAGTCCAAAGTCCATCTGGTGGTGGTGGCAGTGACCCAGGGGTCTCACATTGCAAGATGGTGGAAGCAGAGAGAGAGAGCCAGAGAGAGAAAGACAGACTCTCCTCTTCTATTAAAGCGCTCGGAGCCACACCCCTGACAGCCATTTTTAATCCATTCACTACTGCATGGTCCTATAACCCACTCACCTCTTCAAGATTCCACCTTTCAATTACCATAATAGGATTTCCCACCCTCTTAACAGTCACAGTGGGGGCTAAATTTCCAATGCATGAAACTTTGCAGACAATTAAAGCTTCATTGAGTTTTGGGGGGGGCATAATTCAATCCACTACAGTATATGAGCAAAATATTGAAGAACACTACGATTAAGCCCCGAAGTAACTTTCAAAGGCAGCAAGTGTGGAACCAAGAAGCAAAACTTCTGTCAATAGTTTTGGAGAAAAAGCACTTGTAGTTAACTGTTAACTCTTTACCCAAATCATACAGGTGGCACTTTGTACAATCATCTTCTTGCACTGTCATATTTTCATATTTCTGGGAATTGCTGTATTTTCATATTACTGGGAATTTTCTATTTTTCTATGGATTTATCCATGTTGTAGCATATGTCAGAATTTCCTTCCTTTTAAAATATGAATAATATTTCACTATATATATATACACACACACATATATGTACACCACATTTTGCTTATCTATTTATTCATCAATGAACACTTGTTTTCATGTTTTTGCTGCTGTGAATAATTCTGCTATGAACATAAATGTACAAATATCTTTTTGAGACCCTGCTTTTAATTTTATTTCATACGTACCCAGAAGCAGGACTGTTGGATCATATGGTAATTCTATCTTTAATTTTTTGGAGACCTGCCATATTGTTTCCACAGTGGTTCTACCATTTTATGTTCCTACCAACAGTACACAAGGATTCTAATTTCTGCACGTCCTCACAAACACTTCGTCTTTTTCTTTTCTGATTGTAGCCATTTTAGTGGTGTGAGGTGGTATCTCATTGTGGTTTTGAATTGCATTTCCACAATATCTAGTGATTTGAGCATCTTTTCGTGTGCTTCTTGGCCACTTGTATATTTTCTTTGGAAAAATTTCTATTTAAGATATTTGAATAGAATTGTTTGTTTTTTGTTGAGTTTTAAAAGTTCTCTATATAATATATATAACATACAAAGAACTTTTTAATATATGCTCTATATATTGCCTTTTCTATTTTATTTTAATATATATTTATATATTATATATGCTCTGTATATTTTCTATATATTGCCTTTTGATAGTGACTTTTGATGCAGAAAAGTTTTCAATTTTCTTCAAGTTCAATTTGTATATTTTTTCTTTTGTTGCAGTATCTTTGGTGTCATATCCAAGAAATCATTGCCAAATCCAATGTTCTGAAGTTTTTGTTTTGTTTTCTCCTGAAAGTTTTATAGTTTTAGGTCTTACATTTAAATTGTTGATCCATTTTGAGTTAATTTTGTATATAATGTTACATAAGTGTCCAACTTCATTTTTTCCGATGTGGATATTCAGTTTTCCCAGCACCATTTTTTTTTTTTTTTTTAAAGATGACCGGTAAGGGGATCTTAACCCTTGACTTGGTGTTGTCAGCACCACGCTCACCCAATGAGCAAACTGGCCATCCCTATATGGGATCCGAAACCGGGGCCTTGGTGTTATCAGCACCACACTCTCCTGAGTGAGCCACAGGCCGGCCCTCCCAGCACCATTTTTTGAGAAGTCTGTTCTTTCCTCTATTGAATGGTCTTGGTTGTTGAACATCATTTGTGCATATATGTGAAGGTTTATTTCTGACTCTCTATTCTAATGCATTGGTCTATATTTCTGTATGTACATTAATACAACACTGTTTTGATTAATATATATTTTTAGTAAGTTTTGAAGTCATGAAGTATGAGTGCTCCAACTTAACATTGTTTCAATGTTTTGGTTATTCATGGTCTGTTGAGATTCCATATTACTTTTAGAATGGATTTTTCTATTTCTGCAAAAAGCATCACTGGTATTTTTATAGTGATTAAATTAAATCTGTAGGCTGCAGAATTAATACCCAAAATTAATCTTGGGTAGTATTGACACCCTAACAATATTAAGTCTTCCAACTTATGAACATGAAATATCCTTCCATTTATTTATGCTTAATTTCTTGCAGCAATGTTTTGTAATTTTATTGGACAAAACTTTCACCTCCTTAGCCAATGTTATTCCTAAGTATTTTATTCTGCTTAATTCTATTCTAAATGGAATCATTTTCTTAATTTCCTTTTCAGAATGTTCAGAGTTAGTGTGTAGAAATACAACTAATTTTTGTCTATCATGTATATCCACCTATTTTGCTGAGTTAATTTATTAATTATATCAGTTTTTTCTGGAATCTTTAGGGTTTTCTGTAAATATAGTATCATCAATTTGGATGCCTTTTTTTTTCTTTTCCTTGCCCAATTGCTCTGGCTAGAACTTCCAGTACTATGTTCAATAAAAGTGGCAAAAGTGGACATATTTGTCTTGTTCCTCATCTTAGAAGAAAGGCTTTCTTTTACTATTGAGTATGATTGAGTGTGAAGTTAGTTGGAGATTTTCATATATGATGTTCATTATGTTGTGGTAGTTGCCTTCTATTCCTAGTTTCTTGAGTGGTTTCATGATGAAGGGTTGTTGAACTTTGGCAATTGCCTTTTCAGCATCAATTGAAATTATCATCTTCATTCTGTTAATGGGGTGTGTTAAGTTGATTGATTTTTGTATGTTGAACCATCCTTGCATTACAGGAATAAATAGCACTTGGTTGTGGTGTATAATTATTTTAATATGGTGCTGAATTTTGTTTCCTAGTATTTTATTGAGGATTACTGTATCAATGTTCCAAAGAAATATTAATCAATTGTTTTCTTTTTTATAATGTCTTTGTCTGGCTTTGGTATCAGGAAAATGCTGGCCTTATTCAATTATATTTTAATAAAATTTAAAGGTGTGAACAAATCTTTCATATTTATGTACATATTTACCATTTCCAATGCTTTTTATTTCTTTGTGTGGATACAAGTTTTTATCTGAGTAAGTTTTCTTCTAGTTGAAGAATTTCCATTGATGGTTCTTTTAGTGCAGATCATAAGTTGACAAATCCTCACACTTGTTTCTAGACGTTTTTGTTTTAGTTCATTTTAAGTCTGTTTTCACAGTATGTACAATTTGAGGTGGATAGTTTTTTTTCTTTCAGCATTTTAAAAACCTTCGTTATCTTCTGCTTTAAATCAATTATCATTACAAATCTAAGAATATTCTTATATTTTATGCTTTCTATGCAATATGCGTTTTTTCTCTGTAAGCTTTAAGACTTTTCACATTTTTTCAAATTTTCATATATTTCATTATAATATGCTATAGTGAGATCTGCACACATGGAGTAGTGTGTGTGTGTATGTGTGCATGTGGTTTAGTTTCTGGGATTCAATCAGTTTCTTGGATCTGTGATTTTATAGTTTTTTTCTGAAATTGGAAAATATTCCTTCATTCTTTCTTTAAATATTTTTTCTTATTCCCTTTCATCTTATGCCGGGATTCCAGTTATACATTAGACTACTTGATATCTTCCCTTAGGTCACTTAGTTTCTGTTTTCTTTTTTATCTTGTGTGGAATGAAAAGATATCCTGTGTTTATGGGTTTTAAGAATTCATATCATCAAAATGTTCATACTACCCAAATCAATCTACAGATTCAATGCAATCCCTATCAGAATACCAATGACATTCTTCACCAAAATAGAAAAAAAAACCTTAAAATTTGTATGGAACCACAAAAGATCCATAATACTGAAAGAAATCTTAAAGAAAAAAAAAAAACCAAGCTGGAGGCATCACACTGCCTGACTTCAATATACACTATAAAGCTATAGTAGATAAAACAGAATGGTACTGTCATAAAAACAAACAGACCAATGGAACAGAATAGAAAGCCCAGGAATAAATCCATGCAATTACAGCCAACTGATTTTCAATGAAGGTGCCAAGAATACTCACTGGGAAAGGACCACCCCTTTGCCAAATCTTAACAGCAAATGGGAGAATGTAATATCCATGTCTTGAGAAAATCATGGTGATAAATGTCTTAGACACTTCAGGGATAAGGTCTTGTTCAGTTGAACTACATAGACAGACTGAGATGCTGTGGGGGAAATAGCTATAGTTGATAGAAGTCTAGAATGTGTAGAAGAGGGAGATGGTAAGTATTACCTGTGGCCTTAAAATTAGATCTGGTATCACCAGAAAAAGAATCTAGACTTCTAGGTAAAGTCACCATACAATGCATGTGGACCAAGTAGTGCATGGGATGGTATATAGTAGACACTCAGGTAAGCCACCAGATTTCTCTTCAGGACTGAGGCACCCATTCCCCAAGTTGCTGGGAGCATTGCTAGTTACAATTTCTCAGCTGAGTGTGTTTCTGGGAATTTCCCTCAGCCAGAGCAAGCTCTCTCATCAAACGTCATGCTTCCTCTTCAGGTACAAGAGCAGCTTTTACCAATGACTGGTTCTTGTGGTGGTATAAAGGCTTGCACTCTTGCCTCAGCCTGGACAACCCTAAAAGGCCATTCTAGTTTCCTGTGGGGTTGGCTTTTGTTGTAACGCCGTTACAGTTCAAGAATTCTTCTGCAAAATCCTGCTTCTTTCCCCTGGTTATTGGTATTGATCCCAACTGTGTACTCCAATAAATTTCCTGCACACAATTCTATACCTTAGAGTCATTTTCTCAAGGGCCTTATCTAAGACAATTTTTATTATGTGATTCCAAAAAGAGAAACTCCCTAATGTCTGTAAACAAATTACTATCTTTGCTAGTAAAAATTAATTTATCTTTGCAGATAAATTAAAATGGCCTAAATAAATGGAGCACCACCCATAATCATCGATGGGAAGTCTCAATATTTCAATTATTTTCAATCAAAATATAGCAGGTTTACTTAGCTGGAAATTATTAATAATTCTAAAGTTCACATGGATGAAAAAATAACTTTTTGATTCATAATGAAACTCATTATTCTTGTCCAAGAACAGGTAGTCCTGCTAAATTCCAAGGCGGACAGGGGACAGAATTCTATCAGCTAGCATTAAATGATCCCACCCTGGAATGTGAGTAAGGTCTGTGGCATGGGGTGAATAACTGTCTTTTCTTATTACAAATGCAGAGAACTGCTCCCAAATACCTTTCCACTGTTCCCCCAGTCAGTGACTTACAGTGGAAAGAAATATTTTTGATTCTCCAAGTGTCGGGTGTATTCTGAGGAAAAATTCTGGATGGCCCTGATTCCAACTCCTCTTTCAGTAGCTCAGCAGAGAAATGGCTCAGTAAGTCTGAGTTAGTTCAACAGAAGAACACCCTAAGACTAGCCACGTCCTTGATCTTGATCTTTGTTTAGAAGTCACATAAATGTTTCTTACCTCTGGTCCTGTAAATAAGTAGAGCATTATAGCAGCAGGGGGCTCCTCTGTACAGAACATTGACCATGACGCCCGCAGTCCAGCCATGCCTGGCCTAAACACAGACTTCTACGGGGTAATGAGAATTCAGGATTTTGTCTATTGTCCTCTCCTTCCCAGCTCATAAATTATGTCCTCCATAGCCTCACTTTACACCTGCATTCTGTGGTATTAAGTGGCCTATGTCCATGCTCTTTTTCAGAACGCAATTATTAAAAGTTCCCTGTGGACAAATAATTTCCAGCAGAGCTAAGCTAAGCTCTCTAAGCCTTGACCAGTTTCCTCTTAATTTAAAAATTGTGTTGTGTGATTAATTTTTAAAAACTTAGAAAATTGTTTTCCGAGTGCTTTTTCTGTGCCCTTCTATAAAGTAGAAGTGCTTTCAGGAAGAAGACAGACCTGGTGTAAGGGAGTAGAATAGGTAGTATTTAGTAGTGCTTGATGGGTAAATGAATGCTGTAAACGTCTTTACAAGGATAACTTGCAGGGCATAAAACTGTTAATAAGAGTGAGAACTCCCCCTGTCCTTCCCAGCATTGTCATGATGTCAAAGAAAGATCCAGGGGAAAATACATGAAGAAAGATGCCTTGGCTCGGATATCATCTCAGGCCAAGGCATATCATGTTGGAGCATGTCTGTTGTAACTACAACACAGAGACCTCTGTGGTGACGCAAGGTGAATTGCAAATGGATTTGAGCAGTTGAGATTGAAAACAGACACCTTGCTGTTTTCCCTGTGAAGCAATATTGATTCCAATTTGGCAGGAAAGAAAATTCAGCTGGCAGGTGGAAGCTCTGTCAAACACAGTGTCCACTTTGTAGTGTGACTGCTGACTATTGGTATAGGAACACTGCTGAACCACCCTCAGATGCCGAAGCAACTTTTTGAAGGACCTGGAAAGAATTTTCTCTGGATTCAGAGCTCATGTAAGTGATCAGATTGTGGATTATGGTTAGGGACAAGGCTATTTCCCATCTCTTTAAATGGGGGTTCTGTCACCTTAGGGATTTCTGCAGATCTAATTCCATAATGTCTTGCCAATCTTTTCATCAGAGAATGATGATTACTGCAGATTTAGAAAGCTAACAGGCACTGAGGTACTTCAAAAGACAGGATCTACTTTCAAATTTTATCACTGGACTGCTGATAGTTAAAAACTGGCCGTATCTGCTCTGAGTTCCAGAAATGTTGCCACTCTTTCAGTTTTTTTGAAACAAACTCAAAAAAACCTTACAGTGATTCCAATGTTTTAGACCTGGTAGTTGCTTCCAGTTACCAAGACTCCTCTCCTGAGATATAGATGGTACAGTTATTAAACATAAATAACTACTAAAAAGTTATCACTAATATTTTTAATTGCATTTTTAAAAGTAGCATTTAAACAACAGATTTATCAAGGTATAATTGACATACAACAAACTGCATATGATTAAGGTGAATAATTTTTAAGTTTTACATGTGAATACAAGTAGACCCGTGAAGCTATTCCTGCAACCAATATAATGAACATATCCACGATTCCCAAAAGTGTCCTTGTGTACTTTTGTAATTGTCCTTCCTCCTTTTCCCACGCAACCGCTGATCTGCTTTCATATAGATTATTTCATGTTTTATAATTTTATATACATGAAATCATATGATATGAATCATTTTTTGTCTGGCTTCTTTAACTCAGCATTATTACTTTGAGATCCATACATGTTGTATGTAAAAATGGTTTATTTCTTTTTGTTGCTGTATATATTACAGCAAATGGATATACCACAACTTGTTTATCCATTCACCTGTTGATAAAATCTTGAGTTACTTTCAGTTGTTGGCTATTACAAATAAAGCTACTAAGAACATTTGCATACAAGCCTTCATACAGATACGTGCTTTTATTTTTCTTGTAACTTGCTTTAAAAAGTGATTATTTTTTATAGATTCAAGATTTAGGTTAATTATTCTGAATAGGAGTGGGTGGTAATGGAGGGAGATACCAGAATACCTATGAGTCATTTAGAGATTATATCTCTTTGGAAATTGTAACCTTCTTTTCTAGGCAATGTGCCAATCCACCGCCAACCTCCAGTGGGAGGTGAATCACCTAGGGGGCCAGTGCCACTGATAATCATTTATCATATTTGTCAGATAAGTAAAATAACAAAATATAAAACACCATTGCTTTAAATATTATCATGCTTGCTATATTAAGTACAAATAGGTTTCTCTCACTGTTCTCAATAGTAGAGAGATTTTTTTAGTGCCCAGGACCATAGTAATTTCTTCCTTCAGATCTAGATTCATTTCTCTAGCACTTGGCTATGATTTGAATAAAGTCCAATATTTCTCTTTAAGATATGTATTGCTTAGACCGCCGTTTTGTTGTTGTTGTTGTAATCTGGTGGGGTTACTGATCCTGTGAATCAACTCACATGTGTCTGCCTTTGAATTAGAGTAGGGTTGCCAGATAAAATGCAGGATGCCGATTTAAATTTGAATTTCAGATAAACAATGAATAATTTGTTAGTGTAAGTATGTCATATACAATATTTGGGTCATATTTACACTAAAAAGTTGTTCATTGTTTACTTGCAATTCAAATTTAAATGTGCACTCTGTATTTTTACTTGTCAGTTCCAAAACCACTTCTACAATTTTTAGATATTTGTTATAGCAACAGCCCAACTTCTTGCTACCAATTTACTGTCTTACTCTATTTGTACTGCTATAGCAGAATACTATAAACAGGGTAATTTATAAAGAACAGAAATTTATTTCTTACATTTCTGGAGATTGGGAAGTCCAAGATCAAATTGCCAGCATCTAGCAAGAGCCTTGTTGCTAGGTCATCCTATGGCAGGAGGTCAGAGAGGGAGAAAGGGGAAGAGAGATAAAGAGAGAGGGAGAAAGAGACAGACAGAGAGACAGAGAGGCAAAATGGGGCCAAATTCATCCTTTTATAAGGAACCCACTCCTAAGGTAATATCATTAATCCATTCATGGCAGCAGACCCTCCACAGCGTAATTAGTTCTTTAATGTCCTACCTCTTAATAGTGTTATAGTGGCAAATAAATTTTAACATGAGTTTGGGAGGGAACAAGCATTCAAATCATAGCGTCAGGAAACATAGTATATCTCTCCAATTTCGATTTTATTTTCTGTCAATGGTACTTGTAGTTTTCAATTTTGTTAGATTTATACTTAAATCCTTCATATTTGGTTCCATTATAAATAGCATTTTTTAAAAATTTCAAATTCCAATTGTTCATTGCTGACCTCGTAATTTGAAACCTTGCTAAACTCACTTATTAGTTCTTTCTTTTTATTTTAAACTTTTTTTCACATTCTATGTTGTTGTTGCAGAGCAGTTGGTGGGAGGGACAGAGGGGAAGGGGAAAGGAAATAGAGTGGGAAAAGAAGGAAGGAAGAGGGGTGGAGTTGAGGCCTATGGCACCTCTCTCATTCCTGCAGGGGAAACCAGAAGGCTTCCAGCAGTGGCTTGGTGATTAATCGGCTGGGTATAGATGTTAGGGGGGTGTGGTTGAAGCCCTTGCCCCCCACTGCCCCAGTTCAGAATCCCAGGAAACTTCCTGCACTGGCTCGATTGTTGTCACTGGGCTGGTTGCAGGTGGCGTGGTGGTGTGGCTGACACCCTGGGCCCCTCACTGCCCTGTCTCGGGAGAGCCCAGGGTGCTATCTGTGGTGGCCTGGTGGTCATTGCTGGGCTGGTTGTTGGTGTCGGGGGCCATGGGTGAGGCCCCCAGCCCTTCCTGCTCCCTAGCTTGGTAGCCCAGAGGACTTCAGGTCCTTCTAGGTTTTATAGGTGTGCATTGGTGTTGTGAGACCTTTACTATTAATATCAAACTTTGTCTCTGGTCTGTGGGTATTTTGTTTCTTCTTTCAGTTCTGTGTTGGGTTATTTGCTGTTCCTACCACTTAAACTCTGAACTGGAACCAATTTGTTGTCCTTTGCTTACTTCTAAAGTGGGGGAAACTCCTGTGGGGACCAGGACTTGAGCTCTGTGGTTGAGCTAAATTGCTGCTTTGCTGTTGATTCCCTGGGGAAGGCTTTTTGTGAAGCTCAAGTTTTAATGCTTGACTTCCAGGTCTCGTGAGGTCCGGTATACCTGAGTTGTGTAGAAACTCTGTGTCTGGGCCTGAATTGTTTCAGCAAACTCTACCCCTTGCAGTTCAGTTCTGTATTCCTGACCAGTCTCCACTGAGTGGTCCTGTGCTTATTGGGGGGCTGATCAGCTGTCCTTGATGTACCCCAGTGTTCTCCCAGTGGGCCTGTCTCCCCTACCACCCTTACTGCAAACACTTCCCATGGGACAAGCCATGCACTGGTCCCTTGCAATGACTCACCAGCTTCTGAGCAGCTCCTTTTTTCAGTTGTTTTGGTTCCTCACTCCTATGTGGTTCCACGGGAACCCTGTTAGTAGTCTTGCTGGCCTGGGGTCAACAAGGCCCTCTTCTCCTCTAACACCTCCAAGCAACTTCATCCAAAGGGCACAGCTGCAGCTTTTGCCAGATTCTGCTCTGTGTGCTCACCAGCTCCAGGCTTGAGGCAGCCGGGGCTCAAAGTAGTTGGAGCGGTTCTTTCTTTCTCTCATTGTGGCTTCTCCTGCCTTCATGTACTCTGTAGGTGTCTCCTCCTCTTCCCCTGATCTCTAGTGGTCCCCGCTCAGCTGTCCTTGCTTTTCAATAGTTGCAACTTGGTTGATTTGTGGGAGAGAGTGATACTGGGGACTGTCTATTCCAACATTTTGCCCAGAAGTTCACTTATTAGTTCTAAGAGTTTTTTTGTAGGTTCATTGGGACTTTCAACAATATGAAAATTATGTCATATGTGAATAGAGACACTTTTATTTTTCTCTTTCAGCTTTCTTTCTTTCTTTCTTTTTCTATCTTTCTTTTTCTTTCTTTCTTTCTTGTTTTTTTTTTTTTTTTTTTTTTTTTTTTTCTGGTCTCATTGCACTGGCTCTTACTTCTAGTACAATGTTACATAGGAGAGTTGAGAAAGAATGTCCTTGTCTTGTTTCCAACGTAGGGAATAAGCTTTCAATTTCTTGCAGTTAAAAATATGTCTGTTTTTGAATTAAGGTATCCAGATCTCATAAAATGAGTAGGGAAGTTTTCCCTATATTTCACTTTTCCTGAAGATATTGTGTAGAATTAGTGTTAATTCTTCTTCAAATGTTTGGTTGAATTAACCAATTTAACCATCTAGGACTGAAGATTTTTTTTCTCAGAAGGCTCTTAGCTACAAATTTCCTTAAACATATAGAACTTTCAGATTATCTATTCCTTCATGATAGAGTTTAGGTACTTTATTCATGCAAAAAAGTTGTTCACTTTATCTTAAGTTGTTAACTAATGTTCATAGAATTGCTAATAGTTTTTCACAATATCTCTTTAATTTCTGTGGGATTAGTAATGATGCCACCTCTTTCTTGATAAAATTAATTTGTGTTATCTCTCTTATTTCTTAGCATGGCTAGGTTCATCAATTCTATTGATTTTCTCAGAGAGCCTGCTTTTGATTTCATTTTTCTACTGATTTCCTGTTGTCAACTTCATTGAGTTCTTTTTAAAAATTTTTTATTTATTATTAGCATATTCATTCTTACAAATCATGATATTTCTTTATGCTCTTTGCCCGACCTATCACTTCCCAAAACCCCTCGCTCCCTCCTCCCCATCTCTAGCATCCTTAAGTTTGTTCTCTCCTTCTGAAAGTTCAACTTGTTGTTGTGGTCCTTCCTTCATTCCTTTCTTCTTCCATCCTTCTCTCCCTCCCTTCTTCCCTCCCTCCCTTCCTTCTTCCTAGCAGCCAGTTGTGAGTGAGAAGGTGCAGTATTTATATTTCTTTGTCTGGCTTATTTCACAACATAATTTTCTCCAGACTCATCCATGTTGCTAAAAATGGCAGAATTTCATTCTTTTTTATGGATGAACAGTATTCCATTATGTATATACAGCACATTTTCCTTATCCAGTCGTCTCTCAATGGACACTTATGTTAGTTTCATATTTTGGCTATTGTAAATAGAGCTGCAATGAACATGGGAATGCAGGTATCCCTTCAACAGGATGATTTCCATTCCTCTGGGTATATACCAAGCTCTGGGATTGCTGGATCATTTGGTAGCTCCATCTGTAGTTGGTTGAGAAACCTCCATACTGTTTTCCATCATGGCTGTGCTAATTTACCATCCCACCAACAGTATAGAAGAGTTCCCCTTTCCCCACATCCTCACTAGCAAGTCTAGCTGAAGTGAGATGTTCATTTCTTGAAATTAGTTTATTCATTGTTTCATTTTGTTTGTTTTGTTTTGGAAGCTGGACAGTATGGGGATCCAAATCCTTGATGTTAGTGTTAACAGCACCATGCTCTAACCCAATGAACTAACCAGCCAGCCGTCTTCATTATTAGTTTTAACTGGCTCTATATTTCTATGGGTCCTTAAGGTGAAATCTTACGTTATTGACTTCTATTTTTTTTCTCTTTCACCAATATAATCCCTTTTTGGTAAAAATTTTCCTCTAAATATTGCTTTAGATGGATCTCACAATTTTATGTTATGGTTTTATTTTCTTTTAGTTCAAAAGAATTTTAATGAATTGCTCTTTGACTCATGAGTTATTACGAAGTATGTTGTGTAATTTTGAAATATTTGGGGATTATCCGGATAGCTTTCTGCTATTGATTTCTAGTTTAAGTCCATATAGTTTAAGAGCATACTTTTTCTGATTTCTGTTCTTTGAGATTATTTCAGTTTTGTTTTGTTTTATAGCCTAGAATTTTGTCTACCTTGACTCATGTTTTATATGTACTTGTGAAAAATGTATATTTGGCTATTATTGGTTGAAGTGTCCTATAAATATTGATGAAGTTAATTTAGCTGATAATTCTGTCCAAGACACCTATATTCTTATTAATTTTCTGCCTTCTTTTTTTTTAATCAATTATTGACAGAGGAGTGTTGAAATATTTAGTTCTAATTGTGGATTTGACTAGTTTCTCTTTCAAATCTATCATTATTTACCTTATGTATTTTGAAGCACTGTTGTTATGTGCATATACATTTATGATTGTTATATGTTCTTGGGCTCTTAAATCATTATGTGATGTTCCTCTTTATCTATAGTAATCTTTCTTGATCTGGAACCTACTTCATCTGAAGGTTTTAGAATTCTTTTTCTTTAGAGTTTTTGTTTTATATCTTTTTCTATTCTTTTACTTCTAATCTATCTATGTCTTTATATTTAAGTGATTTTCTTGTAGACATCATGCAATTGGGTCTGGCTTTATTTTGTTTTGTCCAATCTGATAATCTGTATCTTTATCTTGTTTTCATAGAACATTCACATTTTAAATTTTTGTTGATATAGTCTGATTAAAATTTATTACCCTACTGTCTTTATATCTTTTGCATTTCTTTGTTTTATTCTTTTTCTTCTTCTTCTTCCTTCATTGGGTTTAATTGAACAATTTTAATATTCCATTTTATTTCTTCTATTGATTTACTTCTTACTTTTTAAAAAAGATTTTTGTGGTTGTCCTAGGGCTTAGAGTATACTGTTTTGAAGAATCTGAATCCATCTTAAAATGATTTGTGTGTGTGTGTGTGTGTGTGTGTGCATGTGTGTGTGTGTGTGTGTGTGTGTGTGTTTGTGTGTGGCTGGCTGATATGAGAATCCAAACCCTTGACCGTGGTGTTACAAGGCTGCACTCTAACCAACTGAGCTAACCACAGAGCCCCAAATAATACTGTAATACTTCACATTTAATATTTGTGCCTCATAACAACATATTCCTAATTCCCCTTGTCATGCCTTGCACTACTGTCAACATTAACTTTACTCTTACATAAGATATAAAACCCAATATATTTTTACTGAATTTGCATTAAACAATCAGTGAAATTTAAGTACAATTAAAATAAAAAACTTTTATTTTACCTTCCTTTATTCTGTTTTCAATGCTCTTCAGCTCTTTGTGTAGATGCAGGTTTCTTACCTATATCTTATTTTGTCTGCCTGAACATTTACCATTTGTTGCTGATTGATTGGCTGGAAAATATTTTCTTTCTTTCTTTTAATGTGACAACATATTCCTCCTTCATTTTGGAAGAATGTTTTTGCTGTATTTAGAATTCTGGATTGGCAATCTTTTCTTTCAGCAACTTAAATATATTACTCAATTGTCTTTTTCCTTACTTTATTTCTAATGAGAATTCTGTTGTAATACTTATCCTGTTCATTTGTAATTAATGTGACTTTATTTTTAAAAAATTTTTATTATTTAATATTAGCATATTCATTATCATGAACCATGATTTTTCTTTATGCCCTTTACCCAACCTATCACTCCCCAATGAGAGTGGCTAGCACTTCCAATATTGTGTAAAATAGGATTGGTTGAGAGTGGGTACCATTGTCTTTTCCTGTTCTTCAGCTTTCTGCTTTTCCCCATTTAGGATGATATCATGATTGATTTGTTGTGAATGGCTTTTACTGTGTTGAGATCATTTCCTTCTATACCTAATTTACTGAGAATTTTTATCATGAAGGAATGTTGAATTTTGTCAAATGCCTTTTCTCCATCTATTGAGATTATCCTATGGTTTTTTCCCTTGGTTTTGTTAATGTGGTGTATCACATGTATTGACTTACGTACGTTGAACCAACC
Source organism: Cynocephalus volans (assembly GCF_027409185.1). NCBI lineage: Eukaryota > Metazoa > Chordata > Mammalia > Dermoptera > Cynocephalidae > Cynocephalus > Cynocephalus volans. The sequence continues at coordinate 39,872,025 of NC_084467.1, read as the reverse complement.
TGAATCCCTGGGATGAATCCCACTTGATCATGGTGTGTAATTTTTTGATGTGTTGCTGTATTCTGATTGCTAATATATATATATATATATATATATATATATATATTTTGTCTTTTTTGTGACCAGCTGCACCGCACTCAGCCAGTGAGTGAACCGGCCATCCCTATATAGGATCCGAACCCGTGGCGGGAGCGCTACTGCGCTCCCAGCGCTGCACTCTCCTGAGTGCGCCACGGGGTCAGCCCTGATTGCTAATATTTTATTGAGGATTTTTCCACCTATGTTTATCAAGGATATTGGCCTGTGATTTTCTTTTTTCGTTGTATCTATATCTCATTTTTATCTGGTTGATGCTGGCCTCATAGAATGAGTTTGGGAGAATGGCTTCTGTTTCAATATTTTGGAAAAGCTTGAAGAGAAGTGGTTTTAGTTCTTCTTTAAAGTTTTGATAGAATTCAGCTGCAAGCCATTTGGTCCTGGGCTATTCTTTGTTGGAAGATTGCTGATTACTTCTTTAATCTCATTGCTTGTTATTGGTCTGTTCATGTTCTCTGTTTCTTAATGATTCAATCTTTGTAGTTTGCATGTGTCCAGAAATTTATCCATTTCCTCCAGGTTTTCGTATTTGTTGGCATAGAGTTGTTTATAATAATCTCTAATGATTCTTTGTATTTCTGTGGTATCAGTTGTAATGTGTCTTTGTTAATTTCTCATTTTTGTTATTTGTGTCCTCTCACCTCTTTTTTCTTTTTGTTAACCTGGCTTATGGTTTGTCTGGTTTATTTATCTTCTCAGAAAACAATTTTATGTTTCATTGTATCATTTTTTGGAGTATCTATTTCATTTAGTTCTGCATTGGTCTTTTTTTTTTTTTTTTTTTTTTTTTTTGTCTAGTCCTTTTAAGATCAGATTGTTTTTGTTTTCCTACTTCTATGAGGTGTAGTGTTAGGTCATTTATTTTTAGTCTTTCCATTCTTTTCATGTAAGTATTGCAATAAACTTCCCTCTAATTACTGCTTTTACAATATCCCACAGGTTTTGGTATGATGTGTATTTGTTTTCATTCATTTCAGGAAATGTTTTGATTCCCTATTTAATTTCTTCCTGGACCCACATATCATCAGCAGTCTGTTGTGTAGTTTCCATGCATCTGAGTAGTTTCCAGAATTTTGTTTGTTATTGATTTCCAGTACTAATTCATTGTGGTCTGAAAACATACTTGGAATGATTTCAATTTTTAAAAATTTGCTTAGACTTGATTTGTGATCTAACATGTGGTCTATCCTGTAGAATGTTCCTTGTGCTGAGGAGAAGAATGTTTATTCTGTAGTTGTTGGATGAAATGCTCTGTAGATGACTACAAGGTCCAATTGGTCTAAAGTGTAGTTTAAGTCCTGTGAGTCTTTCTTGATTTATTGCCTGGAAGATCTTTCCAATGCTGAGAGAGGTGTGTTCAGCTCACCCACCATTATTGTATTAGGGTCTATCTCTTTTTGTTCATCTAAGTGTATTTGCTTTACAAATCTGGGTGCTCTAGTGTAGGGGGCCTCCATATTTATGATTGTTATATCTTCTAATTGGATAGATCCTTTTATCATGTTATAATGGCCTTCTTTATCTCTTTTTATGATTTTTGGCTTAATGTCTATTTTATCTGGTATAAGAATAGCTACTCCTGCTCATTTTGGGCTTCCATTTGCATGGTATATCTTTTTCTACCCTTTCACTTTTAGTCTGTGTGTTTCTCTACAGGTGAGGTGGGTCTCTTGAAGACAGCATATTGTTGGGTCTTGCTTTTTAATTCAATCAGTCAGTCTGTGTCTTTTGAATGGGGGGTTCAATCCAATTACATTTAGGGTTGCTATTGACAAGTATTGCTTTACTCTTGTCTTTATATTGATTTAATTTAGATGTTTTAAATACCATTTGTTACTTTCTTCCCCTTTTATGTTCCATCTTCAATGTTAGTTGGATTTTTGAGGGGACACGATTTAGCTTCTTCCTCTTTCTTATTTGCATTTTAGTTTTAATGGCAGGTTTTGCTCTTTCTTGTGTATCTGTGATAGCTATTATCATCTTCCAGATTACAGAGGCAAGACTCCTTTGAGAATTTCTTTCAGGGCTGGTTGTGTGGTAATGAACTTCCATAATTTTTGTTTGTCTTGGATATACACTATTTCTCATTTATTTCTGAATGATAACCTTGCTGAGCATAGAATTCTTGGTTGGTATTTTTTGTTGTTGTTGTTTTAGTCTTTTGAATATATTGCCCCATTTTCTTCTGGCCTGTAAGGTTTCAGTTGAGACATCTGCTGTTAGTCTGATGGGGGTTCCCTTATAGGTGACTTGACGCTTTTCAGTTGCTGGTTTTAGAATTCTCTCTTTGTCTTTGAGTTTTTCAGTTTGTAGTGTGTCTTTGAGAGGATTTTTTTTATTGAATCTGTTTGGCTTCCTGGATCTGAATGTCTGCATCTCTTCATATACCTGGGAATTTTTCTGTTATTACTTCCTTTAATAGGTTTTCAATGCTTATTTCTTTCTCTTTTCCTTCTGGAATAACCATGATTCAGATGTTTGTGTGCTTGAGGTTGTCTGCTAGCTCTCTTAAATTTTCTTCATTTTTAAAGTATTTTTTTCCATTATTTTTGTCTGCCCATGTTACTTCAAAAAGACTATCTTCAAGGTCTGGATTTTCTTTTTCTGCTTCCTCTAGCCTGCTGCTCAAGCTTTCTGTTCTGTTTTTTTGTTTCATTGAATGAAACCTTCATTTCTAAGAGTTCTGTTACATTCTTTTTAAAGGTATTAATCTCTTTGTAAATTTCCTCCTTCATATCCTGGATACTGTTTCTTGTTTCATTGTGTTCTCTAACTGATTATTCTCTTATCTCTTTGAGTTTTCTGAAGATCAGTGTATGGAATTACTTTTCAGACATCTCAAGGGTTTCCTGCTGTTTGGGGTCTGGTATTTGAGAATTACCATATTTTTTTGGTGGTGTCATATCTTCTTGTTTAATTGTAGTTCTAGTATTTTTTCATTGATGTTGGTCATCTGGTAGGACACTTGTTTCTTCCATTACTCTGGAGTGGGCTATGAGGGGAAAGACTTTCTCTTCTATTTGTAGGCTCTGCTGGTGGCTCTTCTTGTATCAATGCAGTTGAGTGTGTGTTGGGCTTTCTTGCCTCCTGTTTGGTTCTTGGGTGGGCCTCTGTAGGGTTCTGGTGTGGGCTGATGGCTCATTGGCTTTGGTAGGTGGGATGGTGCTCACCTGGCCACCTACTTGGTTGGGGGTCTGGCCCCTCTGGGGCTCAGGCAGACATGGGCAGTCCTGTGGCTGCATTAGGGTCACTGTGCAGGACCGGTGCTTACCTGGGAGCCTGCTTGGTTGGTGGCTCTGTCTTTATTTTTGACTGTTCTCCACATGTTCTCTTCAGCTTTGGTTTTCAGCAGTGAATATATGACATGCAGAGGTGCAATTGTTTTATTCATGCTGCTTATTTTTACGTGAACTTTTTAGATCTTTGTGTCTATCATTACTTTTGGAAAATTCTTGGATATTATTTCTTCAAATACTGTTGTGCCCTTCTCTTTCTTTTTCTCCTTCTGAGATTAAAATTATGCATATATTTGACCATTTAATTGTCTGCGAGATCTTGGTTTCTCTATTTTTTACTCTCCTTTTGTCCTTGTTTTGCAAGTTGGTTATTTTCTATTAAGTTAACTTTAAGGTCACTGATTCTTTTCACAGATTTTTGTCAGATCCTTCAGATAACCCATTGAAGATAGTTTTTTCTCTCTGTGTTATTTCTATTATTTCCCTTTAATTCTTACTATAGTTTTCAACTTTAACATGAACTTACCTATCTGGTATTGCATGTGTCATATCTAAGAGTGATTATGATGATGGCTTTGTCTCTTCAGACTGTGTTCATTATTCTTTACTTTTCCTATACTTTTTCTTTGTTTTTTGGAAAGTCATATATGTTTTTTAGGATGGTAGATACTAATGTAAATATATTTTATGTTTGGAGATAGCTATACCTGCTAGGCATTTATTATGGAGATTTGGTTAATCTAATTTGAATTTAACCTGGATAGGAAGCTTTTTGTTGTTGGAGTAACCCTCAGTGCATGTAAGGCTTCAAATTTCTCCAGTGATTCCTTTTTTATAGGATGTAGGCTAATTTGCCACAGCATTTATTCTTTTCTTGCTCCTTAGTTTTCCCCACCCAATTTTAGGTCTTTCTTTTGCTCTGATATCTAAAGAATATGCACTTCTAAAAACCCTCCTAACTTTATCACACTGTTATTTTTACTTAATACTTGTTAATGTTGTGGGGGATGAAAGTGGGCAGAAGACTACAGGACATTCTCAGACTCCTTGATGAAGCCTCAGTCTTAGGCCTGCATGGTATTGCAAAAGTGTGTCCTTTACCCATCCCCTTTCAGATGTTACACTGGGCCAACCATGTATTCCCTCTGCTTCATCAGAGTTAGAATTTTTTTGTGTCTCTTTCCTCTAGCTGCAGTAGGTTTCCACAGTGCCCAACAGCTTAGTTTGTGTTTCTCCTCTCCTGAATTATAAGGCATTAATTTTGTAGAAAAGATGGAAGAGGTGGATATAGATGGAGTTTCAACAATGGCTGCTGTTCCTCTCTTTCAATAAGCAACAAGAAAAAAAGTTGTTAGGATTCTCCCAGATCTACCATCTTAGTGCATGCTGGGGTTCCTGAAGGAAAGGGCTATGAGAGAATGCAAACCTCTTTTATTTGCTGCCCTTAATGTTTTTACATTCACACATTAGCATACATACAGCTTTTAGCAATTTTTTAAACATTCTAGTTGAATTTCGTTGTAGACTTATGTAGCATCCTTCAGTTTCTTCCCAAAGTTAGCATATGCCAGGTGACATTTCTTCTCGCAGCCACTCGTCTTTCCCAATTTCTAGTTAGACCTTTGCCCTTAAAATATTTTACTAATCAAAATATTTCAGCAGTGTTTCATTTGATTGAAATACAGATGCTTCTTACTGATGATGGGATTACATCCTGATAAACTCATCATAAGTTGAAAATATTGTAAGTTGAAAATGTTTTTAATGCAGGAAACAAGCAGTCCTTGACTTGAGATGGTTTGACTTATGATTTTTCAACTTTATAATGGTGTGAAACATTACTCATTTAGTAGAAAACATAACCCATGCAAGATAAGTCATAAGGAGCTCCTCAGCATAGGATGGGGTTATATCCCACTAAACCTGTTAAGTTAAAATATCATAAGTTGAACCATCGTAAGTCAGGGACCATCTATAATGTACAAAATGATTAACAAGCTATTTTAGTTCCACCATAATTTGGTTCCATCTTAACTGTTCAAACACATGAATCCAAAAATTATTTTCATCACCTTACCATCCACATTTAGGCACTTGTACGTTTGTGCTTGCTATGTTTGTTCCCTTTTCTTACTCATTCCCTTAAAATATATATATTTTTGCACCCTGTGACATTCTTTGTAAAACTGTTCATTTAGTAAGTCAGGTTGCAAATCGAAAGAGATAGAAACAAAAGAGTGTGAATTAGTGGTATTAAGGGATTGAGAAAGCCTCTTCTTATCAGACACAAGTGGGGAACATGGTTCTTTTATGGAGTAATGAGAGGAGTTATTCTATGAAAGTAGAGTCTTAAGGTTTTCCCTCTTTATAATGTTGATTTAACTTTGTGGATCTGGCCAATCCCTGCCCCATATCTCATAGTCTATGACCTTTGTTTTGTCTCTTTTCCAGACATTATGAAGACTAAATCCTCTTATTTTTCTGGATATTTTGAGTGCTTTCTTCTCCTGCAGGTGATGGCATCAACTTCAGGTAAGAGCATTTATTTTTTTCCCTCAGTCAGTCACAGCTGTGAAAACAACCTAGGGTAGAATTCCAATGTTTGGTGTAGTATGCAAGGAGCTTGGAAGTCATTGCTCCAATCTAACATGTAAAGTAAAAAGCTAAACAAACAAACAAAAAAGCAACAACTATTCTCAGACCCATAAAAGAAATGAAATCACAGAGCAGATCGTTGCCCCCCAAATTGTAGAAACAAACAGGTGGATATGGAAAAACACAATTTACCAGAGCAGAAATCAATGAGCTGAAGCCTCTGAGGAAACCAGTACTGGGATAGGAGAGTCTAAAATGTAATTATTGAATTGCTGGAGGCTCGGTGTGAAACAGTTTGAGAGTTAAAATCTCCAAGGGAGCCCGTTCATAAGGGAGCATCACACTTTGTCCTTTACCTTCTGGGATTTCTACCAGGTTCTCACAGTGAATATTGGAGAAAAATTTCCTCATGCCTCACAGAGAAGGAGAAAAGTAGCTGTTTTGAAATATGCTCTTCTTAACAAGGCCTGATCTCAAGAGAAAATAACTACCAGAATGTAACCTACTGGGGAAGGGAAATATCCACTCCAGGCCCCTCTAGCCATCCTGTTCTACTCAAGAGTTGGGAAAAACTGAGAAGCACTCATGAAGTTCATAGGCCAAAGGCACAGCTCACAAAAAGCCTGAGACATTTTATAGAACTACAGAATGCTTCCCCTCCACCCACACCTTATCACCACATCACTAAAAGTCTTTCATCAGAGTTTCTTTTACCCAGTACATCATGTTTAGCTTTCAACATAAAATTCCAAGGCATACTAACAGGTAAAAAAAAATACAGTGTGAAGGGATAAAGCAAGTATCAAAACCAGAACCAGATATGGTGGGATATTAGAATTTTCAATCCAGACATTTGAAACAACTGTGCAAGATCTGTTTTTAAAAGTTTTTTAGAGAGAAGAAAAATTATATAGGTCAAGAAATTTGATCTACATAATAAAAGGAAGAGCATTAGGGAAGGAATAAGTGAAGGTAAAATAAAAACTTTACTTACTTATTCTTAATTAATCTAACAGACAATAATTTGCTCAAAATAACAATAGGAAAATGTATTTAATAATTATGGTTTGTGTATAAGTGAAATGCATGGCAGTGTTGATCCAAGGGATGGGAAGGAGGTATAAGGAACACGTGGTTATTATACTGTACTTGCCATAAAGTGGTATAATAGCATTATTTATTTATTTATTTATTTGCTTTCAGAAGAGGCCCACATTTTTATTTTTATTTTTTTAGGTTGACAGATAAAATTGTGTGTATTTATCTGACACATTATGTTTTGAAGTATATATATATTGTGAAATGACTAAATCCAGCAAAATAACATATGCATTACCTCACACTGTTATTATTTTTGTGGTGAGAACACTTAATATTTACTTTTTTATTATAGTAAATCATATATAAAAATTGCCATTTTAAGCCATTTTAAATAGACCATTGCATGGAATTAATTTCATTCACAGTACTGTGCAACTACTACCTCTATATAATTCCAGAAATTTTTCCTCATCCTAAACATAGCCTCTATACTCATTAAGCAATAATTTCTTATTATTCTTTCCCCTCCATTTCTTCTTTTTTTTTTATTGAAACATAATTGATTATACATGTTTGTGAGGCATAGAGTTGTCTATCAGTATTTGTGTACAATATGTGATGATCAAATGAAGATAATTAGCATATCCATTAACAAAACACAGTCAGAGTTTTTTGATAGGGTCTTTAGGTTTTTCTATATACGGGATCATGTCATATGCAAATAGGGACAGTTTGACTTTGTCTTATAATTAATCTAACAGATAGTAATTTGTTCAAAATAACAATAGGAAAATGTATTTAATGATTATAGTTTGTGTATAAGTGAAATGACTGGCAGTGTTGTTACAAGGGATGGGAGGGAAGTATAAGGAATACTTGGTTAATGTAAGGTACTTACACTACCATAAAGTGGTATAGCATTATTATTAGATGACCTTCATTTCTTTAATATCGGATGGCCTTTATTTCTTTCTGTGGCCTGATTGCTCAGGCCAGTTCTTCCAATATTATGTTAAATAGAAGTCGTGATAGTGGGTATCCTTGTATTGTTCTTGTCCTTAAGGATTCAAGATGATATTGGCAGTGGGTTTGTCATACATGGTTTTCATTGTGTTGAGATATTTTCCTTCCATACCTAATTTTCTAAGAGTCTTTATCATGAAGGGATGTTAAATTTTGACAAATGCTTTTTCTGCATCTGTTGAGATAATCATATGGTTTTTGTCCTTGATTTAGTTGACGTGTTATACCACATTTATTGACTTGTGTGTGTTGAAACATCCTTGCATCTCTGGGATGAATGCCGCTTGATCATGGTGTATATATATTTTTTGATGGGTTGCTATATTCCGATTACTAATATTTTGTTGAGAATTTTTGCATCTATGTTCATCAAAGATATTGGCCTGTAGTTTTCTTTTTTTATATTATCTTGTCTGGTTTTGATATCAGGGTGATGCTGGCCTCAAAGAACGAGTTTGAGAGAGTGGCTTGTGTTTCAATTTTTTGGAATAGTTTGAAGAGAATTGGTATTAATTCCTCTTTAAAGGTTTGGTAGAATTCAGCAGCAAAGCCATATCGTCCTGGGCTTTTCTTTGTTGAGAGACTGCTGGTTACTGCTTCAATCTCATTGCTTGTTATTTGTCTGTTCAGGTTTTCTACATCTTTTTGGTTCTGTCTTTGTAATTTTTATGTGTTGAGAAATTTATCTATTTCCTCCATGTTTTCAAATTTGTTGGCATACATTTGTTTGTAATAGTTTCTAATGATTGTATTTCTGTGGCATCAGTTGTAATGTCTCTGATTTCATTTCTGATTTTTGTTATTTGAATCTTCTTGCTTCTTTTTTTACTTAGCCTTGCTAGTGGGTTGTCTATTTTGTTTGTCTTCTTTAAAAAACAACTTTTTGTTCCATTGATCTTTTATATCATTTTTTGGGTATCTATTTCATTTAGTTCTGCTCTGGTTTTAATTATTTCTTTCCATCTACTCATTTTGGGGTTTTACTGTTCTTGTTTTTCTAGTTCCTTGAGGTGTAGTGTTAGGTTTCTTATTTGAGATCTTTTTATTCTTTTGAGGTAACCATTTATTGCAATAAACTTCCCTCTTAGTACTCTTTTCCTATATCTCAGTTTTTGGTATGATGTGCCTTTATTTTCATTAGTGTCAAGAAATTTTTCCATATCTTGATTAATTTCTTCTTTGATCCATGAGTCTTTCAGGAGCATGTTGTTTAATTTCCATGTGATTGTATAGTTTCTAGAGTTTCATTTGTTCTTGATTCCTAGTTTTAATCCACTGTGGTCTGAAAAGATATCAAAAGACTCTCACAGCTGATAAATGATTTCAGTAAAGTTGCAGGGTAGAAAATCACTAGTGTTTTCATACTCCAATAACTAACTAGCAGAAAAAAAATCAAGAAGGCCAACCCATTTAAAACAGTCACCAAAAACAAACAAAAATACCTAGGAATCAATTTAACCAAGGAAATTAAAGATCTCTATAATGAGAAATACAAACCACTGCTGAAAGAAATTAAAGAGGACACAAAAGATGCAAAGACCTTCAATGATCTTGGATTGGAAGAATTAACATTGTGAAAATGTCCATACTACCCAAAGTGATCTACAGGGTCAGTGCAATCCCCATCAAAATACCAAAGATAATCTTCACAGAAACAGAAAAAACAATTCTAGCATTCATATGGAACAACAAAAGACTCTGAATAGCCAAAGCAATCCTGAGCAAAAAAATAAAATAAATAAAGCCAGAAGCATAACACTCCCTGACTTCAAGTTATAGTACAAAACTGTAGTAACCAAAACAGTATGGTACTGGCATAAAAACAGACACTTAGCTCAATGGAACAGAATAGAAAACCTGGAAATCAAACCACATCCTTACAGGCTACTGTTCTTTGACAGAGGCAACAAGAATATACATTGGGGAAAAGACTGCCACTTCAATAAGTTGTGCTGGGAAAATTGTATATCCATATGCAGAAGAATTAAACTCTACTTGTACCTCTCACCATGTACCAAAATTAACTCAAAGTGGGTTAAAGAATTAAATATAAGACCTGAAATCATAAAATTACTAAAGGAAAACATAGGGGAAATCCTCTAGGATGTAGGGTTGGGCAAAGACTTTATAAATAATACCCCCAAAGCACAAGCAACAAAAGAAAAGCTCACTTGTTGGAGCTGAAATAAAGAAATAAAGAAAAGGAAGAAGGAAGGAAAATCACAATAATACATTAAACTTTAAAAAAAAAAAAAAGAGAGAACAGAACTATGGTTATTAGAGTTGGGAAAGGGAGAGGAGGAGGGGGGTTAGTGAGAAACTATTTAAGGGTCACAAAGATTGATGATGTTTTGTAAACATGAGTATAATAATTATCCTGATTTGATCACCACATGTTGTACACATGTACTGATATTTGATTCTGTACCCCACAGATATATATAATTCTCTTTCAATTAAAAAGTAAAACAATGCCTTATTTGTGTCCATTAACCAATTTCTCCTTAATCCTCCTCCTCTTTCCCTTTCCCACCTCTAGTCAACACAGTTCTGTACTCTCCTTCTGAAAGTTCAATATATTAATGTGAATGCTGCTTCTTTCTTTGTTTCTTTCTGTTTCTTTGTTTCCTTTCTTCCTTCCTTCCATATTTTTAGCTCCCAACTATGATTGAGGACATGTGGTATTTCTCTTTCTGTGCCTGGCTTATTTCACTTATCATAATTGTCTCCTAGCTCATCCGTGTTGCTGCAAATGGCAGAATCTCCTTCCTTTTTACAGCTGACTAGTATTCCATTGGGTGTATATACCAGGTTTTTCTTATCCAGTTGTCCGTGGATGGACGTTTAGGTTGGTTCTGTATATTGTCTATTGTAAACAGAGCTGTGATGACCATGGTATAGCAGGTTTCCTTTCTACATGATGACTTCCATTCTTTTTGGTTTATACCCAGTAGTGGAATTGCTGGATTGTATATTAGTTCCATCTGTAGTTGTTTGAGAGACCTCCATATGTTTTTTCATAATGGCTGTACTAATTTAGAGTCCAACCAACAGTGTAGATGAATTCCCCTTTCTCTGCACCCTTGCCAGCATTTGTTATTTTTTGTCTTTTTTACATTAGTCAGTCTAACTGGGTGAAATGATATCTCAATGTGGTTTTGATTTGCATTTCCCTGATGATAAGTGATGTTGAGAATTTTTTAATGTACTTGTTGGTCATTCATATGTCTTCCTTTGAAAAATGTTTATTCAACTCCTTTGCCCATTTTTAAAAATAGGATTATTTGGTTTTATACTATTAAGTTGTTTGAAAAAAATTGTATATTCTGGATATTAATCCTTTGTAAGATGTATAGTTTGCAAATATTTTCTCCTATTCCAGAGGTTGTCTTTTCACTCTGTTGATTGTTTCCTTTGTTATGCTGAAATTTTTTATTTTGATGTAATCCAATTTGTTTATTTTTTTTTCTTTTGTTGTCTGGACTTTTGTGGTCTTATTCATAAAATCTTTGCCCAGTCCTACATCCTGAAGTGTTTCCCCTATGTTTCATTCTAGGATTTTTATAGTCTCAGGTCTTATATTTAAGTTTTTAAACCATTTTGAGTTGATTTTTGTATATGGTCAGTGGTTTGGGGTTAATTTCATTCTTCTGCATGAATATATCCAGTTTTCCCAATGCCATTTATTGAAAAGGATGTCCTTTCCCCAATGTATGTTCTTGGTGCTTTGTCAAAGATCAGTTGGCAGTAGGTATATTGATTAATTTCTGAATTCTCTATTCTGTTACATTAGTCTGAGTGTTTTTGTGCCAGTGCCATGCTTTTTTGTTTAGTATACCTTTGTAGTATATCTTGAAGTCAGAGATTGTGATGCCTACAACTTTGTTCTTTTTGCTCAGGATGCTTTGTTATTTGGGGTCTTTTATTTTTGCATTTGAATATTAGTATTGTTTTTTCTATTTCTGTGAAGAATGTCTTTGTTATTTTGATGGGTATTGCACTGAATCTGTAGATTGCTTTGAATAGTATTGACATTGCCACAGTGTTAGTTCTTTCAATCAATGAACATGGAATGTATTTCCATCTTTTTGTGCCCTGTTTAATTTCATTCAGCATTGATTTGTAGTTCTCATTGCACAGATCTTTTACCACCTTGCGTAAATTTATTACTATTTTTTTTTTCTTTTGGCAGCTATTTTAAATGGGTTTGCTTTCTTGATTTTTTACCCTCTACTTCAATATTTGAGTATAAAAATGCTATTGATTTTTGTATATTGATTTTGTATCCTACAATTTTACTGAATCCCTTTACCAACTATAAGATTTTAGGGGGGTAGAGTCTTTAGTTTTTCTATAGAGTCAAGTTATATGCAAATAGGGACAGTTTGACTTTGTCTTTTCCAATTTGGATGCCCTTAACTTCTTTCTCTTGCCTGATTGCTCTGGCTAGTACTGCCAATACTATGCTAAATAGGAGTGGTGAGAGTGGGCATTCTTGCCTTATTCCTGTTCTTAAAGGAAAAGTGTTCAACTTCTCACTCAGGATGATATCGGTGGTGGGTTTTTCATATATGGCTTTTATTGTGTCAAGATACTTTCCTTTTATATCTAATTTGTTGCAAGCCTTTATCAAAAATGATTCTGAATTTTTTCAAATGCCTTTTCTGCATCTCTTGAGATGATCATATGGATTTTGTCATTGATTTTGTTGATGTGCTATACCACATTTATTAGTTTGCAGATGTCGAACCATCGTTGCATCCCTGGGGTGAATCTCACTTGATCATGACGTATAATCTCTTTGATGTGCTGCTGTATTTTGCTTGATATTTTGTGGAGAGTTTTTGTGTCTATGTTTATCAAGGATATTGGCTTGTGGTTTTCTTTCTTTGTTGTATCTTGTCTAGTTTTGGTATCACAGTGATGCTGTCCTCACAAAATGAGTTTGGGAGAATGGCCTCTGTTTCAATATTTTGGAATAGTTCAAAAAGGATTGGTATTAATTCTTCTCTAAATGTTTGGTAGAATTCAGCAGTAAAGCTATCTGTTCCTGGGCTTTTCTTTGTTGGGAAATTCCTGGTTATTACTTCAATCTCATTGCCCATTGTTGGTCTCTTCAGTTTTTCTATTTTTTTCTTGTTTCAGTCATGTTAGTTGTATTTGTACAGAAATTTATCCATTTCCACCAGTTTTGCAAATTTGTTACTGTAATTTTTTTAAGTTTCTAATTATTCTTTGTGTTTCTGTGGTATCACTTGTAATGTCTCCTTTTTCTTTTCTAATCTTTGTCATTTAGGACTTTTCTCCTCTTTTTTTAGTTGGTCTACCTAATGGTTCCTCTATTTTGTTTATCTTCTCAGAAAACAAAATTTTGTTTATCTTCTCAGAAAACAAAATTTTGTTTCATGATCAAGGAAGCAAAGATGGTTCAACCATGCAAGTCAACAAATGTAATATACCACATCAAAAAAAAATCAAGTACAAAACCATATGATATTTCAATAGATGCAGAAAAGCATTTGACAAAATTCAACCTCCATTCATGGTAAAGGCCATCAGGAAGGTATAGAAGAAAAGTATCTCAACACAACAAAAGGCATATATGGCCAACTATTTGCCAATATCATCCTTTCAGATGTTCTCTTAAGAACAGGAACAAGACAAGGATGTCCATTCTCACCACTCCTATTTAACATAGTAGTGGAAGTATTAGTCAGAGCAAGAAAGTAGTAAAGAGAAAGAAGTAAAGAGCATCCAGATAGCTTAGGACAAAGTCAAACTGTTCCTGTTTCCAGATGACTTGATATTATGTATAGAAAAACCAAAAGTCTGTATTAGTAAACTCTTAGAACTGATTAACAATTTTAGTAATGTTGCAGAATACAAAATCAACACCCTAAAACTGGTATCATTTTTATATTTCAATAATGAACTAGCAGAAAAAGAAATCAAGAAAGCAAGCCCATTTACAATAGTTGCCAAAAATATAAAATACTTAGCAATTGATTTAATCAAGGAGGTGAAAGATTTCTATGATGAGAACTACAAAACACTACTGAAAGAAATTAATGAGGACACAAAAATACAATCCATGCTCTTGGATTGGAAGAATTAACATTGTGAAAATATCCATACTACCCAGAGCTATCTACAGATTCAGTGCAGTCCCCATCAAAATACTAATGATATTTTTCACTGAAATAGAAAAAACAATCCTAACATTTGTATGAAACCACAAAAGACCACTAAAGCCAAAGAAATCCTGAGCAAAAGATAAATAACTAGAGGTATAACACTACCTGACTTCAAATTTTACTATAAAGCTATTGTAATCAAACAGCGTGGTACTGGCATAAAGACACTTGCCTCAATGGAACAGAATAGAATACCTGAAAATCAACCCATATACTTACAGCCACCTGACATTTGACAAAGGGAACAAGAACATACACTGGGGATAAGACTGCTTATTCAATAAAGAGTGCTGGGAAAATTGGATATCTACACGCAGAAGAATGAAACTAGACCAGTACCTCTCACCATATACCAAAATCAACTGAAGATGGATTAAAGACTTAAGTATAAGATCCAAAATCATAAAACTACTAAATGAAAACATGAGAGAAACACTCCAGGAAGTAGGACTTGGCAAAGACTTTATGAATAAGACTTCAAAAGCAAAAGCAACAAAAGAAAAAAAATAAACAAATGGGATTATATTAAACTAAGAAGCTTCTGTACAGCAAAAGAAATAATCAACAGAGCAAAACAACAACCTCTGGAATGGGAGAAAATATTTGCAAATCATACATCTGACAAAGGATTAATATCCATAATACATAAGGAACTCAAACAACTACACAGTAGAAAAAAATAATAATCCAATTTTCAAATGAGCAAAGGAGATGAATAGACATTTTTCAAAGGTTTATATACAAATGTCCAAAAGGCATGTGAAAAAATGCACACCATCACTAATAATGAGGGAAATGAAAATCAAAACCACATTGAGATATCATTTCACCCCAGTTAGACTGGCAAGTATTGAAAAGACTGAGAATATCAAATGCTGGCAAGGATGTGGAAGAAGGGAAATCCTCTTACATTTTTTTGGGGGGGGGACCATAAATTAATGCACCAATGATGGAAAACAATATGGAGGCTTCTGAAACACCTATAGATAGAGCTGCCCTATGATGCAGCAATCCAAATTCTGGGTATATACCCCAAGTAATGGAAATAATCATACCTGCACTCCCATGTTCATCACAGTTCTATTTACTATAGCCAAAATATGGAACCAACCTAAATGTCCACTGATGGATGACTAGATATGGAAAATGTGGTATGTATACAAAATGGAATACTACTCAGCCATAATAAAGAATGACACTGGCATTTGCAGCAACACAGATGAACTTTGAGAGAATTATGTATTGTAAGCCAGACACAAAAAGAGGAATACTGTATGTCCTTACTCAAAATATTCTAAGGAGGAAGGAAGGAAGGCAAAAGAAAGAGAAGGGAGGGAGGGAGGGAGGGAGGGAGGGAGGGAGGGAGGAAAGAAGGAAGGAAGGAAGGGAGGGAGGGAGGGAGGGAGGGAGGGAGGGAGGGAGGGAGGAAGGAAGGAAGGAAAGAAAAGAGCACAATAATATGTTGAACTTTCAGAAGAAGAGAATAAATCTATGGTTGCTAGAGGTGGGAGGGTGGAAGGGAGAGGGGACTTGGGGAGAGATTCAGTGTCCTCAGTGTTTGTTGGTTTTTTAAAAATGATAAGATAGAGTTTCTTTCTCTTTCTCACTTGGATCTCTGCTGTACAAGTGGATTTTGTTCTGTCTGGTGTATTTATGGTGTTGATTATCATTTCTTGGATTCCAGATGCAGGAATCCTTTTAGGATTTCCTGTAGGGCTGGTCATGTGGTGGTGAACTCACACAGTTTTGGTTTGTCTGGTAAACACACTATTTCTCTTTTATTTCTGAAGGATAGTCTTGCTGGGTGTAGTATTCTTGGCTGGCACTGATTATTCTTGGATTGCATTGGCTGTTTGGGATCTTTTATTGTTCCATATAAATTTTCAGATTTTTTTTTTCTATTTCTATGAAGTATGTCATTAGCAGTTTGATGGGGATCGTGTTGAATATGTAGATCACATTGGGTAGTATGGCCATTTTGACAATATTGATTCTTTCAATTTCATGAGCATGGGATATCTTTTAATTTTTTTGCACCTTTTTAAATTGTTTAATCAGTGTTTTATAGTTTTCCTTTCAGTGATCTTTTGCTTTCTTGGCTAAATTTATACCTAGGTATTTTATTTTATTTTTTCATTATGTTACTATTGCAAATGGAATTGCTTCATTGAATTCTTTTTATATTGTTGATGTATTTTGTTGATGTATTAAATGCTTCTAATTTTTGTGTGTTGATTTTGTGTCCTGTAACTTTATTGAATTTGTTTATCAGGCCTAAGTGTTCTTTTGGTAGAGTCCTTAAGTTTCCTGTCTATATAAAATTATGTCATCTGCAAACAGGGACAATTTGATTTCATCTTTTCCAATTTGGATGCTCTTTATTTCTTTCTCTTGCTTGATTGCTCTGGCTAGAACCTCCAGTTCTATGTGGAATACAAGCAGTGAAATTTGCTCTTCATTGTATTTTTCCAGTTATTAGAGGTAAAGCTTTCAGCTTTTCCCTGTTCAATATAATGTTAGTTGTGGGTTTGTCATTATAGCTTTATTGTATGAAGATACTTTTCTTATATCACTAATGTGTTGAGAGTTTTTATTATGATGAAATGTTGAATTTTATGAATTTTATGCTTTTTCTGCATCTTCCAAGATTTATCATATGTTTTTTTTCTCTCTTTCTGTTGATATGAACTATTATGTTTATTGACTTGCATATGTTGAATGATCCTTGCATCTCTGGGATAAATCATACTTCATGATGGATTATAATTTTGTGATGTGCTCTTGGATTTGATTTGGTAGTATTTTCCTGAGGATTTGCATCTATGTTTACTATGGGTATTGGCCTGTAGTTTTTGTTGTTGTTGTTGTGTCTTTGCCTGGTTTTGCTATCAGGATAATACTGGCTTCATAGTAAGAATTTGGAAGAATTCCTTCCACTTCACTTTTTTGAAGTAGTTGAAGAGTACTAATGTTAGCTCTTCTTTAAATGTTTGGTGGGCCAACCCCGTGGCTCACTCGGGAGAGTGCGGCGACCCCGCCACAGGTTTGGATCCTATATAGGGATGGCCGGTGCACTCACTGGCTGAGCACAGTGCAGGCAACACCAAGCCAAGGGTTACAATCCCCTTACCGGTCACAAAAAAAATAAAATAAAATAAAATAAAAAATAAATGTTTGGTCGAATTTGGCAGTAAAACCACCTGCTCCTGGGCCATTCTTTGTAGGGAGTCCTTTTATTATTGATTCAATCTCATTACTTGGTATAGTCTATGCAGGCTATCTATTTCTTCTTGGTTTGGTCTTGATAGGTCATATTTGTTAGAATTTATCCATTTCCTCTAGGTTTTCAAATTTGTGGGTAAATAATTATTAATAGTAATCTCTAATAATCCTTTTTTTTTTTTCCTTAGTGGTATCAGGGGTAATGTCTCCTTTTGTATTTCTGATTTTATTTATTTGGGTCTTTTCTCTTTTTTCCTTGGTTAGTCCACATAATGGTTTGCCAATTCTGTTTATCTTTTTGTGAAAGCAACTTTTCATTTGATCTTTTGTGTTGTATTTTTAGCTTCAATTATTTACTTCTGCTCTGACTTTTATTATTTTTTTCTTCTACTTACTGTGGATTTGCTTTGTTCTTGCATTTCTAGTTTCTTGAGATGCATTTTGAGGGTGGTTGAAATATTTTTATTTAAAAATTTTTTTTGATATAGTCATTTATTGCTACAATCTTTCCTGTTTATACTGCTTTGGCTGTATTCAATTGGTTTTAGTACATTGTTTAGATGTTTAGTATCTTTCTGTCTCCATTCATGTCCAGAAATGTTTTGGCTTCCTTCTTTTCTTTTCTTTTTTATTGAATCATAATTGATTGTACATATTTTGGGGGTTCAACCTTGATGTATATTGATCAAATCAACATTATTAATATATATGTTATTATAAATTGTGCTTGTTCTTTATGCCCCTTATCCAATCTCTGCGAATCCCCCTCTTCCCTCTCCCCCCTCTGAATAACCTTAAATTTCTTCTCTCCTTCTGAAAGAGTAACAGCTGCTCTGTTGATTTGTTGCCCAAATGATTTTTCCAGTGCTAAGAGAGGTGTGTTTAGGTCTCCCACTAGTGACATAGAACAGATGCTTCTTCTATCACTCTGGAATGGGCTTTGTGGAGAGAGCTATCCTCTTCTTTTCTTTGGTCTCTGCTGGTGACTCTCCTTGTGGGCCATCGGCATGGTGCTTGTGGCACCTAGCCATTTTTGTGGCAGCTGTGGCTATTGTGTTGGCTGTGATGGGCCACTCACATGGAAGTGGTGTTTATGGTGTGCTCCTTGCCTGGTTGTAGGAGGAGGGGCCTGTCCTCCAGATCCGTACCTCAGGACCCTGGGCTATCCCCATGGCAGCAGTGGCATGACTGGTTGCAGGAGGAGGGGCCAGTCTCTAGCTCCAGGACTCAGGACCGCCGGGTGAGCCCGTGACAGTGGCAGCATGCTTGGTTGTGGGAGGAGGGGTCAGACCCCAACTCCATCTGCTTTTACATTCTAAGTTGTTGTAGGGAACTTCAGTGGGAGGGGGAGAGGGGAAGGGGGAAGGAAAATTGGTGAGAGAAGGAGGAAGGAGGAGGGCATGGTTGAGGCCCATGACACTCCCCTCTTTCCTGCAGGGGAGACCAGGGGCCTTCCAGTGTTGGCTTGGTCATTGCTGGGCTGAAAGAAGATTTCAGGGGGGTGTGGTTGAAACACTCAGCCCCCAACGATGGAAAGGCATTCCATGCTCTTGGATTGGAAGAATTAACATCATGAAAGTGTTGCTATACTACCCAAAGTGATCTACAGATTCAAGGCAATCCTTATCAAAATATCAGTGAAATTCTTTCCAGAAATGGAAAAAATAATCTTAACATTCATATGGAACAACAAAAGACCCCAAATAGCCAAAGCAATCCTGAACAAAAAAAATAAATAAAGTCAGAGGTATAACACTACCTGACTTCAAATTATACTACAAAGCTATAGTAACCAAACAGCATGGTGCGGCATAGATATAGACACTTGGACCAGGGGAACAGAACAGAGAACCCAGAAATCACCTCTCAGGCTTAGAGTTATCTGATATTTGACAAAGCAACATAAAACATGCATTGGGGAAAGACTGCCTCTTCAGTGAGTGGTGCTGGGAAAATTGCATATCCGTATGCAGAAGAATGAAACTAGACATGCACCTGTCACCATATACTAAAATCAACTCAAAATGAATTAAAGACTTAAGTATAAGACTTGAAACTGTAAAATCACTGAGGTAAAATATAGGTGAAACACTTCTGGAGCTAGGTCTGGGCACAGACTTTATGAACATGAACCCAAAAGCACAGGCAATAAAAGAAAAAATAAACAAATGGGATTATATCAAACTAAAAAGCTTCTGCACAAAGGAAATGATCAACAGAGTGAAATGACAACTGACATAGTGTGAGAAAATTTTTGCTAAATATGCATCTAACAGGGATTAATATCTATAATATATAAGGAGCTCAAGCAATTACACAGTAAAAAAACAAATAACCCAATTTAAAAATGGGGAAAGGAGGTGAATAGACATTTTTCAAAGGAAGACATACAAATGGCCAACAGGTACATGAAAAATGCTCCACATTGCTAGTCATCAGGGAAAGAAATGCAAATTAAAACCACATTGAGATATCACCTCACCCTAGTTAGACTGGCTATAATCAAAAAGATGGAGAATAACAAATGCTGGCGAGGGTGTGGAGAGAAGAGAACATTCCTCCACTGTTGATGGGACTGTAAATTAGTACAACCACTATGAAAGTTTCTCAAACAACTACAGATTGATCTTCCATACTACCCAGCGACCCTACTTCTAGGTATATACCCAATCATGTTGAAGGGATACCTGCACTCTCATGTTCATTACAGCTCTGTTTACAAGAGCCAAGATATGGAACCAACTTAAATGTCCATCGATGGATGATTGGTTAAGGAAACTGTAGTATATATACACCATGGAATACTACTCTGCCATAAAAAAGAATGAAATTCTCCTATTTGCAACAACATGGATGAGGCTGGCGAGACTTACATTGAATGAAATAAGCAAAGCACAGAGGAATAAATACCACATGTACTCGCTTATAAGTGGGAACTAAGAGAGAAAGAAGGAAGGAAAGAAAGACCATAGTGGTGTGTTGGACTTGCAGAGGGAGAAAGCATACCTAGGGATACAAAGTGGAGAGGGGGAAAGGCAAATGGGGAAGGAGGTCGGAGAAAATTGGGTGGGGGTCATGGGGTATAATGGCAACTTGTAGTAATGGGCATGCTGCCAGTATGGATCTGGACATCACATCTTGGGCAGGAGTGTTGACAATCAGCTTTGTATCTCACGAATATTCATAACCAATAAAGGAAATGTACTATGCAAAAATAAATAAATAAGTAAATAAATAAAATCTAAAGTGGTGAATATATGGGTGTTTGTTATAGTATTGTCTCTACTTTTGTGTGTTTTAGATTTTTAATAATAATAAATAAATAGAAACCAAAAAAAATGCTGACATTGACTGTAATTAACCACAATTTACCATCTAAGCCTATTCCTGCAAGTTGCAAGTCTTCAATAGACTTGAGTTCCAAAATGGTTAACATCGCTCAGATTCTGCTTGTGAAATTGTTGCCTAGGTGGGTAGAAACATTGCTGGTGATTTCTACTCTACCATCTTCTCGTAATTCTCCAAGTGAATATATTTTGAAGAGAAGAATTTTAAAAAATAAAATATTTTAATCAGAAGAGGGTATAAACAAAGCAGAAATTTAGAACAGCCAGATCAGATGGGCCACAATTTGTTATGTTCTTCCAAGCAATGTCCATCAACAGGCATGTTATTGGCCTTGGGTTTATCCTGATTTTCTACCTTTCTCCACAGAAAAATTGAAGGTGACCATTCCCAAGGGACATTTGGTGGCTATAGTAGGAGGACAAGCTGAGCTTATCTGCCAGTTGTTCCCACAACAGAGTGCAGAGCATATGGAGGTGCGCTGGTTCAAAGCGGACCATTCCAAACCTATTCATCTATATAGAGGTGTCCATGAAGCAAATGAAGAAACTGCCCCAGAATATGCAGATCGCACAGAGTTTGTAAAAGAGGTCATTCGAGAGGGCAAAGTGACCCTCAGAATCTACAATATCAGCATTTCTGATGAAGGATCATACCACTGTTCATTTAAAGATAATGGCTTCAGTGATGTGGCCAGCATGAATCTCAGTGTGGCAGGTAAATGTGATTGTGGAACACTGAATACCAATATCCTTGTGACCCCGTAAGTTGAAACATGTAGATATTATCTCAATGTTTCTTTTTCACTTCTCCTTCTCACATTTTACTTTATTATTTTTTTTCAATGAACTTTTTATTTTGAGCAAATTCAAATTTACAGAATAGTTACTAGAATAATACAATGACTCTCTGGACACTTTCCATCAAGAATCATCAGTTGTTTACATATTTGCTTTGTTGCTTTTATTTACATCTACATCATTATTATAATTACTATTATTATTTTCTTACTATTTGAGAGTAAGTTATAGACATCATGACTCTTCATTCTTGAATACATCAATGTGTATTTCTTAAGAATAAAGACATTATTTTCCACTATATAACTATCAAATTCAAGGAATTTGACATTGACAGTGCTGTGATCTAATACATAGTCCACATTCACATTTCACCAATTTTCCCAAATATCCTTTATAGCTATCGTCTTTCTCTATCTTTCCTCTCTCTCTCTCTCTCTTCCTCCCTCATTAACTTCTTTCTTCCTTTCCACCTTTCTCCTGTCTTTCTGTCTGTCTCTCTTTCTTCTATCCAGGATTCAATCCAGGATCATGTTTTGCACTTAGTTGCCATACCTCGCTATGAGCTATGAACATCAAATGTCCCCACACATTTGCTTCTCTCCTGCCTTGGCCAGCCTTCTTCTAATTTGGAGCACTGAGTTTCTCCTCCTTTCTTGTCTCCAAGTGAGTCTGAACTGCTGGCATTCTCCCATGACCTCTCCTTCCTGGAGAAGGATCTGTTTTTTTCTATCTGATCACTTAAGGTCGATACATCCTAGTTTTTTCCAAGCATTTAAAAATCATCAGATAAAACATACATCAAAAAGTCAGTTAGGTTTTTTGTTCTCCTCACTTTTTCATTAGAAAACTTTCTAAATTCTGTTCTAGATCAAATATGATTGCTTTCATCCAAAAACTGTGTAAGATAAAGCCCAAAGCAGAGGGGTGTGATTTTGAGACCAAGTATGTTACTGAGTTTCTTTTTCATATTTTAAAAAAGATTTTAAATATTACAAATAGTGAGAAAAATTCATATATTTACTGAAAAAAAACCCACTATGCTGTAAGTAGGCAGTGTAGAGGGGACAATTACTCTAGTTCATAATTTAGTTTGACTCTTATAGCTTTCCAGCTCAACCTCAACAATAACTATCTTGATTTTTCTTTCTTTTTTCCACCAGCACTCGGCTTGGAGACCCAGATTCATGTTCAGGCCCCTAGCACTGATGGGCTCACAGTGGGGTGTAACTCACAAGGGTGGTTTCCACAGCCCCAAATGGAGTGGAGAGACAACAGGGGAGAGGTAGTTCCATATTCATCAAAATTGTCCACACAGGATGGAGCCAGATTATTCCACGTGGAGATGACTCTTCTCCTCAGAAAAAATTCACAGAGCAATATCACTTGCTACATTTGCAACCCTCTCACAGGTGAAGGAAAACAAATAAGTATCACCCTAGCAGGTGAGTGTTAAGTTGTCAGGGTTTTGTTGTCAACATGGAAACATAAAGAGAAAAGTAAGTAAATAATTAAGGTTAAAGAGCTTAGCACATTGCCAGCGCCCTTTGAATGTGACTTTGTATTTGTTATGGATTTGGGTACTACAGATGTTGTCAGATGCTGAGAAGATTTTAGAAGAAAAAATTAACAAGATTTCATATGTCAACTCATAATTAAAACACACATAACAAATTTAAAGGTATTTAAAGTTTACTATCTTATTAGAGCCTCACAATATTTGTGTGTAAGCTTAACAAGATTCTAGCTTAGTAACTTAAAAAATGTTACTGATCTTCCTGAAGTATAGTTTTCTCATCCTAGAAATGAGTATAATCCCACTTCATGGGTTTTTGTGAATCTTCAATGGATCAGTAAAAGCAAAAAGCTCTGCTTCTTGTCATGGAATATTCAGTA
The DNA here is from genome assembly GCF_027409185.1 of Cynocephalus volans. Classification (NCBI taxonomy): domain Eukaryota; kingdom Metazoa; phylum Chordata; class Mammalia; order Dermoptera; family Cynocephalidae; genus Cynocephalus; species Cynocephalus volans. Next base: position 39,848,577 of record NC_084467.1, on the reverse strand, counting down.
CTAATATTATTATTTAAAACTTCTTGAAAATTCAGTAAAAATGGATTTTTATGAATATTTATAAGTAGACAGATGTTGAGAGAAGCCAGTCAACCTTGGACTTTCCAGCCTCCAGAACTGGAGAAATAAACAGCAGTAAGAATAACGTGGAACTAACACACAGGTTTCCCGATTATTAATTGGTTCATTGCTAGTTCCCTTGAGGCATGATAAGTGGATGTCAAAGGCCATTCGGGAAAAGACTGTGTCTTTTGTCAACAAAGGTACCTGTAGCTAACACTGCTGTATAGTAATCAAGGTTGATTACAGGAACAAGGTAAGGGGGGGTCAGAGAATGTGCTTTCAGATGTCCCTTTCAGAGTCTCTTTCTAGCCTTGTCAAAGTCATGGCTTTTTCTCTTAAAGTTTTTCTCTAATATTCATGGTGGATTAGAAAACAGCCTGAAAAGAAATAAATATTGCCCTGAGTCTAGAACAATAATCTGGGAAAATAGGTGCAACAGAAAAGGTGGTAAGAGTTGGTATGAGTCTATAAATATTTTAAATGCAGTGCCAATGGGATTTACTGATAGATTGTGAAAGAGGAATAGAGGAATAAAGAATGATTCCAAGGTTATGATCCTGAGTTGTAAATGATTCATCTACCAACATGGGGAATTTTAATGGGCACATCTTGGAAATAAAACCATGCCTGTAAGACTTGCAAGTGAAAATGTTGACTGGGAGTTAGATATACCAAATTTGAAGTTCTGTGGAGGAGACCAGGCTTGAGACATAATATGAGTGTCTTCAAACTAAAGAGAATATTTTTAAAATGAAACTGGACAACATCACAAAATGAGCAAGAATAGATCCGGTTCCTTCTATAATCAGGAAGTATTTTACTGAAACCATTAGTGTGAGACAAGAGAGAGGCTTCTTTTCAATGCATTACAACCTCAGAGTAAATTCTATCCCCAAGACATGCTTAAGGCTTGTACTTGCTCTGTACTTGCCACTAAACCAGTTTGACCGATGTCTAGCCATGATCCAAATACAAAAAATAAAGAATTGAAGAGCCTGATGGAGAATTTTTCTGTGTTAGCAGGAAATTCCTAATCAAGTCCTGCTCCACGTGGTGGATTTATTGATATCTAAGTTACTCTGTCCATTCTTTCAGATCCCCTGTTTACTTCACACCACATTTGGATGACATCTTTGATTTCAATTCTGTGTATAATGCTTCCGTTGGCTGGTGGGTACACTTGGTTTCTGCATTTCACAAATAAAGGTAAATGGTGCAACAAGGGTGGAATCATTAATGGCATCTCTCCCAACTTGATGCCTAGGTCACATGGGGTGTTTAGGCAAAGTTGAATGACATTTGTCTCCCAACACCACGGAAGATCTGTGACGTTTCTCACTTTGGAGGTGTTGAACTTCACACCTCTCAATTATGAGCTTCCTAAGATGATGTTTTTAGGGATGAGGTCTGTATAGATGTCTCCTGAGCTTTTTAGGTCCACAGTTACTTTACACTCCCAAAGGAGAGTTTTTGTCTCTCAAGAAACGGTTCATTTGGTCAAAGTGAAGTAGATCCAACCCGTGCTTCATCAAAACCATTTAGTGAAGGATGAAACCTGCGGGTCTTGCTCTGGGATGTACTTAATTTGATCACAGTCTTCTTGCCTACACAGATTACCACTAGTTTTCAAAATTACAACTTCTTCTATTCAGGGTCTTGAATAAAATTAACATGAAAAAGATATAGGTATATAAACTAACACCAGGTCCTTTACAACCATACTCTTCCTTCTGATTTTATGGCTAAAGTATATGAATACTCGTACATTAACCCTTTGAAATGATACAGTGATGATTCATCAAGTACAGGAACATCAGATATTCATAAGAACTTCCCTTTTCTGAACCTACAGGTGAGCAAAATGTATCATCTATAGTCAAGTATAACTGCTAGATGGGAAGGTTGCAAACTCGGAGATTGAGCAGACAATTTAACAGACAGTAGCAATGATATAGTTCACTAACCAATGTAAATTCAAAGTGATTAAGGAAGAATAAAATTTACTGTTGATTCAAATATTTTGTGAGTCAGAGAAATTTCATCCACTGTGCCCATTTTCCTACTTAATCCATAATCCCCTGTACCACATTTTTTGAGTGCATACCTTAAACTAGGCATTGTGATTATCATCTCACAGAATTTATCTAAATTAATCCTAAAAGGAAGTTCTATTATTGTCGTCATTTATAGATGAGAATGTCATGGATCACATAGCTCAGAAGTGGCAGAGCCAAGATCGTGCTACAGATATGTTGGGCTCCAAATCTCATGCATTAATCACTATACTGTTATTTCTGGTATTTGGTTTCAAGTTTGTGCTTGTACACCTTCATGTCTGAGGAAGTCATTTAGTCATGAGATAGCCCATTCCATAGTGATTGTGGGAAATTTCTTCCCTCTGGAGATCAAATCATTTGTAGATAATATCTACAATTATAATTCTGGAGCCACAAAGAGTAGCTCTTCTCTGTTTTCCCGCATGAAAGTCTTTCAGAGGCTTGAGATTATAACTCCACTCCACATGCTTCTCTGAAATATATCTCCAGTTACTTCAACTCACAAGTTTTCTGGTTTTTCTCCTATAGAAGGTGATAGAAAACAAAGATTAACTATTTTGTGGATACATACTTCTGTAATAGATGAGAAAACATTTTAATGATGGGCTCTATTTAGCTTGCTTGTGGAAATGAGCCTCTGGACAAGGAATTCAACCTGAGCACTGTAAAGTGGGTTTTCTGCAGTACTTTAGAAGTCAGGCTCTTTCAGTTCTCACAGTCTGTGGATCCAAGGCAATACTTTTCTTTCAGCCAAATCAGTGTTTCCACAGCCACTTCTGTCCAAGCCCCAAATCCTCAGAATCCCCAGCAATACAAGAGGGATTCTCAGCCTCTTTCCAGTCTCCTCAGCCAGATGAGTCTTGTGCTAGATTAAGTGGTTAGAGTTAGGAAAGGAAAATCTCCTTAGCCCTGCTGGATCTGCAAATCCAATCTCATTAGGACCTGCCACCACTCACAAACCACACTCAAAATCTGAGCCTTATCTAGGTTGAATGGATATGGGCCTAGGATGAATGGATATTCCTGCCTTTTCAGGTAGTTATCTTTAGGCTCATGATGCCCTACACTCCTGAGTTCTGCTTGGTCAATTCTAACTGTCTCTGTTCTAGAGCATACATCTCGATGTCGTGTGTTGAAGTCAAGTGTTGCTCAGCTCCTGTGTTACGTGTTCTGTTGTGGAGTAGTCCTTGCTGTATATGTGCCATTCCGGAGCAGAGGTAAATGGAATTAGTAGTGGTGGACATTCTCTTGGCAGCTTACATTTTTCTAGAATTCTGTTTCCAGAGGGTTGGTTAACGCAAGCTATGTGACTATCATTATCACCAGGAGGATCAGTGGTTTGGGTGGTATCTCAGAGGATCGATTCTAACACTAAGATTGTGGGTGTCAAAGGCTGAAGCTGCTCTGACTGCTGCTAGTGTTTTCAGCTGTACTGAGGGACATTGCTCCTGCTACAAGAAGAAAGGAGCACACTGGCTCTAGAAAATATAATTGAGTCTTGAAAGATTTACTAGGTCCTCTTAATTTTTTGTTGTACATTCATGACTCTAGGTCAATGTTTCTTGTCTACTTGGGGCTTAGAATCCACATATAAATGTTTTCCACCTAATTCCAAACTAACATATACCTCCAAAATTTACCTGCAATTTCAGGAGGTTTATGAAACATTGAAATCGTTCTTTGGTTCTATTATCTATGACATGTGGCTGCTATTTAGAGGTGACATTGATGAATAAATATAATAATATTCAAAAATATGGTTTTGGCATTTGACAATTCTTCATTATTTAAAGGTTTAAAAGGGAAATGTATATACAGGACAGTATCACTAATCAAGGCAAAGATATACTTTATTTTACTTGAGGGTTTGCTCCCAAACCACAAAGGAGATCTTTAGAGAATTGGAGTGGTCACCAAGAGGGCTCTCTCTGTTCCCTCACTTCTCATCCTCTTGCTGGATAGGTCTTGAGCCACAGCAGGCATAGGCCTATATTTCAACCATTTCCACTGAAAATTGCAAAGTCTTACCTCAGAATTGATCAAATCAATGAATTAAAAAGCCATATTCTTTACTGCCAGCTAAAGAAAACAAATATGTTTGTATGAGGTAATTCAAAAAGTTCATGGAAAAATAGAATTAAAAGGTAACATAGATCTTTCCATGAATTTTTTGAAGTACCCTCATATTAACAGGGCAAGCCCCTGGATACAATGTGGTGGAAGAATAGGGCACCTAAGCCACAACTCCCCCTGTCATCTTCATTTCAAGATGTTAGTACTCATTCCTGAGGATTCTGGAGGAGCAAATGTGAAGAGACCACGATACAGACCAACTCAGCCATTGCAAGAGCTGTCTGAGGCCAATACAAATTACTCCCGATTGTCAAGGATTTTCAAGTTTGATGACTTCCTATTTGTGGTCAGCAATTTCTTTCAAATGAATACATAGGAGTTGAGCTGATTATATGTTAGGTATATGTTTACCTTTATAGGTAAGTGCTACAGTGGCTGTACCACTTTACATATCACCAGTAACAGATAAGAGAGCACTTCTGCCTCGTGCTTTCCAATATTTGGTTCTGTTAGTTCTTCTAATTCTAGCCATTCTAATATATGCAGTTGTATCCCATCTTGGTTTTAATTTAATTTTCCTGAGCATTTTATTTAAATGGAGTCATACAATATTTGCTCTTTTTTGACTGGCTTCTTTCTTTAGCATAATGTTGTATATGTCCATCCATGTTGTAAGTATGTAATAGTTCTTCATTACTTTTTATTAATTAATAATATTCCAACTTATAAATATAGTATTTTTTTTTCATTTATTCTTTAGTTAGTGTACATTGGGTTGTTTCCAACTTTGGCTATTATTAATAATTCTACTGTAACCGTTTGTGTGCAAGCTTTGGTGTGGATATATATTTTCATATCTATCTTGAACTTCCCAGCCTGCAAAACCATGAGCTAAATAAACCTCTTTAATTTATAAATTATCCAGTCTTGTGTATTCTGTTACAGCAACACAAAACAAACTAAGACAGTAGTCATCCCAATTTCTTCTTATTTTTTTATTTTTGTATACTCTGTGTCCATATGAATTTTAGGATAAGACTGTCAATTGCTGCAAAACTAGTTGTTAATTTTATAGGGACCACATTGAATCTATAGATCAGTATGGGGAGTATTGCCATATTAATCAATATTAAGTCTTTGAATCAATGAACAAAAGTGACTTTCCATATATTTAGATCTTACTAATTATTTTCAACAGTGTTTTATAGTTTACAGCATACAAGTCTGAGACTTTTATTATTTAATTCCTTGGAATTCATTCTTTTTTATGCTATAATAAGTGGAATTGTTTTCTTAATTTTACATTCCGATTGATCATTGCTGAAGTATAGAAGTATATCTAATCTTTGTATACTCGTATTGATCTTGTATCCTGAAATCTTGCTGAATTAATTGATGAGATATTGTCCTAATAGTTTTTTTAAGGATTCCTTAGGATTCTATGAGTATATACATAATCATATTATCTGAAAATTGAGATAGATTTATTTCTTTTCAATCTGGATTTTTTAAAAATGCTTTATTAAGGTATGATTGACATACAAAAGCTGTTTATGTTTAACGTATATAATTTGGTGAGTTTGGAGATAAATATATACCTATGAAACTGTCACCAAAATCTATGCCGTAAACCTCCAAAAGATTCCTCCTCCTTTCCTATTTATTATTATTACTTTTTTGTGATAATAACATTTACCTATCCTCTTAGATATATTCAAGTATACAATACAATATTAACTATAGGCACTATACTGTAAAGTAGATCTATAGGAATTATTATTCTTATATAACTAATATTTATAGTTTGACTAATACTTTCTCAATTCACCCTTCTTTAAGCCCTTGGAAATCACCATCTACTTTCTGCTTCTATGAGCCTGACACTTTTAGAATCCTCATATAAGTGGTATTATGTACCCTTCTGTCTGGTTTTTCACTTAGTATAATGTCCTCCAAGTTTATCCATGTTGTCACAAATGACAGGATTTCCTTATTTTTAAAGATGAATAATATCCCATTGTATGCATATAACACATTTTCTTTATCCTTTCATCCATTGAAGGTTGCTTTCTTTTCTTCTGGATCATATCGTAGGTCTATTTTGAAGTTCTAGAGGAATCTCTATACTGTTTTTCATAATCGCTGTATCAATTCACATTTCCACCAAGAGTGTATAAAGTTTTCCTTTTCTCCACATCCTTGTCAACACTTATCTTTCGAGTAATTGATAATAGCTATTCTAACAGGTATGAGGTGATATCTTATTGTGGTTTTGATTTGCATTACCCCAATGATTAGTGATGTTGAGCATTTTTTAATACACTTTATGGTCATTTATATGTCTTCCTTGGAAAAATATCTATTTGGGTCCTTTGCCCATTTTTAATCTGGTAGTGTGTGTGTGTGTGTGTGTGTGTGAGCGTGAGTGTGTATGTGTGTATTGTTTTGCTATTGAGTTGTATGAGTTCCTCACACATTTTGGATATAGGCCCCATATTGGATATATGGTTTGCAAATATTTTCGTCCATGATGTGGCTTGCCTTTTAATTTTGTTGATTGTTTCCTTTGATGTGCAGAAAAATTTTAGTTGAATGTAGCCATCTTTGCTTATTTTAGCTTTTATTGCCTGTGCTTTTGGTGTCATCCCCAAAAATTATTGCCAAAACCAATGTCATGGAGCTATTCCCCTACGATTTTTTTTAGGATTTTTATCTATTTGGAGTTCACTTTTATTGTACGGTGTAAAATAGAATCTAATTTCAGTTTTTTGCAGGTGTATATCCAATTTTCCCAACATCATTTATTAACTAAACTATCATTTTCCCAATGTGTATTCTGGCACTTTTGTCAAAAATTATTTCACCGTATATGCATGGTATTATTTCTGGGATTTCCATTCTGTTCCATTGGTCTATGTGTCAGTAGCAAACTGTTTGGCTTGCTATAGCTTTGTAATACAATTTGGAATCAGGAAGAATGATTTCTTCAGCTTCTCTCTTTTTGCTGAAGATTGCTTTAGCTATTTAGAGCCTTTTGTGATTCTATATACATTTTAGTATTGCTTTATCTATTTCTGTAAAGAATGCCATTGGGGTTTTTAATAAAGATTATGTTGAATCACTTCTGTTAGATCTCTTCAGGTAGTATGGACATTTTGACAATATTAATTCTTCCAATTGAGGAACATGAATTACTTTTTCATTTACTTACATATTCTTTAATTTCTTTCATCAGTCTTTTATAGTTTTCAGTGTACAGATCTTTCATCTCCTTGGTTTATTTCTAAATATTTTTATTGTAAATGGAATAGTTTTCTTAATTTCTTTTTTTTAATTGATATTCATGGGGCAGAGAGCTTACTGTCAGCACCTGTGCCCAAGATGTGGTGATCAGATCAATACTATCAGCATGCCCACTACCTCGAATTGCTTTTATTCCATGTGTCTCCTCCCACCCTCTCCCCAATTCGCCTCTTCCTCCTCCCCCCTCACCCCCAGCAACACTAGGTTTGTTCTCTCTCTCTGCAAGTACAATGCACCACTGTGTTCTTTGTTTCCCTCCTTCTTTCTCTCTTAGCCCCCAATTATGAATGAGGACATGTGGTATTTTTCCTTCTGTGCCTGGCTTATTTCACCTAACATAATTTTCCCCAAACTCATCCATGTTACTGCAAATGACAGGATTTCATTCTTTTTTTATGGCTGACTAGTATTCCATTGTGTATATATACCATCTTTTCCTTATCTAGTCATCTGTCAATGGACATTTAGGCTGGTTCTATATCTTGGCTTTTGTAAATAAAGCTGCAATGAACATGAGAGTGCACATATCCCTTTGACATGATGATTTCCATTCCTTTGGGTATATGCCCAGAAGCGGGATTGCTGGATCATATGGTAGTTCTATCTGTAGTTGTTTGAGAAACCTCCATACTGTTTTCCAGAGTGGCTGTACTAATTTACAGTCCCACCAACAGTGCAGAAGAAATTCCCTTTCTCCTCAACCTCATCAGCATATGTTATTCTCAGCCTTTTTGATTATAGCCAGTCTTACTGGAGTGAGATGATATCTCAATGTAGTTTTGATTTGCATCTCCCTTATGATCAGTGATGTTGAGAATTTTTTTTCAAGTACCTGTTAGCCATTTGTATGTCTTCCTTTGAAAAATGTCTGTTCAGCTCCTTTGCTCATTTTTTAATTGGATTATTTGGGTTTATTTTTTTACTGTGTAGTTGTTTGAGTTCCTTGTATATTCTGAATATTAATCCCATGTCAAATGTACAGTTTGCAAATATTCTCTCCCATTCTTAGATTCTCCCTTCACTCTGTGGATTGTTTCCTTTGCTGTTCAGAAGCTTTTTAGTTTGATACAATCCCATTTATTTATTTTTTCTTTTGTTGCTTGTGCTTTGGGGCTCTCATTCGTAGTCTTTGCCGAGTCCTACTACCTGAAGTGTTTCCCCTATGTTCTCCTTTAGTAGTTTTATAGTTTCAAGTTATTTGTGCATAGAAACACAACTAATTTTTGTTGAGTTTGATGCTGCAACTTTACTGAATTTCACTTTTAGTTCTAGTAGTTTTTGAGGGATCAGGTGGGGCTAGTCTGCAGCAGTGGTGACTATGGTGTGTGTGGTGCAGGTGCCCATGGTGCAGCTATGGAGGCAGAATCTGAAGCCTGTGCATGCACACAGTAGCCATGGCTCCAGGTTTGAGGTTCCTGCAGGACTGGGAAGGATGATAGCCCAGTACTATGGTGGCACAACCACAATGACTCCTTCTTGGATGAGAGAGTACAGTAGCATCATTGTGTCCCAGAGGTCCATTGCCTTGATAGCTTTTGGTTACCTCAGTGACAAAAGCTGCAAGAGTCCTCTGTACATCAATTCACTGAAACCATGGTGGCACCCACCATTGTGGCTGATACTAATAGCTTTTCCCCTTCTTTTTGTTTCCAGCCATCTCCAGATGGCTCAGACATGCCAAACTCCCCAAATCTTTCTGTGCTTTTATTCTCATTTTGCTTTACTGTGCAGCTGCAAGTTTATACTTTACCACTTGCCCTGCTAATGCTATTTTTATTTGTGTATAATTGTCAATCACTTTTTTGTGAGAGGATGAAGCCTGTTATTACGTACTTTGCTATGTTGCTAATCCTAATTTTGACTTTGATTTCTTTTTGATCCAATGGTTGTTCAAGAGTGTGTTGTTTGATTTTTTTGTATTTGTGATCTTTTCCTTTTTCCTTTTATTATTGATTTCTAGTTTCATTACATTGTTTTTGGATAACGTACATGGAATGATTTCAGTCTTCTTAAATTTGTTAAGACTTTTTTTGTGATCTATCATTTGGAGTCTGTTCCATGTGCACTTGAGAAAAATATGTATTCTGTTGCTGTTGGATAGAATGTTCTGTATATGTCTTTTAGGTCCATACGGCTGGTAATGTTGTTCAAATCTGCTGTTTCCTTATTGATTTTCTGTTTAGATCATTTCATTATTGTAAGTGGGGTATTGAACTTTCCTACTGTTGTACTGCTGGTCTATTATTTCCAGATATGTTGAAGTTTGCTGTATGTATTTAGATGCTCTGATTTCAGGTATATTTGTATTTGTAGTTATATCTTCTAGTTGAATTGACCCTTTTATCTTTATATCATGACCTTTTTTGTGTCTTTGGCTGTTTGTGGCTCAAAGTCTATATTCTCTGATATAAGTATAGCCACCCCTTCTCTGTTTTGGTTACCATTTGGATGGGATATACTTTTCCATCCCTTCACTTTCTGCCTGTGTGTCTCCTTAAATGTAAAATAGGTCTCTTGTAGACAGCATATGGTTGTATCTTATGGGTTTTTTTTTTTTTGACTATTTATTCACTCCAAATTTTTTATTTAGTCCTTTTACATTTAAATAATTATTGACAGGTGAGAAGTTACTATTGCAATTTGGTCATTGTTTTCTGATTGTTTTCAAGTTTGTTCATCTCTTTCTCTCTTGCTATCTTCTTTTGTGTTTTGATCATTTTTGTGGTGATGTACTTGATTATTTTCTCTTTATCTCTTTTTATATGCTCTAGGCTTTTTATTTGAGTTTATCCTAGAGCTTAAATAAAACACGTTATTGAGCTGATAAAACCTTAACTTCAATCACATACAAAAATCCTACAATTTTATTCCCTCCCCCGTCCCCCCACACACATTCTGTGTTATTGATGTCAGGATATACTTAATTTTATATTGTGTATCCGTGGACCACTTTTTGCTGTCATGGTTATTTTTAATAATTTTGTCTTTCAACTTTTATATGATGGTTAAAGGTGATTTGTACATCACCATTACAGTATTACATTATTATGTGTTGGTCTATTTACTTTACCAGTGAAATCTATACTTTCATGGTGCTGTTTAGCATCCTTCAGTTTCAACTTGAAACTCCCTTTAGCACTTCTTGTATAGCAAGCCCAGTGGTGACAAACGTGCTCAATTTTTGTTAGTCTGGAAAAGATCTTCTCTTTCCATCTTTTTAAAAACAATTTTGCAGAACTTAATAATTTTGGATTGAACCCTGGACCTTGGTGTTACTAACACCATGCTCTAATCAGCTGAGCAAACTGGCCAGCCTCCCAAGGACGTTGACTATATTACCTCAAATAGTAAAATGGAATTCATTGTTGTGATGTAGTTTAGAATATTGAGATGGGAGATTATACTGGGTTGTGTGAGTGGGTCAATGTAATCACAGTCCTTCTAAGAGGAGGGAAGAAAATCAGAGTAAGAGAGCAAAGATGTAAGGACACAAGTTAAGGTAGGAGCGGTGTGGTTTAAAGATGGAAAAAAGCAAGGAAACACGTTCTTTTTTAAAGCCTTCAGAAAAATTTCACGACTGCCAACATCTCGATTTTAGCCTAGTGAAAATGGTTTTGAACTTTTGATCTTCAGAACCATAAGAAAATAAATTTATGTTGTTTTAAGCCACTAAATTTGAGGTAAATTATTAAAGTAACAGAAGATAACTAATGAAGATTTTTATACCTGAAATCGGAGTGCTATTATAACAAATATTTTTAAATGTGGAAGTGGATTTGGAGTTGGGTAATGTCAGAGTCTGGAAAATTTTTCAGAAACATGACAGAAAAATTCTAGATTGCTTAAACAGACTGTTAGTAAAAGTATGAACATTAAAGGCAGAGCAGATGAGGACTCACAGGGAAGTGTGGAGCATTGTAGAGAAAATCTATATTACTTTAGAGAATATTTAAATCAATATAAACAGACTATTGGCATAAATATGGATGTCAATGGAGATGAGGTTAGGTCTCAGAAGAAGACATGGAACATGGTATTGAAAACTAGAGGAAATAACATTCTTATATGATGGAAGAACACTAAGCTGAATTGTGTCATGCAGTTATGTGAAAAGCAGGACTTGTAGTAAGTTGGATATTTATCAGAGGATATTTTCAAGCAAAGGGTTGAAGATGTGACTTGTTTTCTTTTTGCTGGTTACAATAAAATGAGAGGAGAAAAGGATTACTAGAGCAACTATAAAGTAAAAGGAACTAGAACTTGATGGTGTGAGAAATTTTCAGCATCCACATTATACAAGATACTAGAATGAGGAGATTCGCTGTTACTTAACTGTGTTTAGAAGAAAAAACCAAGAGGAAAATCTGTTGCTGAAGTCTCAGAAGTATCAACAATTCGAAGTATTCAATTATGCACAGGGCTCTTTGAATAGATTAAATATGTGACTTATAAATCCCCTCAGCAGCATGCTAGGAATAGAGATTGGATTATCCAGGAAATACCTGTGTGGGTGTCCATTGGAGTTTGTCTCCATGACATAATAGGAGACCTTCAAAGCTCTTGAGAATGTTATACCAGGAGAAATATCGCCAAACTGGACTAAGAGGAACAGAGAGAGGATAAAATGAAAGAAGGTTGTTGGCTGCCGAAATTCTATGGCAAGAAACAGGATGATAAAACTACTAAGCTCCAAACACTTTGTATTTGTTTTCCATGACCATTGTAACAAATTACCATAAATTTAGTGGCTTAAAGCAATACACATTTTTTGTTACAGTTCTGGAGTCTGGAAAGGATTTCATTGGGCTGATCCAGGGTATCAAAAGTACTGCACTACCTCAAGAGAGTCTAGAAAAATCTATTTATCTGCCTTTTATAGCTTCTGTTATATCACTCTGACCCAAGCCAGTGAAAGTCTTAGTTTTTGATAGTTTAATTGGCTATATTAGGCCCACCCAAATAATCTTGGATAATTTTCCTATTCTAAGGTCCACGGTTTAATTACATCTGCAAAGTCTATTTTTCCATGTAAGGGAAACTGTTCTCAGGTCCCAGGGGTTAGGGTAAAGACATCTTTAGGGGTCTATACTGCCCACTATAGACCAAAGATTCACATCTCTCCTGAAAGAAATCCATTCTACTCATTCCAAGGTCCCCAAAGGTTTTGTTCCACTACAGTATCAAGTTGATAATAAAGAGCATAACAACAACAACAAAAGATATTAAAGAATATATTTTATATAGTTGTTTTATAAGTTAATTGAGTTAGTCCATTTTAAGTGGCAAAACAATGACTCTAAAGGGCTAATTCTCAGTACATGTAAAGTAATGTTAAATGTTATTCCTGAACATTCTCTCTCCCAAGTTCAGTCTCACGAATTTCCTAATTTTTGTGCCTTCCTCAGTCTCTATTTCAGATCCTTTGTTTCTCTTGTACAATGTCTGGATGAAGGAGATCACAATCGTGTTGGCAATTATGATGGGTTTTTTCACTACACTAATCACTGTTCTATACTGGTCAGTAAGAGGTAAGTGGTCAGAAAGAGTTATGACTCGGAGGCTATCTTTCTTCCAGTACAGACTTGTTTCCATTACTTTATAGTGCCCTATATCTGGCTAGTTATTAGCACAAGGTTCACTCTGTTGCCAGAGAGAAAACAAGGTAAGTCCCAAACTATGTTTCCTCAAGTTATAGATTATTATCCTAAAATTAAGGTGTAGTGTACTTCTCTTGGTAAGCTTATTTCTTTCTCTGGTGTGCAATCAAAGAGTGACTCCGTCTTCTTCCCTTTTCCTCATCTAACCACACACAGAATCACAGCTGTGCCTCTCAGATTTATCACTCTCCTCCTGCAACACGTGGGTCTTTTTTTCTGTTGACAATCTATTTCCTAGCACCCTCCAAAAAAGAATGCAGTGCAGGTCTCTCCAGGTACATTTTCGGACATTGTTTTCCTTGCAGATCAATGTATGCTGCTCTATGCATTCCATCCACTAAAAACTACTGACTTAATCCACTTGGACATTCTTTAACTATGTTCACCCTGTCTCCTTGAAGGAATTCTACCATTTCTCTACTTTCATTCAGCCAGAGAATTCCAGGTAAAAGGTATTAAGCTTGAGATGCATCTGATTTTTTTCCCAAACTTTTGTTGATGATATAAATGAGCGCCAACATGTCTTCAGATATATTCTCCCCAGAACTTCCTGTAATCAGACTGCAAATCGTAAGGCCATGAGTAATTCTCACTCCTTTCTTGATATAATTTCCTTAAATGGACATTGGAGATCTTATATATAGCAGTAGAGATTAGAAGAAAAATAACAATGTATATGGAACTCTGTTACAATTTTACCCATTCCAAGTAATTGCTCATGAGTAAGAGCTAAAAAGTTCAAAATGCACTATTACTGTTGAATCTATGAAATTTATTTAAGAAAAAATTTCCTCAAGTAAAAGTAAGAATATATAAAAATTATATGAATAACTAATATATCAGAAAACAATTCAATTAAATATTAATTTTTAAATAAGTAGCTATCTTACGTTTGCAAATGTAATGACTATTTAAAGAAAGAAATTTGAAAATACTCTACATTTATAACCTAGTCACTGAATATCAATGGCTGCTCATATGACAGAAAGAGAGATGAGCAGAGATTTTATTACTCTGGATGTTAGAACAACACTCCAACTATCGTATCTTCTTGCCAAAAATAAAAATAAAAACTCAACCCAAATCTGATTAAACTTCTTCCAACCTCCAATTTACAGGATATATGAAAAAAAGAAGACCATACTAAACAAAATGACAGAGTTGCAATCAGCAAAATATGTACACAGAAAATGCTACAGTACAAATGATCCAAGTTCTTCAGTAAATGTGTTGCAAGAAAATAACATAAGATGGAAGAAAAGCCTATAGCTTCAGAAAGGTGTAAAACATATCAACCAATCGCGATCTGTTTGTATGTTTGAATGTCTATTTAAACCAGTAAACTATTACGTACTTTGGACATTTTTAGACAATCAGGTATAAAAGTATTGTCTGTACCTCTACTGGTATTAATAAATTCTTAATTTTAGGTGTAATAGTGATATGGTAGCTACTTTGAAAAGAAGTATCTTTTATTGACATGGTTTGAAATATTTATAAGTGAAATAATATCTGTGATTTGCTTCAACATACTATGGAAATGATTCAAAGTGAATGAGGGTGTAGTTAAATAAAACTGGCAATAAGTTGATATTTCTTTAAAGCTGGGTGATGGGAACATGAATTATATTAATAATTCTACATTTTGTATATGTTTTTAAAATTTGGGGGTAATAAATTTAAAATAGAAAGTACCACAATGATAATTCTTGGAAGATGCAACAGAGGGAAAGATTGAAGACCTAAGAGGGTGTCTAGAAGAATGATATAGTCACATAAATTAAATAGAAAATCAGTTGATAAACATCATGACAGGTGGAGCTGAAGAAAGAAATACTAAATTGTGAGAGCATATGGAAAAGTGAAAGAGTAAAAATGAATAAGGCAGTAAAACATTCAACAAGGGCTAAGAAACATGAATTACAGGCTGAGAAATCCAACACACACCTGATTGTATTTACAAAAAATAAGTAATTACGAAAGCTGAGGAACCAATATTTAAGAGATAATGGCAATTTTTTCCAGAATTGATGAAAGAGATGAAATCTTAGAGATTTTTTTTTTTTTAAAGAAGGAAGCAAACAAAAAACTCCATCAACTATATACTGATGAGGAAATAGTATATAGCCGCATTAGGCATTCTTCAGGGAAACTGCAGGACTCCATATACAAAGGCAATGTAATACACAACCAGAACATAATGCCTTATTAAATAAAAGAAAAAAACAGAAACAATGGAGGCCAAAACACAAAGAAGAATAACTTTATACTGCTTAGAGAGAAATTATCATGAATCTAGAAGTATGTAACAAAGAACTGAAACTACCAGTATCAGCATTGCTAAATTGAAGAAATTCCTCAATACTAATTTGTCTAAGCAAATCGTTGGTTATTTGAGCAAACAGCTTACCTCTCAAGATCATAGATTTTCACAAGAACAGAAAGTTTGCTTACAAAAAATAGTTTATTCATCAAGATTCTTTAACAGAACCTCACCAATCTTAAGTTATTACATCATGAACTCTGCCCAATACTAGTGTCCCGACTAAAAAATTAAACGCTTTAATCAACTTAGCACTAGGCCCCTCCTACCCTACAAACATCATCTCATCTCTCCCTTCTGACACCCAGCTGAGACTCTGCCAAAATGGTGTTCTTTTCCTACATCCATAGGTTTGATAAATGTAACTTTATCTGATGAACAGGTTATCCTGGTAGTTCTTCTGTGAAGTTGGCAGGTGACACATTAAACTGACTTGCATCCTGTCCAACAATTTAAAAGTTTTCTCTTTTTTCTGTTTTTCTGTCTGATTCTGCTTTCTTTGCTAGAATCTTAGGTAACACTAAGTAATGGTTTGTAGAAGCATAATTTTGCCTGGGATGAATGCTCTAGAGGCCAGGGTTTGGATGTTTGTTTGCTTTTCATTTTTGTAGATGTAGGGATTAATAGTGTGATAATTTAGGGTCCTTTTAACTCTTGGGACTCTTTAAAATGGAACACGTGGGAAGTTAGAGAAACTAATTTATCTTCTAAAGTCATAAAAGAACTCCATTTTTAAGGTAGCAGTTACAGAAACTGTAATACAAGATTATTCATTGAATGCAGCATTATTCAGTATCTGGCATTACTCAGCCATTGAAAAATCCTCTGGCACAGACTGGGGAAATATAAGAAATTTAAAGGGGTTAACTTAAGGCTTTAAGAACTTTACAATTTTAATTTATAAGAGCAAGGTAATTTAATTCTGTATTTATATTTCTATGAATCTTTAAAATAATTGTTGTTAATTTACAAGAAAATTTACATTTACAACTTTAATTTTTCAGAAAATTTGATGATGGGCATTGTTTATTTTCAATTTTTTTGCATATTAATGTTGCTCACATTACTTTTATAGAATCTTTGAATAGTCATTGTCTTAATCTATTTGGGCTGCTGTAATAAAATACCATAAACTAGGTAGTTTAGAAATAATAAAATTTATTTTTCACCTTTCGGGAGGAAGTCCAAGATCAAGTTGCTGGCATGTTCAGTGTCTGCTGAGGGCCTGCTGTCTCATAGACAGTGCCTTCTCACTGTGCCCTCACATGATGGAAGGGCACACAAGTCCTCTTGGACCTCTTCCATAAGTGAACTAATCCCATTCATGAGTGCTTCTCCCTCATGACCTAATCGTTTCCCATAAGGCCCTAGCTCCTACTACCATCATCACCTCAGAGGTAAGAATTTCAACATGAATTTGGGGGACACAAATATTCAGACTATCATAGTCATTTAATATCGCCATAAACCTCTCATGAGATATTTTGTAGAAAATGGATGGTCATTTTTTTTAGGGAAATCAGAAAGAAAAATATTTTGAGCTCTTCAACTACAGTTTTTGCCACTTCAAAGAACACAGGAAGTACAAGGTAACACAGAAGAACAGAATTAGAAGGCCTATATATGAGGAACTCATGAGTTTTAGAAATGCTTGTTTACATTAGTGGTAAATGTGATTCCTTTTCACTAATAAAAATTAACCAAAGAAACACTTTTTTATTTATTATTTTAGCATGTTATTTATTTAGCATGAATATTTCAAAATGACCAGTTGGTAGTGTCAATATCTAGTCCAAAAGAGCAATTAATGTGGCTTCTGATCAAAGTATTTACTCTTAGATACCTGTAAACTATCAGATTTCATAGTTGAGAGATGGGAAAGAATGATGGTTGTGATTGAAGGTATGATTGTAGGGAATGCCACTCACAGTTTAACTCTTTGGTTCCTAGACCCATGTGTCCTAAGTATGAAAGAAACAGTGTCATATAGTGGTTGCTGCTTTCAGTTTTTATTATCAACTGGTATATTATATACTAGTATATTATACTTGTTTGTTTGGTGTTGTCTTCTCCCCACTCCCCACAAATAGCAATCAATTCTCTGTGGTCAGAAGTTCATTTATCATTTTTACTTTCCATTGTTTTATTCCCAGCATATTGACTATTGTCTGGCATTTCACAGGTATTCAATAACTGTTTGTAGAATAAATGAATAAAACCAATGAGCATAGTGAACTTGACACTGTTGTTTTACTTACTTTTCCTTAAAAGGAATTCCTTGGTTAGAATCAATATTGTATGGGAAACTGTGAACATGATATTAAGGAAGAAGCATGGCCACTGAGAAAGGCTTATTACTATCCATCGTGTGTCAAATCTTTTGAGAACAAATCACTGTCCTTCCGTGAAAAGAAGCATACAATCTAAGTTACCTGTCACCATGCTGATAACCTTAGTCAATGTTGCTGTTGGGGCTCAATTTTAGTCTCTACTAATAAAACAGATCAGCATGGTGAGATGAATTCTGTAATTTTGAGCCATACATTACTTTTTTATTCATGAGCTTTCAGAGAGTAGTAGGTCAAGCATGAACAAATATGATCTCTACTCACAGAATGGGTCACCTAGTTCATCTAATGCTTGAGAAACTCTCTGCACTAGGTTTCTTTCCCTGATTATTCATATAAAACATAAATATTTTCACACTCCGGGCCTAATTTAGAGAGGTTTATCCACTTACCTCTACCAAATATTTTTGTATCACCAATCTTCCAATATTGTTCAGTCCAGTTCCCTGATCATCACTCTAAAGCTTTAGCCATGGCCATTATATCTGGACATCTGGTTAACTCTCTCTTCAATCAAAAGTTACAATCAGATTTACCACTAAAATATGTTCCTTTTGAGAGAATTTCCTCTTCACTTTGCCTTACACATTATCATCTGTAGACACTAAATTTCTATAGTAGTTCAAATTTTGATAGCATATTTTATCAAGTCATTTTTAAACCAGGATTTATAATTTTTCTTTTGTCACATGGGCACAAGGAGCAGGTCTTGAGATAGAAAGTATGAATTGTGGTACATTTGGCATTATTTTAGGTGCACTGAGAGAATAAACCACAATCTGGTGCAAATTTTGTGTGCCTTCAGGACTGAATTGAGCCTGCGATCTTGTATAATAGAAAATAGCTTCGACTTTAGTGTATCTGGTAACAACCAGTTCCACAGAATTATTTGGTGTCCCAAGATGAAGTATTCATCAATGCCAGATTCCACTAGTAAAACAATAGCTGTTTCTCAAAAGAATAACAATTACTTGCTGAAAGCCTCAAAAATCATGATTTCCACCATGAATATCCTCTTTCAGTTTGCCACAGATTTCAAAAATCACTCGAATTAGCCACACACGCTCAGAATATCTTGGACCTGCTTGATCATTAAGACCAAAGTGACAAAGGTGCATGCAGTGTAATCTGGGAAAAATGAAAACGTCTCTTTCCCTAAGCCCCACTTGAGCTTAGAAGGTCTATTCAGAACATCACTCTTAAATGTAGTAAATATTGCCTGGAAATATAGTTATAAAAAAATAAGCAAAGATGAGTCAGTGAAAGTATCCTACTGTTCATGCCAGCTGACCACAAAATATTCTTAATATTCTATTCATATGGACAGAAAAACAAGTAGCCAGATTGATAGATCCATATCAGATGTCAAGGATATTTTTATTTTCTTCTTAAAGAAGAAAATGGGTTTGGTCAGGGCAGAGGGATTTACTGGGGGTAAAAATAAATTGGCAAGGCTTATAATAGTTACTTAATATTGCATGTGAAAGAGGATTCTGGGACCTATACACGTGATTAGTTTTTCCCATATTTTCCGAATTGGAGGTGGAGAAAGCAGGAAGGTGGGGAACTGCCCAAAGAATCTAAAAGGCAAAGTAATCTCTTCTGCAGTCTCATGGTACATTGAAGAAAAATTCCTGCTGAGAAGAGGGCTTGTGCCAGTCACAGAATTATCTTACCATAAAAATCAATGACAGATCTGAAAATGTATGGAATGAGACTTATTGGGTAGTTATCATGGGCCAGAGCTGGGTCTCCTATAGGCACTCCAATCAAAGAAAACAGGAACCCATCAAGTTAACAAAGAATATCACACTCAACGAATAAAAAGATACCAGAGATAAAATAAATCTTAAACTATAATCTAGGCCTTATCTTTACATGATATGGATTTGATTGCAGTCATCAGACCTTTACACTATCAGGATGAAGGAAAGTGTGTACAGCCTTTCTGTTGTATATAACATCATTTTGACATTCCATTTTTCATTCATACACAATGTTGGGTATACAAAAAAATTTGACATGCAAAGAGAAAAGACTATATGAGCAATTACCCAGAAACAACAGACAGTGGAAATAGAACTACAGGTGATCAAGATATTACAGTTACCAGAAAAACAATTTAAAATAACTTTAATAATCAATATAATAGAGCAAAGATTTTCAAAATAGATGAAAGACATATTTAACCCAAGAATAAAAAATCAAATAGATATTTTCAAAGTAAAAACTATAATATCTGAGATTAAAAGTTTAAAGGATGACTTAAGAGCAGACTGGAAATAAGATAGAATAAGTTCACTCAAACACAGGTCAATAGAAAGTAACAAATTAGAAACACACAATAATAAAACAATGATGGGAAAATTAAAAGTGGTAGTTAGTTTCCAAGGTGGGCATCATCAATATTTTTGCTGCCTTATAATATGCCCCTCTGTACATGAGGCGGTAAAGTCTAATTACCCAACTTCAAATCTAAGCTGCCTTAGTGATTTGCATGCATAATACAATGTAAAGGAAGTAACGCTCTGTAACTTCTGAAGGAAAATCAAAAGCAACCTCACAATACTTCATGGATCTTCTGGAATACTCACTTCTGAGATTTTCTCTCTTAGAATATAGCCACCATACTGTGAGAAATTCAAACCACATGGGAAAAACCACATGTAGGTGTATATGCCACATAAAATTGTGCCAACAGCCACCATCAACTGTTAGCTCTGGGAATGATCAATCTTGGATGTCCACCACAGTTGAACCTTCAGATGAGTTCATCCTCAGATGAGTAAAAACACACGACAGAATGACAATTAGTAAGATGGTTGAAACAATAGAACAAACGTGACAGCTTGGAATAATACACTACAAGCGAACCCCCTCCCAACCCACCATGTCATAATTAGGAATATTCACAGCCTCCATGTGTTCTGTTGGGAGGGAAAGGAAGATAGAAACATACATCCAACATTCATAATTTGGGGGGCTTGACTAAGGAATTAGTTTTTGTCTCTCCTGTCCTGAACAACTGACAGGACCTGGCAAATAAAATTGAAAACATAACATATTAAAACCTATAGGATACAGAAATTTTGTAGAAATAAATATAGAAGGGAAGGAAGAAAATTTTATAGAAGTAAACACCTACATCAAAAAAGTAGGAAAATCTCAAATCAACAATTTAACATTGCACCTGAAAAATTAGAAGAGCAAACTGAACCCAAAATTAGTAGGAGAAAAGATATAAAAGAGATTAGAGCAGAAATGAATAAAATAATAACATATTTTGGTAAATATGAACATTTCATAAAGGTGAGCTACTATTATTGTATCCTCTAATAGCTGTGCTTCATCATGATCACCACCTGAATTGCACACCACTGTTTAGAAGACAAGGTGTAAGAATATAAAGTCTTTACCATCAGCAGTATAATCTTGGTAGAGCTTCCTCAAATGAGACTCTTATGGCTGGTTAATTCTCTGACAATACGTGGGAAGTAAGAAAGGGAGGGTCAATCTCTTTTCTCATCTGCCATATGATCATATAATAGTATGTCTCTCAGGGTTGAGATGATATGTAAATAACATAATTTATGTCAAGCACTTAGCAATGTGCTGGCATTTGAATACATAAAAGAGCAAAGCCTGATTTGTCACTGTCATATAGATCAACTTCACCACAGTTGTCATAACTGTTATCTTTCATAAATTAAAGTAAAAATAAATAAATAAATAAAGTAGAGACAAACAATACAAAGATCATCAAAATGAAGAGTTGGTTCTTTTAAAGAATAAGCAAGATCAATAAACTTTAAGTTACACTAAGAAAAAAAGAGAATATTCAAATAAATAAAATCAGAGATAATGAAGGATACATAACAAATGATACCACAGAAATCCAAGTTATCAGTAAGAGATTATTATGAACAACTATACACCAACAAATTGGAAAACCAAGAAGAAATTAAAAATATCTAGATACACACAAACTATCAGAATTTAATCATGAAGAAAAAGGAAATCTGAACATACCAATAATTAGTAATGAGATTGAATTAATAATAAAAAGTCTCCCATCAAAGAAAAGCCCAGGACCTGATAGATTTGCCACTGAATTCTATCAAACGTTTAGAGAGGAATTAATACTAATTTTCATCAAATTATTACAGAATATTAAAGAGAAGGGAATTCTTCCAAACTAAAAGACCAGCATCACCCAGAATCCAAAATCAGACAAGGAGGCCAGCCCATGGCTCACTCGGTAGAGTGCGGTGCTGATAACACCAAGGCCACAGGTTCGGATCCTATATAGGGATGGCCAGTTTGCTCACTGGCTGAGCGTGGTGCCGACAAAATCAGACAAGGACACAACAAAAAAAGGCAGCTACTTGAACAGGCCAATAGCCCTTATGAATAAGACAAAAAATACTCAATAAAATAAAGGTAGTAACCTTGCTGGTCCACACATGAGCCCTAGAGAGGTCCAACCACTACCCAAGTAGGAGCCCAGTTGAATGCTGGTACCATGCACCACTGCTGTGGCCACTGGTCCATGCCCTAGCCATGGAAAGGCCTGCCCATAAAATGAAGGAGCTGAGGCAGCCCACTGCACAGTCAACTGCATTGATACAATGAGTGATCAGCAGGGCCTACAAAAAGAAGAGAAAATCTTTCTCTCATAGCGCACTCCAGTGTAACAGAAGAAAAAAGAAAACTACAAGATAGCCAAACATCAACAACAAAAGAATACTAGAAGTACAAATAAACAAGAAGATATGATACCACCAAAGGAATATGGTAATTCTCAACAACCAGACCCCACAGAAGAGGAAAACCTTAAAAAGACGGAAAAGGAATTGTAAGCATTGATCTTAGAAAATGCAAAGATATAAGAGAAGACTCAATTAGAGAACTCAATGAAACAAGAAAAAATATCCAGGTTATGAGGAGGAAATTTACAAAGAGATTAATACCTTAAAAAAGAATGTAGCAGAACTCCTAGAACCGAAGAATGCACTCAATAAAATTAAAAAAACAGAACAGAAATCTTGAGCAGCAAAAAAATAAATGGGACTGTCAAACTAAAAAGCTTCTACACAGCAAAGGAACAATCAACTGAGTGAAATGACATATGACAGAATGGGAGAAAATTTTTACTAACTATGCATCCAACAAGGGATTAATATCCAGAATATACATAGAACTCAAGCAATTATACAGTAAAAAATAAATAACCCAATTTAAAAAATGGACAGAGGAGTTGAATAGACATTTTTCAAAGGAAGACATACAAATCGCCAACAGATACATGAAAAAATGCTCAACATCACTAGTCATCAGGGAAATTCAAATTAAAACTACATTGAGATACCACCTCACACCTGTTAGACTGCCTATAATCAAAAAGACGGTGAATAACAAATGCTGGCGAGGGTGTGGAGAGAAGGGAACACTCCTACACTGTTGGTGGGACTGTAAATTACTACAACCACCATGGAAAACATTATGGAGGTTTCTCAAACAACTACAGATAGATTTTCCATACAATCCAGCAATCCCTCTTCTGTATATATACCCAGAGGAATAGAAATCATCATGTTGAAGGGATACCTGCACTCCCATGTTCACTGCAGCTGTTTACAAAAGCCAAAAATATGGAACCAACCTAAATGACCATCAATGGATGATTGGATAAGGAAACTGTGGTACATATACCCATGGAATACTACTCTGCCATAAAAAAGAATGAAATTCTCCCATTTGCAACAACATGGATGAACCTGGAGAAACTTACATTGAGTGAAATAAGTAAAGCACAGAGGGATAAATACTGCATGTGCTCACTCATAAGTGGGAGCTAAGAGAGAAAGAAGGAAGGAAAGAAAGACCACAGTAGTGCATTAGTCTTACAGCGGGAGGGAATATTCCTAGGGCTACAAAGTGGAGTGGGGGGAAAAAAGGAAGGGGGGTGGTTGGGAGATAATTGGATGAGGGACACAGGGTACAAAACTAATTTCTGGTAATGGGTATTCTGCCAGTATGAATCTGACCCTCACATCCTGGGCACAAGGGTGACAATTAGCTTTGTACCTCATGAATATTCATAATAAAAAATTAAAAATTAAAACTATTTTTAAAAGTGGAAGCTTGAGCAGCAGGCAAGAGCAAACAGAAGAAAGAATTTCAGATCTCAAAGATGGTCTTTTTGAAATAACACAGAAAGACAAAAAGAAAAAGAAAAAACTAATTTTAAAAAAATGAAGAAAATCTGAGAGCTATTGGACAAACTCAAGTGCACAGACATCCAAATCATGGGTATTCCAGGAGGGGAGGAGAAAGGAAAAAGCATTAAAAACCTATTCAGGGAAGTTATAACAGAAAACCCCCCAGGTTTAGAGAGAGAGACAAAGACCTTCAGATCCAGGAAGTCCAAAGATCCCCAAACAGGTTCAATCTGAAAAGGTCATCTCCAAGACACATTATAGCAATAAAGGTAAAGCTCAAAGACAAAGAGAGAATTCTAAAAGCAGCAAAGAAAAGCATCAAGTCAACTCTAAGGGAGCCCTATCAGACTAACATCAGAATTCTCAACTGAAACTTCACAGATCAGAAGAAGATGGAATGATATATTCAAAATATTAGAAGGAAAAATTTGCGAACCAGGGTTTCTGTACCCAGCATGGCTATCCTTGGTAGTTCACCACCTCATGCCCAGCCCTTCAAGAAATTCTCAAAAGAGGCTTGCATCCAGAATCTGAAAAATGATAACAACTATCATAGATTTACAAGAAAGAGCAAAACCCATCATTAAAACCAAAATGCAAATGAGGAAGAGAAAGAAGTTAAATCATGCCACCTCAAAACCCAACTAACATTAAGGTGAAAAATAAAAGAGGAAGAAAGGAACTAATCATATTTAAAACACCTAAATAAAATTCTATGTAATGACAGAAATAAAGGAATACTTGTCAATACCAACCTTAAATATAAATGGATTAAACGACCCATTCAAAAGACACAGAATGACTGATTGGATTAGAAAGCTAGACCTAAATATACACTGTCTTCAAGAGACCCACCTCCCCAATAAAGACACACAGACTAAAAGTGAAGGGGTGGGAAAAGATATACCATGCAAACAGAAGCCAAAAATGAGGAGGAGTAGCTATTCTTATATCAGATAAAATAGACTTCAAACAAAAAGAAACAAAGAAGGTCATTATATAATGATAAAGGATCTATCCAGTTTGAAGACATAACAATCATAAATATGTATGCACCCAACACTAAGCACCCATACATATAAAGCAAAAACTCATAGGCGTAAAAAAAGATATAGACCCTAATACAATAATAGCAGGTGACCTGAATACCCATCTCTCAGCATTGGACAGGTCTTCCAGGCAACAAATCCACAAAGAAATACAGGATTTACAATGTACCTTAGACCAATTGGACCTGGCAGACATCTACAGAACATTTATTCCAACAACTACAAAATACATATTCTTTTCCTGAGCACATGGAACATTCTCCAGGATAGACCACATTTTAGGTCACAAATAAAGTCTCAGCAAATTTTTTTAAAAAAATGAAATCATTCAAAGTACCATTTCAGACCACAGTGGATTAAAACTGGAAATCAATAACAAGCAAAACTCTGGAAACTATACAAGTGCATGTAAACTAAATAACAGACTCCTGAATGACCTATGGGTCCAAGAAGAAATTAAACAGGAAATTTAAAAAATTCTTGAAATTAATGAAAATAAATATATATCATACCAAATCCTGTAGAATACTGCAAAAGCAGTACTAAAAGAGAAGTTTATTGCAATAACAGTTACATTAAAAGCATGAAAAGCTTCAAATAAATGACTTAACACTATGCCTCAAAGAACTAGAAATACAACAATCCAATGCCAAAAAGAGTAGACAGAAAGAAATCAGAGTAGAACTAATAAAATAGAGACCCTCAAAATGATACAAAGATCAATGAAACAAAAAGTTGGTTTATTGAGAAGATAAATAAAATAGACAAACCATTAGCTAGGCTAAAAAAGAAAAGAAAAGAAAAGAGATGACCCAAATTTAAAAAAAAACAAAAACAGAAATCAAAAAGGATACATCACAACTAATACCACAGATATTCCAAGAATCATTAGAGACTATTATAAACAACTGTATGTCAACAAATTTAGAAACCTGGAGAGAATGGATAAATTTCTGGACACATACAAACTACCAGCACCAAACCAAGAAGAAATGAAGAACCTGAACAAACCAATAAGAAACAATGAGATTGAAGCAGTAATGAGAAATCTTCCAAAAAAGAAAAGCCTAGGACTGATGGCTTTACAGCTGAATACTATAAAATCTTTAAAAAAGAATTAATACCACTTCTCTTTGAACTTTTCCAAAAATTTAAAACAGAAGCCATTCCCCTAAACTCAGTCTATATGGTCAGCATCAACCTGATACCAAAACCAGATAAAGATACAACAACAACAAAAAAATGACAGGCCAATATCCTTGAGGAAAATAGATGCAAAATTTTCAATAAAATTTTAGCAATCAGAATACAGCAACACATCCAAAAAATTGTACACCATGATCAAGTGGAATTCATCCCAGGGATGCAAGGATAGTTCAACATCTGCATGTTAATAAATGTGATACACCACATCAACAAAACCAAGGACCAAAAACCATACAATTATCTCAGTAGATGCAGAAAAAGCATTTGACAAAATTCAACATTGCTTCATGATAAAGACTCTCTGAAAATTAGGTATAGAAGGAAATTATCTCAACACAGAAGAAGACATTTATGACAAACCAATTGCCAACATCATCCTGAATAATGGAAAAGGAACAAGACAAGGATGCCAACTCTCACCACTCCTATTTAACATAGTATTGGAAATACTAGCCAGAGCAGTCAAGCAAGAGAAAGAAATGAAAGGCAACAAAATTGGAAAAGAAAACTTCAAATTGTCCCTTTTCCCAGATGACATGATCCTATATATATGAAAACAAAATAAAACTATACCAAAAAGCTAGAGCTCAACAAATTCAGTAAAGTTGCAGGATACAAAATCAATACACAAAAATCAGTAGGATTTCTGTAAAATATTAATGAAGGAGTAGGAAAAAAAAATCAAGAAAGCAAGCCCATTCATAATAGCTACAAAAAGAACAAAATACCTAGTAATAAATTTAACCAAGGAGGTGAAAAATCTCTATGGTAAGAACTACAAAATACTGCTGAAAGAAATTAAAGAGGACATCAAAAGATGGAAAGACATTCCAAGTTCATGGATTGAAAGAATTAATGTTGGAAAATGTCCATAGTATCCAAACCAATCTACAGATTCAATGCAATCTGCATCAGAATACCAATGATATTCTTCACAAAAATAGCAAAAAACCCAAAAATTAATATCGAACAATAAAAGACCCTGAATCACTACAGTAAACCTAAAAATAAATAAATAAATAAATAAATAAATAAAGCCTGAGGCATTACACTACCTGACCTCAAATTGTACTACAAAGCTATAGTAACCAAAACAGTATGGCACTGGCATAAAAACAGATACATAGATCAATAGAACAGAATAGAGAACTCTGAAATCAACCCATGTACTCACAGCAAATTGATCTTCAACAAAGGCACCAAGAACAAACACTGGGGAAAGGACAGCCTCTCTAGCAAATGGAGCTGGGAAAACTGGACAACCATGTGTAGACAAATGAAACTAGACCCATACATCTTGCCACATACCAAAATCAATTATGAATGAATTAAAGACCTGAATCTATAAAACTTCTAGAAGAAAATATAGGTAAAACACTTTAGGAAGTAGTAATGGGCAAAGACTTAATGAAAAAAAGCCTCAGAAGAATAGGAAACAACAACAACAAAAACTAATGGGATTTTATCAAAGTAAAAATCTTCTGCACAGCAAAGGAAACAAGTAACAGAGTGAAAAGACAACCTACAGATCGGAGAAAATATTTGCAAACCATATATCCAACAAGGGATTAATATCCAGAATATACAAGGAACTCAAACAACTTAACCATAAAAAAGCAAGTACCTGATTAAAAAATTGGGAAAATGATCTAAAAAGACATTTCTCAGAAGAGGACATACAAATAGCCAGCAAGTATATGAAAAAATGCTCTACATCAAAGTGCAAATCAAAACCACATTAAAATATCATCTCACCCCAGTTAGGCTATTATCAAAATCACACAGAATAACAAATGCTGGTGAGGATATGGAGAAAGGAAAACCCTTCTATACTGTTGAGGGACTGTAAATTTGTACAGACTTTATGGAAAGCATTATGGCAGTTTCTTAAACAACTACAGATAGAGATATGATCCAGGAATCCCACTCTTGAGTATATACCCAAAGGAATGTAAATCATTATATCAAAGGGATACCTGCACTCCCATCATTATTACAGCTCTATTTACTATAGCCAAGATATCAAACCAACCTAAATGACCATCAATGGATGAATGGATAAGAAAAATGTGGTATATATACACAATGGAATACTATTCAACAGTAAAAACCAAGAAACTCTGCCATTTACAGCTACACGGATGAGCATGGAGAAAATTATGTTAAGTAAAACAAGCCAGGCACAGAAAGAGAAATATTGCACATCCTCACTCATAAGAGGGAACTAAAATTATAAGGAAGGAAGGAAGGAAATAAGGGAGGGAGGAAAGAAAGAAATAAGATGACAATAATATGTTGAAATTTCAAAAGGTGAGAACAGAAGTATGGCTACTAGAGGTGAAAGAAATTTGGTTAGTGCTGAAAGAAATTAAAGAGGACATCAAAAGATGGAAAGACATTCCAAGTTCATGGATTGGAAGAATTAATGTTGGAAAATGTCCATACTACCCAAAGCAATCTATAGATTCAATGCAATCTCCATCAGAATACCAATGATACTCTTCACAAAAATAGACAAAACAATCCAAAAATCAATATCAAACAATAAAAGACCCTGAATCACTAAAATAAACCTGACAATAAATAAATAAATAAAGCCTGAAGCATTACACTACCTGACTTCAAATTATACTACAAAGCAATAGTAAGCAAAAAAAGTATGGTACTGGCAGAAAAACAGATACACAGACTAACAGAACAGAATAGAGAACTCAGAAATCAACCCATGTTGATTGGGGGAGGGGAGCTAGCAAGAAATTCGTTAATGGGCACAAAGAATGATTACATTTTGTAATGATGAACATGCTAATATCCTGATTTGATCATCACACATTGTACACAGTTATTGATATTCAACTCTATCCCACAAAAGTTTAATCAATTATTTTCTATTAAGTATTTCAGAAAATCAAAAAGAAGACAGCAAGAGAGAAAAAGACAAAAAGCTATCAAATAGACAGAAAACAACTGGTAATAATAAGCCCTTCTCCATAAATAATTACTTTAAATATAATAGGATTAAACTCCACAATCTTGAGAAATAGAGTGGCTGAATAGATCACAAAACTTAGTTGTTGATTCCTAAATATTTAATTCTTTTTGGTGCTACTATAAATGGCATTGTTTTTAATTTCCTTTCTGGAATGTTCACTACTGATTTACACAAATGCAATTGAGTTTTGTATATTGATTTTGTATCCTGCAGTATAGTTCCAAAGGGTTTTTTTAACTAAATTTTTGGGGGGTTTTCTATACATAAGATCATGTCATCTTCAAACAGAAATTTTAATTTTACTACTTCCTTTCTGATACTAATGATTTTTTTTCTTTTCCTTGCCGAATTGCCCTGGCAAGGACTTCCAATTCTGTGCTGAATAGAAGGGGTGAAAGTGGGAATCCTTGTCTTGTTTTATATCTTAGAGAAAAAGCTGTCAGTTTTTCACCATTAAGTATGATGTTATCTGTGAGCTTTCACATATGGCTGTTATTGTGTTGAGGTAATTTCCTTCTATATCTAATTAATTTAGATTTTTTATTATGAAAGAATGTTGAATTTTGTCAAATGCTTTTTCTGTATCTGTTGAGATGACCATGTAATTTTTATTCTCATTCCGTTAATGTGGTGCACCACATTGATATTCACAAGTTAAACCATTCTAGAGACTCAAGTATAAATTCCACTCGATAATGGCCTATGATTTTTTAATGTGTTATTTAATTCAGTTTGGTAGTATTTAGTTGAGGATTTGCACATCCATTCTCAGGGCCATAGATCTGCAGTTTTCTTTCCCTGTGGTGTCTTTGTCTGGGTTTGGAATCTGAGCTATGCAGGAATCATAAAATGAGTTTGGAAATGTTCATACCTGATCTACATTTTGTTGTTTATGTTTTTAAAGTTGATTATGCATATTGATGGTGTACAAAGCTGACATCACCACTTGTGCCCAAGATTTGATGCCCAGATCAACACTATCAGCATGCCCATTACCACAAATTGTGATTATTCCCCATGTACCCCACCAAATTAACCCCCTGCCTCCTGTTCCCTCTCCCCCCAGCAACTCTACAACCCTAGATATGCTCTCTCCTTCTGCAAGTCCAATGCACCACTGCGGTCTTTCTTTCCTTTCTTCTTTCACTCTTAGCTTGCACTTATGATTTTGGAAGAGCTTAGAAATGATTGGTATTTTTAGCTCCCTCAAATAAGTGAGAACATGTGGTATTTCTCTTTCTGTGCCTGACTTGTTTCACTTAATATAATTTTTTCTAAGTCCATCCATGTTGTTGCAAATGGTAGTATTTCATCATTTTTTACAGAAGAGTAGTATTCCATCGTGTAGATATACCTGTTGAGGATTTTTAAAGCAAATGTACTTCACAGGGCCTGGTTTTCCAAAGCCTTGCTGTTTCAAATATTGACCTTGCAAAGGACAGGACATTTTCCTCAGGCTATAAAGTCTCTGGTGTAAGATAAAGAATTCAAACACAGCAAGGTTGCTGGATCAAAGACAGACTAGTTACTGATTGATATGAAGAGATACTAAGAAATTGCTGTAAGAAAGAATGTTTGCTAAGATCAAGCTTTTGTTAATGGATCACTTAATTGCCTTAATGGAATGTCATCTGACTTGTTTCACTGAGAGTTACCAGCCTACATTGTTAAACTATAACCCCACCTACATCTCTTCCTATAACTTCCTGGTCTGAAGAATAAATGCAGGATGAGAACTCCAATTCGGGATTAATTTCCCAAGGAAGGGATGTCTCTTGCTTGAGAGTTCCGGGGAAGTTAACCACATCGGAGTTTCTCACTGCTCAGAAGAGATGGGCTTTTAGCAATCCTTTGCAGCTCCATCACCCAGGGGAAGTGAGGTGAGAAATCTGTGGGGGGCAAAGCAACATGTACCACAGTTTCCTTATCCACTCATCTGATGATAAACATTTGGACTGTTTCCAACTCTTGGCTATTGTAAATAGTGCTGCAATAAACATGGGAGTATATAAATAAATTTACAAACAAATACAGGGTAGAGGGGTGAAGAAGACACAACAGTCACAACAATTTCTCAAGCTTAAGACAAATGAACAGATATGATGTAGTTGAAGGGAAGGGAGAGGGACTGGGGAAAGAGGAACAGGTAAAGGCACATGAAAATCAGCTACAATGTATATTGAGAAGTTAAAATAAAAAATAAGAATAAAACAAATAAAAAATAAATGATTGGTATTGATTCCTCTTTAAATGTATTGTCGAATTCACCTGTAAAGATATTTGATCCATGGCTTTTAGCTGGGAGGTTTTTGATTACTGATTTTATTGCTTTATTTGTTACTGGTCTGTTCAGGCTCCCTATTTCTTCTTAATTCAGTCATTTTAGGTTTTGATATGTATTTATCCTTTTGTTCTAGGTTGTTCAATTTCATGAAGTATAATTGTTCATAATGTTACATTATGATCTTTTTACATTTTTTAACAGCAGTTGTAATGTCTTACCTTTAATTTCTGATTTTATTTTTCTTTCTGTATTCTTTTTTCTTTGCAAATTTAGCTAAGGAATTGCCAATTTTGTAGATCTTTTCTTTAAAAACTTACCTTTAGTTTGTTATTTTTTCCCATTGCTTTCTGTTCTGTTTCATTTATTTCTGTTCTAATTTTCATTATTTTTTCTTTCTGCTACCTTTGAGATTAGCTTGTTCTTTTCCTAATGTTTTTAAAATGTAAAATTAGGTTATTTGACATCTTGATTTTCTTTTCTAATTTTACTTACAGAAAGTTAACTTTTAATTTTTTTATTTTTTAATTTATCAATATACAATATAATTCCTCCTTCCCCCATCTCCCTTCTCCCCCCAAACAACATCATATCTGTTCACTTATCTTAACAATTTCAAGGAATTATTGTGATTGTTGTGTCTTTTTATTTCCTACCATTTATTTATTTTTACTTTTTAGCTCAAATATATAAGTGAAAACATGAGGTATTTCTCTGTCTGTGCCTGGCTTATTTCACTTAAAATAATTTTCTCTAAGTCCATTCAAGTTGCTGTGAATGGTAGTATTTCATTCTTTCTTATGGTAGAGTAGTATTCCACTGTGTAGATGTACCACATTATCCTTATCCACTAATCTGATGATGGGCATTTAGGCTGATTTCAACTCTTGGCTATTGTAAATAGTGCTGCAATAAACATGGGAGTATAGGTGTCTCTTTAACATGATGATTTCCATTTCTCTGGGTATATACCCAGCAGTGGGATAGCTGGGTCATATGGTAGATCTATGTGTAATTTTTTGAGGAGCCTCGATACCATTTTCCACAAAGGCTGCACAATTTTGAAGTCCCACCAACAGTGTAGGAGGATTCCGTTTTCTCCACATCCTTGCTAGCATTTATTATTCTAAGTCTTTTGGATATTAGCCAGCCTAACTGGAATGAGGTGATATCTCAAAGTAGTTTTGATTTTCATTTCCCAAATACTGAGTGATATTGAACATTTTTTCATGTATCTGTTGGCCATTCAGATGTTTTCATTTGAGAAATGCCTATTCAGCTCCTTTGCCCATTTTTTAATTGGGTTACTTGTTTCTTTGTTTGTTTGTTTGTTTGCTGTTAAGCTGTTTGAGTTTCTTTTATATTCTGGATATTAATCCTTTGTCCAGATATATATTTTGCAAATATTTTCTCCCACACTGTTGATTGTCTTTTTTGCTGTTAATTGTTTCTTTTGCTGTGCAGAAGCTTTCTAGTTTGATGCAATCCCATTTGTTTCTTTTTCTTTTGATTTTCTGTGCTTTTGGGGTCATATTCATAAAGTCTATGCACAATCCCACTTCCTGAAGTGTTTCCCCTATGTTTTCTTTTAGGAGTTTTATTGTTTCAGAATGTATATTTAATTCTTTAATCCATTTTGAGTTAATTTTGGTATAAAGTGAGAGATACAGATCTAGTTTCATTCTTCTACATATGGATGTCCAATTTTCCCAGCACCATTTACAGAAAGCAGTCACTTCCTCAGTGTGTGTTCATGGTGCCTTTGTCAAAGAGAAGATGGCTGTAGATGCGTGGGTTAATTTCTGGGTTCTCTATTCTGCTCCATTGGTCCATGTGCCTGCTTTTATGCCAGTACCATGTTGTTTTGGTTACTATAGCTTTGTAGTGTAGTTTAAAGTCAGGAGTGTTATGTCTCCAGCGTTATTTGTTTATTTGTTTTGCTTAAGATTGCTTTGGCTATTCATGGTCTTTTGTTATTCCATACAAACGTTTGAATTTTTTTTTTTTCCATTTCAGAGAAGAATGTCATTGGAATTCTGATGGAGATTGTGGGGAATCTGTAGATCACTTTGGGTAGTATGAACATTTTCCCAATGTTAATTCTTCCAATCCAAGAGCATAGGATAGCTTTCCATCTTCTTATGTCCTCTTTAATTTCTCTCAACAGTGGTTTGTAGTTTTTGTTGCTGAGATATTTATCCTTGGTTAACTTTATTCTTAGGTATTTTACTATTTTATTTTATTTTTTTTGTTGTTGTTGACTATTGTAAATGGGCTAGCTTTCTTGAATTCTTTTTCTACTAGTTCATTGTTGGAGTATAAAAATGCTAGTGATTTTTGTGTGTTGATTTTGTATCCTGAAACTTTGCTGAAATCATTTACGAAGTCTAGGAGTGTTTTTGTACAGTCTTTAGGCTGTTCTATATATGGGATCATACCATCTGCCAACAGAGACAATTTTATTTCATCTCTTCCAATCTGGATAACCTTTATTTCCTTCTCTTCCTTGATCACTCTGGCTAGTAGTTCCAATACTATGTTGAATAGGATTGGCAAGAGTGGGTGGGCATCCTTTACTTGTTTCTGTACTTAGAGAAAACCTTTCATCTTTTCTCCATCTAGGATGGTATTGAAAGTGGGTTTGTCACATATGGCTTTAATTGTGTTGAGATACTTTACTTCTATACCTAATTTATATCATAAATTTTTATCATTTTTATCATAAATGAATGTGGAATTTTGTCAAGTGTTTTTTCAGCATCTGTAGGTGATTATATGGTTTTTGTCTTTGATTTTGTCAATGTTGTGTATCACATTTATTGACTTGAATAGGTGGAACCAACTGTGCATCCCTGGGATGTATCCCACTTGATCACGATCTATAATTTTATGTATGTGTTGCTGTATTCTATTAGCTAATATCTTATTGAGAATTTTTGCATCTATATCCATCAAAGATATTAGCCTGTAGTTTTCCTTTTTTGTTGTATCTTTGTCTGGTTTCAGTAACAGGGTGATGTTTGCCACATAGAATGAATTTGGGAGACTAGCCTCTGTTTTAATTTTTTGGAATAGTTTGTAGAGAATTGGTATTAATTCTTCTTTAAAGGTTTGGTAGAATTCTGCACTGAAGCTGGGAGACTGGCAATTACAGATTCAATCTCTTTGATTGCTATTGGTCTGTTCAGATTTTCTATGCCTTCTTGGTTCAGACATGGTAGCTTGTGTGTGTCCAGAAATTTATCCATTTCCTCCAGTTTTCAAATTTGTTGTCATATAGTTGTTTATAGTAATTTCTAATGACTCTTTGTATTTCTGAGAGATCAGTTGAAATATCTCCTTTTTCATTTCTAATATTTGTTCTTTGTGTCTTCTCTCTTCTTTTTTTAGTTAGTGTAGCTAGTGGCTTGTCAATTTTATTTATCTTCTCAAAAAACCAACTTTTTGTTCCATTGATCTTTTGTAACATTTTTTGAGTTTCTATGTCATTTAGTTCTTCTCTGATTTTGTTTCTTTCCATCTACTACCTTTTTGTTCAGATCTTGTTTTTCTAGTTCTTTAAGGTGAAGTGTTAAGTTGTTTACTTGCTATCTTTCCATTCTTCTGAAGTAAGCATTTATTGTGATAATCTTTCCCCTTAGTACTGCTTTTGCAGCATCCCACTAGTTTGGGTATGATGTGTCATTATTTTCATAAGTTTCAATAATTTATTTTATTTCCTGTTTAATTTCTCCTTGGACCCGTATGTCATTAAGTAGAATGTTGTTTAATTTCCATGTATTTGCATAGTTTCCAGAGTTTCTTTTGTTATTGATTTCTAATTTTAATCCATTGTGGTCTGAAAAAATATATGGAATAATTCCAATATTTTTTTAATTTGTTGAGGCTTGATTTGTGACCTAATATATGGTCTATCCTGGAGAATGTTCCATGTGCTTATGAGAACAATGAATATTCAAGTTTGTTGGATGTAATATTCTATAGATGTCTTCAAATCCAATTCATCTAATGGGCCATTTTGATCTTGGTTTTGCTGTTGATTTTTTTCCCTACATGATCTGCCCAATGTTGACAGTGGGGTATTCAGATCCCCTACTAATATGGTATTAGTGTCTCTCCCTTTCCTTAGGTCCAATAGTATTTGCTTTATATACTGCTCCAATGTTGGGTGCATATATATTTATGATTGTTATGTCTTCTTGCTGGATAGATCACTTTATCAATATATAGTGGATGTCTTTATCTTTTTTTATGATTTTTGGTTTAAAGTCTATTTTATCTGATATAAGAGTAGCTACTCCAGCTCATTTTTCATTTCTATTTGCATGTTATATCTTTTTCCATCCTTCTCTCTTAGTCTATGTGTGTCTTTACAAGTGACATGAGTCTCCTGAAGACAGCATATTGTTGGGTCCATCTTTTTAATCCAATCATTCAGTCTGTGTCTTTTGAGTGGGTAATTTAATCCTTTTATATTGAGTTATTATTGATAGGTGTTAATTTACTCTTGGAATTTTGCTGATTTTGTTTGGATGTTTTAAATATCTTTTGTTTCTTTCTTTCTGAATTACTGTTTCTCTTCTGTGTTTGTTGGTTTTTTGGAATGGTAGATAAACTTCTTTTCTCCTTACTGTTTTCATTTTTGATTTACTTGTGATTTTTGTTTTTCTTGAGTATTCATGATAGTGATAGTTGTTTTGCAGGTACCAGACACACAGTACTCCCTTGAGAATTTCTCATAAGGCTGGTCATGTGGTAGTGAACTCCTGCAGTTTTTGTTTGTCTGCAAAATATACTATTTGTCCTTCATTTTGGAAGGACAGCCTTGCTGAGTAAAGTTGGCATGGTCCACGCCATGGCAGGATCCTAAAGGAATCAACTTGGGCTGCCCTCTCCAAGATGGCAAGGCTGCAGAAGGGAGATCTGTTGGCAAGGCCACAGCTAGGAGCATTTGCTACAACCATAAGGGCTACTGCCTTGGCTTCATGGTACTGCTTTTGCTTTCTCTTTCGATATTTTGGTTAGTGTGGCAGTTCTCTGAATTCCCAAAAGATTATAAAAATAACACATATGATTTTGCGGTCATTGAACTAAACATTCCCACAGAGGATCCGAGTAAATTAGACAATTTAAAATTATCCCTTTATGATAGATTGACCACACCAACATATGTTCCAAAAGGATCGCTCATGACTAAATATGAGCTGCAGCCTAAACACATGAAATTATTTCAGAAAGGAAATTTTCATCCTCTCCCGAGCATCTGGGTAAATGGATATATGGGATACAAAATGGGGAAAGGAAAAATTTGGTATCCCCCTAGGGGACATCCAAAATATGATGTAAGTTGGCAAACATCATTTACTGAAGATTATATTAATGGCAAGAGAGTGGTTGGTATTAATGGGAAATTATATGATTGGGATAAATTAAGTATATGGGAATGAAACCGTAGAATTCCCTTTACTTGGTGGTGTCCAGTTTTAATAAATCATTAAAAATCAGGTATTGGGATAAAAATATATTCTGTAAAATTATTAAACCTGCAAAATTAGATCTTAGAAAAATAAGACAGTATACCTAGTTTTGTGAGGGATGGTGCTGTGCACAAGGACACTTTAACATTTAGATCAAGATTACAGGGCCACAGCCAATGCATATCTTTAAAATGTGCATGATAATGCTGCTCAAATATCCACTGTTCTTTTTCCATATGAACATTAGGTTCATTCCATTAGAACATAAAATCATTAGACCTCCATTAGAATTTAAATGTTAACATTTTTCCTTTTAGCAAAGTTGTATTTAACCAAAATAGCTGCCACCCTGATAATAGGGTGGATATTAACCACAGCTTGCTAACAGAAAAAGGTCACAAGATAACTTCAAGACAATGAAGGGATGGTTTCAATCTGATAACCTGATTCCAGGAAAAAGAGGCATGAGTTGATCACCTGAGACATGCTGACAAAAGGAAAAGACTGGCTGACCTCTAAAAATGTTTCCTCCCTTCTTTTTGGACTATTGATTTAAGCTTGCTGATACAATAAAAATAGTACCCAAACCCTGCTGCAGAGAAAAATCTAAATAAAAGGCATTGTCTCATGCTCTGCTGGGCTCCAGCTGCAACACGCTGACAGCCCGCATAGAGAGAACATGCATATTGATGCATTGAGGTCTCTGTCTGTGTTTGTTATTTTTGCCGACTCCTCATCACTTTTTCAAGGGCCCCCAACTCAATTGGAGCTGGTCTCCAGCGTAAAGTATTCTTGGCTGCAATTTTTTTCTTTTAGTATTTTGAATATATCATCTTTCTCTTCTGACATTTAGGGTTTCTGATGAAAAATCTGCTGTTATTCTGATAGGGGCTCCCTTATAGGTGTCTTGATGGTTCTCTCTTACACCTTTTAAGACTCTCTCTTTGTCTTTGTGCTTTGCCAATTTGACTATAAGATGTCTCAGAGAGACCGTTTAAGGTTACATATGTTTGGGGATCTTTGAGCCTCCTGAATGTAAAAATCTGTATCACTCCCTATACATGGGAAGTTTCCTGCTATTGTTTCATTGAATATGTTTTCAATGCCTTTTTCTATTTCCTCCCCTTGTGGAATCCCCATGATTCAGATATTTGAGCATTTAATGTTGTCCATTATCTGTCTTAGACTTTCTTCAATTTTTTAAATTCTTTTCTTTTTTTCTTTTCCTTTTTCTTCTTTTTTTGTCTGTCTGTGTTATTTTGAACAGGCTGTCTACAAGGTCAGAAATTCTCTCTTCTGTTTGTTCTAGCCTGCTGTTGAAGCTCTCTGTTGTGTTTTTTATTTCATTGAATTAATCCTTCAGCTCCACAACCTCTGTTACATTCTTTTTCAGGGCAATGATTACTTTGTACATTTCCTCTTTTTTGTCTTGCACACTTTTTTTCATTTCATTGTGTTGTCTAACATAATCTTCTTGTATCTCATTTAGTTTCCTTAGAACTTTTGCTCAAAATTCCTTGTCAGTCATTTCAAGGACTTCCTGTTCTATAGGATCTGGTACATGAGAGTTATATTCCTTTGGTGGTGTCATATTTTCTTGTTTTTCTATATTTCTAGTATCTCCACATTTGTATTCAGTCTACTGGTAGAGAATTTACTTTTTCTGGCACTCTGGAGTGGGGTTAGCAGAGAGGGAGTTCCTCTTGCAGGTGTATTTTATAATGATGGTTGAGTAAGGTGTTTTAGAATTGGATCCAGGTTGACACCATTATGTAGACTCTGTAAAGTCTATTTTAGCCAAACTCAGTGTTGGAGTTGAGTTAGAGTGCCTCTGTGACCTATTCCCTTGGACATTTTTATTACTTTTCTGAGGCTGGTGACACTTTATTGGTTTATCAGGGAATAGACAAGCTCTCAAATTTTGGAGGATAATGCCTTGGAGTCTTGTCACTTAGTTTATAGCAGGTATTCTTGGGCAGGACTGTTGGCAAGATGGCTAGCTCACCCTGACTCTATTTGGTGCACTGGGGTATACTAGTGCTCCTCGATTTGAATGGGCTCTGGATGAGTTTTCTTTTTTTCTTTCCTCTTTCCCTGGTCTCCACTGGTGATGCTCCTTCTGTCTATGCTGATGAGTTATCACCAGGAAATCTGTGAAGTAGTGGTGGCTGCTATTTTGGCAGCAAGCAATCCTTATAGCAGCAGTTGCTGTGGTGGAGACTGTCACAGTCCATTGTTTCTGCACTGGTGTCTGCAGCAGTGTCAGGGGATATTGCTGACCCACAGCTGCCTGTCACTCCCTTGGGGCCTCTGTGGTGGCAGGGCAGGGATGCGTTCTCATCTGCCTGTGTTCCTGTGAGTTCTGTCAAGTTGTGGCTGGTGCCTCAGGGCCTCTGCAGTGGCAGAGAAGGCTTCTTGGTGGTGGGGCCTCACCTGTGTGGGTTCATGTGGGATTGGCCAGGTCAGGGCTGGTCCTACGCAGCCTCTACAGCAGTGGGGCAGGCTTTGGGCATGGGGCCTTCCCTCTTTTTTCTTTTTTAATGTACACATTTATTGGTATAAATGTCCCTCTTATTACTACTTTTGCTACATTCCAAAAGTTTGGGTATATTGTGTTTTCATTTTTATTTGCCTTGAGAATTTCTATAATTTCAACTGTAATGTCTTCTTTGACCCAATGATTGTTTAACATGTACCTGTCAGATTCTAATTTTTCTATTAACAAAATGATTTTTTAGGTCAATTCTATACTGGATTATATATTCTGGATATTAATCCTTTGTCAGATGTATATTTTGCAAATATATTCTCCCACTCTGTTGGTTGTCTTTTAACTCTGTTAATTGTTTCTTTTGCTGTGCAGAAGCTTTTTAGTTTGATATAATCCCATTTGTTTATTTTTCCTTTGGTTGCCCGTGCTTTTGGGGTCGTATTCATGAAGTCTGTGCCCAGTCCTATTTCCTGAAGTGTTTCTCCTATGTTTTCTTTAAGAAGTTTTATTGTTTCAGGGTGTATATTTAAATCCTTAATCCATTTTGAGTTGATTTTAGTACAAGGTGAGAGGTATGTATCTAGTTTCATTCTCCTGCATATGGATATCCAGTTATCCCAGCACCATTTGCAGAAGAGGCAGTCCCTTCCCCAGTGAATAGGCTTGGTGCCTTTGTCAAAGATCAGATGGCAGTAAGTGTGTGGGTTGATTTCTGGATTCTCTATTCTATTCCATTGATCAGTGTGTCTGTTTTTAGGCCAGTACCATACTGTTTTGGTTATTATAGCTTTGTAGTATAGCTTAAAGTCAGGTAGTGTTATGCCTCCAGCTTTGTTTTTTTTTTTTGCTCAGCACTGCTTTGGCTATGCGTGGTCTTTTATTGTTCCATATAAATGACTGGACAGTTTTTTCCATTTCTGAGAAAAATGTCTTTGGAATTTTGATGGGGATTGCATTGAATTTGTATATCACTTTGGGTAGTATGGACATTTTCACTATGTTGATTCTTCCAATCCAAGAGCATGGGATATCTTTCCATCTTCTTGTATCCTCTCTAATTTCTCTCAGGAGTGGTTTGTAGTTCTCATTATAGAGATTTTTCACCTCCTTGGTTAACTCAATTCCTAAGTATTTTATTTTTTTGGTGGCTATTGTAAATGGGCAGGCTTTCTTGATTTCTCCTTCTGCATGTTCACTATTGGAGAAAAGAAATGCTACTGATTTTTGCGTGTTGATTTTGTATCCTGCTACTGTGCTGAAATCATTTATCAATTCCAGCAGTTTTTTTGTAGAGGTTTTAGGCTGTTCGATATATAGGATCATGTCATCTGCAAACAGGGACAGTTTGACTTCCTCTTTTCCAATCTGGATGCCCTTTATTTCCTTCTCTTCTCAGATTGCTCTGGCTAGTACTTCCAACACTATGTTGAATAGGAGTGGTGAGAGTGGGCATCTTTGTCTAGTTCCTGTTCTTAAAGGAAAAGCTTTCAGCTTTTGCCCATTCAGGATGATATTGGCAGTGGATTTGGCATATATGGCTTTAATTATGTTGAGATACTTTCCCTCTATACCTAACTTCTAGAGGGTCTTTGTCATGAATGAGTGCTGAACTTTATCAAATGCTTTTTCAGCATCTATAGAGATGATCATATGGTCCTTGTGTTTGAGTTTATTAATATGGTGTATCACATTTATTGATTTGCGTATGTTGAACCAACCTTGCATCCCTAGGATGAATCCCACTTGATCGTGATGAATAATTTTTCGTATGTGTTGCTGTATTCTGTTTGCTAGTATTTTAGTGAGGATTTTTGCATCTATATTCATCAAGGATATCGGCCTGTAGTTTTCTTTTTTGGTTTTATCTTTACCTGGTTTTGGTATCAGGATGATGTTTGCTTCATAGAATGAGTTTGGGAGATTTGCGTCCATTTCAGTCTCTTGGAATAGTTTGTAAAGAATCAGTGTCAATTCCTCTTTGAATGTTTGGTAATATTCTGCTATGAATCCATCTGGTCCTGGGCTTTTCTTTGTTGGGAGCCTTCTGATAACAGCTTCAATCTCATTTATTGTTATTGGTCTGTTCAAATTTTCTACGTCTTCATGGCTCAGTTTTGGGAGCTTGTGTGTGTCCAGAAATTTATCCATTTCCTCCAGATTTTCAAACTTGTTGGTGTATAGTTGTTTATAGTAGTCTCGAATGATTCCTTGTATTTCAGATGAATCAGTTGTAATATCGCCTTTTTCATTTCTAATTTTTGTTATTTGAGTCTTCTCTCTTCTTTTTTTTTTTTGTTAGCCATGCTAATGGTTTGTCAATTTTATTTATCTTTTCAAAAAACCAACTTTTTGATTCATTGATCTTTTGAATTGTTTTTTGGTTTTCAATTTCATTCAGTTCTGCTCTGATCTTAATGATTTCTTTCTGTCTGCTAACTTTAGGTTTGGATTGTTCTTGTTTTTCTAGTTCTTTATGGTGAAGTGTTAGGTTGTTCACTTGCCACCTTTCCATTCTTCTGAAGTGAGCATTTAATGCAATAAATTTCCCCCTCAATACTGCTTTTGCAGTATCCCACAGGTTTTGGTATGATGTATCATTGTTTTCATTAGTTTCAATAAATTTTTTGATTTCCTGCTTGATTTCTTCTTGGACCCATATGTCATTAAGTAGAATGCTGTTTAATTTCCATGTGTTTGTATAGTTTCCAGAGTTTCATTTGTTATTAATTTCTAGTTTTAATCCATTGTGGCCTGAGAAGATACATGGGATAATTCCAATTTTTTTGAATTTATTGAGACTTGATTTGTGACCTAATATGTGATCTATCCTAGAGAATGTTCCATGTGCTGATGAGAAGAATGAATATTCTGAGGTTGTTGGGTGGAATGTTCTGTAGATATCTGCCAATTCCAATTGGTCTAGAGTCTTGTTTAGATCTTGTGTTTCTCTACTGATTCTTTGCCTAGATGATCTGTCTAATATTGACAGTGGGGTGTTCAGGTCCCCTGCTATTATGGTATTAGTGTCTATTTCCTTCTTTAGATCTAATAGAGTTTGTTTTATGAATCTGGTTGCTCCAACATTGGGTACGTACATATTTATGATTGTTATGTCTTCTTGATGGATCAGTCCTTTTATCATTAAGTAGTGTCCCTCATTGTCTCTTTTTATGGTTTTTAGTTTAAAGTCTATTTTGTCAGATATAAGAATAGCTACTCCAGCTCGTTTTTCTTTTCTGTTTGCATGGTAAATCTTTTTCCATCCTTTCACTCTTAGTCTGTGTGAATCTTTATGGGTGAGGTGGGTCTCTTGTAGGCAGCATATAGTTGGGTCCTCCTTTTTGATCCAGTCAGCCAGTCTGTGTCTTTTGATTGGGGAATTTAAGCCTTTTACATTAAGACTTGTTATTGAAAGGTGTTGATTTATTCCTAGTATTTTATTGGTTGTTTGGTTGTCTTAGGTGTCTTTTGTTCCTTGCTTTCTGATTTACTGTTTGGTTTCTGTGTTTGTTGGTTCCTTAGGTTGTAGATAGCGTTTTTGTTTGCTTGTTTTGTCTTCATGAATGCCATTTTTATTATACTCGTGGGTATTGATTTTTCTTGGGTTTTTATGGCAGTGGTAGTTATTTTTCAGGAACCAAACCCAGTACTCCCTTGAGGATTTCTTGTAAGGGTGGTCGTGTGGTAGTGAACTCCCGCAGTTTTTGTTTGTCTGAGAAATATACTATTTGCCCTTCACTTTGGAAGGATAGCCTTGCAGGGTAGAGTATTCTTGGCTGGCAATCTTTGTCTTTTAGTATTTTGAATATATCATCCCATTCCTTTCTAGCTTTTAGGGTTTGTGATGAAAAGTCTGATGTTAGCCTGATTGGGGCTCCCTTATAGGTGATTTGATGCTTTTCTCTTGCAGCTTTTAAGATTCTCTCTTTGTCTCTGAGTTTTGCCAATTTGACTATGACATGTCTTGGAGAAGGCCTTTTTGGGTTGAATACGTTTGGAGATCATTGAGCTTCCTGGATCTGAAATCTGTGATTTTTCCTATACCTGGGAAGTTTTCTGCCACTATTTTGTTGAATATGTTTTCAATGGAATCTCCATTTTCCTCCCCTTCTGGAATACCCATGACTCGGATATTTGAGCGCTTAAAGTTGTCTGATATCTCTCAGATTTTCTTCAATGTCCTTGATTCTTTTTTCTTTCTTTTTGTCTGCTTGTGTTATTTCAAA
Organism: Cynocephalus volans; assembly: GCF_027409185.1. Lineage (NCBI taxonomy): Eukaryota > Metazoa > Chordata > Mammalia > Dermoptera > Cynocephalidae > Cynocephalus > Cynocephalus volans. The sequence continues at coordinate 39,804,810 of NC_084467.1, read as the reverse complement.
CAGCCCATCTTCAAGTTCAGAGGTTCTCTCTTCAACTTCGACAAGCCTGCTGGTTTGTGCTTTTTATTTCGCTGAAAAACTTCTTCAGTTCAGCAAGTTCTGCTGCATTTTTTTTCAGGACACTGATTTCTCTGTACATTTCCTCTTTCAGATCCTGTATACTTTTCCTCATTTCATCATGATGTCTATCTGTGTTTTCTTGTATCTCATTCAGTTTCCTTAGAATTATCACTCGAAATTCCTTGTCAGTCATTTCAAGGGCTTCTTGTTCTATAGGATCTAGAGTTTGAGATTTATTAACTTTTGGTGGTGTACTTTCTTGATTTTTTGTATTTCTGGTATCTTTTTTTTTGATGTTTATTCATTGTGGCAGGGGGTTTCACAGTCTACTGTTTTGAGACTAATGCCTAACTAAGATGTTGCTGTGGTTGCCAATTTTGTATGGCTACCTCCGTGGCTGCTCAGTTGGCCTCTAGTGCCTTGTGTGTGTGGTTGCCTCGGGTCTTGGGCTTCTCCGGGGAGCCACCTTTCTGGTCAGCTTGGACTTTGCTGGGCTGGTGGATCACGTACCACAGGGTGTGTGATCTCTGTTGAGCTTTCACTTCCTGTGCAGGACTTCTCCCTCTTCCGTGCGCTCTGGCCCAGGCTGTTGGATCGTGCAGTGGCGACCCCACAGGGTGTGTGGTTTCTGTCAAGTCTCCGCTTCCCTGGCCGCACGTCTCCCCACTCTGTGCACACTGTGCTGGGCTGGGGCGTGTCTTCTGCACCCCTTGTCTATCAGCTGGGCCTTCAAGACCCTGCTCGGCACCGCGTCGCCCAGGAAGTCTACCAGGTTTCTGCTAGGCACAGACGACCAGTCACTCTGGGTGCCTTTGTAGCACTGTGTTGATCTTTCTCGGGTCTTGTTCACCTTTGTATCCCCCCGGTATAAACCGAGTCTAACGCCCACCTGCAGCCAGCTCTCCGGAAGGTTCAAGTGGACCTGGGAACTCTCCTACCACACTATTCCCAACCAGAAATTCGTTAGGCTTTTTTCCAAACTGGTGGCCACAGAGATGGTAACTGCCTCCCAGTAACAGGAAGTTTACCGGGGGCTGGAGTCCAGGGTGTGGTGGAGTGACAGTCGGCCCGCCCATACTTCCTTGCCCTCCCGACCCTGCCTGGGGATGCCCCATGCCACCAACCCGCCAGAGAACCATGGAGGGAGTGGGAGGGGAGGCCGGCCCGCAGGCTCTGGAAAGCCCCTCACCGGGCCAAGCAAGTGGGAAGGCTCAGTGTCGGCCGAGCCGGGCAGAGCTGCTAGCACCTGGGAAAATGGAGGCAGCCCTGGGGCGGTGAGTCGCCTGGTGATGCAGGCGGGAGCCAGGTGGGCATCAGCCCCCCAAACAGGGCTTGGCCAGGGGTCATTCACAGGGCTGTGCCAGGTCGGGCGCTCACTCTCTGCCTCTGGTTTGCCGCCTTCCCCGTTCTTGGCCGCTGCCGCCTCGGGCTGTTCAGTCACGGCACAGCTCGAGTGCTCCCAGGAATCTTCTTTAATGCTGGCCTGAAACCTCGAATCCTGAATAGGGCAGCTGGCCACCTTCAGTGCGGCCCCGGCCTCCGGGATCCTGGCTGCATCCACAGCAGCCCTGGCGCCGTGTTCCCTGTTTAGAGACTTGCTTTTGCAGCTAAGAAACAGTTCTTTTCCTGCTCCACACTTCAAAGCTGTTGCCTGTAAATGAGGCAGCCTCTCCTGCCGGGGTTCAAAGTAGCGGTCACCCCCACGACCAGCCCGCAGTTGTGGCCCTCCCTTAAGAGATGGCAAGAGGAAGGTCCACAAGTTTCCCGGCTGCCTGAGGCCCGGTGGCCGCCTTTTCCACCTCAGCTACTCCGTGCCAGCCGCTGCAGCCACCGCCATCTTGAAACACCTAAACTGAATCTCTTTTAGAGGGCATGTAGATGGGTTTTGTTCCTTTATCCATTCTCTCACTACATTTTTAATTGATGAATTTAATCCTTTTAAATTTTTAGGTATTGAGGTACTATTGCAATTTTGTTGATTGTTTTCTTACTGTTTTATAGTTCTTTGTTCCTCTGCTGCTATCTTGCTGTCTTCCTTTGTGATATGAAATTTTTGTAGAGATATAGCTTGATTCTTTTTTCCTTGCCCTTTTTTTTTTTTTTTTTGCATTTATGGTAGGTTTTTTCCTTGTAGTTCCCATGAGGCTTGTATAAAAATTTTATACTTATAGCAGTCTATTTTAAGATGATAAAAACTTAACTTCAATTACATTCAAACACTCTACACTTCTACATTCCCCATGCACATGTTATGTTATTGATGAAAGAATTTTTTTTCATATTGGGTATTCATTGACCAATTTTTACTGTTATACTTATTCTTAACATTTTTGTCTTTTAACTTTTATACTACATTATTCTATATTTGTCTGTACATTTACCTTTGCCAGTGAGATTTCTACTTTGACATGCTGTCATGTTGCTGTTTATTGGCCTTTAGTTTCAACTTGAAGAATTCCTTTTAGGACTTCTTCTAATGCAGGTCTACTGACAAAAACTCCCTCCATTTTTATTTGTCTGGGAAAGTCTTTACCTCTCCTTCACTAATAAAAAACATTTCCTCCAAGTAGGGCATCCTTTGCTGGTAGTTTTTTTTTTTTTCTTTAGCACTGTTTATATATCTTCCCACTTGTTCATGGTCTGCAATGTTACTGCTGAGAAATCTTCTAAAAGTCTTAGATGGTTCATTTGCATGTGGTCAGTCACTATTATCTCGCTTTCAACATTCTTTCTTTATCCTTGACTTTTGACATGTCAATTCTAATGACTCTTGGTGTAATCCTCTTTAGGTTGCACATAGTTGAGATTCTTTGGTCTTCATGAATCTGGATGTCCATTTTCCTCCCCAGATTGTGATATGTTCAGTTGTTTCCTTCCTGAAGAAAGGTTTCTGCTTCTTTTTCTTGCTCTTCTCTTTCTGTCAATCCTAAAATTCATATATTGCTTCACTTGATGGTGTCCTGTTACTTCCATAAGCTTTCTTTACTCTTTTTTTTCTTTCTTTTTGCTGTTGTAGTTGTTTTACTGCATAATTTCAAGTGACGTGCATTTAAATTTACGGGTTCTACTTGATTGAGTCAACTGTTAAAGATTTGTATTCAATTTTTTTCAGTTCAGTAATTGTGTTTTTTAGCTCCAGAATTTCTGCTTTTTTTAATACATAATTTCAATTTCTTTGTTGAACCTCTCATGCTAATATATTTTACCTCTTTTAATTTAGTTGTTTATCTTTTTTCTCTTGTACATAAGTGAGCTTCTTTAAGAGGATTGTTTTGAAGTCTTTGTCATGTCATTTATATATCTGCATTTCTTTAAGATTGGTTACTAGAGCTTATTTTGTTCCTTTGGTGGTGTCATGTTTCTCTGAGTTTCATAATTCATGTAGACCTGCACTGATGTCTACACATTTAAAGAAGCAGTCACCTCTTTTAGTCTTCGCATGAGCTGGGTAGTAGTGTCCACAGGTGGCCTGGCTGATGGATCAGTGGGTGGGCCTGATGCCTGGGTCTGTGCATGGCATGACCTGCTGGGAGGAGGGATCTGCTGGTAGTAGCTTGCCTGATATCAGGGTCAATGGCCCAGCCTTGTGCAGAAGTCTGCAGTGATTGTACCAGGGTCTGCTGGCTGGCTGTTTCTCCAATGGGAAAATGAACAAACTGAGGAGATTTTTCCCAGCACTTCACTGTATCAAATTAGGAGTGATATGAATAAAGGGAAACTTTTTTCTTATCCTTTCCATGTGTATTTTTTCTGTACTCCACTGGGGTGTTGTAAGCTCTCATTTGGATTCCAGAATTTTCTAATAATGATATTTTTATTCATGGATCATTGCCAAATTTGTATTTCTGTAGGGAGATGAGAGGTGGAACCTCCTTTCCTTCCATCTGCTGATGCCACTCAACCTAATAATTATTTTAAATTTCCTATCGAATAATTTCAGCATCTGGGCCTTCTCTGAGTCTTGTACTGTTTATTTATTTGTCTCTTGACAGTGGGTTATTCTCTTCTGTATCTTATAACTTTTGGTTGTAAGCTGGATATGGTATGTAGAAAAGTAGTGATTGAGGTAAATAGCATTTATGCATAGAGATTCCTCTCCTGCTATGTTTTTAGTTTGCCCTTTTGAGTCAATCCCTGTAGAAGTTGATATGGGTTTCAGTTTTATTATTTCTATAGATACCCTCAGTGAACTATCACCTTCAAATTTCTCTGTGTACCTTGGCATACCTGTGACCCAGACAGCTGCATGTTTTTTCTAGCAGGCTCGAGCCCTAGCTGGGGCCCTGAATGTTTCCAGTGATTTCCCACTGATAAAGATGTTCAGGTTGTTGCCCAAAACACCAAAAGAAACTAGCTCTGGCCCCGAACAAAACTGCTTAAACCCTCATATAAATTTCACACATGGTCTCCTGCATTGCAAGACATACCCAGAAAGGAAATTCCTTTCAATTGCTGTCCTTCACAAGGAAATACTGCTACAGCACTCTTCAATATATGTTTCCTTAATCAATGCTTTGGACTGATTGCTCTGGAGTTTAGTGCATCTTTCTTTGGAATCTCAAATGACCCCATCTCCTTTAGGAGAACTCCCCAACCACTGCTTTTGGAGGGCAAGTTCAGCCATGGATCAGGCCAGGATGGAGCAAGAGGGTTTTGCTCAATGTTTCCCCCTGCCCCCGCCCCCCGCACACTGTACGCTTTCTCTATGAGCCTGTATATTAGAGAGGGTCTCTCTCTGTGCTCTTGACTTTCCCTTAGTAGCTGGTAACCTGCTAATAATACTTGTTACTTAATGTGTACTTACCTTGGTCATGGGGAATGAAAGAGTATTCTCTGTTGTACTGGTTTAGCTCTAACTTAGATGGATTTTACCCAAGGACAGATTTTGTGTGCTTGGACTTTAACAGTCATCCTGATTTCCTCCATTAGAGGTGGTCTCTAACAGTACCAGCCCAGTACAGTTTCCTGATCCTCCATCGGGGAAGAGCATTTTTTCTGTTTCCTTTCTATCTAGCAGTCGTTCTTCACCTATGATGTAGGGGTGATAGAGTTTGCTGCCCTTCTTCCAGCATCTTAACATTTTTGTTCCCCAGGTGAGAAGGTTCTTGTTGTAGTTTCTATCTTCCCTGCAGGACAGGCATCATCACTCATGCAGGCTTGAATAACAAGGGAGACTTTCTCCAATCTCCTGTCCTTCCTCCAGTTATTCTCATGAATACATGGTGAGGTCCACAGTGAAGTTTATGCAGGTGTTTGCAATCTCTTTGAGTCTGTATCTTCTAGGGATTTATACTGTCATGCTAGCCCACACTTGGTCTTTATATGTTAACTAAATTTTTAACTGAAGTCTTCATACCAGTTTTCATGCAGCTCCTCTTCTTTCTGTGCTCTGCCCCAGGGAGTCATAGCTTGTGTCACATCTATTCTTATAAATTTCAGGCTATCTATTTCTCTACAAACTCTGCCAGGGATCAGGGAAAGTTATAACTTTGTTGATTATCCAGCTTTTCTTTGTTCTTAAATTTGTAGTGACATTCTAACCTTTCTGACAGAAGGCAGAAATCCTTAACACTGTATTTGAGTAATTGGAAATTTAAGTTTTGATGAACTTCATTCATCATTTTTTTCTTTTATGATTATATCCTTATGTGACCTATATACAAAATTTTTGAATATAATGTAACTTATTTAGAGCATAGTTTTCTTATCTCTGATTCTGTAAACAGAGAGTGAAACCAAGAGTTCTCATTACCTTGTATAATAGGTGGAGATAATAACACATGAAGTCACCTCTCATTTACAAGATGAAACATGTTATTCCATAACACAACAGTCCCACACTCATAATTAGAGAGTAAGAATAGTTACAAAACATCAGAGCTAATAGGATGTTCTATTTGGAATTGGAATTAATTTCCAATACCCCAATTAAGAATTCTCTATTACCCTGCCTCTCAGATTTCTTCCTGTTACAAGCTCTGAAGAAATTTAATAGCAAGACAGAAATCTCCATTAGCTACACAGGAATAGATTTCAACCTGGGTTGCACAATGCAATCATCTGTGGGAACATTTAAAATATGAATGACATTACTCACTTCAACATAGTTCTGAAATTTCCCTCAACTGGTTTTGAAATATGTAGGCCTGGTAGAACCTGATATAGAGACATACCAAGAGTGCATTTTGGTGATTCAGGGAAAGATTTACAGGGCACAATTATTTTAGAGAAAATGTAATTGTTCAAATGTTCAAAACTTTTTAATCAGAGTTAATTTTACTCAAGGAATTACTCTGAGTTAATGCCTCTTGAACAAAAGAGAAACTTCTGGATTCTGTCTCAGTATAGATATGTTTTAGTCACAGAAAACAGGGCATCAGCAGGGGTTACACTTCACAGTCTCTCTACAGATTTTCTGCATTTTTCTTGGCACCCATTCTGCTTGGTTGTATGTGTGGGACACTAGGTTAGGCACACTCCCAGTATTCTGGGCTTCAGCAGGAGTATCCAGAAAAGGGAAGCATGCTAGATTCAGGAACTCAGATAAGTGGTCAGATTAGGGATTTTGACTGCATTGGAGCCACATCCTATGACCATGTTCATCATGAGAGTAGATGCTGCACACTTAGAGACCACGGGTGTGTCATTCAGGCTTCTCTCTCATATTTGGGAGTCCAGGTCCTCCTTCAAGGATCCCAGACTGATTTTTGAGAGGTCTCAACCTTGTTTCTACTTTGTATACAAAGGAGAGCTATAGAGGAAGGATACAGTAAGAAGATGCTTAATGATATTTTTCCCATAACATGAGCAATTAGAAGAAATAACAAGAGTTCTGCTATGGACTCCAGAGCCTCTTCTATTCTCACTTCAGGGTATAGAGGCCATGAATTAGTTCTCTAAGCATTTTTTAATATTATATAATTATGCTCATCTTTACCTAAGTAATTTCATTAACCTTCAGTTTTCCTAAAGAGAATGGCAGCAAAAGTCTTAAAGAAAGAGATCAGTTGGCTTGCTTTGAGTACATCAAGAAGAGGGGAGATGAGGAGATTATGTCATATACCCCAAGGGTTGTAACTGCAGTGTGGAGTGTGGCTGCAGGCAACTACTAGGCAGAGCAATGCAGCCTTGGGCCCTGGGCCCTGCAAGATAAGAGTAAGGGCCTAAGGAGGCAGTCAGGGAGCCTAGTAGTGAAAATGCTGGTAGCTCCTTTCCCAAACTGAAACTCTCAAAGAAGATGTTGAAGACAAACTATGAGCTCTAGACCCATCCAACCAAGTGTCTTTTGAATATAACCTATTGTCAGTAGACCTGCATTAGAAGAAGTCCTAAAAAGAATTCTTCAAGTTGAAACTAAAGGCCAATAAACAGCAACATGACAGCATGTCAAAGTAGAAATCTCACTGGCAAAGGTAAATGTACAGACAAATATAGAATAATGTAGTATAAAAGTTAAAAGACAAAAATGTTAAGAATAAGTATAACAGTAAAAATTGGTCAATGAATACCCAATATGAAAAAAAATTCTTTCATCAATAACATAACATGTGCATGGGGAATGTAGAAGTGTAGAGTGTTTGAATGTAATTGAAGTTAAGTTTTTATCAACTTAAAATAGACTGCTATAAGTATAAAATTTTTATACAAGCCTCATGGGAACTACAAAGAAAAAACCTACAGTAAATGCAAAAAAAAAAAAGGGCAAGGAAAAAAGAATCAAGCTATATCTCTACAAAAATTTCATATCACAAAGGAAGACAGCAAGATAGCAGCAGAGGAACAAAGAACTATAAAACAGTAAGAAAACAATCAACAAAATTGCAATAGTACCTCAATACCTACAAATTTAAAAGGATTAAATTCATCAATTAAAAATGTAGTGAGAGAATGGATAAAGGAACAAAACCCATCTATATAACCTATTCAGGATTCCAGAAGTACATTAAAAACAGTCTGTTCCAAAAAACTTATTTATTGACAATCACCACATTTCCTCTTATTTTTAAAAGGTGATCTTCCTTGAAGCCTAGCTCAAATAATTCCTTCCCCATTCACATAGGCACTCGAATGCTGTCAACTAGGAAACATCCTAATAGTTTTCATTTCCCTCAACTGCCTAATTCTATCAACTCTATTTCCCAAATAGATTTAAAATCTTTCCAGTTATACATTACATGCTCTGTTACTACTTTAGTTTAAGTTCTCATTGTATTATTGGCTGATGGTATATATATATATATGTGAGATATATTTGATATAAATATATATCCCATTTATACATATATTTTTAGATATGTGTGCATATATAGACACAGCCATTTGTGTATATAAAAACATGTTCATATATACATATATCATAATTTACACATATAATGATTGTACATGTATATATATTTATGTGATATGTGTGTGCATATAAATGCATATGCAGGAGTACCTATACTTATATAAAATAAAATAAACTTAAAGTCAAAAACTGTAAAAAGAGACAAAGGTGACTATATAATGATAAAAGTATATAGCAATTGTAAATATATAAGCACCCAACACCAAAGTGCCCCAAAATATCAAGCAAATATGAAATCTAAAGGGAAAGATAAACTGCAATACAGTAATAGTAGGAACTTCAACTTGTCACTCTCAGCAATGGAAAGATCATACAGACCAAAAATCAGCAAAAAAAACATCAGATTAAACTTCACTCTAGAACAAATGAACCCAACAGATATTTACAGAACATTGCATTCCACAGCTGTAGAAACACATTCTTCTCAACTACTCTTGAAATATTCTTTAGGATAGATTAAATGCTAGGCCACAGAACAAGTCTTAACAAATTCAAAAACACAGAGATCACAATAAATATCTTTTCTGACAACAAAAAATTAATTCTAAGAATCAGTAATGGAAAGAACTTCAGAAACTTTACAAATACATGGAAATTAAATAACAGGCTCCTGAACAACAAATGGATTAATGGAGAAATTATTAAGATTTTTAAAATTCTGACTAAGGAAAATTGAAACACAACATCAAAACCTATGGGATATAGAGCTTCCAGTCAAGATAGCAGAATAGACAGTTCCCAGCATCACACTCTCCCACAAATCAACCAATTTACAATAATTCAAAAGCAATGCCAGCCAAGCTGGGGCCACTTGGGATCAGGGAAAGAAGAGGGGAGACCTATAGAGTGCATGAAGGTGGGAGAATCCACGATGAGAGAAAGAAAGAACCATTCCAACTGTTTCAAGCCCCAACCACTTCAAGGCTGGAGCTGGTAAGTGCACAGAGCAGGAGCTGGCAAAAGCCACTGCTGTGCCTTCAAATGAAGTTCCTTGGAGGTGGTAGGGGAGAAGAGGACCTTGGTGGCCCCCAGGCCAACAAGACTGCTAACAGGGTTCCCATGGACCCACATAGGACCAAGGAGCCATGACAACTAAAAATAAGGAGCCACTCAAAGGCTGGTGAGTCATTGCAAAGGACTGACACATGTCCCACCCCATAGGAAGTGTTTGGAGTGCAAGTGATGGGGGAGACAGACCCACAAGGAGAACACTGGGGCACAGCAAGGACAGCTGATCTGCCACCCAATCAGTGCAGGACCACTCAGAGGAGACTGGTCAGGAATACAGATCTGCAGGGAGTGCAGTTTTCTGAAAAGACTCAGGCCCAGACCAGAGTTTCCACACAAATCAGGTGTACTGGATCTCACAAGACCTGGAAGTACCTATAAAGTCAACCATTAAAACCTGAGCTGCACAAAAAGCCTTCCCCAGGGAATCAACAGCAAAGTGACAATTTAGCTCAACCACAGAGCTCAAGTGCTGGTCCCAACAGGAAGTTCCCCCATTTTAGAAGTAAGCAAAGGACAACAAATTAGTTCCAGTGAAGAGTTTAAGTGCTCAGAACACCAAATAATCCAACACATAACTGGAAGAAAAAACAAAATGCCCACAGACCAGAGGCAAAAGTTGATAGTAACTAGTAAAGGTCTCACAATACCCAAGAACACCTATAAAACCAAAAAGGACTGGAAGTCCCCTGAGCTACCAAGTCAGGGAGTGGGGAGGGTTGGGGGTCCCAGCCATGCCCCCTAACCCCTGCAACCAGCACAACAAATACAACCAAGCTGCTGCAGGTAGAGCCCCAGACACCTGCAACTAGCCCAATAGTGAGCTCCAAGCCACCACAGGAAGCACTCTGGACTTTCTCAAGCCAGGGCAGTGGGGGTGAGGGCCTCAGCCTTGCTCCCCCAATGCCCACAACCAGCTCAGTGACAACCAGTGAGCTGCTGCAGGAAGCACCCTGAGCTGCTGAGCTGGGGAGGTGGGGGGTGAAGGCTCCAGCCACACCCCCCTGACATCTGCACCCAGCCCAGATATGACCAAGCCACCACTGGAAGCCCTCTGGTCTCTCCTGCAGGAATGAGGGGAGTGCCACGGGTCTCAACCCTGCCCCTCCTCCTTCTTCCTTCTCCACACTATTTTTCCCCTTCTTCTTTGCCCCTACTCCCAACTGCTCTGCAACAAAATTGTAGAGTATAAAAAAATAATATTAATAAATAAACATAAAAAGAACAACAAAAAATGACTGGTTCCATGATGGACACATGACTTTATTACAGCCACTAGAAAACCAGACTCTTTTTTAATTAATTCTACAGACATCTGGCCACATGGACCCTGACAATAAAACCTATTTTTTTTAAGTCCAGTATCCAGCCATGTTTGGAGTATGTTCTACACTGGGGCTGTTTAGGTAAAAGACCCAGTAAAGTCTCTCTTCTCACTGCCCCTCCCCTTTTCCTCTTTACACAAGTTTGTAGTGGGTTTTCTGTAAACCCGTAATAGAAGGAGTCCTAACAGACATATTTGTGACTGTTTCTAAATCTCCAGAGTTTAAAATTATACATTAAAGAATTAAAATAATTTTTAGAAACCGAAAAAGAGAGAAACAACCTATGGGATACAGCAAAAGCAGTTCAAAAGTGAAATTTAAGGCAATAAACACCTACATAAATAAAGAACAAAGTCTGAAATAAACAATCTAAAACTGCACCTCAAGGAAGTAGAAAAACAAAAACACACTAATCTCAAAATTACTAGAAGGAAATAAATATTATAGCATATATGAACAAAATAGAAACTTGAATAGCAGCAGAAAAAATCAATGAAACAAAGAGTTGATTTTTGTAAAGACAGACAAGTTGATAGACCTTTAGTTATATTAAGAAAAAGAGAATATTTAGATAAATAAGAAATGAAAAAATAAGATATTACAACTTATATCACAGAAATACAAAGGATCAAGTAACACTATTATGAGCAACAATATGCTAACAAATTTATAACTTAAAAGAAATAGGTAAATTCCTAGACACATACAACCTGTCAAGATTAAATTATGAAGAAACAATATCTGAACAGATAAGTAACAAGTAAGAAGATCAAATCATTAATTGAAAGCCTCCCAACAAAGAAAAGCCCAAGAACTGATGCCTTCTCTATGGAATTCTATCAACATTTAAAGAAGAATTAATACCAATCCTTCTCAAATTATTCCAGAAAATTGAAGAGAAGGGAACACTTCTAAACTGATTCAACAAGGCCAGCATTGCCCTGATACCAAAACCAGACAAGGACAGGACAAACAAAGATAACTGCAGGACTATGTGCATGATAAACATAGAAGCAAAAATTTTTAACAAAACACTGAATTCAACCGAACATTAAAAATGTTAGTCATCATGATCAAGTGGGATTCATCCCAAAGATCCCAGGATAGTTCAACATATGCAAATCAATTATGTGAGACATCACAATAACAGAAAAAAGAACAAAAACCACATGATCATTTCAAAAGATACAAAAAAAATGGATTTGAAAAAATTCAACATCCTTTCATTATAAAAACTCTCAACAAATTAGGTATAGACATATATGACAAAACCAGAGCTAACATCATACTAAACTGGAAAATGTTGAAAGCTTTTTTTCTAAGGCTCTGGCACCAGATAAGGATGCCAACTTTCACCACACTTTCTATTCAACATAGTACTAGAAGTCCTAGCCAGAGTAATTAGGCAAGAGAAAGAAATCAAAGTCATCCAAATTGGAAAGGAAGAAGTGAAACCATTCCTGTTTGCAGACTGCATAATCTTGTATGTAGAAAACCCTAAGGATCCCATTAAAAAGCTCTTAGAACTGATAAACAAATTCAAAAGTTACAGAGTACAAAATCAACATAAAAAGACCAGTAGCATTTCCACAAGCTGATAGTAAACTATATGAAAAAAATTAAGAAACAATTCCATTTACAAGAGCTACAAAAAATAAGATACATAGGATTAAATTTAACCAGGGAGGCAAAAGATTTATACACTCAAAACTATAAAACATTGATGAAAGATATTAAGGAAAACACAAATAAATGGAAAGATATTCATGTTCATGAACTGAAAAACTAATATTGTTTTAATGTCCATGTTACCTACAGAAATCTACAGATTCAATGCAATTCCTATCAAAATACACATGCCATTCTTTACAGATAGAAACAAAATCTTAAAATTCATATGGAACCACAAAAGACCCCAAATAGCCATAACAATCTTGAGAAAAAAGAACACAGCTTTAAAATATACTACAATGCTAAGCCAAAACAGTGTGATATTGGCATAAAAACAAACACACAGACAAATAGAACAGAATAGCAAGCCCAGAAGTAAATCCACCCATCTACAGCCAAGTGACTTTCAACAAATGCATCAAGAACACACACTGGGGAAAGAACAGTCTCTTCAATAAATACTGCTTGGAAAATTGGATATCCACATGCAGAAAAATGAAATCAGACAACTATCATTCTTTCAGCCCTTACAAAAGTCAACTCAAAATTGATTAATCACTTACATGTAAGACCCAAAGCTATAAAACTACAGGAAAAAAAATAAGGAAAATGTTTTATGACACTGGGCAAGGATTTTTTGGATGTGACACCAAAAAGCACAGGCAACAAAAGCAAAAACAAACAGGTGAGACTATGTTGAACTAAAAAGCTTCTTCTTAGCAAAGGAAGCAATCAACATAGTGAAGAGACAACCCAGAGAATGAGAGAATACAAAATATTTGCAAACTATACATCTAAGGGGTTAGTATCCAGAATATATAAGGAACTCAAACAACTCAATAGCAAAAGCATAAATAATTCAATTTAAAAGTGGGCAAAAGAACTGGAAAGACATTTCTCAAAGGAAGACATACAAATGTGATGTATGGAACATAATGGAATAATATGCAGCCACTTTAAAAAATGAAATTCTGTCATTTGCAACAACATGCATGAACTTAGAGGACATTATGGTCAGTGAAATAAGCAGGCACAGAGAGACAAATACTGCATAATCTCATTAATATGTGGAATGTAAAAAACAATGATTTCTTAAAAGTAGTGAATAGAATAGTTGTTACCAGAGGCTGGGAAGGTTAGGAGGGAGGGATTAATGGGAAGAGTTTGGCCAATAGGTACAAAGTTACAATTAGAAAGTAAGAATAAATTCTGGGGTTCCATTGCACAGTAGGGTGACTATAGTTAACAGTAATGTACTGTATATCTGAAAATAGCTACAAGAGAAGATTTTGAATGTTCCCACCACAAAGAAATGATGAATGTCTGAGGTGATGGATATGCTAATTATCCTGATTTGATCATTACACAATTTATATATGTATTGAAACATCACATTGTATCCCATAAATATGTACAATTATTATGTGTCAATTAAAAATTTTTAAAATTTTAAAAATAAAAATTCAACAATATGTGTATTGTTTGTTCTCCATATTTGTGGGTTCTGCCTCTGCAGATTGAACAAAGCATGGATGGAAAATAGTCAAAAGAAAATAAAAACCAATAGTAAATAACAATATAACAACAAAACTAATACAAACAAAAAATACAGTATAAAAACTACACAGTATTTACTTTGCATTAGGTAATATAGGTAATATAGATGTGATTTAAGTGTATTGGAGGATGTGCATAGGTCATATGCAAATACCATGTCATATTATATAAATAAGGGATTTGAGCATGCACAGATTTTAGTGTCTACAGGGAGCAGGGGAGGGGTCCTGGAATCAATTTGCAGTGAAAATGAGTGACAATTGTACATATATCATATTTTATCATTTACATATATATGTATTATACATATATACAGTTATATAATATGTATGCATGTGCATATAAACACACGTATATGTACATATACCTGTATGTATTTAAGCATGCATGCATAAACATGTGTAATTATTTTATAAATACATACATATATGTGTGTATGTATATATTTATATATACTTGTATATATAGCTATATATTATACATACTTATATATGCATATTTTCTAAATTATATACACATACTTTCATATATTATATGAGACAAGCATATACATATATAAACTTAAGCATATAAAATATGTATTTCTAAAAATTACACTACATAATTTTACCTTTGTTTCTCTCTACAGCTCACCTCTTGTCATTCCCTCCCATCTTATCTGCCATTTCAGCCATGGTAAACTACTTGAAGCATTTTTTCTGAATTCACCATCTTCTCTCATGTGTCTTTCAAGCTATGCCTGGAAATCTTACTCTTCTCTTAGCTGGGCTTACTGTTAGTTTTGTTGCAAGACTCCTCTCAGCCATCACCAGCTCTCTGAAGCCTTCCTTGAATGCCTAATCTAAATTTAGTGCCTTTTATTTGGGCATCCACAGCTCCCTTTCTTTTTTTCTTCTCTAAGTACGGATACAGCATTCAAAATAAATTTATCATAGCCCTGTTATTCAGCACCAATTACGTGAAATGTATAAATCAGATTATGTTTTGATGTCTTTTGAGAGTGAGGCATGTCATGTTAGTACTTGTGTAATGCCAGGTGCAATCGCTGAAGCTGAACAAAGACTCCTACCCACAGGTTGAAGCAGTCAGTCCCGTGGGAATTTCCCTGAGAAAGGAACATAGGCATCAACTGGCAGAAACAGATGCCCAGAGTTTGATGGCAGAAGTAGGGGCTTTGGTAGGTAGTTTGCCTGGTTCCCATTTGTCACATCTTGCCCCGGCTACAGGAAAATTCTGCAGTGCTGTGAGAAATTTGGGTAACTCAACTAGGACTCATTTTATGGGGACAACAGAGAGCTGACTTGGGATCACCAAGTTCAGTCAGGTATGTAGGGGGATGTGGTAAGGTCTAGTGACACAGCTGTCTCCTCGTGAGTGGTCTTCGCTTCTTCCACCTCCCACTCTTCTTTGTGCCTTCTGGGAGGAATCCCATTTTACATTTCTTAGGGACTCAACAGACCTATATTTGAAGATGAGTGAGATTTGGGAGTTCAGCAGGATGGGATGAACTGAGGAGTCTTAATCACTTTTAGGGAAAAAACTCAATTTTTCTTTATGGGTCAGTTGAAGCTTACTCTGTAGCATTTGTTCCAGCAAATGTTAAACTCAGTTTCTGGGGTGTGGTTCGATAATGAGTAAGGAAAGTATTATTCCTGTGCATGTTATTCCTCAGTCACAAAGTTGTAAGACTCATCCTGAAACCTTTTCTCTAGTGTAGCTAGTTGGGATAAGCAAATTTAGAAAGAGAAAGAGAAATACGTAATTGTGGGATATTTGTGATGAGTTTAAGTATATTATATCTGCAAGATTATTGGTTGTCAAAATAGGATGAGATATAAAAAATATTTTAACTCAGTTAACCTCAACAGGCAAGGAGGGTATATAAGAAACACTTTCATTTTGCTTAAACTAAAAACATAACAGAAAAAAGGATGGATTAGACACTGTTTCTATAATATTGGGAAAATTGCTCTGACCATATTGGGTTAAATCTCTTCTTCTTTGATCTGATTTACTTTTCTGGCAGGTCAAATGTAATTTGTACTAACTTTTATAATCCCTTGATGGCATATTTGTTTTTTGTTTGAGCATTTAAGAGAAATTTTGGTTAAATACACATAACGTGTGATTTACAATTTTTAACATTTTAAATGTATTGTACTGTGGCGTTAAGTGTATTAACATTGCTGTGCAATCACCACCCGCATCCTTCCCCAGAACTTTTTCATCTGCCCAAACTGAAACTCTGTACCTATTAAACACTAATTCCCCATTGTCTGAACATCTTTTATTTATTGTTTTACTCTTATTTTATTTTTTTATTATACAGATTTGTGGGGTACTTTTTTATTATACATATTTGTGGGGTATTTTGGCTATCAGTAGTTGTGTACAATGTGTGATGGTCAGTCAGTATAGTTAGCTTATCCGTCATTACAATTTGTAATCATTCTTGTGTCTGTTGACCTATTTTTCATTAAGCACCTTCCCTTTCCCCTCCCCCTTTCCACTTCTAGTAACCACATTTCTGTTCTCTCTGAAGAGTTCAACATATTATTTGGATTGTTGTTTCTCTCCCAGTCTCTCTCTCACAATCTCTCTCTCTCTCAATCTCTCTCTCTCTCCCAATCTCTCTCTATCTCTTGCAATCTCTCTCTCTCTCCCAATCTCTCTCTCTCCCAATCTCTCTCTCTCTCCCAATCTCTCTCTATCTCTTGCAATCTCTCTCTCTCTCCCAATCTCTCTCTCTCTCCCAATCTCTCTCTCTCTCCCAATCTCTCTCTCTCTCCCAATCTCTCTCTCTCTCTCCCAATCTCTCTCTCTCTCCCAGTCTCTCCCTCTCTCCCAATCTCTCTCTCTCTCTCAATCTCTCTCTCTCCCAATCTCTCTCTCTCTCTCCCAAATTCTCCCTCTCTCCCAATCTCTCCCTCTCTCCCAATCTCTCTCTCTCTTCCAATCTCTCTCTCTCTCTCTCCCAATCTCTCTCTCTCTCTCCCAATCTCTCTCTCTCTCTCTCTCTCTCTCATAGCTGAGACTGCCTTAGTTTGATTTCAGCTCCCACTTATAAGCGAGGACATGTGGTATTTCTCTTTCTGCACATGGGTTGTTTCATCCATGTTGCTGCAAATGGCAGAATTTCGTTCTTTCTCTAGCCGAGTAGTATTCCACTGTGCATATATACCACATTTTCCTTATTCAGACATCCACTGATAGACATTTAGGTTAGTTCCATGGCCTGGCTATTGTAAATAGAGCTGCAATAAGCATGGGAGTACAGGTATCCCTTCGACATGATGATTTCTATACCTATGTATATATACCCAGTAGAGGGATTGCTGGATCATATGGTAGTTCTATATGTAGTTGTTTAAGGAACCTCTATGCTGTTCTCCATAATGGCTGCACTAATTTCCATTCCCACCAACAGGCGGAGGTTTCGCCTTTCTCTGCATCCTTGCCAGCATATGTATTCTCTCTCAGTTTGATAATAGCCGGTCTAACTGGAGAGAGATGGTATCTCAAAGTGGTTTTGATTTGCATTTCCCTGATGGTTAGTGATGTTGAGCATTTTTTTCACATACCTTTTGGCCATTCGTATACCCTCCTTTGAACATCTTTTAGAACTCATATGTACCGTGAGAAAGATGTACCTGACCAGGATTCTCATTTGAGTGAGATTAAAATTTGTGGGTTCTCTATAGCAACGTTACAAAGGATGACATTTCCTATAACAACCCTGTTGCTGTTATCCACTATTTCCAATGTCCAAATTTGGCTTTTATTTCAGTTTTGTTACCAATTACCTTTGGAGAGATGTGGACAGTGGATGTGAATAGACAAAGAAAGATACTGAGTACAGTCTACCGCCATTGCCTCTTAGTAAGAGTCTTGTCCACAGTCTAGCCTAGTCAGCTGGGTAGAAAGTTCTCATTTTTACCAAAGTGGAGCCCTAATCCTATCATCTTGATGGATAATTGTAATTTGACCATATTTCCTGCCTATAACCTAGACCATCACCACCAGTGTTATTCATGTAAAGTAGCTGGAGCAAAATGAGCAAGTCAGAATTAATAAACATAAAACATAGCTGTTATAGATTCAGCTGGTCACAAAAATCTAAACAGAGTAATTGTAACTGCTTTCTTCTACTGCTCATTCTATGTACTCCATGCCTGCAATCAGCAACTCAGCAAAATGAGGTTCATAACCCACTGGGTTATTTCTTCGGATCTCAGCCATTGCTTGTCCTTCCCTTATTGGGCTGCCTCAGTTTTCTACTGACCAGGACTATTGGTCAAGACACATCTCTGGCCCGTGGTTCAGTCTCTCCAGCCTTCCAGTGATGCAATTTTCTGACTCTTGTTTCAGTGGAGCAAGAAGCCCAAAGTTACTAGGGTAGTCTCAGCTTCCAATTCATCAAATTCATAACTGTGTCCTATGGTGGAAACATTCGCCAATGAGGTCCTCCACCTCCAAGTGCACTGATGAGTATATTATAAGATGGGAAGCAAAATCTTTCAAGTAAACTACAAAGCCACTTAGTGAGATGATCACTCCCATATCTATGCCTATTTTCCAGGCCTGTGTGTTGTGCCACTGGAGAGAAGGCACAGTTAACCACTCGTTTAGGCCTAGTGTCCTATCTTAACCCAACTCAGGTTCTATCAAGTCAGCTATAACTGGGTCAGAGGTATGTGGTAAGACTAGTGAATGTCATGGTATTGAGCCCACTGGTAGACTTCCTTTGCTGTAAATTGTATCTGCTGGTCAGTGACAATGTTGCATGCAGTACCATGGGGATGAAAAAGCCACTTCACATGTGTATGAATGAGATTGTGCTTGAAGAAGTCCTACTGGCAGGGAAGCCAGATCCAATGATAGAGTAAGTATCTATCAATTGAGGACAAATTAATGTCCCCTTTATGATGGTTGCAGCTAGCTAATCTGCCAGTCTCCTGGAAATAAAAAGAATGATCAGCAAAGGCAAAGCCAATTCATTCAGACTGAGGAAATCCATGTTGTGGATCCCATGTGTGGCCTTGTCCACATGTGCCTTCTCCACGTGGCCCAAATGTCCTTGCCCTGTGTCTTGGGGTTCCAGGCTGCCCTCCAGTCCCCTTAACTCAGTAAGAGACTTTGTGAGGTGGAACATAGACCCTGAACTCAGTCCTTGTCCACATCTCTTATGACAAGGAAGTAGATGAGGGACTCCTTCGGAGCTGCAGTGGAGACCTCCTAATTCTCCAAACATATTCTCAATTTGTATATTTATGGCTTTTCATTTCCCCCTTTCCTTATGTCCATCTTCTAGTGCAGTCAGAAGAATGACTATTTTTGCCATAGCTACCAAGCCGTTTTCTTTCCTTCCCTCCGCCTTGCTCTCCACCTGCACTTAATCCTGTACCATCAATATCAGCACCTTCGGTGAGCCTGGTGCCATGGCATGCTACACATTGCCCCTGCCCATTTCCCTCCAGCAAGGAGGTTAGCCGTGCCCTCTTCAAATACATAAGCAACTTGATTTCAGAAGCACAGTTTGAAGATCTCTTCCTGGGAGCCTCTTTCAGTACCAATTCTTATATCAGTTGGGGTTCTAATAAGAAACAGATGGCATGCTCAGATTTGAGAAACATTAAATAAAGAGATTATTTACAAATATCAGAGTCAGGATTTGAGTCTGGTTCCAAAGCTCCCACTTTTCATTACTTTTAAATACTAAACTGACATAATACTAAAAAATGATAAGAAAACAAATAGTTTATAGTTCGCAACCCTTGGCTTGGTGTCACCCGCACCGCGCTCAGTCAGTGAGTGCACCGGCCATCCCTATATAGGATCCAAAACCGCGGCGGGAGCACCGCTGCGCTCCCAAGCGCTGCACTCTCCCAAGTGCGCCACGGGGCCGGCCTGAGTTCTCAAGTTTTTAATAGTACTTCATAGCATAGTATTTATCGGGCACTAATCTGACTACTTTAAATATAATAACTCCATTAATTCCAATAATAAGTCTAATGAGAAAGAAATTGTTATCCCCTATTTAGAGCTGAAAAAAAATAGAGCCACAGAGTTTTAGTAACTTGCCTAAGCTCATACAACTAAATAGTAATGACAAGATTTAAATGTAGCTGTACCATTCCAGGACCTTGCTTTTAACCACTATGCATATTACCTCTTAGCCTCTTTGTAGTTCCCTAGCCTAGAGAATAAAGCTTAAATTCATTAACCTGGCATGTGAAGCCCTACACAATTTGCTCTCTGCCTCACTCTTTAGTCTTACTAAATTTTCCTCAATTCCCCTTGCTCAGTAAAATTTTCATGTGTTGCATGTGATGTACATCCTCATTGCCTTTATGCTTGATGAGGAAGCCAGCTCTTTCTTCAAAACATAGACACTGCCTCACTAGGAAGGGCTTCGTGGGCCTTCTCCTTGCCATGATGCTGCAAAGTGACTTGCTCTCCGGGGTTACAGGAGCTGCCCCCATACATAAGATGGCATCTTCACATTATTGTTACCATCCACTTCTCTAAAACCTAGAAAATCTTTTTTTTTTTTTTAAGGGAGAAAGATGACTACAATATTTGTCTGCTGAGTCAAAAACCAGACTACTGTAGAATTGATGAGGAGCCTTCACATTTGACTGAGAAAGGCAATTTACTTTTTCCCTTCGTCCTTTACTGACTGTAGGGGTCCATACATCTATCTCTAATTATGAATTCTCCAGGAGCAGAAAATTCAGAGGGATTGCTACAACTGAAAGGAAGAAAGTCACATTCTCTTCTTTTTTTTATTTTTATTTTTTATTAAGAATATTCATGAGATACAAAGCTAATTGTCATCCCCCCTGCCCATGATGTGAGGGCCAGATTCATATTCTCTTCTAAAATGGCCACTTGTTTTATGCCACCAGACTAATAAGGCCAAATCTCCATCTTTAAAAATTTCTGTGTAACTAAATGTAACAAATTAGCCAGATGTTTTTCTTTATGTGTCTCTAAATAAGCTATAGTTACTGCTGCTTTGGAGATCTAGAACGTAGATCTGGTGCCACTTTCTCTGAAGAAGCAGGTCACCTGATGAAGTTTACAAAACCAGAAGACATGCAGCATAGCCTGGGAGGAAGCAATCTTTTAATAGGAAGAAGCCTCTGGCTGGACTTGGTTATTACATTGAATTTTTAAGAGACAGTTTACTAGATTTAGCAAATAAAAATTATAGGCTACCAAATATTACATGGGGGAATACTTATACTAAAAAAAAAAAAAAAAAAAAAAATCGTTGCTTATCTGAAGTTAAAATTTAACTAGGAGTCCTACATTTTACCTGGCAACTCTACCTGAGAGTTAATTGCTGCAGAAAGATGTGGATATATCTGATTTCTGCAACTCTCACTCCTGTTATCACTGTTTCTGAACCCGCCTCATTTCTTATCACAGGTGTCATGGAAACTGCAGGACTGCCTTTCTCCAGGTACTTTGCTGTCATACACTTCCTTCAGATGGTAACACCAAGTTCAGGTATGAATCTCTCTCCTTCCCTTATGAGTCATGTCAATGTCAAGTAGGCCAGAAAAAGCAAGGACCAAAAAATAGGGACAAACTCTTTTGACCATTGTTCTTAATGTTTAATACATAGTTATGTAATGAGATGTGTACTATAGACCCCAGTTTATGGTTAGGAAAAGTTAATTATTTTTAATCAGCAAGTCTTTATCACGTACCCAGATTTATGTTACGTTCCAGGGAGAAAATAAAATAAAGATCCACTACTTGTCTTTAAAAACCCAGTGTTCATATTGAGGAGACATGATTTATTTATCACTTATACAGTCAGGAAGTGGTCCAAGATGTGGGTCTATATTGGAATCCATGTAAGTTTTCAGTACACCAGGGCATCAGATGAGGAAAGATGGAATGGGCTGGACTTCGACAGGTGATGAGAATTTGCATTATAATGGATCTATGTAAAACAGAAATAACTACAGCTTATTTAGAGACACATAAAGAAAAGCCTAAGACAACAATTGCCATAAAAGATTTACAAGTTTCTAGCAAAACCTTCATGTTAAATGGTAGAAACCTTTCTGATGCACATTTAGGTGGTATCCGGTCTTTGGCTAACAAAAAGAATGCTGCCACAAACATCCTTGCATATATGTTTTAAGCGTCCCTATGAGTACAAATATAGAAAAGATTCCTATGAATAGAATTGCTGATAAAAGGTAATGTGCTATTGTATTATGATATTAAAATGTTATTCTTAAATAGTTATAAATGTACATTTCCACCAAGCACATGTGAGTTTGTCAGGGAGGTGTTGCAGGCATCGGAGCTTTTTATCTTTTCCATAATTATAGATGAAAAATAGAATCTCACAGTGATTATATTTTACATTTTTATTAATGAGTGAGGTTGAGTATCTTTCCAAAAAATTTTGTATTTCTTTTCCTCTGAACTGCCTGCTTATGTCTTTACTTCATATTTCCTTTGTATTGTTGGTCTTTTCTTTGTTGCTTTTTAAGAATTCTTAAATATTCAGAATTCATTTTTGATCTGTTATACCTTTTCCATGTATTTATGATCAGTTTGTAATTCAATGGACTTGTTAATTGTATTTTGAATGTGCAGCATTTTTTTTTTGCTTTGATTTCTTATTTTGAAGATTACAAAATTTCCCTCCTAGCCCTGTTTATTTTGTCCACATTGTTCTCCAAACTGACTTTTTAAATTATAATAGACATTACTTTCTAGAGCAGTTTTAGGTTTATAAAAAAAAAGTGCAGAAAGTATATAGAGTTTCAATATAACCCACTCCCTCTCCACCACCTCCCCCACCCCTACACACATACAGTTTCCTTTATTACTAACATGTTACATTAGTGTAGTACATTTATTACAATTGATGAACCTATATTGATAGATTATTATTAACTGAAGTCCAAGTTTAAAGTTTCATTCTTTGTGTTGTACATTTCTCTGGGTTTTAACAAATTGTTACAAAAGTCAGTCAGAAATGGCTTCTGTATTTTGGTCTTGCGTTGCAAAGTTTCTTCAACACTCAGATCCATTAGCTCAGAAACCCACCAATGCCAAACTCAAATTTTTATGCATACAGTTATTTAAAATATATCCTAAATAGACAAATTTTTAGTATTTAATGGCTGCCTGCTTTGTATATCTTGTGAAACTGCACCCAACATCTGTTAGCTATAGATAAGAAAAACTCTGTAAAGACCCCAAGTGCTATTCAAAGCTCTTTGACCCAGAGGGTCTCTGCTGTGTTTGGAGTGATGTCACCTAGACACATAAGCACCCTCTCCAACCCTGGGAGTTCCTCTGCCCTCCTCCTCTACTGGATGGTGATCTCCTGTACTTCTGCACTGTCTCAAGTTGTAAGAACTGCCTCCTTTTGCAACCTTGTCAATGTTGCACAAATAAAAGCTCCTTGTGTGCTACCGCCACCTTGCGGTCTTATCTTTTCCCCGATCAGCCCCAAACTATATAAATGCATATGTCACTTATCCACCATTACATGCTGTACAGAATAATTTCACCGTCCTAAAAATACCCTATCCTCCATCTATTCATCCCTCTCTCCCCCTGAAACCCTGGCAACTACTGCTCTTTTTACTATCTCTATAGCTTTGCCTTTTCCAGAATGTAATATAGTTGGAATTATACAGTATGTACCCTTTTCAAACTGGCTTCTTTCACTTAGTAATATGCATTTAAGCTTCCTCTATACCTTTTCATGACTTGATCACTCATTTTATTTTATTGTTGAATGATATCCCATTGTATGTATGTGCAGTAATCTCACCTTATTGGAGGAGGAGATGTTCCAAGACCCCCTAGTGGATGTCTGAAACCACGGATAGTACTGAGCCCTATATACGCTATGTTTTTTCTTATACATATGTACCTATAATAAAGCTTAATTTATAAATTAAGCACAGTAAGATTAACAATAATAATTAATAACAAAATAGAACAATTTATAACAACATGCCAGCATTAGTACTCTTTCCCTTTAGGGCCATTATTAAGTAAAATAAGGGTTACTTGAACAGAAGCACTACAGTATCACAACAATTGATCTGATAACTGAGATGGCCACTAAGTGACCAATGGGTGGGTAGCATATACAGCCTGGAGACGCTGAACAAAGGGATGATTCACGTCCAGGGTGGAATGGAGCTGGACAGTGTGAGAATTCATCACACTACTCAGAAGTCTTAAACAAGTTAAAACTTATTAAAACTGGAATTTTCCATTTAATATTTTCAGACTGAAGCTGACCTTAGTTAACTGAACTCATGGAAAGTAAAACTGCAGATAAGGGGAACTGCTCTACTAGAGTTTGTTTATCCAGTCATCTACTGACGGACATCTTAGTTTATTAATTTGGGGCAAATATGAATAAATGTGCTGTAAACACTTGTGTGCAGGTTCTTCTATGAATATAGTTTTCAACTCATTGGGGTTATACCTAGGAGCACAATTGCTAGACCACATGGCAAACCTGTGTTTAGCTTTGTAAGAAATTACCAAACTGTCTTCCAAAGTGTCTGTACCATTCTGCATTCCCACCAGCAATGAAGGAGAGTTCTTGTTGCTTCACACCCTTGACAGCATTGGGTGTTCTCAGTGTTTTGGATTTCAGCCATTCTAATAAGTTTGTGATGGTATCTCATTGTTTCAATTTGCAATTCCCTAATGATATATGAGTTGAGTTAATTTTCATGTGTTTATTTGCCATCAACATATCTTTGGTTTTCTTTGGTCTGTTCAGATCCTCTGTCTGTTTGTTAATTGTTCTTTGTTTTCTTATTGTTGAATATTAATGGATACAAAATTGCAGCTAGATAGGAAGAATAAGACCTAGTATTCTATTTCACTGTAGGGAGACTAAGTTAACAACATTTTATTTTATAATCTCAAATAGCCAGAACACAGAATTTTGAATGTTCCCAACATGAAGTGATGGATATGCTAATTACCCTGGTATGCCCATTGCACACTGTATACATGTACCCAAATATCACACTATACCCCACAAATATATAGTTATCAAGTGTCAATTAAGAAAAAATAAGTAAAATTCTCAGTCTGTGGCTTGTCTTCTCCATCTCTTCACAAAAGCTTTTGCAGAGCAGACATTTTTAATTTCAATGAATTTAAAATTTTAATTTAGTAAATGAGTACTTAAACTGTTACACCTTTTCCATGTATTCGTGACCAGTTTAAAATTCATTTTTGACTTATTTTTATGTTGTGTAATTTAACAGTTTATTTTCATGGTGTCCAGATGTTGTTTACTTAGAAAAGTTCTCCAGATGCACTCCAAGATTATAACAACCACTCTTTTTACTTATTTTATATTTTCAAATTAATCCATCAAAAATTATTTTTTATATAAATGTTAAGAAGGAAATTTGACTTTTTTTCAAAAAAAAAAACCCCAGTTGTTCTTTCCATTTATTAAATAATTCATCTTTATTCATTAATCTCAAGTGTTATCTTTGTCATAAACCAATTTCCATAATGCATTTGAATTTTCAAACTCTGTTCCATTGAGCTCTCTTATGGGCCAATTTCAGATGTTAAGAAAAAAAGATTGTATTTATACAACAAATTTCAATATTCTATAGAGATATTTCATGCTCAGTAGCATTTTTAACACAATTTTTCTATGAAAAGTTAAAAGACATGTTTTCTTTTTTGAAATATTTAAGAGGTATTTTTATTTTGGTGACCTCAGATTGCTACATTGAGTTATGCTTGCCATATTGTTGGTTTTAATAGAAAAGATTCTAATGTTTTCTATTACACCTTTGAGAAAATTTTTTCTTCCTTTTTCTTTGTTCTCTATAAGATTGTTGTAAACTTGAAAATTTGTTAGATAAGTATTATGCAACCTCAAGAACACACCAAATTATATATCTAGTTAAACAGGAAAACTAATAGAGAATAATGGCGAAGTGACTTAAGTCCACATAATTATTATTTTTAAATATATACAAAGGTAAATGGCATAATTAGTTTGGAATCCCTCCATTTGTGATCATTTTGTCTGTTACATATGCATTTAAAACACATTCAAAATAATCAGTATTTTAGACATGTAATTGGAATCTAATTGCTTAAGGGAATAATATTAACTTCATTAGCACTGCTCAAATATTTAAGTTATCTTCAAAGATTTGTAATGTAAGCATATAATAAAATGGGATTCAATAATTTATACCTAAAATAGTATTTCTTTCTATATAAAAAATAATTTTCAACATTTTAAATATTAATTGATTACTCTCACATTGGTACTTGAGACTCTAGCCACCAATGGTGAGAGAAGTCTAAACTGACCTGATAGTCTTTACCAAGTGGCACTCTTACCAGACTCAGGTCCAGCTGCCTGCCCCTTTGATAAGGAAAGAAAAAAAACTCAGAAGTCAAATGGTTGGTGTTAGAAAAGCAGATGTATTCAGCTGAAGGAGATGGTAGGCTCTCCCATCTCAAAGATTTAGATTTACTGAGGAGTTTTTAAAGGAAGGGTTGAGGGATGGAATGTGGGAGGTGAAAAGCAGGAGAGAAGGAGACGTGAGTTATGAGGGATCCATTTCTGTGGGTCAGGTACAAGGTCTCGCCAAGGCCTCCTCTGGTTTCTGTTCTCATCTTGGCTGTTATCTCAGGACCCCGCAAGATTTTGATTTGCACCAGTGTATTAGCTGGTGTCCAAGGTCAGCTTCAGTCATTTGGCCTCGATCATTTCTCAAAACTCTACAAGTCTCGAAGAAAGAACTGTTAGCTTTGCAAAGTACTAATTAGCTTCTTGCCTTGTTTTCCTGCTTATTGAGCGAGTTAAGAAAGTCAGGGGATGGGAAGAAAGAGTGGAGAGAAAAAAAAACCGTCCTTTTTAAAATCCTCCCCCCCCTCCGCAGCCCAAACAGCTTTAGGTCCCAACATGGCTTCAGTCCTGCTGCCTCCACCAGCACTATAACAGAAGGAATTGGGAGAGACAAGATGGCCATTATGTGGGGAAAGTGGAGAGTAGCATAACTATTTTTTCATCTCTCCTCAGTGAGTGGAGCAGGGGACAAAAATGAGAGAGTCTGAAATGCCCACTAGTTCTACATCTCTTTCCAGTCAGGGGCCAAGAGAGTTTCTGAGTCTCTAACCTGACAGCACACCTGTTGTAGCCAAGTTGTATCAAAAAGGCAAACCAAAAAGTGAAACATCTTAACCTGGGGACACTTACAGGAGCAGGTTACAGAGCTTTAAGATATTTTGCTGGTAATACCCAAGAGAGTTGACAGCCTATGTGTTGAACATAGGACTTCTGTAATAAGACAACAGTATAGAGAAAAAACGAGGTAAGAGTAAACACAGGATGTGTGATAATTTTCCAGAACTGAAGAAAGACAGGATTCATTTGATTCAAGAAGCACTACAAAGGTCAGAAAAAGAAGCATAAATTCATACACAGATTTATTATAGTTAAAATGCAGTACCTTAAAAGCAGTCTGAGAGAAAGAATACTTAAAATGAGTAAAAGAATAGAATGAATGAAAGAGTAACTATTAGACTGGTAGCAGCTTTTTAAAAACAGAATGGAAACTATTTAGCAGCAATGGAAACCATATTTTTATATTTCTTAAGGGAAACAATTTGATGAACTACTATTCAAATCAAGTGCAAAGTTAAGTTGTTTTCAGGGAAAACAAAAGAATTTATCCACAACAAAGTGTGAGTGTGTGTACATGTATGAGAGTGTGCATGAGATACAATGATTCAAATAAAAGTTGTGTCCTGACTCATACTCTCACCTTTGGTTACCGTCTCCTTTCCCAGAACAATTCACAGTGAAGGGCTTAGAGAGGCCAATCGTGGCTTCACTGGGTGGAGAAGTTGAGCTCAGTTGCCAGCTGTCCCCACCACAGAGTGCACAACACATGGAGATTCGCTGGTTCCGGAACCGCTACACACAACCTGTTCATCTGTACAAGGATGGTAAAGACCTGTATGGAGAAACTATCTCCAAGTATGTGGAGCGGACAGAGCTACTGAAAGAAGCCATTGGAGAAGGGAAAGTGACCCTCAGGATCCTTAATGTCAGTGTTGATGATGACGGACAGTACCACTGCTTGTTCAGAGATGGTGATTTCTATGAAGAAGCCATCACAGAAGTGACGGTCACAGGTAAGGATGGATCCCTCTGAGGTTTTTATGCATCCATGAACCTCAACCCATCTGAGGCTGAGTAACAGGAAAATTCTCAGTGTTTCTAACTATTTTCATATTACTTGGTTTGGATAGCAAATTCAAGTTCATGCATTTAGTTTTAGAACTGGGAGGAGTGAAGGATCAAAAATGAAAATTATGTCTGTGCAGACTTCAACTCTGTTAGTAAATATTGTCTGTTTTCTTATGTCTACAAACGTTGTTAGATTTCTAAAGGACTAACAGAATCCTTTTAGGATTTGCTACTATCCTTTCAGTTATTTCTGACAACACTTTAGTAAAACTTAAGATTTTAAAAAATCCGTAAATCTTTACAATAGTTTCCTTAATGATAATAAGAAAACTGGTAAGTAAACTAAAAAACAGAAGGTCTTCACAAATGTGAGGACACAAGTGTAGGGTTTCAGGCCCACTCATACTTAACATCTATTTGGATATAATACAACACCCAACTCTATAGACTAGAGCTGAACTATCCAATATGATATCTACTAGCCACACGTCCATTTAAACTTACATTAAAATTAATTCAAATTAAATAAAATTAAACTTTCAGTTCTTAAGTCTCATAGGCCACATTTCACGTGCTTAACAGTTGTTGGGAAAACAAAATAGTTTGGTCAGGGCCCTCACCTTGGGTCCAGTTGGGTGCGGTTTTAGCACATCCTTTGTAAGCAAATTGTGTGTGTGTGTGTGTGTGTGTGTGTGTGTGTGTGTGTGTGTGTGTGTGTGTGTGTGTGTGGAGTTAGTGCACATGCGTGCCAATGTATCTTTTTAGTTTTATTGCTATTCTTGTGTTCTTCAGAGAGACAGAGAGAGAGACAGACAGAGAGAGAGAAGAGTTTTAGTGAAGCAGGCAGGCCGGCCTCTGCCTTGGGCATCCACCCAGTGCAGCCATGCTTTCCAACCTACAGTTTCCAAGTACTTTTTGGCTGGTTACCTAGCCCATAGACCTGTGTGTGAGGGGTCTGGGGACACAGCCTGGCATGTGAAGGGTTTGTGACCCAGTCTGTGAATGGGCTTGAGTGGTCTGTGGGCTCCAGACCTAGCTTTCGCTCAGCTCGACAATTGGCCCAGTTGGTACAGGATTACAACCAGGTAAAAGAGCCCAACAACTGGTGTGGTCACCTAGCTTTACAATTGGCACCATGAACAGGATTAAGAGTGCTACAATTGGCGATGTTGACAGGATTCCAGACATTTGCCTTAGCAGTAGCTCCACAATTGGCATAGTCAGCAGGATGCCAACATTAGCCTAGCCCCACAATTAGCATAGTTGTCAGGATTAAGAGCTAGACAATTGGTGCTGTGAGCAGGATTCCAACATTAGCAGTAGCACCACAATTGGTGTAGTCTATGACAGGATTCTGAGCAGGTATAGGAACTGAAAGCCCTTGGAAGAAGGAAGAAATGTGGCTATCCTTGAGCATGTGGGGCTTGGTGGCCACTTTTCTGCTGACTGGAGCCTGGCTGCTGATAACTATGCTGCAAACTGATTGAGATTTGCAGCAGAAAGCAGAGTTGTTGGAAGCATGGATAAATGTCCTTGAGGATGATGTGCAGTGACTGGCCACTCCTGCCTCTCACAACAGGGAAGACGACCAACCCAGTCGTGAGTTGGGGAAACCATGCATCTCCAGGCATGACCTGTTGTGTATGAGAAAAGAGACATTAAAGCAGCAGAAACAGGGAGAGCCCCTGGCTGCAACTATGCAACCTAGGGGTGGGTGGTGTAACGTGCTCTAGAGACTATGTAGTATATGCGTTTTGCATTTCTCTGAAGGCAAAAGGCTCGGAAGGTGCCACTTAAACCTGATGGCTGGCCAGGTGCTGTAAAACCTGAGAAAAGAGTGCCACATGCAGATGGGTAGATGACCTGAGAATGGGTGCCCTTGCAGAATTTCAAGCATGTTTTCACCTGGTGAAAAAGTGGAAAAGTTGGTCTCCATTACTATGTTTCTGTCTCTGAGGCAGTGGCTGCAGAATGGCTATGTATGTGCACAGGGGCAAGGCAGCCACTCCTTGATAGACTGGGTGAATGCAGCTGTTTGAACTGTGTGGGTGAAGGCTGCCAAAACTTCCTGAGACTGAGGGAGTAGCCAGTGTAAGCCAAGCTGATTGAAGTAATTCAAAAGCCAGAATTTAAAAGGGAAGCAGAGCACAAAGATTTGGAAAGTTTGCAGCCTGGCCATGTGGTAGAAAAGTGGAGAGCAGGAGAAAAACGCAAGGGTGAAGCAGATAAACTGTTTGCTAAAGACATTATCTTGGAGATGAGGCAGCCAGGTGCTAAGAGCCAAGACAATGGGGAAATGCCCTGAGGGCGTTTGAGAAGTTCGGGGAGAGCACCCCTCCCATCCTAGAAGGACTGAGTTTCTCCAGGGGGCCTACCTGAGGTGTCATGGCCCTCAGCAAACTGTTCCCTGCATCCCAGCCGCTCTGGCTGGAGCAATCCTGCCTCAGCACCTCTGAAGAGCAAAAGCCGAAAACCTTGGTGGCATTCACGTTGTGTTAAGTTTGCAGGCCAGCAGTATGTGAGAGCAGTGGAGGCGTGACAGCTTCCACCTAGATTTCAGAAGATGTATGAGAAAGTCGGGGGACTCAGGTGGAGACCTGCTGCAGGGGTGGAGCCACTGTGGAGGTCATCTACGGAGCAATGTGGAGTAGAAAAGTGGAGTCAGAGACCCCACAAAGAACCCCCACTGAGGAAATGTCTAGTGGAGCCAGGATGGCGGGACCGCTACCAGGAACGCAGAACTGTGGGGCTGCTGGCAATGTGCTGTGCCAGCTTGGAAAAGCTGAAGACACCAGGGCAGCTCAGTGGTCTGCACCTGGTAGAGCTATAGGAGTGAGGTTGCCCAATGCTTTAGGGGTCCAGGTGCCCCAGTATACTTAATATTTGCCCTGTTTCGGTTTTGGATTTGTTTGGGGCCTGTTTTTTCTTTCTATTCCTCCCTTCTGGAATGGGAATGTGTACCCAATGTCTGTCCCGCTGTATCTTGGAAGTAGATAAACTTGTTTTTGACTCTTTACAGGTTCACGGCTGAAAGGAGTTTTGCCTTTAGTCTCAGATGAGACTTTGGTCTTTGGACTTTGGACTTTTGAGTTGGTGCTGCAACAAGCTAAAGACTTTTGGGACTGAGATGGAATGTGTAATATGTGAATGTAAGGGTCATTTATCCTCACTAAGTGAACATTGTGGAAGATTCTGAATGCATAGATTGTAGGGCAATGACCCTGAAGGGATGGATTGTTGGGAAAACAGAATAGTTTGGTCAGGGCCCTCACCTCAGGTCCAGTTGGGTGTGGTTTTAGCACATCCTTTGTAATCAAATTGTGTGTGTGTGTGTGTGTATGTGTGTGGTTAGTGCACATGCATGCCAATGTATCTTTTTAGTTTTGTTGCTATTCTTGTGTTCTTCAGAGAGACAGAGAGAGAAAGAGAAGAGTTTTAGTGAAGCAGGCAGATGGGCACCTTCCTCGGGCATCCACCCAGTGCAGCCATGCTTCCCAAGGACCTTTTGGCCAGTTACCTAGCTCATAGACCTGTGTTTGAGGGGTCTGGGGATCCAGCCTGGCATGTGAAGGGTTTGTGACCCAGTCTGTGAATGGGCTTGAGTGGTCTGTGGACTCCAGACTCAGCCTTAGCTCGACGATCAGCCCAGTTGGTGCAGGATTACCAGCTGGTAAAAGAGCCCGACAACTAGCATGGTCACCCAGCTTTCCAACTGGCATCATGGACAGGATTAAGAGCTAGACAATTAGCAATGTCAATAGGATTCCAGACATTTGCCTTAGCGGTAGCTCCACAACAATCTTATGTGGCAAGTAGCTACCATACTAGACAGCACAGATATAGAACACTTCCATCACTGCAGCAAGTTTTATTGGACAGAGCTGCTCTCGAGTAACACTTTTTAAATATTTATTCATTCTTCCTTTGCCCACACAGTAGGCAAGTCTTGTATCCCAGCCAATGTCCTGAAATTTTTCAGAGACTTGTTTATTTTCTCTAAGCCACATGCTATGTTTTAATAATAATAGTGTATTATCTATTTATGCAAAACATATTGTTTGCAAATACCTATTGTATGCAAAGAGTATACAAATTAAAGTTTTTATTAAAGCTGCAAACATATTTATAAAGCCATTGTTTATTTATAATTTGGTATGTCAGCTCAAAGTGACTAATGGTGAAGATTGAAGAAAAAACAGTAAGCCATAACTTCTATGAGAATTGAGATCTTAGTTGTTTTTTTAATTATTCATTAATGTTCACTGTTATAATCAAGGACCTAGCCCAGTCTCCTAGATTTAGTAAATAATCAACAATAAATATTTTTGAATGAATGAATAAGTGAATGAAACAAACAGTCATTTCCTCCCCTGACTTATTCAGTATGAGGCTGTCAATTTTTATATTATAAACCCTCATACTGGCTGGTCCCTTTTCCCTTTTGATGAGCTCATCATGGCAATCAGTTTCCCAGAGCTTGGCTATCAACATGTCTAACATGACAGGAATTAAAGTGAGAGAGGTGGACTTTTCCATCTCTGTTCTCTGTTTCCCCTTCCCTTCATCTAAAAAATACTCTTTCCCCATTTTTTCAATCAGCTACAAACTTAGAAATACAGATTCTTCTGCATCCTTCTAATATCAAAGGTCTTTTAGTGGAGTGTAATTCAAGAGGATGGTTCCCACAGCCTCAAATGGAATGGAGAAACAGCAGAGGAGAGGTCATTCCATATGCATCAAAATCCCACTCACAGGACAGTCACAAATTGTTCAACATGAAGATGACCATTCTCCTTAGCAGTCACTCCCATGGAAATGTCTCTTGCTATCTCCGAAACCCTGTAACTGGTCAAGAGGAAAGTACAAGCATTGCCCTATCAGGTGAGATCTGTGTATTTGTCCTTTAAAGGATGGCCATTGTCATATAAAGTAAGAGAAAAATTCTTACACTCTCTTCACTTGGTTTCCAAGACATTTTGTTCTCTTGGCTTTATTCAACATCTTGCTTGTTTTCTTTCTTATTTTCTTTTCTATATTCATTTTTTTTTTCACTTTGCCTTCATGATATTGGAATTTCCAAGCATAGTTTTTTAGCCTTTTCTCCCTTGTGACTTCATTCTGTCTCATGGCTTTAAGTACCATAAGTCTAATAAATATCCCAAACCAAACATGTCAAAAACTAAACTGATTATCTCACAACCATCTTAATTAACTGCCTTCCCAATCATACTTCATAGCTTTAGTTTCTTGGAACAAAATCCTGGAAGTCATCTTTGACTCTCATTTTTCTCTCATGTTCTATGTCTCATCTGTCAAGAAATAATTCTAGCTCTATCTTTAAAATATATCCAGAGCCTCATCACTTCGCACCACCTTACTACTGCCACCCAAGTCTGAGGCACCATCACCCATGGTCTGAATTTTGGCAGTAATACCCTAAAAGTTCTACTATTTCTACTTGTCTGATAAAGTATATTCTCTTCTTTTTATTGGAATATAGTTTATTGTATATATTGGACAGATCATCTGGGCAAAATATCAACAGAGAAACATAGGATTTAAACTACACTGTAGACCAGTTGGACTTGGCAGAACATTTCA
Organism: Cynocephalus volans; assembly: GCF_027409185.1. Lineage (NCBI taxonomy): Eukaryota > Metazoa > Chordata > Mammalia > Dermoptera > Cynocephalidae > Cynocephalus > Cynocephalus volans. The sequence continues at coordinate 39,770,990 of NC_084467.1, read as the reverse complement.
TCCAACAACGACTGATTACACATTCTTCTCATCAGCACACAGAACATTCTCCAGGATAGACCACATGTTAGATCACAAATCAAGTCTCAACAAATTTTTACAAATTGAAATTATTTCAAGTATCTTGTCAGACCACAATGGATTAAAACTAGAAGTCAATAAACAGTGAAACTGTGGAAACTATACAAACACATGTGTACAACTATACAAACTAAACAACATGCTCCTGAGTGACATATAGGTCCAAGAATAAATTAAACAGGAAATCAAAAAAATTCTTGAAACTAATGAAAATAAAGACACATCATACCAAAACCTGTGGGATACAGCAAAAGCAGCACTAAGAGGGAAGTTTATTGCAATAAACACATTAAAAGAATAGAAAGATTTCGAATAAACAACCTAATGCTGTACCTCAAAGAACTATAGCATATTCTCAACATATGGATAGGAGGACCCATTTAAAACATGAGACATAAAACATCACCCTCTGTTCAAGACCTTACAGCTGTTCAACTTTATCCACAGTAAAATGCACCCACAATATCCTGCACTGTCTGTACTGAATTTCCTATCTGTCCTCATCTTTGTCCTTTGTTCTCCTTTGTCCACTCTAGTGCAGCCCTTGCTGTTTTCCATCCATGACAGACATGCTGTTGCCTTGGGGTCCTTGCTCTAGTCGTTCCCTCTTCCTAGAATAGTGTAAAGTCCACCAAGTTCCCATATCTCCTTCAAGTCTATGTTCAACTCTCACCTTTTTAATAAGCAATACCTTGACAAACCAACTTGAAAAAATGCAACCTATCCCCACCACCATCACCTGGGATTTTCTATTTCCTTACCCTGCTTTAATTTTCCTTTTTACATAGGATTATCATCTTTTAACCACTGTATAATTTACTTATTGTCCCTTATCTATCTACCCTCTAAAACATGAGGGTAGAGATCTTTGTTGGTTTTATACACTGATACACCCCTACTGCTTCATATATTTCATGGCACATAGTAGGTAAGCAATAGATAATTGATATCTAAATGGTTAAAAAAAAAATGAGTGCCTTGTAAATTGCCAATTAAATATACATGTATTAATGTTTGTGTATATGCATGAAATTAATGTTAGAGCCAGAAGCTGAGAGGGATATTGTAATTCAGAAATATTTTATTTGAATAACTCCTCTGAAAGTTTTAGCAATTTACTACCTTCAAAACAGTTTTGCATGTATTTTCTTATTTGATCTTCCAGAAAAAAGCAAAGCTTTATATTATGGTTGTGTCAGAAACAGCAAAACAGTTACAGTGGATGAAGAAAGACTAAACTACCTATTCTCTGCCCCCCAAGTTCTTTGCATATACATATGTATGAAACAAATAAAAGAAAGAGGGAAAAATCCTTGTTAATTTATTTACAACTTCAGTAAATAACAAGAGGCATATTTTCTGAGTTAACACTTTCTTAGAGTAGATATGTGAAAGGACTGAAGGACTGAGTTGGGACTGACTTTATGGTAGCCCCTGGAAACTTGTGTCTGAGGCTTGAGGGGAAGAACTTAGCCCAGCCTCTTCCCTTTTAGTCAGGAAGAACATGAGACAAAGTAGATGAGAGGAACAGGGAGAGTGGCCTTCACTCACCTTTGCTCAAGCTTCAAACTAAATCACGTCCAGCTCAGCCCCACTCCAGACCCTATCCTACTTTTCACCAGCCCAATTATCACTGCTTCCCAAACTGGCTTAAATCTAATGTCCCAGGGGTGATGGGGTCTTGAATGGAAATATGCTTTGGAGAAATCATCATTCCTTGTTCAGTAGGTCCAAACACTCCAAATTTCCTAAGGGGTAAGATTTGAAACTCTGTATTTCAGATAAACTATTTCCATGGAACAGTATTTGGAAACTGATTCTGGTTGTAATTCTGGCTGTGCTGCTATTCTTTATCATGATTCCCAGTGCTGAACTACATTTCAGACAGCAACGTAAGTAGGTGGGAGATGCAACATGGGAGAGGGGGTGGGAACGCTGCCTAACTCTTGATTCTCAAGGCTGTGTGCCTCAGGGAGTTCTAAACTCTTGGGTGCTATGTGAGACATATGCCCTCCACCCATTCCTTGGTCCTAGATCTTCTTCTGCTGCTGGAGCTGCTGACAATGCTGTGTATCTGGAAGCCTGGGCTTCTTGTGCCTCAGTCAAGTTGAAAGCCCTTTTTCCTACAGTGATAGATTTCCAGACAAACTGGGAAAGCTTTTTTGACGCTTAACCCCTAACACAACTTATACATATTTCTAACTGCACTTCTTAAAGGGTCCAATGACCCCATCAGGAACAGGAAATAAAGTCCTAACTGCACATGGCAAAAGTGGCTGAGAAGACGTCACTCATCACAGCATCAAGAAAAGAGACTATACCAGGAGACTTAACAGTAATTTGTAATGCCAGGTGGTTTACTTTTCCTGGGAGTAAAAGTTTTTTATCCATTCTCAACTATGCTACATTAGGGCGGTGGGAGGGGTGGGGAGGGGGCGGCTGGGAAGACAGAAATTTTGCAAGAAAACTTAAGACAAAAAAATTGCTGTTCACAATGTGAGACTGTGGTCCATTTAAAAAGCTTCACGCTCACAGATCCCTTCTGGTACAGCTCTGTCTTTCACGAGTATAGTCTTCTGTGGTCTCTTTCTGCTTTTTCATTAGGCCCTCTAGGATCTTCTCCTGACATGGGTAGTTTAGCTGTCAGCTAAGGATTTGTATCTCAGTCTTTATCCACTTCTCCCAACTTCCTGTATTTCCCCTTGACATTTCCAGATGCTCTTCTGGCCTGAACTGTGTTATCTTACCATGAGGGCTGCCATTTTCCACCGCTGTAGCTGTGGGGTTTGGGGCGGACCCCTACACCAGAAAGCCACATGTTCATGACTTTCACCCTTAGTAGGTGTTGTTTTGCAAAAGTAAGCATTCTTTTACCTTCTGTCTGCTTATTGAAACTAAGTTTTTAAAGGTTTGTTTTTTATAATTTGCTTCATTACATCTTTTAATGCATTTCCCTTTTTATTGCAAATCTGCTTCAGGGTATCTTACACTTTACTGAGCCTTCTAAGGCCACTTGTGTAACAATTGCTGCCTTTTCCCAGATAGTTCTTCAGAAATTTATAGTCAGAGACTTTCCTAAATTGACCTTTGCCAAGCTGATTGTCCCCTGTTATTCAACTGTTCCTCACTGGCATAATTTGAGCCCCTGACATACTATTCATCTTTATCTAGAAGGTGTTTTTTAATAATTTAGAATGTATCATTTTTAAGGAGCCATAGTTAATTTTATAATAGGAATTATTACAACATCATAAGAGGCTAACATTTGTTGAATTTTTACTATTGGCAAACCTATACCAAGAACATTAGCATTATTAATGTATTAAACTTCCATAATACACTTTGAGTATTATTACTACCCTGTTTTCCATATGAAGAAAATAAGTACATCACAGTTAAGTAGTCCTCCTAAAATCACACATCGGGTAATGGTTAGAAATAGGATTGAATATAAGCCATATGTACACTAGTATCCCATGTTTTAACCACTAAGTTAAACTGTGCCTATAATTCTCCAGCAGAGAAACAGACACCACCTGTGGTAGTAAGACCCCAATCACAGAATATTTTCATTGAGAGACTAGATAGCTTAATGACAATAAATAACATTTTAAACAATATGTTATCTGAAGACACTTCCATTCATGAGATTCTTGTATCCAAAACTCTCATAATCTCTTAGGCAGTTCAGACATCTCCAGAGCTATTCTCCACCCAGACTCTTTCAAACTCCGATAAAATGATAATGCTGAGTGTATAACTCCACCTCATGCTCTCCAATGAGGCCCACTGACTGATGGGCTAGATGAAAAAAAAGAAAGATGAGTTGCTTTCCTGCAGGTCTCAGTCCAAACCCTGTCCCATCCTAGGAACAGCTCTGCTTACTGTTGCTTTCATCAACAGCTCTCTGATCCCTCGGACATAAGCCTTAGCCCTATTCTAAATGAATACAATGGATAGCATCAGAATATAGTTCTTGCTTTCTAGGCCCATTTTTCCCCAACCCAAAGTGCCTCCACAGCAATAAATGATGATTGAGATACCTCTTTTTCTCAAGGTAGCTCTTGCAGCTATACCTCTCCTTGTGCCGTGGGTGCGGGGATAGTCTGTTCTTCAACGTGTACAGTCGCTGGACTCATCGTTTACATGCACTGGAGAACACGAGGTAAGTGGAATCCAAAGGATGGGAACTTGCTGGAAACAGCTCCTTTCCCAAAGCCCAGTCTCTGGTAAGACATTTAGCCAAAGAGAAATGATACTTGTTTGAACTGCAGGAACAGTAAACACTTGAAGTGTAAGTTGTAAATTCTAGCTTATAAATTTTATGGGCTTAATGATACGAACTACTGATACTTCTGTTCCTAGAAAACAGAAAATATTTCCTTCACTTTAATAGCTTTATTTTGGTCCAAAATCCAGCTATCACTTTACCTAATAAATCACGCTGATTCTTCTCATACTTATAGCATAGAATAGGTAATAATTCTGCTTATCTTCAACTTTTGGGATCTCAAACTTCTTTCAGAGATTGATAAAAAGTAAAAGATCCTCTTCTCAAAATTATTGACATGTCCACACAAATGTGCTCAATTTCATGGTGTGCATGGACACATGAAACTGATCCCTCTCCTCTTTGGCTTTCTTTGAGGGTGAAATTGAAATGAATATTGTGAAAGTTTTGGGATACCTGAACCCAACATATTTGAACTGTGCCCTCAGCTTTATCTTTGAGGTCCCCATGGAAATTATATATACTAGGCAATGATCAGCAAGATAAAGTAATTCTTTATTATAAGCTGGAGCTAAAGCCAAAAATCACAATGCAGAAATTGTAAAGTAGGGCAATAATTTTCTCCTGTGAAATAAAGATGAAAAATGGCTGCAGGAAAGTAATTTCTGATAGACATAGCTATTCAGTAATGAAACAGGTACCCTAATAGTTGGCAATGGTGCTGCCCTCATAAGACATATTAATCAGTATTATGAATAGGAATGTTTTCCACTTTAGAAACACTCAGGAAAGATACTTCAAAGGAGACTTCTGCTCCAAATGAGAGTGTGACTTTGATGAATTGTAAGATCTCTTACATCTCAAACATTGGGCTCATCCAAGACTATTCTATTTCACCATACTCCTCACAAGGTCCAGAATTCTTGAGGGTCCTCATGACCAGATAAAATAGATAAAGACATAATATATCTATCCGTCCTTCAGACTCTGGACAGCTGTAGCAAGGGCCACGCTGCTGGACTGGGAGATTGGGTGTCTGCCTCCTCACAGCCCTCTTCCAGGCTTAGCCCAAACATACTCATCCTCAGGAATATTCACATCACCCAACCTACTTCCCTCTCACCCTCATATAAACCCAGAGCAGTAGGAACCTGAAAAGTAAATCTATCATAAATCCGCAATCCAGCCCTCTTTTCTCTGCTGTGACTCTTAATTCTTTCATCTCTCCCCAGTCCCTGTTTCAGATCCACAATTCCAGTTGGATACTATATGGTTGGAAGATATCACCGTGGCCCTCTGTGTGCTGACAGTCTTCATCACCATGTTCCTTTCCTTTATTTACTTCAGATTGAGAGGTAAGTGGGATGGGAAGGGTGGTAACTCAGAGGGCATCATTCCTCTGACAGATCTCCAGATAACCAGAGGGGTGACCGTTCTGGTCCTTGTGCCTTAATAACTGGCGGAAGAAGCAAAGATTTAATCCCATATAAGGTCTTTCTGATTGTGGCCTTCTTGAGGCTCCTGGGTGTTCTACCAGTGCCAGTGTTAGTGCCTCAAATGCCAATGTCAGTCTCAGCTCTGATGGAACAACTGTGACAACTTTCCCACTTAAACTTGTAAGGCAAGTTTCATGCAGAAGCATTCATTAAAGCTTTCTGTATACTGCGTTCTTTGCAAGGCTCACATGGTTTCTTGTATTTTGATCTCAAAGACAGAATTGAAAATTTAATATCATACTTTTCTCTTTCAGAAATATGTAAGTGTCCATGGGGGCTGGATCAGGAACATTTCAGAACCTGTTTATAGGAAGGCATATATCTTTGAAACACCCCTTAATTCATGCCCAAAGATAAAAGCCCTGGCTTTATTGTGAAAATATAATTTCTGTGTGAAAATGAAAGGAAATATTGAGCTAGTAACACAGGAAGGAAAATTTTAATACTTGATTCTTGTACTCTATCAGTTTTCTACAATCCTAAAAAATTCCACTAAAAAATGTATGCACAGTTAAGCAAATGTATGCTCTTATTTACTAGCAGGCTTTTCCTCTCAAATCCATGAGTTACTATGAACAATACAGAGACATTATTTTTGTTTAAACAAAAAAAGCCCATAACCTAGAAAAAGAATGTTCCACTTTTTTTTTTTTTTTAATCTTTGCATCCATTGACTCTCGGCTTTCTCTATACTACCTGTTGAGAGCTGCCAGGTGTTGTTATTGGTCAGTTTGGACAAGGCAAAGTGAAAGTAACAGCCAAGCCTTCATTCACCTACTGCAGTTGTATAAGAAAGAGGCCAAAAAGGAAAGTAGTGCCGGCTCCCCAATGTCCTATTTTTTTCCAATAGAACAGCACTGGGCAAGGGTCAGGTGACATGCAACACAGGTAGGGGAAATCTTACTACAAAGAGCTCTTGCCATTTTATGGGTTAGTGGGAGGGAAGTTAGATACAGGGAAGGACTGGGAATGGAAAAGAACTGAGTCACAGAGGAAAAGAGTGTTTTAGTCAAGACTCCTCCACAAAAGAAGGCCTTAACAGAGGTGACTGAAAAGTCTCTCAGCTGAGGCCCCCAATGAGGAGGTCTCCAAGGAAGGTTCCTGAGCTAAGAGTACAGACATGCATATGAGCATGGCTGCCTGGGAGTGGGACTGAGTCCTGGACTGCAACTCCCTCAAGAAACTGCAAGGCACTGACTTTCATGGAGAACAGGTTTCTCCTGTGAGGTCTGCAAGGCAGAGCCTTTGTAACTTCCTATGCTTGGACCTAAAGGATCACACACAGGTTATTGGCTTAGAGTCAGACTCATGATCTGGCCGATGTTGAGAGACTTCCTACCCATTGAGATGAAGTAAGTGTAAGATACAAGCGTGTGCCTGCTACAATACAGATGCATACTCCTCATGCCTAGTTTCTGCCACCAACAAAAACATCCCAATCATTCTCCTGGCGTTCATAGGGATGGAAGTAGTAAAGAGTCTATAGCCAATATTCCTCAGCTCACGTTACATTCACCTATTGACCCAGTGGTATTAAAAGCAGGATTGCTTTCAAGAGAAGTATTACTGTCTGTCACAGTAGAGAAGTCCAGAGGAGCTAGAAAACACATCCTGTTCCACGTGCATGGGGCTGCAAGGCCATTTCTAGATGCTGCTCTTCTGTATCCCATTGAGACCAATGAAGGAGTTGCATTATCTACTCAAATATTTTATCAATTTGTCTTTTTTGTTTTTCCCAGCATTCTATGAAAAAAACGTCAAGACAACACATTCATTGATTTGAACTAGATACTACACAATGTAATGGACTGAAAAGACCAAATAATTCTATTTATCATCATTTAGGCTACCATCATGTCTCACATTGCTAATAATACAGAGTTTTATAGCAATAACTTCATGATAGTGTAGCCACAATTGAAAATGGTCAAAATTGACTACAAATCGAAATGTCCTAAATTAGCTGCTAATTTTTTAAATAAAAAATACCAACCAATTGCCAAAATCAGATTAATTTTATTTTACAAAGACAAAATAATTTCCCCAAATATATATAAATTTCCTACAAACTTTTTAATGTTTTCTTCAGTTTTATCAAGTTTTTACTGGGGTACTGGAATAAGTCCCATTGCTTTTTTAGTAGCTATATTCTCTGTACCCTTTCACCAAATGAGTTTAGTTTTTTTCGTATGTTAGAAGTTTGTTATTCCAATTCCATGTCTCACATGTTTCACAATTTTGCAAGTTCCAGAATGTCAAGAGAACCCTTAAGAATATTTAGAAAAATTTACAAAAAGTTTAAAAGCAAATCCATAGACCCACTGCATTTTCAGATGTGTCTCATAGTACAAGCACTAACTTTATTTTGCAATAGCCTTTCTCAAGCAAATAAACAAAACATATAGTGGTTTACTGTTTTCTGAGTTATGAAGGTACAGGGAGAAAGAAAGACAGTCAGAGACAGAGACAGACAGAGACTATGTTTGGATTGCAGTTTTGCCGGTGTATTCATTTACTTCTGTTGCAAAGAGATAATGTGCAATTTAAACTGGGCTCTTTTCTAGGATGGCTTTATTCCTTGCAGGATTCCTCTCAGCAAGTATTTTTCTCTTATTGATTTAAGCTAGAGAATTCAGGTTAATCAATCTGTAAATAAAAGTTGTTCCTCATGGCCTTTCCAAAAATATCGTTGGCATCTCAAGGAAAATAAATATTTTCTCAAACATGTTCTCAACTTAACTACTTGACTTTAGTAAAATGTGAATTTACAATTCCTTGAGTTAATTTTATTTCCTTGACAGATTTCCTACAAAATTAAGGGATTGAACAAGCATCAAACTTCTCATCTGGAACTCTGGATAGAGACTACAGTGGTGCAATATGCTAAGATCTCAGAAGAAAATAATTGTAGCCCTATAATTTTATACATAGCCAAATGGTCGTCATGTAGCAAGTAAAGAAAATATGTTTGGATATTCAAATTTGTATCACATTGACAGCTCTTGTATAAAATATGTTAAATAAAATTTTTTAAATGATGGAAATTGTATTAGTCTGTTGCTGTTGCTTATAAAACAAAATACACAGTACCAGGTAATTGGTAAGCAAATGAAATTTATTGCTATAATTTCAGAGGCTGGGAAATCCAAAGTCCAGGGAACATGTCCGGTGAGGGTCTTCTTTGGTGGTGGCTTTGGTAGCAATGCAGGGTCTCACATGGTAGAAGATAGTGGAGCAAAGAGAGATAGTTCCTCATGTACCCTCTTTTTAAAGCCCTCAGATCTATGCTCACAACCACCATTAGACCATCAACTTAATCACCTCTTCAAGGCCCTACCTGTCAATTATCACAATAGGATTTCCCACCCTCAACAGTTACAGTGGGAATTCAGATTCTAATATATGAACTTTGGGGGTCACAATTAACTCAATGCATAGCAGAAATGTAATCATAAGATAAGTTAGGAGGATAACTAGAATAAAATCAATAATCTATATGGTAAAATGGAAGTAATTCTCTGAAGGTAGAAATAAATCTATATCAGTAATTAAAAGTTGTACTTATGGGTAATTAAACATATACATTAAAATAAAACTCTCCAATCTATTATGTTTGCAACAGACTTAACTAAAGGATAATGACAGGGAAAATTAGAAAATACAGGGCAGCTTCTGGTCAAGATGGCGGAATAGACATTTCCCAGAGTCACTCTCTCTCACAAATCAACAAATTTACAGCTATTAAAAAGCAATGACAGCCAAGCTTGGGCTTGTAGAGCTCAGGGGAAGAGGAGGAGAGACGAATGGAGTGCATGAAGGTGGGAGAAGCCACGATGAGAGAAAGAAAACACTGCTCCAACCATTTCATGCTATGGCCACTTTAAGGCTGGAGCTGTTGAGTGCAGGGAGCAAGAGCTGGCAAAAAGCCACAGCTGTGCCATTCAGATCAAGTTTCTTGGAGACAGCAGGGGAGAAGAGGGCCTTGGTGGACCCCAGGCCAGCAGTACTACCAACAGGGTTCCTGTGGACCCACATAGGACTGAGGATCCACAACAACTGAAAAAAAGGAGCCACTGAGAGGCTGGTGAGTCAATGCAAGGGACTGGAGCATGGTCCATCCCATGGGAAGTGTTTGGAGCATGGGCAGTGGGAGAGACAGTCCCACTGGGGGAACACTGGGGCTCAGCAAGGACAGCTGATCTGCCACCCAATCAGTGCAGGACCACTCAGAGGAGACTGATCAGGAATATAGAATAGCAAGGGGTGCAGTCTGATGAAGACTCAGGCCCAGACCAGAGTTTCTATACAACCCAGGTGCACCAGATTTCACCAGATCCAGAAGTACCTATAAAGCCAACCATTAAAACCTGAGCTGCACAAAAAGCCTTCCCTAGGAAATCAGCAGCAAAGCAGCAGTTTAGCTCAACCACAGAGTTCAAGTACTGGTCCCCGCAGTAAGTTGCCCCATTTTAGAAGTAAACAAAGGACAACAAATTAGTTCCAGTGCAGAGTTTAAGCAGTGGGAACAGCAAATAATCCAATACAGAACTGAAAGAAAAAATAAAGTACCCACAACCAGAGACAAAGTTCAATAACTAGTAAAGGTCTCATTTCACCAAAGAATACGTATAACACCTAGTAGAACCGGAAGTCCCCTGGGCTTGAAGCCAGGAAGGGGGAAGGTTTGGGGCCTCAGCCATGCCCCCTGACACCTGCAACCAGTCCCAAGGATGGGGGCCAGAAGCCTTGGTTACACACCCCCCAACAAGTGCAACCAACCCAGCAATGACCACTGAGCTGCTGCAGGAGGTGCCCCAGGCTCTCCCGAGCCAGGGTGGTGGGGGGCTGAGAGTTTTGACCATGGCTCCCCCATGCTCAACCAGTCCAGTGATGACCAGCAAGCCTCAGCAAGAAGGGCCCTCGGTTCCTGAGCTGGGTTTGTGGGGAGCAAGGGATATTGCCACACCAACTTGACATCTGCAACTAGCCTGGCAGTAGCCAAGCTATTGCTGGAAGCCCATGGGTCTCCCCTGTGGGAATGAGGGGGTGTGCCACAGGCCTCAATCCCACCCCTCCTCCCTCCTTCTTCTTCCATCACATTTCCTTCCCTTTTCCCCTCTCCCTCTCCCTCTCCCTCCCAAATGCTCTACAACATAATAGAATGTAAAACAATAATAATAATAAAATAAAATAAAATAAGAAAATACATGTCACAAAAACAAAAACCATGCAAATTCTACCAAAATATATGTGGAAAATACATTAGTATTAAGGGAAAAAATGATAATTAAAAAGAAATTATTGGGGACAAAAAGGTCACCCAGAAAATAAAGATAAAAACCATATATCAAAACCCTAAAAATTACTGCATAGTACCTATATACTAACAAAACATTCAAATCTAGAAAAAAAAATTAAAGAAATTCAAATAAAGGTATACAATTCTATAAATGTTGATAAGATTTTAATATGCCTCCTTTGGGAATTGGCAGACTAAATAATAGTTTCTACCTCGTAGGTTCTTAATGATGATGACCTGATTTAATACTAATCACAAGGCCTGGTACCAAAGCAATTTTATTTATAAAATAAAAGTAAAATAAAATGTGTGAAAATATTCTTAAAAATCACAATTCAGGGTAAATTAAACTCAAAGCAATAGCACTTCATTTACCACTACCAAACTAGCAAACATTTAAAAGTTTCAAGATTTGATGATTATTTGGAAAAATGGGCCACATACATTCCTGATTTAAAAATAAATCAGTACAGACAAATTGGAGAGATAATTGTCAATAACTATATAACTATCATAGCATAAGAACAAATTTAAATTTTATTTTTTATTTATTAGATGAGGTATTTGTTGCAGTTCTGAATGAAACTGTAAGAGAGAGAGAAAGAGAAAGACAGAGAGAGTCATTCTTCACAGAAATAGAAAAAGCAATCCTAACATTCATATGAAACAAGAGACCCCAAATACCCAAAGCAATCCCGAGAAAAATAAACAATTAAATAAAGCCAGAGAAATAACACTCCCTGACTTCCAACTATACTACAAAGCTATAGTAACCAAAATAGCATTGTACTGACATAAAAACAGACACTCGGACTAAGGCACAGAATTGGGAGTCCAGGAATCAACCCACAGACTTACAGCCAAATGATCTTTGACAAAGGCAACAAGAAATACATTGGGGAAATGACTGCTTCTTCAATAAATGGTGCTGTACTAGATCTGTACGTCTTGCTGTATACCAAAATCAACTCAAAATAGATTAAAGACTTAAATATAAGACCTGAAACTATAACACTCCTAGAAGAAAACATAGGGGAAACACTTCAGGATGCAGGACTGGGCAAAAACTTTATGACTATGACCCCAATCATGTAGACAACAAAAGAAAACATAAACAAATGGGATTATATCAAACTATAAAGTTTCTGCACAGCAAAAGAAACAATTAACAGTGTGAAAAGACATCCTACAGAATGGAAGAAAATATTTGCAAACGATGCATGTGACAAGGTTTTAATATCCAGAATATGCAAAGAATTCAAACAACTTAGTAAAGGAGTAACCCTATTAAAAAGTGGGTAAAGGAGCTGAATAGGCATTTCTCAAAGGAAGATATACAAAAGGCCAACAGATACATGAAAAAATGCTCAACATCACTCAGCATCAGAGAAATGTAAATCAAAACCACATTGAGATACCATCTCACTCCAGTTAGAATGGCTATTATCAAACAGGAAGAGAATAACAAATGTTGGCAATGATGTGGAGAAAGGGGAACACTCTTCCACTATTGGTGTGGGCTTTAAATTAGTACAACCGCTATGGAAACCAGTATGAAGTTTTCTCAGACAACTTCAGATAGAACTACCATACAATCCAGCAATCCCTCTGCTGAGTATATGCCCAAAGGAATGGAAATCATGTCAAAGGGATACCTGCACTCCCGTGTTTTATTGTTTTATTGCAGCTCTATTTACAGTAGCTAAGAGTGGGAGCCAATCTAAATGCCCATCAAAAGACAATTGGATAAGGAATACGTGTTATATATACTCAATAGGATACAACTCAGCCATAAAAAAAAAATGAAATTCTGTCATTTATAGCAATATGGAGGAACTTAGAGAAAATTATGTTAAGTGAAATAAGCCAGGCACAGAAAGAGAAATACTGCATATCCTCACTCACAAGTGGGAGTTAAAAAAGCAAACAAACAAAGAAACAGAAAGAAAAGAAAGAAGGAAAGAAAGAAAGAAAGGAAGGAAGGAAGGAAGGAAGGGGGAGGGAGAGAGAGAGAGAGAGAGAGAGAAAGACAGAAAGAAAGAAAGAAAGGAAGGAAGGAAGGAAGGAAGGAAGGAAGGAAGGAAGGAAGGAAAGAAAGAAAGAAAGAAAGAAAGAAAGAAAGAAAGAAAGAAAGAAAGAAAGAAAGAAAGAAAGAAAGAAAGAAAGAAAGAAAGAAAGAAAGAAAGAAAGAAAAAGAACAATCAGAATAATACGTTGAACTTTTAATAAAAAAGAGAACAGAACTGTAGTTATTAGAGGTAGGATGGTGGGGGGATTAGCAAGAAATTGATTAAGGGTCACAAAGATTGATTACATTTGTAAACATGAATATAGTAATTATCCTGATTTGATCACCACATATTGTACATAGGTGTTGATATTCAAATATGTACCCCACAAATATGTATAATCAATTATGTTTCAATTTTTAAAAACCCTGTCAAATAAATAAACAGAACAATTCTTTTTAAAGATTAAAAAAATCAATAAATAAAGGAGATTTTCCTGTATTGCCATGCAAGTATCTTAAACAGATAATGTTCGATATACACAAGTATATATTAAAAAGCAAAATTTAGGCTTAATAATACTGATATGAATTTGAAATAATAGAAAACAATGAGATATGAACTATATACCTATAAATACACACACATAGACACACACACACTTGCACACACATACTATAAAAATGTGCACATCAAATTTTAGACAGTTGTGTATGGGGAAGTAAATAAGGAGAAAAAATTCTTGTTAAATATTTGGCTGAATTGGCAATATATTATGTGAAATGTCCAGTTTCAACAAACTTATGAGACATGCAGAGAAACAGGAAAGTGTGACCTACACATAGGAAAAAAAAAAAGCAGGAAATAGAAGTTGTCTTTGAGGTGGCCCAGATGTTGGACTAAGCAGACAAAGACTTCAAAGCACTTATAAAAGTATCTAAAGAACTGGAAAAAAAGTTTAAATAATTGAAGTAAGTTGTAATAACAATGACTCATCTCCAAATAATGCTTGAATTTGAAGATACCTCAATAGATATTGTACTAAACGAAGCACAGAAATTTGATGGAAAATGTTAATCTACACATGCAAGAAGCTCAACAAACTCCACAAATTACAGTCAAACTGTTGAAAGATAAAAATAAAATTCTGAAAGCAGATAGAAAAAGACTCATCACATACATGGGCACCACACTGTTAATGGTTGACTTCTTATCAAAAACAGTGGAGATGTTGAGCATTTTTTCAAATACCTGTTGGCCCTTTGTATGTCTTACTTTGAAAAATGTCTATTCAGCTTCTTTTCCCATTTTTTAATTAGATTGTTTTTTACTGTGCAGTTGTTTGAGTTCTTTGTATATTCTGGAAATTCATCCCTTATCAGATATATGGTTTGCAAATATTTTCTCCCCTTCAGTAGGTTGTCTTTTCACTTTGTTGTTTCCTTTGCTGTTCAGAAGCTTTTCAGTTTGATATAATCACATTTGTTTATTTTTTCTTTCGCTGTTTGTGCTTTTGGGGTCTCATTCATAAAGTCTGCCGTTTGCCACAACATGGATGAGCTTGGAGAATATTATGTTAAGTGAAATAAGCCAGGCACAGAAAAAGAAGTACCACATGTCCTCACTCATAAGTGAGAGCTAAGAAACAAAGAAAGACCATAATAAAACACTGAACTTTCAGAAGGAGAGAACAGACCTATAGTTACTAGAGGTGGGAGGGGGAATAAGGAGTAATTGGGTAAAGGAAACAAAAAGGAATTATGGTTTGTAATGATGAACATGCTAACAATATTGATTTGATCATCACATACTGGACACAAATACTGTACCCCATTAATATGTATAATATGTATAAATAAAAATATGTGTAAATAAAAATAATAAATAAATAAATACAAATATAAATATAAAAAATAAAAAAAGTGGAGGACAAAGGTAATAAGATGACATATTCAAAGTGCTAATAGAATTCCAAAGAATTTGCATAAGCTTCTTTAATTTTTCTCCACTTTAATATCTAGAAATTCAGAACACAGAGCCATTATACATTAATATATATTATATATATACTATTCCTTTTATTCTCTTTATAAAAATTGTATTGAGGTATAATTGATGTACAGTATATTGCACATACTTAAAGTGTACAATTTGATGCATTTTGACATATCCCTACACCCTTTAAAATATAACTACAATTAATATCCATTATTCCAATTTTTTTATATCCATTGATAATCTACCCCTCACTGACTCCCCACAGCTATCCCCAAGCAACAACTGATCTACTTTCTGTCACTAGAGATTAGTATGTGTTTTCTAGAATTTTATATGAATGGAATCATTAAGTACATACTTGTTATTATTTGACTTCATTTGCCCAGAATAATTATTTTTATATTCATCCTTATTGTTATTTGTATAGCTGAATAGTTTGCCATTGCATGGATATCTCATACAATGTGATGAATGTTTAATCATTCATCTGTTGATGAACTTTTGGGTCACTTCCAGTTCTTTGCTATTACAACTAGAGCTTCTATAAACATTTTTGTACAAGTCCTTGTGTGAGCATATGTCTCCTTTTGTTGTTGTTAAGTATATAGAAATAGAATATCTGTGTCATGGTATGTGTGACTTAAATGTTTATAAAACTGCTAAATTGTTTTTATAAAGTGGTCATACCATTTGAAAGTCCCACCAGCAGTGCATGAAAGTTCTCATTGTTTCACATTCTGGTCAACACTTGTTATGCCAATCTGTGTAATTTTAGCCTTTGTAGTGCATACATACTGATATCTCACTGTGGTTTTAATTTGCCTTTCCATAAGAGCTAATAATATTAGACATTTATCACATATTTATGCCTCATTAATTTTAGTTCTAAAAATAACTACTAAATTTAATGGTTATTACCAGTAATTACATGACTCTCTTTTTAGTCTTTCTGGTTTTCCAAAGCTTGTTCTTTGGTAGATTCCCCAGGACAGACTCTTGGAAAGAATATTCCCTGTGTTAATGCACATTTATATATTTTGGCCTTACCTTTACAGTACAAAGTCATTTCTCAATTTATAAACCTTTGGTTCACATTTATTTTCCTTGGGTACCTTAAATATGCTGCATATTTTCCTTTTATGTGAGGTATTGTTTTGCCTAGATACCCAGATGGGTTGTTTTTTTCCTTTTAATTTAATGTCCAGAAATTTTAATAGAATGTGTTTTCCACCTGGTTGTTTGGGTCTGCATTCTTATGCATATGGGGTGCTTGGTCAATATGCAGATCAAATCTGTTTATTTTTTTATTTCATAAAAGTTTTCTTGAATTAGAGTTTCTTTTTTAATGAACAATAGCATTTATATATACATTTTAAATTGATTATGCATATTCACGGGGAACAAAGCTGACCATCACTACCTGTGACCAAGAAGTAATGGCCAGATCAGTACTATCAGCATGCCCTTTACCACAAATTGTGATTGTGATTATTCCCCATCTCCCACCCAGTTAATCTCTGACCTCCCTGCCCCATCCCTCTCCCACTCATCCAGCAACCCTAGGTATGTTCTCTCTCTGTTCCAGTACAAGGTGCCACTGTGGTCTTTCTTTCCTCCCTTCTTTCTCTCTTAGCTCCCACTTGTGAGTGAATACATGTGGTATTTTTCCCTCTGTGCCTGGCTTATTTCACTCAACATAATTTTCTCAAAGCTCATCCATCTTGCTGAAAATGGCAAATTTCATTCTTTTTTATGGCAGAGTAGTATTCCCTGGTGTATATATACCACATTTTCCTTATCCAATTATCCATCGATGAACACTTAGGTTGGCTCCATATCTTGGGTATTGTAGATAGAGCTGCAATGAACATGGGAGTGAACGTATCCCTTTGATATGATGATTTCCATTTCTTTGGGTATATACCTTGAAGTGGGATTGCTGGATCATATGGTAGATCTATCTGAGGTTGTTGTATAAAACTGCATACTGTTTTAAACACTGGTCATACTAATTTACAGTCTCACCAACAGTGTAGCTTCTCTCCATATCCTCACCAGCATTTGTTATTTTCAGTCTTTGTGATTACAGCCAGTCTAACTTGGGTAAGATGATATCTCCTTGTGGCTGTAATGTACATATCACTGATGATTAGTGATTTTAGCATTTTTTAAGTGCTTGCTGGACATTTGCATGTGTTCCTTCAAAAAATGTATACGCTATAGGTTATGGCCCTTTGAAATACATGTTTTATTAATGTCAATATCCTCCACAATTCACAGAGAGAAAAATATTGCATGATTGCACTCGTATGTAGAATATATATATAAAGAGTTTAAATACACAGATATAGAGAATGAAACAGTGATCTCCACGGGGCCGAAAGGGGGTGGGTTATAAACGGGGGAGAGGTAGGTCAAAGGATACAAAATAGCAGATATATAAGATGCACAAGTCTAGAGATCTAATGTACAACATGAGCACTAAAGATAATAAAATCGTATTGTATTAGAGATTTTTGTTAGATGACTAGATTTCTGCTCGTCTTGTCACAAAAAGAAAAATATGTGAGATGACAGATGTTAATCTACTTCATTGTAGTAATCATCATACTATGCATCTATGCATCTATATATACATATATATGTATATATATACCATAACATCATGTTGTAAACCTCAAATATATACAATAAAATTTATTTTAAAAAATAAATTTAAAAAATAAAATAGGTCAAGGTTTTGGATCCCTGTTCCAGCCAGCCACCAATAAATAAATAAATAAAACGAGGCTGAGAAAGGATACCTCAAAGCACCCACACTATCTGCCATGCACAATTATCAGTACAGAAGAATATAGTATTAAAATTAACGTGGTTATCCTAAACATGAGCATAAATAGCCTTTCTGGCATACTTTCCATCTAACAAATCTTTATTAGGAACTGGAATGTAGAAGAAAAAGAAAGGAGAGTTAACAACTAGGAAACCAGGATTCCTAAAGGGAGCAGGTTGAGAAGGTAGGATTGGCCCCCATGACTTTAAGTTCTTTTTTACCTTTGGTTTTATACAGCATTATTTAGAAGTTAGGATCAGTTAGGAGGAGAAGAAAAACACAGAAATATGGCATAGCTTGGAGTTTTGAATGATTTTGAGTAGACCTCACATATGACTGTAGTTAGGAATCACTCCCTGCCAACATACTGAAAGTCGTGCGGATAATCCCAGCTGTGGCTTTAAGAATTTCTGAGGATACTAAAGGAACAGAAAGCCACTGAAGTTTTGTAATAAAAAAAGCAAGGACTTAAAATCAAATAGCTTAGAGCACATATTCCTTTAATTTCTTTTATCACTTAATTTGGCTGTCAAATATATGTTTAAATACTTCCAAGCATGATGAACTCACCATTGCCTTAGTCATACTGTTCCCTGGTTGGAAAACTCTGAATGACAGAATTTTCTTTCCGAGATGCGTGAAACTCTACTACATTCATGTAAAAGGTTATGTGATTAAACTTTAGACAACTTACGGTGTATAATCACTTTGGAGAAGAAAACCAGTCAAAAATTTCTGAGCAGAGACCTCATCCAAAAGACAGTTCCCCACATAATTCAGCCAAGTTTTATTGATAGTTTTGGAGCTCAAGAATTACATAGTATCAGAGGAAATCTAAGACATTAATTAGAGAAATGTATCAGGGAACTATTAGCATGAGAATTCATGGTAATCATGAAAAAATGGTTAACAAGTCTTTTGTGTATTAACCTAAAAGAATGATTTTTTAAACCAAATATAGGGAAAGTTGTTTCATTTCTGGACATTAATTTTTTTGTTTGTTTGTTTTTTTGTCTTTTTCGTGACCGGCACTCAGCCAGTGAGTGCAGCGGCCATTCCCATATAGGATCCGAACCCGCAGCGGGAGCGTCGCCGCGCTCCCAGCGCCGCACTCTCCCAAGTGCGCCACGGGCTCGGCCCTATGGACATTAATTTTGATGTGTCTATCTCCTTAGATGTGCAGTAGGCAATTGGATAGGGATCTGATCTTAGGTCATGACAGGTGAGATAATGAAATCATGTGCTTAAAACAATATGTTAAAGCAAAAAATTAGATGGTATTGCACGAGAAAATAAAATTATAGGGTAGTAAGTATAAAAGAGTTCTACTAAATATTATGTTCCACCTTTGGTACAAATTGATAACTGCTAAGGAGTCACTGATCAAAAAAAAAAATCTTTGCATTGTGATTGGTGCACTGGCCATGATTCTTAAAATCCCATCCCCTGAATTTTTACATCACTGCTTTATTCAGCCTGAGAGCACTGATAGAATGCATTATAACATTGTAGTAGGATGTCATGTTGCAGGGATGACAAATAAAATTATTGGTACTGCAGTAAAAATTAGTTTATCTACCCTAAGTTAATCATTGTGCAATATATGCATGTATTGAAACAACACACTGTACCCCACAAATATGTACAAGTAAATGTTAAAATATATTGAATAAAATTTTAAAAATTAACTTATCAGAACTCAATATGACCAATAAGGAAATAAAGCCCAAAGCAAGGCAACTTTAAAGTCCCCCATTCACTATCTTGTTGCCCATCTTGTGCATGAAAAACAGTAGCGCACCTAAATTAAGTGCAGTTTTTTTTCTCCAAGAAGAAACATAGACGTTTAAGTAAAAATTGTAAATATTTGTGGATCTGACCAAAGAGAGGACACAAATACATAAACACAAATATTTTTCCTAAGTGTTTTTTCCCCCTTTACGGAGGTATAATTGGCAAAAATTGCATATATTCATGGTGTACAACGTGATGTTTTGAATATGTATACAATGTGAAATAATTACCACAATTAAGTTAATTAACATATCCATCACCTCACAGTTGCCTTTTTGTGTGGTGAGAACACTTGAAATCTACCCATTTATCAAATTCCAAGTATAGAATACATTATTATTTGCTATATTTATCAGCTGCACATTAGGTCTCAGTATTTATTCATCTTACGGCTAAAGTTATGTATCCTTTGACCAATATCTCCTCTTTTTTCCTACCCCCTAGTTCCTGGTAACCACCATTTTAATCTTTGCTTCTATGAGTTTGAGGGTTTTTTGTTTTTTGTTTTTTATCAGTCTACATATAAGCAAGATCATGCAGTATTTGTCTTTCTGTGTCTGGCTTATTTCACTTAGCATAATCTTCTCAAGTTTCATGCATGTTGTTGCAAATGACAAGATTTCTTTTTCTTTTTTAAGAATTAATAGTATTCCGTATACATGTATACACACACACAGAGTCATCCCTCAGTATATGCAGGGGATTATTAGTTCAAGCCCCGTCCCCACCTCATACCAAAATCCATGGATACTCAAGTACCTTATGTAAAATGCCATATTATTTGCATACAATCTATGCACACAGTCTAATGTACTTCAAATCATCTCTAAATTACTTTTAATACTTAATACAATGTAAACACTATGTAAATAGTTGTTCTACTATATTGTTTTTTAATTTTTATTATTTTTATTGTTCTATGGTTATTTTTTATTGCTTCTATTTTGAATATTATTGATCCATGGTTGTTGAATCCACAGATGTGGAACAGGAAGGCAAGAAATATATAAATTTATTTATCCAGTCATCTGTCAATGAACATTTAGGTTGTTTTAATATCTTTGTTATTGGGAATAATGCTGAAATGAACTTGGGAGTGCAGATATCTCTTAGAGATAGTAATTTATTTCCTTTGGATGTATACCCAGAGTGAAATTGTTGGATTATGTAATAGTTCTGTTTTTGGTTTTTGAAGAACCTCCATACTGTTTTCTATGAGGGCTGTACCAATTTACATTCCTATCAAGTGTAGAAGGGTTCGCTTTTCTCCACGTCCTTGCCAACATTTGTTATCTTTTGACTTTTTGACAATAGCCATCTTAACAGATATGAGGTGATATCTCATTGGGGTTTTGATTTGCACATTCCTGATGATTAGCAATGCTGAGCATCTTTTCATATGTCTGTTGGCCATTTGTATGGCTTCTGTGGAAAAATGTCTGTTTAGGTCCTTTGCCCATTTTTAAATCAGTTGTTTTTTGGCTATTGAGTTGTATGAGTTTCTTATACCCTTTTGTTATTAACACTTATTGAATATACACTTTGCAACTATTTTCTCCCATTCTGTGGTTGTTTTTACTAATAAACAAATTCAGGAATATTGCAGGATATAAAATCAACTACCAAAAATCAGTTGTATTTCTATGCACTAAGAACAAACTATCTGACAAAGATATCAAGAAAACAATCTCATACATAATAGCACTAAAAAGAATAAAATAGGAGTAAATGTAACCAAAGAGATGGAAGATCTGTACGCTGAAAAGCATAAACACTAGTGAAAGAAAGTGAAGACACAAATGAATGGAAAGATATCCTGTGTTCATGAATTGGAAGAATTAATATTATTACAATGTCCATACTGCCCAAAGTGACTTATAGATTCAATACAATCCCTATCAAAATCTCAATGGCATTTCTCACAGAGATAGGAAAGCAATCCTCAAATAAGTATGGAATAAAAAAAGGCTCTGAATAGCTAAAACAATGTTAAACAAGAACAAAGCTGGAGGAATCACACTTCCTGATTTCAAACTGTAGTGCAAAGCTATAGAAATCAAAACAGGATGGTATTGCCATAAAAGCAGAAAAGAGACTAATGGAACAGAATACAGAGCCCAGAAATATACCCACACATATATGGTCAACTAATTTTTGACATAGGTGCCAATAATACATAATGGGGAAAAGATAAACTCCTTTTTTTTTTTTTTTTTTTTGACCAGTAAAGGGATCGCAACCCTCCAGTGAGCACACCAGCCATCCCTATATACGATCCAAACCCACGGCCTCAGTGCACTCTCCTGAGTGAGCCACGGGGCCAGCCCAAGATAAACTCTTTAATAAATGCTCTTGGGAAACTGGATGTTCACATGCAAGAAAATGAAATTGTACCCTTGTCTTACACCATACACTTAATCAATTTAAAATGGATTAAAGACTTAAATGTAAGACCTGAAACTGTAAAAGTCCTAGAAGGAAAGTAGATAAAAACCTCCTTGACATTAGTTTTGAAAATGATTTCTTGAATTTGACACCAAAAGCACTGGTAACAAAAGCAAAACCAAACAAGTGAGACTACCTCAAACTAAAACATTTCCACACAGCAAAAGAAGCAATCAACAAAATGAAAAGGCAACCTATGGAATAGGAGAAAATATTTGCAAACTATATTTCCAAGTGCTTTTAAATATGATTTATCTTGATATATTATATGTTATTCTAGAAATTTATGTATAATAACTGAAATATATTAGTGTTATTATGCTCATATATTTTTAAATCAATATGTAAATTACTGTATAGACTTTAATTGCTTCAAGCCTACAGAAAAAAAAGGAATAAATTGTGTACCTTTAAAGCCCTATGAAAACATTCTTTTCAACTTTGAAAACTTATTATATTGAGTAAAACTTTCTTATTTCAATAAAAATTTAGTCCTACATGAAAGCCAAGCATTTCCAGAAACAATACACCCAAGAGTCCCTATTTCTGTGACTTCCAGAAACCAAGGAAATCTGCTGACCTCAGCACTTCAGGCTACACAACTCATTTAACAATGTCATTCAGAGAGCTATATCAGCACGTCCCTACTTATGATCCAATCATGCAGAACTCACAGAGGAACTTTTCAAAACACCAAGAACATAGAGAAGCAAGACTGCTTAAAAACAACCCATTATTACAAAAACTCTATGCTTAGAATCATCAGATATCTCCCCTGGTTTATTTTCTCTTACTTTGTAAACCTGAATGAAGCATTAAGTATCTTAAAAGTCCAATTCAAACCCCACCTTTTCCAGAAATCCCTCTCTAAGGTGTTAGCTCCACACCAAACTTTTTCCTCTCTGATGTTTTAGATTAAATTCACTTGCACATTGCTTTAAATTGATTTTGCACCTTTTTACAGAAGGCATCATGCTTAGATGTATTGCTTTTCCCTATACTTTACACTGCATTATATATGTATTCATTACAAAAATACAAATTAAGAACCACATTAAGATAGCACTACATGCTAACCAGAATGGCTAAAATTTAAAATACCGTCTCCTTTTATTAGAGTTTAGAAATCTTCTTTATTTCTGTTTTCTGTATAATTGCTAACATTAATATAGATATACAAGTATTATTTTCCAGGTATTTATTTCTTATCTCTTCAGACTAAACTGCTTTTACCATTAAGTTTTAATTATATACCCTGAAAAGCAATCTTCCATTTTGTAATTTCATCCAATTTGAGTCTCAGTTTGAAAACCACAGATTTTTGTTCATTTGCATTTCTGATTATCATATATTTAGAGTACTTCAGGGAAATATTTACATTTATGATACATTTATTTGTTTCTTAGTTTACTATTTCAACCTATTGGATATTCCCCTAGCTTGAGATATTAATTATGATGCAATCACATTTGACTTAGGTAATTTCTCACATATATTTGCAAAGAAGAAACATAGGTAACATATTCTAGGAATCTTTGAATATCTAGAAAAACTTTTATTTTGCTCTCACATGTTGATAATTTCTTGGATTTTCACAAAAGTGCAGGCTGTTGGTCCAGAATGCTTTTTCCTAAAAGTTTTATGTCATTGGTGTGCTGTCTTCCATTCTCCTGTGTTCAGATGAGAAGTCTGATTCCACAGAGAATTGTAGAAAATCTGTTAAGGAAGCAGTGGGTGTTATTGATTATGGATGGCATGTTGATTTAAACCCAATTAAATTTAGGATATGGGCACGAATGCACATCGAGGCCATTGGGGTATTTTCTGGCATCCATAGGTCAACAAAGATCAGGATCAAAGTCTATATTTCCTAGACAGAACAAAATTGGAGAAAGAAAAGAACCTCTTCGATTGTACATTTTGTAGAGTTAAATTGTACAGCAGAAACCAGTAGTGACAATCATTTTTGTGTAAATTATATGTGTCATTCAAAAAACTTTGAAAGGATGGAAAGATACATATAGACAAAGAAAGATATTAGTCTAGGTATCATGCAAGGCACAAAATTTGGGAGCTCTGCTATAAACTTGGAGTATATCATTTAGCAAAGGGAGTGGAGTGTCTTGCAAGACAGATGTAGTTGCAATTGCATACTGGAATATTTGGAATATATTTGTCAAGAGAGAAGTTAAATGATATCCTTTGGAAGGAGAATGTTAACCCCAATATCACAGCTATGACTCATTCCTTTGTCCGTTGCAGTCCAGGTAAAAGAACCTATACCTCTGCAATTGCTTGACTTATATAGAGAAACATGACAGGGACAAGACACACTTTGGCCCTCCTCAGAAAGGGAAACCCCTGTTTCACAGGATTAAGGTGTTGGTGGGTATTTTGGACACTCTCAAGTTAGTACAGATTTGGAATTTACCTGATTCTCTTTCAGAAAGAAAGGAAAACTGCTGAGCCAAGGTAAGAAGAGGATGAAATGAACCTGTATTAGGTTGAGCACAGCCTTGCTCTGTCTCTTAGGCTGTAACTTATGCTCTTTCATTTTGTTGGCATGCAATTCTTACATGAAAATTGCTCAGTATTTGGATGATATGCTACCCCTCCCTGGACATGTGACTACTCTGTACATTACCACCTCTGGCAGGAGGCAGCGCCTACATATAAACCTCTATTGGTACAAACACACTTTAGTCTTGCTTTTCTTTCCCTTTTCCTTATTTTATTCTTAACCACTGTGCCTGCTTTGGACTAGACTTTCTTCGCAATGGGAATGGTAAAGTCAAAGGGCTAAGTCGTTTTTGGGCTTATGGATCTAAGTAGTATGATGCCGTTTTTAGTTCATGGTCATAGGCCTAACTCAAATTTAAATACCAGTAGGCCCAATCTTGACTTACTAAAGTTTAGTTCAGTTTTGAAGAAAGTTCTTATATTAGGGAATGGCAATTTTCCTAGCCTTGTCTGTATTCATTATTTCCTGTGCAAATACGGTTTTTGTAATAAGTGAATGGTAAACAAGATTCAAGGATTCAGATCCCATAAATCTGCCCAATATCTCCATCTCTTTCTACTTTCAATATCTAGAATTGGAAGAAATGCTTATAAAAGAGACCAAAATTTAGGTATCTAACACCCTAATGTAGGGGGAAAGGACTCCAAAAGTAAATGTCAAACTTCAAGCAAAACAAGAAAAGTTCCAGTAATTTGGAATATTCCTTTTGACTTTTTTTTTCCCCACAAACTCTGAAGGGCAGATACCACGAAGTTCAGAGGTGTTCTACGTTCTTTCTCATTATAAAACCCCCAGATTTTTAAAGAGACTACATTTATTTATAAGTCCCAGAATTAGTTACCATTTGGAGCCACAGCAAGAAGGTATAAAATAAACCTGCACCGGTTTGAGTGCAAACTTGCTCTGGCTCTTATGCTATTACACCTGCTCTTTCTTGTTGCTGATGTGTGACTCTAAGCTGGGAATTGCTTATGATTTGAATGATATGCTATCCCTCCCTGTACATATGCCTAATTTACCATGTCATAAATTTTAGTTGAAGGAAGAGTTCAATGGAGATAACAGAGAGAGCCTTCCCTGTGGATTTGCAGCAAATGTTCAAGTGTGGCTGGGCTGGGGTCTTTCTCTGGTGCCACTGAGTCTTAGATGAAAGTGGTAAAACCCCTATTTTCACACTTAACATGTTCTTTCATAAGTAAAAGAGTACTTTGCAATTGAGTGAAATGAGCACTTAGTAAGACACAGGTAAATCCTAAAATGCCCCTGGTCTGCTTGCTGAAGTAGAGGAAAACATGTGGATAACCCAAGCCACCATTTTTTTCTATAGCTTATTTGACCCCATAACAGAAGTTTCATAGAGTAAGGGCTAACCATTCAAGGGGTTCAGGTAGAGGTACAGGAGATACATCCTGGGAGTTGCCACCCTTGCTACCTCACTTACCTTTCAAGGTATAAAATAGAAAAAGAATCAGTGTGGTGAAAAATAACATTAGTACACATGCGATCACGTATACATCACTCATCCAAGTACTATACAATTGGAACAGGTCATCTGAAATAGAGACTGGAAAAAAAAAGAAAAAATGGTACTTAAAAAGTAGAAATGAAATGAAGACTGGAAAAGATGCACTAATTAAGAAACCAGATGTGTAGGAGTACACTTAACAAAGAGAAGAGGAGTTGTTGGCTGGTCCTCCTTACTTGGTTTTTCTGGACCTAGTTTGGGACTGTAAACCTAGGTTTGATAACATGATAAGACTTGGTATTTTAGTTAAGCCTGAGAGTGCATGCAATCTGAGCTGAGCCATGAATGCAAATTGTGAAATGTCATCTCTACTCATTTACCCACAGATAACTAAGAACACATTCATATTTATTTTTATGCACTTGTTTAGGAGCTGTAGAGGGAAAATGTTTTGGAAATGTCATAGATAGTATACATTGGGCCTCTGAGCAGAAGGGTAAAATAAAATTGTTTATAATTGCAGCTCAGTGATATAAGAGAAAATTTTAATATCCAGTGTACACTAGATATAATCAAAATATTGGAGGAGCTCAAAGTCAATCCATTTATATAACAAATGGACAAAGACTGATAAAGAAACCATGATTCCTGAACTCAAATCTTTAAAAGGATGTCATAGTGCTGACGCTCTAAAAGAACTAATAGTGAAGTTATAGATGGTAATTTTGATGTTATTAATGCAAAGCATTGAGTCCTCAGTACTTGGAAATGTGCCTGACACACAGTAGGCCCTTATTAAATATATCTGTAAAATGATTTAGAGCTACAAAGACAATATTCAGAAGAAATCAGAAAACAGATACAAAACAATTTTAGATATTTCAATTATAAGACAGATTCCATAAAACACCTATACATATTATATTTGAAAAATTAAACAAGACAAGCTAGGAAACACCTGAAGGGCAGAAAATAATAAAAAGTAACATGGAACAGGGCACATTTGACAAAGTTGTAAATAGAAATGGCAGTACTAAAACACAACTTCTGAAATTAAGAATTCAAAGTGTAGGTTCCACAACAAATTAGTCATATATTAGGAGTTCATTAATAAACTTGATAATAAATTAGAAGACATTAGAATGGAGAGAAAAAGTGGAAAATAAAGAAGAGAGGGTAAGAGGCATACAGGATGGAGTTGAAAGTTCTAATTGATGGCTATCTAATGTTATAAAAGAAGAGGATTTAAAGAATGGAGAAAAGTAAGTATTTGAAACAATGGTAGCTGAGAATTTTTAAGGTCTAATGAAAGACAGTAATGTACAAAATTAGGGAGCACAAATCCCTATTATTACAAATGAAAAGAATAACACACACACACACACACACACACACACACACACACACACACACACACACACACACACACAGCAAATAAGAACTCTTTTGAGCAGCCAGAAAAAAAACACAGTTCACAATCAAAAGTGGCAATTAGACTAAAAGCAGAATTCTCATTAGAAAATAAACAGTGAAAGCCGAATTAGTAAAATAATATGTTCAATGCACTGGAGGAAAATATCTACAACCTAAAATTCTGTGGCCGTTAAAACAAAGGTGAAATAAAAGCCACAAGTTAATGTGATCATATTTATAAAGTCTGACACACAAGAAAGATTAAAGGTCAAAAAAGGTGTAAATATATGGGTAAATATAAATAGGTAATGCCATATGAAACAGTAATTACAATAACCTCCTATGAGGTTTAACAAACATTGATTTAAAATTTCCAACAACCATAGTATATATCTTAATGGGCTATTTTAAAAATTTATTATATGTATTCATGGAGCACTGAGCTGACCATCAGCACCTGTGCACAAGATGGGATGACTGGATCAATACTGCCAGCAGTCTCCCATCTCAAACTGCAATTATTCCCCTTGTCCCCCACCCAACCTCTCCCCAACACCCCTCACCCTACCCACCCTCAGCAAACTTAGTTCTGTTCTCTCCCTCTGCAAGTCCAACGCATGCTGTGGTCGTTCTTTCCTTTCTTCTTTCTCTCTTAGTTCCCACTTACAAGTGAGGACATGCGGTGTTTTTCCCTCTGTGCCTGGTTTTTTTCACTTATAATTTTTTCCAGGCTCATCCATGTTGCTGCAAATGACAGGATTTCATTCTTTTTTATGGCTGAGCAGTATTCCGTTGTACTAGTATTCCATTCCATTTTCCTTATCCAGTCATCCATCAGTGGACATTTAAGTTGGTTCCATATCTTGGCTGTTGTTGATAGAGCTGTAATGAATATGGGAGTGCATGTATCCCTTCAACATGATGATTTCCCTTCCTGTGGGTATATATTCAGAAGTACAATTGCTGTGTTGTATAGTAGATCTGTCTGTAGTTGTTTGTCTCCATACTGTTTTCCACAGTGGCTGTACTAATGTACAGTCTCACCAACAGTGTAGGAGAGCTCCCTCTTTCTACATCCTCACCAGCATTTGTTATTCTCAATCCATTTGATTATAGCCAGTTGAGCTGGGGTGAGATGATATCTCAATGTGGTTTTAAGTTGCATTTCCCTGATTATTAGTGATATTGAGCATTTCAAGTATTTGATGGCCAGTTGCATGCCTTCCTTTGAAAATGTCTATTCAGCTAATTTGCCAATTTTTAATTCGGTCTTTTTTTTTTTTAACTGTGTAGTTGTTTGAGTTTCTTGTACATTCTGGATATTAATCCCTGTTGGATGTATAGCTTGCAAATACTTTTTTCCACCCTGTGGGTTGTCTTTTCACTCTGTTGTTTCCTTTGTTATGCAGGAGCTTTTTAGTTTGATATAATCTCATTTACTTAAGTTTTTCTTTAGTAGCTTTTGCTTTTGGGCCATATTCATAAAGTCTTTGCCCAGTCCTACTACCTGAAGTGTTACCACTATGTTTTCTTTTAGTAATTTTATAGTTTCAGGTCTTATACTTAAGTTTTTAATCCCTTTTGACTTTATTTTGGTATATCGTGGTGAGAGTTGCAGGTCTAATTTCTTCTTCTGCATATGGTTGTCCAATTTTTCCAGCACCATTTATTGAAGAAGCAGTCCTTTTCCTAATATATGTTTGTGATGTCTTTGTCAAAAAACAGTTGGTTTTAAGTCTGTTGGTTTATTTCTGGGATCTCTATTCTGTTCCATTGGTCCAAGTGCCTATTTTTATGCCAGTATCTTGTTGTTTTGGTTACTATAGCTTTTTATTGTAGTTTGAAGACAGATAATGTTATGCTTCCAGCTTTATTTTCATTTCATTTTATTTATTTTTTTGCTCAGGAATGTTTTGGCATCTTGGGGTCTTTTGTTGTTCCATGTGAATGTTAGGATTGCTTTCTTCCATTTCTGTGAATAACGTCATTGGTATTTTGATGGGGACAGCATTGAATCTATAGATCACATTGGATAGTATGAACATTTTCACAATGTTGATTCTTCCAATCCAAGGGCATGAAATGTCTTTCCGCCTTTTTGTGTCTTTAGTTTCTTTAAGTAGTGACATGTAATTCTTTTTGTAGAGATCTTTCTCTTCCTTGGTTAAATTGATTCCCAGGTATTTTAATTTTTGGATGACTTTTGCAAAGGTCTTACTTCCTTGATTTCTTTTTGTGCTAGCTTGTTATTGGAGAATGTAAATTCTACTGATTTGGGGGCATTGATTTTAACTAGAAATTAATAAAAAACAAAACTCGGGATACTACACAAATACATGGAAATTCAACAACTCCTGAATGACCTATGAGTCCAAGAAGAAATTAAACAAAAAATCAAAAAATGTATTGAAATAAATGAAAATGAAGATATGTCATACCAAAACCTATGGGATACTGCAAAAGCAGTACTAAGAGGGAAGTTTATTGCAATAAATGCTTACATCAAAAAACAGAAATATTTCAAATAAATGACCTAATACTACACATCAAAGAACTGGAAAAATGAGAACAATCCAATCCCTATGTTAGTAAATGGAAAGAATAATTAAGATAAGAGCAGAACTAAATGATATAGAAACCCCCAAAATGATACAAAAGATAAATGAAAGAAAATGATGGTTTTTTGAGAAGATTAAAAAAAATAGCCAAACCATTAGCAAGGTTAACAAAAAAATGAAAAAGGAGACATTGCAAATGATAACACAGAAATACACAGAATCATTAGAGACTATTCTAAACAACTGTATGCCAACAAATTTGAAAACCTGGAGGAAATGGATAAATTTCTGGACACTCATACACTACCAAGACTTAACTAAGATGAAATAGAAAACCTGAGCAGACCAAGAACAAGGTGCAAGATTGAATGAGTAATCAGCAGTCTCCCAACAAAGAAAAGCCCTGCATAGGATGGATTTACTGCTGAATTCTACCAAACCTTTAAAGAGAAATTAATACCAATTCTCTTCAAACTATTCCAAAAGGTTGAAATGCAGGCCACTCTCCCAAAATCATTCTACAAAGCCAGCATCACCTAAACCTAAACCAGACAAAGATACAACAACAGAAAGAAAACTACTATCAATATCTTTGGTGAGAATAGACTCAAAAATCATCAACAAAATACTAGCAATCAGAATACATCAACACATAAAAAAACAACACACCATTATCAAGTGAAATTCATCCAAGAGATGCAAGGAAGGTTCAACATACATAAGTCAATAAACATGATACATCACATCAACAAAACCAAGGACAAAAACCATATGATTATCTCAATAGACACAGAAAATATATTTAACAAATTTCAATATCCATTCATGATAAAGGCTCTCAGGAAATTAGGTATAGAAGGAAAGTATCTTTTTTTTTTTTTTTTTGTCGTTTTTTTGTGACCGGCACTCAGCCAGTGAGTGCACCGGTCATTCCTATATAGGATCCGAACCCATGGCGGGAGCGTCGCCACACTCCCAGCGCAGCACTCTACCGAGTGCGCCACGGGCTCGGCCCAGGAAGGAAAGTATCTTAACACAATAAAAGCCATCTATGACAAGCCCATCCCCAATATCATCCTGAATGGGGAAAAACTGAAGGGTTTTGCCTTAAGAACAGGAACAAGACAAGGATGCCCACTCTCACCACTCCTATTTAACACAGTATTGGAAGTACTCACCAGAGCAATCAGGCATCAGAAAGAAATAAAGGCCATCCAGATTAGAAAAGATGAAGTCAAATTGTCCCTGTTTGCAGATGACAAGATCTTATATATAGGAAGACCTAAAGACTCTCCCAAAAAACTATTAGAACTGATTAGCTATTTCAGTAATGTTGCAGGATACAAATGTTTTACAACTATTTCACAGTCTTTATATCTTTTGAGAGTGTTTAAGGTATTAACCAAATTTAGACTGAAAACAGACGAATGATTAAAATTATAAAAGTAAAAATAGAATGATTAGAGATACATAACAAAGACAGAAGGGCAAGGTAACCAACTAGAGTTTTCCGGCACTTGTCCCTCCCACAAGATACAGACCAAACAACAAATAACTATATTTTTACTGGAAAGACTGAAGAAATACACTGAAGAATACCAAGGGAGTGACAAAATTCTTGTGGAGCACAGAAGACTGGGATAGCACCATAGAGAGCAGAGCAAGGCATCTTGCCTCTGCCTCACTGTCTCTCCATAGGGATTGAACTGGTTCAGAGTCATGCAGAGATAAAGTAAGCTGGAAAAACCCCAGATGTTTCCACTGATGGCACAAATGCCAGAAATCCCTGCCAAAGGACAGTTCCCCTGTCCTCACAGGGCCAAACTCACTTTGGAGAGTAGCTGGGAGTTTGTGCATCTACATGGCTTCATACTAGAAGCCCAGACAGAGAAACCCCCACCCTCCCAACCTAAGTTGCTGTGGTGTGGTGCCATCTTGAAACCAATCCCAGAACTCTAGTGTATCCTGCCTGGAGGGCTGGTGAAAACTGGCTCACTCAATCTCGAGGTCCCACCTTCTTTCTAACACATTCACATGAGTGCTGGCAGGTCCACAGTCCCAGCTGCCTGGCACCTAGGCCAGACAGAAAGACCAAGACCCAGGGATCTGAACCCCTGCCGCTCCCTATACCCCTCTCAGATGAGCAGGCAGATCTGCTTAGGAGGGAAGCCACCAAAAAGTGGTGGTCCACAACACTTACTAGCACCTTTCCTGCCCAACCCATGGGCCCCTCAGCCCACAGATGCCCACATCAGCCTGACAGCCACTCCTTCAGGTAGAACTCTCTCCCCCAATGACCCTCTACAGAGCTTCCAGGCCTGGTGCACCGGTGTAAACCTGCTCCCTGACAGACAGTGGAGCAGGCAGCTGCTTGCCTTCCCTTGACAGACCTCTACAGAGCTGCCAGGTCCTGCTGCACCAGTGTACTCCTGCTCCATGACCAACAGTGGATTGGGCAGCAGATTTGCCTTCCCTCACCAGGCCTCTACAGAGCTGCCATGCCTGGTTGCCCCCTTTCAGGTCTGTTTCGGACTCAACAGATGATCCAGTGGCCTTCTGCAGATCTCTGGGCCATTATCAACTAGTGGACACCTGCTCCCTGACCAACAGTGGAATAAGCAGCAGCTTACCTTCCCACATGCTTGGCCCTGTTGAAATCTTGTAGGCTTGTTCCAGGCTCAAGAGCTGAGCCAGTGGCCCTCCACAGAGCTGCCAGGTCAAAATGCACTGGTGTACACCTACTCCTTGCCCAAAAGCAAACTGGTCAGTGGCTTAGCTTCCCCACAGTGGGGCTTGATGGAGTCTTACACTCTGGTGCACTCTTGCAGTCTTGCTTCAGGTTCAGCAGCTGATCCATCACCCTTCCACAAAGCTAGCAGACCCTGCTGCAATGGTACATACCTGCTCCCTGCTGGACAGTGGAATGTTCTAGACAGTGCTCTGCTGCCACTTAGCAGTCCTACAAAGAACTACAGGGCCTGGGTGCACACTTATAGACCTACTATGGGATCAAACGCTAATACAGCAGCCCTCCACAGAGCTGTCATGTCTTACTACACTGGTGCCTGCCTACTCCCCCTTTACAGCAGATTAGGTGGTGGCTTCACCTCCTCCAGCAGTCCTTCATAGAGCTGCCAGGTCCTGCTGCACTCACACAAGCCAGTCTCTGATCAGGCACTGGCATCCACTCCATTGACAAGCCTTTACAGAGACATTTTACCCTCCCACCGCACACCCATGTTCATTCAGATTTTGGAAGTTCAAAGGTCCTCAGTTAGACTCAACCCAAAACGATCTCCTCCAAGGCATTTCATAATCAAACTGTCAAAAGACAAAACAAAGAGAAAATTCTGAAAGCTGCAAAAGAAAAGTGTCAAGTCACATATGAGGTAATCCCTATTAGACTATCATCAGATTTTGCAACAGAAACCTTGCAGGCAGGGGAGAACAGAATGATACATTAAAAATGTTGAAAGAAAAAAAGCCATCAGCCAAGAATTCTTTATCCAGCAGAGCTTTCCATCAGAAATTAGGGAGAAATAATGATCTTCCTAGATAAGTGGAAGCTTAGGGAATTCTTTACTACTAGACCAGCCTTACAAGAAATGAAATTCTGGAAGTAGTGCTACAACTGGAAAAGAAAAGTCAATAATTGATATCATTAAAACAAAAAAGTAAAAAAAACTCACCAAATACGGCAAATTCAATCTCAGCCATAAATTCATAATTTAAATTCAGAATACCCCCATGAGGTAAAAGTGCTATGTAAATTCTTCAATCTACTAATATGAAGGTTCAAAGTAAAAATGGTCAAAAAACAGCAGCAGCTACAACTAGCGGCTAAGGAACACACAAGAGATAAAGATGTAAATTAAGGCAACAAAAATTTTCATGTGACCAAAGTTAAGTTGCTATCAGCTTAAAACACTTATAACTACAACACTGTTTATGTTATCCTCAAGGTAACCAAAAAAAAAAAAAAAAGTTACGACAGATACACAAATGAGAAAGAGAAAGAAGACAAAACTAGCACCAAACAAAGCCACCAATCTGCACAAGTAGGTAATAAGAGAAAATGAAAGAAACTAAGGATCTATAAAACAAGTGGAAAGCAATTAAGAAAATGGAAGGAACATATTCCCACATATCAGTATCAACCTTGAATATAAATGGATTAAATTCTCCAACTAAAAGACATAGAGTGGCTGAAGGGATTAAAAAGAGAAGAGCCAGCAATATGCTGCTCACTTAACTGTTAAAGATAAAAATAGACAGAAAGTGAAGAGCTGTAAAAAGATAATTCATAGAAATAAAAAACAAAAGTGAGGAGGAATAGCCATAATTATATCAGATAAAACAGATTTTAAGTCAAAAACTGTAAAAAGTGACAAAGAAGGTCATTACATAATGATAAAGGGATCAATTCAACAGAGGATATAACAATTTTTAAAATATATGCGTTGAACACCAGAACACCTAGATTTATAAAGCAAACATTATTAAACCTAAGGGGAGGGATAGAGTGCAATTCAATAATAATAGGAGGCTTTAATACCCCACTTTCAGCAATAGACAGATGATCTAGACAGAAAGTAAACACAGAAACATCTGACATAAACTGTACCATGGACCAAATGCATCTTACAGATATTTACAGAACATTCCATCCAACAGGTACAGAATACACATTTTTCACAGCTACATATGGAACATTCTCCAGGATAGATCATATATTAGGTAACCAAAAAAGTCTACACAAATTTTAAAAGGTAGAGATCATATCAAGTATCTTTTCTGACCACAATGGTATACAATTAGAAGTCAACAACAAGAGAAAAACTCTCAGAAACCTTACAAATAATTAGATTTTAAACAACATGTTCCTAAACAAACAATGGGTTAGTAAAGAAATTAAAAGAAAAATTTAAAAATTCCTGAGACAAATGAGAATGGAGATACATTATACCAAAACCTATGAGACGTGGCAAAAACAGTTCTAAGAGAAAAGTTTATAACAATAAATACCTATATCAAAAAAGAAGAAAGATTTCTAATAAAAAATCTACAGTTGCACCTAAAGGAACTAGAAAAACAGTAACAAACCAAACCCAAAATAGGCAGAAGGAAGGAAATAATAAAGCCCAGAGCAGAAATAAATGAAATAGAAACAAACAAAAAAAACCAAACAATTGAAAAGGTTGATGAAAAAAAAGTTGTTTTTTAAAAAAATATAAACAAAATTGATAAAACTTTAGCCAGACTAACCAATATAAGAGAGAAGACTCAAACAAAATCAGAAATGAAAAAAGTAAGCATTACAACTGATGTTACAGGAATACAAAGGATCATAAGAGAGTATTATGAACAACTATAGACAACAAATTTGATAACACAAAAGAAATGGATAATTTCCTGGACAAATAAAATCTACCAAGATTAAAATATAAATAAGTAGAAAATCTGAACAGCCCAATAACAAGTGGGGAAAGTGAATTAGTAATACAAAGTTTTCTATTAAAGAAAAGCTCAAGAACTGACAGTTTTACTGCTGAATTCTACCAAACATTTAAAGAAGAACTGATACCAATTCTCTTCAGATTATTCCAGAAAATTGAAGAGAAGGGAATACTTACCAACTCACTTTATGAGGCCAGCATTACTCTGATTCCAAAACTGGACAAAGGAGAGAATTATAGGCCAATATCTCTGATAAACACAGATGTGAAAATTTTCAACAAGATACAAGCAAACTAATTCTAATAGCATTAATAAGACCATTCATAATGATCGAGTGGGATTTATCCCAGAGATGCAAGGATAGCTCAACATACACAAATCAATAAGTGTGATACATCACATTAACAGAATGACAAAAACCATATGATCATTTCTATTGATTCAGTAATAATATTTGACAAAATTCAACATACCTTCATGATAAAGCCTCTCAACCAATTAGTTATAAATAGAAATGACCTCAACACAATAAAAGCCATATGTGACAACCCACAGGTAACATCATCCTGAATGGGAGAAAGCTGGAAGCTTTTCCTCTAAGAACAGGAACAAGACAAGGATGCCCACTTTCACCATTCCTATTTAATGTATTAGTGGAAGTTGTAGCCAGAGCAGTTAAGCAAGAGAAAGAAATAAAGGGCATCCAAATTGGAAAATAAGAAGCCAAATTGTCCCTGTTTGCAGATGACATGATCTTATATACAGAAACCCCTAAAGGCTCCACCAAAAAAAAGTTAGAACTAATTAGTGAATTCAGTAATGTTTCAGTATAAAAATCAACATACAAAAGTAAGTAGAATTACTATATACTAATAGCAGACTATCTGAAAAAGAAATCAAGAAAACAATTCCTTTTATATTAACCAAAAACAAACAAACAAAAAAAGCTTTGGAATAAACTTAACAAGGAGGTGAAAGACCTCTATAATGAAAACTAGAAAACTATAATACTTTGAAGATAGAAATTGAAGAGCACACATCCGTGTTCATGGATTGAGGAATTCATATTGTTAAAATGGCCATTCTATCCAAAGCAATCTACAAATTTAATGTAATTCAATAAAAATACCAATGACATTCTTCACAGAAATAGGAAAAACAATTTTAAAATTCATATGGTTCTAAAAAAGATCCTGAATAGTCAACAAAATCCTAAGAAAAATGAACAAACCTGGAGGGATCACACTAGCAGGCTTCAAGTTGGATTACAAAGCTATAATAACCCAAACTGCATAATACTGTCATTAAAAGAGACACATAGACCAATGGAATGGAATAAAGAGCCCAGAAGTAAATTCACACACCTACAGCCAACTGACTTTGACAAAGTTGCCAAGAATACATATTAAGGAAAAGATAGTAAGTGGTACTGGGAAAGCTGGATTTCTACATGCAGAAGAATAAGACTAGACCCCTACCTCTCACCACATACAGAAATAAACTCAAAATGGATTAAGGATTTAAATGTAAAACCCAAAACTATGAAACTACTAGAAGAAAGCATAGGGAGAATGATCCATGACATGGGACTGGGCAGGGAATTTTTAAATAAGACTTCAAAAACACGAGCAATAAGAGTTCTGTGAAGACAGTGGCTTAGAGATACCCAGGACATGTTTCTCCCACATAAGAAGATTAACACAGGCCCACTGCCACTGCTGTTGCAATCTCCAGAGCCATTGTCTGGTCCCAGAACCATCATCCATTGCAGAGCAGCTCCTCACAGAGCAGCAATCCTTCAGGTGATCCATCTCTGCAACAGACTCCACAGATGCAAGAGAAGTTGCTACAACTACCATTGCCATTGCCACTGCCATGAATTAACCCTGCAGCTGCCAAGGACATAGTGGAGGTGAGCTAGGCAAATGCAGCTGCCCATTCCACTGCTGCAACCACAAATTAACATTCAAATTAACACCACAGCTGCCAGAGATGCTGCAGACGTGAGCTAGGCAGCTGCAGCCACTCGTAACACTGCTGCTGCTGTGAATTAACCCTGCAGCTGCTAAGGCCACTACAGATGGGAGCGAGGCATTTGCAGCCATCACTACCACTACTGTCACTATGAGGTAACTCTGCTGCCACCTAGGACACCACAAAAGATACCACAAATTACAGTGAGGCAGTTCCTGCAACAGTGCCACTTCTGCCCCCTGTTACAAGGTTACAAGGTAACTAGTAGACACTGCAGAAGCATCAGAGGCTATTGCAGCTACCAGCATGATTGCCACCCCATAAGGTAACCACACTACCACAGTGGACACTGCAGACATGAGGGAGGCAGTTGCAGCTTCTGATCCTGCTGCCACCCCCAGCTAACCCTGCTTCTGCTGTGGACAGCAGAGATAGGAGGGAGGCAGGTGCAGCCTCTGGCACCACTGCTGCCCCAACAAGGTAATCCTGCTGTCTTTGTAGACACAGCAAACTCAAGGGAGGCAGTTGCAGCTGGCAGAGCTTCAACTGCCCTTACAAGTAATCCCACTACCACCGTGGATGCTGTAGACACAGGAGAGGCAATTACAGCCACCAGTGAGTCTGCTGCCTCTGTGAGTTAACCCAGCTGCCACTGCAGTCATCATAGATATACAGGATGCTGCAGTGGACACTACAGCCAAGAAAGTTGCTGTTGAAACCACTACTGCTGCAGTTGCTGCCACCACCAGCACTGCCAGACATCCACCATCGTTGTGCAAGCAGCCCACCACCTCTGCCATGCAGGCAATCCACCAAAGAAACTTCCACCATGATGGTGGTCTGCTACCACAGCAGCAGCCACAGCAGCCACTGTAGTTGTGAAGGCAGACTGCCAACCACTCATCTGAATTGACACAAAGAAGGCCACCAGCAAAGTCCAGTAAAAGAAAGTAACAGAAGAAGTAACTGCTCTTCCAGATGACTAGACATCAATGTAAAGATATTTAAAATATGGGAAAAAACAAGAAAATATGAATTCACCAAAAGAATACAATAACTCTCAAGAGCTAGACTCCATAGAGCAGGAAATACTTGAAGTGACTGAAAAAGAATTCTAAGTAAAACTCTTAAGGAAACTCAATGAGATAAAAGAAGACACAGTTAGATGACAAAGTGAATTGAGCAAAACTATCCAGGATATGAAGGGAAAAAAAATCTACAAAGAGATTAATACTTTAAAAAACAGTGCAGTGGAACCCATGGAACTGAAGGAGTCAATCAATGAAATTAAAAAAAAAAAAAAAACCACCAAGAGCATAAGCAGCTAGCCAGAACAAGCAGAAGAAAGAATTTCTGATCTTGTAGACAATCTCTTTGAAATAATTTAGGCAGACAACTAAGAAAGAAAAACAATTTTTTTAATGAAGAAAATCTAAGGGAGGTAGCAGATAACCTTAAGCACACAAACATCCAAATCACAAGTATTCCTGTAGGGGAGGAGAAAGGAAAAGTCATTAAGAACATATCCAGTGAAATAATAGAAGAAAATTTCACAAGTATATGGATAGAAATGGCCTTCATGTTCAAGAAGTTCAAAGATCCCCAAACAGATTCAATCTAAAAAGTTCCTCTCTGAGACACACTGTAGTCAAATTGTCCAAAGTCAAAGACAAAGAGAGAATCCTGAAAAGAGCAAAAGAAAAGCACTAAGTCACCTATAAAGGAGTCCCCATCAGATTAACAGCAGACTTCTTAACAGAAACTCTACAAGCCAGAAGTGAATGGGATGATATATTCAAAATACTAAAAGAAAAAACTGTCAGCCAAAAATTCTATATCCAGCAACGGTATCACACAGATATGAAGAAGAATAGTGTGTTTCCTAAACAAACAAAAACTACAAGAGTTCACCATCACTTGAACAGCCCTACAAGGAATCCTCAAAGGAGTCTTGTACCTGGAATACAAAAAAAGATAATCACTTCCATGAATATACAACAAAGAACACAATCCACTTGCAGAACAAAAATGCAAATAAAAAGAAAAAAAAACTATCTTGACAACTCAAAAATCCCAAAAAACAGAAGACAAACAAAAATGGGGGGAAAAAGAAACAAAAGATATTTAAAACATCCAAAAGAAAATTGACAAAATGCCAGAGGTAGGACAATATATTTCATTAACAACCCAAAATGTAAATGGATTCAATTCCCCACTCAAAAGTCACAGACTGCTGAATTGGATTAAAAAGCTAGACCCTACTATACACTGTTTACAAGAGACATACATGTAAAGACACACAGAGACTAACAGTGAAAGGATGGAAAAAAGATATACCATGCATATGGAAATCAAAAATGAGCAGGACTAGGAATTCATATATTGGACTAAATAGTCTTTAAACGAAAAACTATGCAAAGAGACAAAGAAGGCCACTATGTAATGATAAACGGATCTATACACGAGAAGACATAACAATCATAAATATATACAAACCCAACATCAGAACACCCATATACATAAAATAAATACTATTAGACTTAAGGAAAGTGATAGATCCCAATACAATAATAGTAGGAGACCCAATAACCCCTCTTTTAGCCTTGGACAGATAAACTAGGTAAAAATTAACAGAGAAACAAAGGATTTAAACCACATTTTAAACTAATTAGACTTGGCAAATATCTACAGAACATTTCATTCAACAACTACACAATATACATTCTTCTCACCAGTTCATGGAACATTCTCCAGGATATACCACATGCTAGGTCACAAATCAAGCCTTAAAAATTTTTATAAAATTGAAAGCATTTCAAGTCCTTTTTCAGAACACAATGGATTAAAACTAAAAGATCAAAAACAAGTGAAACTCTGGAAACTAGACAAACACATGAAAATTAGATAACATGCTCCTGAATGACATATGGGTCCAAGAAGAAATTAAACAGGAAATCAAAACATTTCTCAAAACTAATGAAACATCATACCAAAGCCTGTGGAGTTTTGCAAAAACAATTCTAAGAGGGAAGTTTATTGTAGTAAATGTTTATGTATAAAGAATAGAAAGATTTCAAATGAAGAACCTAACGCTAACCCTCAAAGAATTAGAAAAACAAGAACAATCCAATCTCAAATATAGTAGAAGAAAATGAATAATAAAGATCACAAGGCACAGCACCACAGGACCCTCAGCCCAGGTGACGCCCCACCACCCAGAGAGGCCTGATATCTGCCAGGCCTACAGGCCCTGAGCCAGCCACACTGAATTGGCAGTCCCTGTGCATTACAGACCAGACACCAATGTGGAATGAATGGACCATAAAACCCCCTGCAACAATGACGAAACACCAAGGAAAGATACCAGAAATATGAAAAACCAAGAAACTATGACACCACCAAAGGAAAATAATAATTCTCAAGTTCTAGATCCCATAGAACGGGAAGTCCTTGAAATGACTGATAATGAATTCCCAGCAACAATTCTAAGGAAACTAAATGAGATACAAGAAAACTCAGTTAGACAACACAATGAAATGAGAAAAAGTATACAGGACCTGAAAGAAGAAATGCACAAAGAAATCAAAGCCCTGATAAACAATGTAGCACAGCTTGTGGAGCTGAAAGATTCATTCAACAAATTAAGAAACACAACAGAGACTATAAACAGCAGGCTAAAACAAGCAGAAAAGAGAATTTCTGACTTTGAAAATGGTCTGTTCGAAATAACACAGGTGGATAAAAATAAAGAAAAAAAATTTTTTTAATTGAAGAAAATCTAAGAGACATAACAGACAACCATAAGCACTAAAATATCCAAATCATGGGGATTACAGAAGGGGAGGAAAAAGGAACAGGCATTGAAAACATATTGAATGAAATAATAGCAGAAAAATTCTCTGGTATAGGGAGAGATACAGGTCTTCAGATCCAAGAGGCTCCAAGATCCACAAACATATTCAACCCAAAAAGGTCTTCTCCAAGACATGTTATAATCAAATTGGCAAAACTCAAAGACAAAGAGAGAATCTTAAAAGCTGCAAAAGAGAAGCATCAAGTCACCTATAAAGAAGCACTAATCAGACTAACATCAGACTTTTCATCAGAAACCTAAAAGCCAGAAAACAATGGGATGATACATTCAAAATACTAAAAGACAAAAATTGCCAGCCAAGAATACTTTACCGAGCAAGGATATCCTTCTGAAATCAAGGACAAATAGTATATTTCCCAGATGAACAAAAACTGCAGGAGTTCACTATCACATGACTGGCCTTACAAGAAATTCTCAAGGGACTACTGGGTTTGGTACGTGAAAAACAAACATCACTGCCATGAATACACAAGAAAGAACAAATCCCACCAGTAAAATAAAAATGCTAACAATAAAGAGAAAAAAGTTTATCTAGCATCCGAAGAAACCAACAAACATAGAAGAGAAACAGCAAATCAGAAAGAAACAAACAAAAGATACTTAAGGCATTGAAACAAAACTCCATAAAATGCCAGGATTAAATCAATACCTTTCAATAATAACTCTTAATATAAAAGGATTAAATTCCCCACTCCAAAGACACAGACTGACTGACTGGATTAAAAATATGGACTCAACAATATGCTGCCCTCAAGAGACTGACATCACCTGTAAAGACAGGCAAAGACTAAGAGTGAAAGGATGAAAAAAGATATACCATGCAAATACAAACAAAAAATGACCTGGAGTAGCTATTCTTATATCAGATAAAATAGATTTAAACCAAAACCCATAAAAATAAAGAAAGCCACTATATAGTGATAATAGGATCTATCCATCAAGAAGACATAACAATCATAAATATATATGCAGCCAACATTGGAACAGCCAGATTTATAAAGCAAACACCATTAGACTTAAAGAATGAGATAGACAGTAGTACCATAATAGCAGGGGACCTGAACACCCCACTCTCAATATTGGACAGATCATGTAGGCAAAATTCAACAGAGAAACACAATATCTAAACAGCACTTTAGACTAATCGGACTTGGCAGACATCTACAGAACATTCCATCCAACAACCTCAAAATATTCATTATTCTCATCAGCACATGGAACATTCTTCAGGATGGAACACATATTAGGTCACAAATCAAGTCTCAACAAATTCAAAAAATTGGAATTATCCCATGTATTTTTTCAGATCACAAGTGATTGAAATTAGAAACCAATAACAAATGAAACTCTTGGAAAGTATACAAACACATGGAAATTAAGCAGCATTCTACTTAATGTCATATGGGTCCATGAAGAAATTAAACAGGAAATCAAAAAGTTTATTGAAACTAATGAAAATAATGACACATCATACTAAAACCTGTGGGATACTGCAAAAGCAGTACTAAGTGAGAAATTTATCACATCAAATACTTACTTCAGAAGGATGGAAAGATGGCAAGTAAACAACCTACCACTTCACTTTAAAGAACTAGAAAAACAAGAACAATCCAAACCCAAAGTTAGTAGATGGAAAGAAATAATTAAGATCACAACAGAACTAAATGAAATAGAAACCACCCAAAATGATTCAAAAGATCAATGAAAGGTTTTCAAGATGGCGGCAGCTGCGGCGGCTGGCGCGGAGTAGCTGAGGTGGAAAAGGTGGCCACTGGGCCTCAGGCAGCCGGGAAACTTGTGGACCTTCCTCTGGCCATCTCTTAAGGGAGGACTGCTGCTGCTGGCCGGTCGTGGGGGCTCAACGCCACTTTGCCCCCGGCAGGAGAGGCTGCCTCATTTACCGGCAACAGCTTTGAAGTGTGGAGCAGGAAAAGAACTGATTCTCAGCTGCAAAAGTGAGTCTTGAAACAGGGAACACGGCGCCAGGGCTGCTGTGGATGCAGCCAGGATCCCGGAGGCTGGGGCCGCACTGAAGGCGGCCAGCTGCCCTATCCAGGATTCGAGGTTTCAGGCCGGCATTAAAGAAGACTCCTGGGAGCGCCCGAGCGGCGCCGCGACTGAACAGCCCGAGGCGGCAGCGCCGAGAACACGGAGGGCAACAAACCAGAGACAGAGCGAGCGCCCGACCTGGCACAGCACTGTGAGTGATACCTGGCACAGCTCTATTCGGGGGGTGGATGCCCACGCGGCTCCCCGCCTGCACCACCAGGCCACTCACTGCCCCGGTGCTGCCTCCATTTTCCCAGGTGCGGGCAGCTCCGCCCTGCTCGGCCATCACTGAGCCCATTTGCTTGGCCTGGCGCGGGGCTTTCCGGACCCTGCGGGCCGGCCTCCTCTCCCACTCCCTCCACGGTTCTCTGGCAGGGCTGGGGGTGTGGGGCGTCCCGACCAGTTTTGGGAGGGCTAGGAAGTACGGGCGGGCCGACTGTCACTCCACCACACCCTGGACTCTGGCCCCGGTAAACTTCCTGTTACTGGGAGGCAGATACCATCTCTGCGACCACCAGTTTGGAAAAAAGCCTAACGAATTTCTGGTTGGGAATAGTGTGGTAGGAGAGTTCCCAGGTCCGCTTGAACCTGCCGGAGAGCAGGCTGCAGGCGGGCACTAGACTCGGTTTATACCGGGGGGATACAAAGGTGAACAAGACCCGAGAAAGATCTACACAGTGCTACAAAGGCACCCAGAGAGACCGGTCGTCTGTGCCTAGCAGAAACCTGGTAGACTTCCTGGGCGAGGCGGTGCTGAGCAGGGTCTTGAAGGCCCAGCTGATAGACGAGGGGTGCAGAAGACACGCCCCAACCCAGCACAGTCTGCACAGAGGGGGGAGACGTGCGGCCAGGGAGGCGGAGACTCGACAGAAACCATACACCCGGTGGGGTCGCCACTGCACGATCTAACAGCCTGGGCCAGAGCACACGGAACAGGGAGAAGTCCTGTACAGAAAGTGAAAGCTCAACAGAGATCACACACCCTGTGGTACGTGATCCACCAGCCCAGCAGAGTACAAGCTGACCAGAAAGGTGGATCCCCGGAGAAGCCCAATTCCCGAGGCAACCACACACACAAGACACTAGAGGCCAACTGAGCAGTCACGGCGGGAGCCATACCAAATTGGGAACCACAGCAACATCCTAGTTAGTCATTAGTCTTAAACCAGTGGACTGTGAAACCCCCTGCCACAATGAATAAACACCAAAAAAAAGACACCAGAAATACAAAAAATCAAGAAAGTACACCACCAAAAGTTAATAAATCTCATACTCTAGATCCTATAGAACAAGAAGCCCTTGAAATAACTGACAAGGAATTTCGAGTGATAATTCTAAGGAAACTGAATGAGATACAAGAAAACTCAGCTAGACATCATGATGAAATGAGGAAAAGTATACAGGATCTGAAAGAGGAAATATACAAGGAAATCAATGTCCTGAAAAAAAATGTAGCAGAACTTGCTG
Organism: Cynocephalus volans; assembly: GCF_027409185.1. NCBI lineage: Eukaryota > Metazoa > Chordata > Mammalia > Dermoptera > Cynocephalidae > Cynocephalus > Cynocephalus volans. The sequence continues at coordinate 39,726,026 of NC_084467.1, read as the reverse complement.
AACTGAAGAAGTTATTCAGCGAAATAAAAAACACAATGGAGAGTTTAACCAGCAGGCTTGTCGAAGTTGAAGAGAGAACCTCTGAACTTGAAGATGGGCTGTTTGAAATAACACAAGCAGACAAAAAGAAAGAAAAAAGAATCAAGGACATGGAAGAAAATCTGAGAGAGATATCAGACAACCTCAAGCGCTCAAATATCCGAGTCATGGGTATTCCAGAAGGGGAGGAAAATGGAGATTCCATTGAAAACATATTCAACAAAATAGTGGCAGAAAACTTCCCAGGTATAGGAAAAATCACAGATCTTCAGATCCAGGAAGCTCAACGATCTCCAAACGTATTCAACCCAAAAAGGCCTTCTCCAAGACATGTCATAGTCAAATTGGCAAAACTCAGAGACAAAGAGAGAATCTTAAAAGCTGCAAGAGAGAAGCGTCAAATCACCTATAAGGGAGCCCCAATCAGGTTAACATCAGACTTTTCATCACAAACCCTAAAAGCTAGAAAGGAATGGGATGATATTTTCAAAATACTAAAAGACAAAGATTGCCAGCCAAGAATACTCTACCCTGCAAGGCTATCCTTCCGAAATGAGGGGCAAATAGTATATTTCTCAGACAAACAAAAACTGCGGGAGTTCACTACCACAAGACCACCCTTACAAGAAATCCTCAAGGGAGTACTGGGTTTGGTTCCTGAAAAATAACTACCACTGCCATAAAAACCTAAGAAAAATCTAAACCCGCTAGTACAATAAAAATGGCATTCATGAAGAGAAAACAAGCTAACAAAAACACTATCTACAACCTAAGGAACCAACAAACAAAGAAACCAAACAGTAAATCAGAGAGCAAGGAACAAAAGACACCTAAGACAACCAAACAACCAATAAAATGCTAAGAATAAATCAACACCTTTCAATAACAACTCTTAATGTTAAAGGCTTAAATTCCCCAATTAAAAGACACAGACTGGCTGACTGGATCAAAAAGCAGGACCCAACTATATGCTGCCTACAAGAGACCCACCTCACCCATAAAGATTCACACAGACTAAGAGTGAAAGGATGGAAAAAGATTTACCATGCAAACAGAAAAGAAAAACGAGCTGGAGTGGCTATTCTTAATCTGACAAAATAGACTTTAAACTAAAAACCATAAAAAGAGACAATGAGGGACACTACTTAATGATAAAAGGACTGATCCATCAAGAAGACATAACAATCATAAATATGTACGCACCCAATGTTGGAGCAGCCAGATTTATAAAACAAACTCTATTAGACCTAAAGAAGGAAATAGACACTAATACCATAATAGCAGGGGACCTGAACACTCCACTGTCAATATTAGACAGATCATCTAGGCAAAGAATCAGTAGAGAAACACAAGATCTAAACAAGACTCTAGACCAATTGGAATTGGCAGATATCTACAGAACATTCCACCCAACAACCTCAGAATATTCATTCTTCTCATCAGCACATGGATCATTCTCCAAGATAGATCACATATTAGGTCACAAATCAAGTCTCAATAAATTCAAAAAAATTGGAATTATCCCATGTATCTTCTCAGACCACAATGGATTAAAACTAGAAATGAATAACAAACAAAACTCTGGAAACTATAGAAACACATGGAAATTAAACAGCATTCTACTTAATGACATATGGGTCCAAGAAGAAATCAAGCAGGAAATCAAAAAGTTTATTGAAACTAATGAAAACAATGATACATCATACCAAAACCTGTGGGATACTGCAAAAGCAGTATTGAGGGGAAAATTTATTGCATTAAATGCTCACTTCAGAAGAATGGAAAGATGGCAAGTGAACAACCTAACACTTCACCTTAAAGAACTAGAAAAACAAGAACAATCCAATCCTAAAGTTAGCAGACGGAAAGAAATCATTAAGATCAGAGCAGAACTGAATGAAATTGAAAACCAAAAAACAATTCAAAAGATCAACGAATCAAAAAGTTGGTTTTTTGAAAAGGTAAATAAAATTGACAAACCATTAGCATGGCTAACAAAAAAAAGAAGAGAGAAGACTCAAATAACAAAAATTAGAAATGAAAAAGGCGATATTACAACTGATTCATCTGAAATACAAGGAATCATTCGAGACTACTATAAACAACTATACGCCAACAAATTTGAAAATCTGGAGGAAATGGATAAATTTCTGGACACACACAAGCTCCCAAAACTGAACCGTGAAGACGTAGAAAATTTGAAAAGACCAATAACAATAAAGGAGATTGAAGCTGTTATCAGAAGGCTCCCAACAAAGAAAAGCCCAGGACCAGATGGATTCACAGCAGAATTTTACCAAACATTCAAAGAGGAATTGACACCGATTCTTTACAAACTATTCCAAAAGATTGAAACGGACGCAAATCTCCCAAACTCATTCTACGAAGCAAACATCATCCTGATACCAAAACCAGGTAAAGATATAACCAAAAAAGAAAACTACAGGCCGATATCCTTGATGAATATAGATGCAAAAATCCTCACTAAAATACTAGCAAACAGAATACAGCAACACATACGAAAAATTATTCATCACGATCAAGTGGGATTCATCCCAGGGATGCAAGGTTGGTTCAACATACGCAAATCAATAAATGTGATACACCATATTAATAAACTCAAACACAAGGACCATATGATCATCTCTATAGATGCTGAAAAAGCATTTGATAAAGTTCAGCACTCATTCATGACAAAGACCCTCTATAAGTTAGGTATAGAGGGAACGTATCTCAACATAATTAAAGCCATATATGCCAAACCCACTGCCAATATCATCCTGAATGGGGAAAAGCTGAAAGCTTTTCCTTTAAGAACAGGCACTAGACAAGGATGCCCACTCTCACCACTCCTATTCAACATAGTGTTGGGAGTACTAGCCAGAGCAATCAGAGAAGAGAAGGAAATAAAGGGCATCCAGATTGGAAAAGATGAAGTCAAACTGTCCCTGTTTGCAGATGACATGATCCTATATATCGAACAGCCTAAAACCTCTACAAAAAAACTCTTGGAATTGATAAATGATTTCAGCACAGTAGCAGGATACAAAATCAACACACAAAAATCAGTAGCATTTCTTTTCTCCAATAGTGAACATGCAGAACGAGAAATCAAGAAAGCCTGCCCATTTACAATAGCCACCAAAAAAATAAAATACTTAGGAATTGAGTTAACCAAGGAGGTGAAAAATCTCTATAATGAGAACTACAAACCACTGCTGAGAGAAATTAGAGAGGATACAAGAAGATGGAAAGATATTCCATGCTCTTGGATTGGAAGAATCAACATAGTGAAAATGTCCATACTACCCAAAGTGATATACAAATTCAATGCAATCCCCATCAAAATTCCAAAGACATTTTTCTCAGAAATGGAAAAAACTATTCAGACATTTATATGGAACAATAAAAGACCACGAATAGCCAAAGCAATGCTCAGCAAAAAAAATAAAGCTGGAGGCATAACACTACCTGACTTTAAGCTATATTACAAAGCTATAATAACCAAAACAGTATGGTACTGGCATAAAAACAGACACACTGACCAATGGAATAGAATAGAGAATCCAGAAATCAACCCTCACACTTACTGCCATCTGATCTTTGACAAAGGCACCAAGCCTATTCACTGGGGAAGGGACTGCCTCTTCAGCAAGTGGTGCTGGGATAACTGGATATCGATATGCAGGAGAATGAAACTAGATCCATACCTCTCACCGTATACTAAAATCAACTCAAAATGGATTAAGGATTTAAATATACACCCTGAGACAATAAAACTTCTTAAAGAAAACATAGGGGAAACACTTCAGGAAATAGGACTGGGCACAGACTTCATGAATACGACCCCAAAAGCACGGGCAACCAAAGGAAAAATAAACAAATGGGATTATATCAAACTAAAGAGCTTCTGCACAGCAAAAGAAACAATTAAAAGAGTTAAAAGACAACCAACAGAGTGGGAGAAAATATTTGCAAAATATACATCTGACAAAGGATTAATATCCAGAATATATAAGGAACTCAAACAACTTTACAAGAAGAAAACAAGCAACCCAATTAAAAAATGGGCAAAAGAGCTAAGTAGGCATTTCTCTAAGGAAGATATCCAAATGGCCAACAGACATATGAAAAAATGCTCAACATCACTCAGCATCCGGGAAATGCAAATCAAAACCACATTGAGATACCATCTAACCCCAGTTAGGATGGCTAAAATCCAAAAGACTATGAACGATAAATGCTGGCGAGGCTGCGGAGAAAAAGGAACTCTCATACATTGTTGGTGGGACTGCAAAATGGTGCAGCCTCTATGGAAAATGGTATGGAGGTTCCTTAAACAATTGCAAATAGATCTACCATACGACCCAGCCATCCCACTGTTGGGAATATACCCAGAGGAATGGAAATCATCAAGTCGAAGGTATACCTGTTCCCCAATGTTCATCGCAGCACTCTTTACAATAGCCAAGAGTTGGAACCAGCCCAAATGCCCATCATCAGATGAGTGGATACGGAAAATGTGGTACATCTACACAATGGAATACTACTCAGCTATAAAAACGAATGAAATACTGCCATTTGCAACAACATGGATGGACCTCGAGAGAATTATATTAAGTGAAACAAGTCAGGCACAGAAAGAGAAATACCACATGTTCTCACTTATTGGTGGGAGCTAAAAATTAATATATAAATTCACACACACACATACACACATACACACACAAACCGGGGGGGGGGGGAAGATATAACAACCACAATTATTTAAAGTTGATACAACAAGCAAACAGAAAGGACATTGTTGGGGGGGAGGGGGGAGGGAGAAGGGAGGGAGGTTTTGGTGATGGGGAGCATTAATCAGCTACAATGTATATCGACAAAATAAAATTTTAAATAAAAAAAAAAAAAAAAAAAAAGATCAATGAAACAAAAAGTTCGTTTTTGAAAAGATAAATAAAATTGATGAACCATTAGCAAGGCAAACTATAAAAAGAAGAGAGAAGACCCAAATAACAAAAATTAGAAGTGAATAAGGTGACATTACAACTGATACCTCAGAAATACAAGATATCATTAGAGACTACTATAAACAACTATATGCCAACAAATATGAAAATCTAGAGGAAATGGATAAAATTCTGGACACACACAAACTACCAAAACTGAGCCAAGAAGATCTAGAAAATATAAACAGATAAATAACAATAAAAGAGATTGAAGCTATTATCAGAAGTTTCCAAACAAAGAAAAGCCCAGGACTGGATGGGTTCACTGCAGAATTTTACCAAACTTTCAAGAATGAATTGATACCAATTATCTACAAACTATTCCAAAAGGTTGAAACACAGGCCATGCTCCCAAATTCATTCTATGAGGCAAAGATCACCCTGATTCCAAAACCAGAAAAAGATACAACAACAAAAAAAAAACTACCAGCCAATATCCTTGATGAATATAGATGCAAAAATCCTCAATAAAATACTAGCCAACAGAATGCAGCAACACATAAACAAAATTATGCACCATGATCAAGTGGGATTCATCCCAAGGATGCAAGGTTGGTTCAACATGCACAAATCAGTAAATGTGATACACCACAACAATAAAATCAAAGACAAATATCATATGATCATCTCTACAGATGCCAAAAAAGCATTTGACAAAATTCAACACTCATTCATGATAAAGACTCTGCAATTTGTGTATAGATGGAAAGTATCTCAACATAATTAAAGCCATATATGATAAGCCCACTGCTAATATGATCCTGAACAGGAACCAGAACTAGACAAGGATGTACACTCTCACCACTCCTATTCAACATAGTGTTGGAAGTACTAGCCAGAGCAATTAGAGAAGAGAAGGAAATAAAGGGCATCCAGATTGGAAAATATGAAGTCAAACTGTCCCTGTTTGCAGATGACATGATCCTATATATCGAAGAGTCTACAGCCTCTACAAAAAAACTCCTAGAGTTGATAAACAATTTCAGCAAAGTGGCAGGATACAAAATCAATACTCAAAAATCGGTAGCATTTCTATACTCCAACAGTGAACACGCAGAAAAAGAAATCAAGAAAGCTAGCCCATTTACAATAACTACCAAAATATAAAATAATTAGGAATAAGGTTAACCAAGGATGTGAAAAATCTCTGTGAAGGGAGAACTACAAACCACTGTTGAGAGAAATTATAGAGGACACAAGAAGATGGAAAGATATCCCATGCTGTTTGATTGGAAGCATTAACATTGTGAAAATGTCTATACTACCCAAAGTGATCGACAGATTCAATGTAACACCCATCAAAATTCCAATGACATTTTTCTCAGAAATGGAAAATTCTATCCTAACATTAATAAGGAATAACAAAAGACAATGAATAGCCAAAGCAATCCTGAGCAAAAAAATTAACTAAAATAAAATAAAGCTAGAGGCATAACACTACCTGACTTTAAACTATACTAAAAGGCTATAGTAACCAAGACAGCATGGTACTGTCATAAAAACTGACACACAGATCAATGGAACAGAATAGAGAATCCAGAAATCAACCCATACACCTAAAGCCATCTGATCTTTGACAAAGGCATCAAGTCTACACACTGGGGAAGAGACTGCCTCTTCAGCAAATGGTGCTGGGGAAACTGGATATTCATATGTAGAATGAAACTAGACCCATACCTCTGATCATATACCAAAATCAACTCAAAATGGATTAAATAATTAAATATACATCCTGAAACAATAAACCTCCTTAAAGAAAACATGCAGGAAACACTCCAGGAAGTAGGATTGGGTACAGACTTCATGAATATGACCCCCAAAGCACAGGCAACAAAAGGAAAAAAAAACAAATGGGATTATATCAAACTTAAAAAGCTTCTGCACAGCAGAAGAAACAATTAACACAGAAAAAAGACAACTAACAGAATGTGAGAAAATATTTGCAAAATATACATCAGACAACGGATTAATATCCAGAATATACAAGGAACTCAAACAACTTTACAACAACAAAAAAGTAACCCAATGAAAAAATGGGCAAAGGATCTGAATAGGCATTTCTCAAAGGAAGATATATGAATGTCCAACAGGCACATGAAAAAATGCTCAACAACACTCAGCATTCAGGAATTGCAAATCAAAACCACACTGAGGTACCATCTCACTGCAGTTAGGATGGGTAATATCCAAAAGACTGAGAATGATAAATGCTGGCAAAGTTGCAGAGAAAAAGACACTGTTGGTGGGACTACAAAATTGTGCAGTCTTTATGGAAAATGGTATGGAGGTTCCTCAAACAATTACAGATCGATCTACCATATGACCCAGCTATTCCGCATTGGGTGTATACCCAGAGGAATGGAAATCATCATGTCGAGAGATACCTGTACTACCATGTTTATTGCAACACTATTTACAATAGCCAAGAGTTGGAGCCAGCCCAAATATCCATCATCAGATCAGTGGATAAAGAAAATGTGGTATATATACACAATGGAATGCTACTCTGTTATAAAAAAAGAATGAAATACTACCATTCACACCAACATGTTTGGACTTAGAGAAAATTATATTAAGTGAAATAAGCCAGGCACAGAAAAGGAAATATCACATGTTCTCATTTATTTGTGGGAGCAATAAATAAATAAATAAATAAATAAATAAATAAACAAATAAACAAACAAATGTGAGGGAGGGGAGGAAGAAGAACAAAAATCACAATTCCTTGAACGTGTTAAGACAAGTGAACAGATTTGATGATTTGGTGGGGAGAGAGGAAGGGGTAAAGTGGAATTGGTAAAGGGACATGATAATCAACTACACTATATATTGATAAATTAAAATTTTAAAATGTTAAAAAAAGATCAGAGCATAACTAAATGAAATAGAAACCCCCAAAATGAAACAAAACATTAATGAAACAAGAAGTTGGTTTTTCAAGAAGTTAAAATTGACCAAACATTAGCCAGACTATGTGAAAAAGGAAGAGAGAAATCCCAAATAACAAAAATTAGCATGAAAAAAGAGATATAACAAATGATACAAAAGAAATACAAAGGAGTATTAGAGACTATTATGAACAACTATACACCAAGATATTTGAAATCCTGGAGGAAAAGGATAAATTTCTGCACACATACCAACTACCAAGACTGAAACAAGAAGACATAGAAAACCTGAAAAAACTGATAACAAGCAATGAGATTGAAGCAGTAATCAGCAGTCTTGCATCAAGGAAAAGCCCAGGACAAGATGGCTTTACATCTTAATTCCACCAGCTCTTTAAAGAGGATTTAATACCAATTTTCTTCAAACTATTCCAAAAAACTGAAACAGAGGCCATTCTACCAGGTTCATTCTATTAGGCCAGTATCACTCTGATACCAAAACCTGACAAAGATCCAATAAAAAAAGAAAACTACAGGCCAATATCCTTAATGAACATTGAAACAAAAATCCTCAACAAAATATTCGAAAACAGAATACAGCAATACATCAAGTAAGTTATACACCACGATCAAGTGGGATTCATTTCATGGATGCAAGGATGGTTCAATATATGCAAATCATTAAATGTGATACAACTCATCAATAAAATCAAGGACAATACCATATGATAACCTTAATAGATACAGAAAAAGCATTTGACAAAATTCAACATCACTTTATGATAAGAACTCAGAGCAAATTAGGTACAGAAGGAAAGTATTTCATCATAATAGCCAAATATGACAAATCCTCTGCCAATATCATCCTGAGATATGGGAATGAGACAAGGACGCCTACTGTTACCACTCTTATTTAACTTGGTATTTGAAGTACTAGCCAGAGCAATCAGGCAAGACAGAGAAAGAAAGGGCATCTGGATTGGAAAAGATGAAGTCAGATTATCCCTGTTTGCAGATGGCATGATCTTACATATAGAACAGTCCAAAATCTCTACCAAAAAAAAAAAAAAACTTACAGTTGATAAATGATTTTGGTAAAGTTGCAGGATAAAATTCAACATGCAAAAATTGGTAGCATTTTTATACTACAACAACAAACTAGCAGAAAAAGAAATCAAGAAAGCTAGCCTATTTCCAATAGTCTCTCTCTCTCTCTCTCTCTCTCTCTCTCACACACACACACACACACACACACACACCTAGTCACCAATTTAACCAAGGAGGTGAAAAATCTCTACAATGAGAACTACAAATCACTGTTGAAAGAAATTAAAGAGAACACCAAAAGATGGAAAGACTTTTCATGCATTTAGATAGGAAGAACTGATATTGTGAAAATGTCCATACTACCCAAAGTGACCTACAGACTCAATTCAGTCTGCATCAAAATACCAATGACATTTTTCACAGAAATAGAAAAAACAATCCTAATGTTCATATGGAACAACAAAAGACCCTGAATAGCCAAAGCAATCCTGAGAAGAAAGAAAGAAAGAGAGAGAGAGAAAGAAAGAAAGAAAGAAAGAAAGAAAGAAAGAAAGAAAGAAAGAAAGAAAGAAAGAAAGAAAGAAAGAAAGAAAGAAAGAAAGAAAGAAAGAAAGAAAGAAAGAAAGAAAAAGAAAGAAAGCTGGAGTCATAGCAACACCTGACTTCAAACTATACTACAAAGCTATAGTAACTCAAACAGCATGGTACTGGCATGAAAACAGACACTCAGACCAATGGAACAAATAGAGAACCCAGAAATCAACACACAAACCTACAGCCAACTGATCTTCAAGAAAGACAATAGGAACATACATTGGGTAATAGACAGTCTCTTCAATAAACGATGCTGGGAAAAGTGGATATCCATATGTAGAAGAATGAAACGAGACCCATACCTCTCACCATATACCAAAATCAACACAAAATGTATTAAAGACTTAAATATAATGCCTGAGAGTATAAAACTCCTAAAAGAAAACACAGGGAAAACACTTCAGGCAGTATGATTGGGCAAAGAATTTATGAATATGACCCCCAAAGCACAGGCAACAAAAGGAAAAATAAAAAGGATTTTATCAAACTACTAAGCTTCTGCAAAGCAATAGAAATAGTATGGAGTGAGAGAAAGTATTTGCAAACTATGCATCTGACAAAGGATTAATATCCTGAATAGTCAAGGAACTCAAACAACTTAACAATTAAAAAAATATAATTAAAAAATGGTCAAAGGAGCTGAATAAGCATTCTCAAAGGAAGATGTAAGAATGGCCAACAGACACATAAAAAAATGCTCAACATCACTCAGTCCAGGAAATGCAAATCAAAACCACATTAAGATATCATCTCATCCCAGTTAGACTGGCTAACATCAAAAAGACAGAGAATAACAAATGCTGGTGAGCATGTGGAGAAAGGGGAATCTTCCTACACTGTTGGTAGGACTGTAAGCTGGTGCAGCCTTTATGGAAAACCTTATAGACATACCTTAAACAACTTCAGATACAACTGCCATATGATTCAGCAACTCCACTGCTGGGTATATACCCAAAGGAATGGAAAACATCAAGTTGAAGAGATAAATGCACCCCACTTTTCTCACAGCTCGTTTTACAATAGTCAAGAGTTGGAACCAATCTAAATGTCCATCATCAGATGACTGGATAAGGTAAATGTGATATATATACACAATGGAATATTACTCTGCCATAAAAAAGAATGAAATATAGCCATTCACAGCAACATGTGTATACTTACAGAAAATCATGTTAAGTGAAATAAGCCAGGCACAGAAAGAGAAATACCATATGTCCTCATTTATTTAGTAGGAGCTAAAAAGTAAACACATAGATAAAAAAGAAAAGGAAGGAAGGAAGGAAAGAAAGAGAGAGAGAGAGAGAGGGAGGGAAATAAAAATCACAATCATACATTGAATTTTCAAAAGGAGAACTGAGGTTACTTGAACTGGGGTGGGGGGTGGGGAAGGGAGGAACTGGTAAAGGGCCATGAACAGCAAAGACAGTGAATATTGTTAAATATAATAATTATTCTGATTCAAGCACCACATATTACACACAAATATCGATATTCAACTCTGTACCCCACAGATATGTATAATCAACTATGTTATAATAATAAAAGCACACACACACAAATGTGATAAAAGAAAAAATTGACAAGTGGGATTACATCAACCTAAAATATTTTGTACACCATAGGAAACTGTTAACAGAGTGAAGAGACTACCTGCAAAATGGGAGAAAATATTTTCCACTTACACATCTGACAATGGGTAATATCATGAATGTATGAGAAACTTAAACAACTCAACAGCAAAAAACCCCAAATAACCCAATTGAGAAATGGGCCAAGGATCTTAATTGACAATTTTCAGAGAAGACAGACAAATGGCCAACAGGCATATGTAAAATGCTCTACATCACTAATTATGAGGGAAATACAAATCAAAGCAACAATGAGATGCCACCTCACTCCAGTTAGAATGGCTATTATCATAAAGACAAAAGAAAACAAGTGTCGGAGAGGATGTGGAGAAAAGGAAACACTTGCACACTGCTGGTGGGAGTGTGAACTAGTACAGCCATAATGGAAAACAGTATGGAGATTCCTCAAAAAATTAAAAATAGAACTACCATCTGAACTAGCAATCCAACTATTAGGTATACACCCAATGAACATGAAGTCAGTATGTTGAAAAGATATCTACACTCCCATGTTTACCACAGCACAATTTACAATAGCCAAGATATGAAATAAATCTAAGTGTCCAACGACAGATGAATGCATTTTAAAAGTGTGTTATATATGCACAATGGAATACTATTCAGCCATAAAAAAGAATGAAATCCTGTCATTTGTGGCAAGATGGGTGGACGTGAGCACATTACGTTAAGTAAAGTAGGCCAGGCACAGAAAGACAAATACCATATGACCTCACCCATATGTGAAACCAAAAAAAAAAAAAAAAGTTGATATTGCAGAAGTAGAGAGTAGAACAGTGGTTACTAGTAGCTGGGGAGGGGAGAAGGCAGGAACAGGGAGAGGTTGGCTAATGGGTACAAAATTCAATTAGGAGAAGTAAGTTCTGATGTTCTATTGCACAGTAGGGTGACTATGGTTAACCACAAAGTTTTGTATATTACCTAATAGGTAGAGAAGAGAGTATTGAATGTTTTTGCCACAAAGAATTGGTAAATGCTTGAGGTTAGTGATACATTAACTACCCTAAGATGATTATTACACAAGCATACATATATCAAAATATCAGATTGTACACCTTAGGTATGTATAATTGCAATGCATCAATTACAAACATTTTTAAACTCATAATAAAATGAAAATAAAAGCAAGATACAGAAGAGGAAGATCAAATAAACGGAAAATAATATTAGAGTTTTCAAATATCAATAAACAAAAGGGATAAATATAATCCATTAGATGACAATAATTGTCTGATATGATTAAAAATGAAAATAGAATTATATCCTTTTTGCTAGAGGAACATAAAAGTATAAGTATACAGAAAACTTTAAATATACAAAATTTTTAGAGGTTGAATAAAAAGTTAGAAAAAGATATACAATGCAAATACTAATCAATAGATTGCTGGTATAGCCATACTACTATTGGACAAAATAGATGCTAAGGCAAGAAAACATTACCAGATGTGTTGTAATGATTAATGCTTCCTTTCACCAGCAAAGTTAATCAATTTTAAATATGTGGAACTTAATATCACAGCTTCAAACATGTAAAGGAAAAATTAACAAAACTTACTAAACCATTTATATTTAATTAATTATTGATATGTTTTGATTTATGATTACCATCTTATTATTTATTTTCTATATTTTCTCTATTTGTCGTTCCTATTTACCCTTTCCTACATTTTGGGGGGTTGGTTGAACTTTTCTAGTATTACATTTTAATTTAACTTTTGTGGGGTTGACTTTATTGCTTTGTATATTTTTTTCTTTTCTTTTTTTGTTTTATTTTGTTTTGCCTTTGCTTTTTACTGGTTACAGTAGGGATTAAAATATATATACTTGACTTTTGAAAATCTGCTTAGAATCATTATTTTACCAGTACAATAGGTCCCTCTACTATCCCTATTTATGTTGTAGTTGTTTTGTATATTACATCTACATCTACACAAAATTAAAAATCTAATAAAACAATGTTATGATTTTTGCTTTCCACCATCAAACACATTTTTTTAAATTCAAGAGAATATTCTAATAGAGTTACATCTATATTTACCACTTCTCTTACTCTTTTGAAATTCCCACTGTCCATGTTTCCTTCTAGAATTATTTTCCTTTTGAGTAATTTCCTTAAGCAATGCTTTGGAGCAGTCCTGCAGCTAAAGAATTATACAAGTTTTTCTATCACCATAGCTTGTCTTTACTTGACTTTCACTTCTGAAGTATATCTTCACTAGACATAGAATTTCGAATTGACAGTTCTGTTCTTTCAGCACATTAAAAAGCGTTGTGACTTCCTTTCGGCAGCATGAATTTTGATGAGCATTCCATAGTTGTTTGTATCATGGTTTCCATTTAAACAATGTGTCAATTTTCCCTGGATAAAAAAATTTTTTGTCTTTACCTCTGAAGCAGTTGTATTATTACACATCTGGTCATGGATTTCCTTGATTTCTCCTACTTGGTAGCTCACTGCACTTCTTAAATTTACAGAATTATGTATTCTGCCAAATTTGCCAAGTTTCCAGTCATTATTACTTCAAATGTTTTATTGTATTTCACTCTTTACATTTTCCTTGTGAAATTCCAAAGACGCAAAGTTAGCCTTTTTTTGTTATTTTCCTACAGTTCCCTAATGCTGTGTTTATATACTTCAATCCTTTTTTCACATTGATCTTCATATTGAGTAATTTCCTTTTTTTTTGTTTTGAGTAATTTATTTATTTATTATTTCTTAATATTTTAATTTTTATTGAACTGTAATTGATTATACATATTTGTGGGTTACAAAGTTGAATATCAATAGTTGTGTACAATATGTGATGATCAAATCAGGATAGCTAGCTTATTCATCATAACAATATGTAGTCACTTCTTGTGTCTGTTAACCAGTTTTTCATTAATTTCTCATTAACCCCCTTCCTTCTCCCCGTCTTCTCCCCCCTTTCCACTTCTAGTCACCACAGTTCTGTTCTCTCCTTCTAAAGGTTCAACATATTGTGATTGTTGTTTCTTTCTCTTTCTTTATCGTGTACTTATTTATTAATTCAGCTCCCACTTACGAGTGAGGACATGTGGTATTTCTCTTTCTGTGCCTGAATATTTCACTTAAAGTAATTTTCTCCAGCTTTTGCCATGTTGCTGCAAATGGTAGAATTTCATTCTTGTTATGGCTGAGTAGTATTCCATTGTGAATATATATCACATTTTCCTTATCCAGTCATCCATTGATGGACATTTACTTTGAATCCAGAGCCTGGCTATTGTAAATAGAGTTGCAATGAACATATGAGTACAGGTATCCCTTTGACATGATGATTTCCATTGCTTTGGATATATACCCAGAAGTGGGATTGCTGGATCATATGTTGATTCTACCTGTAGTTGGTTGAGGAATCTCCAAAATGTCTTCCATAATGGCTGTACTGATTTACAGTCCCACCAATAGCATAGAAGAGCTCCCTTTCCTCCACATCCATGCCAGCATTTCTTATTCTGTCTTTCTGACAATACCCAGTCTAACTGGGGTGAGATGATACCTCAATGTGGTTTTGATTTGCATTTTCCTGATGCTGAGTGATGTTGAGCATTGTTTCATGTGCCTGTTGTCCATTTATATGTCTTCCTTTGAAAAACGTCTATTCAACTCCTTTATCCATTTTTTATTTGCATTGTTTGTCATTTCACTGTTAAGTTCTTTGAGTCCCTTTTACATTCTGGTTATTAATCCCTTGTCAGATGCATACATAGTTTGCAAACATTTTCTCCCATTCTGTCAGTTGTCTTTTCACTCTGTTGATTGATTCCTTTGCTGGGCAGAAGCTACTTAGTTAGATAAAATCCCATTTGTTTATTTTTTTCTTTTGTTATCTGTGCTTTTGGGGTCTTATTCATAAAGTCTTTGCCCAGCCCTACCATCTGGTAGAGAGGTTCCACTGTTTTCCTGAAGGAGTTTTAGAGTTTCAGTCCTTATATTTAAGTATTTAATCCATTTTTTGTTGATTTTGATATATGGTGGGAGATAATCTTCTACATATGCATATCCAGTTTTTCCAGCACCATTTGTTGAAGAAGGATTCTTTTCTCCAATGTATATTCTTGTTGCCTTTGTTGAAAATCAGTTGGTGGTAGATTTGAGGGTTGATATCTGGGTTCTCTATTGTGTTCCATTGGTCTGAGTATCTGTTTTTATGCCAGTACCATGTTGTTTTAGTTACTATAGCTTTCTAATATAATTTTTTTTTTTTTTTTTTTTTTTTTTTTTTTTTTTTTTTTTTTTTTTTTTTTTTAAATTTTATTTTGTCGATATACATTGTAGCTGATTAATGCTCCCCATCACCAAAACCTCCCTCCCTTCTCCCTCCCCCCATCCCCCCCAGCCATGTCCTTTCTGTTTGTTTGTTGTATCAACTTCAAATAATTGTGGTTGTTATATCTTCTTCCCCCCCCCCCCGGTTTGTGTGTGTATGTGTGTATGTGTGTGTGTGAATTTATATATTAATTTTTAGCTCCCACCAATAAGTGAGAACATGTGGTATTTCTCTTTCTGTGCCTGACTTGTTTCACTTAATATAATTCTCTCAAGGTCCATCCATGTTGTTGCAAATGGCAGTATTTCATTCGTTTTTATAGCTGAGTAGTATTCCATTGTGTAGATGTACCACATTTTCCGTATCCACTCATCTGATGATGGGCATTTGGGCTGGTTCCAACTCTTGGCTATTGTAAAGAGTGCTGCGATGAACATTGGGGAACAGGTATACCTTCGACTTGATGATTTCCATTCCTCTGGGTATATTCCCAACAGTGGGATGGCTGGGTCGTATGGTAGATCTATTTGCAATTGTTTAAGGAACCTCCATACCATTTTCCATAGAGGCTGCACCATTTTGCAGTCCCACCAACAATGTATGAGAGTTCCTTTTTCTCCGCAGCCTCGCCAGCATTTATCGTTCATAGTCTTTTGGATTTTAGCCATCCTAACTGGGGTTAGATGGTATCTCAATGTGGTTTTGATTTGCATTTCCCGGATGCTGAGTGATGTTGAGCATTTTTTCATATGTCTGTTGGCCATTTGGATATCTTCCTTAGAGAAATGCCTACTTAGCTCTTTTGCCCATTTTTTAATTGGGTTGCTTGTTTTCTTCTTGTAAAGTTGTTTGAGTTCCTTATATATTCTGGATATTAATCCTTTGTCAGATGTATATTTTGCAAATATTTTCTCCCACTCTGTTGGTTGTCTTTTAACTCTTTTAATTGTTTCTTTTGCTGTGCAGAAGCTTTTTAGTTTGATATAATCCCATTTGTTTATTTTTCCTTTGGTTGCCCGTGCTTTTGGGGTCGTATTCATGAAGTCTGTGCCCAGTCCTATTTCCTGAAGTGTTTCCCCTATGTTTTCTTTAAGAAGTTTTATTGTCTCAGGGTGTATATTTAAATCCTTAATCCATTTTGAGTTGATTTTAGTATACGGTGAGAGGTATGGATCTAGTTTCATTCTCCTGCATATCGATATCCAGTTATCCCAGCACCACTTGCTGAAGAGGCAGTCCCTTCCCCAGTGAATAGGCTTGGTGCCTTTGTCAAAGATCAGATGGCAGTAAGTGTGAGGGTTGATTTCTGGACTCTCTATTCTATTCCATTGGTCAGTGTGTCTGTTTTTATGCCAGTACCATACTGTTTTGGTTATTATAGCTTTGTAGTATAGCTTAAAGTCAGGTAGTGTTATGCCTCCAGCTTTATTTTTTTTGCTGAGCATTGCTTTGGCTATTCGTGGTCTTTTATTGTTCCATATAAATGTCTGAATAGTTTTTTCCATTTCTGAGAAAAATGTCTTTGGAATTTTGATGGGGATTGCATTGAATTTGTATATCACTTTGGGTAGTATGGACATTTTCACTATGTTGATTCTTCCAATCCAAGAGCATGGAATATCTTTCCATCTTCTTGTATCCTCTCTAATTTCTCTCAGCAGTGGTTTGTAGTTCTCATTATAGAGATTTTTCACCTCCTTGGTTAACTCAATTCCTAAGTATTTTATTTTTTTGGTGGCTATTGTAAATGGGCAGGCTTTCTTGATTTCTCCTTCTGCATGTTCACTATTGGAGAAAAGAAAGGCTACTGATTTTTGTGTGTTGATTTTGTATCCTGCTACTGTGCTGAAATCATTTATCAATTCCAAGAGTTTTTTTGTAGAGGTTTTAGGCTGTTCGATATATAGGATCATGTCATCTGCAAACAGGGACAGTTTGACTTCATCTTTTCCAATCTGGATGCCCTTTATTTCCTTCTCTTCTCTGATTGCTCTGGCTAGTACTTCCAACACTATGTTGAATAGGAGTGGTGAGAGTGGGCATCCTTGTCTAGTGCCTGTTCTTAAAGGAAAAGCTTTCAGCTTTTCTCCATTCAGGATGATATTGGCAGTGGGTTTGGCATATATGGCTTTAATTATGTTGAGATACTTTCCCTCTATACCTAACTTATAGAGGGTCTTTGTCATGAATGAGTGCTGAACTTTATCAAATGCTTTTTCAGCATCTATAGAGATGATCATATGGTCCTTGTGTTTGAGTTTATTAATATGGTGTATCACATTTATTGATTTGCGTATGTTGAACCAACCTTGCATCCCTGGGATGAATCCCACTTGATCGTGATGAATAATTTTTCGTATGTGTTGCTGTATTCTGTTTGCTAGTATTTTAGTGAGGATTTTTGCATCTATATTCATCAAGGATATCGGCCTGTAGTTTTCTTTTTTGGTTATATCTTTACCTGGTTTTGGTATCAGGATGATGTTTGCTTCATAGAATGAGTTTGGGAGATTTGCGTCCGTTTCAATCTTTTGGAATAGTTTGTAAAGAATCGGTGTCAATTCCTCTTTGAATGTTTGGTAAAATTCTGCTGTGAATCCATCTGGTCCTGGGCTTTTCTTTGTTGGGAGCCTTCTGATAACAGCTTCAATCTCCTTTATTGTTATTGGTCTGTTCAAATTTTCTACGTCTTCACGGTTCAGTTTTGGGAGCTTGTGTGTGTCCAGAAATTTATCCATTTCCTCCAGATTTTCAAAATTGTTGGCGTATAGTTGTTTATAGTAGTCTCGAATGATTCCTTGTATTTCAGATGAATCAGTTGTAATATCGCCTTTTTCATTTCTAATTTTTGTTATTTGAGTCTTCTCTCTTCTTTTTTTTGTTAGCCATGCTAATGGTTTGTCAATTTTATTTATCTTTTCAAAAAACCAACTTTTTGATTCGTTGATCTTTTGAATTGTTTTTTGGTTTTCAATTTCATTCAGTTCTGCTCTGATCTTAATGATTTCTTTCCGTCTGCTAACTTTAGGATTGGATTGTTCTTGTTTTTCTAGTTCTTTAAGGTGAAGTGTTAGGTTGTTCACTTGCCATCTTTCCATTCTTCTGAAGTGAGCATTTAATGCAATAAATTTTCCCCTCAATACTGCTTTTGCAGTATCCCACAGGTTTTGGTATGATGTATCATTGTTTTCATTAGTTTCAATAAACTTTTTGATTTCCTGCTTGATTTCTTCTTGGACCCATATGTCATTAAGTAGAATGCTGTTTAATTTCCATGTGTTTCTATAGTTTCCAGAGTTTTGTTTGTTATTCATTTCTAGTTTTAATCCATTGTGGTCTGAGAAGATACATGGGATAATTCCAATTTTTTTGAATTTATTGAGACTTGATTTGTGACCTAATATGTGATCTATCTTGGAGAATGATCCATGTGCTGATGAGAAGAATGAATATTCTGAGGTTGTTGGGTGGAATGTTCTGTAGATATCTGCCAATTCCAATTGGTCTAGAGTCTTGTTTAGATCTTGTGTTTCTCTACTGATTCTTTGCCTAGATGATCTGTCTAATATTGACAGTGGAGTGTTCAGGTCCCCTGCTATTATGGTATTAGTGTCTATTTCCTTCTTTAGGTCTAATAGAGTTTGTTTTATAAATCTGGCTGCTCCAACATTGGGTACGTACATATTTATGATTGTTATGTCTTCTTGATGGATCAGTCCTTTTATCATTAAGTAGTGTCCCTCATTGTCTCTTTTTATGGTTTTTAGTTTAAAGTCTATTTTGTCAGATATAAGAATAGCCACTCCAGCTCGTTTTTCTTTTCTGTTTGCATGGTAAATCTTTTTCCATCCTTTCACTCTTAGTCTGTGTGAATCTTTATGGGTGAGGTGGGTCTCTTGTAGGCAGCATATAGTTGGGTCCTGCTTTTTGATCCAGTCAGCCAGTCTGTGTCTTTTAATTGGGGAATTTAAGCCTTTAACATTAAGAGTTGTTATTGAAAGGTGTTGATTTATTCTTAGCATTTTATTGGTTGTTTGGTTGTCTTAGGTGTCTTTTGTTCCTTGCTTTCTGATTTACTGTTTGGTTTCTTTGTTTGTTGGTTCCTTAGGTTGTAGATAGTGTTTTTGTTAGCTTGTTTTCTCTTCATGAATGCCATTTTTATTGTACTAGCGGGTTTAGATTTTTCTTAGGTTTTTATGGCAGTGGTAGTTATTTTTCAGGAACCAAACCCAGTACTCCCTTGAGGATTTCTTGTAAGGGTGGTCTTGTGGTAGTGAACTCCCGCAGTTTTTGTTTGTCTGAGAAATATACTATTTGCCCCTCATTTCGGAAGGATAGCCTTGCAGGGTAGAGTATTCTTGGCTGGCAATCTTTGTCTTTTAGTATTTTGAAAATATCATCCCATTCCTTTCTAGCTTTTAGGGTTTGTGATGAAAAGTCTGATGTTAACCTGATTGGGGCTCCCTTATAGGTGATTTGACGCTTCTCTCTTGCAGCTTTTAAGATTCTCTCTTTGTCTCTGAGTTTTGCCAATTTGACTATGACATGTCTTGGAGAAGGCCTTTTTGGGTTGAATACGTTTGGAGATCGTTGAGCTTCCTGGATCTGAAGATCTGTGATTTTTCCTATACCTGGGAAGTTTTCTGCCACTATTTTGTTGAATATGTTTTCAATGGAATCTCCATTTTCCTCCCCTTCTGGAATACCCATGACTCGGATATTTGAGCGCTTGAGGTTGTCTGATATCTCTCTCAGATTTTCTTCCATGTCCTTGATTCTTTTCTCTTTCTTTTTGTCTGCTTGTGTTATTTCAAACAGCCCATCTTCAAGTTCAGAGGTTCTCTCTTCAACTTCGACAAGCCTGCTGGTTAAACTCTCCGTTATGTTTTTTATTTCGCTGAATAACTTCTTCAGTTCAGCAAGTTCTGCTACATTTTTTTTCAGGACATTGATTTCCTTGTATATTTCCTCTTTCAGATCCTGTATACTTTTCCTCATTTCATCATGATGTCTAGCTGAGTTTTCTTGTATCTCATTCAGTTTCCTTAGAATTATCACTCGAAATTCCTTGTCAGTTATTTCAAGGGCTTCTTGTTCTATAGGATCTAGAGTATGAGATTTATTAAGTTTTGGTGGTGTACTTTCTTGATTTTTTGTATTTCTGGTGTCTTTTTTTTGGTGTTTATTCATTGTGGCAGGGGGTTTCACAGTCCACCGGTTTAAGACTAATGACTAACTAGGATGTTGCTGTGGTTGCCAATTTGGTATGGCTCCCACCGTGACTGCTCAGTTGGCCTCTAGTGTCTTGTGTGTGTGGTTGCCTCGGGTCTTGGGCTTCTCCGGGGATCCACCTTTCTGGTCAGCTTGTACTTTGCTGGGCTGGTGGATCACGTACCACAGGGTGTGTGATCTCTGTTGAGCTTTCACTTTCTGTACAGGACTTCTCCCCGTTCCGTGTGCTCTGGCCCAGGCTGTTAGATCGTGCAGTGGCGACCCCACCGGGTGTGTGGTTTCTGTCGAGTCTCCGCCTCCCTGGCCGCACGTCTCCCCCCTCTGTGCACACTGTGCTGGGTTGGGGCGTGTCTTCTGCACCCCTCGCCTATCAGCTGGGCCTTCAAGACCCTGCTCAGCACCGCCTCGCCCAGGAAGTCTACCAGGTTTCTGCTAGGCACAGACGACCGGTCTCTCTGGGTGCCTTTGTAGCACTGTGTAGATCTTTCTCGGGTCTTGTTCACCTTTGTATCCCCCCGGTATAAACCGAGTCTAGTGCCCGCCTGCAGCCTGCTCTCCGGCAGGTTCAAGCGGACCTGGGAACTCTCCTACCACACTATTCCCAACCAGAAACTCGTTAGGCTTTTTTCCAAACTGGTGGTTGCAGAGATGGTATCTGCCTCCCAGTAACAGGAAGTTTACCGGGGCCGGAGTCCAGGGTGTGGTGGAGTGACAGTCGGCCCGCCCGTACTTCCTAGCCCTCCCAAAACTGGTCGGGACGCCCCACACCCCCAGCCCTGCCAGAGAACCGTGGAGGGAGTGGGAGAGGAGGTCGGCCCGCAGGGTCCGGAAAGCCCCGCGCCAGGCCAAGCAAATGGGCTCAGTGATGGCCGAGCAGGGCGGAGCTGCCCGCACCTGGGAAAATGGAGGCAGCACCGGGGTAGTGAGTGGCCTGGTGGTGCAGGCGGGGAGCCGCGTGTGCATCCACCCCCCGAACAGAGCTGTGCCAGGGATCACTCACAGTGCTGTGCCAGGTCGGGCGCTCGCTCTGTCTCTGGTTTGTTGCCTTCCGTGTTCTCGGCGCTGCCGCCTCGGGCTGTTCAGTCGCGGCGCCGCTCAGGCGCTCCCAGGAGTCTTCTTTAATGCCGGCCTGAAACCTCGAATCCTGGATAGGGCAGCTGGCCGCCTTCAGTGCGGCCCCAGCCTCCGGGATCCTGGCTGCATCCACAGCAGCCCTGGCGCCGTGTTCCCTGTTTCAAGACTCACTTTTGCAGCTAAGAATCAGTTCTTTTCCTGCTCCACACTTCAAAGCTGTTGCCTGCAAATGAGGCAGCCTCTCCTGCCGGGGGCAAAGTGGCGTTGAGCCCCCACGACCGGCCAGCAGCAGCAGTCCTCCCTTAAGAGATGGCCAGAGGAAGGTCCACAAGTTTCCCGGCTGCCTGAGGCCCAGTGGCCACCTTTTCCACCTCAGCTACTCCGCGCCAGCCGCCGCAGCCGCCGCCATCTTGAAACTCGAATTTCTCTAATATAATTTGATGTCAGGTAGTGTAATGCCTCAGGCTTTATTTTTTTGGCTCGGGATTGTTTTGGCTATTCAGGATTTTTGTTGTTCCATATGACTGTTAGGATTCATATAGAATGTTTTTTTCTATTTCTGTGAAGAAAGTCTTTAGTATTTTGATGGGTATCACATTGAATCTGTAGATAACTTATTTTCTAATGGAAAATATCATTTGTACATATTTATGGGGTACATAGTTCTATTTCAATACATGTATACAGTGTGCAATGATCAAATCAGGCTAGTTAGCATGTTCATCATTGAATAAATTATCATTTCTTTGTGATGAGAACATTTGAGCTTCTCTCTCCTAACCATTTGAGAACATACAATAACATTGTGAATTATAGATGCTTAGCACTACTGTACACCACTAGAACTTACTTTTCCTATCTAACTGTAATATTTTGTCCATTAATGATCATCTCATTATCCTCCCTTTCCTATGCACTAGTACCCAAAATTCTACTCTGTACTTCTATAAGTTCAACTTATTTATTTTAGCTTGCACGTATGAGTGAGAACATGTGGTATTTATCTTTCTGTAACTAACTTGTGTTGCTTAACATAATTTCTTCCAGGCTTATCCATGTTGCCACAAATGAAGGGATATTATTCTTTTTATGGGTAAGTAGTATTCCACTGTGTATACAAACCACATTTTCTTTATTTATTCATCTGTTGATAAACACCTAGTTTGATTCTATATCTTGGCTACTGAGAACAATGCTACAATAAACATGGGGGTGCATAACTCTTTGATTTGCTAATTTCATTTCCCTTGTATAAATATCCAGCAGTGGGATTACTGGATCATTTGGCAATTCTTTATAATTTTTTTCTTTTTTTAAATTTTAATTTGTCAATATAAAACATAGTTGATTTTCATGCCGCTTTACCAATTCCTCTTCCCCTCCAACTCTCCCCTCCACCCAATCAACATCATACCTGTTTGCTTGTCTTAACAAGTTCAAGAAATTGTGGTGATTGTTGTGTCTTCTCCTCTGCACCCCCCCCCCCACACACACACATTGGTTTGCATATTTATTTATTTATTTACTTATAGCTCCCACAAAAAAGTGAGAACATGTGGTATATCTATTTCTCTGCCTGATTTATTTCACTTAACATAATTTTTTTCTAAGTCCATCCATGTTGTTGTGAATGGCAGTATTTCATTCTTTTTTATAGCAGAATAGTATTCCAATGTGCAGATACACTACATTTCATTTATCCACTCATTTGATGATGGACATTTGGGCGGGTTTCAACTCTTTGCTACTGTAAATAGTGCTGAAATAAACACAGGAGTACAG
Source organism: Cynocephalus volans (assembly GCF_027409185.1). NCBI lineage: Eukaryota > Metazoa > Chordata > Mammalia > Dermoptera > Cynocephalidae > Cynocephalus > Cynocephalus volans. Next base: position 39,702,423 of record NC_084467.1, on the reverse strand, counting down.
GTATCCCTTTGACATGATGATTTCCATTCCTCTGGGTATATTCCCAGCAGTGGAATAGCTGAGTCATATGGTAGATCGATCTGTAATTGTTTTCCATACCATTTTCCATAAAGGCTGCACAATTTTGCAGTCCCACCATCAATGTCGGAAGGTTCATTTTTCTCCACAACTTCACCAGCATTTATCATTCTCAGTCTTTTGGATATTACCCATGCGAACTGTGCTGAGATGGTATCTCAGCGTGGTTTTGATTTGCAATTCCTGAATGCTGAGTGTTGTTGAACATTTTTCCATGTGTCTGTTGGCCATTCATACATCTTCCTTTGAGAAATGTTTATTCAGATCCTTTGACCATTTTTTAATTGGGTTACTTGTTTTTTTGCTGTAAAGTTGTTTGAGTTCCTTGTATATTCTCGTTATTAATCCTTTGTCAGATGTTTATTTTGCAAATATTTTCTCCCACTCTGTTGCTGTCTTTTCACCCTGTTAATTGTTTCTTCTGCTGTGCAGAATCTTTTTAGTTTGATATAATACCATTTATTTATTTTTCCTTTGGTTGTCTGTGCTTTGGGGGTCATATTCATGAAGTCTGTACCCAATCCTACTTTCAGGAATGTTTCCCCTATGTTTTCTTTAAGAAGGTTTATTGTTTCAGGGTGTATATTTAACTTTTAAATCCATTTCGAGTTTAATTTGGTATATGGTCAGAGGTATGGGTCTAGTTTCATTCTACATATGAATATCCAGTTTCCCCAGCACCATTTGCTGAAGAGGCAGTCTCTTCCCCAGTGTGTAGACTTGGTGCCTTTGTCAAAGATCAGATGGCTCTAGGTGTATGGGTTGACTTCTGGATTCTCCATTCTGTTCCATTGATCTGTGTGTCTGTTTTTATGCCAGTACCATGCTGCTTGGTTATTTTAGCTTTGTAGTATAGTTTAAAGTTAGATAGTGTTATGAATCCAGCTTTATTTATTTATTTGCTTAGAATTGTTTTGTCTATTCATTGTCTTTTGTTATTCCATATAAATGTTAGGATAGTTTTTTACATTTCAGAGAAAAATGTCATTGGAATTTTGATGGGTGTTGCATTGAATCTGTAGATCACTTTGGGTAGTGTGGACATTTTCACAATGTCAATTCTTCCAATCCAAAAGCATGGGATATCTTTCCATCTTCCATATGGTAGTTCTATTTTTAGCTTTTTTAGGAACCTCCATCAAATTTTCCATAATGGCTGTACTAATTCCAGCCAACAGTATATTCACATTCTCCTCAGCATTTGTTATTTTTTGTCTTTTAGATTATAGCCAAAAGATCAATAAGTACCATAATGGTAATATGCAAAAGAATAAAACTCACTGGTAGAGTTGATATGCAAATGAAAAAGAGAAAGAAATTAGATATCTTATCAGGACAAATAAAACCCCATCGAATAGCAAAGAAAAACATCAAAAGAGAAAGAAACAAAATATATATAAAAGAAACATAAAACAATTAACAGAATGTCAGATGTGTGGCAATACCTTTCAATAACAACCTTGAATATAAATGGATTAAATTCCACATTTAAGATATATGGTCTGGCTAAATGGATTTTTTTTTTTTTTTGTCTTTTTGTGACCAGTAAGGGGATCACAACCCTTGGCTTGGTGTCAACCGCACCACGCTAAGCCAGGGAGCACACCGGCCATTCCTATATAGGATCTGAACCTGCGGCGGGAGCGCTGCTACGCTCCCGAGTGTGCCACGGGGCTGGCCCTAAATGGATTTTTTTTAAAAGACCCAACTATATGCTGCCTACTGGAAACTCACGGCACCTGTAAAGACACACATAGCCTAATAGTGAAGGGATGTAAAAAGATATTCCATGCAAATGGAAACCAAAAACAAGCAATAGTAGGTATATTTATGTTGGATAAAACAGACTTTAAAACAAAAACTACAAAAAGAGACAAATAAGGGCAATATATAGTGATAAGAAATCAATTAAGCAACAGAACCCAGGTATGTAAAGCAAATATTATTGGATCTAAAGAGAGATATGGACCCCAATGCAATCATAGTTAGGGACTTCAATATCCCTCTCTCTGCATTGGACAGATAATGTAGAAAAAAAAATAACAAAAATCAACATAGAAACATTGGATATAAACTGCACTATAGACCAAACAGACTTGACATACATTTACAGAACATTTTTTACAATAGATGAAAAAGACACATCCTTCTCATCAATACAGGGATCATTCTCTAGGAAAGACCATACGTTAGGCCACTGAATTAGTCTGTTTTTGTTGCATATAATAAAATACATGGAAATGGGTGATTGAAAACAAAATTCATTGCTTACAGTTTCTGAGGCTGGCTGGGAAGTCCAAATCCAGGGAAATACAGCTGGTGAAGGCCTTGGTGGCGGTGACAGTGATGGCAGGGTATCATATAGTGAAAATATTGGAGCAGAGAGTGAGAGAAAGACAGACTCTCTTCTCTCTTCTTTTAAAGCCCTCAGAACCATGCCCCTCACCACCATTTTTAATCCATTCACTGTGGCATGGTCCTACAATCTAATCACCTCTTCAAGGATACACCTCTCTATTATCATAGAAGGATTTCCTACCCTCTTAACAGTCACAGTGTGGGTCAAGTTTCTAATATATAAAACTTGGGGGACACAATTCAAGCTTCGGTGAGTTTGGGGGGGACATAATTCAATCCATTGTAGCACAAATCAAGTCTCAACACATTTTTAAATATGAAAATCATATCAAGTATCTATTCAGGCTACAGTGAATAAAACTAGAAATCATTGACACAAGAAAATATGGAGACAGTACAAATACACGGAAATTAAATAACATACTCCTGAATGAATGATAAGTCAAAAAATAAATTAATCAGGAAATAAAAAAATTCTTAAAAGGGGTGAAAAGAGAAGCACAACATACCAAAACCTATGGAATACTGAAAAAGCAGTACTGAGAGGGAAGTTTATGGCAATAAATAAGGGCTGACATCAAAAAGTAAAATTAAAAAAAAATTTTTTAACTAATATTGTGCATCAAGAAAACAGAAAAGCAAGAATTGTCCAATACCAAAACTAGACAAAAAATAATAATAAAGACTGGAGCAGAACTAATGAAATACAAACCAAAGCAACAATTTTAAAGATCAATTAAGTAAAAAGTTGGCTTTTTTAAAAGATAAGCAAAATTAGAAAGCCATTAGCTATAATAAACAAGAAAAAAAGAGAAGATCCAAATAATGAAAATCAGAAATTAAAAGGATGACATTAAAACTGACACCACAGGAATAAAAAGAATCATTACAGACTGTTATTAAAAATGATACACCAACAAATTTGGAAAATCTAGAGGAAACAGAAACATTTCTGGACATATATGACCTACCAACACAAAACTACAAGAAACAGAAAGCCTGAACAGACCAGTAACAAGCAAGAAGATTGAATCAGTAATCAGCAGTCTCTCAACAAAGAAAAGACTAGGATTGGATGCCTTCACTGCTGAATTATAGCATATTTTTCAGAAAGAATTAATGCTAATTCTTTTTACACTATTCCAGAAAATCAAAGCAAAAGCCATTCTCCCAAACTCTTTCTATGAGACCAGCATCATGTTGATAATAAAATCAGACAAGGACACACACAGAGACACACAAAACTAAAGGTCAATACCCATGATGAACATAGATGCAAAAATTCTTAACAAAATGTTAGCAAATGGAATTCAACAACACATCAAAAAGGTTATACAACATTATCAAGTGGGATTCACCCCAGGGATGCAAGGATGGTTCAACATACACAAATCAATAAATGTGATACATTACATCAACAAAATCAAGGACAAGAACCATATGATCATGTCAATAGATGTAAAAAAAAGCATTTGACAAAATTCAAAATAACTTTGTGATAAAGACTCTCAATAAATTAGGTAGAGGAAGAAAGTACCTCAACACAATAAAAGCCATGACAAACCCACAGCTGACATCATTCTGAATGGGGAAATGCTGAAAGCTTTTCCTCTAAGAACAGGAGCAAGAAAAGACAAGGATGCCCACTTTCTCCACTCCTATTTAACAAAGTACTGGAAGTTCTAGCTTCAGCAATTAAGTAAGAGAAAGAAATAGAAGGCATCCAAATTGAAAAAGACAAAGTTGAATTGTCCATGTTTGCAGATGACATGATCTTATAAATAGAAAAATCTAAAGACTCCACCAAAATACTCTTAGAGTTGATAAACAAATTCAGTAAATATGCAGGATACAAAATAAATATACAAAATAAGTAGTGTTTCTATACAGCAATGATGAATGCTCAGAGAACAAAATCAAGAAAACAAGCCCATTTACAATAGCTACCAAAAAAAAAAAATAGAAATAAATGTTTTTAAAGGTGAAAGATTTCTAATTTTAAAACTACAAAACACTGAGAAAGAAATTAAGGAGAACACAAAAAAAAATTGGAAAGACATCCCATATTCATGTATTGGAAGAATTAATGTGAAAATGTTCATGCTATCTAAAGCAATCTACAGATCCAATGCAATCCCCATCACACTTCAAATGACATACTTCACAGAAATGGAATAAACAATCTGAACATTCATATGGAGCAACAAAAAAACCCAAATAGCCAAAATAATCCTAAGCAAAAAAATTATAAAGCATTATACTACCTGACTTCAAAATATACTACAAAGCTATAATAACTAAAACAACATGGTATTGACATTAAAAATAGATGCTTAGACCAATGGAACAGAATAGAGAACCCACAAAGTCAATTTATCTTCAACAAGGGTGTCAAGAACATATAATGGGGAAAGGACAGCCTTTTCAATAAATGGTTCTGAGAAAATTGGATATTCATGTGTAGAAAAATGAAACCAGACCCCTATCTCTCACCATATGCCTAAGTCAACAGAAAATGGATTAAAGACTTAAGTATAAGACCTGAAACTATAAAACTCCTAGAAGAAAATACAGGGGAAACCCTTTACAATATTGCACTACAAAAAGACTTTATGAATAAGGCCTCGAAAGCACAGGCAGCAAAAGAAAAAATAAGCAAATGTGACTATATCAAACTAAAAAGTTTCTGCACAGCAAAGGAAACAATGAACAGAGCAAAAAGACAACCTGCAGAATGGGAGAAAATATTTACAAACTATGCATCTGAAAAAGGTTTAATATGCAGAATAGACAAGGTACTCAAACAACTCTATAGCAAAAAATAAACAAATAAATAAGCCAATTACAAAATGGACAAAGGAGCTGAACAGACATTTCTCAAAAGAAGACATAAAAATGGCCATTAGGCATATGAAAAATGGTCAGTATCACTAATCATCAGATAAATGCAGACAAAAACCAAAATGAGATATCATCTTATCCCAGTTAAAATGGCTATTATCAAAAAGCCAAAAAATACCAAATGCTGGTGCAAATATGGAGAAAGGGGAACTCTTATACAATGTTGGTGGGACTGTAAATTAGTATAGCAATTTTGGAAAACAGTGTGGAGGTTTCTCAAGCAACTAAAGATAAAATTAACATACAATCCAGCAATCCTACTACTGAGTATATACACAAAGGAATGCAAGTCATAATGTTTATCTCAGTTCTATTCACAATAGCCAAGATATGGAACCAATCTTAATGTCATCAACGTACAATTGGGTAAAGAAAATGTGGTACACAATGGAGTTCTACTCAGCCATTAAAAAAGAATGAAATTCTGCCATTTGCAGTAGCATGGATGAGCTTGGAGAAAATCATGTTAAGTGAAATGAGCCCAGCACAGGAAAAGAAATACCATATGTTCTCACTCATAAGTTGGAGCTAACAATATAAACAAAAAATGATAAGTTAAACTTTCAGAAGAAGAGAGCAGAACTATGGTTACCAGAAGTGCAAGGGAGGAGAGGAAGGGGGAATATAAGAGGATGGTTAATGGACACAAAACAGCTAGATAGGAAAAACGGGTTTTATTGGTGTGCAGTTGAGCTAAGCACCTTTAATTAACAATAATTTACCACATGTAATCAAATGGCTAGAAGAGAAGAGATTGAATAGCCTCACCATAAAAAGTGATTAAGTTTTGTAATGACGAATATGCTAACTACTCTGGTTTGATCATCACGCATTGTACAAATGTATTGAAATATAACTCTGTACCTGACACAAATGTATAATCAGTTATAAGGGAAAAAAAAGAAAAGAAAGGAAAGACTAGGACCAGATGGTTTCACTGCTGAATTCTACCACACTTTTCAAAAAAAAATTAATACCCATTCTTCTAAAACTATTTCAAAAAATCTAAACAAAGGGTATTCTCCCAAACTCATTCTGTGAGGCCAGCATCATCCTGATACCAAAACCAGACAAGGGCCCCAAAATAAAAGAAAACTGCAGGCCAATATCCCTGATGAAGATAGATACAAAAATTCTTAGCAAAATACCGGCAAACTGAATTCAACAGCACATCAGAAATATATATATATATATGATGATCAAGTGGGATTTTCTCAGGGATGCAAGAATGGTTCAACAATATGCAAATTAACAAATGTGATCAGACACAATTAAAAGGAAACTCTGTGTGATTTTCTGCTTAACTTACCCACTGAGTTTTTAAATTTCAATTATTATATATCTAATTTCTAAACATTCTAGTTGTTTTTTCTAAAATATTCTTGATCTTTTTTATAGTCTCTGATCCTCCATTGAAATTTTGAATTCATTATTTTATTTTTAAATACATAAAACATATTTACTTTATATTCTATGGCTAATAAACATGGCAACTCTATTTCATAGTTGCTAATTCTAAGAAATTTAAAATCATCTTTGACACTTTTTGTTTTCTTCCACCTCAATATCCAATAGTATAACCAATCAGTTGGCTTTATCTTTAAAATATATACTGAATTTAATCCCTAATTCATTTATTTCTGCTCTTATCTTTATTTCTTTTTGATTTTGTGTCTGATTTGTTCTTGGTTTTCCAGTTCCTTGAGGTGTAATGTTAGGTTGTTTATTTGGAGTCTTCTTTTTTGATGTAGACATTTATTGCTATAAACTTCCCTCTTAGAACTGCTTTGGCTGTATTCTACAGGTTCTGGTATGTGTATTTTTGTGGAATATTCTTAAAACAAATGTAATTCACAGGGCCTGGTTTTCCAAAGCCTTGCAGTTTCAAATATTGACCTTGTGGAGGACTGGAAATTTTCTGCAGGCTATAAAGTCTCTGGTGTAAGATAAAGATCGTGGCACGGCAAGGTTGCTGGCTCAAGGACAGACTAGTTATTGATGGTTATGTAAAGATACTGAGAAATTGCTGTAAGATCACTTAGTTGTCTACTGGAATGTCATCTGACTTGTTTCACTGAAAGTTACCAGTCTATATTGTTAAACTACAACCCCACCTATGTTCTCTTCCTGTAACTTCCTGGTCTGGAAAATAAATGCAGGAAGAGAACCCCAATTCGGGGTTAATTTCCCAAGGAAGGGATGCCTCTCACTTGAGGGTTCTGGTGGGAGATTAACCACTTTAGGGTCTCTCACTGCTCAGAAGAGATGGGCTTTGAGTAATCCTTTGCATCTCCATCACCCAGGGGAAGAGGGGTGACAAATCCATGCAGGGCAAAGCAACATGTTTTCATTTTCATTTCTCTCTAGGAATTTTTTAATTTCCTTCTTGATTTAGGAGCATATTAACTTAATCAACTGGGTGATAGACCTCTGCAATGAAAACTATAAAACACTGGTGAAAAAAATTGAAGAGGACACAAATAAAAGGAAAATATCCCATGTTCATTGGTCAGAAGAATTAACATCATCAAAATATCCATATTATCCAAAGCAACCTACACATTCAATGCAATCCCTAACAAAATGCTAATATCATTCTTCACAGAAATAGAAAAAAAATGATCTTGAAATTTGTATGGAACCACAAAAGACCCCAAATAGCTAAAGCAATCTTGAACAAAAAGAACAAAGTTGGAGGCATTACACTTACCGACTTCAAAATATACTGTAAAGCTATAGTAACCCAAACAGCAGGGTACTGGCATAAAAACAGATAGATTGACAAATAGAATAGAATAGAGAGCCCTGAAATAACCCACACACTTATAGCCAAGATTTTCAACAAAGGTGCCAAAAATATACAATGGGGAAAGGACAGCATCTTCAATACATGATGCTGGGGCAATTTGTTATCCACATGCAGAAGATTGAAACTAGAACGCTATCTCATACGATAACAAAAATGGACACAAAATTGATCAAAGACTTAAATTTAAGGCACAGAACTATGAAGCTACTAGAAGAAAACATAGGGGAGATGCTAAATGAAATGCAAGTGAGCCCCACTTTTTTGAATGAGACTACAAAGGCACCAGCAACTAAAGCAAAAATACATAAATGGGACTACATCAAACTAAAAAGCTTCTGCACAGAAGGGTCACTGTCAAAAAAGTGAAGAGACATCTTACAGGATGGGAGAAACTTTGCAAACTACATATCAGAAAAGGGGCTAATATCCAGAATATATAAGAAACTCAAACAACTAAACAGCAAAAAAGCAAATAACTCAATTAAAACAGGCAAAGGAACTGAACACACATTTCTCAAAGAATACATACAAATGGCCAACAGGCACATGAAAAAATGTTCAACATCACTAATCATCAGGGAAATGCAAATTAAATCTGTAATGAGATATCATCTCACTCCAGTTAAAATGGTTGTTATCAACAAGAGAAAAATAAATGCTAGTGAGGATGCAGAGAAAAAGGAACTCTTCTACATTGCTGATAGGAGTGCAAATTGGTACAGCCACTGTGGAAAACAGTATGGGAGTTCCTCAGAGAACTAAAAATAGATCTATCCTGGGACCCAGCTATCTCACTACTGGGTATATACCCAAAGGAAATAAAATCACTATATCAAAAGACACCTGCACTCCCATGTTGCAGCACTATTCACAATAGCCAAGAGATGTAATCAACCTAAGTGTTCATCAATACAGATGAATGGATAAAAAAAATACTGTGGTATATATACACAATGGAATGCTAACTCGGCTATAAAAAAATGATATCCTATTATTTGCAGCAACATGAATGAAACTGGAAACCATCATGTTAAGTGAAGTAAGTCAGACACTTAAAGACAAATACCACATGATATCACTCATGTGTGGAATCTTAAAAAAAAAAAAGTGGTTCTCATAGAAGTAGAGAGTGGAATGATGGTTTCCAGAGGCCAGGAGTGGAAAGGGGGGTGTTGGTGAAGGAACGGTGGTGGACTAATGGGTATGAAACTATACTATCTACCCTAAGTGAATCATTGTTGCATGTATAGAAACAATATACTGTAGCTCACAAATAAGTAAATATTAAAAGAAAATGATATATATTCAGTGTGTGTATATATATATATATATATATTTTTTTTTTTTTTTTTTTTTTGCTGAATTTCATCAATTTCCACCCAGTTCATGGCTACAATCTCATTAAAGGAGGGTTTGTGTGTATGAATTATCAAGCAAAGTTATTTTTAAATTCTACTATTTGGTACCAAGGGATAAAGAGTAGTTTTCTTATTATCCCATTCCATGAGATATTTTTTCTTACTAAATGTTTTCACAGAATATTTTGGTGTTCACTCCTTTGGCATCCCAAATATACGTAGATATTTCTATTAGGTTCCCCCTCATGAGGGCTCTAGGATTTGTCCTTGATCTGCTTACCCCAATGTGGACTTCAAAACAAAAGGTAAATAGGTAACCTTGGTTTAGAAGATGTCCACGACAGAAAGAAAGAAAAAGAAGGAAGGAAGGAAGGAAGGAAGGAAGGAAGGAAGGAAGGAAGGAAGGAAGGAAGGAAGGAAGGAAGGAAGGAAGGAAGGAAGGAAGGAAGGAAGGAAGGAAGGAAGGAAGGAAGGAAGGAAGGAAGGAAGGAAGGAAGGAAAAAGAAAGAAAGAAAGAGAGAGAGAGAGAGAAAGAAGAGAGAGAGAGAGAGAGAACAAAGCCAGAATAAGATCTTGACTGCATCTCTTGATTTTTTTCCATTACTCAAAATATTTTCCTCGTTTTCTCAATAGCTCAAAAATAACTTGAAAATAATAGTTGGTAGATAAATGTTAGATGATAGATAGGCAGATAGATAGATAATTGTAGCAACCATGTTGTAGTCAAAAAGAGTGGTTTAGGGTATCTAGTGGTTTAGGGTATTCCATACTGATGGAAACAGAATTTCATCTTACATATTCTTGCACATTCTTGTTACTGTTTAATTGACCTTAGTTAGCCTGCTTTTTGTGCTCATATGTTTGTTAAGATTTGAGGTTTGGATTTATAATTTCAGGTGCAAATAGATGAAATGGGCTTTGTTGGGGGCAGTTCAGAAATATATAATAGATTCTAAAAAGCTATCTGAATAGCGTCTGGCCCAGTTCCACCTTAGGCATGAAGGCAAAGCCCTAGAAAATAATAAAGTGATCCTTTTATTTACTTTGATAGCAATTGTCTTATGTAAATACTTCCCAATGACTGAAAACAAATGAAAGGTATTGATAAATTCTCAGCTACTATTATAATAAAGTGTATGATGTAGTATAGTTATACTTCCAAATAGCATCTAAATACATAGGGAAGAGCATCAAATGATAGCTTTTCAATCACCTTGGAACTGAATAGAAAATAAAATAAGCAAAATTTCGCATTTGAATTTTGTTGATTAATTTTCCAAAGGGATCTCTAATTCAAAAGTGGTTATTAATCATTGACTTGGAGCCAACATAAAAGTGGCATCAGCAATTGTGTTATGTAAATGAGTGTCTGGACCCAACAATTTTGGATGATATGGCTGCCAGAACTGAAGGAATATATTCTTCCCCTTGTTACCCAAGCAATTGTGACCACAAGTGGTGATGGAAAAACAGGCAATCATAAGGGAAGCCTAAAAACTCTGGGTTTCTCACAGTTCATAGGACAGCATCTGAAGCCTCTAAGACATCACCTAAATCCTCTCCTTCTCCTGTGGCTGCTCCAAAAGCCCAGCTTTATATCAATACTACCAAGTAAAGAGGGTACCAGGCAGGGAAGAGGTGAACTGAGAGATACCAGTTTTCTAGTTCTACTTACCTTCATTCCTGAATTTTGGGTAGATAAGAAAGATACCAATAAACATCAGGAAACGTAGACCCGCCAACACAATTTCAAAGCAAACACTCCCTGTATTGTTTGTAACTGAAAAAAAAAAAAAAAAAGAGTCAAGGAGAATTAGGAAGTTAGGACTCTGAGAATGCATTGGAATAGGAACAAACATACTAGATACAGAAAATTTTTAAAGGTCAAAACGTCATGTCTATTTATGTCTATTCAGCCTATGGGCTGAATATTCAACAATCTATTCAACAGGGCTTGGCACAAAAAGCAGAATTGTAAGTAAGGATAGATCAAGAATTCAGGGCTGAAGATCAGGCTTACAATCAATTGGGATGAGAGTAGAGCAGGCTTAGGAAGAATAATCTCTTCCTACTTTTCCCCACACCATGCAGCATGTGATCATCCTAAAAAATGAGATCTAGAGAGAGCAGAACCCTGATCAGTGTAACTTTCTCTGAATGCATAAGGGTCTAAAGTTTATAGGACCAACAAAATGGTAGTTTTGGGAAACTCTGAGTTAGTTAAGAGGAAAAAGTACCTTGGTACCTAAGAATTTCACAGTTGTAATGAAATGACCTTAAGGTATAATGCAAGGATCTCCTCTACAGCATCCCTGCTATTTAGCCATTCAATGTTTACTTGAATACCTATATCCCAGGGAGCTTACTACAGTGTGAGAAAAATCATATCAAAGATGGAGAACTCTTCTTATTAAACCATGCTTTCCTATATTAAGCTAGATTTTTTTTTAAATTCATTTATGAATTTATAACATTTCTAGAGGAAAATGACAAGATTGTTGGGTAATTCTCAGACATTTCATGCAAGGAACAAATAACAATGAATACTTGACTTAGAGTGGAGAAGATCCAGAAAAGACAAAGATTTTTCGTTTTTGTTTTGTTTTGGTTCTGTGTTTTTCATGTGTGAGTTTTTAAAATTACAAATGCCAATAGCAATTACCACCTGTAAAGCCCAAAAAGGGAAAATTTTTTCACATTACACTAGAAGTAAGCTCTACAAGGCAAAGACTTTTGGCTTTTTCCTCCTCTGCTTTATTGTTACTATATAGAACAGTGACTAGTATCCAGGAGATGCTCAATGTGTATTTGTTGAATAAATAAAGAAGTCAGAATGCCTAATGAGTTAATAACCTTCCCATTGCTGTAAGCATGCAAGAGTAGTCTTGATACCACACATCTTCCTGAAGAAGAGCATCATGGTTGGAGCAAAGTGTTGGGCACTTGAAACATCTAGATAGGTAGTTTACAAGTAGTTCTGTATTTATAGGTAGTTTGAGCTTGAACAATGTGTGCAAAATTCTGATTTTTTTCCCATCCAATGATAATAAAAAGAGCATACCTCACAGGGTTGTTTGGATCAATTAGTAAGATATTGACTATAGATTACTTTTCACATCTTCTGACATGATAAATACCCACTAAAAGTTATAAAGGTTTTTATGAATTGGGCAGAGGACTGGCCAAGTTGAGCTCTATGTTCTTTCTCAGCTTTACATTTCCTGAAGTATAGATAAGTCTCATTTACACAATAACACTCAAAAGGCACCTTGTCTTGTGAATTGTGTATTTGTTGCTATAGGTTAAAGTGTCTCCCTAACTCTTCCAGTCCATCTCTTCCTCCATCCAGAATAGTCTAGAGTGTATGGCAGCTCCTTTCTCTCAGGAAATCTACAGTATTTGATGCTGCAGCCTGCCTCTTCTGTTACTCATCTTGCATGGTCTAAAGTCCTGTGGTCCAGTACTATAAGAGGCCATTCTCAAATGTGTCTGATGCCTTCTCTACCCTCTGTTTTTAACTCCATGAAATTAATACTCCATTTCCTACCCAAAGTGAGGCAAAAACGAGTATGTTCAGGTTTGTTTCATAGGAAACAAAATAGGAGTTGAGAAGAGATCCAGGAGGACCGAGAATCTAGTTACTGGTTCATATATTTTTCTTTCTCTCATTATCAAAGTAAAATTTTCTGAACAATTTAAATAATAAGTCTACAAAGTCCACAGATACCTGTGGAAGAGAACAGAGCTGTTATTATTTGAATTCCAGAAAATGGCCCCAGTGAGAAGAAATAAGCAACTACGGCTATGAAAAGATCAGGAGATCTTAGTGTTAGTTGCTACAAATAGCAGCAGCAGGGCCTTTACCTGGAAAGCCTCAGAAGTAGGGAGGACTGCAGCTTACCTTAAGGCATAACTCAAGACATATAGACCCACTTCAGCACATATGGCAGTGGGATGCACTGAGATGCAGGCTGACACAGTTTTCTGCAAACATCCTCTAAGCATCTGGTATATAGAGCTGATAAACAAATTCAGTAATGTTGCAGTATACAAAATCAATATATAAAAATCAGTAGCATTTTCATATTCCAACAATGAACTAGCAGAAAAAGAAATCAAGAAAGCAAACGCATTTACAATAGTCACCAAAAAAAAAAAATACCTAGGAATAAATTTAATGAAGGAGGTGAAAAATTGCTACAATAAGAACTACAAATCACTACTGAAAGAAATTAAAGAAGACACAAAAAGATGGAAAGACATTCCTGTTCACAGATTGGAAGAATCAACATAGCAAAAACATCCATACTCCCAAAAGCCATCTACATATTCAATATGATCTCCATCAAAATACTGACAATGTTCTTCACAGAAATAGAAAAAACAATCCGAACATTCACATGGAGCAACAAAAGACCCCAAATAGCCAAAGCAATCCTGAGCAAACAAAATAAAGCCAGAGGCTTTACAATTCTTGACTTCAAATGATACTACAAAGGTATAGTAACCAAAATGGCATGGTACTAACATAAAAACAGACACTTGGACCAATGGAACACAATAGAGAACACAGAAATCAACCCACATATTTACAGCCAGCTAATCTTTAACAAGGGCACCAAGAACAAACAATGGGAAAAGGGCAGCCCCTTCAATAAATGGTGCTGGGAAAACTGGATATTCTTATGTGGAAGAATGAAACATTTGAACAATGTACTCTGGCCTTAGATGAGGACTGCAGGCTAATGTAGCTGGACTCTCACCATATACCATACTGAAAATGGATTAAAGACTTAAATATTAAACCTGAAGCTTTAAAACTCCTTGAAGAAAACATAGGGGACACAGTCCAGGATGTAGGGCTGGGCAAGGACTTTATGCAAAAGACCACAAAAATACAGACAAAAAAAGAAAAAATAAACAAATGGCATTTTATCAAACTAAAAAGCTTCTGCACAGCAAAGGGAACAATCAACAGAGTGAGAAGACAACCAACAGAATGGGAGAAAACATTTGCAAACTATAAATGTGACAACAAATTGATATGCAGAATATGCAAGGGACTCAAACAACTTTACAGTAAAAAAAAATAATAATCTGATTGAAGACTGGGAAAGGAGCTGAATAGACATCTCTCAAAATAAGACAAACAAATGGCCAACAGATATATGGAAAAATGTTCAACATCATTAACCATAAGGGAAATGCAAATCAATACCACTTTGAGATATCATCTCACTCCAGTTAGACTGCCTATTATCAAAAAGACAGAGTGTAGAGAACAAGGGGAACCCTCTGCACTGTTGGTGGGACTGTAAATTAGTATAGCCATTATGGAAAACAGTGTGGAGGTTCCTTAAGCAACTACAGATAGAAATGTGATATGATCCAGTAATCCCACTACTGGGTATATATCCAAAGGGATGGAAATCTTCATGTTGAAGGGTTACCTGCACTCCCATGTTTATCGCAGCTCTATTGACAATAGCCAGGCTATGAAACCAATGTAAATGTCCGTCGATGGATGACTGGATAAGGAAAATGTGGCATATATACGCAATGGAATACTACTCAGCCTAAAAAAGAATGAAATTCTGCCATTTGCAACAACATGGATGAGGCTGGAGAAAATTAAGTGAAACAACCCAGGTGCAGAAAGAAAAATACTGCATGTGCTCTCTCATAAATGGGAGCTGAATTAATAAATAAACGAGAGATAGACAGAAAGAGAGAAAGACAAGCAAAGAAAGAACCACAATAATATATTGAACTTTTAGAAGGAAAGAACAGAACTGTGGTTACTATAAGTGGAAAGGGGGGAGGGAGAGATGAAGATGGATAAATGAGAAATTGATTAGTGGACATAAAGAATGATTACATATTGTTGTGATGAATAAACTACCTATCTTGATTTGACCATCATGTATTGTACATAACTATTAATAGTCAACTTTGTACCCCACAAATGTGTATAATCAATTATGCTTCAATAGAAAATAAATTTTAAAAAGAAGGGATAGCTTCAAAACTCTTTACCTTTCCTGAATTAAATACCTTTTGTTCTGAGACACAGAAGAGCAATCAAAATGATCAAATATATCAGGGGATATGAAATCTTATACCACATCAACGACATATATTCTGATTTGAACAGGACATCTGAAAGAGAGGGCAGAAAAACTTGTTAAGTAGAACACAATACTCCATTGGGCATGGAAGATTGCTGCTAGGGAAGCAAGATCCCTACTTAAGGCACCCATCACACTCTGTGCTACGTACTCCGGTCTTAGATGAGGACTGCAGGCTAAGGTAGCTGGACTCGGATAAGAACAGAACTATTCAGAGAATGGAACAGGATCGAATGGAGAAATAACTCCCTACTTTTGTTCTTACATTCTAGTGGACAATCTGTGAGATGAGAGAAATTACAGGACAGGATCCTGAGTATCACAATAAATGTAGGATTTGGGGAAGATGATGTTTGTGGGGCTAGATTAGAAGTGCCTCTAATAAAATTTTAGAAAGTTTAAAGACAATGTAAGAGCCTTAAAATCACAGAAATAAAACTAAGAAAGTCTTTTGACATTCAGTGTTTAAATTCCCTGTAGGAACTTCTGTAGGACTGATACAACAACAACAAAAAAAAAAGTTCTCCCAGAACAGAACACCTAACATAATATCCTGATCAAAATTTCAAAAATAGATAAATAAATAAATAAATTGCTGAGTGGTGATAAAGCAAGGAACTCCTCAAATTCCTCAAAGTTCAGAAAATGAGCAAGGTTCAAAGCCAGCATTCGCTCTATTATCGTCTACTAATCACTAGTGACTTGAAGAATGGAGTTTAAAGAGCTTTCCTTGTATTTGAAATATTGTGGAAAGAGAAAAACATTGGTTCCCAAGGAATGAAGAAGTCGATATTGGAGACAGACAAACAAACAAACAAACCCACAAAATCATACAGGCAATACTATTATATATTGGAATTTTCAGATACACAACACATACACAGAAAATCGATGTATTTAAATAATAAATGGTTTAAAGTATAGCAGGCTAACCTAGTAAATTAGCATTGAACTAATGGAACTTGAGAGATACATGGATTCTAGGAAAAAAATAATGACATGTAAAACTAGCTTAGCTCCATTGTCAAGGCATCTTCCCTACTTGGTCATCCCCATGGCTGAATTTGCTTTTTTACTTTATGAAAGGCTTCTATTCAAATAAAAAGAATCAACAAGAAAGACCATGGGACCCAAGGGTCTACATTCACACCTTAGCTTCAACAACACTGATTGTTGGGGACCCGTCAAGGAAACCTGGATGACTCAGAATAGAAATGTAGTATCAGAAGGGAAACCACAAGTAAGACTCCATGAAGTAGGCAGTGATTGAAATTCTGAGTTTACCGAAAGAATCTATTTTGGATCACAAATGGACCCAAGCACCTAAAGTGTGGTGTTGGTAAACAAGAAGAAAGGGTTTACAAGATTTATTTTATTGGCTTCCTAATTGATCTTCCGTGACTGTGAGGAGAAAGGATATTTTCTAATTTCCTGATATTAAGCTTTTGTGAACAGGATCAAGTTAAATAGTTACCTCCTGGTGTCTGGATGACTCTCACAATAGAGCTAAAATTGATCTGAGATCATACCCAAAGACCCTCTGCTAGACACTGATGGTGTCCCTCAGGGAATATTCTCTCCTTCTCCTTTTTAATAGTAGTATCCCTTGAGAAATAAAACCAAAATTTTCCCTGTTCCTGTGATAAACAATGCCCAGATGAAACAATCTCCTGTCCTCCTGGTAAACAGTTTGGTACTAGCCATACATTCATGTCCATATATTAAATGGCTGAAAACAAGCAATAATAACTTGGCTACTGGCTCCAGGAAATACTTGCTCCTGGAATATAAGACTGTGAATCAATTAAAATAGCTTACTCAACAGGAGTAACAATTGAGTCATCCAGACTCACCTCAAGACCTTCATCCTGCTATACTCACCAATCCAAAGCTATTATATTCTAACCAGTCTCTCACCTTGCAAGACCTACCTTAAAATCATCCAGCAGAGGCCCTAAAACTCTGTAAATACCCTATCCTAACTTCCCCATATTAGGATACTACTAATACTCTGTCAAGATGCTGTTGTCCCTTACAACATTAGGTCTAATAAATTAAGTTTTGCTGATCAACAGGTTTTCCAGGCCTTTTAGGCAGTTGATGGTCCACACTCTAACTATTAATTAGACAAATAGTCACCAAGTGAAAGACTATATATATATATATATATATATATATATATATATATATATATATATATATATCCTTGGAAGCTGACTGTGGAATTAATTTGGGTCAGAGGAAGAATAGAAATGGACTGACATGTACAACTTCCTGATGTAAAAGGAAATATCTTGCCTCCTGTTTCCTCTTTTTCTCCACCCCACAAGAGCTGGGATGAAGTTGTGAGCCTAAAAGCCAGCTTTAACAATGACATCCCTTGAGAGGGCAGATCAATAAGGTGGAAAGGACTTGAGTAACTGAGTTACCTCAAGGAGCAGCTCCACACTCACTGTGAACTGACTGGTTCTGTTATGTTTAGACTACTGTGGAGTGAGTCTTTTTGTGTAACAATTGAGCTGTTGTCTTAACTAAAATGGACACTTTCACTGTTCTTATCTCCTTCTCCTTGAGTTCTCCAGACTGCACTGCTAAAGCATAAAGGGCACAATTTTATGGTGTTTGCCTCTAACCTATGTGATCACACCCTTCCCTTCCCAGAGAAAAGTAGCCTGAATCATGGGTGAGGAGCTAGTATCTAATCCTGAATCTATCACTTATTCGTTGTTGGACCTTTAGCAACTGAATTTTCTACATGTCTAAATCTTCATAAGGTAGTAATAAAGTCCACTTGTGACATACATAATCTTTAAATCAATCTTAATTCTGCATATTGCTTTATGTTTTGTAAAGCCATTTAACTTGGAATATTTCACTTTAAAGTCAAAATGCTATGTAGGTTATCGTGTCCAACTGAAAAAATAAAAAATCAGTGGTCTTGAAGATTGTGACATCCAAGGTCAAAAAGCTAGAGATAGTGGATCTAGTACTCAAATGACATATAACTTTTGAAGCCTTAACATGCAACTCAGAATAAGGGCTCTTTCTCTAATTATTCCAATACTTTCCATTTTTAAAAATATCCCCCCCTTAGCCTCTGGTATTTTGCTTGTTTCCAGCAACATAATACAACTTAAATAGTACATGTCTATGGCAGTTCATAGTTTATAAAGCAATTTCACATTTATTACTGTACTTAATTTTCTCTTTAGTTTGCCATATTGATGGAAAAAAGTCTTCCTTGATGGAACCAAGCCACAAGCACTCACCTGATAAGACAATACTTGCCCTTTTCTCTTGGCCAATGACTGGGTTGTAAAAGCAGCAAGTGACAGGACCATCAGTACTGTTTGTAAGAAGGACACTCATCTTCAGGTGTAATAATCCAGCTCCATCCTGAGAGTAAGATTTTAATGAGTGTGGAATTACATTCCCACTGCTGTCTCTCCACTCCATCTGGGCTTGTGGGAACCACCCTCCTGAGTTACACTCCACCACGACCCCTTCTGTGTCAGGAACCTGAACATTAATCTGTATATCCATGCCTAGAGCTGGGAAGAGGAGAGAGAAACATCATTTTAATTATTGGTGTGGACTCAAGAATTGAGAAGTAAATGGACCTTTTCATTCTTTGTGGCCTGTTAGGTATGCCATAAGTTTAATGGGGTGGCCACAATTAGGGCAAGGACAATATTTCAGTCTAAGTCCAAGATATCAGGACACCAAAAATATTAACTATAGAATAAAAGACTGATAAATTAGACTTTATAAAGTAAGTAATTTGTGTTCATCAAAAGACAACATGTAGAGAAAAAGCAAGCCACAGACTAGAAGATATCTGCAATATATCTGAGAAAGGAGTTGTGTTCAAAATATACTTTAAAATACCGTAAATCAATAAGACAGACAAACTTAGCTTCTAAAGAGGGCAAAACATTTGAAGAGGCATTTAATTTTAAAAGATATCCAGATGGCTAATAAGTATAT
Organism: Cynocephalus volans; assembly: GCF_027409185.1. Lineage (NCBI taxonomy): Eukaryota > Metazoa > Chordata > Mammalia > Dermoptera > Cynocephalidae > Cynocephalus > Cynocephalus volans. The sequence goes on along the minus strand of NC_084467.1, from coordinate 39,682,804 downwards.
GCAAAAATGCTCAATATCACCAGCCATTATGGAAATGCAAAGTAAAACTTCAATGATATTCAACTTTCCCCACCACTAGAATGTTTAAAATGGACAGAACTGGGACTGACATTGCCAAATATTGGAGAGGCTGTAGAGCAACAACAGCTCTCCTATTTGGTTGGCTCCAGGACTGTAAATTGGTTTAATCTCTTTGGAAAATTGTCAGTGTCTACTAAAGTTAAACTTATATCATGCTCATGACCCAGAAATTTCACTCCTAGTTATATATATAACAGAAATGAGTACCAATGTCTATTAAAAAAAAGTTCAGGAGTATTCATGGCCACATTATTCACAATAACCCCAAACTGAAAGTAACTCAAATGTTCATTCACAGCATAGAACACTGTACTACAAAGAAACGCAAAAGACCAAACTTCTGCTACTCATAACTGATCTATAGAGGTAGAAGTTAGAATAATGATTACTTCAGCAGGAGGAGAGTGGTATTCACTAGGTATTGACAAGATGGAACAATTTGGGATGATGATTGAAAATATTCAATATCTTGATCAGAGGGGCGAATTCATGGGCATCCCTATGTGTGAAAATTCATGGAACCATGCACTTAGGATTTGCACACTCTCCTGTATGAAAAATATATCTTAACACAAAAAGAAAAATAATTTGATAAATCCAAGATAGAACCAAATTCACCTGGGTGTCCCAATCTCTACATCGGCTATTTTGAAATTTGCATCATCACTTCCTGAGTGTAGACAAGGAATCAAGTTCTTTTGGGGAGTAGAATAGTATACAAATAATAAATAAGTGTAATTTTTAAAAATTGAAACTATGTATTTAGAGAATTCATTGTCAGTGATGATGATGAGATAATTTGCACCAACCTTCCAGCTAAAGACAACCCAAAAAGTGGATGAAATACAAAAAACACCTCCTGAAATTAAACTAAATTGAACAAGATAGTCATTACAGAACCTGAACAAGGAAATGACTGGAATTCAGGCAGGTTTTAGCTATTACTTCAGCATTTATTTCTCAGGGAAGGCATCTAATGACCCTGAGCTTCTCTTAGAGAACTTCAAGGAGTAAAAGAGGATCATAAATCTCAAGCTCAAAAAGGTAAAGATGCTGGTGGGAGCCACGTGGAACCCCAGTAAGTGGGCACCACCCCAGAGAACCTACCCAGATGCTGCTGTGGGTGCCAGCACAACAGGCAGCTGTGCCATCAGCAACACCCCTTGCCACTGCCAAAGACACCAGTTATGAGTGAGTGGGCCACGACAGCCACCACCACAGCAATTGCCACCACAAGGGCAGCTCGCTGCTACCACAGCAGCCACTGCTATCTCATAGATGACCTGCTGACCAGTCATCAGCATACATAGGGGAGTCAACAGTGGAGCCCAGGAAAAGAGGAAAGACAAAAGAGAAAACCCACCCAGGGTCAACCATTCAAACTGAGGAGCACTAGTATACCCCAGTGCACCCATTAGGGTCAGGGGGGCTAGCCAGGGTGCCAACAGGCCTGCTCAAGAACATCTGCCATAATCTAGGAGTGACAAGACTCCAAGGCACTACCACCCAAAATTTGAGAGCTTGCCTACATCCTGACAAACCAAGAGAGTGTAACTAACCTCAGCCAGTAAATGTGAAGTGACCTGAGGACTAGGCCACAGAGGCACTCTCACACAACTTCAACATTGAATTCAGCCAAAGTACCTACACAAAGACTTCACTACTGTGTCAACCTGGAACCAATACTAAAACACCCCATTCAGCCATCATTATAAAACACATCCACAAGAAGAACTCCCTCTCCTCAAACCCATCTCCAGAGTACAAGAAAAACCAATTTCTCTACCAGACAACTAAACACCAATGTAGACATACTATAAATATGAAAAAAACAAGAAAATATGACACCACCAAAGGAATATAATAATTCTCAAATACCATATCTTATAGAATAGGAAGTCCTAGAAATGATTTAAAAGGAATTTTGAACAATACTAAGGAAACTCAATGAGATACAAGAAGATTCAGTTAGATGACACAACAAAATGAGATAAAGCATCCAGGACCTGAAGGAGAAAATGTACAAAGAAATTAAAGCCCTAAAAAAAAGGTAGCAGAGCTCATGGAGCTGAAGGATTCATTCAATGAAATGAAAAACAAAACAGAGAGCTTAAACAGCAGACTAGAACAAGCAGAAGAGAGAATTTCTGATCTTGAACATGGACTTTTGAAACCCAGGTAGGCAAAAAAAGAAAAAAAGAATTTTTTAAAAAAGAAGAAAATTTAGAGAGGTAGCAGACAACCATAAGTACACAAGTATCTGAATCATGGGGATTCCAGAAGGGGATAAAAAAGGAAAAGACATCAAAAACATATTCAATGAAACAATAGCAGAAAACTTCCCAGGTATAGAGATAGATACAGACATTTACATCCGGGCGTCTCAAAGATCCCCAAACAGATTCAACCCAAAAAAGTTCTCTGCAGTGCATGTTATAGTCTAATTGGCTAAACTAAAAGACAAAGAGAGAATCTTAAAAACAACAAGAAAAAAGCATCGTCACCTATAAAGAGCCTCCATTAAACTAACAGCAGACTTTTCATAAGAAACCCTAAAGGCTGGAAGAGAATGGGACGATATATTCAAAATACTAAAAAACAAAAATTGCCAGCCTAGTTTACTATGTGAAATAGTAGTGGTGAGAGTGGGCATCATTATCTTGTTCCCATTCTTAAGGGAAAAGCTTTCAACTTTTTCCCATTAAGGGTGATATTTGCAGTGGGTTTGTTGTACATGGTTTTAGTTGTGTTGAGGTACTTTCCTTTTATACCTAATTTGCTGAGAGTCTTTATCATAAAGGAATGTAGAATTTTGGGAAGTACTAGCCAGAGCAATCAGGGAAGAGAAAGAAATAAAGGGCATCCAGATGGGAAAAGATGAAGTCAAATTGTCCCTGTTTGCAGATGACATCCTATATAGACAGAAGCCCAAAGACTACCCCAAAAAACTCTTAGGAGTTGATAAATGATTTCAGCAAAGTTGCAGGGTACAAAATCAACACACAATAATCATGAGCATTTTTATACTCCAACAGTGAACTAGCAGAAAAAGAAACCAAGAAACCTAGTCCATTACAATAGTCAGCAAAAAACCTAGGAATAGAGTTAACCAAAGGTGTGAAAGACCTCTATGACAAGAAAAACAAAGCACTGTTGAAAGAAATTAAAGAGGACACAAGAAGATGGAAAGATATTCCACGTTCTCAGATTGGAAGAATTAACATTGCAAACATGTCTATACTACTCAAGGTGATCTACAGATTCAACATAATCCCCATCAAAATACCAATGACATAATTCACAGAAATGAAAAAAAGAATCCTATAATTTGTATCAAACAGCAAAAGACCCTGAATAGTCAAAGCAATCTTGAGCAAAAAAATAAAGCTGGGAGCATGGCACTACCTGACTTCAAATTATACTACAAAGATATAGAAACCAAAACAGCATGGTATCAGCATAAAAACAGACACTCAGACCAATGGAACAGAATAGAGAACCCAGAAAACAGCCCACATACCTACAGCCAACTGATCTTTGACAAAGCCACCAAGAACATACCCTGGGGAAAAGACTGTCTCTTCAATAAATAATGCTGGGAAAATTGGACATCCACATGTAGAAGAATGAAACTAGATCCATACCTCTCACCATATAACTAAATCAACTCAAAATGTATTAAAGAATTAATTATATGTACTGAAACTATAAAACTCCTAGAAGAAAACAGTGGAAACACTCAGAAAGTAGGACTGGGCAAAGACTTTATGAATATGACCTCAAAAGCATAGGCAACAAAAGGAAAAATAAACAAATGGGATTATATCAAACTAAAAAGCTTCTGAACAGCACAAGCAACAATTAACAGAGTGAAAAGACAAGCAACAGAGTGGGAGAAAATATTAGCAAAATTTTCATCTGACAAAGGATTGATATCCAGAATATACAAGGAACCCAAACAACTAAACAGTAAAAAAACAAGTAACCCGATTAAAAACTGGGCAAAGGAGCTGAACAGGCATTTCTCAAAGGAAGATACATGAATGGCCAAGAGACACATGAAAAATGCCCAACATCACTCAGCATCTATGCAAATTGAAACCACATTGAAATGTCACCTCATTCCAGTTAGACTGGCTATTATCAAAAAGATTGAGAATAACAAATACTGGCAAGGATGCAGAGAAAGGGGAACCCTCCTTCACTGTTGGTGGGACTGTAAAATGGTGCAGCCACTACAGAAAATGGGATGGAGGTTCCTCAAACAACTGTACATAGAACTGCCATATGACCCAGCTACCCCACTGCTGGGTATATTCTCAGAGGAATGGAAATCATCATGTCAAAAGTATACCTGCACTTCCATGTTTATTGCAGCTCTATTTGCAATAGCCAAGGGTTGGAACCAAACTAAATGCCCATCATCAGATGAATGGATAAGGAAAATGTGGTGTATGCAATACTAGTCCTCCATAAAAAAGAATGAAATACTGCCATTTGCAGCAACATGGATGAAATTAGAGAAAATTATAAGCAAAACAAGCCAGGCACAGAGAGAGAAATACAGCATGTCCTCACTTATATGTGGGAGCTAATTAAAAATTCATAAATAAATAAATTTTAAAAAGAAAAAAGATACAATAATCACAATAATACATTGAGGTTTTGAAGATAAGAGAACAGAACTGAGGTTGCTGTGGGTGGTAAAGGGGAAAGAGAGGAACTGGTGAAGGGCTACAAAAATCAATTACATTGTATAAAGATGAATATTCTAATTATCCTGATTTTTTAAAAATAATAATAATTTAAAGAAGATTATTTACATATGTAAATAAAATTTAAAGTCTTTATGTGGAAAAATAAAAAAGATGCTGGTGGATCAATCCTGTCCCATACTCAAGTGTGTGTAAGCCTGTTCTTGGCCTTTCTTCATGAAGAATTTTGCTGGTTTTCTAGAGGCAATTCTACTATAAACTATTCTACTATATATATGTATCCCATAACATCGTGTTGTTTACCTTAAATATACACAATAAAATTTATTTTAAAAAGAAAATAATGAGTAGTTTAGAGGCCTCTAGAGACTGAGGGAGCCCTAAAAGAGTTTGGCTCTTGTCAACACAGAAACCTCACAGTTAACTGATGCTATGGACTAGAATCCTGTAGGAAGCCATACCGAAGTAGGGGAGTAGCTGTACTAGGTACAGAAACAGAAGCTAGTTCTCTCCATATTTCTCAATCAATTCAATAAAGTCTAATTAAAAGTCCAGAATTTGTGTGTGTGTGTCTCTGTGTGTGTTTGATTTGATAAACCAATGAATAGGTGGAGAACAGAGGATATTTAGGGCAGAAAAACTATTTTGCATGATACTGTAATGGTTAATACATGACATTATATATTAGCCAAAACCCATTGAACTGTACAATACAAAGAGGGAACCCTAATATAAAATTAAGTTAGTAATAATATATCAATATTGATTCGTAATTGTAACAAATGTACCACACTAACGTAACATGTCAATAATAGGAGAATTATATATGGGTGGGGGAAGGGTATGGGAACTACCTATACTTTCTGCCCAATTTCTCTGTAAAACTAAAACTGCTGTATAATAAAGAGAAAATGAAAATAAAATAAAAATCTTATACACATACACAAAGACACACACTTGGCCATGTATGAAGTGACTTACATAGTGATTCTTAAAATTATTAATTAGAGCATTGTTTGCACACCAACAGCCTGAAGAAACCTACAAGTTCCTTAATAGGATATAGGTAAAATAATCTCTGAATCATCCACACAATGGAATACTTTGCAACCATAGAAGGAATAGGAAAAAAAACGCATATACTAATATTAAATTACTTTCAACTTATGTTAGTAAGTAAAAAAAGCAAGTTGCAAAATAATGTACATGGTAGATTAGCATTTATTTTAAAAGAAGCTATGAATATACATAAATATATTCAGATAGATATTTGTATGTCTGTATGTTTGCATATGCATGTACATATATGTGTATATTATGCATTCGTGTGTGTATACATATGTAAAAAATACTCAGGAAGTAGTGCATAAGAATCAAATCACATTAGCTGCTTGTGGGAGGTGAATTTCATGATTTTATGGCTATAGGAAGGAAGACTTTTCACTGTGGATCCTTTAAATTATTAAATTTAATTTTGAGGAGGTTTTTATTCAAAAAGTAAATAACATATAAAGAACAAAAACTGAAAAATAAATCAATAACACTCCTATATCACAACCATAATCAATAACTTGTAACAATTCTCATTCATAATCCAAATAAATTGACTAATGAAATTTGACAAAAGATGTGCAAGACCTTTTGTGTAAACATGGCAAATTTAACTGAAACAAGATTGAAGTAAATTAAAAAGCCTAAGTAAACGTTCACTAGTGTGACACTTCAATAAAGAAACATAGCAAATCTCTCCAAATTAGCTTATGAATTTAATTCAATTTCGATGATAATTCCTAAAAGAATATAATTTTATAATTCCAATTCACATAATAAAGGCCCAAGGCACTTACGAAAAAGAATCATAAGATTGTAAGATACATCCTACCATATATCAAGGCACATAAGCTGTAGTAACTTAAATAGATCAGTATTGTCATAGGTATAGATAGTTACATCATGACATAACAGCAAAACAAATTAACTCATTAAAATACCCACACACAGGTAGGGACTTGATAGATGGCAGAAGTGCCTAAAAATTATTGGGAATATTCAATAAATATGTATTTCAATATTGAAAGTATCTCAAAATATACACAAAGTAAAATCCATGTGGATCAAGAACTAAATTCAAATAAAGAACTTAAAGAATTTCTTTAAAATATACAAGAAAATGTCTTAATAATATGAGGATTTTTTAACATGACACAAATTACAAACCATAATTGATAGACTATAAATTGATAATACCAAAATTAGATCTGTGCAAAAAAGTCACCATAAAAGTATTTTCCAAAAAACTAATTAGACTAAAAATTGTTGCAACACATACAAAAACAGAAAATTAATATCCAGAATAAAAAGCAATTTCCATAAATTAGAAATAATCAAAGAGCCCAGTAGTAAAATGAGCAAAGATAACAAACAGGCAAGAATCAGAAAGGGAAAACCTAGTCTCCATGAAACAAAAAAGAAACAAACAAAACATTTCTATTAATAAGGAAAATCAAAACTAAAATCAAACTTTCAGGTTTAAAAGCATGATAATACTAAGTATCAGTATTGATGTAGCTTTTTCATGACCTTAGTCTAGTAAAAAAATGGTCCAGTCATTTTGGACCAATTTAATTGGGCAAATTAATTTGAAGATATTTGTACACAACAACCCAGCAACTTAACTCCTAGCTGTGTATCCTAAAAGAACTCTTGCACACAAATATTATAGTGTAACATAGCAACAGAAACCTGTCTATCACTTAATGTCCATCAATATAGGAATGCATAAAGCAATAGACAGATACTTAAGGGAGGGAATACTATACTGTGGTTAAAAATAGTGAACAGTGTATCTACTTGAATAAACATAAATTGATATCAATAATAAAATACTACGAGTATAATTAGGCTACTAAAGGGTAATAATAAACATAAATATATTATATTTTCTTCTTGGAAAGGAGAAAAGTGAATGGCACCACTGAGAAATACAGAGGTGACTCTGATTTGAAGGAAATATGACAAACTGTCAACACTATCTGGGTTATTATATTATTCTCCATACTTTTCTATAAATTCTGTTATGTCATTATATTAAAAAGTAACACATTCTTTAAAAATGCCCTGAGATCATTTCCTTCTTGCCCAGCATTTATGAATTTGGAGTCTTGGGTCCAGACCCACATTCCCTAGAAAACCTGAACATGGCTGTCCTCTACTCTTACCTGCCACCTTCAGATTCACAAAGGCCTCTTCGTAGGTGTCACCGTCTTTAAAGAAACAGTGGTACTTCCCATCATCAAAAACACTGGTATTGTAGATTTCGAGGGTCATTTTGCCCTCTCCCAAGGCATCCTTCAGGAACACTGTGCGATTCATATAGTTCTGACTGCTTTCTCCGCCATGTTCTTCCCCGTCCTTATACAGGTAAACCTGTTGGGAGAAGTCATCCCGAAACCAGCCCATCTCCATGTGCTGTGCACTCTGTGGTGGGGACAGTTGGCAGCTGAACGCAGCCTGTCCGCCTACCATAATCACCTGGTGGCTCGTGGAGCTGCTCACAGTGAACTGCTCTGTGGAGGAAGGTGGAGATCAAGGATTTAGTCGCAGGTGCGATGCGATGCTTTACCTCGATCCCTCTGCTCTGGACACATTGGCCTTCTTTCTGGTTCTTGATGCCAGTTCCTGTCTGACTTCAGAACTTTGCTCTCAGAGATTATCTTCACAGTGACAGCAGTGTTTTTCCCTCAGACTTCCCATAGCTGCCTTCTTTTTGTCCCTCAGGTCTCAACTCCTTAGAGAAATGTTTTGTGACAACCCATTCAACACTTCCCCTAATCATACCTAAACATATCTTTATAGCATATATTACTACCTGACATTTCCTTTTTAATTTCTTTATTTTCTCTCATGGCTTGTTAATATGTAAGTCATGCAACAGAAGAGTCTCTGTCTTATTCTTTTTTACATCCAAAGTGTATAGAACATTGCCTGAACATAGTAGGAACTCTCTAAATATTTAAAGAATGAATGGAGGATGCTGCTTATTGTCAAGAGTTGGGATGTGGATCATGAATGCTGAACAACAAGCTTTACTTTAAAAATCAGTTTTTGGTGGCTACAATTTTTTTGATTCTCTTTCCATGTATAGAAGGGGTCAATATTCCTCCGTTTTGAAACTGTGTGGTCCGTGATTTCTTTGTTCAGCTGATCCCTGCCTTCCAGTCTACCCCACCAAATGTCAGGACTCAGAGTGAGGCCACGTTGGGCCCTTTAGATTATCCATCTCACCAGCAGAATACACCAAGTGACCTCAGTCTATGTCACATGGAGCAGAAGAATCACCCAGCGGAGCACTGGCCAGAATTGCTGAATCAGAAAACCCTGAAATATCATACACTGGGTGTTGTTTTAAATTAATAAGTTGGGGGATCACTTGTCATGAAGCTATAGTTTGTTGCAGATAACTATCATACATTAGTTTTTTGCTCTTCTCAACTATGCCAAATTCATTCCTGTCTCTTCTTAGAATGTTTACCCTCTCACAGTGAGGATTCTGAATTATCAAACTTAATGGCCCATTGCTCTAAGAAAAGTTCGTGGACAGGTCCCACTCACACCAGCCTTTTTATCTGAGGTCCTACTAAACTTATAACTTATATGGTCACATGCATAATTGTGGTGTGTTTTTAAATATAAGAGATATATTCATTATGATTTGCCAGTGAGAACTTGAGCTTCCCAAGGGTAGATGTTAGACATTTATCTGTCTCTTCTTCTAGGAGCATCATCACAATACTGTGGCATCTAGTTGTGGTTGAGAAAGACACAGTGATTAAAATAACATTTCTTCATCACAAGCTGTTTTAACGCTCATTTCTACCCTCAAAACTACAACAGAAGGGCAGAATCTGCAGAACAGCAGTGAAAAGCTTGCTCATTCCCTTCACTCTCATTTACCACCGTTATCTTTCTTTATAGATGTGATGCACCATAAAAAGGAAATAGATATCCCTACCTGAGGTGAATACTGTTATTTGTAAGAGAAGAATGGCCACAATGTATCCAGGTAAAGAAGAAGATACAGCCTCCATCATACCTGGAAAATGAAATAATTGTGGGATCGGGAAGCTAGAGCCATGAAAACACAGAAAAAAACAAACAGAGACAATTTTAAAATCCTGTCTTTTGAGAGAATTTCCTTTGAAGTGCTGCCAAATGACTTAGTCAAGCTACAGGTTTCAAATGGCTCTAAAACACGCATAGAACAGTAACAAGCCAAGAAGAACAAAGATTCTTCTGAAGAAGAAAAAACAGTGTGAGGAAATCTGCATTAAAGGATATCAAGACTTATTCTAAAACTATTATAATTAAACATTGTGGTATTAGTGTATAGATAGACAAACAGATAAATTGAACAAAATGGGGATCCCAATAATAGACCTAAACATGCATGGAAACTTGATCCACTACAGATCTAGCATTGCAAATCAGTTAAGAATTACTATTCTGTAAATGGTACTGAGACAACTGCATAGGAAAAACAGACATAGAATCCCCACTTTGCATCATACACAAATATGACCCATATGGATCAAAGACATGAATGGGAAAGGCAAAGCTATAAAAATGTTAGATTGGTTTTTACTAATACATCTTTTATGAAATTGGGATATGAACAAATTTATTAAACTATGAATAACAGCAATAAAAAATGTTAAATTCAACTATTAAATTTATTTTTCTTTATCAAGGTATAATTAAATAAAATTTGTATGTATGGTGTAAAATATAGTGTTTTGATATATGTATATATTATTAAATGATTACTACAATCAAGCTAATTAACATATCCATCACCTCACATAGTTACAATTTTTTGTGATGAGAACATTTAAGATCTACTCTCTCAGCAATTTTCAAGTATACCATACATTGCTATTAACTGTAGTCACTGTGCTGTACATTATATCTCCAGAACTGACTCATCCTGTATAACTAAAAATTTGTACCCTTTGATCAAGATATTCCCATTCTCCTATCCCTACCCCCAACTCCTGGAAACCACCTTTCTACTTTCTGCTTCTGTGAATTTGACTTTTTAGATTCCATGTGTAAATGAGATCATGCAGTATTTATCTTTCTGTGCCTGGCTTATTTTACTTTGCATGTCCTCCAGCTTCATCCACATCATTGCAAATGACAGGATTTCCTTCTTTTTTAAGGTTGAATAATATTTTGTTGTTTATATACCATATTTCTTTACCCATTCGTTTACCAGTGGACACTTAGGTTGATTCCATATCTTGGCTATTGTGAATAATGTTTCAATGAACACGGGAGTGCAGCTGTCTCTCTGACATACTGATTTCTCTTTCCTTTGGATATATGTCCAGTAATGGAATTGCTGAAACATACGGTAGTTTTGTTTTTAATTTTTTGAGGAACCTCTATGCTGTTTTCCATGATGGCTGTACTAAGTTTACATTCTCATGCATTAAATTTAATAGTCTGTTATCTAAAGACATTATAAAGAAAGTAAAATGATGAGCCTTAATCTGGAAGTAGGTATTCTATACAACACAAGAAACTCACTAAGGATCATTGCCTAAAATATATTAATTACTCCTTATCATACAGATTGCTAGTTGTCTCTTAGACATTCTCTTTCTTCTTACAAAACATCCAACATTTATGAAGGAACTTGGACAACCCAAACAAAGACTACACTTTTCAGATTTCTTGCATCTAGGTGAGACTTTTGGACTGAATTCTGGTCGAAGTGTTGTAAACAGAAGAACTGGAAGCAACTTTCTTTGAATCCTAACAGCAGGAGGCACACCTTCTTCCACGCTTCCTCCTTACAACCAGACTGACTGCCATCCTGATGTACCTTGGGCCTTGAAGTGGAAGCCACAGGCTGCAGATGATGGAGCAGCAAATAAGATGGAAGGAGCTTGAGTCCTTAACTCTATGAAGCTGCCCCACCATCCTTGAAAACCAACCTTTGATCTTCTTTCATCTTGTGTAATGATAAATCTTAAATGTCTTTTTTTCTTAAATGGGGAGCAATTACATGGTTGTTCAGTTCATTGTTAGTCTTTATAACGCAAATATACTGGATATACTATTTTATATCTATTCAATATTTATGTTTCTTTTCTTAAATAAGATGAAAGAAAACTAAAGGCAAGTATTTTGATGCTGGCAAGCCAGCTTCCCCAAATTGTTAAGGTTCTAGGTTTCTTCCAGGAATTTCTGATATTTTCACAACTCTCAAGTACATACATACATGTGTTTAGAATCAATGAAATTACATCTTATATGTGTGGGATATTTATAAAGTCATGAAACTTTATATATGTATATATAAAATAAGATCAACTCACTAAATTTTTGTTTAAATTCTCAGCTATTTTAATTACTAAGGACACAATCATGGCCTTTATTCTCTAAAATGCAAAAATTAGTTTACTCTACATTTTAGGGATATATTGAACAGAAGAATAATATTCCCCTTTATTATCATCAAGTACTTAAAGTAATGAGTGGTACATATTTGCTAGTATGTTACACAGTGAATATATAATTATCACTATTTATTAGCTCCCTTCTAATGAAAGTTGATAGCTATCTACTCTTTGAAGCAATAAACAGCTACATATTAATTAACTCCTAAAACTAACTGCTCTGCAAGGGAAAAAATGAAAAAAGAGAAAAAAAAAAAAGCAAAAGATTTTTAAACTGATAGAATAGAAAGAACCTAAGGTCAACAACAAAGGATAGCATTCTAGGCAGAGCACATGGCCAAGCAAATGAGCAATGAAAGAGATGGGCCACTTAACATCACCTTAAATTTTTCCCACTTACTTAATACCAGAAAATAGGGGGCTAGTCCAGGAGGGACCCCAGGCCCTCCAAAAGAGCATCATCTGAATGCCTTGTAGATCCGTGCATGGATCAGCTGGGTTCCTGTTTTATAGAAACCAATATCAGAAGTGCTACAGTCACATAGCAATCAGCAGGATTTTCTGTAAGAACTGCAGAGAACACCTGCATGCCACAGCTTATTCTTTCACCCTAATGTGTACATCCTCTCACAAGAGAAATCCAAAGTTGGCAACTCCACCCAATGTGTAGGATTGTTTTTTTAACATTGTCATTTTTAACATCAGGATTCAAGAATAATTCTCAAGCAAGCACAAGTTTCAACTTGATTTGCCTCTCCCTGAAAATAAAGCATGAAACAATGTTGTTATTTATTACAGGATTTGGGTCATTTAAATTATCTATGATGAAGACATTACAATAAAGTATTTTAAGGATATTATACCTGGGACTATTGTGGATTATGTTTACACATAAAATGGAAAATAGAAATAGGAAGGATCCTTTTATCTTTATAAGTTTTGTCTATAAAAATCTCCTATAAACATCACATTAATGAGAAAAAAATCTTTGGAATCTCTCTTTTTAAGTCTAAATAGCTAAGGGTTTTATCTAACAATAAGAAACTAAAGGTGTCTGTGAAGCATGAAGAAACAAAAAAGAAATTATAAATGTAGATAACATAGAAACAGTAAGAAAATAGACAAATACAAATACGAGTACAGTCATCCCTCAGTATCCACAGGAGATTGGTTCCAAGAAGCGCCATGGATATGAAAATCTGCAGATGCTCAAGTTCCTTATATAGCATAGCATTTGCATATAACCCAGGACACATCCTCCTGTATATTTTAAATCATCTATATACAGTATTATTTTTTATTGTTGTATTATTTTTATTGTTTTTTTTCTTCAAATTTTTTATCCGCCATTGGTTGAATCCATGGATGCGAAATCCATGGATACAGAAGTCTGAGTGTATTTGTATTGCAAATATTTTGTTCCAATTTGTCACACACCTATTCATTTTTTGAACATTTAAAAAAATGTATTATTAATAGATATATTAGACATATGAATATTGCATATATTTACTGTGATATTCATTTCTGATGATGACTTTGGGTAAGAAGAAGTTATTAGTTTTGATGAAGTCCAATTTATTATTTTTCCCTTTATGTTAGTGCTTTCTATTTCTTTTCTAGAGTCTTCATATTCCTCAAGATTGTGAAGATATTCTCCTATGTTCTCTTCTAAAAACTTCATATTTTTAGCTTTTCCATTTAGTTATATGACCCATGTTGAACAAATTTTAATGGATAGTGTGAGATCAAGGGTTTTTTTTTTTCCTTTCATATATTGCTGCATGTGATATTCTAATATTTTTTTAATTGCATGTTTATTTATGAGAGATAATGATCTGTAAATTTTTTATTGCTGTTGAAAAGTCCTTGTCTGATTTTAGTATCAGGGTGATGGGGACCTAATAAATAAATATTTTGTGAAAGTTTTTATATTTTGCTGGTATTTTTTCTTCCTTAAATGTTTGATTTGATTAATTTTACCAGTAAAGCTACGTGGGCTGTGAGTTTTCTTTGTAAGGTTTTAATTATGACTAAAATTTCTTTAATAAATATAAGCTATTCAGATTTCTTATTTTTTGTGTCAGCTTTGGTAAATATTTCAAAACAGTTGCCCATTTTATTTACATTATGAAATTTATTGACAAATTCATTCACAATATTTGTTTAATTTCTGTCAAAATGCTTCCTCTTTCACAAATGATATTGGTGATCTGTTATTTTTTACACTTTTTGATCAATCTTATCAGAGGTTTATCAATTTTGTGCTTATTTTAAGAAACTATATTTAGATTTAATTTATTTTCTATGTTGGCTGTCCATTTCCTATTTCATTGATTTCTGATCTTATCTTTTTTATTTATTTATTTTTTACCTTCTTAAGGCTTGGTGTGCTTCTATTTTATTAATTGACATGTAATTGATTGTACATATTTGTAGTGTACAGAGTTAAATATCAATACCTGTGTACAATATGTGATAATAAATCAGAATAATCAGCATAGTCCTCACTATAAAACATAATAATTTCATTGTGCTAAAGACATTCAGTCCCCTCTTGTCTAGCCGTTTGATAACATGTAGTAAGTTTATGTTAATTATAGATGCCCAGTACAACTGCAAATCAATAGAACTTATTTTTTCTAATTAGCTATTTTGTGTCCATTAACCAATTTCTTCCTACCCCCCCTTCGCTTCCCCCTTTTCTCCCTCTAGTAGCCACAGTTCTGTTCTCTCCTTCTGAAAGTTCAATGTATTGTTGTAATTGCTCGCTCTATCTTTCTTTCTTTTTTCTTTCTTTCTTTCTTTCTTTCTTTCTTTCTTTCTTTCTTTCTTTCTTTCTTTCTTTCTTTCTTTCTTTCTTTCTTACTTACTTATTTACTTATTTTTTAGCTCCCACTTATGAGTGAGGACATGTGGTGTTTCTCTTTCTGTGCCTGGCTTATTTCACTTAACATAATTTTCTCCAAGCTCAATCATGCTGCCTCAAATGGCAGAATTTCACTGTTTTTTAAGGCTGAGTTGTATTCCCTGGTGTATATATATACCACATTTTCCTTATCCAGTCATCCATTGATGGACATTTAGGTTGGTTCCATATCTCAGCTGTTATAAATAGAGCTGCAGTAAACATGGGAGTGCAGGTACCCCTTTAACATGATATGACAATTCCTGTGGGTATATATTCAGTTTGTGATTGCTGCATTGTATGGTAGTTTTATCTGTAGTTGTTTGAGAAATCTCCATAGGGTTTTCCATAATGGCTGTACTAATTTCCAGCCCCACCAACAATGTACACATGTTCTCCTTTCTCTACATCTTCACCAGCATTGTTATTCTCAATCTTTTAGATAACAGCCTGTATCACTGGAGTGACATAATATCTTAGAGAATCATTAGAGACTATTATGTTGTTGTTATACAACAACAAATTTGAAAATCTGGAGGAAACAGATCAATTCCTGAACATATACAAACCACCAAGACTGAAGCCACCAAGACTGAAGTGAGAAGAAATAGAAAACTTGAACAGACCAATAACTAGCAATGAAATTGAATCAGTAAACAACAGACTCCCAACAAAGAAAAGCCCAGGAGCAGATGGCTTCACTGCTGAATTCTACCAAACCTTTAAGAAGAATTAATACCAATTGTTTTCAAACTATTGCAAAAAATCAAAACAGAGACCATTCTCTCAAACTCATTCTATGAGGCCAGCATCACTCTGATACCAATATCAGACAAAGATATAACAAGAAAAGAAAACTACAGGCCAATATCCTGATGAACATAGATGCAAAAATTCTCTATAAAATACTAGAAAACAGAATTCAACAGCACATCAAAAAAACCATACACTGTGATCAAGTAGGATTCATCCCAGGGATGAATGGATAGTTCAACATATGCAAATCAATAAGTGTGATACATCACATCAACAAAATCAAGGGGAAAAAACCCATATAATTATCTCAATAGATGCAGAAAAAACATTTGACAAAATTCAACATCCCTTCATGATAAAGACTCTCAACAAAATGGTACAGAAGGAAATTCTCAACATAATAAAAGCCATATATGACAAACCCACCACCTACATCATCAAGAATTGGGAAAAGCTAAATAAAAGCTTTTCCTTTAAAACAGGAACAAGAAAAGGATGCCCACTCTCACCACACCTAATTAATATAGTATTGAAAGTACTAGCCAGAGCAATCAGGCAAGAGAACGAAATAAAGAGCATCCAAACTGAAAAAGACAAAGTCAAATTTTCCCTGTTTGCAGATGACAACATCCTATATAAATAAAAACCTGAAGACTCTACCAAAAATGTCTTAGAGCTGATAAACAAATTCAATAAAGTTGAAGGATACAAAATCAAAATACGAAAATCAGTCATGTTTTTATACACCAACGGTGAACTAACAGAAAAAGAAAGCAAGAAAACCAGCCATTTACAATAACTACAAAATAAATAAATAAATAAACAAACAAACAAATTAATTAATTAATTAATTAAAATACCTAGGAATAAATTTAAGCAAGGAAGTGAAATATCTGTACAGTGAGAGCTACAAATCACTGCTGAAAGATATTAAACAGGACACAAAAAGATAGAAAGACATTCCATGTTCATGGATTGGAAGAATTAATGTTGTGAAAATGTCCATATTACCCCAAGTAATCTACAGATTCAAAGCAATCCTCATCAAAATACCAATGACATTCTTCGCAGAAATAGAATAAACAATCTTAACATTCATATGGAAACATAAAAGATTCTGAATAACCAAAGCAATCCTGAGGAAAAGGAAAATATAAGAACAAAAGCAAAGGTAATTCAAAACACTACCTGACTTCAAATGATACAACAAAACTATAGTAACCAAAACAGCATGGTAATGGCATGAATACAAACACAGCCCACTGGAACAGAAGAGAGAACCCAGAAATCAACCCACATACTCACAGTTAACTGATCTTCAACAAGGGCACCAAGAACACACATTTGGGAAATGACAGCTTCTTCAATAAATGGTACTGGGAAAACTGGACATCCATGTGTAAAAGAATGAAATTAGACCCATACCTCTCATCATATACCAAAATCAATGCAAAATGGATTAAGAACTTAAGTATAAGACCTGAAACTATAAACCTCCTAGGAAAAAACACAGGGGAAACACTTTAGGATGTAGGGTTGGGCAAAGACTTTATGAATAAGACCCAAAAGCACAGACAACAAAAGAATAAATAAACAAATAGGATTTTATAAAACTAAATAGCTTCTACCCAGCAAAGAAAGCAATGAACAGAATGAAAAGACAACCTACAGAATGGGAGAAAATATTTGCAAATTTTGCTTCAGTCAAGGGATTAATATCCAGAATATATAAGGGATTCACACAACTTAACAGTAAAAAAACAATCTGGTTGAAAAATGGGCAAATGAGATGAATAGACATTTCTCAAAGGAAGACATACAAATGATCAACAGGTACATGAAAAAATGTTCAACATCACTAACCATAAGGGAAATGATTTGCTTCTATTTTTCTTGCTTCTTACAATGGGAACTTAGACATTGATTTAACTCTTTTATTATTTTCTTACATAGGCATTTAAAGCTATAATTTTCTCGCTAAGGTCTACTTAACCACATTTCATGTATTTAGATGTACCTAGTTTAATTTTCATTCAGTTTATATTTTCTAATTTTCCTTCTGAATTCTTCTCTGATCCATGAGCTATTTGGTGATGGGATGTTCAAATTTAAATTAGTAGGCTATTTTTCATATTTTAGAAAATGAATTCTATACTAATTCCATTTCTGTCATAGAATATATTCTCCAGGATTTTGATTCTTTAGAATTTATTATGACTTGTTTTATGATCTAGTTTTCGATCTGTCCTGGTAAATGTTTCAGGTATACTTGAAAATACTATGTATTTTCAGTTTCTGAGTGTAATCGTCTATAAGTACAATGTTGTTTTTATAGTATTTTAAATTATTTTTTAACCTTACTAATTTTAGTTTACTTTTCCTGTCAATTCGTGAAAAAGGAGCTTTAGTCTACCACTATAATTGTGGATTTGTCTATTTCTTTCTAGTTTCGTTGGTTTTTGCTTCATGTCTTTTGAATCTTTTATTAGGGGCACATACATTCATAGTTGTTATGTTTTCTTGATGAGTTGGATTTTTATGACTATGAAATGTTCCTCTTTATCTCTGCTGAAATTGTTTGTCATGTAGTCTACATTTTCTGATATTAACATAGTAAGATATTTGTACACTTGCTGTTGACATAGTGTATCTTTTTTCAAGCTTTTACTTTTAAACTTTCTGTGTCTCTATATTTAATGTATTGAATTTTAATTCAGTTTGATAATTTCTGTATTTTGCATCTTATTTTTGTGCATTTTTTATACCAGGTGAGTATCTTTTAGTATTCTACTATTTTCTTATTAGCTGTGTATTTAATGGTTGCCATTGGCTTTAAAATATGCATCATTAACTTGTCAAGTTAAAACATAACAATCATAAATGTGTGTGCTCCTAATTAAAGAGATTCAAAAGGCTTGAAGCAAAAACTAACCAAACTAAAAAAAGAAATAGACAAATTCACAATGTAGCTGTAGATTATGATGCTCCTTTTTCACTAATTAACAGAAAAAGTAAACTAAAATTAGTAAGTGAATTAGTCCATTTTGTGTTGCTTTAACAGAATACCTGAAACCTGAAAGAACAGAGGTTTATTTGGCTTATGATTCTGGTACAGCTGCATCTGGTGTGGGCCTCAGGCTGCTGCTAATCAGAAAGCAGCAGGCAGCTGCAGAAAGCAGCAGGCAGCCAGCAGGTACAAGCAGATCACATGGCTGATCACATGGCAAGAGGAAGCAGGAGAGAGAGAAGGGAGGTGCCAGGGTCTTTTATACAACTAGCTCCTGTCAGAACTAATAGACCCACGGAGAGCATGAACCCATTCATGAGGGATCTGCCCCCATGACTCAAACAGCTCCCAACACTGCCACATTGGGGATCAGATTTCCACATGAGTTTTGGCAGAGACAACACATCCAAATTCTATCAATAAGGTTTTAAAAAAGTTTAAAATACTATAAAAGTAACATTGTACTTGTAGAAGATTACACTCAGAAACTGAAAATACCTCATTTTCTACCTCAAAATTATATTATACCAGTAATTGTATAATATTAAAACATCCAAGGGTATAATTACATTTTCCCCACCCCATTCCTTGTGTTATTGTTGACATACTTTTTATTTCTACATGTTATAAACTGTACTATACATTCTTATTTTTTTAAAAAATAGTCAATTACCTTATAAAGAAATTAACAAAGGAGAAAACTACATTTCAAATTTACTTATAAGTTTCAAGATGGCGGTGGCTGTGGCGGCTGGCGCGGAGTAGCTGAGGTGGAAAAGGTGGCCACTGGGCCTCAGGCCGCCGGGAAACTTGTGGAACTTCCTCTCGCCATCTCTTAAGGGAGGACCACTGCTGCTGCCCGGTCATGGGGGCTCAACGCCACTTTGTCCCCGGCAGGAGAGGCTGCCTCATTTACAGGCAACAGCTTTGAAGTGTGGAGCAGGAAAAGAACTGATTCTTAGCTGCAAAAGCGAGTCTTGAAACAGGGAACACGGCGCCAGGGCTGCTGAGGATGCAGCCAGGATCCCGGAGGCAGGGGCCGCACTGAAGGCAGCCAGCTGCCCTATTCAGGATTCGAGGTTTCAGGCCGGCATTAAAGAAGATTCCTAGGAGCGCCCGAGCCGCGCCGCGACTGAACAGCCCGAGGCGGCAGCGCCGAGAACACGGAAGGCGAAAAACCAGAGACAGAGCGAGCGCCCGACCTGGCACAGCACTGTGAGTGATCCCTGGCACAGCTCTGTTCGGGGGGTGGATGCCCACGTGGCTCCCGCCTGCACCACCAGGCCACTCACCGCCCCGGTGCTGCCTCCATTTTCCCAGGTGCGGGCAGCTCCGCCCTGCTCGGCCATCACTGAGCCCATTTGCTTGGCCTGGCGCAGGGCTTTCCGGAGCCTGCGGGCCGGCCTCCTCTCCCACTCCCTCCGTGGTTCTCTGGCGGGGCTGGGTGTGTGGGGCATCCCGACCAGTGTTGGGAGGGCAAGGAAGTACGGGCGGGCCGACTGTCACTCCACCACACCCTGGACTCCGGCCCTGGTAAACTTCCTGTTACTGGGAGGCAGATACCATCTCTGCGACCACCAGTTTGGAAAAAAGCCTAACGAATTTCTGGTTGGGAATAGTGTGGTAGGAGAGTTCCCAGGTCCGCTTGAACCTGCCGGAGAGCAGGCTGCAGGCGGGCACTAGACTCGGTTTATCCCGGGGGGATACAAAGGTGAACAAGACCCGAGAAAGATCAACACAGTGCTACAAAGGCACCCAGAGAGACCGGTCGTCTGTGCCTAGCAGAAACCTGGTAGACTTCCTGGGCGAGGCGGTGCTGAGCAGGGTCTTGAAGGCCCAGCTGATAGACAGGGGTGCAGAAGACACACCCCAGCCCAGCACAGTGTGCACAAAGGGGGGAGACGTGCGGCCAGGGAGGCGGAGACTCGACAGAAACCACACACCCGGTGGGGTCGCCACTGCACGATCTAACAGCCTGGGCCAGAGCACACGGAACGGGGAGAAGTCCTGTACAGGAAGTGAAAGCTCAACAGAGATCACACACCCTGTGGTACGTGATCCACCAGCCCAGCAGAGTCCAAGCTGACGAGAAAGGTGGATCCCCGGAGAAGCCCAAGACCCGAGGCAACCACACACACAAGACACTAGAGGCCAACTGAGCAGTCACGGCAGGAGCCATACCAAATTGGCAACCACAGCAACATCCTAGTTAGTCATTAGTCTCAAACCGGTGGACTGTGAAACCCCCTGCCACAATGAATAAACACCAAAAAAGAGACACCAGAAATACAAAAAATCAAGAAAGTACACCACCAAAAGTTAATAAATCTCAAACTCTAGATCCTATAGAACAAGAAGCCCTTGAAATGACTGACAAGGAATTTCGAGTGATAATTCTAAGGAAACTGAATGAGATACAAGAAAACTCAGCTAGACATCATGATGAAATGAGGAAAAGTATACAGGATCTGAAAGAGGAAATATACAAGGAAATCAATGTCCTGAAAAAAAATGTAGCAGAACTTGCTGAACTGAAGAAGTTATTCAGCGAAATAAAAAACACAACGGAGAGTTTAACCAGCAGGCTTGTCGAAGTTGAAGAGAGAACCTCTGAACTTGAAGATAGGCTGTTTGAAATAACACAAGCAGACAAAAAGAAAGAAAAAAGAATCAAGGACATGGAAGAAAATCTGAGAGAGATATCAGACAACCTCAAGCACTCAAATATCCGAGTCATGGGTATTCCAGAAGGGGAGGAAAATGGAGATTCCATTGAAAACATATTCAACAAAATAGTGGCAGAAAACTTCCCAGGTATAGGAAAAATCACAGATCTTCAGATCCAGGAAGCTCAACGATCTCCAAACGTATTCAACCCAAAAAGGCCTTCTCCAAGACATGTCATAGTCAAATTGGCAAAACTCAGAGACAAAGAGAGAATCTTAAAAGCTGCAAGAGAGAAGCGTCAAATCACCTATAAGGGAGCCCCAATCAGGTTAACATCAGACTTTTCATCACAAACCCTAAAAGCTAGAAAGGAATGGGATGATATTTTCAAAATACTAAAAGACAAAGATTGCCAGCCAAGAATACTCTACCCTGCAAGGCTATCCTTCCGAAATGAGGGGCAAATAGTATATTTCTCAGACAAACAAAAACTGCAGGAGTTCACTACCACATGACCACCCTTACAAGAAATCCTCAAGGGAGTACTGGGTTTGGTTCCTGAAAAATAACTACCACTGCCATAAAAACCCAAGAAAAATCTAAACCCGCTAGTACAATAAAAATGGCATTCATGAAGAGAAAACAAGCTAACAAAAACACTATCTACAACCTAAGGAACCAACAAACAAAGAAACCAAACAGTAAATCAGAAAGCAAGGAACAAAAGACACCTAAGACAACCAAACAACCAATAAAATGCTAGGAATAAATCAACACCTTTCAATAACAACTCTTAATGTTAAAGGCTTAAATTCCCCAATTAAAAGACACAGACTGGCTGACTGGATCAAAAAGCAGGACCCAACTATATGCTGCCTACAAGAGACCCACCTCACCCATAAAGATTCACACAGACTAAGAGTGAAAGGATGGAAAAAGATTTACCATGCAAACAGAAAAGAAAAACGAGCTGGAGTGGCTATTCTTATATCTGACAAAATAGACTTTAAACTAAAAACCATAAAAAGAGACAATGAGGGACACTACTTAATGATAAAAGGACTGATCCATCAAGAAGACATAACAATCATAAATATGTACGCACCCAATGTTGGAGCAGCCAGATTTATAAAACAAACTCTATTAGACCTAAAGAAGGAAATAGACACTAATACCATAATAGCAGGGGACCTGAACACTCCACTGTCAATATTAGACAGATCATCTAGGCAAAGAATCAGTAGAGAAACACAAGATCTAAACAAGACTCTAGACCAATTGGAATTGGCAGATATCTACAGAACATTCCACCCAACAACCTCAGAATATTCATTCTTCTCATCAGCACATGGATCATTCTCCAGGATAGATCACATATTAGGTCACAAATCAAGTCTCAATAAATTCAAAAAAATTGGAATTGTCCCATGTATCTTCTCAGACCACAATGGATTAAAACTAGAAATTAATAACAAACAAAACTCTGGAAACTATACAAACACATGGAAATTAAACAGCATTCTACTTAATGACATATGGGTCCAAGAAGAAATCAAGCAGGAAATCAAAAAGTTTATTGAAACTAATGAAAACAATGATACATCATACCAAAACCTGTGGGATACTGCAAAAGCAGTATTGAGGGGAAAATTTATTGCATTAAATGCTCACTTCAGAAGAATAGAAAGATGGCAAGTGAACAACCTAACACTTCACCTTAAAGAACTAGAAAAACAAGAACAATCCAATCCTAAAGTTAGCAGACGGAAAGAAATCATTAAGATCAGAGCAGAACTGAATGAAATTGAAAACCAAAAAACAATTCAAAAGATCAACGAATCAAAAAGTTGGTTTTTTGAAAAGATAAATAAAATAGACAAACCATTAGCATGGCTAACAAAAGAAAGAAGAGAGAAGACTCAAATAACAAAAATTAGAAATGAAAAAGGCGATATTACAACTGATTCATCTAAAATACAAGGAATCATTCGAGACTACTATAAACAACTATACGCCAACAAATTGGAAAATCTGGAGGAAATGGATAAATTTCTGGACACACACAAGCTCCCAAAACTGAACCGTGAAGACGTAGAAAATTTGAACAGACCAATAACAATAAAGGAGATTGAAGCTGTTATCAGAAGGCTCCCAACAAAGAAAAGCCCAGGACCAGATGGATTCACAGCAGAATTTTACCAAACATTCAAAGAGGAATTGACACTGATTCTTTACAAACTATTCCAAAAGATTGAAACAGACGCAAATCTCCCAAACTCATTCTATGAAGCAAACATCATCCTGATACCAAAACCAGGTAAAGATATAACCAAAAAAGAAAACTACAGGCCGATATCCTTGATGAATATAGATGCAAAAATCCTCACTAAAACACTAGCAAACAGAATACAGCAACACATACGAAAAATTATTCATCATGATCAAGTGGGATTCATCCCAGGGATGCAAGGTTGGTTCAACATACGCAAATCAATAAATGTGATACACCATATTAATAAACTCAAACACAAGGACCATATGATCATCTCTATAGATGCTGAAAAAGCATTTGATAAAGTTCAGCACTCATTCATGACAAAGACCCTCTATAAGTTAGGTATAGAGGGAAAGTATCTCAACATAATTAAAGCCATATATGCCAAACCCACTGCCAATATCATCCTGAATGGGGAAAAGCTGAAAGCTTTTCCTTTAAGAACAGGAACTAGACAAGGATGCCCACTCTCACCACTCCTATTCAACATAGTGTTGGAAGTACTAGCCAGAGCAATCAGAGAAGAGAAGGAAATAAAGGGCATCCAGATTGGAAAAGATGAAGTCAAACTGTCCCTGTTTGCAGATGACATGATCCTATATATCGAACAGCCTAAAACCTCTACAAAAAAACTGTTGGAATTGATAAATGATTTCAGCACAGTAGCAGGATACAAAATCAACACACAAAAATCAGTAGCATTTATTTTCTCCAATAGTGAACATGCAGAAGGAGAAATCAAGAAAGCCTGCCCATTTACAATAGCCACCAAAAAAATAAAATACTTAGGAATTGAGTTAACCAAGGAGGTGAAAAATCTCTATAATGAGAACTACAAACCACTGCTGAGAGAAATTAGAGAGGATACAAGAAGATGGAAAGATATCCCATGCTCTTGGATTGGAAGAATCAACATAGTGAAAATGTCCATACTACTCAAAGTGATATACAAATTCAATGCAATCCCCATCAAAATTCCAAAGACATTTTTCTCAGAAATGGAAAAAACTATTCAGACATTTATATGGAACAATAAAAGACCACGAATAGCCAAAGCAATGCTCAGCAAAAAAAATAAAGCTGGAGGCATAACACTACCTGACTTTAAGCTATACTACAAAGCTATAATAACCAAAACAGTATGGTACTGGCATAAAAACAGACACACTGACCAATGGAATAGAATAGAGAATCCAGAAATCAACCCACACACTTACTGCCATCTGATCTTTGACAAAGGCACCAAGCCTATTCACTGGGGAAGGGACTGCCTCTTCAGCCAGTGGTGCTGGGATAACTGGATATCGATATGCAGGAGAATGAAATTAGATCCATACCTCTCACCGTATACTAAAATCAACTCAAAATGGATTAAGGATTTAAATATACACCCTGAGACAATAAAACTTCTTAAAGAAAACATAGGAGAAACACTTCAGGAAATAGGACTGGGCACAGACTTCATGAATACGACCCCAAAAGCACGGGCAACCAAAGGAAAAATAAACAAATGGGATTATATCAAACTAAAAAGCTTCTGCACAGCAAAAGAAACAATTAAAAGAGTTAAAAGACAACCAACAGAGTGGGAGAAAATATTTGCAAAATATACATCTGACAAAGGATTAATATCCAGAATATATAAGGAACTCAAACAACTTTACAAGAAGAAAACAAGCAACCCAATTAAAAAATGGGCAAAAGAGCTAAGTAGGCATTTCTCTAAGGAAGATATACAAATGGCCAACAGACATATGAAAAAATGCTCAACATCACTCAGCATCCGGGAAATGCAAATCAAAACCACATTGAGATACCATCTAACCCCAGTTAGGATGGCTAAAATCCAAAAGACTATGAACGATAAATGCTGGCGAGGCTGCGGAGAAAAAGGAACTCTCATACATTGTTGGTGGGACTGCAAAATGGTGCAGCCTCTATGGAAAATGGTATGGAGGTTCCTTAAACAATTGCAAATAGATCTACCATACGACCCAGCCATCCCACTGTTGGGAATATACCCAGAGGAATGGAAATCATCAAGTCGAAGGTATACCTGTTCCCCAATGTTCATCGCAGCACTCTTTACAATAGCCAAGAGTTGGAACCAGCCCAAATGCCCATCATCAGATGAGTGGATACGGAAAATGTGGTACATCTACACAACGGAATACTACTCAGCTATAAAAACGAATGAAATACTGCCATTTGCAACAACATGGATGGACCTTGAGAGAATTATATTAAGTGAAACAAGTCAGGCACAGAAAGAGAAATACCACATGTTCTCACTTATTGGAGGGAGCTAAAAATTAATATATAAATTCACACACACACACACACACACACAAACGGGGGGGGGAAGAAGATATAACAACCACAATTATTTGAAGTTGATACAACAAGCAAACAGAAAGGACATTGTTGGGGGGGAGGGGGGGAGGGAGAAGGGAGGGAGGTTTTGGTGATGGGGAGCAATAATCAGCTACAATGTATATCGACAAAATAAAATTTTTAAAAAAAAAAACAAATTTACTTATATATTTACTATTTCTGGAATGTTTCTCTTTTGATATAGGTTGAGATTTACCTCTGGTAAAATATTCCTTTGTCCTGAAACTTCACTTTACATTTCTGGTAGTGCAGATCCGCAGGCAGAAAATTCTCTTGGTTTTTATTTTCCTGAAGATACCTGCATTACTTCTTGAGCTTTTTGTTTTATATCTTTAATACTGTCTTTAAAAGCTTTTCGCTCTTCACTTGTTTTAGTGTACTTTGACATATAAAAGTTGAAATTACAGTTGGAACAGTTATTCTAAATCTAAATAGGTAATATCTATGGCAATATTTGTTTACTTACAACATATTTTATTTTCAAATGTATATAAAATTTCTCAGTAAGTCAGAACACAACTCACAGTTTGAACAGAAACCTCAGCGTTTAAATTCAACATTTAGTAAAATAAACACTACATATTAGGTTGCTTTGAATGCAAATCATTTAAGTAAATGGGATATAATTTCCAACTTTGGTTAAAAGGAAAGATATCATTTTTTATGCAGATCCTTAATCAAAATCAATTAAGTTAACTGCAAGATAATCATATTATGATACAAATCAAACTCTACTAAACATAAAACAATTATTAGAGATTTGGATGCAGATATAGCCACAGTTGGGGAACTGGAGTCCCTTAGCTTCGGGATAAGAGAAGAAAAAGTGTACTGTGGATCAGGCTCCCACTTTCATTACTTCATTGGTAACAATGTCTACTTTGTTTATTGAAGAATGATTCTTCCACTGCAGATCCACTTCTAATTTTATAATACTAGAGAGTGAGGTAAAAAAGAGGGGCCCACATTTTTAGCATTTACTCTTTATAATGTTATTTAACCATACTTGTTAAGTATGTAATGACTATTTTCGGCTCTGAAGATGACTAAATCTTTCCTTTTATTTATCAACTTGCCAGTGTACCCTTAATAAGGGATTTAGAAAGATAAGTAAATTTCCTGACTTTACAAAAAAGAATGTGTGCAAGTATAGTCAACTCTCCATATTTGCAGGATCTGCATCCTCAGATTCAACCAACTGAGGAACAAAAATTAAACAAACAAAAATAAATAAATAACAACAATACAACCATCAAAATAACACGAATAAAAAACAATACAACACCTATTTTCATACCATTTACATTGTATTAGATATTATAAGTAACCTAGAGATGATTTAAAGTATATGGGAGGATTGTGTAGGTTTTATGCAAATACTACACCATTTTATATAAGGGACTTGAGCTTATATGAATTTCATATTCACAGGGGTCCTGGAACCAATGTATACCAAGGGACAACTGTAGAGCCATAGGGCTTTTATCCAGAATGTATATAAAAACCCCTACAATTTAATAATAAAAAGACAAAAAACTTTTAAAATGGCAAAATTGCTGGAGCAGACACTTCACAAAAGAAGATGAATGGGAAATAAAACATAAACATAATCATCATCAACACCAGGGAAATACAAATTAAAACCACAATAAGTTACCTCTACACACTAGAACAGCTAAAATTAAAATGACTGGCAATATCAAATGTTGGTGGTGATAAGGAGCAAATAAAATTTTCGCCTATTTCTGTTGGGAGTATAATGTGATACGACAATGGGTAAGATGTATTTAGTTGTGCAGGGCAGCAGAGCAGTTCAGAAAAGCAGTACGGTGGCAGCAACACCCACCTGGCAAGAATGACAGAGCAGAAGAGGGTGAAAAGTGATCAAAAGCAATCAGGTAGCGGCCAGGGACCACAATAGTAATGGTCTGAGAGTTCAGAAGTTTGGTTACGTACATAGGGACTAAACAAATAAGTAAATATTTTTAGGGTTAATAGGAGTCAGACTTACAATCTGAGAAAGGAGCTACAAATGTGGAAAGAGAGATAGAATAAATTCTATGGTATTGATTCAGAATTAGAACACTTGATATAAAGTCATGGATTTCAATATATATAGGTAGATAGAAAATAAAACATAGAATATGTGTGTATAGATGATAGATAGATAGATAGATAGATAGATAGATAGATAGATAGATAGATAGATAGATAGATAGATAGATAGATAGACAGACAGACAGACAGGCAGACAGACAGATATTCTTAGTTCTGTCCACTGAGAGGGTCTAAGAGCAACAGCACTTCAGTTGCGTGGAGTACGTATAACACCTTGGTCTCTAAACACCACTCCACTCTCAAAAGAACCAGAATTATTCGAACAAATAACTGATTCCAGGATAAGAGCATGAAAAGAATAAGATGAGCTTGGAATAAAGATACATGGACATAGAATTCAGGGCTCCCAGTGACTAAATTGGGGCAATTTAAGTTTCAAAATAAATAATATAGCAATGGATTATATCT
Source organism: Cynocephalus volans (assembly GCF_027409185.1). Lineage (NCBI taxonomy): Eukaryota > Metazoa > Chordata > Mammalia > Dermoptera > Cynocephalidae > Cynocephalus > Cynocephalus volans. Next base: position 39,654,012 of record NC_084467.1, on the reverse strand, counting down.
GTTGAATAAAATACCCATGAATTTAAACAAATATGAATATAAATAAATAGATATGAATAAATGAATAAGCAAAATAAATAAGTGGAGAAAGGATAAATTATTTCCTTACAGGAGAATGCTAACTAATAAGTAAATAAGAATGATGGAATTAGTGACAAAGATTCCCTGCTTGACCAAAACTTAGTCACTCTTCTGAAACTTCTCCTAGGCCCATCTGTGCATTTCCTGCTAAAATCTAGTTTTAGCAAAGAACTCCTTACCCTTGGTATCTGATCACCCTTGATATAGTGTTCCTCATCCTCTATCATCACCCAGGTGATGTCTGGTCACCCTGGCCTATCTTCAGCAAAAATCCTACTAGGTCAATTTAGCCAAATATTGGTCAATTTAACTCCCCTTACTCCTGATGTTTCCTATTAGTAATTTTCCACCCACTGACTCTCACCCTGCTTCCTACCTATAAATTCGCACTTTCCCGTGCTATATTTGGAGTTAGGCCCAATCTCTCTCTCCCACTGCAAAATCCCATTGTAGTGGCCCCTATACCTATCATGATGATCCTAAATAAAGTCTTTCTTACTGTGCTTTAACAAGTATCATTGGATAATTTATTCTTCAACATTAGAAAATCACAATTTGCACCCATCATATTAATAATTAATTTCACAAGAAACGTTAATGCATACTAAAACTAGTAAATGAAAGTAAAAAGTGAAATAAGATTTTAGATAATCTCATAAGAATCCCCCACAAAATAGTTATAAGTAAAAATGGAGGAAAGGTAACTTGACAACAGAGAAATATGGCAGACATCATTTTAATCAAGTCATTGAACCTTCCTACCAGAAACGGGATAAATTGACATAATGTTCCACCAAACATAATGCAATGAGAAGAACTGAGTGTTCTAAAAAATGATTTCCTACAACCATCAAAAATGCCCAGGTCATTAAAGTGAAGGGAAGACTGAGAAACTTGTCCAGATATAAGAAAACTACAGAGACCTGAAAACTGGGTACTTTGCATAATCCCAGATTAAATTCTTTTGCTATAAAGAACATTAGTGGGACAAATAGTAAAACTTGAATGGAGTCTCTGGGCATATTGGAGCTCTTTGTACTATTCTTGAAACATTGATGAAAGTTTGGAATTGTGTTAAAGTTTCAGTAATAAGAGACTGTTACTCCCATCCTAAAAATGAAAATATTGGTAAGCTATAGAACTATGGCTATTTAAAACCCATAAGAGAGATAAGGACACAAAGAAACCTAATGAACTGAATTCCAAAAAGCGAGGAAATCATCCTAGGTAAGAAGAAACCTATAGCTGGTTTCGCCTCTGGTGTAATTAGGGGAGGAGGAAAAATCTATCATAGATAAGAGTAAGGCAAAATAAGATAATGAAGTCTTTGCCAGTCCTCCTTCCTGGAGTGTTTCCCCTATGTTTTATTTTAGTAATTTTATGGTTTCGGGTCTTAAATTATGTCCATCAATGGATGATTGGATAAGGAAAATGTGGTATATATACACAATGGAACTCTACTCAGCCATAAAAAAGAATGAAATTCTGCCATTTGCAGCAACATGGACGAGCCTGGAGAAAATTCCGTTGAGTGAAATAAGTCAGACACAGAAGAAATATCACATGTTCTCACTCATAACTGGGTGAAAAGAAAGAGAGAGAGAGAAAGAGAAAGAAAGAAAAAAGCTGCAATAATCGTTGAACTTCCAAATGGAGAGAACAAACCTGGAGATACTAGAGATGGGTAAGGAGCGGGGGGCTGGAGAGTGATTGGTCAAGTAAGGAGCATAAAGAATAATTACAATTTGCAGTAATGAATATGCTAATATGAAATAAATAAACAAATAAAAGCCAAAAAAAGTGAAAAATAGAACAGAACATTCATGACATTAAAATAAAGGAGTAAAATTGTATGATTATCTCAATAGATGTAGAAAAAACCAATTGACACTATTCAACACACAATAAAAACTCTCAAAATATAAGAGAAGAAACCTCTCTCAATCTGATAAAGGATGTCTACAAAAAATCTACAGCTAATGTCATACTTAATGGTGAAAGACAAATACTTTTCCCTTGAGACAGATACAAAGCAGCCACAGTGGTCGAATATAGGTTATGCATGAGCTCAACAAAATGGATTCCCCCCACACATGTGGATTTTTCCCTTCCTCCAGAGAAACCCAGCAGGTTTCTCTGCCTGCTGAAACCACTGATTGCCCAACTGTCAGTGGTAGGGACCAAACATTAAGCCCTAGATTCACAACCATCCTCCACTAATTGATTATATTGGGACTCTCCCACCTTAGAGAGAAGAGAAATTTGTCTCCACTGGATTAGACAATTATCCTTATGTGTGTTTACCTTCTTTGGCTACAGCACTTTTGCCAGCATCATCAAGCACAGATTTATGACAACATCTTATTGTCATCATGGTATTCATGCAAAATAGTTTCTGATCAAGGAACTAATTTTACCCCAAAACAAATACAACAATGAGCTCCCACATATGGAAATAATCAATCTTACTATACCCTCCTTTACACAGAAGCAGCTGCTCTTGTAAACTATTGGAATGGCCTATTAAAGACTCAATTATGTTGCTAACTGTAGAGCACCATCTGCAAGGCTGCAACACTACCCCATGAGATGCAGTTCTTTCTTTGAATCAGTGACCATATGTAGTTCTTTTTAATTCCATTGCCAAAATGCAGTTTCAAGACTAGAGAGACAAAAGCAGGAAAGGTTTCTCTTACTATCATACACAATTATCCCTTCATTAACCTCTTGCTTCCCATTCCCCCGATTTTGAGTACTGTCAGTCTAAAGGTCTTCCCGAGGAAGGAATAACTTTACATGAGTAAGCAACATTTGTCCTAGTGACATGGAAGTTGAGACTGCCACCTGGCCAACTTGGCATCCTAGTGCCACTGAATCAACAGGCAAATAAAAAGGAATTTATTTCCAGGTATCAAAGGGAAACAGACACCATTGATAGAAATAGACACCGTAGAGAGAACTACGCCTGAAATCCAAGGGATCCTCTTGAACATGTATAATTATTTCAGGTTTAATAGTAGATGTTAATTAAAGACCACAGTAATGTAATAAAGGCATGGCCACTAAAGACTCATATGTTTTAGAAATGAATATTTGGGCCTCCCTACCAGACAAAGAATCCTGATCTGCTGAGGTGCTGGCTGAGAGAAAAGGGAATCTAGATCAGGTAGTGGAAAATGTTGTAAATATTATTTATAGCTTTATAACTAGTTACTTAAAAGAAGATTGTAGCATCTATGCCTATTTTCTCTCTTGTTGGGGAGATATTGCAAGCATCCTTGGGGGACAAGTTTACAAAAATATGTAGTTAAAACACTGGAGATCAGAGCTGACCAGAACGTTTGCACTTCTAAGAAACATGCTCCTGTTTATAATATAGATATATGTCCACTAGCAGAGTATGAGTGTGTCCTTTCTGTAATGGCTTGCCTCCAAATCATCACACTGTGGTCCATTGCTACCCAGCCTCTTAAGTATCTGAAGAAGATAGCACTTTAAATCTGAGGGAGATGAGTTTAAATGACGTTGGTCACAAGGAAAAATCACAACAAATCATTGTCTTAAAGAGGAATGCATATCCCTTGCTCTTATTCTGACCTGGACACAATTCCCTTGAATTTTTTGTTTCTATTAGTGTCTACAACTAATCTTACACCAAAAAAGGCATATTTGCTTTCTGCATCTGCCTTTCCCAGCATCTATTTGCCTCTGAACTAATCATGAGACTCAATGTATTCATCTTTGTAAACTTTCCTAAAACCAGCCAGCAGCAAATTTCCCTCCATGAAGCAGAGCAGTAGCCAATATAGCAAAGAGATTAATTTTTTTTTTAATTACAGAATGGAACCTGAGAATGGCCACTGCCGGATAGGAAAAGAGGTATTAGACTACTCACCTACATATGACTTAATCCAAAACTTTAACACATCCGTGCTCCCTCTGAGTTCTCAGAAACACCACTTTGGTAACCACTGCTTCTATAAGGTGAGGAAACAGCAGGGCAGAACTGAACTAGCAACCAGCTCACTCACTGTGGGTGATTCAAATCAGCAGTAGCAGGTCAAGCCAAGGCAAGTCAACACCAGCAGTAGAACAGCTGCATGAACACCAAAGTATCAGCCAAATTCCTAACTAAAAGAAATCCCCTCTCAAATATCAAATTACAACATGTAATTTGGTGTTTTTTACAGCTTTATTGAAGTACAATTAACAAATAAAAACTTCATATATTTAAGGAATACAATTTAATTTTTTGGTATACAAATACACTGTGAAATAATCACCACAATCAAGCTAATAAACTATCCATCACCTCACATAGTTACCTTTTCTTTTTTTACGGTAAGAACACATAAGAACTTCCCTCTCAGCAAATTTTCAGCATGCCAAACAATACTGTTAACCATAGTCACATTGCTGTACATTAGAACTCCAAAACTTATTCATCTTGCATTACTGAAACTTTGTACTCTTTGACCATTATCCCATTTCCTCCTCCTCTCAGCCCCTGGCAGCCATTGCTGCACTGTCTCCTTCTATACGTTCAACTATTTTACATTCCACACATAAATGAAATCTTAAGATATTTGTCTTTCTATGTCTGGCTTATTTCACTTAGCATAATGTCTTCCAGCTTCATCCATGTTGTAACAAATGGCAGGATTTCTTTCTTTTTTAAGGCTGAATAATACTTCATTGCACACACAGACCATATTTTCTTTATCCATTTAGGTTTTTTTCACATCTTAATTACTGTGAGTAATGCTTCAATAAACATGGGGGATATCTCTTTAACATACTGATTTCATTTCTTTGGATATTTAGCCAGAGATGGTATCACTGTTCTATTTTTAATTTTTTGAGGAAATTCCGTATTGTTTTCCATAACAGTTGTACCAATTTACTTTCCCACCAACAGCGTACAAGGGTTCCTTTACGTCATATTCTCTCCAACATTTGTTATCTCTTTTTAATAATAGCCATTCTAACAGGTGTGATATGATATCTTATTGTAGTTTTGATTTACGTTTCTCTGATGATTAATGATGATGACCTCCTGTTGACTATTTGTATCTCTTCTTTTGAGAAATGTATATTCAGGTCTTTTGCCATTTTTTAATTGGGTTATTTGTTTTTTTGGTATTAAGTTGTATGTGTTTCTTAATATATTTTGGATATTAACCCCTTATCAGATGTATGATTTGCAAATATTTTCTCCCATTCCACAGATGCCTTTTCACTCAGCTGATTACTTCCTTTGCTGTGCAGAAGCTTTTTAGTTTAATGTAGTCCCACTTGTCTCTTTTTTCTTTTGTTGACTTTGCTTCTGGTGTCTTAACCCATACACAATGGAATACGACTCTGCTATAAAAAAGAATGAAATATTGCCATTCACAGCACCATGGATGAACTTAGAGAAAATCATGTTAAGTGAAATAAGCCAAGCACAAAAAGAGAAATACCATATGTCCTCACTCATAAGTGGGAACTAAAACAAACAAACAGATGAATTAAGGGGAAAGAAAGAAAGAAAGATACAACAATCAAAATAATACATCAAACTTTCAAAAGAACTGAGGTTACCAGAGGTGGGAAAGGGGAGGGAGGGGAGGGAGGAATTGGAATAGGGCCATGAAAAATGATGACATTCTATATTGTTGAATATAATAATTATTCTGATTTGAGCATCACATATTACACACAGGTATTGATAGTCAACACTGTACTCCACAGATATGTATAATCAACTATGTTACAATAAAAATAAAAATGAAAAAGAAAATAAAAATAATAAAAAATAAAAATTATTGCTGAGACCAATGTGCAGAAGCTTTTCCCTATGTTTTCTTCTAGTATTTTTACAGTTTTAGGTATTACATTTAAGTCTTCAATCCATTTTGAGTTTATTTTTTTATGTGATACAAGATAAGGTTCCAGTTTCTTTCTTCTGCTTGTGGATATACACTTTTCCCAACACCATTTGTTGGACAGACTATTCTTTTTCTGTTGTTTGTTCCTGGCACCATTATTAAAGATCAATTGACTGCAAATATGTGGATTTATTTCTAGGCTCTCTATTCTGTTGCATTGGTCTATAAGTTTGTTTTTATGGCGGTATCATACTATTATGAATACTATAGCTTTGTAATATATTTTGAAATCATGAAGTGTGACCCCAAGATTGCTTTGATTATTTGGAGTCTTCTGTGGCTCCAAACATATTTTAGGATTATTTTTCATATTTCTGTAAAAAATTCCATTGGGATTTTAATAAAGATTCTACTGAATATGTAGATCACTTTGGGTAGCATGGACAGTTAATAATATTAATTCTTTCAATCCATGAACATGGGATGTCTTTCCATTTATATGTCTCTTCTTTAATTTCCCTATCAATGCTTTATAATTTTTAGTGTACAAGTCATTCACCTCGTTAGTTATATTTGTTGCTAAGTGTTTTATTCTTCTTTATGCTATTGTAGATGGAATTGCTTTCTTAATTTCATTTTGGAATTTTTTGTTAGTGTGTAGAAGCTCAAGTGAATTTTTGTATGTTGAATTTGTATCTTGAAAATTTACAGAATTTGTTTATTAGTTCCAAAAGTTTTTTACTGAGTTTTTAGGGTTTTCTACATATATAATTATGTCATCTGCAAGCAGAGATAATTTTACTTCTTCCTTTCCAATTTGGATGCCATTTATTTTCTTTTCTTGCCTGGTTGCTCTGGCTAGAATTTATAGCAGTATGTTGAATACAAGTGGTAAGAATGGGCATGCTTGCCTTTTACCAGATCTTAGATGGAAAGCTCACAGCTTTCCACCTTTGATTATGATGCGAGCTGTGGGGTTTTCATATATTGTTTTTATTGTGTTGAAATATAATAGATAGACCATCCAGACAAAAATCCACTAAGAAACAGCTGACTTGAACAATATTACAGACCAAATGGACCTAACAGACATGCACAGAACTTTCCACTCAACAGTAGAATAAACATTCTTCTCAACTGCACATGGAATTTTCTCCAGGATAGATCACATGTTAGTTTATAAAACAAATGTCAACAAATTAAAGAAGATTAAAACCATTCTAAATATCTTTTCCAACCACAAAAGAAAGGAACTAGAAATACAGCAAGTAAATCAAAAAATTTGCTGATGCTTGGAAACTAAAAAACACGCTCTTGAACAGCCACTGGGTCAAAAAGGAAATCAGAAGGGAATTTTAAAGATATCTTAAGACAAATGAAAATGTAAACACAACAAACTAAAACTGAGGAAATGAAGCAAAAGCAATATGAAAGAGGAAGTTTTTAGGGATAAATGCCTGCACTAAAAAAGGAAAGATCTCAAAAAACTAGAAAAAGAAGAACAAACTAACTCAGAGATAGCAGAAGGATGAAAATAATAAAGATTATTCAGCAGAAATAAATCAGAGAATAGAAAAAATAATGAAAAAAACAACAAAAATTAGAATTTTTTTGAAAAGTTAAACAAAACAACAAACCCTTAGCTAGACTAACTAAAAAGAGAGCAAGAGAAGATGCAAATAAATAAAATTAGAAATGAAAGATGAGATATTACAATGGATGCTTCAGAAATAAAAAGGATTTTAAGGGATGATTATGAATAATTATACACCAACAAATCAGATAATCTAGAAGAAATGGATAAGTTACTAGCAACACATAATTTACCAAAACTGAGTTAAATTAAATAGAAAGTCCGGACAGACCAATAACAGATAAGAAGATTGATCAGTAATCAAAAACTTCCCAACAAAGAAAAGCCTAGGACCAGATGGCTTCATAGGTGAATTACCAAACATTCAAAGAAAGGTCAATAGCAATCCTTCTCAAACTCTTCCAAAAAATATAAGTAGAGGGAATACTTCCAAACTCATTTTATGTAGACAGCATTACCCTGATACCAACACCAAAGATACCATAAGAAAAGAAAATTGCATGCCATTTTCCCTAATGAATGTAGATGCAAAAATACTCAGTGAATACTAGCAAACCAAATTTAACAGCACGTTAAAAGGATTACACACCATAACCAAGAAAGATTTATGCCTGGGATGCAAAGATGATTAAACATATGCAAATCAATAAAGGTGATATACCACATTAGCAGAATAAAAGATAAAAAGCACATCATCATGTTGATAGATGCAGAAAAAGATTTTGACAAAATTCAACCTCTATTCATGATAAAAAATCTTTCAACAAAATAGGTATGGAAATGTCTTCCCTCAACACAATAGATGTCATATGTGAAACTGTTATTTTATGTTATTTGTTTCTGATAACTCCCTTTCTTCCGGAATAGGAAGTTTGTACCATCAATCATTATTGTGTTTTGAAATGCTTATGGAGTTAAAACAGACCTCATATTTTAGGTAAAAGGGAAGAGGGGTGTGCAGAGTTGGAGACAGGACAGCATTCTGATCCTCTAACAATTATATTCAAAGGGGTGGGAGAGATTGGGCATTTCCTAAGTTTGAGTCCAGAGTAAGGATATAACTTCTCATCAGCAACTGAAAGTGGGAACTACACTTGCCTACCAGGGACTCCCACGACTCATGCTTTAGAGCATCTCAGTGCACAACCTAGTCACACCCAAGCCAAGGACTTACCCATTTTCCTCCTTTTGAGCTTGTACCAGCATTGTGCCCATGTCTATAAGGGACCTCCTAGTCTAAACAGAGACTTATTAGAGATTTCTAATGCCTAAGCCTATCAAAATCTAGACAACAGTCACCACCAGCACCTTTTCCAAATAACCAGAACCCTGTTGGGATGGAGATCAACACAGCATTGGTTATTATCATAACAAAGCACAGAAAGAATTTATGGCAAGGCCTTAATGAGATAAAAGAGTAGTTACATAGGAACATGTGTGAGAAAACCTGCGGATATAAAGTTATGATCAGAGATTGATATTTTGTAGCTTAAGATTTCAGATAGGTAGAGCAGTTTCTAACAATGATAACTGAAGTGTAAGGAAGCCAAAAAATTACAATTCTGTACTTCTGATAAAGGTGCTGGCTTAGTGCAAGAACCACCCAGGCTTTTTAGTACTTCCTGCCCATCCATCCTACCCCACTCCTATCACCCTGGGACCATCTTGGAAACAAGCACACTATCTAGGATTTTACACTGCTCTGAGTGATTAAGAAAGAGATTGAATATCTGTGGTAATTAACTTTTATTTTTTTATTGAAATATAATGGATTATACAGATTCATGGAATACAGATTTGACTATCAATACTGTGTACAGTTTGTGATCATCAAATCAGGATAATTAGCATATTTATCATTACAAAATGTAATCATTCTTTGTGTCCATTAACCAATTTCTCACTAACCCCCTCCCCCTCCCTCTCCCCCTTTCCCACCCCTAAAACACAGTTCTGTTCTCTCCTCTTCTTTCTTTCTTTCTTTCTTCTGTCCTTCCTTCCTTCCTTCCCTCCTTCCTTCTTCCTTCCCTTCCTACCACTTATGAGAGAGGACGTGGTATTTCTCTTTTTGTGCCTGACTTATTTTACTTAACATAATTTTCTCCAAGCCTATTCTATGTTGCTGCAAATAGCAGAATTTCATTCTTTTTTATGGCAGAGTAGTATTCCATTGTGTATATATACCACACTTTCCTTATCCAGTCACCCACTGGTGGACATTTAGGTTGGTTCCAACTCTTGGCTATTATAAATAGAGCTGTGGTAAACATGGGAATGTAAGTATCCCTGTGACATGATGATTTCCATTCCTTTGAGCACATACCCAGTAGTAGGATTGCTGGATCATATAGTAGTTCTATCTGAAGTTGTTTGAGAAACCTCCACACTGTTTTCCATAATGGCGGTAGTAATTTACAGTCCCATCGGCAGTCTAGAAGGGTTCTCCTTTCCCTGCATCCTCACCAGCATTTATTATTCTCTATCTTTTTTATAACAACCAGTCTAATTGGGGTGAGATGATATCTCAATGTGGTTTTGATTTGCATTTCCTTGATGATTATTGATATTGAGCATTTTTCCTATAGTTGTTGGCCATTTGTATGTCTTCCTTTGAGCAATGTCTGTTCAGTTCCTTTGCCCATTTTTTAATCTGGTGGTTTGTTTTCTTACTGTTGTTTGAGTCCCTTGTATATTCTGGATATTAATCCCTTGGCAGATGTATACTTTGCAAGTATTTTCTCCCTTTCTGTAGGTTGTCTTGTCCCTCTATTGGTTTCTTCCTTTGCTGTGCAGAAGCTTTTTAGTTTGCTATCACCACACTTGTTTATTTTTTCTTTTGTTGCCTGTGCTTTTGGATCTTATTCATAAAGTCTTTGTGCAGTCCTACATCTTGAAGTGTTTATCCTATGTTTTCTTCTAGTAGTTTTACAGTTTCACATCCTGTATTTAAGTCTTTAAAACATTTTCAGTTGATTTTGGTATATGGCAAGAGGTATAGATCTAGTTTCATTCTTCTACACATGGATATACAGTTTTCCCAGCAGCATTTATTGATGAGGTTATCCTTTCCCCACTGTATGCCCTTGGTGCCTTTGTCAATGGCCAGTTGTCTGTAAATACAGGGATTGATTTCTCGGTTCTCTGTTCTGTTCCATTGGTCTATGTGTCTGTTTCTATGCCAGTACCATGCTATTTTTGTTACTATAGCTTTGTAGTATAATTTGAAATCAGGTGGTGTAATGCCTCCAGTCTTTTTTTTTTTTTACATGGTATTTACATTTATTAGGTATTATAAATAATCTAGAGAAGATTTAAAGTGTAGAAGAAGATGAACATAGGTTATTTGCAAACACTATGCCATTTTATATAAGGGACTTAAGCATCTGTGGATTTTGGTGTCTGCAGTGGTCCTGGAACCAATTCCCCATGGATACCAGAGGATGACTATATTCATATTCCCCATTTTGTATCTTCCCCTATCTTAGATAGTTGCACACTCTACAGAGTTTTCCCCACCTTGCCTTTTTCATTGCAGAATGTGTCTTTCACTATGTGGTTCATTTATTTGTTTCTTCTTTTTTTTTAAGTAAATATTTTTGTTAGGGAGATTTGCCCTTTTGTTCTTATAGTTGTCTTTATACTAACATTTTAAAAAGTATCCATTCCTCCTCTACTCCCTGCCTTGGTTGTCTTTTGAGTCCCTACTATGAGATATATTGATATCAGCTAGAATTTGGCATTAGTTTAATCAGTATTGAAATGATTTGACTTAATAACTTTTTTTTTTTATAAATGTATATATTTTTATTTTTTTTTAATTTTTTTATTTTTAATTTTTATTTTGTCGATATACATTGTCCAGTCTTATTTTTTTGCACAGGTTTGCTTTGGCTATTCGGGGTCTTTAGTTCTTCCATATGATTCTGTGAAGATACTTGATGGCACTTTGATGGGGATTTCATTGACTCTGCAGATCACTTTAGGTAGTATGAACGTTTTCACAACATTAATTCTTCCAATCTGTGAAAATAGAATGTCTTCGCATTTTTTGTGTCTTCTTTAATTTCTTTCAGCAGTGATTTGTAGTTCTCATTGTAGACATCTGTCACCTCCTTGGTTAAATTTATTCCTAGGTATTGCATTTTTTTGGTAGCTATTGTAAATGGATTTGCTTTCTTAAATTCTTTTTCTATTTTTTTGTTGGAGTATAAAAATGCTAATGATTTTTGTATATTGATTTTGTATTCTGCAACTTTATTGAATTCATTTATCAGCTCTAAGAGTTTCTCGGTAGTCTTTAGGTTTTTCTATATATAGGGTCATGTTATCTGTTATCTCCATGCAAATTGAGAAATGTGGCTACTGCTGTTACCGACCAACCACACCTTTTCCCCTTTTGATGAGAAAAACAAAGTGGTGGAGCAAGAGACCAGTAGTATTTTAGGAAAATTTCTTCTCACAAAAAACACAGGAATGTTTTTCTTAAGTAGCTTTTTTCTAACTGAAGTATGTAAAAATGGGTTGCGGTAAGCGTGTGAAGAGTTTTAAGGAACATGCTGTCCTCTCAAACACAAGTTACTGTGATAATAAGCAGCCGGAGAGAAGTTCAGATGAAAGTTTTTGGAGTGAGGGTCAAACAGCTTTGAAAACAGTATTTGAATGGTTTATCCTTCAATCATTGAAGCCTCGTATGGTAATATAAGGACTTGTACTGACTATAAACTTAATGATTGCAACTAATGTCTCTGAATCGAGTGCCTATTAATGGTCTCACAGTGTCAAGTACTTTTTACACATAGGCTGTAATTCTGACAACTACCCTTCAAGATCGATAGCACTGTTCTGAATGTATAGGCTAGTTCCAGACATTGTTATCTTGAAAAAAAATGAGTGGAAGTTGATCACAAAATCAAGAAGCATAAAAGTAGTACTGTGTTGGTTGGATAGTGTCAATAACAAGGAAAGATGAGTTTTTATCTGATAAGAAAAGAATACAACTTCTGTGGAAGCATATGGGAGCTCCAAATTGCTGACACTGCCTCCTGGCTCTCCGGTCTAGCGTGGGAAGGGGGAAGCAGTAGCAATTAGTGACACCCACAAGGGAGGTGGTTTCCATGGGGCTGAGTCAAATTTTCTTTAAGGGAGTGTATTAATAAAGGTTCTCAAGAGACCAATAAAACATGTATATGTGGAGAGAGATTTATTTGAAAGGATTGCCTCACTCAATTGTGGGGGCTGGCAAGTCTGAAATCTGCAGGGAGGGCAAACAATCCAGAGACCCAGGGGAAACTTGCTGTTGCAGTTTTGAGTCCAAAGGCAGCCCAGAGGTGGAATTCCTTCCTCAAAGAACCTCGATATTTTCTCTTAAGGCCTTCTACTGATTGGATGAGGATTATCCACATTACTGAAGAGTAATCTCTTTACTCAAAGTCTACTAATTTAAATATTAATCACATCTAAAAAAATATCTTCACAGCAACATCCAGACTGCTGTTTGACTGACAACTGGATATCACAGCCTTGCCAAATTGACAAATAAAATTAACCATCACAGAAAGGAAGAAGAGACTGATATAAATAGGGTGAAAATATAGGGTGGAGTGAATTTACATAGAATGAGTGTCCTGGGTCAACAGATAGAATGGGCAGAATAAGGAAATGAAAGAGTAAAGTCATGAAAGGATCCAAGAGAAGAGGGATGGCAGAAATATGGATTTTGAAGAGGCCTATGATGACAAAGGCAAGCATGTTAGGATTGGCATTTCTCAAAGAGAAGGCCAGAGCTGGTAAGGTCCCTATGCTGTTGCAGGCCTAAGCAGGTTAGCAGACTGAGTCTTTCTCACCATTGAAATGGAATGTTGCTTGGTCATCATTCTGATTTATTGATGAAGATCTTCTCTTAGGAGCAGAAAGGGATTAATCACCTTAACAGCAACTCATCGATATCAGAAAGCCCTAAGCTCTGTAATTGGACCTGAGAAAGACTAGAATCTTTCTGTGCTGCTTAAGCTAAATCTACTGGCCATCCCAGCCTTTCTTCAATTCCTCGTCTCACACCTCTAATATTCATATTGTCCAATTTGAGAGGCCTACGAGATATCAGAGGGGGGATTGTCACTCTCCTTCTCTACTCTACATTTCTGAGGCTTACCCAGTCCACTTCTCCCAAGTCAGACTCAATTAACTTCAAAAGCCTTTCCTAGAAGTAGTTTATGGTACTGTTCTCCTGCTGGAATTCGGTCTGCATGTTGCCTGTGTACCTTCCTGGTACCCCATGTGTGGCCACTGCTCCTGCCATGGACCCACCTCATACATTCCTGAGAATGACTCTCCAGCACTGTCCCTTACATTGACCCAGTCTAACTTTATTCTAGAGAGTGCTTCATGCAGCACCACAATAAAACTATTCTAAGCCCTTTCTGAGAATATTGCTAACACTAGTTTTAGGTATGAAAGTGCATATTTACAAAACAAAACAAAATAAAACAAACAAAAAAAAATCAGTAACAAAACCTTGCTGCCGAATCTGCTCTGTGGGGCTATTGTAGCTGACTCTCTGAGCTCCTTGGTCCTGAATCCTGCCAGCCTGTTGAATTATAGTAACTGTCTGCTCAACTTGCCTTACCTGTACTAGATCCTAGGCTCTCCTCTTACTGATTTTAGGATACACTATTGTGGGAGGCTCCAAATTTGATCCCCTCATGGTCCATGTGATAACCTACACACACCTTGAGAAAGTAGTATGGAGTAATGCATTAAGTCAGACTGGCCTAGATTATAATCCTGCATGCTATCTGCTAACTGTGTGATTGCAGCAAGACTTTATAAAAGAGAAATATTAATTCTGTTTTCAAAGTGTTATTGTACATATTCAATGGAACTAGGTTTCAATGTTTGTGAAACCAAACTACCACACTGCTTAACAAAGAATCAGTGCTCAGTTAGTTAAATGTGAGTATGAATGAATACAAATATGACTTTGTCATCCCACTTGCATTTCTCTAGGACAAGATAAACTTAAGGACTTTGGTCCTGCTCACCAGCCAGGACAACTTGATTATCATAGCCTGTATAGCAGTCAAGCATGATAATTATGGATATAAGCCATGGAAGGATAGATCATTCTCTTTTCGAAACATTTCTTAAAGCTGCAAGTTATTCCTCCTGCAATTGTATCCTAAAAGATATTAAATATCTGTCAAAACAGCTGATTCTCGCTCAGGCAAGTTGGAAAAATAGATTTTTTATTCATATTACTCCTTTGCCCACTTCATTACCACAGCCGAGTTTTTGTTTCTTCGAGAGTCAGAAAAGGAAACATTTCCTGAATATTCAGGGGAAAAAAGAGAAGATAGATTAAAAGACACATTGCTTCTACCCAACTGCCCCCAAAACATTTGCTTCTTGGTAGATGCCCATGATATGGCAGACAATCAGCTGGAAGAGCAGTAGTATAGTTTCCTTAAGCTATGCACAGATACATGTGGAATTGTGTGTCTTCTTAAGTATGCCTTTTTCTAGCTGAAATAGCATATAAAATGGGATTATGGGTGGGGAGTTTTAGGGAGCACGGCAGAAACTCCTTTTGCACTTTGAAGTGGCCTATGATGGCAAAGATAAGAAGCATGAAGGACCAATTAGAACCAGGATGTGGCACAGTCCAGAGAAAATAGGATTCCATTAAAGAGCAGGATTTTGGACTAAAGAGAGGGGACAAACAGAGAGCCCAGGAGAAAATCCAGGTCTCACCTGAATTAAACCCTAGTGACTGAAGAGAAAATAAAAGGAATGGTTGACAATAGCTTATACCTTTCCTGGTACCTCCATTCCATTTTTAGATAAGCTGCTCGATTCCTGCTTTCTCTGGACTGGTTACCGCCTGGTTCTAATTGGTCCTGATGGGAACCTAAGGGCAGGAAGGGAAGGGGATTGGCCAAATAGAAGAAAGTCTGCGTCTTCGTATGACTCCTCACCTAAATTAAACAATTTTGCTTCTCTCGAGCAGATATAGTTTCTCATCACTTTAATCAAGTTTCTTACACTTCCTACACCCTCATTTACCATTATTAATTTAATAAATAAAATACCTCATGAACTACTTTATAATCATCACAACGACCCATTAAGCGGGCTATGCCAGGAAGCTTTAAAAACAATAAAACAATGGATTCATGGTGAGTCACTAAACAGATGAAGATATTTCTGCCTTTATGCAATAAAAAATTCCAGAGAGCCCCTCCATCCCAGAGATTTGTCTTTTGCTTCGCAGATTTAATCAGAATATCTGGAGTCTAGGAACCGGCAGACAGCCAGATTCCATTTTGTTTTGTTTTTTATTCTTTTTTTTGTCACAAAGGGAAGGATATCCATTGAAAGTGTGAATTCATCATGCACATACATACCCCTAAAACAATAATTGGAGGAATTCCAGCAGAAACAGAAGCTATAATTTGATTTGAAAAAAAAGAGAGAGAGAGAGAGAGAGAAAAGGTCTAGTCATTGAATAAAGCAAACATATAACAAAGGAAAGACATCAAGACAGAAAGCTCAAACAGGTCACTTGTATGCTTGATCCCCCAGAAGACATGATGATAAATGATGGGCAGCACTGTTAGTAGCAAAAGGGCAGAATCCAGCAGCAATTATCGTAAGGTTACCAGTGAGAATCCTGGTAGCTAATGCTAAGCAGAATAAACAGCCAGGGGCCAACTTCTGGGAGAAGTGACAGAGGCAGTGGTTCAGGATTAGAAGTGCAATCTCTCAGGACCAATTAGAGCCAGGCAGGGACCCCATTCCAAAAGAAATAGGGCTTCAGGCAGACCTTGGCAGGGATTAGAACTAAAAGAAAAATCAAGCGAGGAATTTAAAAAATAGAATAGAGGCACAAGGAAAGGTAGCTGCATTGTCAATTTTTCCTTTTATTGACTCAATCTTATTTCTAGAATCATAAACCAGTCAACAAATCTATCTGTTTATTTATCACTTGGGGAAACTAAGGCCCAAAGAGGAGCAATGATATGTGCAGGAACATGGGAAAGCTTCCCAAGCCACACCAGAATATTATGGAACTTCTAAGATTGAATGTCACACCAGTGCTAAGGAGTAGGACAGACAGAATGCAAACTCTCTAAAGCATTAGGGAGTCTATACCATTCCACTTCTCAATTCCTTGATCTGCTTCCCACAGAGATAAGGTCTTCAGTGGAAGTACTGTCTCAAGAGACAGCAGGTATAACAGTAAAAGCTCAGTCTTTGAAATTAAAATTCCAAATACAAACCAGAATGTTGAGGGACAGGAATCATGGAGACTCTGGTGTATTGGTGAGTACAAAAGCAAGATACAATTGGGAATCTCCCACTGTAACCCAAGTTAGGGGTTTCTACCAGTGTGGAGGTCCTGAGAGGTCACAAGCCAGTATCTGGGAGCATAAAGTGGATATAAAACTATTACAGCAGCCTCAGAAATAAGAGATGGACATAACAAAATGGAACATGAAATTAATAAATGTACATGTAATCCAAATATTATCTGGGTGTTTCCTCTTCCTCAATGTCCTAGATCAAATGTCCTTGAACCCTAACTGGTTCCACATTTGTGGAGGTCTAGAAACCCGCTTAAACTGCCATAGAATAAAAATATCCAGGTAACCTCTGTCTCTAGCTCCTATATCCAAGCATTCGTTCTCTGTTTAGTTTCCACATCAACCCAAAAGCGACCTCAGTGACTTTAACAATTTCCATAAGAAATGAATTATCTTAAGCACTTTGTGAAGTTTGTTGCTTTACCAGTGACTTGTGGTTCATATAAAGTGTTATGTGCTTGAAATGCAACATGATACTGTTATAATAATCTTTCTCTTCTTCCTCTTTTTCCTTTCTGACTTTGACTCACACAGAGAAAACATTTTCACTTTATCTAGTAGGTACTATTTTCTCACCTCTCTCAGATGTCTTGGCACTAGCTAAAACCAAAGCTTGTCAGTACTTGTATTTGCCTACATCAGGATGGTTAAGCAAAGCATAGTTTCCAGTAAAAGCAGTATGCTCCCTAAGATAAGATGATAAAATCTCTCACCACAAAAAAAGATAAAAATATCTTCACATCATTATGTTTTCCCCAAAATATTTGTAACTTATGTGAAATTTGAGCTGAGTTTGGCTAGGTCATATGCAACAAAAATGAAAATTTTTAAGGAGGACCAATCCCTGGATGAGGCAACAACTTCAGCACAGACAAGGTGAACTTTGCAAGCTCAGTCAGGCAGAGCTTAATCTCCAAAATGCATGCCAGTGACCATTGCATGTTATTTCTGGAAGCAGAGGACTGCATATCAGACCATCCTCTCTGTCCAAAAAGTGTGCTAGGAATATGATCATGCCATTGTTTAGGTCGCAGTAACGGGTGAGGCTGAGGGCCTTGTAGGGGCACAGATAGAGGCAGAAAGAAGGTCAGGCTCCAAAGGGCTCAGCAACAAGTGAAGGGATGCGAAAGCCAAACCATGGACCTCAATACAACTTATGAAAACTTGACAAGGCCTCATGTAACAAGAGTAAGAATGATAGAACAAGGGCAGGCACTCAGACAGAAGGAGGTATAATTTGACCTTCTTGTGTGTCCTTGTTGTGTGAGGAGTTCAAAAGTAGCGTGTGTGTTTATGTGTGCTATAAAGTTGACATCTTTGTGCTAGACACCCTTATTATTATGTATATTATAAAAAGTTTCTCTTTATCTCTGCTAAAACCTTTTGCCTTATGATCTTTTTTATATGATATTAGAATAGCTACATTAGCTTTCTTTTGGTTACTTTCTGCATAGGCTATATTTATCCATCTTTTTACTTTTAACCCATTTTCATTTACAATGAAAGTGTATCTCAGTTAAGCAGCATTTTGAACTTGTTTTTAACCAGTATGACAATCTCTCTCTTCTAAATGGGGTATCTAGTCCTTTTATTTTTAATGTAATTACTAATATAGTTGAGTTGCTATATACCATCTTGCTGTTTATTTTCTATTTGGCCCATTTGTTTTATGGTCCTTTACCACCTTTCTTTACTTTTTTTCATTTATCAACTTTTTGTTACTCTATTTGTGATTCTTTCATTAACTTATTAGTCAGACAATGTTCCTTTTTTCTTCTTTCCTGACTTCTAGATTAAATAAATATTTTAATTTTATATTTTCTTCCGTTAATATTTAGTTCTACTTCTATTGTTATGTAGTGGTTATCCTAGAAATTATATCATTCACCCTTGACTTTTATATTTTTTTTATATTTTTTTATTACTTTTATAATTTCCCAGTGCTGCTTAAACTTTAGAATCTTTACATTTCACTTATCTCCTCCTACTTTTTGCATTATTATTTTCATCCATATTAGTTATACATATATATTCTACTCAATAATACCTTCCAATTGTTGTTTTGAATGGTAAATATCATTAATCATATACTTACCATTCTTCATTCTTTTCGGCCTTTGTATATTTCCAACTGGGATTATTTTCCTTTTGCCTGAAGAAATCCATTTAATGTTGCTCTTTGCGCAGATGTGTTGACTGCAAATCACCTTAGCTTTTATTTACCTAAAAATATTTTTATTTTACCTTTACTTTTTAAAGAATATTTTTACTATATAGAATAGAATTCTAGGCTGATAATAGGTAGGGGTGTATGTGTGTATGTTCATACACGTGTGTGTGTTGTTCAACATCTCATAGATGTCAACCCATTGACTTATGAATTCCACTGTTTCTGTTAAAAATTTATCTATCTTCATGCCTTAAATTAATTTGTCTTTCTGGAGACAAAAATTCGTACAGTTTCACTTGTGAGTGATGAAAATGTTCTATAATTGATTGAGATGATGGTTTTACAACATTGAATAAACTAGAAACCATTGAATTATGCACTTTAAATGGGTGAATTGTGAGGTATGTGGATTATATCTCAATATAGCAGTTATATTTTTTAAAGGAAAGGGGGGACAAAAATATAAGATATGTAAGAAAAATAAATAGCAAACCGGCAGACATAAATCCAATCGTTTCAAAAATTACATTAAATGGTGGCTATTGTAAATGGGTTTGCTTTCTTGATTTCTTTTTCTGCCAAATCACTGTTGGAATATAACAATGCTACTGATTTTTGTATATTGATTTTGTATACTGTAACTTTACTAAATTTGTTTATCAACTCTAAGAGTCTTTTTATAGAGTCTTTAGGTTTGTCTACATATAAGATCATGTTATCTGCAAACAGGAATGATTTCACTTTATCTTTTTCAATTTGAATGCCCTTTATTTCTTTCTCTTGACTGATTGCTCTGACTAGTAATACGAATGCTATATTAAATAGGAGTGGTAAGAGTAGGCATCTTTGTGTTGTTCCTGTTCTTAAAGAAAAAGCCTTCAGCTCCAAAAAATGAAATACCTAGGAATAAATTTAACCCAGGAGGTGAAAGATCTCCACCCTGAGAACTACAAATATCTGTTGAAGGATATTAAAGGGGACACAAAAGATGGAAAGACATCCCGTGTTCACGAATTAGAAGAATTAATGTTGTGAAAATGTCCACACTACCCAAAGCTTAGGTAGCATATTCAATGCAATCCCCATCAAAATACTAATAACATTCTTCACAGAAATAGAAAAAACATCTTAACATCCACATGAAACAAATAGGCAAAGCAATAATGAACAACAACAAAAGAAAAACCCAAAGCTGTAGGCATTATGCTACCTAACTTCCAATTATACTACTAAGCTACAGTAAACAAAACAGCATGGTACTGCATAAAACAGACACATGAACCAACGGAACAAAATAGAGAACACAGAAATTGGTCCATGTCCTTACAGCCAACTGATTGTCAACAAAGGTACCAAGAACATACACTGGGGAAAGGACAGCCTCTTCAGCAAATGGTGCTGGAAAAACTGGTTACCCATGTGTAGAAGAATGAAATTAAACCCATACCTCTCACCCTATACCAAAATCAACTCAAAATGGATTGACAACTTAAATATAAGACCTGAAACTATAAAATTTCTAGAAGAAAAAACAGTAGAAACACTTCGGGGTATAGGATTAGGCAAAGATTTTATGAATAAGACCTTAAAAGCACAGACAACAAAAGAAAAAAATTAAAAATGGGATTTTATCAAACTAAAAAGCTTCTGCCCAGCAAAAAGAACTAATCAAAATAATGAAAAGTCGACCTAGAGAATGGGGGAAAATATTTGCAAACTGTACATCCAACAAGGAATTACAAGGTACTTAAACAACTTAACAGTAATATACAAAGTACTTAAACAACTTAACAGTATAAAACAAATAATCAGATTTTTAAAATGGGCAAAGGAACTAAATACATATTTCTCAAAGGAGGACATACAAATGGCTAACAGGTACATGAAAAAATGCTCAACATCATTAATCATCAGGGAAATGCAAATCAAAACTAGACTGAGACATCATCTCACCCCAGTTAAACTGGCTATTATCAAAACAGAGAATAACAAAGGACAGCAAGGATTCTAAGAAAGAGGAACCCTTCTACACTGCTGGTAGGATTGTAAATTACTATGGCCATTATGGAAAACAGTGTGGAGGTTTCTCAAATAACTACAGATAGAACTACCACATGGTCTAGCAATACCATTTCTGGGTATGTACCTAAAGGAATGGAAATTATCATGTTGAAGGGATACCTGCACCCCACATTTATTGCAGTTCTATTTACAATAACTAGAGAGTTGGAATCAACCTAAATGTCCATCAACAAATAACTGGATAAGGAAAATGTGGTATATATACACAATGGAATACTACTCAGCCATAAAAGAGAATGAAATTCTGCCATTTGCAGCAACATGGATGAGCTTGGAGAAAATTACATAAAGTGAAATAAGCCAGGCTCAGAAAGAGAAATACCACATGTCCTCACTCATAAGTGAGAGTTAAGGAAGAAAGGAAGGAAGGGAGGAAGGAAAGAAGGAAGAAAGAAAGAAAAACAGCAATCACAATAATACGTTGAACTTTCAGAAGGAAAGAATAGAATTGGTTACTATAGGTGGAAAAGGGGGAGTGGGAGGTGAATTAGCAAGAAATTAGTTAATAGACACAAAAAATGATACGTTTTGTAATGATGAATATGCTAATTAACCTGATTTGAACACTTATTGTACACAAGTATTGATAGTCAACTCTGTACCTCACAAATATGTATAATCAATTATGTTTCAATAAAAAAATTAAATTAAATTAAAAATTACATTATATGTAAACTGATCTTCTCATTCAAAAGGCAGAGATTATCAGACTGGATGAAAAATCACGATCCAACTATATTTAATCTACAAGACTCAAAGACTCAAATAGGTTGACAGTAAAATTATGAAAAAGCTACCTATGCAAACAGTAGCCCTAAGACAGGTAGAGTTGGTGGTTATGGTTACATAAGACAAAAGAGACATTAACACAAATATGTTATTATTGATGAAAAAGGACATTTCATAAATGATATACATACATTTATATATACATACATATGTATACACATGTGCCAAAATACATAAAACAAAAATCAATAAAATTCAAAGGAAAAATACAAACTTCAACAATTATCATTGGACATTTCGATTATTGACATCTCAGTAATTGACAGAAGTAGACAGAAAGTCAGAAATAGTATAGAAAATTTGAACAATCTGTCATCTAACTTTACCTAACTGACATGTATATAACACTCTACCCAAGGATAGAGAGCATGCATTATTTTCAAACCGACGTGAAACATTCTCCATAATAGGCTACGTATTTGGCCATAAAACAAGTCTGAAAAAATTTAAAAGAACTAAAATCACACAAAATTTTTTCTCTGAATACAAAATAGTTAAATTGGGAATCCATAAGAGAAAGAACTTTGGGGAATTCCCAAATATTTGAAAATTAAACAACACAGCTCTACATAAACTATAATGAAGAAGGAATCACAAAATTTAGAAAGTATTTTTAACTGAATGAAAAAAAAAAACATATCAAAATTTATTCAATATAATTAAACCAGTGCTTAAGTATAAATTTATAGCTTTAGGCATTTATATTAGTAAAAAGTAAAGTTCTCAAATTAATAATCCAAATTTCTACCTTAAGAAACTAGCAAAAGAAAAGCTAATTAAACCTAAAGCAACCAAGAGGGGAGTAAAAACTTAAAATACGAATGAAAAACAATAAAGTAGAAGAAAAACAATAGAGAAAACTGATAAAACCAAAAGCTGATTCTTTTGGGCCGGCCCAATGGCTCACTCAGGAGAGTGTGGTGCTGGTAGCGCCGAGGCGGTGGGTTCGGATCCTATATAGGGATGGCCGGCGCGCTCCCTGGCTGAGCGTGGTGCAGACCACACTGTGCTGAGGGTTGCGATTGTCCCCTTACCAGTCAGAAAACAAAAAGCTGATTCTTTTAATTTATCAACAAAATTGACAAATCTTTAGCCAGCGAGACCAAGGAGGGGGAAAAAAACCCAAAATGACCAAAACCAGGAATGAAATATAGAACATCACTACTGATCCTACAGAAATTAAAAGGATGATGAGAGAATGTCATGAACCTTTTGCTTACCAATTAAAAATGAACAAATTCTTGGAAAGATTGAAATTGCTAAAACTGACTCAAGAAAAAAGAGAAAATATGAATATACAAATAATAAGAAATCGCAATAATAATTTTGGATATTGCCCTAAGGAAAAGTTCAGGCCCAAATGGCCTCCCTGGTAAGTTCTATTAAATATTTAAAGAAATACTACCAATCATACACAAACTTTTTTAGAAAATAGCAGTAGTGGGAACACTTACCAGTTAATTCTGTGAAGTCAGTATTTCCTTGATAACCAGACCATAAAAAGACATCACAAGAAAGAAAACTAAAGACCAATATCCTTCATAAGCATAGAAATAAAAATCTTTTTAAAAAAAATATTAATGAATTAAATACAGCAACATAGAAAAGTGATTATATACCACTGCCAACTAGGACTTATCTCAGTAACTCAAGGTTAATTTAACATACAAAAACAATAATGTCATACACCATATTAATAAAATAAAGGACAAAACTAAATGATCATTTCAATGCATACCTCAAAAGCATTTGACAAAGTTTAATATCAATTCATGATTAAAAATTCTGAACAAATTAGGAATAGAAGGGAACTTCCTCAGCATGATTTTTTTTAAAAGCTGCAGATAACATCATACTTAATGGTGAAAGACTGAATTCTTTCCCCTTACTATAAACAAAATGTTGGTGTCTCCTCCCACTCCCCAACTCATATGTGAAGGCTTACATGGTGGTATTTGGAGGTAGGGCCTTTAGGAGGTAATTAGGGTTAGTTTAGGTCATGAGTATGGGCCCTCATGGTGATATTTATGACTTATAAAAAGAGGAAAAGTCACTAGATATTGCTTTCTCTGCCATATGAGGATGCAGCAAGAAGTCGACCATCAGCAAACCAGGATGTGGGTCCTCACCAGACAACAAATGTGCTGGCATCCTGATCTCAGACGTCCAACCTCCAGAACTGTGAGAAGTAAATGTTTGTTGCTTTAGCTCCCAGTCTATGGTGCTTTGTTATAGCAGGCTGAACTGATTAAGACACCTCCTAAGATGGGAACAAGCAGAAGATGTGTGTTGTCACTACTTCTACCCAACATTGTGCTGGAGACCTCTGCCTGTGCAAGAAGGCAAAGAAAAGATGTACAATTGCAAGGGAAGAGTAAAACTCTTTTCATTCATGGATGACATAAACCTGTATGTAGTTTAGTTTTCTAACTTCCTGCCCTCTTTTATAACCTTGGAACTATAGCACCCTTGGGCCAAGATTTCCGGTTGAAGTTGATCATTTGGTCATTTGGTTCAGAACTTAAGAAAATTTTCTGTAAGACAGGACCTGGAACCCATTCTTGGGAATGAGTTGAGGTCATCGGGTCTCTTTCATCCTCACAAAATGTTAATCATTTTATTATATTTTTCCCTGTTATCATTATACTTATATCACTGCTTTACAATGAATTATCTGTCTCTTCCACTAGAAGTCGAATTTCCAGAGATCAAGCACACTCCACTACCTTTGAAAAATGTCTTCAGCTCTTACATTGTGCCTGGTATATAATACATGTACAAGAAAAGTTTGATGAATGAATGAATAAATAAATCACACATGATTTAAAATAACTGAGTCTAGCATAGATACATATCCAAAGGAGATGAAGAAGGTATGTGAAGGATCTGTGAGTCTCCTAATAAATTCAACCTGTCTCCTGATCTCAGAGTCCCACCTGCATGACTCTCTTTATCTCAGGTCAGTGGAGCTCAGAACCACCTTGTTCCCCCACTACCTCACAGTGATGTTTCTTCTGCAAACAACTTCACCAAATTCAAGTAGAAATTTCTTTACACTTCTATTAGTGTCTTTTTCTGAAAAGGAGGCTGCTGACCAGGCAGAAGATCTGTCCTTCTCTTTGTCAATCCCTATTCTCATCCTTCTCCTGCTCCAGCCTTTTAACATTGGGAAGAGTCTCATCTGAATAACTACTGGATGCCAGCCCTGGGGAAGGGATTGTGAAAAGTAGACAGGTAAAGAAGAGTCATTCTAGCTGGGGAGTAGAAAAAAGAAATTGATTCAAGACAACACATGATAGGAGTTCACATAAGTGTTAGGAATAGCCAGAGGTTGAAGTGGTGAGAAATTAATAATGATGGGCAAGATCTGGAGCAAGACAAGGATGTCCACTTTCACCACTACTATTCAATATAGCATTGGAAGTCCTAGTCAGATCAATTAGGCAAGAGAAATAAATAAAAGGCATCCAAATTAGAAAGAAGAAAGTCCAATTGTTTCTGTTTGCAGATGATATCTTATATATGTAAAGCCCTAAAGACTCCACCAAAAAAAGTGTTAAATACAGCAAAGTTGCAGGATATAATATCAGCATACAATAACCAGTAGTGTTTCTATATGCCAATAGCAAAATACCTGAAAATGAAATGAAGAACGCAATCCTATTTATAATAACTACCCCTAAAAATAATAAAATAAAATACCTGGGAATAAATTTAACCAAGAAAGTAAAATACTTCTACAATGAAACTATAAAATATTCATGAAATAAGTTGGACAGAATATAAATAAATAAAAAGATATCTCATTGTATGGATTGGGAGAAATTAATATTGCTCAAATTTCCATATTATTAAAAACAATCTATAGAGTCAATGCAATTCCTATCAAAATTCCAATTTCATTCTTCACATAAATATAATAAACAATCCTAAAACTTATATGGAATCATAAAAGACCCCAAATAGCTAAAGCAATTTTGAACAAAAAGAACAAACTTAGAGGCATCACACTACCTTATTTCAAAATACACTACAAAGCTATTGTAACAAAAACAGAGTGGTGTTGGCATAAAAACAGACACATAGACCAAAGGAACAAAATAGAGAGTCCAGAAATATATCTGCACATCTGCAGCCAACAGATTTTTGGCAAAGGTGCCAAGAACAAACAACAGGGAAAAGACAGTCTCTTCAATATATGGTGCTGGGAAAACTGGATATCCATGTGCAAAAGAATGAGATTTGACTCCTATATTTCACCAAATGCAAAAGTCAACTCAAAATGGATTAAGACTTAAATGGAAGTTCCCAAATGATGAAACTACTAGAAGAAAATAGCAGGGAAATGCTACATGACATTGGTCTGGATGAAGATTTTTTAGAGAAGACCTCAAAAGCATGAGCAATAACAGCAAAAATAAACAAATGAATCTACATCAAAGTAAAAAGCTTCTGCACACCAAAGAAAACAATCAACAGAGTAGAGAGACAACCTGTAGAAGAGGAGAAAATATGTGCAAATTATACATCTGACAAGAAGCTAATTTCAGAATTTATAAGAAACTAAAACAACTCAGTAGCATAATAATAATATGATTTTAAATTGGGCAAAAGACCTATATAGACATTTCTCCAAAGAAGCAGCCAACAGGTGTATGAAAAGCGCTCAACATCACTAGTCATCAGGGAAGTGCAAATCAAAACCACAATGAGACATCACCTCACCCCAGTTAGAATGACTATTACCAAAAAGACAAAAAATAACAAATGCTGGCAAGGATGTGGAAAAAGGGAAAGTCTTCTCCACTATTGGGGGAAATGTAAATTAGTACAGCCATTATGGAAAACAGAGTGGAGGAACCTCAAAAAATTAAAAATAGATGTACCATATGATCCAGCAATCCCACTACTGGGTATATATCCAAAGGAAATGAAATCAGTATGTCAAAGAGACAACTGTACTCCTATGTCTTTTGCAGTGCTATTCACAATAGCCGAGATATGAAATCAACCTAAATGCCCATCAACAGATGAAGGAATAAGGAAAATGTAGTCTATATATACAATGGATGCTATTCAACTATAAAAATGGTTGGATATCATTTGCCACAACATAGATGAGCCTGGAGGATATTCTGTTAAGTGAAATAACCAGACGCAATTACAGAGGGAGTTAACAGAATATCTCCAGGAAGTAACTGGATAAGGGTGCTGTCTTTGTAATGGTGTGGTTTGTAATGATGAACATGCTAATAACATTGATTCATCACAGACAATACAGACATAACTGATTTTCTTAGGCAAAATTCCTCGGGCTTAAACAGTCTGACAATCCTAGACTACCCTAACCATGGGATAAACGTGCCGGGGGGTCAGTTAGGGAGATCCAGGTAGGCTACAGAAATTTGGGTAAAGCAATGATAGCACCTTCTGCGCTACGTAAAGGTGGAAGTAGCTTAGGTGGATATATTTACAAAATTTTATTTATCATATCTGTAAAATCTCAGCTAAAAATGTCCCACTTCCTGTTCTTATTCTCTTTTCAGCTTACATTTGAATTTCCAAAATTCTTAGCAAGCACAATCAGATTGGTAGGTTTAGATAATAAGCTCATGACTCATTTCTCATAAACAACATCATCACTCATCATAATTTCAGATTTCCCTATGTTGGGACTGCCAACTTCAGATTAGCATCTAAGGGCTGGTATCAGGGTTTGCATAACAGATCATATCATTTGACAGAAATGGGCCGGCATTATCAAGAAGTTTTTTTGTTGTTTGCAATTCAATGTCTGTTCCAAGACACTGTTTGCTTCATAGGGAGCAAGAGGAATTTACATTTCACTGGATATTAAACAAAACAATTGTGAATTAAATGGCACAGTGTTTTCAATTCATTCTAGTATTGTACTTTTTAGTACCTTGTATAGGTTGGCATCTTGAAGAGGTAGGCTTTCTTTCTCTTAATCCTGTTTTTATGCTCATGGCCTCCTTTAGGTCCTGGAGTAACCAAAAGAAGGGCAAAATCACTTTGTAATAAGTCATAAGTTTTTATTATTATCCTTGTGAAATCAGGAAATCCAATAAAAAGTACAATGCATTTACTCAAAAATAGAACATTTCAAATCAGGTTTATATATCAGAGAAACTCCTTTTTCTCAGTGGGCAACAAGAATATAGAAAGCTCTCACTGGATAGCTGTATACATGGAGTGATAGTTTTATGGTGGAACTTCCCCACTGAGGTACTGTGGATAGGTTTTGGGTAGGCCAGTGATACTTACCCCTTAGCTTTCACAGGGTCCAGGCCAGGCAAAGAGACTGCTCCTCCTGCCAGAAGCTAATGTGTGGCCCTCAGGTGGTGGCCCAAGCAGAGTGGGGACTGATGGTGGCCCTGAAGCCCCACAACCCACTAAACAGGTCCACAAGTGCTTTGTCATCTGCAGAGTAGACCACTGCCAAAGATGGACAAAGAACCCTTGGAACTTCTAGAGGAACTCCTCTTTTACTTCCCCAAGAGCAAAGTATTGGGAGGAAGGATGGGCAGGCCAAACAGAGGTCTTTGCACCATCATATGGTGATGATAAATCTCTATCTTAACAAATTTTAGATATTTGTGAATATTTTGCAGCTGAAATTCTAGTGAAGAAAGACTATCAGCGTGCCCCAAAATACCATTAATGAAGCAAAAGATTTGTCAAAGTAGAAAAAAATACTTGCAGTGGGTATGATAAAACAGAGGTACTTTTTTCTTCAATGTGGCAAGATTGTTTTTTTTTTCAGTAATTTATACAAATATTTTTATTTTACCCAATTTTGATTATATTCAGTTTGAGTATTTTTTTAAGGAATGAGAGTATTTTGCAATTTACAAAAGAACATTTACAATATTAATTTATTCATTCAACAAATATTTATTGAGCAGCTACTACTTGCTAGATACTGTTCAGGGTACTGCAAATAGAGCAGTGACTGAAAAAGTCAAAGTCCCCAACCTCATGGAGCCTGCTGTCAAGTGGGAGGATACAGACAAACAAAGCAGTATATAGTAGGTGAGATGGGGATACGTGTACAGAGAAAAATACAGCAGGGCAAGGAATAGAAAGAATACTGTACAATTTTATATAGGATAGTCAGAAAAGGCCTTACAGGTAAGATGATTTTTAATCAGAGATCTGAAGGAAGGGAAGGAAAGAACTATGCAAATATGGGCTGCAGAGGGGGGTGGGAAGTGGGAGTAGGATTCAAAGCAGAGGAATCATTAAATGCAAAGGCCCTGAAACTAGAATGAGCTCAGTGTGCTAGAGGAAGAGCAAGGATGTCAGTGTGGCTAAAGAGTTCAGGGAGAGAGATAAGGTCCAACAGAAAGTAGGGAGCCATATTGCTTAGGGTCTTGTAGGCAAGGTAAAGACTTAAGCTCTGTGTGAATTGAGGCCTTTGAAGATTTTTTTGTTTTTGTGTTTTTGTTGTTGTTGTTGTTTCCCTTTACATGTGGTCATAATCACCTTTTATCTTCTATGCATTTTTATTTTTTAATTTTTTTAAATTTTTTTTTCTTTGGTTATGAATATTCATGGAGTACAAAGCAAATTATCACCACTCATGCCTAAGATGTGATGGCCAGATCCATACTGGCAGCACGCCCAATACCACAAATTGTGATTATATCCCATGTCCCCCACCCAATTATGCCCCTAATTATCCCTGACCTCCCTCCCCATCTCTTTTTCCTCACTCCACGTTGTATCCCTAGGTATGTTCTCTCCCTCTGCAAGTCCAACACATCACTGTGGTCTTTCTTTCCTTCCTTCTTTCTCTCTTAGCTCCCACTTATGAGTGAGTACACACAGTATTTTTCCCTCTGTGCTTTGCTTATTCCACTCAACATGAGTTTCTCCAAAGCTCATCCATGTTGTTGCAAATGGGAAATTTTCATTCTTTTTTATGGCAGACTAGTATCATGGTGTATATATATATACCACATTTTCCTTATCCAATTATCCATCGATGGACATTTAGGTTGGTTCCATATCTTGGCTATTGTGAACAGAGCTGCGATGAACATGGAAGTGCAGGCATCCCTTCGACATGATGACTTCCATTCCTTTGGGTATACACCCAGAAGTGGGATTGCTGGATCATATGGAAGATCTATCTGTAGTTGCTTGAGAAAACTCCATACTGTTTTCCACAGTGTTTGTACTAATTTAAAGTCCCACCAACAGTGTAGGAGTGTTCCTTTCTCTCCACATTCTTAATGTGTTAAGATTAATTGTAAGATGGCCCCATGTGGTATTCATTCCCTTGTGTAATCCCCTCCCCTTGAGTGGGGACTGGTTTATCAGCTTACTTCTGACCAGTAGGCTACCTCTAGGCTGAAAAGATTTTACTTCTGTGATTAACTATAAAAGACTCTAAATTCCATCTTGCTAATGCACTCTCTACCTTGCTGGCTTTGATGAAGCAAGTTGCCATGTTGGGAATCCTCACAAACAAGGAACTGAAGGTGGCCTCCAGCTAATAGCTAGGAACTGAGGTCCCCAGTTGGACAGCCCAAAAGGAGCTGCATACTTTCAACAACCATATACGTGCTTTTGGGAGCAGATCCTTCTCTATCAAACCTTCAGGTGAGGCCTCACTCTAGCTGACACCATGATTACAACCTTGTGAGAGACCCTGAAACAGAGAACCCGTATAAGCAATGCATGGATTCCTAACCTACAGAAACTGTAAAATGATAAACTAAATGCTATTTCACACTGTTAAGATTGTGGTAATTTGTTATGCAGCAAGAGTTAATACATACAGTATGTAAGAACTCTTATAAATCAGTAAGAAAAGTGCACATCTGAATGGGGAAAAAAAATCAATGGCAATAAAAGTAAATCAACAATTCATGGAAGAATATACATCAAAACCTTAAAATGTATATTCTCTACGTCCCTTAATTTCCTTAGAATATGAATCAGGTTTGAGGGCGAAAAGTCCAACAGGAAATCTCATTCCTTGCTAGTGGGAATGCAAAATGGTAAAAACCAGCTTGAAAGACAGTTTGGAACATACTCTTACCATAAGATTCAGCAAGTGTGCTCCAAGATATTTATTCTAACTGATTTGAAAACTTAAGTCTACTCAAAAACCTACACATGAATGTTTGTGGCAGCTTTATTTATAATTGCCAAATGCTGGAGCAACTGAGATGTTCTTCAATAGGTGAATGGATAAACAAATGGTGGTACATCCATCAAATGGAGAATTACCCAGTGACAAAAAAGGGCCACAGCATTTGTCCTCTCTGTAGGATGCAGCAACAAGGCACTGTCTTGGAAGCAGGGAGCATGTATTCACCAGACAGCATATCTGCTGGCACCTTGATCTTGGACTTCCCAACCTCCAGAACTGTGAAAAATAAATTTCTATTATTTATAAATTTAAAACTAAAAGTAAAAAATAAATCATATGTTAGGCTAAAAAACAGGTCTTAAGAAATTCAAGAAGATTAAAATCATAACAAGTACCTTTTCTGACCACAAAGATGTGAAACTAGAAATCAATAACAGAAAGAAAATTGGAAAATTCCCAAATAGATGGAAATTAAACAAAACAATCCTGAACAACTAACAGGTCAAAGAAGAAAACTAAATGGAAATCAACAAATATCTTAAGACAAACAAAAATGGAAATACAACATGCCAAAATTTATGAGTTGCAGTAAAAGCAGCTGTAAAAGGAAAGTTTGTAGCTATAAAGGCCAACATTAACAAAAAAGAAAACTTTCAAATAGACTTTCTTATGTTTATAGCTAAAGGAGCTAGAAAAAGAAGAAATATTCGATCAGCAATAAATGAAATAGAGAATAGAAAAACAATAGAAAAAGTGAACAAAACTAAAAGTTGGTTTTTTGAAAAGTTAAACAAAATTGACAAACCTCTAGCTGGATTAACCAAAAAAAGAGAGAAAGGACTGAAATAAACAAAATTGTAATGGAAAGAGGAGACATTACAATTAATACCACAGAAAGGAAGAGAATCTTAAGAGACTACTACAACAATTATGCACCAACTGATAAGGTGATCTAGAAGAAATGAATAAATTCCCAGAAACATGTGACCTACCGACCGAATTATGAAGAAATAGAAAATTTGAACAGACCTATGAATAGTAAGGAGATTGAATCAGCAATCTAAAAACAAAACAAAACTAAAAATGTCCAGACCCAGATAGCTTCAGTGGAGAATTCTACTAAACATTTAAAGAATTAACATCAACCCTCAAATGCATCCAAAACATTGAAGAGGGGCGAACACTTCCAATCTCATTTTATGAGACCAGCATTACCGTTATAACAAAGCCAGATAAGCACAACACAAGAAAAGAAAATTAAAGGCCAGTATACCTGATGAAGATAGATGTGAAAATTTTCAACCAAATGCTAGCAAACCTAATTCTGCAGCACATTAAAAGTGTTATATGCTATGATTTAACTTTATAACTGAGACAAAAGGATGGTCCAATATACACAAAACAATCAGTGTGATAAACCACGTTAACAGAATGAAAGACAAAAATCATATGATTATCTGAATAATGCAGAAAAAGCAATTGGCAAAATTCAACATCCTTTCAGGATAACAACTCTCACAAAATCAGGTATAGAATAAATGTACCTCAACTTAATAAAGGCCGCATATGACAAGCCCACAGCTAACATTATACTCAGTGTTGGAAAGGAAGAAGCTTTCCCTGTAGGAACAGGAAGAAGACAAAGGTACCCGCTCTCACCATTTCTATTCAACATAAAACATAATTCAAACATAATTTGCCAGAGCAATTAGGCAAAAAAAAGAAAAAAGATAAAAGGTAAAAAAAAAAGACATACAAATTAGAAAAGAAGTAAAATTATCTGTATTTTCAGATGACATGATCTATGATCTTATATTTAGAAAACCCTAAAGATCCACAAAAAAATGTTAGAAGTAATAAAAAACTCAAATGGGAGATCAAGAAAAAAAAATACTTTATAATAACTTCAAAAAGAAAAAAATATCTAGGAATAAATGTAACCAAGGAGGCAAAAGACTCATACACTGAACACTACCAGATATTGCTGAAAGAAATTGAAGAAGATACAAATAAATGGAAAGCTGTCCATGTTCATAAATTGGGAGACTTAATGCTGTTAAAATGCCAATACTGCTCAAAGCAATCTACAGATTAATGCTATTCCTGTCAAAACTCAATGGCATTTTTTGCAGAAATTGAAAAACCCATCTAAAATTTGTATGTAGCCACAAATACCCCAAAGAGCCAAAACAGTCTTGAAAATGAAGAACAAAGCTGAAGGCTTTCCTGACTTCAAACATATTACAAAGCTACAATAATCCAAATGGCATGGTACTTGCATGAAGACAGATGTATAGACCAATAGAACAAAATAGAGAGGCCAGAAATAAGCCCATGCGTATAGAGTCAATTGATCTTTGACAAGGGTGTTAATAATATGCCATGGAGAAAAGACAGTCTCTTCCTTTTTGATTTCTTTCTTTCTGTTTTCTTTATTTTATTACTGTTAGCATATTCGTTATTACAAATCATGATTTTTCTTCATGCCTTTTACCCAACCTGTCCCTCCTCAAAACCCCTCACACACCCCTATCTCTAATAACCTCAAGTTTGTTCTCTCTTTCTGAAAGTTCAAAGAATTGCTGTGGTCTTTTCTTTCTGTCTGTCTGTCTCTCTCTTTCTTTCTTTCCTTTTTAGCACCCAGTTATAACTGAGAACATGTAGTATTTCTCTGTCCTAACTTGGCTTATTTCACTGAACATAGTTTTCTCCAGATTCATCTATGTTGCTGCAAATGGCAGAATTTCATTCCCTTTTATGGCTGAGTAGTACTCCATTGTGTATATATACCACATTTTCTTTATCCAGTCATCCATCAATGGACACTAAAGTTGGTTCCATATTTTGGCTATTGTAAATAAATCTGCAATGGACATGGGAGTGCAGGTATCCCTTCAGCATGATTATTTCCATTCCTTTGGATATATACCCAGTAGTGAGATTGCTGGATCATATAGAGATTAGAAAACTAAGTATCATTTAAAGGACTCACTCAAGAATACAAAAGCATATGATAGTTCTATCTGTAGTTGTTTGAGAAACCTCCATACTGTTTTCCATGTCTGTGCTAATTTACACTCCCACCAACAGTGTGGAAGCGTTCCCCTTTCCCTGCATCCTCACCAGCATTCACTATTCTCGGTCTTTTTAATAATGGCCAGGCTAACTGGGGTGAGATGATATCTCAATGTGGTTTTGATTTGCGTTTCTTTGATGACTAGTGATGCTGAGAATTTTTTCATTTTGTATGTCTTCCTTTGAAAGATAATCTTCACAAATGATGTTGGGTAAACTGAATATTAATGATCAAGGAAATAAAACTGGATTGCTATCTTGCATCACATACAAAAATCAATTGAAAATGGATTAAAGACTAAGACCTGAAACTACAAAAGTTCTAGAAGAAAACATCAGGAAAAAGCTTCATGACACTGGTCTTGGCAATAATTTCTTGGATATGACACCAAAAGTACAGGCAACAAAAGCAAATATAGACAAGTGAGACTATATCAAACTAAGTCTTCTGCACAGCAAAGAAAACAATCAGCAGAGTGAAAAGGTGTTGCTTTGCCTCCCACGGATTTGTCACCCCTTTTCCCCTGGGTGACAGAGCTGCCAAAGATTACTCAAAGCCCATCTCATCTGAGCAGTGAGAAGCCCTGAAAAGGGGTTAATCTCCCAGAACCCTCAAGATAGATGCATTCCTTCCATTTGGGAAATTAACCATGAATTGGGGCTCTCATCCTATATTTATTCTCCAGACCAGGAAGTTACAGGAAGAGAACATAAGTGGGGTTTTTGCTAAGTACAGTTTAACAAGTTTCACATAAAAGCTGGTAACATTCAGTAAGGTGACATTCTATAATGCAATTTGCAACAAAAGCTTGATTTTAGCAAACATTCTCTTCTTACAGCAATTTCCTAGTATCTTTACATATCAATCAGTAACCTATCTGTCTTTGAGCCAGAAGTCTTGCTGTGTTACAATTCTTTATCTTGCAACAGAGACTATAGCTTGGGGAAAATTTCCTGTCCTTTGTAAGGTCAATATTTGAAACTACAAGGCTTTTGGAAAACCAGGCCCTGTGAAGTACATTTGCTTTATGCATACTCCACAAAAAGGCAATCTATGGAATGGAGAAAATATTTACAAAACATATTTCTGGTTAGGAGTTGATACTCAAAATCTATAAGGAACTCCTATAACAATAGCAAAAAACAAAAAACAAAACAATAACCTAATTAAATAGACTTAAGGACTTTAAATAGACAGAAGACATACAAATGGGCAAAAGACATGAAAATATGCTCGACATCTCTAATCACGAGGGAAATGCAAATGAAAATCACTATGATCTATCATCTCATACTTGTTAGAATGGACATTATCAAAAAACAGAAAATAACAAGTGTTGGTGAGAATGTAGAGAAAATTGGAACCCCTTTGCTCTGTAGATGAGAATGTCAAGTCATGCAGTCACTATGGAAAACAGTATGGGGATTCCTCAAAAATTAAAAATAGAACTACCATAAAATCCAGCAATCCCATTTTTGGATATTTATCTACAAGAATTGAAAACAGAATTTTGAAGAGATATTTGCACTTCCATGTTCACTGCAGCATTATTCACAATAGCCAAGATGCAGAAACAAATAAACGTTCATTGACAGACTAATGGATAATAGAAAGTGTGGTACATATATACAAAAGAATATTACTTATCCTTTATGTTTTTATTTTTGTTTTGGGGATTTTTTTTCTTTTTGGGGCAGCTGATGGGTACAGGGATCCAAACCTGTGACCCTGGTGTTATCAGCACCAAGCTCTAACTGGGTAAGCTAACTGGCCAGCCCTTTAAAAAGAAGGAAATCCTGTCATATGTGACAATATGGATGAATCTTGAGGACATTATGCTAAGTGAAATCATTTCAATAATAATAAGGTCACAAAGGTTTTTTCCTGGTTTTTTTTTTCAAAAAGTTTTATTCTTTTACATTTTTCTTATTGTAGTAAAAAACACATAACAAGAAATCTATCCTCTTAACCAATTTTTAAGTGTATGGTACAATATTGCATAATGTTGTACATCAGATCTCTAGAACTTCATCTTGCATAACTAAAACTCTATACCCATTGAAGCCAGACACAGAGAGAGAAATACTTCATGTGCTCACTCATAAGTGGGAGAAAAAGAAAGGAAGGATGGAAGGAAGGAAGGAAGGAAAACAAGCATAATAATACATTGGACTCTCAGAAGGTGGTTTCTAGAGCCAGGAAAGGGAGAGAAGAAGGAGGGATACCAAGAAATGGGATAATGGACACAAAACAGCTAGTTAGGAAAAATAAGTTCTATTGATGCACAGACAAGCTAGGCATCAATAATTAACAATAATTTACTCCATGGTATCAAATGACAGGAAAAGAAAAGATCAAATGTCCTCAACACAAAGAAATGATTACATTTTGTAGTGATGAATATGCTCATTATCCTGACTTGATCACCACACATTGTACACAGGTATTGATACTCAACTCTGTACCCCACAAATACGTATAATCAATTACACCTCAATATAAATACGTAAAAGACACTTTAAAAATGAAAAGACAAACTACAGATGGCGAGAAAATATTTGCAAAGCATACAGCTCATGAAGGACAGAACATGTAAAGAACTCTCAAAATTCAATAATAAAAAGAAAAATCAATAAAAATGGAAAAATGATTTAAAAAGACAGTTCACCAAATAAGCAATGAAGATATGTTCAACATCATGAGTCTTTACAGAAATTTTGATTAAAACCATAATGAGATGCCACCACAGCCTATTAAAAGGGCTAAAATTTAAAAGACTGATTATAGCAAGGTATGGCAAGAAAGTGGGGGATTCCCGCACCACTGATGGGAACATAAAATGGTACAACTGCTTTGTAAGGCAGTTTAGCAGTTTCTTCAAAAGTTAAGCATACACCTACCCTATGATCTAGTCATGCCACTCCTAGATTTTTAAGCAAAAGAGAGGAAAAAATATGTTTATACGAAGACTTATAAACAAATGTTCATATTACTTTTATTTGTAATAGTCATAAAGGAGAAATAACCCAAAAGCCCATCAACAGGTGAATGGATAAACAAAATGTGGCATGTACTTACAATGGTATACTACTCAGCAATAAGAAATGAACTATCAGTACACAAAACAACATGGATGAATAGCAAAATAATTATTCTGAGTGAAAGAAGCCAAACCAAAAAAAAAAAAAAGAGTACATACTGTATGATTCCATTTAGATAAAGTTTTGGGAAATTCTCAGCCATTATCTCTTTATTACTTCTCCTTCATCCTCTGATTCCTTTCCTTCTGTGATTACTATTACACTTATTTTAGACCCTTTGACACCAGCCCTCATGTCTTTTACATTCTATTATGTGTTTTGCATTCTTTGTTTTTCTGTGCTTCAGTTTGTATACTTTCTATTTACTTGTTTTTCTGGTATTTTATTGTTCTGAATCAACTGTTAATTTGAGATTTTATTTACAGTTTTAAAATCCCCATTTAATTATTTTTATAAATTCCAATTCTCTTAAATTTTCCACCTACTCATCTGTCTTAGCTCATGCTGCCATAACAAAATACCATAGACTGGGTGGCTTAAACAACAGAAATTTCTTTTCTCACAGTTCTGGAGGCTGGAAATCCAAGATTAGGGTTGCCAGCATGATTGGGTTCTGGTGAGGGCTCTCTTCCTGGCTTGCAGATGGCTGCCTTCTCATTGTGTGCAGGAGGCTTTTTGATTCTATGTTCCCAATTTGCTAATCCAAAACTTAAATTTCCAATAATTTTTTCTAATTCTTTAAACTTTATTAGAATGTTGCCTTTTTAAATGTTCTTGGCAGAGAAGGTGAGGGTTATTTTATATTTGTTTCTGCTTGATTTAGAATTCCTATTTTCTACATTTATGTCTTTTTATGGTTTCTTTTAATCTCAGTTTTTCTCCTGTGTGCTGCAGACTTTTCACAAGTATCTTGTAATCATTCTGACCAATTTATATGTAAGACTGAAGAAAAAGAAAGGTGACATCAGAGCTTTGTTAGTTGAGTGAGATTTATGGACAGTCAAACTTTGTCAGCTACCAGGAAACCAGCCATTTTTCTGGAGCACCCCTTCCCACAGAAAACACCAGGATATGGATGGCTTTGCATAGGTAGGCAGCAGCAACACTTGCTATCCTAGATTTTCACATATGGCTTAGCTTGTTTGATATCTTTAAAAAAGCAAACAAACTTCTGTTTTATTATATTTGTTTGTTTATGGTCTGCTTAATTGGTTGGCTTTTGCCAAGGTATAAATACTAGCTAAAGGCCCTTCTGTGCATGAGGGTAGGGGTGCAAGTCAAGGCGAGTGTTGCAAGTACGAAGATTCAACTCATCCCCCTGTTTTCTCCCCCACTTGTAATTTTCATTCTTTGTCTGACATGGAGTCTCAAGCCTGTCTAGGATGCTACTAGGGAAGTCAACTGCCTTTAGCTGCAGTTTCCTTGGAATTAAGAATGCCATTAGAAAGCTGGTTCCTTCTCATTGCTCAAGTTTCACCTCCAGTGTCACCCCAGAGAAGTCTACCATGACTACCCTAACTAACTAAAATCCATCTCAACCACTCTCTATCATAGTTTCCTATTTTGTCATCCTCATAGCATTTATCACCATCTGAAATGATTTTGTTATTGGTTTATTGTTTATTTCCCCTACTAAAATGTAAACTCATGGGCAGGAATCTTGTTTTTCTTATTCACAGCTATATCCTGTGTCTCTGCCAACACCTGTAACATGAAAGGTGCTCAGATATTTAATGAATAAAGACATAGTCATAAGACACTGGGCAGGGTGGAGAGAAAGAGAGATGTCTCAACTTCAGCTCAAAATTTATCTAGCTCAGGTTCAGCCCCATTCGCATAACTTCTATCCAAAACTCAAATTTAACTCTAATTCAACTCAAATTCACTCCCGCCTAAGCCTAGAAAATCTAGAATGATGTGGTCTCTTTCTCACCTCACCTCCAGTTCCTATGTTCCTAGTTTGTTGATTGTTACATCTCTTTGGTACGTTTCAGATTCACTGTCTCTCATGACCTCTCCAAACACAACGCTCATAACCATAATCTTGATCACAGCCTCACCTTCACCCTCTCTACCTATCTACCTGTAACTTGATACAAAACTGGAACTTTACTCCAGGGGAAGACCATGCCAGAATCGTGTCCCTTCATAGACTCATAGTCCAATGCTGACCCTCTGTGCAAGGATCCAGAGAGGATAGGAGTTTCTCTGGCATCAAAACTGTGTCAAGGGTATGTTTGTTATCTGCCTCAAATATGTGTATAATATAGGGCACCAGACTGATAGTTCATCCTCAAATACATTTTAGGCTGAGAGAAGGTATTCATGAAGGAATTAATAATAAATACAATAAGAATTTATTTATCCCCTGGTATTTTTTTTAGCCATAAGTGGACACTCTGACCTAGAGAAACACAATGAAGTTGGACAAACATAGGACAGAACCACCAGCTGTGTGCCTCTGAAATCACAATGTAAGCTATAAAAGTACATGAGTGCCATCTAGAGGTAAAACTAGGATTGCACAATTTTTTAAATTTTTATTTTATTTTATTTTACTTCTCAAAATACATTGTACTTGATTTTCGTGCCCCTTTACCCTTCCTCTCCATCCCCTCCCCTCCCCCCCACATCATATCCGTGCACTTGGCTTAAATAGTTCAAGGAATTTCTGTCTTCTTCCCCCCACCCTTTGTTTGTTTGTTTGTTTGTTTATTTGTTTGTTTGTTTGTTTGTTTGTTTGTTTGTTTGTTTGTTTGTTTGTTTATTTATTTTTAGCTCCCACAAATAAGTGAGAACATATGGTATTTCTCTTTCTGTGCCTGACTTAATATAATTTTCTATAAGTCCATCCATGTTGTTGCGAATGGTAGTATCTTGTTCTTTTTTATAGCAGACTAGTATTCCATTGTATAGACGTACCACAATTTCCTTATCCACTCATCAGATGATGGACATTTGGGCTGGTTCCAGCTCTTGGCTATTGTGTATAGAGCTGCAATAAACATTGGAGTACAGGTATCCCTTCGACATGATGATTCCCATGCAATGGGATATATTCCCAGCAATGGGATCTCTGGGTCATATGGTAGATCTATCTGTAATTGTTTGAGGAGCATCCAGAACATTTTCCATAAAGGCTGCACCATTTTGCAGCCCCACTAACAGTGAATCAGAGTTCCTTTTTCTCCACAACTTCTCCAGCACTTATCTTTCTCAGTCTTTTGGATGTTAGCTGTCCTAACTGGAGTGAGATGGTACCTCAGTGTGGTTTTGATTTGCATTTCCCGGATGTTGAGTGATATTGAGCACTTTTTCATGTGTCCGTTGGCCATTCATATATCTTCCTTTGAGAAATGTCTGTTCAGCTCCTTTGCCCATTATTTAATTGAGTTATTTGTTTTTTTGTTGTAAAGTTGTTTGAGTTCCTTATATATATTCTGGATATTAATCCTTTGTCAGATGTATATTCTGCAAATATTTTCTCCCGCTCTGTTGGTTGTTTTTTACTCTGTTGATTGTTTCTTTTGCTGTGCAGAAGCTTTTTAGTTTGATATAATCCCATTTGTTTATTTTACCTTTAGTTGCCTGTGCTTTTGGGGTCCTATTCATGAATTCTGTACCCACTCCTATTTCCTGGAGTGTTTCCCCTATGTTTTCTTTTAGGAGTTTTATTGTTTCAGAATGTATATTTAATTCTTTAATCCATTATGAGTTGATTTTGGTATATGGTGACAGATATGAGTCTAGTTTCATTCTCCTACCTATGATTATTCAGTTTTCCCAGCACCATTTGTTGAAAAGGCAGTCTCTTCCCCAGTATGTAGACTTGCTGCCTTTGCTAAAGATCAGATGGCTGTAGGCATATGGATTAATTTCTGGGTTCTCTATTCTGTTCCATTGATCCATGTGTCTGTTTTTACGCCAGTACCATGCTGTTTTGGTTATTATAGCTTCATAATATAGCTATTGAATCCTAGATCTGTCTTTCATGAAATGTGTAAACCACTGAAACTTGGGAAATTACTTAACTTCTCTGAGACTCAATTTCCCAGTTTGTTAAGTGAAGTGGGGATACCTACCTTGTGGTCTCATGGTACAGACTAACAATAGTATTTATTATTTATATACAACTTAGCACAATTCTTGGAACAAAAAATGTGCTGAAAAATGGTAGCTTTTACTATCATTATGATAATAATGAAAATTATATGAGATTAACTCACCTACTTTGCAAAATTGCTGTGAAAATTAAATTATGTACACATGTATGATAGACTGCCAGGCAAGACAGAACTTAAACTTTTTTTCATCAAGAGGACCTGCCAATAGCTTCTATCTGACAAACATTCTCAGTTTTATCACTTTGAAATAGATCTTTGATTTTTCTCCAAACATTTTACTTGCACCTCTTAGTTATTGCAAACAAAAGACCACAAGGTACACAGTGAGATGTGGAATAGCTATAACAGGATCCTTTAAGGCTTACAAAATGTCTCAAGATTTGGCTACTTGGGAGAAGGAGTTACATTGGCACAGAGTGGAGCCCATCTCTTCCCTTCTGACAATCATCAAGATTAGAATTTCTCTGATAGATTGAGCATATATGGAAACATCATAAAAACCTTTGTACTACACATTATTCTTGGAAAACTCAAGGAAGGTAGGTATTATAGGCATGTAGGCCTTGAGCAATTAAATGAAAAGTAAAAGTGATGTAACCTATTTTATGCATCAGACTGGTAGAAGGGTTCATTATACCTACACATATGCAACACTGCATCTGGTATATGGTAGCACTCAATCAATGGTGGTTCTTATTACTGAGATTCCATGTGGTTTCTTGCTAATCCAACCCAGAGCTCATGTCATCTGGCAGCAGCCTCACCTGGGCCCAGTTAGCAACCTCCCTGTGAATGCTCACTCAGTGGCTAGGCCCGAGCCCGGTTAGGATGGAGAGAGAGACCGCTGGGGAGGGTGGCCAGGCCATGCTGCCATCACAGATACTTGTCCAAATTCTAAAATAGTCTTCACTTCCGTCTCCGTTTCGGTGAACGTTTCTAATAGGAACAACTTGCTCTAAGTAGCATATCTAAAGAGTAGCTGCCCAAGCTGCAGATTATTTTTCCTTTTCATTTTCCCCCAGCAGTGTTAAATTTCTTGCATAGAATACAGGGAGAACAAGCAGAGAAGGGAATGAAGTAATAGTTCTTGTGGATGTGACAAAGTCCAGAGGCCTCAAATCATCTCCGGAGTGTGTTGCAC
Source organism: Cynocephalus volans (assembly GCF_027409185.1). Lineage (NCBI taxonomy): Eukaryota > Metazoa > Chordata > Mammalia > Dermoptera > Cynocephalidae > Cynocephalus > Cynocephalus volans. Next base: position 39,611,558 of record NC_084467.1, on the reverse strand, counting down.
TTTCCCTCCCAGTGGACTTCCCATGTTTGCTACATGAATAATGCACTCTTAAGCTCTGAAACAACACAGTGGTAACCTTAACAAAATGGCAATTTGAAGGTAAACTGCCATTACTAATGTGCATCTCAATAGTGCAGATTTTTTTATAATGCACTCTTAATTGCGTTAGAGGCATGGGGAATAAAGTATATTCCCCTTGCCTATTGTGGGGATCACCTTATGGATTCAAACATCGAGATCTATCCTTAGGTTTATTGGTGACAAATATCAGCCCATTGTCCTAATGGTGAAAAATATCATCTGCTACCACAGGATACAAATTAAACTTAGTGAAATTCCTCAAAAGCAATCTCTGAATTACAGGCAATAGGAGCTGGAAGGATCCAGAAAAATAACCCATGCTTATCTCAGCCTCAAAGGCACCCTGGTACCACCTGGGAGCTTTTAAAAAATAGCAATGCACAGGCACTACCTGGGACCTATTAAGTCAGAATCTCTATAGGGATAGAGCTCAGTTATCAGTATTTTTTAAAACTTCATAGAAGATGAATAAGTGCAACCTAGAATAAGCACCACTAATATAAGTCACCCCCATGATCGCACTGGCAGAGGCTTGGAGCCCCCACAGCAAGGGTAACTTGAGTAACTTGTGCAAGATCCTGGGGCACTGGGAGCGCTGGCTGTACACCTGTGTGTTCTACACAGCTGGTGCTCTTCTTGCTGGGCTACCCCGTTTTGGCACATCTTCACCTTAGTTCCCTCTTTCCCCGAAGACCCACCCTGCCTCCAAGTCCCCACGTTATTCACTAATTCGTCAGACTTGTAGAGAGCATCTCCTATGTGCCAAAAAATCCCATTCCTGGAGTACACTCCTACCTCAGATCTGCCAAACCTTTTCTGTTGCAGCGATTTTCTTGGTGTTCCTAAAAGGCATTGCCTCCCACAAGCAACATCTTTTGACCAATCTACCCACAAGAGGGAGCCGAGCACCCCACTCTTTTTGGTATAAATCCACAGATTGGACAAATCAGGCAGAGGGTGAGCAGATTGAGGAGGCAGACCCTCCAGGGAGTGGATGAGGGCTGGAAGAAATGACCTCGGAGCCACCTTTCAGGCCTGAGACGCTGTGCTGCCCACCTGCAGAAGGCCTTGGGGCACCTGGATAGGGCAGACTTTACGAGCAGGCACACCTGGGCCCTCACTGGCTGATAGTTCACCTCCAACCATCATCTGTAAAGTAACCACAGAACTTGGTGTGAGGATCAAGTGTGGCCAAGAGTGTGCCCAGAATAGGGCAAGTGCCTAATAAATAGTGGGTTCCATCTCCTGGTGTCCCCTCCCCTACCCCCTCTCCCTGCTTTCTTTCGTCTTCATCCAATTCTCCTCCCTTTTCCTGACAAGGCACTTAACACAGGGTAAGCCTGAGCACCCACACCTCCACCATGGGCAGCATTTATTATGGAGCCTGTCCTGCAGGGACCACCTGATACACTCTAAACTGTGAACTTTGCATGCTTCAGTTACGGGATGAACACTGCCTCCAATGGCCCCGCCTGTCAACAAGCCCTCACCAGATAATTCCTCAGTCGGGGATTGGAGGCAGGAGCCAAGCTGGCCTGCAGTGTCATAGCCTTGGCCTCCCACCCTCGCTGGTCACCCAGCCCATTGGCAAGCAGTGCTTGGGCCTCTGTGGCACTCCCCAGGCCTGAAGCCCAGTGCTGAACAAGGCAGCTACTTATCAGGAAGGCTTTCAGCTGACACTCAGCTCTCCCCAACGCTTCTGCCTGTGGCCCTTCAGGGACCTGGAGCCAGAGACATGCCCCTGAGTCTTCTCTCCTTCAGACTTTAATGAACAAATCCTTCCTCACCCTAGTATGATCTCCCTAGGTTGTGGCCCCACACCTGAAGATGACTGTCAGTGTGGTGTCCAGGGCTGAGGGCAAGGGGACTCTCACATGCCATGATCTGAACAATGTGTTTTTGTCACCACCAGCCTAGACCGCATGAACCCAGAGCAGCAGGCCAGCCTGTTTATTGCCATCCACCTGTGGCTGCCTCCGGTGCCTAGATCTCGTTGCTATGAATCGTGCAAACCACTGAGTTCCCTGAGACTAGATATTTATAGTTGGGGGTTTGGCATAAAGGCAGATGGATTCCACCAGCCCCCTCCTCACTGTCCCATCCCTCTCCCCAACATGCAGGTTGGCGTCTGTTAGCCAACATCCATAGAGCTCAGCTGTCTCAGTCACAAAAACCACTTACTAGGAGTCCAAATCCTAGATTCTGTTCCCGGGAAATTTAAACCGGTTCTCAAATGAAAAGTCACATTCCCACTCTCAGCCGAGCACCACCAGAGTTGGTCGTCACCAGTAGGTGAAGTGACTGATTGCCCTGCGGCTGTGAATGAGAATACACCTTTCACACTAAAGCAGTTGTCCCTTCCTCTCTTTCTTCCTCCCTCCAAAATACACAGACACACACATATACACACACAGACATACACACACACAGAGAGACACACATACAGACATACACAGCCACACACATAGACACTCACAGAAATACGCACACACAGAGACTCACACACACACTGCCTTACCATGGACCTTCAGAGAGCCAACAATCTCCTAGGGCATGGGCACTGTTCCTGTACCCCCAGCAAAGTGCTTGGCACCCATCATGTGCTCAGTAAATGTTTGCTGACCTGAACAGAGCCACAGGGGAGCCAGTCCAGACAGCTGCTTAGAGCAACGAGAAAAATGAGTCTTGTCTGGGTTTTCTGCTGATTAAGTCCCGCATATAGAGTTCTGAGTGGAAGATTTTACATCATGAAAACATTTGAGACCCTCCTCCCTTCCTTTTCCACAAAGCTCAGACTCCATCTTGAGCCCCAGTGATGTAGCCCCTCATCTCTTGGCTGCAGCCTTTTGGGGAAGGGACCAGTCAATTTGGGGGGAGGTTTCCAGCTCCGTTTTTGGTCTACCTGTGTGAACCCAAGAACCCTGGGATCCTGGGAACCCTGTCATCAGACAGCATCTGCTTCACTGAGAGTGCTTCGTCCAAGGGGTTCCTGAGCAATACTGTAGCCCCGGTCTGCCTGACTCCAGAGCCTGTGCTGGAAACCACCATGCGGCACAGCCTCCAGGGCTGTCAGCAATGAGAGGTCCTCAGTTATGACGAAAAGAGTGTTCCGCAGCCCGGACTGCAGGTCCTTTTGCTGCAGAAAAAGTACCAGGAGGAGCTAAGCCTAGTTTCAAGAGGAGGTAATTATGCTTGTCAGAAACTCCTCAGAGGCTGGATGACTGCACATAAGGGCATCCATTTATTCACTCATTCATTACTAGAAAAAAAAATTACGGAATATGGACACAGCCGAGGTTCTAGAATCAGACAGAACTGGGTTTAAACCTCCACTCTGCCACTAAAAAGCTAGGCAAATCACCTGACCCCCTCACTGTCACTCAAATGTAAATTTGAGGATAATTATATCCCTGTTTCAAAGGTAAAATGAGATACTACATACAGTGTAATTATTTAACCCTCATAAGTGTCTTAGAAGATAGATATTGTTATCCCCATTTTAAAGATGAGGAAACAGGCACTGGGAACGGAAAGAAGTTTTCCAAGTTTGCACAGCTTGTTACTTGCAAAGATGGGACACAGAATAAATCCTGTGTGATTTGTCAGCCTAGCCTGTTCTACTTCTCAGATGGGGTCCCCTGCCATCTGGGCGCCTACCCTTACAGGCCCAGGCACCACCATGTCTTGGAGAAAACAGCCTCAGTGTCCTCAGAATCTGTGGTTGCTCCCTTCCCTGAAGTCCTCTGCAGCACCAAAAACTGAGTCTTCCTGGCTCCAGTTCCCTGTGAGGTTTGGGGAGGACCAGAGCCCCACATCCTGCCAGCAACACATTTTTACAACACATGCATCAATAAGCCTGCCTTGCTCCTTGTCCCTAGTGGGCAGAGGGTGCTGTCTCCCAGCCCGAAGCTCTCTCCTGCCTCAACAAATGACTGTGCAGCTCTCTACTGCTCCAGAAGCCATGGTGACAGCCTGTGTGCAGAGAGTGGCCTGTGCTCACAGCAGGTGCCTGGTCCATCACTCGCCTCTGGCAACCAGAGACACTCATCCCAGCGTGAGCTCACTAGGCCACTTGAGGGACGCTGGCCCATCTCTCCTTCCGTCCCGCTCGAACCCACTGCTCAGGATGTGGGCCTTGTCGGTTTCGCAGTTCTCTTCTCCCCTAATCTAGAGGACAAGCTCCTCCCACCCCCACTGCAAGCACTTGTCTAGGAGTCGCCATCTCAGCATCATGAGCAAAAGGTAGATTTTTATGACTCTAACAGATGGTGACAGAACATAAAATTCATCTTAGGTAGTTGTTTAAAATTATCTCCCTGCAAGAGATTTTGATTTGGAAGAGCCCAAGGGGAGGCCTGAGAAGCTGCAGTGTTAACTCTGGGGACCCCATGACGCTGTGCCCTGGGGCCCTGCTGCTTTAATGCCCCCGACTTGGGGTCTTTGGGCAGGACACCAGCCACTAAAACTTAGCCAGGACCTCCGAGGTGAAGCTGAAAAAGCACAGGCTTCTATGTCAGGCAAACCTGGTTCACCTCCCAGCGGCACCATTTCCTGGCTGTGCAGTGTGGTCTAACGACTTACCATCTGTGAGTCTCCATTACTCTGTCCCTGGGTTCCCCTCCCTCGTGCCTATTTTTAGTGTTATCGCAAAGATTAAGTGAGGTATTATACCTCAACTGAACGGTCCAGAGCATAGGAAGCCAGACTCCCTTCAGTCTCTGCTTGCATCTCTACCAGGAGGGTCTCAGGCCTGTGTCTCTGGCTTAGCATTTGCTGTAACACATTGAGAATATGTGGGTATGTCTCCCTCTCTCTCCACAGTTGGCTGTGAGCTCCATGAGAACAAGGGTTGTGATTAATCCCTTTTTATTTCCAGGGCCTAATGCAGAGCCAAGTATACAGTGGGGCCCCCATGAATAGCGGGTCTGTTGAAATAGAGACCTTCAGTGTGTCCTTCCACCTTGGACCCTCAGCCAGATCATGTGAAAATAACAAAACCTACCAGGGTTCATTGAATAACTACTTAGTACCAAGCCCTGTGCTAGGGGCTTGGCACATCTCACTTCTAATCCTTCTTACATCCTTGTGGATATGGATTAAGCCAGGACCCCGTCCCCCCTGTTTGTTTTACTTAGGAGGTGACTATGGTTCAGAAAGATAAGGTAGGTGTCTTGCCCAAGTCACACAGCTGGAGGATGTCAAAGTCAGGACTGGAGCCCAAATCATAACCCCAAAGCCTGTGCCCTTCTCACTGCTGCTGTAGCCTCCCCCCATAACCAAGAACCGACTCCTCTGCTGTGACTCCCCTCCGCATTCCCAGGACTTGTGGCGGTCAGGGTGAAAGGCACAAAAGAAGCCAAGCAAATCTTGGGGTCCCCGCAGCGTGCCTTAATGCCCATCTGCAACATACTCATCTAAAATTCTCCACAGACAGAAGCCATAAAATCATAGCCTTATTTAGTGTTTCTCCAACTCTAGCTCTGAGACAGCTCCACAACTCTTGGCTAGGAATATTATTTCAAATAACTCATGCAGACAGCTGTGTAACCAAGAGAAGAGATAGATGGGTCCCGGAATGCCCCTTTGCTGTAGATCACAACACCCCACCCCCGTACCCTCCCCCAAGCTGCCTGGACAGAAAGAGGTCAATGATTAATTATGCTAAGATAAACAGAGTTAATTTTCTTCCTGGATAAAACTAATTACAACTGTGTTTGTTTTGGTAGGACATGGAATTACTATCCCCGGTGACAAATCTTCCTAATTGAAAAGAGTGTTTATTTTAAAGAGGTGGGGGTTGAGGTCACTAAACAACAGTTAGCTAGTGTTTTCCCCATTTTTCATTTGAAGAGGGACAGTGATTAGGTGTTGGCCTCAAAGGTGTATGCAAAATCTCTTTCTCTGGGTCCCTCACCCTCAAGCCTGCTCGGCTACAGCATGAGAGAGAAGCATTTGGCAGTTTGGAGGTTTCCTAGAATTCATGCCCTGTGGTTGATTAACTTTTGCTGGCTGGTGAAATCCGGGTAGCACCCTCTTTGGGAACCCAGTGAGGAGTGAGGAAGGAGTGTTTTGAATCCCACCACCCACCAACATCATAAACTGTGGGAGAACATGTGACCAAATGCAAATGAATTCTTACAGCTCTGTGCTAGGTCAGCTTCAGCGCCAAGGCACCGGCGATAAAGAGGAGAGACACCGAGTCTCTACTCCCAAGGAGGCCATGGCCAGAGGGGGGAGACAGTAATAGCTATTCACATCTAAGGTGCTGTACGAGCAGAGGGAGAAGCCATGGAGAAGAGGCAGGCTGGTGGAGAACAGAAGAGCTTTCCCACAGGGGAGCCAGTGTGAGCAAAGGTGTGCAGGTGTATTGTGTGTTTAGAGAGCGACACAATCATTGTGACAGGGATAGTAGGGTGAACTGAGGCATGTGGCTGCCGATGAGGCTGGAAAGACAGTGGCATTTGGATCATGACAGGTTGTATTAGCATACTAGAGCTGCTATAACAAATTAGCACAAACTGGGTGGTTTAAGACAATTTATTGTCTCACAGCTCTGGAAGCTAGAGGTACAAAGTCAAGGTAGGGGCAGGGGCGTGTGCCTCCCAAAGCCTATTGGGAGGATCCTTTCCTTGCCCCTTCCAGCTTCTGGTGGCAGCCCCAGGCATTCCTTGGTTTGTGGCAACATAACTCCAATCTCTGCCTCCATGTCTCATGGTGGTCTTCCCTCTATGCCTGCATCTGTGTCCAAAATCCCCTCTTCTTACATGGATACCATATTAGTCAAGGTTCTTCAGAGAGACAGAATCAATAAGATATGTTAAAAATATATGAGAGGGGATTTATTAGCGGAATTAGCTCACATGATTGTGAAAAAAATTCCCACAATAGGCCATCTGCAAGCTGGACACCAGTAGCACAGCTCATTCCAAGTCCAGAGGCCTCAAAACCAGAGAAGCCAATGGCATCCTTGGTGTAAGTCCTGGAACCCAAAAACTGAAGAGTCTTGAGCTCTGATGATGTCCACAGATGGGAGAGAAGAGTGTAACCCAGCTCCAGCAGATAGAGAGATTCACCTTTTTTCTCCATCTTTTTTCTCTCTGGGGCCCCCCGAGGATTGGATGGTTTCCACCCACATTGGTGGCAGGCCTCTCCCACCAAGTCCACTCAGACTCTCACACTAATCTTTGCTGAAATCACCATCATGGACACACCTAAAAAGATAGCTTTACTAGATTTCTTGGCATTCCTTAACCTAATCAAGTTGACATCTAGAATTAATCTTCACAAGTCCACCCTTTGTCAACTTGGTTTCCATACTATCTCCTTAAATCATACTTAATCTTCAAATGGTGCAATAATGTAATAGTTTTGTATAACATGATACAACTATCCTGTGTACAACAGAAAATGCATTAATCTCTTTTTTTGATTTAATAGATGGGTCTTTGAACTTCGGACTTCTGAGTTGAAATAAGTTAAGACTATGGGGATGAAATGAATGTATTTGCATGTGAAAAGGACATGAGTTTTGGGGGCCAGGGGCAGAATGTAGAGGATTTAATTATGTTCCTCCCACATAATTCAATGGAAAATTAACACAAACAAATCCATGCAAGACTACAAATGGCCTAGATTCTTCAGGGATGAAGTTTTGGGTCACTCCACCAGGTAAAGAACCACAACCAACTGAGGTGCTTGTTGAAGGCAAAGGGAATACAGAATGGGTAGTAGAAGAAGGTACTTATAAATACCAGCTTAGATCATATGACCAGTTACAGAACGGAGGGTTGTAATTGTCACACCTGTTGTGTTAAGAATATGTCTCTATGTATATACACTGTACACATATTAAGCAATTATCTTTTCTTTGTTCCTCTTATGCTTTACTATGTACTGTGAAACTTACAGACTTTATACCAGCATTTAAATTTGTTATCCTTGGGCTGGCCCCGTGGCTCACTCGGGAGAGTGCAACGCTGGTAGCGCTGAGGCCGCTGGTTCAGATCCTAATATAGGAATGGCTGGTGCACTCACTGGCTGAGTGTGGTGTGGACGACACCGAGCCAAGGGTTGCGATCCCCTTACCGGTCAAAAATTTTTAAAAAATAATAAAATAAATAAATAAATAAATTTGTTATTCTTACCTCATAGTATTTGCATTTAAGTTATGGGATATTGGGAGAAGAATAAATATCATTTAAGTACTTTGCCTCCTCTTCTGGATTTGGTTGTTGTAATTTTCCATTGACATTAATCACAGGGTGTGGTAGTCCTAAGGGATCTCCTGTATTCCAGACATAATCTTCCTTATCTCCATTGTGAAGTAGTAGTCCAACTTCCCCTTGGTAGTCTAGGTCAATGGAGTCAAGGTACATGACTCACCAGTTTCGAGATTTAATGCCTGCCCTGCTGGGTTTCAGACTTGCTGGGGACCTGTTACCCCTTTCTTTTGGCCTATTTCTCCCTTTTGGAAAGGGACTATTTACTCTATGCTTGTCCTATCATTGTACCTTGGAAGTAGATAACTTGTTTGGACTTCACAGATGGGTCTTTGAACTTTGGACTTTTTAGTTGAAACAAGTTAGGACTTTGGGGATGCAATGAATGTATTTGCATGTAAAAAGGACATGAGTTTTGGGGGCCAAGGGCAGAGCGTAGTGGATTGAATTATGTTCCTCAAAAACTCACTGAAGCTTGAATTGTGTCCCCCAGGTTTTACATATTAGAAACTTGGCCCCCACTGTGACTGTCAAGAGGGTGGGAACTCCTATTATGGTATTGAAAGGTGAAGCCTTGAAGAGATAATTGGATTGTAGGACCATGCAATAGTGAATGGATTAAAAATGGTGGTCAGGGGCATGGTTCTGAAAGCTTTCAAAGAAGAGGAGAGTCGGTCTCTCTGCTCTCTCTTCTCCACCATTTTGCAATGTGATAATCTGCCATCACTGAAGTCATCACCAAAGAAAGCCTTCACCAGATGTGTTCCCTGGACTTTGGACTTCCTAGCCTCTGAAACTGTAAGCAATAAATTTTATTTTCTTTCTAAATTGCCCAGTTCCAAGTATTTTGTATGAGCAACAGAAACAGACTAATGCAGATACCATATTGCATATAGGCCCACCCTACTCCAGTATAATTTCATCTCAACTAACTACGTTTCAACTCCATTCCCAAATAAGGTCCCCATGGGGGGACATGATTCAATTTGTAACACAAGTTACAGAAGCCATCTTCAGGAGCATGAATTTCACTCTGCAAGCAGAGGGAAGACGCGGAAGGGATATAAATGATGGAGTGGTTTTGTTTGTCTTGCTCTGTTTAAAAGTCCTCTGGGTCCAATGAGGAGGACTGATTAGGGAGCATGACCCAAAGTGGGAAGACCAGTTAGGTAAAAAGTTGTTATGATAATCCAGGTATATGTGGATTGTTCCTGAAGTTTGACAGCAGCAGAAGAGGTGGTTTGGAGAGAAAGAAATCTGTGATAGGGCTGTTTAGATTCTATGATTTGAAGAGCACGGTGATGATCGGGATGCTGGAGGAGGAAGGGAAAGGGAGGAGTCAAGAATTCAAGAACGACTTCCAGATTTCCTACTGAGCAGCTGAGCCGAGGAGGAAACTCCAGTGGGAGGAGAAATAAATTCTGTTCGGGACAAGTGTCATTCAAGCTATCTGATCAGATGTTCAGGCAGCAGCTGGATCTAAGTGTCTAACATTCACAGAAACACTTGCCTCTGGAGATAAGGATTTAGAAGCCATTAAGAAGCAGAAGATCATCGAAGCAGGAAAATGGATGATACTCCAGAAAGACCACATACAGTGAGAAGAGAAGGCCCAAGATGAAGCCTGAGGAAACTGACATATAAGGGGTTAAAAGAGAAGGGGACTGGACTGAGAAAGTGCAGTCAGGGAGGTGGGTGGAAAACTAGAAGGAGCAGCCAAGGTCTGATTTCTCAAGACTTCCCAATCCTCACAGCAGTGCTGACATTGATTACACCTTCTGCTGCAAGGTGATCATGCACCGCACGGGGTGGGGGGGCATGGGGGCGGGGGGCGGTGGACTACCCTGCCTCAAACTCTGCAAACTCCCTGAGGACACTGTGGATCTTGTCATTGTCTGCTTCTCCACACAGCCTTCCTGAAAAGGGTTTAGCACAAAGCAAGTGCTTATTGTTAAATACGTGAATAAATGTAAATAAATGAACCACCATCAAACATTTATTTAGTACCTATTATTGGTAAGAAACCTAATAGGAGGCCAGCCCGTGGCTCACTCGGTAGAGTGCGGTGCTGATAACACCAAGGCCACGGGTTCGGATCCCATATAGGGATGGCCGGTTGGCTCACTGGCTGAGCGTGGTGCTGACAACACCAAGCCAAGGGTTGAGATCCCCTTACCGGTCATCTTTTAAAAAAAAAAAGAAAGAAAAGAAACCTAATAGGGCTCCAAATAAAACAGGTGCTAAATGCTGATGAAATGAAAGGAGAAAGAGGAGAGATGATCACCTAGCAGTAGGGAATATTCCAAATCATAGTAGGAAGAGGCTGCAGGGAGAGGCTGCAGGACCATGTGGTTGTGATGTGGACAGAACAGGGGCTGGAAGTCAGGACACCTAAATCCTAATCCTCCTCTTGCAGTAGCTCCCTGTGGAAATCACTTAGCTTTTTGGGTCCAGTTGGCCCTTCTATAAAGTGAAGAGTTTAGTCTACAGATTTTCTGAGGTGCTCCTTGGCCTCTGTGAAACTGTAGTCCAACTCAAAAGTGTTGAAAGACAGCAAGGGTATAGAGAAAAGATAAGCTCTAATTCTTTTCAACAAGGCCATACTTTTTTTTCACGTAATCATTATCCTGGTCTCACAGAGAAGAAACTGAGGCTCAGAGAAGTTTTGATTTGCCCAAGCACTGAAAGAAGATAGGAGTGTCGGCCACAGGGATGCAGCAGAGCTGGGAGGCAGGGGAGAGTGTCCTGGTCACCGGATGGCAGGGAGGCAGCATTTAGAGCAATTAAGAATGTGGCCTCTGGAGACAGGCGGCCCAACTGTGAATCCTGATTCAGGCAAAAACACTTTCCACCCAGTTTCAAACTATTTGGGGATCGAAGTTGTTCCAACAGCAACCAAAGGCACTGACTCAGGGAGGAAGTTCCTCCCCATAGTTTACCCAAAAGTAGTTTCAGATCCCTGGGCTAGGAGAAAACGACAGCATCATAGCCACAGAGAGCTGCAGTCCGAGGGCTGGAGCGGGAGGAGTCTGAACGGCAGCTGGGCTCTGACAGTGGGCAGGTGCTCTCGGGCCTCGGTCTCCTTAATGTTAATACTTCATCAGTGAGCCCTAAGGTCACTTTCAACTCTGACATGCAGTAAAATCCCTCACTCTCTGAATTCCAGGAGCGCAGAATGGTGATCTGTGCTGCACAGTTACACGCTTCACACTTATGTGTGGCTGCCATTTTCTGTAATACTCTACTTTTTTTTTTTGGCTGCTGGCTGGTTCAGGGATTAAACCCTAGACCTCGGTGCTCTACCCAACTGAGCTAAGTGGCTACCATATTTTCTGGAATACTCTAAAGCAGTGTCTTCCAAACACACATCCCTGCAACAGGTGAATCATAATTACCTGCAGAGCTTTTTAAAAATGCTTATGCCTGGGCCCCACACCAAACCCAAGTCATCAGCATCTCAGGGCTCAGAGCGCCTGCTAGAACCTGATGTGCGGCTGCCTCACCTGCGTCACAGAAGCAGCCCCTGCCACCTGGTGCACAAAGAAGGTATTGCAGGAACCCTGCAGGTCTACGCAGGTCCTGCAAAGGGTGGAAGAGGACTCTGGGATTTCTTATCTGGGTAGCCAGAGTCAGACAGAGCTGGACTTAAATCCTCACCCTGACACCCTTCAGCAATGTAACCAGAGGTGTACTTAAAAATACCGGGCAGATATACAGTGTCAGTGTGGGTTCCCTCCAAGAATTGCAAAAAAATTTCTCCTTTCTCTTGTGAATGGGGAAAGTGCTTCTTATAAGCAAAGATATACTTCTTGGGTTGTTGATAGAGATAGAGTAATGAAGGAGGGGCAGTAAAGATGTGGAGAGAGAAAAACACATGTGTTTGGGTACATTTAAACCTTTTCTTTATTATCGAGTAATTTAAAAGGCAGATTATAAAATTGGCTAATTCTTAGAGCCGACCATGTGCCAGATACCGATCAAGAGCTTTATCTGTATTAACACTTGGTTCTTCACACCAACCCAATGAAATGGACACTAATATTATGCCCATTTTACATATAATATAACTAAAGGACAAAGAGTTTAAGTGACTTATTTGATACCTCTCCCCTACACATGGTTCTGTGCACTGTGATACAACATTTCATCTGCATAAACAAGTGTTTTCCCATAATATCCCCTTTCCTCATCCACCTTCATCCCAGCAGTAAGGCTGCCCTTACCTCATAGGAGAAGGATTGGCAGAAAATAGCTTAGGGAAATGGAAAACACACTGAGCATAAGCAAAAAATATTTGGAAAGACATCGAGAGTAAGAGCAAAAGAGTTAAGGAGAATGGGATTTTCTGTGCACTAGAGATATATACATGAAATTCACATACTCTATATCTAGGCAAGTAAACTGTGCCTCAGTTTCTCTCATCTGTAAAATGGGGGAAATAAATTATTAACTATCTTATAGGTTGTGAAGAGCAATTGAGATAACACACGTACAGCACTCAGCACAGCGCCTTCTCAATATTCAGCAGCTGTTGTTAGATGATCAGATGACATCAGTTTATTGAAAAGCCTTCATTCATTGGGGTATAAGTATAAATAAGTCAATTTATTTCCTCTAGCCACTTCAGTCAACCATGATCTGTCCAGTCTCTGTCTCATCTCCTTCCTAATGATATCTCCAGGCAGATCCCATCACTCCCCTGTCAATATCAGTTGCTAAAAGTCCAGTCCAGTCCAGTTTACTAACCTCATATTCAATTTTAATAGCATTTCCTCTCCTCCCTGCAGAGTTTGCCAAACTTGTACCTCAAGTCACAAGAGTGGGAAGAGGCATGGTCTTATCATTTACTCTTCCTCCTTTCTTTTCTGGGTCCAGTGCCTCTCATGATGAGGGAAGAAGGAAAAATAAGAGGAATGACAGAGGTCACCTTAAATAAGTGCCTTCTTGTCATTGGTGGAAAGAGGTTTCTGCACTGACACTGGCTTGATCTTCTTCCCTCTGTTGCTGGTGGCCTCTGCCGACATATTGGTCTACAATTAGATAATATGCTGTATGAAGTTATATGTTTTTGGAGGCAGATATTCATCTTTAAGCCAGTCCCCTTATCACCGAGGACCTCACAGAAAGGTGTAGCCATGTCTCCCTTTGTCCTGTGAGCAGTCTGTGCCCCCTCTCTGGCTGGATGTCACCTTATCTGGTCCACAGGAGTCAGGGCTTCCCCCTTCCCCTCTAACTTCTGTTCTCTCCTTGTAATGCAGCCAGCCCTGATAAACATGGAGGTCATCTTCTATGCTGTCCAAGGGCTGAAGGGGAGTTGGTGAGATGGACACAAAGAAGAGCATTTTTGTCTTTTCTAGAAAACTTTGCTAGAGTGCCTGTTCTCCCTTCAGAAGAGGGTTGTGCAACCAAGCTTCTAGACATCAGTAATCTACGGTAAGAAGCGAATACCAGGAGATTTGTACTTTTGCCCAAGATGGAGTTATGGGGACTGCATTTACCCTCCTTCCCAAAACAAACAAACCATAAACAGACAAAATATTAGAAATGACAGTTTTCAAGACACTAGACATCAGACAACAAAGGATAGTGATCCCTGAGAGATGAGAAACAGAACAGGTAAGCCCTCTGATTGCCCTAGTTTGCTGCCCTCAGGGAGTTTCCAGGCTGTGGGGCAGGGAAAGGAAACCTTAGTAGAGCCCAGTAGGCTGGGGAGACCAAGTGGGCTAGAGTTCACAGGCAGAGTAACAAAGAGGAAAGAGCTTTATAGAGAAAGAACCCCAAAGATCTGCAGAGGATCCCTCTCTGATATTCAGCAGAATGCTGATTAGCACATACATGTGAGGAAACACTCTAGGATGGGGAAAAAATAATCTGAAAAGATTAGAGAATGTTATCTGATGCTCACACAGAGCTGGGAATATTACATCTTCCCCCAGCCAGCCTGAAAGAAATGGTAATTCATAGGCATTGAGTAGAGAACTCAAGAAGGTCTCACTCAGTAGTGGGGAATAATGAGACCTAGACCACTCAGACATGCCAAACAAATAACAAAAGAAATACCCTGAAAGACCAAACTATTTCCAAGTAACTTAATACATCCCAGAACAAAGCTCAAAAAGATTTGTAGGAATAAAAAGATTCACCACCCAACAAGTTAAAAGTCACAATTTATGATATCTGATCAAAGATTACCAGGTATGCAAAGAAGCAAGAAAACACAGGGAGAATAATCAATCAACCAACCAATCAAAACAGTCCAAGATCCGAGACATATTTAAAATTAGCAAACTTGGATGTCAAGATAATTGTTATAACTGTATTCTATATGTTCAAAAGGTAAGTAGAGACACGGAATATATCAAAAAGACTCTAACAGTACCTAGAGATAAAATCTACAATATCTTAGATGAAAAATACTCTGGATAGGATTAGGGATATATTAAACATGGCAGAAGAAAAGATTAGTTAGCTTGAAGACATAGCTATAAAAAAAGAGCAAATTAAACAAAGTAAGAAGAAATAAAACAATAAAGTTCAGTGTCAAAATCAGTGAAATAGAAAACAGTAAAATAAAAGGAAAAAATCAATGAAACTCAGAGCTTATTCCTTAACAAGATCAATAATATTGATCAACCCCTGGCCAGATTGGTTGGGGAAAAAAAAACAGAAGACACAAATTAGAAAATTAGAAATAAGACAGGTTATATCATCATAGATTCCAAAGATATTAAAAAATTAATAAGAGAATATCATGAGAAACTTTATAGCTATGAATCTGACAACTCAACTGAAATGGACCAATTCCTTAAAAAGACACAAACTTCCAAAGCTCAGTCAAAAAACAAAATAATAGATATCCTTAATAATTCTGTATCTATTAATGAAATAGAAATTGTAGTTTAAAAAAAGTTTCCCACAAAGAAAACTCTAGTTTCTTCACTAGTGAAAACTCTAGGTTTTTCATTAGTGAATTCTACCAAACATTAAAGGAAGGAACAGTACTAATTATACATAAAGTCTTCCAGAAAATTGAAGGAGGATTGCTCCTCAAATCATTATTTGGTGCCAACAATATCTTGATACTGAAACCAGATAATGATATTATCAGAAAACTACAAACCAATATCAATATAAACCATAGATACAAAATCCTAGCAAAACAAATTCATATTAAAATTTAACAAATCAAGTCTAATACAATCATGCATTATTTAATGACAGGGATACATTCTGAGAAATGTGTCATTAGACAATTTCATCATTGCACAAACATCTTAGAGTATGCTCAGATACAAATACCTACACAAATCTGCTACAAACCTAGGCTATATGGTATAAGTGTTATAATTTTATGGGACCACCATCATATATGCAATCTGTCATTAACCAAAACGTCGTTATGCAGCACATGACTATACATTAAAAGGTAATGCATCATGGCTACATGGCATTTTTCCAAGGAATGCAGGGTGAGTTTAACATTCGAAAATCAATGTCAGTTCTGGAGATCTCTTGCACAACAATGTGAATATATTTAACACTACCGATCTGTACACTTAAAAATGGTTAAGATGGCAAATCTTATGTTATGTGGGGGTTTTTTTAACCACAATTAAAATTTTCTTTAAATCAATGCAATATGCAACTCACTATATTAACAAACCAAAAAGAAAAGGCCACATGATCATCTCAATAGATGCAAAAAGGGCATTTAACAAAATCCAACATCCTTATAACATCCAATCAATCTGAACCAAAACTCTTGACAAACTAGGAATAGAAGAGCTTCCTCAATTTGAAAAGAGGTATTTACAAAAACAAAATCTAGAGCTAACATTTTATTTAATGATAAAAACTAAATGTTTTCCCTCTACTATCAGAGGAATAGGAAAAGACACCCACTTTCACCACTTTTTTTCAACATTGTTCTGGATGTTTTAGCCAGTGCAATCAGGAAAGAAAAGAATAAAAGGAATCCAGAATGGAAAGGAATGAATAAAGTTGTTTTATTATTCCCAGGCAATACGACTGTCTTTGTAGAAAAGAATAGGATGTGCAAAAAATCAACTAGTACTGATAAGTAAGTTGAGCAAGATTGCAGGATATAGGATCAAGACACAAAAATCAATTGTATTTTTTATATGCTAGCAACAAACTATCAGAAATAAAAAAATTTTAAATATATATACAATAGCATCTACCAAAAAAATATTAAACAATTAGGGGTAAATCTGATAAAGGATATGAAAGACTTATGCACTGAGAACTACAAAGCATCACTGAGAGAATGTAAAGAAGATCTAACGAAATGGAGACACATCTCGTTCATGGGTCAGAAGACTTACCATCGTTAAGCTGTCAGTTCTCATGACATTTCCTAGAACACAGGTCTTGAATTTCTGACCAGACAAACTCCAGATATATAGACTGAAGAAGAAATGTCAAAAGCAAAGGTGTAGTTAAGGTGAGACTATCAATGTATATTTTCAAAAGTTCTGTTGTATATTCCTCTGATTTTCTGAAGGTGTTGTGAAAATAAATTCACTTGAAAATTATTTTGTAACTGACTTAATGAAGGATTTTCTAATAAACAAGCTCCATTAGAGTTTTTTAAAAATTGCAGTTCTCCCCAAATCAATCTATAGATTCATGCAATCTCAATTAAAATCCCAGCAAACTTTTTGCGTAAATTGACAAGCTGACTCTAAAATTCGTGTGGCAATGTAAAGGACTTAGAATAACCAAAACAACCTTGAAAAAGAGCATTGATAGGATAACTCTACATGATTGCAAGACTTATCATAATGTTACAGTAATAAAAAGTGTGATATTGGAATCAAAATAGAAAAATATATAAATGGGACGGAATACAGAGTCCAGAAACAGATCCACACCTATATGAACAACTGTTATTTGACAAAGATGTAAAAGCAATTCAGGGGAGAATATACAGTCTTTCAACAAATGTAGTTGTTAGAACAATTGCATATGCATGAGAAAAATAAAGAGGGGATTCAATCCATAACTCACACCATCCATAAAAAATTTACTCAAAATGTGTCATAGGGGCTGACCCCGTGGCTCACTCGGGAGAGTGCGGCTCTGGGGGCGCTCGCGCCACGGGTTCAGATCCTATATAGGGATGGCCGGTGCGCACACTGGCTGAGTGTGGTGTGGGCGACCTCAAGCCAAAGGTTGCAATGCCCTTACCGGTCACAAAAGAAAAAAAAAGTGTCATAGACCTAAATGTAAATCATAAATTTATAACATTGGAAAATTTTGATAAATTGGACCTTATCAAAATTTAAAACTTCTACACTTCATAAGATACTCTTAAAGGGATGAAAAGACAAGCTACAGACTAAGGGAAAATATTTACAGATCATTTATTTGAGAAAGAACTTGTGTCCAGAATCTATAATGAGCTCTCAAACTCCATAAAAAGAAAACAAGCAACTCAAGAAAAAGTGGACAAAATATTTGAAGAGATATATCAACAAAGATTATACATGAATGGTAAATAATCATGTGAAAGTTTCTCATCATCATTAGTAAATGGGAAACCACCACACTCCTATTAAAATGACTATAAAAAAGACTGATAATGCCAAATGTTGGCGAGGATGCGGAGGAACTCAACTCTTATACACTACTCATGGGCATGTAAGATGGTAGAACCACTTCAGAAAACAGTTTGGCTGTTTCTTAAAATGTACAGCTATCATATGATTTAATCATTCCAGTGAAGATAAAATGAAATCATATGTCCATATGTCCATACAAAGACTTACACATGAATGATCATAGCAGCTTTATTTCTAATGTCCCCAAACTGGAAACAACCTAAAGGTCCATCAACAGGTAAATGGATAAATAAAACTGTTGCATATACATGCCATGGAATGCTACTGAGCAATAAAAAAGACATAACATAGCAATACAGCAGCAATATGAATGAGTCTCAAAACATTTATGCTGAGTGAAAGAAGTCAAACAAAGAAGAATACATACTGTATGATCCTATTTATATAAAACTTCAGAAAATGAAAACTGATCTACAATAGAAAGCAGATTGGTGGGCCGAGCCCGTGGCGCACTCGGTAGAGTGCTGCGCTGGGAGCGCGGCGACGCTCCCGCTGCGGGTTCGGATCCTATATAGGAATGACCAGTGCACTCACTGGCTGAGTGCCGGTCACGAAAAAACGACGAAAAAAAAAAAAAAAAGAAAGCAGATTGGTGGTTGTCTGGGAAGAGTGGGTGGGAGACAGGCTGGGGGAGTAATCCCAAAGAGCAAAATTTTACAGAAGAAACTTGGGGTAATAGATCTATTCACTATCTTCATTGTGGTGATGGCTTCAGGAGTGTATACATATGTTAATACTTATTAAATTGCACACTTTAAATATGTGTAGTATGTCAGTTATACCTTAATAAAGTCGTTTTAGGAAAAGAAGCAGCAGTAAGTGCCAATCTCTGGTTCATGTATTCCCTCAAATTCCAGTGAACAGAGGCCAAGCTCTTCCCAGGACTTTCACTTCAAGTGCTGCTCTACTCAGGGATGAGCCTGCAACTCAGCATGTCAGCAGCATATAATCAGGGAATGAACCTCTGCCTGTCCCCTCTTCCTGTAGATGCTCCCAATCTCTAGGGGTCTCTCTCTTAGAATATGCTCGCTTACTTCAATGCAGGGGAAAAGTGAGGTGCAGGGAGTATCCTCTCTATGAACATTGCCTCCCCACAATGACTATGACAAATTTTCCTCTCTCTCCTGAACCATTTTCCTGTACAGACTTGGAGGTGGGAAGCTTCAAAGCTGCAGGGAAGATTGGGTGTAGCTGGGATGCTTATTTGCCTCCAAAGGACGTATCTGACCCCCATTGTTAGTAGTTACAGGACAACCTCTTGTTCAGATAGAAAAGTCAAGAGGACCAAGAGGATGAGCTGGAGGGAGAAAATCTTGCTGATTGGCTCAGGCCTTGGAGGGAAGAGGGGGCTTTATAGTTGGGGTGTGGATAGGGGCAGCTGTGAGCCCAGAAAGCTTCAAGCTGCATATTGAACTGAGTCAACAAATCTTAAATGACATCTCCCTTTGGGGAATTAAGAGTGGGTCAGCCAGATCTTAACGTCAGCATAATTTTGTCTCAGGCTCTTCCCCCACATTCTTCCGCCCTGTTTTCTTCCTCCCTTCAGCATTTAGTGTTGCTGGCCAGGGAGATAGAGGCAACTCTTTAATGTCTAATGTTTTTACACTATGCATATAATTTTTAATGCATGATTATTTAGCCTTGACCAGAAACAATTCAAATATTCAAACGATGTACATATCATGTCAATTCAAGCAGGTTTCAATGATGCCTGCTGTATGGTGAGTCCTGTCCTAGATGTTCCAAGAGAGATGGAAGAGAGAGAAAAAAAATCTTTGTAAAAATCCCATAGGAAACTCTAGAAGGTTCACTCTATGAACTGTTATTTAGAACCCATCCTTTATTCTCCATCCCCTAAGACTGACCTCTCACATCTTACCTGGTGTGAAATTCTCTGCCTTATCTTTGAGACTCTTGAGCAAGCCTTGCAGGGATGTTCAAGGCCTTGGCTCCCAGCCAGGCTGCAGTTAATGTGAAACTTTACAAGCGCATGTGCCAGTGAGCGTTCTTCTGGGATCCCAACATTGCCCAAATGTGCCATATCAATCACTTCTCAGAATTCTGTCTGAGGAAGTGATGATAAGGTCCGAGTTATTTACGACAAACTCCTGAGGACTTCTCTCTGTCAACTGGGTTCCCCAGGAGGAGAGATGGCCATTAAACCACCCACCTCCACTGTGCCCTTCCTTTACAAACAAGACCCCATTCTTTTAAGAGGATACTGATGCCATGCAAGAGATTAGGTTGGTGGGGGAGAGGGACCAAGAGAGGGAACTACAAGCTGCAGATAAGCTTACCTTGAGCCTGAGAGCTAGAAGGAAGGTCACCTTGTCCACTTCATAACAAGGGCCCTAAAGTTCAGACAGGAAATGTGCCCATGGCCACATGAAGCCACTGAGAGGCGGGACTGAACCTGGAAGCTGAGAGCCCCGCCTCTCCATCAGGGGTCCTTCTCTGCAGCCATTTTCATCCTCAAAGGAAATTTCTGAATAACAGAGAGATTTCTCAGAATCCTGCTTTTACTAAACCTGGCTGTTAAAAGTTCTTCTTGCAAGCTTCTTCCTTTTCCTCTCTCAGACAACTGAGTTTCATGATCAGGATGAAATTTCCTTTTCTGGAATGGAGTACTCTGACAATTTCCCTCTCTCTCCTCACCCATCTTCTGTATGGACTGGAGGATGAATCAGAGTCTTGTTCTGGTTGAAAGAAGAAGGGGTCATTTTTCGATATGTAGGTAAAGATAGGAGAAGTCCCTTTGAGGTCAATTTTATTAACTCTGTGTTGTAGATTAGCAAACCAAGAGGACCAAAGAGTTAAAGCAGTCTACAGCCCTAGTCAGTATTTGAATCCATGGCTAATTAAATCTGAATAATTTCAGAAATAAAAGAAAATATAGACAGAGACCAAATAGCACCTTTTGAGGTAAGTGTTAGAGACAAATGGGTCTTATGGAGATACTAGATAGATGCCTAGCAAACCTGTTTCCTCTTCCTCCTGGCCATCAGCTAGACTATATCTCCCAGTCTCATTCTCTGTTATGTGTCCTCATCTAACTCATGTTCTAGCCAGTGGAATGTGAGCAGAAGTGTTGTATACCACTTTCCAGCAAGACCCATGAAATTCTCCCACATATAATAATTCTCTATTTCCTCTCTCTTTCTCTCTCTCTCTCTCTTTTTTTTTTTTTTTTTTTTTTTTTTCATTTGCTAGTTGAATGACACAAGAAGGCCCTAGAACATGATTTTTCAACCTCAGCACTTTTGCCATTTTGGGCCAGATAATTTTTTCTTGGACAATATCCTGTACATTGTAGGATATTTAGCAGTTTCTCTGGCCTCTACCTATGAGATGCCAATAGCATCCTCACTCCCCAGTAGTGACAACCAAAATATCTCTAGACATTTCCAAATGTCCCCTGGTGGTGGTGGGGAGGGGATCATCCCTGGTTGAGAACCACTACTTTAGAAGATGCCAGAGCCACACAATGGAAGGAACCTGGATCCTGAATGACTGCATGGAGTAGAGCACCCTTCCCATGTTTGTCAATGACACAAGCAAGAAAATTAACTTTTACTGCAATTTGGAAGCTGTTTGTTCAAAAGTTAATCTATCCTGACTGATGCAGTATGGCTAAATCGTCACCACTTACCCAACAGGGAGAGCAGGCCTGTACCAGGGGCCACCCTTTTCTGCAAGGACAAGACCCAGCAGCAACAGAGTGTGAGCTTCCAATGGGAAGACAGCTCTCAAGATAAAGAAGGAAGCAAAACTGAGCTTTATATGCCCAGGAATTCTGCCCAAGTTTACAAATCAGATAAGTCACTTCTCATCTATAGGAGCAGAGAAATCTGAAATATGCTTAGCGTAAAAGCCTCCTGGAAAACCCCTTCCTCATGAAACCTGAAGGCTCTGCTCTGGGGACTCCAGAGCCTGCTGCCTTTTCCCTACATTAGTACAGAAAAATAGCCTGTGTTCTGCTCAGTACAAGCGTGGCCTCTGTGCTCATTTTCTCATTAAATGCTTTATCTTATGTTGTTACTGAAATAGAGGTTCCGTCTTTGGCCAAGGTAAAGAGTTGATCTATGGCTAGACTGGGGCCTAGCTTTGTGACCAAGGTCTAGGCTCCGTTCATTGAGGACAGAACTTGGTCTGCGACAGAGAAACAGAATTGGGCTACAGAAGAGTAAAATCCGCAGCCTCACCCTGAATTAACTCAGGAATCTCGTCCAGAGCTCCTATCACCCAATCCATTTCCTTTCTTCGTTGTCCTTTACATTTCCATTTACCAAATAGGCCAGTGATGTACTAACTGCTTCCCATAAAGCTGTCAGGAGAAGGAAATGATGGCCTCAGTCCAGGAGAGGCAGACCAAGAAGTAGCTGGCTGACAGCCAAGCAGCACGGACCTGAGTCCAGAGCGGATCTGTCACTAACTGATTATTCCAAACTGGACAAATCATTTTCCCTCTCCAGACCTCTGTTTCCTTAACCTAAAGTAGGAACATTGAGTTGGGCACCTCTTTTAATTTTATGTTAACTGCACTGAGAAGTATTAAACAGATCCTGTTTACACATCTACTGTTCACAAAAACCATGTGCAGCTGCCTTTCTCTCCCTCATGTCTCACCAAGTCCAGCTCAAGCTTTGGATGTGGTGATAATCGATAAAAGTTGCAAAAGCTTCCAACGGGTCATCTTTAGCCCAGACTCTCCTCAAACCCCGATCTATTGCACTAGGGAAGAGACTGAACTAGATACACTCTAAGGCCCCTTAAGTTGAATATCCTAGAATTCTAGGATTCTAAGATTCTGAAAATCAGCACCTTTAAGAGTCTAGATTCTAGTCTAAATATCTGCTAGCCTAAAATTCTAGAAGCCTTTAAGTCTTAAATGCTAAAGCCATAGAGTCCAGAATTAAGTATAACTTGAATTAAGTAAGGTTACATAATAGTAATAACTTGAACTTTCATAGACTCCTACACCCAATGGCCCCAAATTCTTAATGGGTACCTTTCATGTCCTTATAGACACCTTTGGCCAGCTGGAAGGCAGCACCTCTGTTCCTCTCTGCTGCTGCTGCCCTTCCCCAGTCTCCTGCCAGGTGTGTCTCCTGCCAAGTGTCACTTGGCCACTCCCATTACCACCCACATCAGTTAGCTAGATATGTTTATCCTGGTCTAAACCTTGGTAGTAGACAGAGGCCCAGCCTCAAACTGAGCTCCTCACTTCTGAATATTCTTATCATACAATATTTTTAGTACTCCCCATTTCTAAGTTTCAGATAACTTAGAATTCCAAGTTTCTCACAATTTATAATCTGAATACTCTTGGACAGGAATAATCTAGGTTTAAAAAATACTTAAATTCTGAAATACTATGAACTAAGACAGTGGAAGATGCCAGGTGTCTCCTACCCCTCTGGGAGTCTCTGGGATGAAGGATGTCAGGGAGGCTTTAGCAGGTTCTGAGCAAGGCTGCAGGAGGGAGTACTAGGGCTCAGGTGTGAACACTGCCACGTGGAAAGAGTGTTGTAAACCCAGGAAGGAAGGAAGAGCAAGCAAGCTTCTTTGTAGAATGCCCAGAGTGCTCACACCCCAACAGGCTTCCCAGGGCCCTTGGCAAGCAGTAAGGACCAATTTAACAGCCTCCAACCAAGTGTGTTATTTATTTCATAAGTGACTATAAATAGCAAAGTAAAACTGAGAGTTTATGTCCATGAGCAGGCCCCAGAGTTATTAAAGCTGCTCATGGCTGTACATTTGGGAAGTTTTCCTCCCAGGGCTGAAGGTGGACCCCTTGTAGGCCTGGTCCTAGTCTCATATCTCCCAGGGTTTGGAGTTTTGGAGGTTTGGCTGCAGACCCCTCTGGCTGTGGTGAGTGAGGGGAAGGTGGAGTAGGCTTCAGAGCAGTGGAAGTGATTTAGGAATGTGTCGGAAAACTGGGCCCCAGACTAACTCTCAGATTTCATAAGAAGCCCAGAGGACTGGCAGAAAGTCTTGCCACAACACATCCCAGAGCCAGGAGCCAGGAGCACCATCTGCAGCCAGAAGCAGCGAAGTTCCAGCTTGGAGGAAATTGAGGGCAGAAAGAGAATTTTCTATGTTGTAGCAGGACTGGGCCTTCAACAGAAATGACTGCAATAAACTCCCTGGTGCTACGGGAAATTTTTTGACAAATGCCTTCTCAGCCAATCAGCTGGTTTTATTAAGCACCTACTATGTGCCAGTCAACATGAGGAACAGCAAGTTCTCTTATTCATGAAGGCCTCACACAGGCTAGTGTCTTTAAAAGCCAATCATTAGCCAGATCTTCAAGCCTTTTACAACCTGACCCCAAGTCCCTTTCAAGTCTCACATTCTAGCCCTCTCCACTGTGAATCCCACTGGCTCCCCCAATATTCCATATCACACCAGTACATCTCAGTCTGCATGCTTTGTTCCCTAGCTGGAATGTCCTCTCCTGCTTCTGGTGATCACTTACTCAACCTTAGGACCCAGCTCAAATATCTCCTTTTCCTCATCAACAATCCTGCTCTAATTCCCTGGTTGCTGGGTCATATGTCTCTTAAGTACTGAATGCACCATCTTATAATGTTCTATTTAAATGTTGGCCTCCCCATTAGACTGCATCTTTTCTCATGTATGTATCCCCAGCCCCTAGCATAGGGCTGGGAATAGCATTTTATTTAGGATATTGGGAAGTATGGTTAAAGCATGTCTGAATAAAGTGGAAGAATCTGTTCAGGTTCAGTGAAAGCCAGGTGACATCTGAAAGAACAGCAGGAGAAAGGCTGGAGTGAGACATGAGAACAGACTTTGCTGGGCTTTAGTCCCAGTGAGACATCCTGGCTTTGTACTGCTGGGTCCTGCCTTTATTCATGGAATGATCATAGGCAGATCACTTAATGTCATTTCTTCATCTGTAGTATGAGGGTGGCCAGGAGGATCAACTGAGTTCATACACGTGAAATACTTAGGACAGTGCCTGGCACATAATAAGCACTTAAAAGACATCAACTTTTTTGGGCTGACCCCATGGCTCACTTGGGAGGGTGCGGTGCTGATAGCGCCAAGGCCCCGGGCTCGGATCCTATATAGGGATGGCCAGTGCACTCAATGGATGAGTGTGGTGTGGACAACACCGTGCCAAGGGTTGCGATCCACTTACCAGTCAAAAAAAAAAAAAAAAAAAAAAGACATCAACTTTTGTAGTAGTAATAGAAATATTAGAAAGAGTAGTGGTGGTAATAGCATCATTGTGTAGCATGTGAGGAAAACATAGTCTTTCCAGCCTGGTTGGAACCGGCAATGTACACTGGCTTCTAGTGGAAGTTGACACTTCCCTGTTTCTACCAAGGCTACTGATGGAGTTTGGATGTGTTGTCCCCTCCAAAACTCATGTGGAAATTTGATCTTCAATGTGGCAGTGCTGGAAACTGATTGAGTCATGGGGCAGATCCCTCATGAATGGATTAATGCTCTCCCTGGGGGAGGAGGGATTAATGAGTGAGATCTCGCTCTATTAGTTCCCGCAAGAGCTTGTTGCTTAAAAAGACCCTGGCACCTTCTCTCTCTCTCTTGCTTCCTCTCGCCATGTGATCTGCTTGTACCCGCCGGCTCCTGCCACTTTCCACCATGAGTAAAAGCAGCCTGAGGCCCATACCAGATGCAGCTGTCCCAGAATCGTAAGCCAAATAAACCTCTTTCCTTTATAAATTACCCAGTCTCAGGTGTTTCTGTTATAGCCACACAAAACAGACTAAAACAGCTACCATCCTGTGACCTACATGGGTAAAGGTCAAGTGCACTGCTAAGCCCAGAGTGTTCTCAGTGTGTTGAAGAAATGCTCAAGCTGTCCTGTCATGCGACACGGTCTGTTTTGGATTTAATTCCTTGTCAGTCTAATCCTGGTTCTCTCTCTCTCTCTCTCTCTCTCTCTCTCTCTCTCTCTCTCTCAACTTGAGCAGAATGTTCTTTCCCTTTGTTCTCCTTTTCTTAGGTTTGTCTTTTTCTTAATTCTCTACCTCTGTCTTCTCCCTTAAAGATGTGACTAACAGCATGGTGTAGCATAAAGAACATCCGATGGGGAATCAGAAGCCCTGAGTTCCAGCCCTAGCTCTGCCCAACACTTCTGGTGCGATCCTGGCCAGGTCTCTTCCCCTCTCTGAACATAAGAGTCCTCTTCTCAACAATGAAGACACCAAGCTGCGTGCTGTTCTAGAGCCCGTGCTGAATCTGAACATCTGCAAGTCTCTGTGGCAGTGCTCTCTTATATGGAAACTCCTTTGTGCCTGCAGAAGACAGGCAGAGAACTCGATTTCATTCATCATTAGCCAATATTTATTGAGCACAGATAATACGTCAGGCATTCTACTAGGAAATCCTGGGGTGAACAAGCCAGACAAAGTTCCTGTCTTCAAGGAACTCACATTTGAGAGGGTGAGAGCTGCCATCTGAGAGGAAGACCAGATGATAAATTCATTACTTTGCCATCATGGACGGCTGAGGGGAGGAGGAAACTGCTGAGCGCCTCCCCTGGGCCAGACAGTGTGCTGTAGACACACTGGCCTGGGTCATCCCAGCTGATCCTCACAATCACCTTATGAAGAAGTTATTGTCATTTCCATTAAAGAAAAGAAAAATGAGGCTGAGACATTTCAGTAGCGTGGTCAATGTCACCCAGCTAGGTGTATGGAGACAATCCAATATCACTCCTGGTGTCCTCCTCCCATGAACACACTCCTCATTCTCTCTTGATTCTGAATTCAGAGGCCTGGGCACACCAGGAGAGTGAATTCTAGAAGCCCATTTCCTCGGGGAGGGCCCCCAAGGCAATCCCTCTGGCCATGGCAGGAGCTTCTTGGAGCATCTATGCTTCAGACCATTACAGCTCCCTCCCTCTGTCCCACCATCTCAGCAGGAAGAGCTGTGAGATTTGTAGCTGAATTTTGCCCTCCTGGCCCAGAGCCCTATAAAATAGCAAGCAGGAAAAAGTGGGGGAGGGTGCAAAACTAAAAAATAAACACTGACGAAGATTAGAAATGACTAGGGAGTCTTGGGATTTATGTCTCATGAAGTGAGATGGCCAAGGAGGCCAGACAGGGAGCAGACAGCCCTGACGCCTCTGCCTTGTGGATAATTTATCCCAGAAAGTAGAGGCCTCGGTTTGAAACTCACACAGGGCAGGGTGGTTCTCTGGGTCCTCCCAGCCCACTGTCTGAGGAGAACCAGGCTGAGTCAGAAGTTTCGTTTTCCCAGACCAAACCCACACGTTTGATGCTTTTCCACTCCTTTCCACGTCTGTGATCTTGTCAGAGGTTCACTTTACACTCCCAGTGAGCTGACAGGACGTGGACCCTTATCCCCATCCATCGGATGAGAAAATTGAAGCTGACAGAGGTTGACTCATCCAGGATCGTCCAGGGAATCAGGAGCACGAGCCGTTGCTGGTTGATGTTACAGCCTCCGTAGGTGTATATTTTCCTCCTCTCATTCTCCTTCCTCAACTCCTGACCCACCCTTAAGTGAACTTTGTGCAGCCAATGAAGTAATTCAGCTAGCCCCTACGGAGCACCAGTTTTTGCTAAGAACTGTGGCAAACACAGAGATGAACAAGATAAAGGTAGATGCTAAAAACAAATTAACACTTTTTAAATATGCAATGTTGGTCATGATAAAGGTCATGCTAATCAAGGGTCTCCCTCCAATATAATAATCAACAGAACCAAAAAAGCAGAAAAAAGTAAATAAAAGCTTTGGAGAGAAACTGGGAGGAGGAATCACTGCTGGTGTCAAGCATAAGAGAGACTATTCA
This sequence comes from Cynocephalus volans, assembly GCF_027409185.1. Lineage (NCBI taxonomy): Eukaryota > Metazoa > Chordata > Mammalia > Dermoptera > Cynocephalidae > Cynocephalus > Cynocephalus volans. The sequence goes on along the minus strand of NC_084467.1, from coordinate 39,583,803 downwards.
CCAGGTTCTTCCAAAGCAATCCACTGGCCATCAGGAAGGCTCTTGTCCTGGATGGCATCCCATCAACTGAGTTTACGGATAGGAACATGCTTTAAGAGTAATAAGTAGCTGACAGTCACACTGGCTTTTGATGCTAATGCCTAAGCCATCTGTGTGATAGGCCCTCAAACATTATACTGTCTGCCAACTGCTATAGAGGTAAAGCATCAGTCTTCATACTAGGATGAAAACAACTTGGGTTTTGAAATCTGATTAACCTGGTTTTCAATCCCAACTAGTTGTATGTATAAAGTTAGTTTCTTAGTCTCTCTGAACCTGTTTTCTCATCCGATAAGTTGAGATAGCAATATAGGTTAAGTATCCCTTATCCAAAATGTTTGGGAATAGAAGTGTTTCAGATTTCAGATTTTACCAATTTTGGAATATTTGCATTATATTTACCAGTACATCATCCTAATCCAAAAATCTGAAATCTGAAATGTTCCAATAAGCATTCCCTTTGACCATCAAGTCAGTGTTCAAAATGTCTCGGATTTTGGAATATTTCAGATTTCAGCTTTTCAGATCTGGGATGCTCAAACTGTATCTGCCTCAAAGTTTTGCTTTGAAAAAAAATGAAAAGAGAATCTTAAAATTGAATTACATTAGTGTAGATTTCATGTGAGCCCGCAAGATAATGGATAGCGTGTCCCTAAGTGCAATGAAAGACCACCGTGCAAGGACTGAAAAGGTAGTGCTGAGAACTGTTCCTGTGGTTCTCTGCTGACCACACACCTCTGGCATACAAAAGAGGTAGGAGAAGCCAAGAACAGAGTGGGGGTTAAATGGGGGATTTCTGGAACAAGCTGTAAGTACGCTATGCATCTCTGTCCACTCCCTCTCTTAACTTGAGCCTGAGGAAAGTGTCTTTAATGGGATCACTGGACAGCTTGATGTTTTCCCTATACTGGGGGGAGATGGTAGACTGGAATCTGACTCCTGTTGCCAAATATAAAGAGTTAGAGGTTGGCTGACCTGCTGTTCTAACAGCGAAGTAAAGGAAGGTTGCTGCATTGGAGACAGCTTGCATTCTCAGAGTTTATGAAGGTAGAGAATGCAGAAGTGTTTTCTCAAAACAAGATCTGGACCATATGAGAGAAAGATGGTCTAAGTCATCCTAGACCTTGTCAGAGGACCACTTAGACAGACAAAAGACCTCAAGCAGAAAGACGCTTCTGGTGCTGGCAGATGCCTAGGGGCTGGGAAGGAGTCTTAAGTAGCCAGCTAGAATAGCAATGCATCAAGGGATCACCTGTATGGGTAGTTGGGGGCTGGGAGGTACAGTTCTCCAGAGAATCCACAAATCACCCAGTGAGAGAACAAGTAAAATTAAATGCCTGCCAAGTCAGAGAGACCCTGGATCTCCAAGTCTATACTAGTCAAGTAAGAACTCTCCTGTCCCTATTTCCTTCTCTTCCTCCCCCATTCCTGACAATGGAGAGATGAAAAATTCGCAATCGTTAGAAAGATGTAGAGGGAGAAGTAGATGCTCTCAGTAGAAAAAGAAAGAAGAAACAGAGCCCCTTTATCACAGCAGGAGACTGGCCAGCAGCAGTTCCAAGTCCAAGTAGGTAGTGAGAAAAAGCATTGCTTTCAAATGGAGTTTGAAGTTATAACTGCTATTATTGCAAATAGTGGTGCTATGGCTTGAAGGTATTCCATAAAAAGCATGTATTGGAAACTTAATCCCCAACACAACAGTGTTGGGAGGTGGAGCCTAATAAGAGATGATTAGGCCATGAGGCCATGAGAGATGATCTGCCCTCATGAATGCATTAACGTTGATTATAAAAGGGCTTGAGTCTGCGAATTTGATCTTTTGCTTTCTCCTGCCCTCTCTTTGCCTAGGCCATGAGATGACAAAGCAAGAAGGCCCTCACTAGATGCCAGCCCCTCAATCTCAGACTTCCCAGCCTCCAGAACTGTAAGAAATACATCTCTATTCTTTATGAATTATCCAGTCTCAGGTATTCTGTTGTAGCAGCACACAATGAACTAAAACAAGTAGTAACAAGTAGTATCCTGGACAAGACATGTTAATTATTAAACATAAACAAAGTTTTGTGATTTAAAATGAATGGGGAACTTGGTCTTACCTAAGAGAAAACAGAAGAGTCATTGAACAAGTCCCAGTCTTCATATAAGGAGACAAGAGCCTCAGCATTGCAGAATGACTGATGAAAGTTGTTTCTTGATCACACCCTCAGGAGTCTTGATTGTTCAACGTAACAGTTACATGACACAAAGTATGTCATCTCTTGTGTGCACAGCTGGCTGTGAGCACATCTGGGCTTGCTTCCACAACTTCTCTGGGTCTGGCTGACCAGCAATGGGCAAAGTCAAAAAGCAAAGATAGGGCCAGCCCGTGGCTCACTCAGGAGAGTGTGGTGCTGATAACACCAAGGCCACGGGTTCGGATCCCTATATAGGGATGGCCGGTTGGCTCACTGGGTGAGCGTGGTGCTGACAACACCAAGTCAAGGGTTAAGATCCCCTTACCCATCATCTTTAAAAAAAAAAAAAAAAAGCAAATGTATCTTTGAGCAGCTACTGGGTATCTGACCTATGCTCTAGCGCAGAGGTAGAGATAGGAGAAGACCCAGTCTTAACCCTTGGCAACACACAGTTCACAGGACTGAAAAGCTCCTTAGAGATATACAGATGGGGTCACAGAGACCACAAGAAAGACAAGAGTTTCCCAAATTCACTGTAGAGCCAGATATGGAACCTGCCTTTCTTCCTTCCCTCTTCTGTACCTATCCCATTACTCCACACAGCTTCCTCCTTTAATCTAAGACAGGGTAGAATCAAGTGCTAGGTTGGCTAATCTGATGTCATCTACCATCTATTGAGTACCTACTATATGCCAGGCTCATTATGAATTCTAGTCCTAATTCTAACAATAACCTGCCAAGGTAGGGGTATCAATGACTTTTCCACAGATGATAAAACTGAGACCCCACAGATGATAAAACTGAGACCCATGAGGTTAACCGACTTGTCCATAGGCATATGGCCATTTAGAAGAGGAGTTGGGATTTCACCCGGTTGTTTGACTCCAAAACCAGTGGTATTCTCATACTACCTTACCATCTCTCCTAAGGGCTCCCGCAGTCAGAAAAGAGAAGTGCCATCAGGTTACAGTCAGATCTGGATCTCCAGAGCCCCGAAGGGGACCCCCACTGCCATCTTTGTGGAAACAACTGTGCAGAATCACCAGCCATCTCAAAGCCAAGACAACTGGAATAGGCTTGCTCATTACCAGTTCCTTCCAACGAACAAAAAGTGACGCAAATTGTTAAAATCATAAAATAGTGTGAATAATTTTTTTTAATTAGCTGGCAAATTATATGGCCAGAGGGGCCTTACTCTGTTCTCTGAAGTAGATATTAACTTTATTAACTTTTCTCCTTTTGCAAGTTAAGTTGGTTCTTTGTAAGGTAGGTGTGTGAAAGCGTGGTAAGTTCTCAATTTACTTGGCAGGATTCTTGGCTGGGGTTTACAAGGAAAAGTTACTCTAAGATTTTTTTCTTCTGATGGTGAACTTGGCCTCCCTCACTCCCTGCTGAAACCCTACTCTTTTCAGGCGGAAACAGTGCATTAAAAAAAGATAAAGAAAGGAATAAATTTGGGAGCGAAAACAACTGAAGAATAAATAATCCCCTTAAAACAGTCACTGGGAGAGGCAGTGGAGAGGGTCCTGGACGGGGGCAGCGTGGGCTCTCAGTGGTGATTCACTTCCTAGCTGCCTTTCTGACCCTGGAAAGATGGCCTAGCCTGCCAGGTCTCTGCTTCCCTGTCTGTAACATGGGGATGATAACCCCCACTCAGAGGCCCCACTCAGGTCTACTGAGAGGATTAAGTAGGATATCATCTGATACAGTGATGGAATTTTACAAAGCACTGTCCCTGACACCTGGACCAAGGTCCTCAGATATCTCTGGAGCCAAATCTGACAACTACAAGGGAGAGAACCTTTAGGGTGACATTAAGGAAAGGATCTCCCTTAGCTCAGCTCCTGAAACAGACCCTGGGGGGATTAAAATGTGGGAACATGGGCAAGAGTGAGTGTGCTGGACGTATCTCATGTATGTCCGCATGCACCATGCCCTTGAGTGTGCACATCTGATTGCTTGTATATGCAGTGTGGCAAGTGTGAATGCCTGCATCGGTATGGGGGGGTGTTCATTTTTTCATTCATTCCACAAATGCTAGGGGTTCAGTGGTAGACAAGACAGACTAGAGTTTGCAAATATGTGAGAGTGTTTATAAGAAGGCATGAGTTCTTAATCATATGAAGGGGTATTTACATGTGCACATGAAGATGTGTGTGAAAATACATGTCTGTGTGTATGAGGAAGGGTGTACTTGTGTAAAAGTTTGCATGTGAAGGTTTGGGAATCTGTGTATTTGTGTACATATGTGTATGTGGTAAGAGAAAAAAAGAGAAAGAATTTCTGGTCACCCTAGTTGGCATCAAATTTTGTTAAAAGGCCTTAGAGCTGAAAGGCCCTATCTTAGCCTATTTGTGCTACTATAACAAAAATAGCACAGACTGGGTAATTTATAAGGGACATAAATTCATTTCTTACAGTTCTGGAGGCTGAGGAGTCCAAGATCAAAGTGCCGGCACTTGTGTCCGGTGAGGGCTGTTCTGATCCACAATGGTGCCTTGGTGCTGCATTCTCATGTGGTGGCAGGTGCGAGGCAGAAGTGCAGGAGGACACTCCCCTCAACCTCCAGCCCTTTCATAAGGCTGTTAATCCCATTCACAAGGGCAGAACCCTCATGACTTAATCAGCTCCCAAAGGCCATACCTGGCATGAATTTGGGAAGGGACAAAATCGTTCAAACCATGGCAGGCCCTGAGATATCATCTAGTCCAATCTTTGACAGTCCAGGTAGGGAACGGTGTGTGGAAAGTGAGCTGAGAACCAAAAACAAGGACCAGAGTACACATCAGCTGCTTCTGAGCACAAGGACCTTTTCCTAATGAAGATATGTGAAAGTGCACATGCAAATTGATTGAGGGGCTGGAGGAAAGAATCTGGGAGATGGAATGGGAAGGTTGGCCTGTCTCAAGTCTGGAGGGTCCTACAAGCCATGACAACAGGAGGGTTTGAGCAGCAGTGTAAAGTGGTCAGGTTTCTGTTTTATGCATACCCTTCTGTGATGGAGAAAATCAGCTAGAGCAAGAGACACTGTAAGAGAGAGATGTGTGCAGCAGCAGGTCTAACAGTCCAGGTGAGAGCGGATTCCCCTAATCCTGGGAACTAGTGGGAACCTGGGATTTTTCACGAAGCACTTCATTAAAACCTTTCAGCAGCCCTGTGAGGTGGGCATTACTGATGAGACAACTGTGGCATGGGAGGCAGCTGCCCTTGTCGGTTACGCTGATGACAGCCTGAGGCCATGCCAGCTCCAACACTGTCCTTCCCATCCCCACTGGCTTATCTGACAAGACCATGACATACCTTTGGTCAAGCTTACCCAATTTTCCAAACTTGAGCTGATTTCTTCTGACTTTTTGGTCCCAGAGTCTCAACCTCACCCCACCCTAATCCCTGAAACTAATTCCTGGCCCCACTTGAAAGACCTTTCAGACTGAAAGTCATCTTCTGCCCAAGTGCACTGACATGAAGACTGCATAGGTACTTCCTTCCTGACCAGAAATGTCATCAGGGAGTCCAGTAAGGGCTTGGCTCACTGCCCTCATCAAAGTTTCCCCAGCGTCCACTCCAGAAAACATAGTCATCAGAAAACACACCCAAGAAAGCGGTCAGGACGCAACCAGTCGTCTGAACTACTTACTGTCTTCTGGAACCTAGCCAACTAGGTGCCGGACATGCAGACACTGGGAAAATATTTATGCGGGTCCTGATGGATGCTTGGCCAGAAAAGACTGCCCACTGTCACCTCTCCTTTCTGCTGATAAGGCAGAGCTACACACGTCAGACAGTTTTTAGAAGAGGCTGGCAGCCAAGCCTGGCATCTGATCAGAGTGGGGTGAGTGGCCACAGCCGTCAGTTCCAGTCCTGTCTCTGCTCCAGCTGGTTCCACCCGCCAGGGCCACAGGTCCTCCATTTGTAACCTCATGCAGTAAACCAGATTACAGCCAGGTCGCTGTGATCCTGTGAGATTGTGACTCAGACACAATCAAATGCATTTTCCAGATCTGCCATCGTGATGCCTTTGGTTCATCACACAGCTATTTTTCTTGGCATCCTAGAAACGTTCCTGAAATTCCAACATTCTAGGATTTCTTTTTCCACTGGTCCAGTTTCTGTAACCAGATGGGAGAACTCCATCTGGAGGAGGAAGAGCTGAGCTTAAAATAAAAGAGTGAAATGGAAGAGGGGAGTTGAGTTCAAGCAGTGTTTATCAGTCATCCAATATTTGAAAAGCTGATGCTAAGCCCATGCGGGAAGTGGATGCCCCCCATGTCCTGTCCTCTAAGAGCTCACAAGAAGCAGTGGGTGGAGGGGGGTGGGCAGCCCACAAGGTTCATCTTACTCCCTAATTGCACCTCGTGTTTCTTTCTTCCCATAAACACTGGGAACTCAGCCTGCCACCCTCCTTAAGTCTGGAATTCTGTCCTTGTCCATGATTATCCTGGGCTCCCCTCTGGGGGTACTTTTGACCTCCCCAGCTCCCCACTCCCTGTGCACAACCTGAGCTCTAGGTCCTTCTCCACTTCAGAGTTTACAGTTACTCCCTTTGAAGGCCCACCTGAAGTGACAGTCACAGATACAGACACAGGACAAAGGCTCAGGAACCCCCAGAGTTCTCTCAAATATTGCCTCTACTCAGGGGCTCCTGTTGCCTTCTCCAGGGTGCTCAGTGTCACCCAGGTCCTCTGCCTCCCTCGGCTTCCCTGAGCAGGGAGCTCCCCCAGCCTTCCTCTCTCCTCAGACCTACACTTCTCTCGGAAGTTTCCACATCCTGGTGTGAAAGGGTGTGGTAGCCACTGAGAAATTGGAATTTGGGAGTCTTCTAGGCTGGCTGAGTGCTTTCAATAGGTGTTTCCTGAAGAAAGTAATCAGGACAGGCCCAGTTGGGCCTGGGCATCATCTCAGTTTATCTGGTCTGAAGAACTATTCCTGTGGACTCCCCTTTTCTCCATTCAACAGGTTCTCACTTAACATCTATTCTGTGCTGGACACTGTGCAAGGCATGAGTGAGGCAATATGAAAAGACAGACCAAGCCCTGCCCCTCCACCTGCCCCAGGGGCCCAGGATCCTCGGCCCAGGCCATGACCAGACCAGACTCTCAGCCTCTTCTATCTCCTCCCTGTCACAACTCTCTCCTCGTCACCTGCCTCACTCATGAATCGTGGCCTCATAGGAGATCAGAGCCAGAAGCTCCTTTAGAAACCAGACAGCTTACAAGATCAGTAGGAATAGAGCTGTGTGATGGAGATAAGGAAAGCCTTCCACATAAAGGCCATGCCCTGTATGGTAAAGCGGATTGACCATGGATCCCAGCTAAAATACTCTGGTAGTGGAATCGCATTCAGAGAGCCAGACCGAGCTGCAGACAGTGAGACTAATAGTCCCAAGCCTCGGGGCAAGACATTCTACCATTCAGTGCAGATTATCTCTTACAATCCTCACCAGAGCCCTGAGCCGTGGACTTTGTCAAATTCCCCATTGTTTACCAAGGAAACAGACTGAGAACAACTAAATAACATGCAACATCACATAGCTCTGAAGTGGTTGAGTGTAGGTCATACCCAGATCTGTTTGATTCTGGAGTCATTTTATCAGGAACCCAGTCCTCCCCGGGAAGCATTTTAATATTCCTTATTCATTCAAGAAGAAAAAATAGCTTACACTCAAACAACATGCTATGCTACCATGGCAGTGAGAGCTATGACATGCCAGGAGACACCACGGGAAACAGCAACTAACTTCACCAGAGGTTTGTAATGGAAACTGGGAAGGCTCCTCAGAAGAGGCACATTTGAGCAGGGCCTTGAAGGGTGAGTGGAAATTCACCCAGAAAAAGGGGAGAAGAGCTCCCACGCACGGCACTGATGGGCTAAACAGGGTTGGTTTCCTGTGTGTGGAAAGCAGTTGATGGACAGGGAGAAGCCCAAGATTCAGCTGAGAAGGGAGGCAAGGGCAAGGTCACATGAATCTGTCCTCTCCAAGTCTAGGGCTGGTGTCAAGCACACCTCTCCAGATGATGAGCTCTTGGCCAGTGGTAAGTACAAAAACTGAACCTGGATTTTTGCCCTGGGTGAGAGTTTGAACCAGCAGCTCCCTGGGTCTCACCTAAGTTTGAAATTGTAAAATTCTGCAACGCAGCAGCAGGGCTGGCTGGAGCCGTGGGTGGTCAGGAATGTTTCAGGACTTCCTGGGCCCAGTGTTCCAGGTTGGGGTGTATGGATTAATGATCCATCTCGAGGCAGAACAAGCCAAGGCCCTGACACCAGATACCGGGCATCGATTAGACTTTACACTCTGAGCTTGCTTTCATCAGAGGCTCTCCAGGTGGTCTGGGGCCTAATAATTAACATCCTCTGTGCCCCACAGCATAAGTGGAGGGGAGGGAGGACAGAGAGTTGCAGAGGAGGACCCCACTAGTGATGCGAGTGGGGCCCCCAAACCTGGCATGTCCACTTGGAAGACAAGCACATCTACCCAGCCAACAACACTCTGATCCTACCTGTACTGTAAGTGGTTTGGGTCTCACCTTTGAGCTTCATAACATTTCTATGTGGAAGTAGCACTAAGATTATTATCCTCACTGTACAGATGAGGAATCTAAGGTCCAGGGGATTGATTGCCCAAGGGCAGAAGGATCAGGATTAGAACTCAGGTCTCCTGCTTTCCTTCCTGACATCTTTCCAGTGCAGGAGAGGAGACTATCTCTCTCAGGAAAGTTTAAACCCTCCTGGCACCTTGAGGTGAGAGAAGGTAGGGGTGTGATATGACTTTCTATCTTACAAGAGAAATCATTACAGAGGTGCCCTGCTATTCACTTACACACTGGTTCAGCAAATACTTTCTGAACACCTAGTGTGTTCCAGCTGCTGTGCCAGGAGCTGGGAATAGCAAACAATAGTCCCCACATCAAGAAGCTTGTACACAGGGAGGAGGTAATGTGGGCATTGAGGGGAAACATAGACACTCAAATCCCAAGTTCAGTGAGGTGTCATGGTGCTTTCATGGTAAATATACTTGGTATATTTAATAGTACCAAGCACTTTGGCACAGGTCCTCAGAGAGACGATAACCAAGTCTACCCAGAGGAGTGAGGTACAGATGGCAGTGGGGATATGATCAGTAAAGGCTTCAAAGGAAAGATAATCCAAAAATGGAACCTTAAGTGAGGGATATGTGTTCATCAGATAGAGGGGAGGTAGAGAATATAAGAATTGAATATTCCAAGGAGAAGAAAAGAGTTGATCTAGGCAAAGAGAGAGAGACGCATGGAGCTGCTGAGTTAACAGAGCAATTGAGTTGGCTACAGGGTAGGGTTTGAGTGAGGGAACTTGGGAGATGAGGCTGGAGAAATAAGGAACAGAACAAAAAAGCCTCCTAAGCCAGGGTAAGGGGGCTGAGCTTTATCATGAAGGAGGCAAGACGGTCAGAACTGCATTTTAGGAAGCTCCCACCCTCTGTAGTGTTGAAGATGTGTTGACTTGGGGAGAGACTGAAGCAGACACAATCTGGGAGGCAAAAATAGCGAAGACCTACTTTGATCAGTTTTTATCCACCAAGGATGCCAAAATCTCCTTTCTGGTTGGAAAAAGCCTCTGACCTGGGAATTTTCTTACCATACGAAAGAGTGTCCCATTATTCATGTCACATGACTCAAATCAGAGGTGACTCTATGTGGCCTTCCCCTTTCATTCAACATCAGGTATGGATTAATTGAGCATATACTATGTGCCAGGAATTGTTAGACTCTGAGGATGTGGCCTCTGCCCTCACCTCCACAGGCCCCTATGGTTATGCCAAAATCCATTCTGCAGTCCTCTGATCTGAGAAGAAACTACAGCATTTCCTCTCTTCATATCATACAATTCTCCATACCGCTTTAGCATTTCTGCAGGTACACATTTTCCCACAGTGAGTTCCCCACTGCCACCAACACATGGCAGAAATGCCCACACCTTCACAAACCTCTGCTTCAAACTTTAGGTGAATCTACAGTATGTGGCCTTTCCCTTTCACTTGATATCAAATATATATAAATTGAGCATCTACTATGTGCCAGGAATTTCCAGGTTCTGTAGATGTGGCCTCTGCCCTCACGTCTATGGGCACCTCCTCAGCTCCGTATTTCAGGACCTTTTAGACAGACCCCAACCAACCTCCACCACATCATATTCACTTTCTCTCCTCCAACACTGTACACACTGAGGCATTCATTGTTCCCTAAATACCTTATACTATTTTTTTCAAAATACAAGTATCTTTTTATTAAAATACCAATACATACACACTCTGATTCAAACAATACCAGAGGTAGAAAGTAGAAAGTGAAATGTGTCCTCCACCCCCTCCCACCCACACCCTGCAAATCCTCTTCCCCAGAGATAAACACTGTTAACATTTGGGTAAATATCCTTCCAGATTCTTCTAAAAACTTTCTCTGCCCTCACATACCACCTTTTGCACACTCTTACCTGCCCTTCAGGACTCATGACAGTGCCATATTCCCTCCTCTGAGAAGCTCTCCAGGCTCCCACAGAGGCCCAGTGTTTACATCTAACCCAGCACTTGCCACTCCATATTGAAATCATCAGTTCACATTTTGTGACTCCACCAGGGTGAGTGTGAGATTATAATCTGAAATGATAATCTGTGTGAGGACAGAGCTGCGATAGTCTTGGTTATTGCTATATTCACAGTGCCTACCTAGCATGTAGTAGGGCTTCAATAAGTATCCACATAATACATGCATGGATGGATGGATGGATGGCGGGCACCTCTGTGGGATTCTCCAGAGGATACACACAAAGAGATAGGGTTGGCACTGAATGTTGGAAAGGAACTCAGGTGGGGGACTCCTGGATTCCTGCCCTGGCTCTGCCTTCTACTTGCTTTATAGCCTTATATAAGTTCCTCACCCTCTCTAAGATTCCATTTCCCCACCTGAAACTGCAGAGTGGGGCTGGGTAGTTCCCGAGGACCCTCCCCAATGGATGCTCCAGAATGCTCAGCTGGCCCTGGCCCAGCACCCCTATTCACACCTCTGTAATTACCCACCTGCATGCCTTTTATTACAGAGATTGGGGTGTGTGTAGGGGCTCGTTAAATAAAGGGCAAAAGGAAATTGCTGGCTTGCTGAAATGACATTGTTGGCATTAACTAGATTAACTTCTGAAATGAAAAGCCCACAAAAGCAAAACCAAAACAGAGAAGGAGTCATGGTTTCCGCTGGGGACTTCATGGGCCCCTGCTTCAACCTGCCTGAACCCCAACCTAGGCCTCCCAATCTATCCTCACTGGGGAGGTCACAGAAGCTGCTCTCCTGCCTTCACACAAGACTTCATCTCAGCAGTCCCAGGAAAATGGTCCTGGGCACTGAGACCCAGACCAAGGCTTGGGAACTCCTGGTGGAGCCTCCAGACTGTAACAGGGACAAGAGGGTAAACAGACAACATGCAGAGCAATGAGGCTGGGATGAGGAAGCCAAGCACTGGGCGGCCAGGATCTAGGGATCCAAAGAAGCATCCCCTGAGCAGAATGATGATGAACTATTCTCCAGACAGAGCTTCTGAGAAACGCATTCCAGGCAGAGGAAAGAAGAAGAGGAAGACACAGAAACGTGAAAGAGGACAGGACATTCAGGCAATCGTGGGCAGCCCCACATGGCTGGAGCATGGAGGGAGGGATAACAGCATTCCATTTGGTGGTCTCTCCAGGCTGTGCTTATCAAGACAAAGGGTACAAGCACTGCAGCAGCCTGCGCAGGAAACTGAAATGCCTCACCTCCACACCAAGCCAGAGATGCAGACCTGCGAGAGTATCCGTTCAGCAGTAGGACGAGGGAGTGGATTCCCATCCATTGCAGGTGCCAGCCAGTCCAGGAGACTGTGGTGGACTCAGACCAAACCACTTTCCCAGTCACAGTGTTTACAATCATCAAAAGAGGCAGGAAGATGCAGAAGGAGGTGGATCAAGCCCCGATCAACAGTTCCAGCTGCCACCAGAGGCAGGAAAAGGCAGAGCCCTGATGCCTGGATAACTATCTGGCGTCATAGGGAGAGGACCCATCCTTGTAAGCATCCTAGAGTACACGAGACAAATTCTCCTCCCCAGATAAACCAGGGATCTTCTCTAGCTCACTACAAAGGGTCAGCTAAGGCAAGTTTAAGAAGGGAGAAAATGGGGGGAGAAACACCATCTAGTCCGTGCCTCCATAGGGATCAGATACCTTACATATACTTTCTAATTTCATTCTCAATGGAGTCTAGAGAGATGTATTATTTTCTCCCTTTGATAGACAAAGAACCTGAGGCTCAGAGATGCTTACCTAAGTCCTCAAAGCCAGTGGCCATTGGAGCTAGACTTTGCACTTAGGTCTTCCCAGCCCCAAAACTCCGTTCTTTCCCCATGCATCTCTGCCATCCAGACCCCTACTACTGTCCCTAAGAAGCTTACAGTCTAGTTGTGCTGCAGATCCAGTGGTGCCACATTAGCTTGCTAACCTTCAATGAAAAATCATGAATCCTGTAATTCCTCTGAGCTGCTGGACACCAAAACTGTCAAGTCAGGAGCCCAAGGAATATTTCAAACACAACTTATGCTACTAGCTCCCCTAACCAGGAGCATTTGTGATGTCCTACTGCTGAAGAGTGACAATCTAGTGAAAGAATTCTAGGCACGAGAGAGAAAAGATTCCTTTAGGGAGGAGGCAATTCTAGTACTGCTCAATCCTCACCCACCTGCATACAAGTCACATCTGGGCCTGGAGGCCACCAGCACTCTTATGGATCAGTCCTGGTCGGGATCACCAGATGCCAGGCTAGGTCACTGGGTATTAATCATTGCCAAGCAAGCAGTTAAACTGAAAGCCAGTTCATTAAAGATTAAGCTTCATCTCCATAGCCCTCAGGGAAAGGGAGCTCTGGGTGGGAAACCAGATCCTGTTCTAAGAGGTCACCTACGGGGAAAGTCTTTTCAGAGAGCCTTTGGTAAGGAGTCAGGAGGCCTGGGTTCTAGTCCTGGCTCCACTCTCGACCTGCTGGGGGACCTTGGGCAGTCAAGTTTTCCATTCTGAGCTCCCATTTCCTCTTTTGACAAATAGAGAAAACTCCATTGGGTTTGTTGTAATGCTCTAGCATATATCGCCCTAATACTAGTCAATCCGTGTTTGCCGTTCTCAGTCTATGGCAGCTCTGCTGTCCAGTGCAAGTTTTACTTGCTGTTCACAACCTTTGTGGCCATGGAAAGTTGGTGGTAAGTCACAACTCCACCATGAGTCCTGGAGTAAAGGATTCAGATCTCTCCTCCTGGCCCTCACACTATACAGATTGCGTCTCTGACTCCAGAACATGCCTTCTTTGCTCTCTGGGCACTGGCCTAAGACAAATATGGAAGAAGCTTCTTTGAGCTCACTGATTCACAAGAATAAAAATGCCCCATGTGGTCAGTTCCAGATACCTCTCTTTGAATCATCCCATCCCAGTGGGATTTATTAAAGCTTTGCAAACTCTGTGAAGATACAGAACCTTCACAAATCTTGATCCAATACCAAAGCAATGAGGCAGTATATAGTGAACCAATCAATGAATAAATACTGAATCATCTTGTACCCTATTACAAGACACTGTGATGGTGGCAGGGCTCCAGTGTGGCCCCAGATAGAAGTGGCACCAATACATCCTGGTCTGCAACCAGCAATTTCTGTTAAAGTGAGATGTCTAAAGACAATGGTGGTAAACAACGATATACTTTTTAAATATTCATGTAATAAGGTGAGGAAGACATTTGGGGTTGGCAACTAAATCTCCCCTCTCTTTAACCAGGCTCTTCATGAAATGACTCTAATCACTTTTCTGTCTGTAGGTGGCAGCACTACCCTCTTTCTCTCCCCAAGGGGGACAGAGATTTTCACTTGAGAAAAGTGCTCCTCTCAGGAGGGTAATGCAAGGATACAATGAGATAAGCTAGCTGCGGAACAAATATCCTCACACATTGAAGATGTGACACATCTGTTGAATTCACAAAACTTCCAAAGCCTCACTCCACTTGGAAAATGGCCCCTTCAGGATTCCAGCAAGATACTACAGGCCACCAAAAATTTTCTAGGGAACCATTGCAAAGAGTTCATGTAACCTGAGGAAGATTCCCCAGAAGTCTACAGAACCCAGCTTGAAAACCCTTGAGCTGGAGAACAGCAGACAGGCAGCCCATAAGACAGCAAACTTCTCCCCCAGCCTGTCCTGCATCAGCCTGGAGTGTCTCCACCTTGGGATCTACCTTTCTCAGACATTGCCCAGAACTTGTATCTGTTGAGGGCTCACTTTGTGCAAGTGCCTCGCTAAGCTATTTATATGCATTGTGTCATTTGCTTCTCCCCATGCCACCCCACTTTACCAAGAGGAAATTTTGGATCCCAGAGGTTAACTTCCCAGAGTACTCAACCACCGCCTTGCACAAATGGGGAAACTGAAGAGAGTAGAGAGTCTTGTTCAATGTCACATGGCAGATCAGTGACAGAACAGGACTAGGACCTTGGTCTCTTGCCATGCACTGTGCATACCTTAGAATGAAGAGTTTATAAAAGCAGTATGATTGAAGGGCCGGGACCCTAGGGGAGAGGAGGATAGAAATGGGGCTATAGTCTCAGGACACTTCCAACACCTCCTCTGAACAGTGTACCCTGCCCTCTAAGAAAGTCCTGGTGAGGGAGGCAGAAACACCCCTGGATCTAGTGCCAGCTCTGTCCTGAACAAGCTCTGTGGCCTCAGGCAAGTCCTTTCACCTTTCTGAGCATCCGTACCCTCCCTCAAGCGGGTGGTAAGTATCTAATGAGAAACTGGCAGGAAAAAAAGCTTTTAAAGTATAAAAGCTCTCTTGGAGGTATTATTATTAATAATTATTATTATTATCATCATCATCTTTCAGGGTTATTAATGACCTGTTGCCTGCTAGGGATCTGTCATCTAGGAATTTCTTTAAGCCTTTCTTGAACCTGTTTATATTCCCAGTCAGTAGCACCTCCCTTGCTTTTGATCCCCAGCCTCCAGCCCAGGGAGCTGCAGGCCCAGGTGTGGACGGTCTTTCTCTGTTTCTTTTGTGGGTTCCATCACGCACAGTTGAATTCAACGCAGTGCAGTGTCACTTTCTCCCCCCAAACCCAGTTGTGTGCCCAGGTCTGTGCTAGGGACCCCAGGAAGAAGGAAGGGAAGATATAGGCCTTGCCTTCCCAACCCACCCCCAAACCCAGGATCCCTGAGTGGGGTGGGTACATTGGACCCCCTCTTACCACTTCTGCTAGGACTGAGATGAGGGTCCAGGTCCCACAGCCCCAGAACACCCAAGGACCAGGTACCACCTGCTCTCAAAGCCCATTTTCCTCTTCACACCAGGGGCAAAGACCAGGAGCTCAAAGATACTGCATGAGCCAAAAATGTAAACCAAGCTCAATCAACTTTGATACCTACTCTCATCCAGGTTCTGCAGATTTCAAGTTGAATAGGTACCATATTTCTCCTGCCTTTCAAGTTCACCGGTAGGTGACACCAAGGCATAAATAATCATCTTCAAAAAGATGTGAGCTAAAGGCTTGAACAGAGAATTCATGAAAAGCAGAAATTTAGGGAAGAACCTAACTAGCCCAGCCTGGGACAATCTGGAAAGGATTAATTAAGAAGGGACATTTGAATCAGGTGCTAAAGGATGGATAGGAGCTTACTAGGCAGAGAAGGTGATGAGCAGAAGGGGAGAATTTCTGGAGCAGGCAGAGCATAAAAAAATGTTAATGGCCACACAGTGTTCAGGGAATAGGTGGTCAAAGGATGGAGAGACCCAACTGGGGTCCACAAGCAGGTGAGAACTGCTGGGTACACGTTCTGCCTGTCACAGAGACTGACAAATGCCCTCATTTCCTGCTCTTCAGCAAGCAGCCCTGTTGACAAGTGACGTTTGAGCCCCATAGGAGAACTCTCTGGCAAGGCCTTGGAATCTCTGAGGTGTGGAGAATGCAGAAAGACCTGGGCATCGATATATTTCAAACTCAGGACATGCCGACTGTTCACCAACTCTGTGAGTCTCAGAACGTTCCAGCTGAGAAGGGCTTCTCAGATATATTCCATCCCTTTTCCCAGAGAAACCAGAGAAAGAAAGACTCCTTCCTCATAAGTCGGGGGCACAGGTGGGAGTGGAACTCAGGCCTCTTGCATCCTCCTCTCCCCTCTGCTCACCTAATGGGGTAAAGCCCACCCAGCCCCACTGGAGAGGAGAGCTCCAGACAAATTCAAGGTGGTTGTAACAGTAGCATTTGCAAATTATACTCCATGAGCTAATTAGGAAGGGACTAGGGCCCTCACCTTTAATTAATATCTAGTCCCTAACAACTTAATCTTGAGTGAAATCATAGCAGGGATCTCACCCGAATGCCGAAATTCTTTCCTCCAACAAATCACCTATATAAATACATATATTTTAATAGCAGCAATTATAAAGTTCTCTGCCAACTTATGGGGCTGTTTAACATTCCTGGATTGAGGCCACAGTTTTTTTCCCCTGTCTCCTCCCTCCCCACAACCAAGGCCTAATGAATAGTAACTCTTTTGTGGCTCTGCGTTCCATTTAACCAATATCTCCTACCCAATGGGTCTTCGCAGGGAGTTAATAAGCAGTCTGGGAGGACTGCTTGAGGAGGTCCATGAACCTAATCGTTAACTGTGAGGCCTAATCAGCATCTGCTTCCCACCCAGAGTCCCCCACAGCTACACAGCCCTGATCCCCCTAGTAATGGATGGAAAATTGGTGATTTCCTGACAGTTAGCAACCAATTTTCCACCAATTAGAAGAGAGATGGTGGTCTCTGGAGGAAATGGGATGCCTCCACAACAAGGGACTGGGACCTGAGGAGAGATGGTTCTAGAAGCACCAGGGATCCAAAACCAGGGGGAGAGGGGGCTTGAGGGAGGATGGAACCCCTTCCCTGCCTTCCGCTCCCTCCCCAGCTCAGCCTGGCTTGTATCAGTGGGAGGGAACTTCAGGGACAGAGCCTGCACTGGAACCTCCTCACACAACCCAGCAAACCCACCCTCCTTTTCTCCTCCAGGGCCAGCCTGACACCGCCTCCTCCTGCTGGGTCTCTCTTCAGAGCCCAGTCAAGAAATTCCTCCAAGGCAATTAGCGTGGTGGTGTGGTGGTTTAATTGGAGCATAATCTCTGGAGTTGAACAGTTGTGCCTTGAAATCCTGTCTCTTTCTAGTTGTGTGTGTGACCTTGGGCAAAACATCTAACTTCTCTGGGCCTCGATTTTCTCATTTGTCAAATAGGGATAGTAATAGCTCCTACCTGATAGGACTGTTGTGAGGATTCAATGAAATAATGTGAGTATCACTCTTTACACCAATCATACCATTATTAATCACTGTTAATAACAGATGTGTGTTAGGCATCATGCTAAGCTCTGTCTTGGACAATTCTCTGGTTCGCTCGCCCTGACCCTGATTGTCTCCCACCTGGATTACTGCTATGGTCGGCTCCCAACTGGTCTCACACTCCTGCAGATCATCCCCCATACCACTGCCAAAATGACCTTTCTGAAATACAAATCTGACTATGTCCACATTGCTGTCTGGATTAAGGCCTTTCAGTAGCTTTTACCCCCAGAGTACAGCACAAACTCCTTTCCTGCAGCTCGCAAGTCCTAGCCATCTGCTCCCTGCTAACTCATCCTTCAGCACTCCCAGCCCTGTTTCTTATAATCCTAAAACAGAACTGCTCTTTAATGGCCACAGTCCTTTAGCATCAGACCTACCTCTCTGGATGAGTGTGAAGCCTCAATGACACACAGCGAAGAGCTTTGCAAGTAGCAGGTGCACAGGAAATGTGGCTTCCTTCCTGCTCCCCCTACTCCTAGACCACAGCACAGTGCAGAAAAGTGAGTAATAATGTTTCTGGCCTGCTTTTGAGTCATGAAAGAGAGAGGAAGTCAACCTCAGCATCACTGTGGCATTTATTGGATTTGACTATACTCTAAATTTTGTAACAATTGGTCATTCTCATCTGGTAATTGTAACAGAATCAGAAACACACCCTGCTTCACGGAGCTGAGTCTGAGGGGGAAGAAACGAAAGTGAAGATTGAAAGAGCACTGACTCCATGCCAGGCGCTCTGCTAAGAAACTTTACATAGATTATCTCATGGGGTCATCTAATCTGACCCTCAGAAGAGCTTTAGGAGTTGAGTGAACATATAATTTATCATACAAACTGAGACACCTCTGGGAGTGAAAGGGGGCACTATTAATAATTCACAGTGACACAGGCATGAACCAGGACCGTCCCAGGCAAGCCAGGACAGACGGACACCCTGTCTAAAAGGTGTATATCCTTATTTTAGAAACGAGGAAATGGAGGCAGAGGGAGGTTAAGGACTGCACCACTCTTCAAACCAGGCCTTCTGACTCCAATCACATGGGCACAAAATTAAGATTCAATTGAAGCAATATTTTCTAAAAGAAGGGAGAGACATGGCTTTAGTCCAGAAGGTGAAACAGGAAGAGGGGGTGGAAAGGGACAAGGGATGCTGGCCAAGGGAGAGGCACTTGAGCCGGAGGTAGGGGACAGGGGGCGGGAGGGGACGCCAGATGTACAAACAGGTGGAGGTAGAGAGAGAGGGAGTTGCTTGGACAAGAGCAAGGCACTGAGTCTAGGTAGGAGTAGGGGGGGGAGCTTCTGTTAGAAAAGCAGCCACAGATGCAGGTGAGGACTAATCACGGAGGGTCCTGAATGCCAGGCTGCAGGAAACATGCAGGAAAGAACAGACACACTCAGCTTGAGCCCCTGCCTCCTCTGTACACTGAGCGCTCCTTTCCTCCCAGTGCACATTCACCCACAGCCCTTTATGAGCTTCAGATCTCTCCTTTGCCAAACACGCCTCTTCCAAAGCAGGCTAGAAAGCTCTGGTCTCAAGTCCCCTCAGAAAAGTGAAGAGGCTGCAGAGCTTCTTGCACCCCTTCTTTGGAGTGATGTTCAGCAAGTTCTCCCGATTTGGGCAGTGTGGGAGGTGGTGACCTGGCCAGTGTCACCGGGCAGGGCTGGGCTCAAACAGCATCCTCTCCTCCCAGGCTTTCTTATTCCTCAGCCCCCTCTGCCATCCCTGCCTTGTGCCACTGCTGGTTGTGCCATCTGGGCTCTGGTCCAGGTGCCCCCGCTGCTCCAGCTCCTGCTCCACAGACCCGAGTAGGCATGACGTTGCTTTCCCAGAGGAAGTTCCTGAAAAAGGAGACAGGTATTGGGGTCCAGAGCTGCTGATTTGTCAACTCAGGCAGTCCCTAGATTCCAAGCTCGTGTCCATCCTGGAAGAGACGCAGATGCTGCTTCTGACCTGCAGGCTCAGCTTCTGGGCAGGTAGAGAAGGGGCCCCTCACCCACAAGGGCCTGGCTCTCCTGTACTTCCTCCAGCTGCTCCCATTGGTACAGCTCTGCCTTCCTCAGCCCTCTGAGGTCCCTGCACCACACTCTGTGCAGGGCTTGCCACAGAGCCATGACATCACACGTGGCTGAGGGCCACCCTGCTCCCAGCTCACCCTCTGTGCCACCTCCACAGTTTGCCAGAGAAATCGTTCTAACAGATCCGACCAGTCACTCGATGGCTCCCCGTCACCAAGAAGAGAAACATTTGAGCATCTTCACACATAGCCCAGCTCCCCCTCAGATCCGGGCCTTGTCCAACTCCCCCACTTCACCTCCTTCCAGTCCCTCATGACCCCCAGACACCTGCGTCAGTCCCTTGCTCATCATCAGTGTGTGTTGAAGGCCTGCACCCCCTCAAGCCCTGGGCTCCCCACTCGCCAGCATCACCACGCTGCCTGGGCCTCCCTTCACAGCCCCTCCTGCCTGGAGCACACCTGTTCATCCTTCACGAGCCAGTGCTGTGGAGCCTTCTGGAGCCCCCACCCCTACCCCACCCCAGTCTCCCCCAGCCTCTCATCATGGGCTGCTTGGACGTCTGTTTCCTGCATCAAGCTGGAGCTGCCTGAGGGAAGAGGCTGAGTGTGAGTCACCAGGCCTGTGCACCTCTCTGCCCAGTGTAAGCCAGAAGCATAGAAGCCTTTGGGAAAAGGCAAAATACATGTCACAATACATGTCACCTTTCCTGGTTCCTATATCCCTCGGCCTACATTTTCCCTTATTTCATCACCCACTTCACCCCCCTTGCCTGCTGCTAGACCTTAGGACACTGGTGTGTACGTTAAAAAGAAGTGCCCCTTACCCTGGCTGGACACAGCACCAGGCCGGGGTGGGTACCTTGTGAACAGGGCTCTGGATGGTCTCAGCCCCCACATGCCCCTTTGCCAGGCATCTTTGTGCAGGACACACCCATATAGCCATATGCATCAGGTCCAGCCCCCACCCAGGTGACCAGCCAGCTCTGTTTGGGAGCAACAACTTCAACTCAGTCATTCTTTGCACCAGGGGTTAACCAGCCTCCCACCTGCAGGCTGTTTGCTTCTTCTAAAAGGAAATGGTGTGGGAAAATAATGAAACAATGGTGGGGACTGCGGATGTTCTGCTGACCATGGGAGGTAGGTAAGACAAGGGCCTTTCCCCCTGCTGCACATCCCGCCACTCGAGTGAGTACCCCCACGACAAGGGCTGGGCCAGGCTCCCGCTGGAGAACTTCAGCCATCTCACTGTCGTGCTTCTCCCTTTAGCCTTGGCATTCTTAACTTCTGAGATCCAGCCTCAAAGCTCCTGTTCCAATCTTCTACACAATGGCACCTGCACGCATGCGTGCACACACACACACACACACACACACACTCTCTCTCTCTCTCTCTCTCTCTCTCTCTCTCTCTCTCTTGCACATGCTCACTCCTGGAAGGACTCACTGAAATGGGCTCAAAGAAGCTGACATGGCAGGAAGAGCATGTCCTGGACCAAGTTAAAAGATATGGAGGGTGACAGAAATCCCTCTGAGCCCTGCCATGGTCTGGCTTTCTGGGACATTAGTAGGCAGTGCCTGGCTCACCAGTGGTGCCATGGAAAGCCTTGTTCTGAGAGAAGACAGCTCAGAGAAGAGCAGGCTTTTGGTAGACAGTGCTGTCCCCATCTCTCCCCAGTCCCTCATGGGAAGAGGAAGCAGATGTACTCTGGGCCTAGAAGAACTGGGACCATCAGGGGCTGGCGGGGAGGCAGATGGGGTTCAGTACTCAAGAACTTCCCAGGGGCAAGTCTCAGTCATAGGGGTGTGGGAGCAGACGCTGGACAGCCATTGTCAGGCTTGCCTATTAAGATGAGAATGTCATTTTGTTTCATAGTCTAGGATTCTGTGAATCTAAGAGTCCACATTGCTAATTATCATTTCATTCCATGACTCCACAATTTTAAAACAACTTTTTTAACTCAGTGATTCAAAAATGCTAACTGTGTGATTCCCTGACTCTGGAAACTGAGATACTGAGAATCGTAAGATTATCGTAGACATGGTCATCTGTGTACATTTCCTTTAAAGATATGTTGAGCTCATACTTTGCATGAGGTACTTTACATATATTACCTCATTTAATCCTCAGTGTGCCTGCAAGTTATGTACTATTATCATCCTGATTTTTCAGATAAGGAAACTGAGGCACAGAGAGGTTAAGTGACTGACCATAGATCACACAAGTGGTACAAAGTGGTCCTATAATGAACACCTACAGTCATAATCTTAACCACGGTACTAGGCTTCCTCCCTGTGCTATAAAAGGAATATATCCGGGAGGGTGGAGGTACTGAGTTATGGGGCCCTCCGAGGTTCTTGCTCAGCCAGACTCCACTGTGTGAGCCCCAGCACCGGGGCTAGTAGGGCTGTGACTCTCCCTTCCCTTTCCAGGGGTGTTCCCTCCATAGTCTCAGGTCCTGAATTCCCCAGGCAAAGCCAGCCACGTTCTTTGGGCGGGAGTCCAAGTTTATTTAAGAAGAGGAAAATGTTATTGTGGAAATTACAACAGCTTTATGAAACAGAGCGTCGCTGTATCAATCCAGGACCACAAGAATGCTCATCAACTTAATAGCTTCCTGTTGAGAGCCTTTCAAGCTGTGCCTGAACCTGGCAGGCCTAAGAGTGCGGGAGTGAGGCCAAGCCACTGGGTGACATTGCCCCCTTCTCTGCCCCCTGCCCTCGGGATGGGTGGTGAAGCCCACAGAAGGGACCCGAAGGGACCTCTCTGTGCCTCCTCGTGCCCTGCAAGCCTAAACAAGACAAGCAGCTCAGATTCCCATTTGCAAAACTGTGTGTGTTTGTGTGTGTGTGTGTGCGCACCCACACGTGTCTAGGGCCGTGAGCAGGGCAGAGAGCTGGGGCTCCTCCTCTGACCACCCGTGCCCTATTCCACACTCTCAGCCTAACTCAAGTACAGTCAGTCACTGCTCCTCAGACTCTCTCCCCAGACCCAGTGCTCAGGGTCTGGATCTAGGTCCCTGATAAGGAGAACACAGAAAGGGGTTTAGGAAAGGGACTATTTTCTTTTAGCTCCTAAGGCTAAGAAGAGAGAGGGTCACTGGGCTTTTAACTCTTTTTATCTCTCTCTTTCTCGCTCTTTTAAAAAAAGAAAAAAAGGAAAAAGAAAAGAAAACCATTAAAGTGAAATTCCTGGGGCTGGGAGCAGCCAGGAATCTGGCACGTGTCTCCTCCTGGGTAATTATTTGGCATTTAACACCCCTCTTCCCAGCACTTATAATTAGCAGGGAAATTAAGATGCTGTCATCTACCTCCCAGCTTCTCTCTACTATGCCCAGATGCCTGGGGAGAGGAGGCCCCGAGAGAAGGGGAGGGGCCCTGCAGCAAGAAAAATTGGGACTAAACACCAGAAAGGGCTTCAAGCAGACAGGGCCATTTGACAGGAGGGGAAGAGTGGAGGGTTCTCTGGGGAGACTTCCTGCCACCTCCAGCCAGAATCATCACTCCTCCCTGAATTCCTGGAGCATGTGCAGGCTGAGCCATGCCCCTGCCCATAAGATGCGATCCTTGCCCACTCTAAGTAAATGGCTGTGTTCCAGCAGGGTCACTGCATTCACCAACATCATCCCAGATGCCTCCTTGGTGCCTGCCTCTGTGCTGTTCCCTGAGGAAAGAAATGAAGCAGAGCCACCTGGATTGCAGATGTCCCCAGGCATTTGGGTGGACATGTAATACAAGGTCAGAAGTGACAAGAGCTAAGGGAGACAGGATCAGCTACATACTTGGGAGGAGCCTAGTGGAAAATGAAAATGTGGGGCCCCTTGTTCAAAAATTCATGCTTTTAAGACAGCAACAGCAGAGGATTCAGCCAAGTGCAGGGCTTTGTCCAACTACACAAGCCACACACCCATGAAGCCAGCCTTGCGGGGAGGGCAGTGTGGGTTTTGCCAATTAAGAAAGAATTCTTGCAGGCAGCAGCATTTGGATTGGTCTGGTTCAAGAGATTGAGCAGGTAAAGTCTCCTTTGCCTATCTGGCCAGTTTTCTCATCCTTTGAGACCCCATTCTATGTTCTCCTCCTCAGGAAAAACTCCCTACCCACCTCAGGCTGGGTTGGGACCCTCTGGGCTCTCACTACCCACCCCCCACCCCCTGCAACCCTGTGGTCTGTTTATGAATCTGCCTCTCCCAATAACCCATGTGCTCCCTGAGGACAAAGTCTGTGCCTTATTCCTGTCTGTATTCTTAGTGCCCCACAGACAGCCTGGACAAGGTAGGTGCTCAACCTGGTTGACTGAATGAATGAGCCCACCCCAGGGGGTGGTGTGGGCAAAAGCCCCCATTGATTGGCACTTAAAGAACATGAAGGTGAATCTTTACCTTTAAGGCTAGAAAGTTAAGTTGGAATTCAATTAGAAAGTCCCCTAAATGACAGGCCAAGGCGAGGAAGCGTTACTCTCTGGGAAGGTATGAGCTTCTAAAGATCCATTTAGCTGCTATGTGGAGGTTGGATTGGGGTGGATGATGGGGGATAGTGGGGAAAGGGCAGGTAAGCCTGGAAGGGCAAGCAGTTAGAAAGCTGTAACCACGATCCAAGCAGAAGGTCAGGGTGGTCTGGACCAACCACAGCCATGGGAATGGAGAGAGAGGAAGAGTTGGATGTGAGCTTTGAAGCCTTAGCCACCCCAGTGGCAGTAATACTGGATCACCAGCCAGCTATTCCAGTTATTCACAGAAATCAATTTCATTCTGCAGAGGCTCAGATAAAACTCATGTTGCCAGCCGACAGTAATGGATGGGGAGCTTAAAGTGGGGAGATAAGAGGAGGCCCAGAGTGTGGGGTGATCAGGTGGGGCTTTGCAGGCTGGGGGAGGAGTGGGAAGAGGTTATCAAAACATCCCTCCAAATAGCAAAAGCTCACCACCAGTCTGCCCGGCTGTGATCTGTGGAGGGACAAGCAGGCTCATCTCTAGGCCTGGAGCTGTGAGACCCAGACCTAGTGGCCCTCTGTCATTATCCCCAGCAGCAGGGGGAAACTGGATCAGTCTTGCTGCCCGGAGACTTATATTGAGGTCTGGTGTC
This sequence comes from Cynocephalus volans, assembly GCF_027409185.1. Classification (NCBI taxonomy): domain Eukaryota; kingdom Metazoa; phylum Chordata; class Mammalia; order Dermoptera; family Cynocephalidae; genus Cynocephalus; species Cynocephalus volans. The sequence goes on along the minus strand of NC_084467.1, from coordinate 39,559,090 downwards.
TTCTATTGAGGTGGGGTAGGGGCAGGCAGTATACCCTCTGAGGCCTCTTTCAGCCCTGACTCTCTGGGATCTTGAGTTCATGAATCACCATAGTGACATTTTGTCCACAGGATCAGAAAAAGAATGATCCATTCTCCAGCCCTGGGCAGATGGGGTGGGAGTCAGAGTGAGTGTTGCCTACACGGTCTCATCCACAGGGGAAAGGCTGTGTCCCCATCAGCCTCAAATCCCTCCACACGCTGGGAAGGTAACCCCAGAGCAACCCTCCTTCTGAGACCTCAGAAAGGATGTGGGTGTGAGAGAGGAAGTACGCCAGGGAGATAGAAAGAGTGAGAGACACAGGCTTCCCTGAGCAGGGAGGGGTCAGCAGAGGGGGGCTGGGCTGTCCAGAGCAGCAATCGGAGGTTGAATGAGAGGCTGACACTAATCATAAATAACTGATTCTTTATAGTGCTTGCCACCATGCCAGGCCCTCTCCTAAGTGCTTTCAATGAACACAACAACCCTCATTTTATGGGAGAGACCAAGGCACTGAATTGACGTAAATGTTCCCAAAGTCACACAGCTAGAGAAGGTGGAGCTGGCATTTGGCCCTGGGCAGTCTGAGAACATTTTATTACTATGCTGAAATCATCTACTTGTAAAGAGCTTGCTATGTACCACACACCAATGTGAGCACCTTTATAAGAATATTATCACTTAGTACCTAGAAAGGGTTATCAGCCCCATTTCTTAGATGAGAAGCTGAGGCTCAAGGAGGTGATTTGCCCACAATCCCTTTTCAGAGAGGCGGCAGAACTGGGATGTGAGCGTTTACCTATTGCAGATCCTGGCACATGCAGTTCTAGGCCCTCTCCTGGGCAGCTGTGCCGAATGGCTGTGCTGGAGCATTGCCAGGGGAGGCAGAACACGAGGGCCAGGCCCTGCCACCCACCTCAGACAGCTTTTCCTCACAGCCACGGGTGGAGGCAGCCGGAGGTTGGCCCAAGCGGCTGTATCTGCCAACACTCAGGGCTGGGAGGAGATAGTGGTTTTTATCTCTGCAGAGAGTTCAAGAACTCCCGGGGCAGTGGGGAGCCTGGTGTCCATTCCTGGAGGGTGTCCAGTGACAGGCAGATGGGAGGCACTTCCTCTCCTTCCCCTCCAACACTCGCTCGTCTCCACACCCCACTATCTCCAGAGGCCAGCAGGAAATATCATGGACCCTGCCCTCACACATGGGTTCTGGGTCCAGTGAGAAATGCCCAGCTCAGAGCATAGGGCTGGTTACTGAGCGGTCAGGGCGGCCAGGGGGAAGATCAAAGCTCAAGACTGGCACACTGGGGAGGTGTGGTTGCTGTCCTGGCTCCACTGCCTTTTAACCATGTGACCTCGGACACGGTGTTTCACCCCTCTGAGCCTCAGTTTCCTTCTGTGGAAAGCTGAATTATCTATTCTACCTTGGAGAGTTGTTGTCAGGGTTAAAACAAGAAAGATCATGAATTCGGTCACTTGGCTCAGTCTGGCCTGTAGCTGGGGCTCTGAAACAACCTCTCCTTTCCTATAGGCACCATGTGAATTTGACTCCAGCCAGTGAGATAAGCCAGGGAGACTCCACTCCAGTCTCCCAAAGATAGAGTGAGTCAGCTCATCTCCTTAAGATTCCCCGATGCTCCCCGCACCCTGCAGAAGGCAGAGCACACCTCTCAGCCTGGCATTCAGGGGTACCCAGCTACCTGTCTCCAGCTCCCCAGGTGACTCATTCTCCCTGAACAAAGCAGGCCCTATCTTCATCCCTTGTGCATCCTTCAAGGCTCAGATCATCTGCTGCCTGGCCACCCCCAGATCCCTGGGGGAGAATGAATCACTCGTTCCACTGTGCTCCCACAGCTCTGAGCTCATGTTGCTTTGTTATGGGTATAGATCTGTGTATCTGTCCCCCCAGCAGACTATGAGTTCCTGCAGGGCAGCCTTAGGGCTGCCCATCTTCTTATAAAATGCCTGGCACAAAATTTGTGAATGTTTAATCAATTAATTAAAGAACCAAACAAAATAACCTAGAATCAGAGCATCTCAGAACTAGAAGATCCTTAACAATCACCTAGTGATTTTATAGGTGCAGAGGCCTGGACTAGGGACTGGAGGAAGGCTGGGACATGGGGACAGAGAAGGACAGACCAAGACTGCACAGTGACACAGCAGTAGAGGAGACCCTACAATGCAGCCCCAGAACACAGTCCTAGAACACAGTCCTCCACAGCACCGTGAAACCAAGGGTGGTAATTTTGCTTTACAGGTGATTAGACCAAGACCCATCATGGCTCTCCATTACCCTCTGGATGAAGTTCAAATTAGTAATCCTGAATCTTTAAGTCCCTTTGTGACGTGGTCTCAGCCAACCTATCCACCCTCATCTCCCGGTTCTCCACGCTCAGGTGACACTGTGCTACTCCAGTACCCAGAACAGCCCTTCTGTTTTGCTTGCAGGCCTTACTTGCTGTTCTCTCTGCCAGGAACATCTACCCTTTCATGGGACACTCACTGCTTCTTTGCCTGGCCTAATCTGACACTGCTCAGCTGTAAGCTTAGTTGTCACTTCCTCTGAAAAGGCTCCTTCATCCCCCCTTGATTCTTCTTCTTTGTTCCCACAGCCCCATGTGATTCTATCTGTCAACCCAGGCTGTGGTTGTCTATGTTTCTCTCTTCAGTCAGACTGAGCGTTCACCAAGTCAGAAACTGTTAATCTTGCATTCCTAGTGCCCAGCACAAGGCCCCAGTGGAGTAAATGTGAATGAATGAATGGAGTATAAGGGCTGGACCTCTGGACCATAAACAGAAATACTATTGATCCCAAATTAACTCCAAGCCCTGTGCAAGGGGAAAGGCACTGAGTCGAGAGGAGGTAAGAAGGGCATGTGTTAGGAGAACCCGCAGAGGCAGAGCTGAGAAAATGTTGACAGGAGGGAGTATTGCTCCACATAACCCAGGGAAAAAATATCTAGGCTATTTACCTGATCCCCGCTTCTGTTTTCGGGGTCCAGTGACTTTTCTTATTTCTGGCAAACCTTTGAATCACTGAGGAAGCATTTGGGACGAAGAAAACCCTTGGGAAAAAATTAGTCAGCACCTCAGCCCAAGTAATCCTTCACCATCCAGGCATTCCCACTCTCTGCCCAGCCCTACAAAGCCTGCTTTTTAAGCCGGGCTTGAAGGGCAGTCTGGAGTTTGCCAGATGGAGAAGTGGGGAGGCCATCCAAGGTAGGAGGAACTGCCTATGCAAAGACTTGGAGGCTGCAGGAAGTACGGCTGGTTCAGGTAACACTGAAGAGTCTGGGAATAAAAAGAGAGGAGCCCAAGGGATCAGCAGGAGTTTGGTGCTAAAAGACATGGAATGCCAGGCTGAAAACCTCGGATTCAGCACAAGTTCGTACAGTCATCGCATTCCTACCACATGCCAGACCCAGTCGCAGCATCAGAGAGCTTACAGTCTAGTAGGGGAGAGAAGACAGTAAGAGACTCAGAATCCAGTGTGAGAAGGGGTGTGGCAGCTGGAGACGAAGAGGGGCATCCACCCAGCCTCTCCTGGAGCCTCTCTGGGGAGTGGTAGCTGCTGCAAATTACACAATAGAACCGACTTCTCTCTCTCTTTCTTTCTTTCTTTCCTTCTTTCATTCACTCATTCATTCTTTCTTTCTTTTCCTTCCTTCTTTTTTCTTTCTTTCTTCCATTCTTTCTCTTCTCCTTTCTTTTCTTTCCTCTTTTTCCTGTTTGCTCGTTCTTTCTTTTTTTCATTCATTTATTAATAAATCATCACTAAAGAACACATGGTCATGTGTCAACCACTCTCCTAGGCGGGGCAGTAGAAGGTGAATGAACCAGATGCAGTTCCTGCCTCCATGAAGATTATGGTCTTCCTGTAGGGAGACAGACATATCTCCCTACATGATCACATCATATACACATAAACACAAAAACCTGTGAAGATCTACCAAAAAAAGAGAAACATTTGTCACCATGAGAAAACATAGACATGCAATCGGCAGAATTAGCAGGACTTCAGCAGGGTATGAAGGATAGCATTCCGGAAGAAGGAATAGGGCATGTAAAGGCTCCAGAGTGGGAAGGAGCTTCACACGCTCAAGAAAACACACAGACAAATGAACAAGCAGAAGGCCAGGGCAGCTGGCACGCAGTGAGCACCAGGAGAATGGCACAGGATGATCCTGGAGAGGCCAAGTACTGGCCAGGATCACCAGGGAAGTCGAGCTGCCAGGAAAGGCATTAATCTATTCATGAGGGATCTGCCCCCATGACCTAAACAGTTCCCAGCACTGCCACACTGGAGATCAGATTTCAACATGAGTTTTAGGGGACAACATATATCCAAACTTTATCAACAACTAACTACAACCTTTGGGTAATAAAACAAGTTTCTCTGCTTTAGACTGTGATTATATTGACTAAGTGGGACAAAATTATTTAGCTGCAATGACCTAAAGTCCTGGTTGCCACTATGACATGATGGTGGTAGTTGGATAAGACCCATTTCCAAAGTTACATGTCAGGGAGCTACAGTACATGAATGAAGCCCATCCAATTCCATACTAGTTCCTTTATTATCACTGTTTTAATGGATGTAATTAATGTAATTGCTTAAAAGATGCAGTGGTTTTGGAAAACAAAAACTTTCAGACTGCAGGGTCCATGGGAAACCAAGATCCTGCTGATTCCAATTTCAAAATCTCATAATTCCATTGATTTCTCTTCAATATCCCCCACTTCTACTACCCCAGCCAATCCATCATCATCCCTTATCTGGTTCCTGGAGCCAGTTTCCCAGCTTGTCTCCAGGCTCTCTCCTCCAGTCTGTCCTCCCCAAAGCATTACAGCCATCTTCTCAAAGTACAAATCTAACCCTGTTGCTCCAGCTAAAATCCTTCACTGGTCTCCATTGCCTCTGAGATAATACTTGCTCCTCCACATGGCTCCAGACCTGCCTGGCCCTGGACCCGCGCTCCCCAGCCTGAGCTCCATCACGTACTCTGCACTCACCTCCCTGCTCCTCCTACCCCTTGCTCTGCACCAGCCGTTCACGCTCAAAAAACAGCCACTTCAGGTCTCAGAATGGGCACTGCTCTCTCCCCACATTAGGTTTTTGCAGGCATTGCTCCTTCCCCTGGAACACCCCAGTTCCTCCCTACATTCCCTTGGTTTAACAAATACCTGCTTAGCCCTCAGAATCCTTGTCTGGCCCCAGCACATCTAGAGCCTTCTGTGGGCTTCTGTCATAGAATGGACCACATGTGCCATCAATGGCTTGTTTCCTTGTCTCTTTCTCCCCAAATAAAATTGGGGTCATGTCTTTCTTATTCACTGCTATATCTTAGTGCCCAGCACAAAACCTGGCATGAGGCAGGTGCTCGTTAAATGTTTACTAATAATTAAAGGGGTTCTTGGAGACCTTGGAGGAGGGAATTTGGGGAACATTTGGACCAGTCTTGATGAGAGTCAGAGAGAGCCCTGCTTTTCCATACCCTCCCATGAAGTCTGCATTGCAAGATGAAGCCTCCACCCATATCCCAGCCCCATCCCAACCCCTCCCCCCCCCACCCTGAGGAGCACAGAGATGCAGGAGACCCGCCTCTCTTCTTGCCCAACCCCGCCCCCATACAGAGGCCATGCTGCTGTGTGCTGCTATCCTCTGTCTCCACGGGTGGAAAGGCCAGCCTGCCTGGTGGGGCCCACTCCATGCAGGATGCTAAGGGCCTGCTTCACTTTCTCCACAAACCAGAGGAGGGTCTGGGGCCAGCTCCCCTCACCCTAAGGCGCCCTCCCCATCTGCTGTAGCCAGACAGAGGCACAGCTGGGCCTGGAGCCAGAGAGATAAGAAGACCCAGTCACTCACTTTCAATTTCCCACAAACTTGACACCCAGTTTCTGTTGCAGAAAATATAAATCACCTTCCACTCTTGAGATACCAGGAAACCAGTGTCTCAAAGCTGCAGGAACCCTAAGAGAGCACCCAGAGGAAAGGGAGTTGGACCTCCCTTTCCTCTGCTCTCACCCATTGTGTACATGGGGAAACTGAGGCACAGAGGTGAGTAGGAACTTGATTAGGGCCACAATGAGAGTCAGTGATAGATCTGGAGCCATAAGCCCAGCTCTCCTGCTTCTTGGCTCCATTCACTTTCCAAGCCCCAAGATGAATTAATGCCTGAGGATTCACATCTACACACCTGAGGCTTCTCTGCAACCTCACTCTGCTTGCACACCTCCTATGACAGGGAGCTCAGTACCTCTGGGCAGCCAAAATAGTGCTCAGTGTTAGTAAGGGCTTCTTTACCCTGAGTCTGAGCCTGCCTCACTGCCTTCTACAAATTCGTCTGGGAATTCACATGTTCTGGAGCCCTCCTAGGGAGATTAATGTGGAAGGAAAAAAAATGGATAATATTGTATTCCTTTGAATTCTCTCAGACTGGGGCAAGCAGACTGGCAGTCCTCCACCCTGCAAGAAAAGCCATGGATGGGAGTGGGAGGGGGTGGTGGGTACCCACTGGATGCATTTCTCAGAGGGCTGTGGAGAGCACAGGTCAGGCAGGAGCTTGGAGCTTGGAAGGTAGGGAGTTCTTCCTATGGGGTGATCTGTAAAGCTGGCAAAGCCTGTGACCTTTCCCCCTAGGATACCCTCAAGTCTTCTGAAAAGTAACAAAGGACGGCAAAATTCCCAGTGCAATTACATTTTTGTGGATAAAGGAGAAGGGCAAAGTTTTGTGTCTGAGTCTGCTGGTTTGACGTGACGCAGAGGGTCTGCAGACCCACCTGAGCAGGAACAGAGAAGTATGACAAACAGCTGTGAAGAGCTGAGCAGTCTGAGGCACAGACCAAGTGTTATCCAAATCTCCCAGGGGCATAGAAGTCCCAAAGGGTATAACACACCAAGACTGCCTGTGCCCCTCACTCATCTTCTCAATCCTACGTGTGACAGGTATTTATCAAATGCCCACTATGGGTGTTAAGCACTGAGGGTACTATTATAAACAGAATAGACTTGGAATCTTTGATGTTCTGCGATATATTTTTAGCTAATATCTCTTAAATGGGTATCCCGCCTCCCCAAAGGGTTTGCAAGTTCCTTGAGGGCTATAGTTTATGTCTCCTCCCCACCGATCCCCAACACTCGTCCCCCCACTGCCCATAACAAACACAGACCCTCACACTGAGTCTTCAGTGATCTGTTTAGGGATTCATGGGTAGACACAATTTCATCAGCCATGTTCACTGACCAGTCATTTAATCAGTTTAACACAACCAGGGCCCAATACTTATATGCTGTCAACCCTGCAACTGAATTGGGCAGACCCAAAAGGAGTCAAGCCCAGGTCATCAAGTCTACCCCTTTGACTCCAAACCAGGCTATCACCTAGGCTAGATTGATACAAGGGGCTGGTACAAGGTAAGAACAAAAGTCTGGGAATCAGGAGACCTGGGTCTGAGCTGGATTCTGCTGCTAGCCTGCTGCGTGGTTCACAGTAACGGCAGTGTCCATCAGCAGTGTGGAAGCCCTTTCTCTCCTTTGATCCTCACAACAACCTGTGAGTAGGGCAAGGGAGTTTCTTTATCCCTATGTGACAGAAAAGGACACTGAGGCCTGGAGAAGTCAAGTGGCTTGCCCATGATCACAGAGCTGGGGACCGCCAGTGCCAGGGTTGGAGCTAGGTCTGGCCTGCGAGGCCTCCCCTCCCACCATGATGCCCCTGGGGCACATAATCCAGATGTCCCACTGACAGGAGCACCAGGGCTGAGCTGATTCATGAACTGACGGTTCAAGCCTCCCTGCCTTCCTGCCTGATGAATTTGCTGGCTCTTCCACCCCCAGCACCACTGGCCAGTGACCAAGCAGGGGACAAAGAAGGCAGGGTAGAGGTTGGCGGTGGTGGGAGAGACAGAGCAGAGGCAGAGGAGGTCTCAGAGCATCCATCACCAGGGCCAGTTCACCCTGGGATCTCAGCTGCTGTCTGATCTGCTCGTGAACCAAGTTCCCATGCAAAGTTTGTCCCGCCTGACAACTGTCAGTCACTCCCCCAGCTGAACTCCTTCCCAGGCTCCCCCGGCCTCAGGGCCTGCTGAGACCCAAGCAAATGGGCCAGCATGTGGCTAGGCTCTGACAGGGAAGAGAAGCAGCCTCTCTGACACTGACAACAGACAGACTCACGTCTGAATTGGAGGAATGGGCCAAATCCGCCTCCTGCTTTTTGAACAGATTCTCTGAGCACCTTGTCCCAACCCTAAATTCCTTAAGCTCCTTTGCAAAGCCTTACTGGTTTTACTGGGTGTACGCAATGTGACGGCAATGTGACGTCTTGTCAGGCATGTCCCTCCCCTGGCCCACTGAGGGAGTCAGGAGCTCATCCCTGCCCTTCTGGGTTGGCCGCTTGGCTGGACGTGTATGGCCATCACACATCATGCCCTGGCACGTCCTGTGGGCCCCAGAGTACCCGGAATCCTGAAGAAAGGAGGGAGGGAGGGACCCAGGCCAGCAAGAGTGGGCATGCTGTTAAGGTCGACTCTGGAGAGAAGGGTGACTGTTGCAGTTAGACTCTGCCCACTTGCTCCCTTGGGGAGCTGAAGAGCGGAGACTGCAATGTTGGGCTTCTGAGCCAGCTCCATTTCAGCAAACACTGATGCCTGCTCTGTGCCGGACCCTGTGCTAGGGCCCTGCTTACAGACAGGAATCACACATGGTCCCAGCTCCTGAAGAGCTTCTATACTGGTGGGAACAATAGCTCAACAAACCATAGTTAGGACCCAGGATGGTAATTGCTCTGAGAGGGCCTGAGGAAGTCAGGAAGAAGGAAGGCCTAAGGAAGAGGAAAATTATCTGCATACGGAGCTCGGACCCTGGACTCAGACAGAGCTGCATGCAGATGGCATCCTGCCATTATCCACTAATTTCTCTAAGCCCCAGTGCCTTCTTGGAAAATCAGGTGATAATATTATCCACATCACATCATTGTTCCCAGGATCGTGATGGTAAAGTATTTAGTAAGACGCCTTGTGGTGAATCCGGTGGTGGAAGTCTGCACGGCTTCCTGGACGAGGCAGTGCTTAAAGGAAGAGCGGGAGCTGCCCGGCAGCTCAGGCAGCAAGAGGACATCGAGCACTGAGGAGTATTAGTTCAGGAGACTGCGAGCTGCTCCTGAGAGCTTTGCCTGTCACATCCACCACGGCATCCACAGTGCCCGCTGCCAGTGGCACTTAGTGAATATACGGAACAATTAATAAATGGTTCTGCAGATCAAAAAATGGGAGAAACAGATTAGAAAGGGAAGGAGAAACAGAAGGGAACTAACATTTTTAGCGCCCCCCGCCCCCCGTGTGTCAGGCATCAGGCCGGTTACTCACGTGTAAGATGAGGTTTAGTTCCCCAAAGACTGCTCCTTGTAGTTTTCTCTCCATTTTACAGACAAGAAAACGGAGGCTCATAGAGGCTCCATGACTTGCCAGAGACCAAACAGTAGGAAAGTAGCCCCATGACTCCAAGTCCCATTCATGGATCTGCAACGCCCTTTTCATCATTCTGGGCTACTTCCAATTGGCCTAATGATATTTGGCTAGAGCTCCCCACCCACTCCTCTATCCCCACCCCAGCTGTGCAAACAGACTCCAGCTGGGCGGTTCCAGGGAGGGATGGGGTTAGGGGGAGGGTCTGGCAGGTCAGGGTGAGCCGAGCTTTACTGAGAACAGCTCCCACCCCAAGGTGGCCTAGAATACATCCTTCCGCAGGCTCAGGAGAGGGGTTAAGAGCCTGGTTATGATCTCAGCCTGCAGTGTGATTCTAAAAATAACTCTGCACCCCACTCACTCTTTACTCCCACCCCAACCCCGTACCCCACTACCATGCTACAAGTCCAGCAGGACCCCTGCTTGGTCATCTCTGCACTGACCTGACTCAGCGCAAACTCATGGGTCTCGCAGCAAGCCCCAGGTACGTGTGACATCAGAACTTATGTGTCTCCACTGCATGCCATGCCCCTGGGTGCCACAGGAAGGACAGAATGCCTGGGAAACCCCTTTCTCTCTATCCTGTCTCTATCCTGGAGTCTTACCTCCCACATCACTGGCTTCATCTCCCCCTTTCCTCCCTATAGAACCCACACAAGGCCAGAGGCTCTGCAGAGATTGTTACCCTAAGAGTCCTGTCACCAGGTCTGCAGGAATCTCAGGCAGGAAGAGGATGCTAGAGAAAAGACTTCCCTGCAAAAAGCACAGTGCAAGACACCCCCTTCCTGACACCCACAATCAGAACGTCCCAGCCTTGTTTAAGTGATTTTTTTTCTTTTCTTTTTTTTTTCTGAAGGACTAGATAATCCACATCTAGGAGGAAACGGGCACGAAGACTGATTCCTTCTCACTGACACAAACACAGGCTGCTATGAGATGCACATGCACTCCTCATCCACACTTGGCTCTCAGACAAGCTGACACAGTCTTGCACATACCACCCAGGGAGTCAGGGATCCACCCTGCACAAGAGCTGACACAACCTTGTCAGGGGATGCCCATCACCCCTCCCTGGAGACTGCCTGAAAATTTCCACTTGGAGATCAGGCCCTGCAAGTCAGGGAAGCAGTGTCTGTCTGCAGGAGGGAACTTTCCAGCTCAAGAAAACCCACCCCATCCTTCCTATGGTACAGTGGGTAGAGCGGGGACCCTGGAATTCACAACAATTCCATCAACCACTTAACAGACATTTAATGCTCGCCTACTATATGCAAGATCCTTGGGATGAGGGATAGACTGGCAGAGGAACGAAAGTTTGGAGTCAGAAAACTTTGTTACTTTCTTACTCACGTCAGACTAAAATTCAATAAACATTTCTTGCATACCAACTGTGTGTTGGCCGTGTTCACATGAGCTATGTTTGTAGTTCAAGTCTCTGTGTGGTAGATGCAAAAACTGGGACCCAGAGAACATATGTCATTTTTGCAAGGAGCACAACTACTGCCTCCATTTGCTGATACCTGAAATGGGTTCACAGCTGTACCTCTGCCTTCCTATTTCTAGGTAGCCCCTTCCATTCCCCTCCAAGTGGGGCCTCGCACCTCCATGCAGGTGGAAGTTGGGGCTGGCACCTCAGAGAAAATGATGTCCTGTGGTCCTCAGGTGGAGCTCTTTAAGGACATCTGGATGAACCACCAGTTCCCAATCTCAGCCTTTCAAGCCCTGGGTTGTCAAATCTAAGCCTAGGCAGATAAGGGAGCTAGATTTTCACGTGTACATTTGGTGTACGGGGAGGGAAGGGTGGGGAAAGGTAGACTCTCACTTGGCCCAGAAAGCCCTTCTTATCTACAAATCCTTTAAAGTGGGGGAGCTCTCAGAGACTGGCAACCAGAGGGGAGCCTTTTCTCCTCGATCGAGTCCCTACTATTCCTCAGCTGGAGATGCTGGACCCTGTCCTGGAGTAATTCTGGGATCTCAGAAGCTAACAAGTCATTCATTCACTCAGCAAGTGCTAACTGAACCTAGCAAGTGCTGGGCTCTGGAGATGAATCAGACCACATGCTTATTTGCACCACAAATGCTCTCAAATTGCTCCCTGCCCAAGAAGGGATGCAGACATGGAAATAGAGACAGTGCAGTGTAGTGCTTACAATCTTAGGTCCTCACTTGGGATTTGATGCCTAAACATTCTCTACAATGTCCAAGCAAGGAAAGAGTTCTCAAGTCTCTGCTCATATACCTCCCAAGATGGGGAAACCACCACCACCCCAGAGCAGCTTGTCATAACACTGGACCTCTGGGAGTTGTGCTGCCTCTTTTGGAGCTGAAACCTCCTCCCACCGGTCCTAACTCTGACCTCTGCGGCTGCACAAAACTTCTCTTGCTGCACCTGCCTGGAAGAGAATTAGATGCAATGTCAGGTTTCCACAAAACTCAGTTCCTAAAGATTATTTTGCTTCAGAAAGGCCACTCTAGCAGCGGCGAGCAGGAGGCATGAGATGGGTGTGGGTTGAAGATGAAGAGCTCAGTAATGCACCAGGTGAGAGATGATGTGGCTTGCACCAGGCAGGAGCTGGGGTGGGATATACCAGAGGGCCACACAATGGGAAGTTGTACTGGATGGTAGCGACTCAGTGGGGGGTCCTGCTGGATGGTGGAGACTCAGTGGGGGGTCCTGCTGGATGGTGGAGACTCTGTGGGGGGTCATGGTGGATGGTGGGGACTCGGTGGGGGGTCCTGCTGGGTGGTGGAGACTCGGTGGGGGGTCCTGCTGGATGGTGGAGACTCGGTGGGGGGTCCTGCTGGATGGTGGAGACTCGGTGGGGGGGTCCTGCTGGATGGTGGAGACTCGGTGGGGGGTCATGGTGGATGGTGGAGACTCGGTGGGGGGGTCATACTGGATGGTGGAGACTCAGGGGGGGGTCCTGCTGGATGGTGGAGACTCGGTGGGGGGGTCCTGCTGGATGGTGGAGACTCGGTGGGGGGGTCCTGCTGGATGGTGGAGACTCGGTGGGGGGTCCTGCTGGATGGTGGAGACTCGGTGGGGGGTCCTGCTGGATGGTGGAGACTCGGTGGGGGGTCATGGTGGATGGTGGAGACTCGGTGGGGGGTCCTGCAGGATGGTGGAGACTCGGTGGGGGGTCCTGCAGGATGGTGGAGACTCGGTGGGGGGTCCTGCTGGATGGTGGAGACTCGGTGGGGGGGTCCTGGTGGATGGTGGAGACTCGGTGGGGGGGTCCTGGTGGATGGTGGAGACTCGGTGGGGGGGTCCTGCTGGCTGGTGGAGACTCGGTGGGGGGTCCTGCTGGCTGGTGGAGACTCGGTGGGGGGTCCTGCTGGCTGGTGGAGACTCGGTGGGGGGTCATGGTGGCTGGTGGAGACTCGGTGGGGGGTCATGGTGGCTGGTGGAGACTGGGTGGGGGGTCATGGTGGCTGGTGGAGACTCGGTGGGGGGTCATGGTGGCTGGTGGAGACTCGGTGGGGGGTCCTGCTGGCTGGTGGAGACTCGGTGGGGGGTCCTGCTGGCTGGTGGAGACTGGGTGGGGGGTCATGGTGGCTGGTGGAGACTGGGTGGGGGGTCATGGTGGCTGGTGGAGACTCGGTGGGGGGTCATGGTGGCTGGTGGAGACTCGGTGGGGGGTCCTGCTGGCTGGTGGAGACTCGGTGGGGGGTCATGGTGGCTGGTGGAGACTCGGTGGGGGGTCATGGTGGCTGGTGGAGACTGGGTGGGGGGTCATGGTGGCTGGTGGAGACTCGGTGGGGGGTCATGGTGGCTGGTGGAGACTCGGTGGGGGGTCCTGCTGGCTGGTGGAGACTCGGTGGGGGGTCCTGCTGGCTGGTGGAGACTCGGTGGGGGGTCCTGCTGGCTGGTGGAGACTCGGTGGGGGGTCATGGTGGCTGGTGGAGACTGGGTGGGGGGTCATGGTGGCTGGTGGAGACTCGGTGGGGGGTCATGGTGGCTGGTGGAGACTCGGTGGGGGGTCCTGCTGGATGGTGGAGACTCGGTGGGTGGTCATGGTGGATGGTGGAGACACGGTGGGGGGTCCTGCTGGATGGTGGAGACTCAGTGGGGGGTCATGGTGGATGGTGGAGACACAGTGGGGAGTCATGCTGGATGGTGGAGATTCAGTGGGAGGTTGTGCTGAATGTTGGAGCCTCAGTGGGAGGTTGTGCTGGATATTGGGAGAGGAGAGACTGACTCAGAGGGCCAGTCAGAAGGTACTCCCAGATTAATGAGGGAGCCTTAATCCCTCTCTTGGGCTAAGAGAAGAGATAAGACCAATAAAAATGAGAAAACAAAACAGGAGCAGCTTTCCAACTCCTGGCCCTCTGCCCCACCCCCCTCCAGCCAGATATGCACCCCTCCCCCCAGTGCCTCCCTCTTAAAGCATCTATTCTCAGGCTACTAAAGTTCCTGCCTTAGCAGCTGGAGGTCAAGGGTGGCACTGGCATCATCTCTGTCCCATCCCAGCCCCACTTCTCCCTGTGCTTTGCCCACCACCTGAACATTGTAAACAAGCATCGAATAAATATGAGCACGTGAAGTTGTTCATTGCACTTGTTTATGCTGGTTGTGGCTGGTGCAGAAGCTGAGTGTCTAAAGGGTAGGGGTCAGCCAACTTAGAGTCAGGAGACCCAAGTCTTAGCCCTGGCTCTGCCACTGACTTAGTTTGCTCCAGGCTGACCTTGAGCCAATCTTTTTTCCTCCATGGGATTCAGTTTCTCCATCTAAGAGGACCGCACAAGACAACTCTGAGGCCTACTAAGCCATAAAATGCCCCACAGTGGTAAATCCCTCCACATTTATTTGGCATATCCTATGTCCCTGTAGGGGACACCTGAGGAGACCACCACCTCGTTTCTCCAAGAGTACCTCCATCACCCCAACCAGACTACTTCTGAGCCCTGAGAACCAAAAGAGAAATGTGTCCAACAGTGAGTCGGCCGAATTCAGCTAGGTCACCTTTGCTATTTAAAGCCTCTCTCTCTGCAGAAGCAGTCTATTGAGGCTAGTGCTCCAAATTCCCCAGGATTAAGAATCCTCCAATACCAGCTTCCCACAGCTCTTTTCTCTAAATTCCCCCTGAGGCCACTTCAGTGACCAGGCCAGATAAGCACCTCTCCAGGGATGCTCTGCTGGCCGTCCTGTTTCCCAGAACTAATCCGTGTTGACAGTCCCTGGCCCAGTAATTTCCACGGGGCCTGAGTTCTGCAGCACAGAAGGCCTGGGTCCTCCAGGCTCTGGGCCTGTGAGTCAAGGGTAGCTGCGGATGAACTAGGCCAGGACCAGGGCTAACTGAGGATGGATGATGGATCTCGTGTTGCAAGCTTTTGAGGCCAGGCATGTTCAAGCTGGAAGAAACCTTCAGAACTATTTTGTCACACACCCCCATTGTATAAATGGGAAAGTGAGGCTCAGAGAGGGCATAGGACTTACCCAGAGCCACACCACACTTTTGTGGTGAGCTTAGGACTCAGATCCAGGTTTTAGTTATTCATTTGTCCTACAATCATTTTTTTTTACCAACTCCCAAGTTCCAGGACAGACACTTGGCATACTGAGATAACTGCATTCATTTAACAAACATTTACATAAAACTTGCTATGCATGAGGCTCACTTAATCCTTCTAGGAACACTGAAGGTAGGTTCTGCTACCCTCATTTTACAAATGAAAGGTGAAACTCAAAGAGATGAAATAACTTTTCCAGGGTCACACAGCTAGTAAGTGGCTCATTTAGGTTTGGACCAGTTCTGTCCTGTACTCCTTTGTCTACTCTGGTTTGTTCAGTTGGAAGCAAGAGAAGTTAAGTACAAGTAACATGTAGCGCAGACAGTGGGGAAACCAGGCCACAGAGGAGAGGGATCCTGGGCAGACAGACACTGGAGCTCTGAGAGCATCTGGCTCACACACGGCTGGGGAGGCCTGCCTCTGCCCCAGTATGGCAGCAAGCACATCTCCAGGGAACACCATCCACTTTGTATTTGATGTGAATTGCACCTCCTGTGGTTGTACATTACAGCAGCAACCCAGCCCTCACCTGCACAGCAACTGCCAGCCAGGTGTGTGCTTCAGCCATGTAGTTGGGGCTGCTTTTCTCCCAGATGAGGACTCATCAGCCCAGAACGGCGCTTGCCAGCCAAAGAGGTCATGTGCCCCAGCTGCTGCTGCAGTCCCCACCACTTTTGCGTGAGAGCACAGCAAGGGCAGCCTGTGGGTCGTATGTCTAGACAATCAGACTGAAAATGGGGCTCGGCATCTTGGGAGAAGTTTCCTGAATTCCTATCACCTTCAGGAATGGAAACTGAGCTAACAAGGAATTTGTTCTAATTATAGGGAAATAAGGAGAATTGAACAAGAGCTCTTCAAGGCTGAACTCTTCTGTAGGGTTTCTCCAGCACTCTCCCTTTGTTCATCTCTTTGGTCAGAAACCACAGAGCACCAACTCTGTACCCACTCCTGGCTGGGCACTGGGCACAGAGAGGGTTAGACTGGGGCCCTGCCCACCAGGAGTGTCCTCCTAGCTGGGCAGTGAACCCACAAGCCCAGCCTGCAATGTTATCGGTGCCATCGGCAAGGACACTTGGAGGTGGAGGAGGGTAAAGGGGCACAGTTCTCCCCAAACCCAGCCTGGAGGTCAGCCACGGCTTCTGGGCAGAGTGCAGGCTGAGTTGAGTTCCCCTTTCCTCTCTTATCCCTGTGCCGCAGGGCCCAGCTTCTTCAGGACACGTTGGGGGTTGTTCAACACTCACTCATTCAACGAATATTGACTGAGGATAGAACAGTGAACAGAAGAGACAAGCTGCCCACTCGTGGAGTTTATGGCTGCTCTCTTCTACAGGAAGCCTTTGCACAGATTTCACCTGTCAAACTACCTCAGTGGGATGTGTGTGTGTGTGTGTGTGTGTGTGTGTGTGTGTGTGTGTGTGTGTGTTTTGCTCTTAAGCATTTCCCAAGTTTCTTTCAAGAAGTGGTCAGGTATAATGATTAAGAACCTAGCATATGCTGGCCGGTTAGCTCAGCTGGTTAGAGCATAACCTTGTAACACTAAGGTCACAGGTTTGGGTCCCCGTACAAGCCAGACACTGGGAAAAAAATAACCTAGCATCTGGAATCAGACATGCACGTTTAAATCCTGAGCCCATCTCCATGTAATCCTGAGCAAGCTACTTAGCCTCAGTTCCATTTGTCAGATTGATACAACAGCAGTAATTACTATTTTTAAACAGTAATTACTTAATTACTTAATAGACTTATATTCATAATATTGTGCAACCATCACCACTATTCATCTCCAGAACTTTTTCATCATTCCACGTAGAAATTCTACCCAGTAAACAATCATTCCCTGTTTTCATCCCCCTCTGTCCCAGCCCCTGGTAACCTCTGTTCTACTTTATTCTGTCTCTATGAATTTTCTTATCGTAGATATCTCATATAAGTGGAATCATGTGATATTTGTCTTTTTACGTATGGCTTATTTCACTTAGCATACTGTTTTCAAGGTTTATTCATGTGTAGCATGTGTCAGAATTTTGTTCCTTTTTAAGGCTGAATAATATTTCATCGTATGTACATACCTTGTTTTGTTTATCCATTTATCCATTGATGGCCATTTGAATTGTTTCCACCTTTGGACAACTGTGAATAATGCTGCAATAAGCATTGGTATACAAGTGTCTGAGTCCCTGCTTTCAATTCTTTGGATTCATACTGAGTAGAATTGCTGGATCTATGTTTAATTTTTTAAGCAACTACCATACTGTGTTCCCCAGCAGCTGCACCAGCTCCCATTCTCACCAGCAATGTGCTATGTGTGGTCTTGACATAGGAGTTGAGAGGGTTGCAATGACTCTGAGGGCATCTGGCACCCTCCTGTGGAGACCAGAGTGCTGACAAACTTGGGCAAGCCCAGAGGAGGTACTCAGCCTGGGGGGACTGGAGGCCACACTGAGGAGAAATGGTGGAGGGCCCAGAGTGTGAATCTGGCCAGAAGGCCCAAAAGGATGTGATGGCTACTCTTGTATGCCCCCTGTGCTGCCTGGGGGGAAGAGTGGGCAGCTCCAGAATCAGACTGAAGGAAGGAAGTCCAGGGAGACTAGATCCACCTCAGTAGGAGAAAAAGGAAGACTCTGAGGGTCAGAGTTGTCCAGCAAGGTGAGCAGGGAGCTCCCCATCACAGGAGGTGTGCAAGGAGCAACTGACATCCTCTTGTAGGGCAGACTAAGGGCACAGGAGTGTGGACTGGATGGCCTCTGTGGCCTGTAGAACAGGGTTCTGAAGGCTTGTGAATCAAAGATTTGGTGGCTGGATTCCATCTGAGCCCATTTGTAAGTGAAGATTCTGTAACTTGGTACTCCCACCCATTGAGACAAATTCTGCCCCAGCTCCTCTGAAACCTTATATTGGCAGAAGCATTGCTCAGCCCCGGCAAGGGTGAGCTTCATTTCCATTTGCTGATGAGGATGTCATGTGACTCTCCAAGTTCCTGTGGCTCCTGTCTACCTTTCCAACTGGAAATAATACCATGTGCATGCAAAGGAAGGTTGCAGGGTATGATACAGAAACAGTGCAAAGGTGGGCAGGGGAAAGGAGCTCTCCTGTTTGGCCTCCAGAGTCTGCCCCCTCCCCTGCCCTGTGTGTCTCCCAATCCTGGCCTCTTGCCCAGGCACAGAGCTAACCGTGTCTCCATCTCTGATCAGCACATAGCACCCTTGCTTCCTCCATTCTCTCTCCTGCACTTTTGTCTCTTTCCAACCACTAACTTCCTGGGATACCTTCTCTCATTCTCTCCACCTACACAAATCCTACCCATCTTTCTGGATGTGACTCAGCCAGAAACCCCACAAAGACCTCCTTCTTCCACAAGGCGTTGTATGCTGGGATGCCACTTAATGCAGTCATTCACAGATATTTATTTATCAAGTACCTGCTCAGCACCAGGACTGCTCCAGGCACTAGAGATACATCAGTAAAGACAGGCAACATCGCTGCCATCGTTGGCTTGTGTTATAGCCGGAGACATAGAAAACAAACACAGAAATGAGTAAACACATAAAATCACTTGATATAGGGATGATTGTTGCAAAAACAACAAACAGGGAATTTAACAGAGGCTACTCTGTAGAATGGTCAAGGAAAACCTCTCCAAGAAGTGGTATTTGAGCCAAGACCTGAGTTATGAAAAAAGCCAACTCTGAGGGGATCTGGGGGAAAAGCCTTCCAGGCAAGTATGGAAGCAGAAGTCCCTGAGTAAGCTTGGTTCATTCAAGAACAATAAGGTGACCACTGTGGCAGGAACATGAAGAGACAGGCAGAGAATGGACGATCTGATTGTAGGGAGACAGGCAAGAGAGATGATGTAAGCCATGGTAAGGATTGCAATGGGAAGTCATTTAAAGGTTTTAAGCATGGGAGTGACATGATCTGATTTATGACATACAAAAGAATCATCCTGACAGCTGCATGGACACCGGCTTGTGGTGGAAAAGGCTGAAAGCAGGGACACCAATTAGGAGCATACTGCAGTAGACCAGGCAAGAGATGACAGTGGCTTGGACCTGGGAGATGGCAATGTGGATGGTGAAAAGAGTCAGATTTGGGATCTATTTTGGGACACTGCTCAGCCCCAGCAGGGGTGAGCTTCATTTCTATTTGCTGATGAGGATATCCCATGGCGCTCTAGGTTCCCGTGGCTCCTGTCTACCTTTCCAATTGGAAATAATGCTGTGCACATGCAAAGGAATGCTGCGGGGAGAAGCCCTGACAGAGAAGATGACTGACTCCTCTCTGGGTTGTTGGGTTGTAGAGAAGGATAAGGAGTCCTCCAGACAAAAAGAAACAGAAAAGAACATTCCAGGCAGTTTTTTAAAAAGATTTAGAGGCAAGAAAGTGGATGATGCTTTTGGCATGATAGCTTTGAATGGCGCATATCGAAGAGTTTTCAGAAATGTCAAGTGAGAGGTAGGAGAGATAAGTACATAAGTGTCTTCATATCAAGGGACAAGCTTAGCTTCTGTTTCTTATGGTGATGGGAAGCCTTGGAGATGCTAGCACATAAGAGTTACTCAATACATGTTTATAAGACTACCCATAGGAGCCCCAGTATTGAGGTGTGGAAGATGCTTTCACAGGTATCTCATGGGACCTTTATAGAAGCTGCCTGATGTTTAGCAACTGTGGATTCTCCTATCCCTATGCCGAAGGCAACTTGGTGCCCCAGTTGAGTTCTGTTCTGGGATATGTTCTGTCTACGAGTTCTCTGGATGTCCAGATACCTGGACCTAGAGCCAGTTGGCCAGAGGCTGGCAGACAAGCATCTGGCCATGGATCCAAGACTAGCTAGCCTTCACTGCCTTATATACCTCTGCAAGCCATGCTCAGCCTTATCCACAGATGGGATAAGTCCAATTCCAAGCGCCTGTGGTATATATACCAGCCAATACGAAGAGAAGCTTCTGGGCACAATTCCTCATGAACATCTATTGCTCAGGCTTTTCCAAGATTTTAGACAGACACTGATCTGTTCACTCTAGCCATGACTTAGTCTCCAAGAAGCTGCTTGACTCTGGGCAAACATCTTGCTCTGGGCCTCAGTTTCCCTGTCTGGAAAGGGAAAAGATTGGGCTTTAACTTAAGGTGTTTTCCAGTTCTGGACCCCTCTAAACTGTTTACTTTGCTTCCTTTCTACTAAGAACCCATTTGAATGTCTGCTTTTCATGCAGGGAAACAAAGCCACAGTGTTCGGATGGAGCCCATTCTAAAAGTGTTCTCAATCCGCAGGCTGAGAGGCCCAGTCAGATTCCACTGAAGGGAAAAGCAGGATCTTGCTAGGGTCTGCTCTGACCCATGCATTCTGGAAAGCGCTTGCAAAGCCTGAATTCCCAACCCACACACTGGAGCAAGCCGTCCTCCCTTTGAAACCTAAGAAAGTTGCAGAAACAGCCATTTACCTGTCACATGGTTTTCATAATTTCCCTGGCACCTTCACTAGTCATAGAAGTGGGTTTTGGCAGGCGGTGGGCAAGCTCCAGGTCTGATGTGGATGTGCTGGACCACAGCTTGTTTGGAGGGAGAGAATTGGAGCCGAGATCTCACAGGGTCCCCACCCCCTCTGAGTGTGTCCAGCCACAGGGGTCTGCTCCTGAATATTTGGGGGCCCTGATGAAATCCAGGAAGCAAACTGAGTTGCAGGAGGGTAAAATAGATGACACCTTGGGAAGTCGAGCCTGCCAGTATGGGCAAGCCCAGCCCTGTGCCAGAAACACCCCTGAGTGTTATGATCGGAGGGTGAAGAATTGTGGAGGGCTTGGGCAATACCGAGCAACTCAAGACTGACAGGGGAGGCAAAGCACAGGATATGTCCGTGAAGTCCTGAGAATTATACTTCTTCGTTCTTTCTGTCAGTGGAGAACGATCTGTGTGCTATGCCAGGCACTGGGGATACGGGGAGCTGAGTGCTGCGGTTCCAACTGTAGACACTCAAGAGAAGGAGATATGAACATGGGCTCAGGTGACAACTTGGAATGCTTTCTGGAGGTGGTGACATGCCAGACAAGCTAGGAAAAGCACGAGGGGAAATAAATGGCTCCATGGTACCAGTGGAAAAGCTTGGACATTAGACCGAACAGGCTTGGTTTCAAGCTGACTCTGAGCATTAGTTTTCTCATCAGTTAAAAGGGAAACACAGTGCTAGATTTAGGGATGTTACAGAGATTAAATGAGTTAAAAATGAAATATGCGTGGTTCAAAGTGGGGTCTCCTGAAATGATTTGTTGATGGGACACGAGAGGCAGGGCAGGAGGTGATTAAAAAGTCTGGGAAAGAAAATCTATAGTCCTGCCCCCTCCCTCCCACCCCATGGCCAGGGTTGGGGTAGGAAGGGCCCAGGCCAGCACTCCAGATTATTTGGGTCCTGGTAGCATGTTTGCCCAGAGCTTTCTGAGGGCGTCTGTACAGCAGGCGTCCACGGGCAGCTAGAGAGGCTTGGCCAAGTGAATTTCCACAAGCCAGGAGGGCCCCACTCTGAGGCTCACACCTCGGGAACTTGAGATGTTGGCCAAGTTCAGGCCGTGGGAGGGAAAGGCAATTGCTGTGTCGGCTGTATTTGGTGGGGAAATGGGCCTCCAGGGTGGAAAAGGAAAATAAAGAGAGATTCTTGCTGTAGCTTGTTCACTCACAGAGAGATGCAGTTCTCAAAGCCTCCCTGTCCCCTGCCTCAGGCCTTTGCTAGAGACCTTCGGAATCTGGCCCAGCAAAGACCTGCCTCCTCCAGGAAGGCTGCTTGGATGACGCTGGTCCCTTAGTTGCTCCCATTCCTCCAGCTCTGTGTATTTACCCTCCTGTGCCCAATACACCCTGTGTTGTACAGTTCGTTTTTGATTCAGATTGTAATCTTCCACCGGGAAAGGCAAAAGGAGGAGGAGAAAATACACATGTATTGAGCCCCTACTGTATACCTTGCCCTGGGCTAAACTCTTCTCATATGTCATTGCACATAAGCCTTACAACAGATCTCCAAGGTAAGGACCACTATCTCCAGTTCATAGATGAAGAACCAGGCTCAAAGAGGCTTAAGTTCCAGAATTGGAACCTAAGTCTGCTGGACTCTGAAGCTTTTCTAAAGTCATCTATCCTTCAAGACCTCCTCCTCTATATCAAAGCAAGGTCCTTTGTGGGAAAAAAGTACATTCTGTGTTCCGTGGTAAGATAAGTTTGGGAAATGCTGCTCGTTAAGCATCCCTCTTGAATCTCCATATCCACAGTAGTATATTCAAGCTCTGAGAAGAGCTGCAGAAAAGACACCTGGCTTACTTCACTTAGCCCCAGATTCCATGAGGGACATCTCAGTCACATTACAGCTTTTAACATCCAACAAGGCCCCTGGGCATGCACTTTGAGACATGCTATCTATGGAGCAGATTGCTAAAATGGCAGTACTCAGGTACAAGCTCTCTGAGAAACTTAGGGTGGACTGTGAAGGCTGAATTAGACGTGAATAAGAAGGAGTAGGAAGAAGGGCGTATGAGCTGGAGGAGCAGAGGGAGGAAAGACACAGAGTAGGCAAGTACATGATGAGGGATCAGGACAGGGAGGCAATAGCCCCAGCATCCTAAGTTCAGGAACTATTAACAGTTTTGACCACAAAAGCCTGTCCTTAAAGCAAGAGTCACGCTATCAAGAGTTGCAAGCAGGAGGCAATAGTTGAAATGAGTAGGAATATGTGCCCCTGTGGCCTAAGGAAACAGGTAGAATGTAGCATGAGGGACTTCAGTTCGACTGTAGGAGAAGATGCTAAGCAGCCCCCATAAACCACATGCATTACCCTACCACCGTCTCTTTGCTTATGTTCCCTGCACTGAAATGCCCTCCTTTCTGCACATCTCCATCTTCCCAACCTCCACTACATAGTTCATTTGTCAAGAAGACTTCTAAAGACTCCATGCTCTCTGCTTTCTTTAAAATCGGGAAGTCCCAATCCATTTCCCCTCCCAAAGAAGATGCTGGAGACTTAAGATGTCAATGTCAAGACTGAAGTCTTGATACCAAGATTAGGCAAAGAAGTGGTCCTGCCAAATTCTGCCTAGGACTGAGCTCACCTGGAGTATTGCACACTGTCAGGGCACCACATGGTGACAAATGCTGGGGTGTCCAAGTGTTGATAGCCAAGATAGGAAGCTCCTGGAAACTGTCATATGAGACATTGGTGAAGGAAAGGGATGGGAGGACATTTATAGATAGAAATACAATCAAAATCTTCAAGTAATAGTTCATATCTCTACAACCCCTTATGTAGTCTGGAGCAGTCCTTCTCAAAGTGTGGTCCCCAAGCCAGTGTACCAGCATCACCTGGGAACTAGTTAGAAATGCAAATGTTTGCACACCACCCCTCCCAGAACAACTGAGTCACAAACTCAGGGTGGAGCCCAATCAAGAGTTTTAATAAGAACTCGGGGTGATTCTGAAGCATGCAAAAGCTTGAGAACCACTGACCTGTATTCCCATTATAATAATTCTCCTCGTGAGAACTGGTGTTATTATCCCTTGCTGTGAAAAGTGTCTCAGAGAGGACATTTGTTCAGTCCTAGGACTCACAGCAGATAAGCTGCAGAGCTGGGACTCCAACCCAGCTGGGGCTCAAATCCCAGTCATTCTGCTCCTAAGGATACCAGATTCCATCTCTCCATAGGGGGAGGAGCTTCCCGGCAGCAGGACAGAGCTGTCTGTCCAAGGTACTAAGACCTTGGCCCCCAGACGGCCTTAATTGGCTCATTAATAGCTGTGATTAGCAAGAATGGAGAAGCCTTTATCTTTGAAGTTCCTGAGCTGTGCTAGAAGCTCATGCAGGGAGCTTGCTGTGGCTAATTAAAGCTGAGCCGTGTTTCCTGTCAAGGGCCCAGAGTGTTAATGGCTTCAAGTGAGAAAAATTAAGCTTCAGTTTCCATTCAGAGGTAATGGATAGAACCAGCAGAGTAAAGATAAATGTAGAAGGGGTGTTTTAAAGGGGCAGAGCCCTTGGGCAGGAAGCAGAGCTCTAGATTTCTACTGAAACGTGTAGCCAAAAAGGTACTGCCAGCTTTGGGGTGGCATGGGGTGGGAGGTAGGCTCAGATTCCTACAAGGGCAACCCCAGAGTTGACATCATCTTCATTCTTCTTATTATGACTTCTGAGCATTTCAGCTTCTGGTCCTTGATGACACTTGCTTAGGTGGGTGTGAATTGTAAGTGGTGAGGGAGGGCTGGTGGTAACAGGATCTCAGGGGCTGTGGAGGTTCTGGTCCCAAAAGTCCTATCCCCTGCAGGCTCCCAGTGCTCTAACTGCTACTAATTTATCAGCCACCTTGAGTCCTTACTAAGTGCAAGATACAGGACTGACTGCTTTACATTATCTCACATAATGCTTTCAATAATCCTACAGAAAATATGCAATTATTGGGCCGAGCCCGTGGCGCACTTGGTAGAGTGCTGCGCTGGCAGCGCGGTGACGCTCCCGCCGCGGGTTCGGATCCTATATAGGACTGACCGGTGCACTCACTGGCTGAGTGCCGGTCACGAAAAAAAACGACAAAAAAAAAAAGAAAATATGCAATTATTAATGTAATCTATATACATTAGTTAATTGACTTGCCCAAAGACACATGTATCTGAGCAGTGGACTAAAACCAGCTATAGCTGATTCAAAACCTCTTGTTCTTAACCACTAATATAACCAGGCCTCCCTGATTCTTGAATTTTCTTTCTCGGGGCCTGGGTCATTTCAAGATGAGAACGCTAATTCCACCTAACCTTCTACCCAGGGAAGGGACCTGCGACCTCTTATCCTTTCTAATGCTTTTTCTCCCCACTGCCTCCCCCCTCCCGCCCACCCCCACCCCAGACCCCACCACCACCACCACCACCTCCTCTGCCCCTGCTTCAGGGGAGGTGACTGAGGACACACTGAGGTTGGGTGAAGAGATCAAACTAGACCCCAGCTGTATGAATATAAATACAGGGTTGATATTTCTGAACCAGAAATCAGAACATGTAGTCTGAAAATGGCCTATTTTTATTTAATTAATTTCTCTCCCTGAAAAGTTTGATCAAAACATTAGAAAGTTTGATTGAATACATATCACCTTTTAAAAAAATTTTTTTTATTTGCGTATGTGCTTATGGGGTACAATATGTTGTTTCAATACATGTATGTATTGTACAATGATCTAATCAGAATAGTTAGCATATCTATCACCTAAACATTTGTCATTTCTTTGTGGTTATAACACTCTAGATCCTCTTTTCTGGCTACCTTGAAATATGCAGTACAATATCACTAGCTGTTGTCACCCTGGGGCACCAGAGCTTATTCTTCCTATCGAAATGCAACTTTGTAACTTGGTACCAGCCTACCAACCTTTCCCAGGCCTCCTCCCTTCCCCTGACTCTGGTAATCACTATTCTACTCCCTATTTCTCTCTTTCTAATTTATTTTTCTTAATTGACCCATGACAATTGTGTATATTTATGGAGTACAATATGATTATTGGGTGCTTAGTACATCCATCACCTCAAACATCGTGAACACATATCACCTTTAATGAAAAGAATATTACATAAAAATAAATACAAATGTCAGCCAATAATTGATATATCAGTTCAAATAAAACCCAGATAGCTTAAATAAGAACTAGCCCAGGACACTCAGCAGGTAGTAAATGTGTTTCCCTGGAGACTATCTCTATAGCTCTGAGTGTAATCAAGGACTTCCCCTTCTTCAAGGCCTAAGTCAAACACCCCCTCCTCCTGGTAGCTGCCCTGCTGCCCCCCACTCTAATCGTCCTCCCTCTGGAAGTGGTTGCAACCCCAATCCCCTACCACTCTTGTTTTAATGGCCTAAAGTTGAATGTGGTTCTCCCCTACACACATCCCCAGTTCTGAGAATCTCAGAAAAGCAGTCTGAGTCATCTCCCCCTCTGCAGAGCCCAGCTGGCGTCTGTGAGTGTTGGCTGAGTGAACCAATGAGTGACCGTTCTAACTGGGAGAGGAGCGTGTCTTCGACTAGCATTCATCTTTGCATCTCCCCGGAGCTTTGTGTCTTTCTTACAGTCCCTCAGCACAGCTGGTGATTACAGGTCTCCACTTTTGCCTCCCCAGTGGTGGTGAGTGCATCCAGGGCACGGACTAGGTCTAATCTGCCTCTTTATTGTCAATGTCAACCCAGGGAATGGTTCCAAAGAGACCTACAGAGGGGATCATTGAAAAAATGAATGATAGAAAGAACAAACAACTTTCATCTAACCAAATTGCCCCAGAAATGTTCCTTCCTTGGCAGAGAAAGTGTTAACCTGCATGTGTGAGCCTACCATCACCCAGCTCAGCACTCCTCCCCAGCAAGCTCAATCAAATTAAAAGGAAATCTGTGCCTATTGGTCATTCTAGAGGCAGAGGCTGAGCCCAGAGGGTAGGGCTGGGTCGTGGCCAAGCTGGGAGCCTTAGCAGGGATGAGGGAGCAGAGTTGAATGGCCACTGTCACCTAGGACTCCTGCACATGGTTTGGGGGGGAGCTTCCCCAGCTCCAGGGCCTACTCAGCCACCCACAGCTCCCCGTGGTGTGCAAGTTCCTCAACGTCTATGTGTCCTTGACCTGGCCATGGAGGTCAACATGGTGGAGAAGGGAAAACACACAGGGAAGTCCTGGCTCCTTCACTGATAACACGGTCCCTCCAGGCACCCCCACCCCATGAAATGGGGCATTGATGCTAATGCCACCTTCAGGATGTAGGTGAGATACAGAGCACCATGGCCAATGGGATGAGGCTTTGTCAATTGCTATTGGGGACTTTTGGTGGCACCGTGCCAGTTACAGCTTCCATAAAGACAGAAAGTAGTGTTGTGTGTGGAGAGAAAAACAGACCCAATCATGCTTGGGGTGATGCAAAACTCATTTCCTGAGCACGTACTCCACGCCAAGCCCTGGGCTGGTTGACACATGACCATGCATTACTTCATTAATTTTCACAGCCAATATTCAGAATAGGGATTAACTCCATGGAAAATAGGGAAAAGTGAGACCAAAAAGACTCAAAGAGGTAAAGCCACGGGCCATGCTGATCTCTACTGTCAAGGCTGAGCCAGGCACGAAACCTGGGAGTTTCTGACCCCACACTCTTGTTCTGTCTCCCCAAACCACAGACATCCATTCTGGCTCCATCTCAGCTATGAGCTTATACTGTTTCCTTGGGCCAGTCCTTCCTGCTGTGCCTGCTGGAGTCCTACTCACCCTTCAGGGTGCTGCTCGGTCCCCGTCTGCTCAATCACACGCTCACTTCTCCGCACAACCACCTCAAACTGGTACGGTTGGAATCAGCATGCATTGCCTGTATTACAGTCTGCTTTCTGTCAGAGAGGACTGCATGAGCCCATGCCTCTCCCACTAAGTTGGGATCCCTGGCAAGACAGAGCCTATATTCTACTCATCTCTATGCTCCTCTACACCACCAGCCATGTTCAGAGCCTTGTGCAAAAGAGGGACACAGAGAAGATGCATCTACTAAAGTATCTCTTCCCCAGGCCTATTTCCTTACTAGAGGCTGGGTCAATGGTTCAAAAAAGTCCAGGTATAAGCCCTGTACAATCGGCCTGCCCCCATTACCTCTCTGACCTTGTTGTCTATGTTCCAGCAACAGTGGCTCTTTGCTCTTCCTTCGGGACATCAGTTGGCGCTGCCTCAAGACCTTGCCATCTGTTGTTTCCTCTACCTGAAGTGCCCTTTCCCCAGATCTCCCATGGCTCCCTCCTTCACTCAGGTCTTCTCTTTCCTGATGACACTATTTAAAATAGTGCCACCCATGCCCACAGCATTCTCTGTCTCCCTCTTCTGCTTCATTTTTGTCTGTTGCGTTTATCAGCATCTTACATTTGTAATTGGAATTACCTGGGGACCTTGTTTTAAAATGCAGATTCCTGGCCCCCACCGGAACAGCTAAATCAAGATCTCAGGGGTGGAGACTGGCTACTTTATCAACGCCCTCCAAGTGATTCTGATGCATAGACAGGGCTGGGAACTAAAAAACCACTGAAACAGAACTGAGGTCCCTCCCAGCGAGGACATTGTTTGGGTCAACCAGGCCTTAACCTCATTTCTGGCCTTTGCCCCACCCCACCTGCCCTCTCCATGCTGTGCATGCAGCCTCCCTCAAGCTACATGCAACCATTTGTTGTCCTCTGACTTAGCACCCTTTTCGGATGTCTTTTCAGCACTTGTTTATGCTCTCTCCTCTCCTCTAGCCATCCTCTCCAGTACTCAGTTTATTTTCCAAAGCACTGCTGAGATGCCACCTTCTCTGGGAAGTCTGTCTGTCCCCTCCACCCCACCCAAATCAGAAACCCTACTTCTTCCTCTGTGATTGGAGGATCTTGCATATATATTTGGTATGGGATTTATCCCATTGTCTTATAGCCAATCTTTCAGATGCTCATCCTTCTCAGTAGACCATTACTCTGAATAAGGCAATGATTGAGCTGGATTCATCAGTACTCCCAGTACCTAGCACAGTACTTGGTACATGGCTAGCACTTCCCAAACAAGGAGTGTATGAGAGAATATATTAATGATGCAAGGGTGGCTAGGTGGATGCATGCTTAGCAAAGTCAGAAGTTGTAGGATTGGCATAATTTGTCTTCATATTGACCCAACATTTTCCCATTTTATCTGAGCATAGCCAACCATTATTTCCAGCTCAAGCCTGTTCTCAGGACAGAGCAGACCTAACAAGTTCCCTCTTACCTGTCTGTCAATGAGTGACCCAGCTTCACTGGGAAGCCCTCCCCTCCTAGAGGGCCTTGCTCTGTTTCCAGGGAAATCCAAGCCTTCTGCTACAAAGTTTTTAGATAACACAGCAGCCCTTAGGGAGTTCTGTTCATGGGGAGGGCTTTCTCCTCCCTCCCCCAAGTCAGGTGATACTTAGCTCACTGTATTACAGAATTTAATGTGACCTGTCCCCGATGGTACTCCATTCAGAAAGGAAAACCAACATCACACACACACAAAAGCAACAGGACAGCTGTATCATTTGGCACAAACCATCAGAGGACACTGGGTAAAACCTCTTCACTCTCCAGATGGACAGAGAGGGCCAGAGTGATTGCAACACTTGCATAAGGTCACTGGGCTGTTGTGGGACTCAACCCCTTTCAGTGAGAGGCTCTTCCCCTTCCCCACCTCTCACCCCTTGCCTGCCAGAGAACGGCTGGACCTCCTCTTAATGAGAGCCGTGATTTACGTCGGCTGGGCCCAATTAGTGCCAAGCTCTCTCAGGCCGCCAAGTGCCCCGCTGGCCAGCAGCTGAGGCCTGTCTGGCAGGACATATTTGGATGATGAAGCTATGCTGCATGCTAAACTAGGCCCAGGAAAGAGCAACTCGACTTGGATGTCCACCAAAGGCTGCCAGGCTTGGCTCCCGCCCATGAGTTGGGCAACAAGGCTGTCTGGCAGGGGATGGGGCAGTGCTTCCCTGGCCAGGGGCTGCAGCTGGCCTGGGAGAGCACACCCCAGGGCAGATGCCCTCCCTGGGCTTGGCTGGGCCCAGCAAAAACAGGCAGTGAGAGAACCCAGAGCTGTAGCCAGCAGATCTGGACTCAGACCCAGCTCCACCATCAACTCCTTAGTGGGTGACCTGGCGCCTTGTCTACCTTCCTCTCTATACCTCAGCTTCTCACCTGTAAGGTGGGTAGTGTTGCCTATCTCAGGAAACACATAAAGGGCATACAAGATACCCAAAAAGGGCCCACTCTATTTAAGCCTCAGTTTGCTCATCCTTAAAAGGGGACAAACATGGCATTTCCCTCACAGAGCTAGTGTGAGGAGTTTCTGTGTAGATCAATACACAGTGCCTGGCCTGGAATGAGGCCTGACTTGGCCAGTAACCATCCCCTTCATATGAGGAGTATTATTTACATTGGGGTAGCCATTCCACCTCCCTGACTCTTAGTTTCTAAATATGCCTTCCTCATATGGGTTGGTGTGAAAATCAAATTTGAAAACTGATGTTCAGAAAGTAGCTTATGTAAGTTGGTAGAACTAAGAATTGGTAGATTTGGGTTCAGAATTTAGATGTGTCTGACCCTGAAGTGCATGTTCTGTGTATGATATGTTTCCACTTACCATTGGCTTTCAGACCCTGCTTTTAGTGGTGGGTGTGCAGCTCAGAGCAGGCCTAGAGAGCCAGACATACCCACAGACACAGCCCCTGGCTGCCACTGCAGATCAACTTTCTTATGCTGGTGGTAGCACGTCTGAATCTTCCAGGAGAAGAGACTAAAACACAAAGCAAGGAAGGACTGTCCTGAGCTGCTCAGGGGTCATGTGCAGGCCCTGATGGGAATGGCCACAGGCTTGGGGCTCTGTCCAGACCTGCCCCAGGTGCATGCCCAGCCTTCCTGGGCCACACATTCCCCTTAGTCTGCCCTAAATCCTCCCCGCTGTATGGGTGGAGGCTCAGACTGGGAGAAAGAGCACATGGATTTTAATCTCAATCCTGTCACTGACTTGCTACAAGACTTTGGACAAGCACTTGTAACTTCGTGGGCCTGAGTGTACCTTCTAAAAAGTGGAAGTGCTGTGCAAACTCATCAGCGTGGGTATCCTCACAATAGAATTTTTGTTCCTATAAACTTTCGGGCAGTGGAACAACTGACTCTTCTTGGCTTTGCGCTTCATTCTGAGTCTTCAACATCTCTTTTAAAAAAAGAAAAAGAAAAAAATTTCCCCTTCATTTATTAATGTCTCTGAGACACCCAGCTGGAGAATAAAGAATGCAAGGGAGATGGCTTGTGGAGCCCAGATAAATCGGCAGCTCTTCATCTCCACTTGGAGGAGGACAGACTAAGGCCCTCGCCAAGCCCCGCACTCCCAAGGAAATAAACATGCTTCAGAGCGAGAGGGGAGCCAACGGAAGTCAGTAAGCTCAGAGGGACTTTGAGAGATTGTTGGATCCTTAAGGAAGAGTATTAATTCATTTGGGGGAGTTGTGGACTGCTAGATCCCAAATCTGGTCTGGATAAATAAAAATCTGCCCATGAAATGCCTTAAGTTTTTATCCCTAACTTGCTGCCAATCCCTGCTATGTTCTTTCCTTCTGAGGAGCTGGGACCTCATCTCTTGATTTATTTTCATTCCACCATACACCCTCTCTAGGGTGTTCAATAAAAGTTCCATCTATGATTGTCAGCCCAAACTGATCAGAGGCCCCATGTAGACTTTGTAACGATGTGATCACCAGGAGCCAGACCTGTTCCAAGTAGGTAGCAGGTGTCCACTTTGGCTTAATTCACATACATGGCAGCCCATGGGTTCCAGGAAGGCCGGTCAGCTCAGATGTGATTCATCCCAGCCACAGACCCTCTGGGTATGACTCTACATAAGTGAGTATGTGGTGGAATGTATGAACATTGAGAACAGGGACATCAAGAGACACCCTGATCCAATCAACTTATAAAGGAATACATGTCTGGTATCTTTCTGATGTCTCAACTGCTGGATGTGGGAAGCCCAGAGGAGCTGAGACAGAGGAAGAAATATGTCAGAATGGAATGAACACTAATTTACAAAAAAGTTAGTTACCAAATGGCAGGGAAAATATCAAAAACAGAAAACAAATTTAGCCCTTGGCATTATCATAAAGAATAATACTAGGATTTTCTAATTCCATAGCAATTTCTTACCTTCCCAGAATATAGTTTCACCCTCACCATAGCCTAATCAAATAAGTCTCATTATGCCCATTTTATAGATGGGGAAACTGAGGCAATTAGCAGCAAGGTGTCTTGCTCCAATATCTTGTTAACGAAATCATTAAACGTCAGTGCTACACTTTTGAAATCATAGATCGTCATCAATTTCACCAGTCTTTTCCCAGAGTGAGGATGTTGTAAAAAGGATCCTAAGAGATGATGAGTCATTATTTAAACTTCCTTCCAAAGTACCTTCATAGAAAATTGAAAACCTTTTGCCCTATAATGCTAAACCTGCAGCAGGTTTCCTCCGAAAGACTTTTCCCCTCTTACTTGACTTTAAATAACTCAGACCCTCAGGCTCTATTGTCAGTCCTCGTCTTTTCTCATTTTATACTCTTTCTAAGTGGCCTCATTCACATCATGACTTCAAGTGGTATCTCCCAATTAATTCTACATCTCTAGCCTGGATTCTTCTTCTAAGATCCACACCTGTTATGTTCTATTGTGGACATTTTAGCCAGAGTATCCCAACATCACTTAAAACGAGATACAGCAGTTTCCCTTCTCCAGAAAATACTGTTCTTTCCTTCACACTCAATCACGGAAGAAGGAAGGGAGGGAAGGAGGACAGAAGAAACAAGGAAGATGGATGGTGCCAAAGAGCACTAAAAGATGGTCTAGTTTAACCCTTCATTTTTTTTTTACACTGAAAAATCACTTTTATTGAGATCCCACCAGCTGTACAATCTGTTCCTGACATCAAGCTCCTTCTTCCTTTGCAATTTGGTCTTTCTTAAGTGGTCCTATCAACTCTTTCTTCTCCCCCACAGTCTGGACGCAGCCAAGGCCAAACTCGGAGGTGGTGTCGATGAACTTCACGTTGATCTTCTCCAGAGCCCTCTGTTTGGTCTGCACCAGCTAGGAACCCTTCATTTTAAAGATGAACAAACTGGCCAGATAAGACTCTGACCTGGAACTGGAAATCCTGTCTCCTGACATCTGGCAGGGATTTTGGTAAGAGGAGTGACACAAAACACTGAGAAGTGACACAGGGATGGCAGAGGGCTGGAGTGGAAAGTTGGGCCTTTGCTTCAGAGCATTCATCATGATGTGTGGGCATATGTTTGTCTGTTCATGTGTGTGACATCTATCTCTACAGTGTCAGCTCTGTGAGACCAGAGACCATGTCATGCTGACTACTGTATCCCTAGCACCCAACACAAGGCATGCATGTAGAAGGCACTCCCTAAATATTTGCCCCATTCACAGTAGCCACAACATAGAAAGTATCTAGGAATTAATTTAACCAACAACACAGCAGACCTACGACAGACCTCCATGTATAAGAATATGACACTAACATAGGGCATAGAAAAAGATGATGTAAGTTCATTTCTGCTCATGAACAGGCTGACTTAATATTAAGAACACATCCCTTCTCTGAAATCAACATACATGTTTAATACAAGGCCAATCAAAATTTTAGTTGATTTTTTGAGAACTTGATACACTTAACTCTAAAATATACATGGAGGAATACAAATACAGTTAACCTAAAACTTTAAACTCCATAAAAGAAAAAAGAAGAGGGGAGAACTCACCCTTCCAGCTATTGATTTGCTGCAAAATCATGGTAATAAACACACTGTAATACTGTCACAATAACATATAGATGCCATTGCTACAGAAGAGAGCCCAGAGACACCCACCCTCCCACTCTCAATGCATTGCACTGGATCTTCTGTTTGCCCCTCCAAATCCTTTCTCCACCTCTACTCCATCTTGCTCTGCGAGTCATGCATTGCATTAACCATACCCACCAGCCCTGTGAGTCCCTGGAGGTTGGAGGGAAAAGGGGATAGAGGGTAGCTACACACTAGCTCCCTCCCTGCCAGACTGCAGGTAGGCCCAGCTTGCATTCATATTCCAAACACTGGAACACCAGCTACAGCTTTTTCTGGGTTTTGATAGCCCCACCCCTCTTGCCCATTCGTGCCTGGTGGGGTCTAGAGGGTGGGGAATAAGATCTTTCCCATTGTTCCCACTGAGTGCCCCATCTACCCATTTTGCTGTTCTTAACTGGGTTGTCCTTCATTAAGTTGTCTTCAGTTACCACATTTGGGCTCACATTCTGTTTGCTGCTAGGAGCCTCGCAGGTACATATCTAAAAAAACTCAACATACAGTATAAGTAATATGACAAATCAATTCCCTATAGACAGATTGTTAAGTATGTTATATTAGAAAAACTAGCTCAATTTGAACATCTAATATTGCACACGGGTATTGATATTCAACTCTGTACTCCATAGATAGTACAATCAACTATGTTACAATAAAGAAAAGAAAAAAACTAGCTCATGTGTAGAAGAGGAAAATTGAATCCCTTAAAAGCATATACAAAGATGGTATTATGTGGATTAAAAGCATAAATATGAAAGGCAAAAATGTAAAGTTAATAGAGTAATACAGTTAATAGAAGAATAGAAATTTAAAGTTAATACAACATGTACAAGTATATCTTTATGACTTAGATATGGGTAAAAATTTCTCACACAAAACATTAAAAGCACAAATGATAAAGAAAAAAGAAGAATTTCATTCCACTATTTTTAAAAAAAGGTTTCTGTTCAATGAAGGGCACTGTGGAGAAAAATTAAATAAAAAATAAAATAGAAGATATTCACAATGTCTAAAACTGACAAGGGATTAACACCTAGAAGACACAAGAACTCCTGAAAATCAACAAGAAAAAGAAAATTCATGAGAAAAGTGAGCAAAGGATATGTATTCATAGGCAGTTTTCAGAAGAGGACACCTGAAAAGAGAAAAAGTGTATAGGAAAAGTTGCTCAAGAGTTTTAGTAGTCAGAGAAATACAATTTAAACCACAAGGAGATGCCACCTCATGTAATTTACACCCCCCAAAATTA
Source organism: Cynocephalus volans (assembly GCF_027409185.1). NCBI lineage: Eukaryota > Metazoa > Chordata > Mammalia > Dermoptera > Cynocephalidae > Cynocephalus > Cynocephalus volans. Next base: position 39,524,467 of record NC_084467.1, on the reverse strand, counting down.
GAAAGCTGGATAGCAGTGAGATTTGCAGGGATATAGAGCTATAGAAACTCTCAGGCTGGCAGAATTATTGAGTGGCAGAGTTATTCTGGAGAATGTTCCCCATCACTTAGTCAAAGTAAGTATGTGCATACTCTATAATTCAGCTATGGAGCTCCTGGATATGCATTCCCCCCGAAAGCTAACTTAGGTTTATAAGAGAATTATTTGTGGAATCAGGGAGTTGGAGACGACCTGGAAGATTATCATTCAGACAGTAGACAGGTAAAGTGTATGAGATTCTACCATGGAGTATTATGCAGCAGTCAAAAGAAATATGAATTGATTATAAGAGTATACTCTTTCGCGCAAAAAGTAAGAAAAGAATCAGATAAATTACACAATATCATTTGTATAGATTAAAAATACACGTAGGGCCGGCCCGTGGCTCTCTCTGGAGAGTGCAGTGCTGATAGCACCAACGCCATGGGTTCAGATCTTATATAGGGATGGCCAGTTCACTCTCTGGCTGTGTGTGGTGCTGACAACACCAAGCCAAGGGTTGAGATCCCCTTACCAGTCATCTTTTAAAAAAATAAATAATAAAATAAAATAAAATAAAAATACATGCACACAAAATAGTAATATATATTTGCAAGAACACAAACAAAAATATATGTTAAACATACTGTAATTGTTGCCTATATGATGGAAAAGAAAAAGGAAATGAAGAATTAAAAAAAGAGAATAAAGAAAGGATGGATAGATAGACAGACAGAATGACTGACTTCTACCATTAATCTGTGCATGTATATTGAAGACCATAAAGCAACAATTTATTTAAAAAGGAAAGGAGAAGGAGATGTATAAGGGCAAGTGGAAAGCAGAGAAGGAAAAAAAATGAAGGATGAGGAGAAGGAGAGGAAGAAAAGGAGGAAAACTAATAAGGTAATAAAAGAAATAAAATGGAATCATAAAAAATAATTAATCCAAAAGAAGATGGGAACAAATGGAACAAATAGAAAACAGACAGCGAAATGGCAGATGTAAACTCAACCAGATCCATAATCACATGAAACGGAAAAAATGGCCAAATTGGAACAAAAAAGCAAACCCAATTACATGGTGCCTACAAGAAATCCACTTTAAATATAAAGACACAAGTAGGTTACAAGCAAGGTATGGAAAAAGATATCATGCTAACACTAATCCTAAGAAAGTGGGAGTAGATTTATTAATATCAAACAAAATAGACTTCAGAGTAAGAAATATTACCATGGATAAAAAAGGTCATTTCATAATGACAACAGGATCAATAAACAAGATGACATGACTAAAATGTATATGTACCTAATAACAGAGTTTCTAAGTAAGCAAAACAAAAACTGATAGAAGTGAAAGAGAAAAACAGACAACTCCAAAATTACACTTGGAGACTTCACACTCCTGTCTCAATAATTGATAGAAGAAGTAGACAAAAAAATGTGTAAAAATTTAGAGGATTTGAAAAACATTATAATCAACTTGATGTAATTGACATTTGTAGAACATTACTCCAAACAAAAACAGATAAACGTTCTTTTCAAGGGTCCACAGAACATCTATTAAGATAAATCTTATTTTATGTCATAAGACAAGTCTCAATAAATTTCAAAGGATTGAAATTGTATAAAGTGTGTTCTCTGACTACAAGAGAATTAAATTAGAAACAAATAACAGAAAGATATTTATCTGGAAAATACCTAATAACTTGAAAATTAAATAACACACTTCTAAATAACACGTGGGTCAAAAAAGATATTACACGGGAAATTACAAAATATTTTTAATCAAACAAAACTGAAATAACATCAAAATTTATGAAATAAAGATAAAGAAAAATATATAGAATTAAATGTTTATAGTAGAAATTAAGGTTTAAAATCAATGACCTCAGTTTACATTTTAAAACATGAAAACAGGAAAGGAAAACTAAAACCAAAGTAAGCAGAAGAGGAAGAAAATCACAAAAATAAGGACAGAAAACAAGAAAACAGAAAAATGATTGAGAACATCAGTAATAAACCCAAAGTTGGTTATTTGAGAAGATCAAGCTTCATATTACCAGCAACAAGAACGAGAGGGGATATTTTTACAAATCCATTTGATCACTTTAATAGATGGAGAAAACGCAAGGTTGTTGGAAACAGGAATAACATACAAAATTCAATTGTATTTTATATACTTTCAGGGAAGAGTTATAAATTGAAAATTTTGAAATGCTCTATATAAGAGCATCAAAAATCATGAAATACTTTGGGGAAAATTTTGCAAATGATATGCAGATATACACTGAATACTTCAAAATATTGCTGAGAGACATTTAAAAAAAAAAAAAAACCTAAGGAGAGATAAACCATGCTTATGGTTTATAAGACAATATTATTAAGATGTAAATTCTCCCAACTGATCTAGAAACTCATTGTGATTTTAGTGAAAATCCCAGCAGACTTTTTTTACAGAAGTTGACAAGCTGATTCTAAAATCTGTATGAAAACACAAATGACTTAATAGCCATATAAATTTTAGAATGGAAAACAAACTTGGAGACTTAACTGCTTGATTGATTTCATGCCTAAGTGTAAAGCTGTAGTAATAAAGAATGGTGTTGCTGTAAAAATAGACAAGTGCATCAATGGAACAAAACAGAGTCCAAATCAGACCCACATAGAAATGCTCAATTGATTTTTGATAAAAGTGCCATGGCAATTCTATATGGAAAGAGTATACATTTGCAAAAAGAAGAGGAGGAAGAGAATTGAGGAGGCGGGGAGAAGCAGCAGCATCCCCACTCCATGGCCCCTCTACTTGATCCTTATCTCACAACTCATACAAAATCCACCTAAAAATGGACCGTAGACGTAAGTGTGGAACTGAGAACTATAAAACTACTAGAATAAAATAAAGGAGAGAGAAATCTTAGTGACCTTGGGTTAGGCCAAGGTTTCTTAAATAGGACTCAAAAAACACAAATTATAAAAGAAAAATAATTGATATATTGGGTTTCTTCTAAATTAAAATATTTGCTGTTCAAAAGACACAGTTAAGAAAATAAAAATAGAAGGCATGTATCGGGAGAACATATTTACAAAACTATATTTGACAAAGAACTTGTGTACAAAATATATAAAGAACTATGACAACTCTATAGTAAAAAAACAAACATCCCAATATAAATAAGCAAAAGATTTGAATAAAGGCTTCACCAAAGGCAATGTAAGAATGGCAAATAAGCATATGAAAAGATGCTCGATGTCATTTTTTTTTTTTTTAAAGATGACTGGTAAGGGGATCTTAACCCTTGACTTGGTGTTGTCAGCACCACGCTCACCCAGTGAGCCAACCAGCCATCCCTATATGGGATCCGAACCTGGGGCCTTGGTGTTCTCAGCACCACACTCTCCCGAGTGAGCCACAGGCTGGCCCCGATGTCATTATTCATTAGACAAATGCAAATTAAAACCACAATGAGATACCACTTCACTCTCACTAGGAAGCTGTAATCACAATTAGTGAGTATTGGTGAGGAAGTGAACAACTGGAACGCTCATACGTTGTTAAATGCCTGGCACATAATAAGTACTCCAATATATTACCAATTAGTCATAGCACCTAGTAGTAGCAGCTATTATGAATACGAGCCAACACAACGTCAAATGAAAACCCATGACACAGTCTCTACCCTCATGAAGCTTCAGATTAACCATACACTTTTCCTGTGTGTGTGACAATCCTTTGAATTCACTCTGTTGAAAACTCCTGTTTCCCTAGTCCTGGGCCAATGCTGTTATGCTATAGCTAGAAATGGTGATTATTCCAGCTGCAGCATTACTGAAAAGTCTTAAGGAAAACAGATCTAGAACTGTGAGAAAATAGTTGACCTTGAATAGGTTTAGACTGTGTGCTGCTGATTTGAGATGAGGAGAAAGAGATGAGAATGTTAAACACTGTGGATAGCTTTTTCTTTAAAAAGCTCAAAGGCAAAAAAACAAAACAAAACAAAAACCAAACCAAAATTTTAAAAAACAACTCAACTAAATTGGACAGTCAATAAAGCTTCTGCCACTTTAGAATTTGCCTGGATTCCACAGCCATTGCTTCTACATGAAGGCAGCTGTGGTATAGTGAAATAACACAGATCTAGGATCAGAGAAAAGCTTAGCAGCTGTGAGTTCTTGGACAAATGACTCCATCTCTTTAGCCTGGATCTCTGGGAAATTGGACACTGGATAAATGAGTTAGTGAGCCAATGAATGAAAAAACTGTAAAATGTTGGTACTATTTCTAGACACAAGGAATTTTTAAAAGGATGATCAGGAGAGAGAAAAGAAGCAAAACATTTTATATGAAGAATGGAAGAAAGAGCCATAAGACATGGGGTAACTTGGTCCTTGTACCCAAACCTATGAATAACTGTCATGAAGAAAAATAGATTTGCTCCTTGTGGTTCTGAGGGCAGGAACCAGGGACCAGTGGGTATAAGCTACGGGTAGGCAGGTAGAAGTTTCTACATTAGGAGTTGTTTACAAGTGAAATTGACCGCCTCAGGAGGTAGTGAGCTTCCCGTAACTAAACATCGTAAGCAGTGTCCAGACAACTGATTGTAAGATTGATGAAAAGGGGCTTCAAACATGAAATGGGAGTGGAGGATTCAGCCCAAACACTGAACTGAGAAAAATGGGGTGTGATTTTGGACATAATGAGTTTGAGGGGAAAGTTGGGCATTCAAGTAGAGGAGAGACCAGGCTGGAGACACAGATTGGAAAGTCATGATGAAAATGCCAGTAGCTCAGGATGAAACATCATCTGGTTTCCCGTTACTGGACTTGGCAATTAAAGATCAAGCAAAACTATATATTTAAGGAAGGATGCCAGTGGGTGCCACCAGAGCCACAGCTATCCTATACAGTGCCTGGTGGAATCAGACACAGATGCAGCCCCTTGCCAGGTCATGCAGCACGACAAGTGGCTTGGTGGCTGGATTCCACCACCCACACACCTCCTCAGCAGAGCGCCCCCATGCCACTGTGACACAGATCACTCATGACTTATTCTGTAAGCACCCATGTTGCAGATGACACATGCCCTTTCATAACTTTCTAGAAGAGCATGAAAGTGTTTATCCTAGGATAGGAGATACTTCTGAGGCTTCTTCTTAGTATTGTTATTAATGACCACAAAAGCAATATTCACAGCCCTTTACAATACACAAAGTGCTTTCACATCCCTCATTCCTCTTGACCCCTGCAACAAACCTGTGAGCTACACATTGCTATTGTTCTCACTTTACACTTGAGGAAATTGAGGTCTGGATGGATGAAGTCAGGAAGCTGTGAAGACTTTTTTATACAACATATACTGTTATAAACTGTTGATCACCGTATAAATGTATAAGTCTATTTGCGGAGACCACATTGCCCATCAAAGGGTCCATAAAAAAGGAAAAAACCTGAAGAGCACTCAGCATTCCTAAATTTAGTTGAACTACCAGTGACCTCACCCAACCCACTTATACTTCATTCAGCTCTGCTTGTGTGTCCTTACTGCCAGCCTCAGTAATTTCTCCGTTCCTACCTTGGCCTGGGCCTTTCATTCTAAAGAATCCCAACTTCTGGTCCATTTCTATGGCCTCCTGTTCTTGACTCTCTCCTATGATGACAGTCCCCACAAATGGTTCAACTCTTACCCGCCCCTCCTCTGACATGTCCTGGGAACTCCCTTCTTGATACTGATTTGAAGGCAGCGCTCATCTGTGGACCCTCCCAGGTGCTGCTGAGCCTCATTGTGTTTTGACTTTCCTTCTCGAATGCAGAGTTGGGCTATACTGAGTCATTCCCAGGGTCTCCCTTATCAGCAAAGGAAGGTGGTTGGATGAAATTAGACATTCAGTCTATGGGGCAGGATTAAGGCTCGATCTGTATCAATGGTTAGGACTAGGGGCTGACTGATGGCCCAGCTCGGGGCTCCGATCTGTCTCTCTGAGAACATGGAAATGATTATTTCAGAGCAGCTTTATCTACCCACCTGACTGCTTACATCATTCTCAAGCTTGCTGCCCTCCTGCAGTAACTGATGAAGTGTCCTCACAAGGATTAGCCCCTCTACTGTCTCTGAATCTCAAGCCTCTTGCTTCATCTAGTACTTATCAGGGAGTTCTCTAGTGAACCCCTCTCTCTCTCTGGGATCAGAAGTTCCTCCCTGTCTGCTAGATCCTTCACATCAGCCTGCAAACATGCCACGTGACTCATGTCTTTCAAAGTCTCTCCATTGACCCTGCGTTCTTATGCTACTCTATTTCTTTCTATAGAGTTGTCCATGATGACTGTTTTCTACTTCCTCCCCTCCCTCTTTATCTTCAACTTATCTCACTTGAGCCTTCATCCCCCAGCCCACTGAAATGTCTTATGTCAACCTCCCTGTGATCAAATCTAATGGTCACTTCCCTGCTTTATTTTATGGGATGACTTGACTCCTCTCTCTCTCCTGGTTTTTCTCCTGCTTCTGTCTCTTTTGATGGATGCTTCTCTTTCAAACTTGAAATGAGCAAGTCTTGGGCTTATAACTAGGCCTTCTACAATTCTGTCTATCTGTCTACTTCCTCTAATAGGCCCTTGGCTTTAAATATCATCTCTGTGCAATGAATCCTAAGTTTATCCTTCCAGCCCTGAGCCCCAGACTCATTCATAAGCCACTTCCTCAACACCTCCACTTGGATCCTAGTAGGCAGCTCATGCTTAACATGACCTGTAACTGGACTCTTGGTACCTCTCTTCCATGCTCTCAGAACCCTGCTCCTTCCTCAGTCCTCCCCATCTCAGTTAGTGGAGCCAGTTGCTCAAGACAAAAACCTCAGCATCAACCTTGATTCCGATTCTTCTTATGTCCACATCGTTTCTGTCCTAAAATGGTCACTGCTGGCTCTCGCTCCACATGAACCAAGTCTGCCTACTTTCCTCCAATTCCACCATAACCACATTGGGCCAAGACACCATCATCCCCACCTGACTACTGTCCTAGTGTCCTTACTGGGTTCACTAAATTCCCCATGTGCCACCTCACCATCCTCCACACCAAAGTCTGAATGTTCTTCTAAAAATGTAAACCAAACCATGTTACTCTTCTTTTCAAACACTCCCATGTCTTCTGAGTAAAGCTAGAATTCAAACTCCTTACCTTGATCTACAAAATCTTGCTTTACCTGGCCCCTCTTATCTCTCTAATGTTATCTCTTAGAATTTTCACCCTCACGACCTTGGTCTGTCTTCTAGGACTTCTATTTCCTGAGCAGGCCAAGGTGGCTCTCTGCCTCATGGCCTTTGCCCAGGCTCTTCCCCCTGCTGAGAACACTCTTCCCCCATCTTCTCATGGCAGACTCCTTCTCACCATTCTCCAAATATTCTTTACCACTTATACTATCTCCATTTTTATCGATTTACTTGTTTATTATTTTTCTTTATCAACTAGAAAGTAAGCTGTGTATGAGCAAGAACGCTGACTACCTTGTTCACCAGTTCTTTAGATCAGGCACTGATGAGGCTTTCAATGCCTATGTGTTGCATTAGTGAATAAGTGAATCCTCTCACTCTCTTTACAGAAGCCACCATCACCACCACATGCCAGGCACTGAAGCAGGCACTTGTGCATGAGCTCAGGCTAGCATGTGGCAGGCTCTGGAGCCACATTGCCTTGGTTCAAACCCTGGCTGTTCCACTCGCTAGGTGTGTGACTTTGGGCACGTTTTCTCCTGTGCTTCAGTTTCCTCATCTCAGGATAGTGGTAGTACCTCCCTCATAAACTCCTACTCACTTAAGAGTTAACACATTTAAATAAAGTGATAGAACAGTACTTATATATTCACATAGCAACCCTATAAGGCAAGCTTTCTCAGTCTTGGCCGGATTGGCATTTTGGGTGAAATAATTCTTTTTTGTGGGGAGGGGGGTTCTTCTGTACATTGTAAGATATTTAGCAGCATCCTGGTCTCCACTCACTAGATGCCAGTAGCACCTTTCCAGTTATGACAACCAAAAATATCCTTAGAAGGTGTCAAATGTCCCTGGGGCCAGGGAGGAGGGCAAAACCTCTGCTATAAGACATGTACGACTATTCCCTTTGACAGATATAAAAGTGGAAGTTTACAGAGTTTAAATAACTTGCTGAGGTCAAGAGACTACAAAGTGGTGGACCAGGGATGCAAACGCCTGTGTTCTGGGCTCCACGGTGCATGGTGCATGCTCTTTCCTCCCAGCTCCCTGTGCCCAATGCCTGAGCCCCCCTTCCCTCACCCTGGCCAGCTTGCACACTCACAGATCCGTGCTAATTACACAGCAATGTAAAACTTTATATGTGGTTTGTTATTTTATATCCAGGAACATGGTCCACAGCCTTCATTACATAAAGCAGCTGTGTGTATACTTGGGGTCTAAGTGCTATTTAGTGGTCACCTCAATGGGGTATTTTGTTTCAAGCATCACATTTCCTTTTTCCCTTTCCATACGTCTATTGAATCCTAAAGAGAGGAGCAGAGCCTCACACAGCTTGGGCTAAAGTGAAAGGCAAAAGTCTCCTAAATGTCAGCCATTCCACTGTCCTAAATACACTGGGAGATACAGCCCAGGAACTGCTATACTGTGGTATGAACGTGCCCCCCCAGTGATTGTGTGTGTTTGTGTGTGTGTGTTCACAAGCCACACCCAGTCTGGCCTATGCTATCTTCCCATTCATGTCTTGAAGGAAGCTAGTGCTTTAGTGGAAAGAACTAGACAGCTCAGTCCTTCTAATTATCAGCTGTGTGACTTAATGGGGGTAAAAACGTCTGTCTCACAATGTTTAAATAAAGGGTGTGGCACAGGACGGGTCTACAATAGCCCCGGCTCCTTTTCCTCCTTCACTTTCTAAACTAACCCCCATACCACCCAGCCCAGCCCCTGCTCCAGCTCACTCTCCCAGTGTTACCCTTTCTTCTCCAGCCAGAATGTTCTTTTCACTGCCACACTTCGGCCCCTTCACTTTCATCATTCCCCTATCTGGGATGCAAGCAAGGCTCTTTTCATTTGTTTAAATCCTACTTTTACTCTGCAGCTTAATTCAAATGCCGCATCCTCTAGGAAGATGCCCTGACCCTTCAGCTCTCACTGGCTTTGCCTGGAATTTTACAATGCTGCCTCAGTCACCTGCCCTTTCATGCATTACTTATCGCCACTTTTAAATCGTATTTTTATTTGAAAAATATTTAATTGACAAATAAAGATCATATATGTTCAAAGTTTAAAACATGATAATTTAATATATGTATGCATTGTGTAATGATTATTACAACCAAATTAACACACCCATCACCACTCATGCTGCACATTAGATCCCCAGAACTTGTTTGCCTTACAACTGAAAGTTTATACTTTTGACCAATCCTTGTATACTGTGGGAATGTAAATTGGTATAGCCATTACAGAAAACAGCATGGAGGTTCCTCAAAAAATTAAAAATAGAACTACCACATGACCCAGCAATCCCACTGCTGGATATATACTGTAATGAAATCAGTATCTCAAAGGAATACTTATACTCCCAAGTTTATTGCAGAATTATTCACTTAAATGCATTTTAACTCACCACCTACATATTTTTTGTCTTGTTCAAAAATGGCAAGTTACCAGAGAGCAGGACTATTATTCCTTCCTGCCTAGGACCCTACAGTACATACAGGGACCCAATAAACATGTGTGAGTTAACAGTCATTGCTCTTTTACACACACACACACACACACACACACACACAGACACACACACATGCTGTTATCACACACACACACACACACACACACACACACCCTCACACATGCTGTTATATTGCTGAGGGCTGCACGTATCTGGCTGCACACACATCTCATCTGGAACCTGACATGCTAGGCATCCTCAACCAGCACCCACAATTTACACAGAGCAAGCTAAGATGATTATCTCCTCTGAATGGCAGGATGAAGGGCCCTTTCTAAGATCATGCATAGTCCTTCCTGGTGCATTCTTATTTCTGACCCTCCCCAGTAGTTCTTCTGCATACTAGCCCTCCCCCACCATTGTTTACAGTTGCCCAAATGTGCCAAGCACTTACACTCCCATACCTTTGCAACCGCTGTGCCCATTGCCTGAAATGACCTTCCTTTCTTCATCCTCCCTGTCCAACTCCTGCTCATCCTTAAAGATCAACTCAGACATCACCTTTTGGCAAAGACCTTTGCTGATCTCTTTTCTCTTAAGGTTGACTTGATCCATTCATGGAGTAATGGGTTGATGGTTTAATGGGTTGTCATGGGTGTGGTTCTAATTGCTTTATAAGGAGAATGCATTAGAAGGTTAGCTCTCTCTTGCTTGTCTCATCCTTTTGCCACGTGACACCCTGCTTCGCTATAGAGAGTCACCACCAAGAAGAAGGCCCTCACCAGATGTACCCCTGGACTGTGGACTTCCCAGACATCAAACTGTAAGAAATAAATTTTGTTTCTTTATAAATTACCAAGTTTCAGGTATTCTGTTGTAAGTAATAGAAACAAACTAATATACCTGGACTCCGGGAACTGCCCAGGAGGCAGGATTTGTTGGTTTAGTTACGCTACAAGGCTTCTGCTCCTGCCCTGGCTGTCACAGCCTACAGATTCCTGGTACCAATCTGACTGAACAACTTAATTAGAATGCAATAAAAGAAAAGTGGACCAGATGTGCCCCAGGGGAGAGGAGGCAGGACTCTGAGTTCACCACTTCCCTTTTGAGCCATGTACCCTTTCCCAACCCACCTGAAGGGCCAGCAAGCTGTGGCCATGGAACTTGGAACTCTAGTGTTGGGTACAGAGGCCCTTAAGGTTATCTGCTCCATGAGCTTGTTCATTCTGATGATGTAGAACTGCAGTTCATGCTTAGGTTCAGAGAGGACAACTGAACTACCCAGAGTTACCCAGTGAGAAGGTAGCAGAAGCAGGCTAGGACTCCGGGACTGAGGACTTATAATCATCCAGGGCTTCTCTCACTACACCAGATGGGAGGAAAAATTGTTCAAAAACAGAGACCCTTGTTCTTGGGGAGCACTCTCCCCTAGGGCACCAAACATATATATATATATTTTTTTTTTTTTTTTGGAACAGCTTCACAGAGACATAATTCACTTGCCATACAATTCACTCATTTTAAGTGACCAATTCAGTGATTTTTAGTATATTCACAGAGTTGTGCAACTATCACCATTTTAGAATATTTTCATGACTCTGGAAAGAATCCCAGTATCCTTCAGCTATGGTCCCCTAATCTCCACATTCCCAGAAAATCACTAACCTACTTCCTGATGTTGTATATTTGCCTATTCTGGACATCTCATATAAATGCAATCGTATGATATATGTCCTTTTGTGACTGGCTTCTTTTATTTAACATGATGTTTCAAGATTGACCCTGTCATAGCATGTATCAGTAAGTATTTCATTCCTTTTTACAGCCAAATAATATTCCATCATATGAATATATTACATTTTTATATTGTATATATTTAAAGTGTACAGCATGATGTCTTGATATTCCACATTTTGTTTATCCATTCATCAGATGATGGACATTTGGGTAGTTTCCACCTGTTGGCTACTATGAATAATGCTGCTGTCAACATTTATGTACAAGATTTTGTGTGGATGTATGTTTTCAATTCTCTTGGGTACATATCCAGGAGTGGAAAACTTATTTGCTCTTACATCTGATTAACAATATCAGTAACAATACTTGCAAAGGTTCTAAAACATGTTGCACATATTGACTCATAGAAAAACAGTAAAGAGCACAGGAAACTGGCTGGAGAAAGAGAGGCGCTGAGAAGCCAATTGTTCTGCCCCTGGTCCCAGCCATTGTGTGGGGCCATGGAAGAGGAGGTCACGGCTGGCACTCATGACAATTAGCCAACAAAAGTTTTACAATTTTGGGGAAAAAGATACCAAGGAACTTTTATTTGAAACACAGGCGGGGAAGATTTAAAAAATCACAACCACATATTCACCTGCACCATCGCTTTTAACTCGATCAGGCTCTTGCTCATCCACTATCTGGCTGTGTCTTCTAATTCTTCAGTGAACACCAGGATCCCCCCTCCAGTGCAATTAAATTCTCACTTCCCCTCATTTTTATCCAGAGGAGTGGTGCCTTTGTTGGGAGTTTTCGAGCCTCAGGGAGTGGAAGCTCTTTAAAGGACTTCTCTTTTGTCATAGCTGTAGCTCTCGGAGCTTGGTGTATGGGAAACATAGAGCTACCCTGTGCCCGTGTGCCATCTGGGTGCGCTGGCCTGCTCAGTGTCTGTCATCAGGTGTGTGTGCGGCTGGAGGCTGAGGGTGCTGTGGATACCTAGTAGGTTGAACGATATGAAAAGGCCAACATTCATTATTTTTTGACCTACAAAAAGTCATGTGTTCCTGCCAGTTTCTGGTGTCCCCTTCCTTTCCTTCTTGTGTTCCTCTCAATGGCCCAAATTTTGTGCTCTGGTGAGCCTTTCTGCCCCTCCACCCCAGATGGTCTTCCTCACTCAACCTTCTACCATGGTCATTCCCCAGGTGCTCAATCTGGTGCCTGGAGGCATCAGTGGGAGCAGTGGGGAGAGAACTGGGCTGGGAGTCAGGAGACCTGGGCTGGCGCCCTGGCTCCCCACTCACGGCCTGTCTCCCCACCAGGCCCCCTCCCTTCAACTTGTCCCCTCCAATCCATGCCCCCTACAAGCACAGATCTGCTCCAGCGACCCTCAACTTCAAATCTTGCAGTGACTTCCCATCACCTAGGACATACAAAGAACAGACACCCAAGCCCAGTGAGAAGACACAACTTCAGCTTCTGCCACTTGCTTTTGCTCCATACATTCCTAACTGCTTGCAGTCCCCTGCAGGCACCTGGCTCTTGCACCTCTACCCCTTGGCACCTGCTCTTCTTCCATCTGGAAGACCTGTGCACCTCCTTCACTCAGCTACCTCTGACTTATCTTTCAGGCCCTCCTCCCAGGGGTCTTCCATGGGCCTCTGGGCCGAGTTAGGAGCACTTCTTCTCTGCTCCCATTTCCTTGTGCTTCTGTCCTTCCTGGCACTCACCATCTGTAGAGGCATATCTCTCCCTGCCTGTCTCCCTCTCTAGGCTGTGGGCTCCTGACAACATCGTCTAATTAATTTCTCAGCATGTGTTACCAGGATAGGAAGAGTCAGTGAACTCTCGTTTAACAGAACTAAGCAGTGGTACCTATGACTCAGTTTTCCCATTTGCTAGAAATGGTTCGGAAGTTGGGATCTAGCCCCTTGCCTTCTCTAAGTCTCACTTGCCTCTCAGAAACAAAAAGAGGTTAGTTTCAAGACCTCTTTTAATTCCTATGATCTAAGAAACTGGGATATGAATCCTTACTCTTCCAGAGCTAGGCACAAGTATCCTGCATGGGCCCAAGAAAATAGATGGGAAAATTTGCCTAAATAAAAAGTTCCACGGAATTTTGAGCTTGATTGTTTTCTGGACTGTTTCTTTTCTTTCTTTATTTTATTTCAGCTGGTGTCTGCAGAGTAGCTACTAAGCGCACGCCAGTGTTAGGTACGGTGGCATGATATAAGGTCGTAAGTATCAGCTTCGCTGGATTTCGCGTGATTGCTGCTTTCCCAGCCGGTCTAGGAGTGCCTCCACAACTCCTGCCCCTCTCGCTGTTCACTTCTGCCAGGACTCGCGGGGCAGATGCGTTGGGCGAGGCTGGTCCACGTCCCCGAATTTGTCGCTGCCGCCCAGTCCGCGTCCACCCTGAGCCAGCGGAGGTTGGCAGAGCGGGGCCTCGGCCCGGGCTCCCTCTGGCGGCCGCGCGCGGAAGCTACGGCCCGGTGTGGAGCTGGCGAGGGGAAGGGGAGGGGTGCGGGAGGCGGAGGCGCGGGCAGGGGAGGAGAGGAAAAAGTTGCGCTGGGAAGTTTGGAAAGTTGGGAAGTGGCCGCTGCAGGCTTCGCCTCCCTCCGCGCGAGTGTGAGGGAGCGAGCGAGGGAGCGAGCGGGGAGCGAGCGATCGCCTGCCATGCCCATCAGACCCCGCCTCGCCGCGCCCGGGAGCGGAGCTCGTCCCGACTCCCTGCGGCCCGGCCCGGCCCGGCGCGGCCCCGGCCCCCCGCCCCCAACGCCGGGTCCTCCCCTCCCCCCGCCCCGGCGGCCCCAGCCCCCCGCCCGGCCCGGCTCCGCGCCGCTCTCCCGCCCTCCTCTCTTCCTCCCTCCCGGCCGTGGAGCAGCATGGCGGAGCCCGGGCAGCGGCCGCGCGGCCGCCCGCCGCCCCTCTGAGCCGGACTCGGGGGCAGCCGGGCGCCCCAGACCCTACCCCGCCCCCGCCGCGCCGTGCGCCGCACTTGTCCCACTGCGCGCCCCCTGGAGCGCCGCGCACCCCTGGGACCCTTGCGCGCCCCGGGTGCCTAGCATAAGCCCGGGACCCCCGCGCACCCCGGTATCTCCGTACTGACCCAGGAATTCCGCGCGCCCCTGGATCCCGACGCAGCTCCGGGACCCCCGCGCGCCCCGGGACCCTGCGCGCTCTCAGAACACCGGGGCTCGGCCCACGGGGCTGCCTGCCCTGGCGAGGGGCCCCGCCCCAGAGGGTCCCCCTCTTCCTACAGACGGAGCCCCGCCCCTGAGGGACCCCCAGGTCCGGCAGGGACATCCAGCCACGCCCCAGAGGGCTCCAAGCATCCTGCGACTGGAGCCCCACGCTCCAAAGGAAGCTCCGTGCCCAGCTGGGGGCTCCCCGCCCCGCTGACGGGGCGCCGCCCAGGAGGGTCCCCCGCGCCCCGCGGGCCCCGGCAGGATGCGCGCCGCCCTGGCGGGGCTGCTGCTCGCCGCCCTCCTCGCCACCGCCCGCGCCCGCCCGCAGCCCCCGGACGGAGGACAGTGCCGGCCGCCCGGATCGGTGAGCGAGCGCCTGCCCGGCCACTCTCCCGCCCGCCCGGGCACTCCAGCCTGTGGGGACGATGGTTTGGGTCCTGCCTTCCGCACCCGCCTCAGCCCACCCGCTCCACCTCCGTCCGCCGGGCACGGCCTCGGGCGCTGCCCTCGCTTCTGCCCGCCCTGGCTCCGGCTCCGAGCCGGGAGCGAGACGGGCGCTCCCTGTCTCCGGTCCCTTCTCCGCACGCTGACGCTCCCGGCTCTCCGCTTGACTTTCGGTCCTGCCTGGACGTTTCCTCTCGCGTGCCCCTCTCTGATTCTCTTCTTTCTGACTTTTATCTTGTCTTTAGCCTTCTGGTCTCCCTGCCCACTTCTGACTGTCTTTCTACCGTGCTTGGCCCTTCTCCTCTCCGACTTCCATCCACCACTTTCGCTCCCTCATTCACGCACTCGGCCCCCTCCCAGGCTTCCCTCGCCCTCCCGCCCTCCCACTCTGACCTAAGGCAAACTTTCTCCCTAGTGCTGGTTCCCACTTCTCTCTCTCCGCAGCTCAAGTCCCAGCACCTACTCTCCCAAGGACCCCTAGTTCGTGAAAAGGGGGAAGATTCCAGAGGAGTGGAAAAGGAAATGCCAGGACATGCTGGGCTAATATTTTCTTAGGGATCGAGTAATTACTGGTTCTTCTAATTTTCCTTCCAATACAAGGAATCCCCTGATTTTCCTCAGTATTCTTCCCTCTAAGTATAAATTAACGCATCGATAATAACCCTGAATTGGAGACCTGGAGAGCAGAAACGGTGTTGTTGGGTCCTCTTGTGCTGTACTGTTAGCAGAGTATTAGTTGACCTTGGGCAAGGTGCACCTCCAGCAGCCTCCCTTGTGCAGAAACAGGGAGCTTGTTGACTGGCTGGGCTGCTCAGTCTATCTCCACTATGCTGGGATTTACAACTTTGGGTTGTTAGTAAAATGAGGTACTGTTTCCCACACCTACCCAGCCCAACACATACTTTTCATTTGTGCCAGAATCAGGCAGAAAAATGGTATGAGTTGATCTAAAGCTTGCAAATAGTCAGTTGGCACTCCAGGGATTTTTCTGGATGGAAAATGGCTTTGCTGGAGAGAAATGATAATCCCCTTCTCACTCTGCATACCCCCCTGGCCCTAATCTGATTGGAAGAACTGACCCCTGTCTGTGTGCCCCTCTTCGCCCCTACACGTACACACACACACAGCGAAACTTAGGTCATAGAAAATGTCAGAGAATTGGGGTCGGAGACCAGGGATACATTTTGAAGGGAGAAGCCTGGAATGTGCATTTCTGGGACTAATACTATGGAATCCTCTCCTTCCCAAACCAGAGGCTGAGACTTGACTTGGCCTTGCAAGGCTTTAAAGCACTTTGTCATCTAAGGTCTCAGCTGGTCGAGCAAAGTAGCTGACATGCTAGACCTGCCCTCCGAAAAGAAAAGTGTAGTCATCCTGATGAATGGGAAGTAGCTGTTTAAATAGGTGTGCTATTTTTAATAGACATTCTACTTTCAAAGTGCTCTTGGCATGTATCTTCTAATGGTTGGATTTAAAAGTTATATGACTTCCTCCCTTCTTGCCAGAACAGGACTCTTGGTCCCCTTCTCCCCACCCTCCACATGAAACACCCCTGGTGAAGGTTTGGCTTGGTCAAGCATGAATACTCTCAGGTGCTGTGGCAGACCTTGGCACTCACAGGAAAAGCTGATTGTAATGAGAGCTTCCCATCGTTGCAGACTTCCTCTGTGCCTGGTACTGCTCCGAGAGTTTGACATACATATATTGTGTCTTTTAATCCTCCCAACAACCCCTGAGGTAACTGCTGTCATCCCCATTTTACAGATGTGGAAACTGAGTCTGTGGGAAGTGAAATGATTCACTCAAGATCACATATCTAAGACAGAGTAAACCCAGGCTTGAATGGGTCTTTCAGCTTCCAAAGCCTTGCCGTTTACCACTGCCCTATCTCTGCTTTCCTATCCCCACCCCCACCCCTCATCGCCTCCTCACCCCTCTGCAACTCCTGCCACCCCTCTGTACCACCCCTGGCTCCACTCTGTTGCCTTCAGCCTCACTACCTTGCCTCTCCTCTCCCCCTGCAGCAGAGGGACCTGAACTCCTTCCTGTGGACTATTCGGCGCGACCCCCCAGCCTACCTGTTTGGCACCATTCATGTCCCCTACACCCGCGTCTGGGACTTCATCCCAGATAACTCCAAGGCGGCCTTCCAGGCCAGCGCCCGCGTCTACTTCGAGCTGGACCTGACAGACCCCTATACCATCTCGGCGTTGGCCAGCTGCCAGCTGCTGCCGCACGGGGAGAACCTGCAGGACGTGCTGCCGCGTGAGCTCTACTGGCGCCTGAAGCGCCACCTGGACTACGTGAAGCTGATGATGCCGTCATGGATGACACCGGCTCAGCGCGGCAAGGGGCTCTACGCCGATTACCTGTTCAACGCCATCGCGGGCAACTGGGAGCGCAAGAGGCCCGTGTGGGTGATGCTCATGGTGAACTCGCTCACGGAGACCGACGTGCGCTCCCGCGGTGTGCCCGTGCTCGACCTCTACTTGGCCCAGCAAGCCGAGAAGATGAAGAAGAGCACAGGGGCTGTGGAACGCGTGGAGGAGCAGTGCCATCCGCTCAACGGGCTCAACTTCTCCCAGGTAGGCACGCAGGGCCCTGGCCCACAGCCAGCAGCCCCAGGGAGCCTCGGCCCCCTCCTCTGGTCTGCTTCCTCCTCCTGCCGGCAGACAGCCCTGTCTCCTTTCCCCAAGGGGAGAAGTGCATTCAGGCTGCGGGGCAGTACTCTGGCTGTTTTGGTGGGAAGAGGGGAAACCAGTCTGTGCCAGAATTTGTGGTAAGAGTTTGGGTGTTTGCTTGCGTTTCAGTGGCCGTTACCTGCCGTGCTTGCCTGAGCAGAAAGAATTGCCCTGGGAGCATCAGTGTGATCAGAAACAAAAAGAGGGAGTTGCTAGTTTGCATCAGGCCTTCCCTAGGCCCTGGTGTCTGGAGCACAGAAGGCTGTCTTGAGGCTGTTGTGTGACGTACCTGAAGCAGTGTGTATGTATGGAGAAAGCACAGAGGAAGACATGGCTCCTGGGACCGGCCTGACAGGGAGGTGCTGTGGCAGCTGGCATCGCTATAGCCACTGGTTTGCTGTTGAGGTTAAGCACTGCCAGGCTTTTCCTTTGCAAGGCTCTAGGTGACCCTCGGACCGCCTCCCTAAGGCTGGAGAAAGTCAGCAAAGAGAGTTTTGGGGTTAATAATTTCAGAGAAGTGTGTTCTGATTTTTGAACCTCAGGAGTGGGGGCAGGGATAAGAAAGGGACTTAAGAGGTTTAAAGTCTCTGGCTGCCAGGGACCTGATCCAGCAAAATGTCACTAAAAGCCCAGTCTCCATGGGCAGAGGTCACTCGCAACTCAGTGGCCCCAAACTCAGCTCTGAGGCCCTGGGAACAATGAGTTCACATCTGTGCCTTGAGAACCAGGCTGTCATCTGAGTCAGGGCTGGTGGCTTGTGCAAGGAGGACCCAAGACCGGTCTTGGGATTCCCTGAATGAAGAGTGGCCCCAAGACGTGCTCCTCGTTAAAGAGACAGCCCCATAAATTGGCCCAGCCAGAAATTCTACCACTGGAATCAGACCTGCTTGCTGCTCCCAAGATGTTGCAAGCGCTTGACCAGGGAAACAGCAGTGGAAACTGATCCCCTTTCTGAGATCTCTGGCCTTTGTTTTTCCAGGGGAAATGCAATATTGTCCCCAGGGAGGTAAGAAGCCAGATTGATTTGCCGGCCAAATGAAAGGCGGGTTTGTCGGTTCTCCTGCTGGCTCTCCCATAATTGTGGAGTCCTTACCCAGAGGGCCCTGGTGGCAGGAATATTGGGGCAGTTAGTCACGCCCCGCAGGGTTCTGACTACGCCTGACTCCTTCTCCACGGGGGAAAATCCTGTGTATTCTCTAGCCCAGTGCTGATCCTCTGAGCATAGCGGCTTCCTCCCTCTGAAGTGACTTTTCCCTTGCCAGCCTCTGGAGCTGATATTATCTGTGTCAGTCCCCTGGGCACTCACCGCCCATCTCATTTTGGAGGCCGGTTTGTGGGAGGCCTCTGTGCAGAAGCCTCATGTCTGGCCTCGATATCTCTTTTAGGTTGGGGAGGAGGTGGACGATCCACCGTCACTCTCAACATCCTCTTTGTCCCAACCACAGAGGAATCGACAAGGGCTGAAGGGAACACATGAAGTCTCTGGTTAAACAGCTCCTGGCTTTAATCTCTCTCTCTTAAATCAACAAAACTATCTTCCTTCAGAGTCTGGAAACACTGCTGTTCAACCAAATGATGGCTTTGGTAGGTTGAAAACATTTGCTGGAAAGTGTGAGAGGTTATGTTTTAGGAAAAGTTCCTGAGAGCCATTCATCGGCCAGCAAGGAGCCTGCTGACAGTCTCCAAAGCCTATGTTTGAAGATCAAACAGTCTCCAATCTCTGTTTCACAAACGTGCCCACCCCATCACCAGTACGGACCCACTCTTTAAATCGTTCTTGGGTCCAGCTTCTCGAAAGGGCTGCAGAAAGCAAGTCCCAAACAAAGGAAAACAGGGTTCCTCTTGGTTCCCTAATCTACACACCCTTCACCACCTGCTAGAGTGTCCGACTTTGTCAATTCGTCCTGTTATCATTTTGGAGGGACGTGATGAAATCTCTTCTCCACCCCCTTGGGCAGCCTTGGGCTAACTGGGAAAGGTAAGATTCCAGAGCCTGGGCAGATGGGGTCATTAGGGATCCCAAAATCCACAGTCAGAAATGCAACAGCCTTCTCAGCAAAATTGCATGTGCGCGTGCACAGTTTGATATGAACATCTGTGATGCATTATTAGACCGAAATATCTGTTAAGTGCATCAGATTTTTATTTTTTCTTTCCTTGCAGCATTACTGTTACTGCAGAATACTTGGTGGTGGTGGTGGGGTGGGTATAGTGTAAGAGGAAGGCGGGAAAAATGAGGTTTAAAAGAGTGCCTTTTTGTTAAGGCCTGGAATTTTAGTTTTAATTTTGGTGTTTTTAAAATTTTTATGTATTTTTTTCTGGGGGTAGGGTAGAAGTACCATATTTTTGCTTAGTGCTCCGTGGATTGGAGAAACCACTAAAAAAGCTTCTCCTCCCCTTGCACAGCTTAGAAGATTGGGTCTATTGTAGGCATTGGTCTTTGATTTCAAGATAAACTGAGGGTGCTAGACCCAGCATCACCATGACTTTGCTGTGTGACCCTAGACAAGTCAGTTCCTCTCTCTGGGCCCTTTTTTCTCTGTCTGTGAAATGAGACAACAGGATTAGGTCATCTTTCAAGCCCCTTCCAGCCCTGACATTCCATAAGATGCTTCTAATCAATTGCACATGCTAGGCCCCCTGCAGGAGGCTCCAAGCCTCCACGTGCTTTTCCATTTCATTGAATTCTCACAACAACCTTATGGCTTTCTAAGGTGGGCACCCAGGAAGGTGAATGACTTGCCCAAGGTCACATGTCTAATAAGGAACAGAACCAGTCTGCCTAACTCTACATGAAGCACATGTTCTTCTTGCCACCTGCCCCACGCTGTTCCTCTAGACTTTCTCCCAACTAGGTATTTGGTATCCTCCTGTAATTCTTCCTTTAGTTCTTTCTTCTGTTTTTGTCTGCCCTTTAGGACTTCAAGCCTGAAAAACTTATTTCTTGGAGAACTTAGACTTGTAGAGAAATTATTTCCTTTGGCTATGAGGCTGGAGTGGGAGTAGTGAAGGCAGGTTCTTTAAAGATTTTCCTCATGTCCTGGTTTCAGTCCTAGCCCTGAGACTAAAACCAATGACTTGTATCTAATTTGGGGCTAGACTTTGTGTCCCCATCTGTCCAATGGGCAGTAGTTACCATACCAGCCTTTCAAAGTTGAGCTGGTTTTGTGCACGAGAATATATTACCTGTGGGAGGTTGTTGAGAGGGTATAATGACTTAAACGTTGGTTTTGTGCTTGGCAGAGTCTAGGCCGGCTCCAGAGCAAGGGAAGAGGAAAGCTGCATGAGAAGCAGCCATGTCCTTCTCCTGGCAGCCATATCCACTGTCCATCCTTTGCTGAACAAAGTAAAGCTGAAGTATTAGGAGGTGGTGGTGAGCCCCTGCCCTTGGGGGCCTGGGGAATGCCTGAGCCTTGAGTCCAGATCTTATGACAATCTTGGGACCTACAGATTTCTATCAGCTCTGCCTGCTACCTCCAGTGACTGGTACTGACTGCCACTACTTCTCCCTCTGGGGGCCTCAGTCCTCCCCCACCACACCCCCTGTACGGTGGAGGTACTGGATGAGAAGACCTCTAGATTACATGGTTCCCCAAGGTATAGCAAGACAACAAGGACCCTGCCGTTCTGTATTTTGCTGTGTGTTAACAGACATGCTGGCATTACCATCCAATGTATGTGGGGCCTGAACACTGGAGCATGCCTGCCAAAGGTGTATAAGGTTTGCAAAACTCTGAAAGCTCCTCACTGGGGAGTTAAAAACCACAAAATCATTTGCTGAGCTTTGTCTCTATACGGGATGCTGCAGTCGACCTTGAAAGGACATTATCTCTAATCCTCACAGAGATACTACAAGGTTTATTATCATATCTCTTTTAAAGACAATAAATTGAGACTTGAAAAGGTTAATCATTTGGGTATGATTACACAGAAAGGCCACATGGACTCAGGATTCAAACTCAGGTGTGTCCATTGCCAAAGCCCATGCTTTTCAGGCATCTGAGAGATGAACTGATTTTTGTTTTTAATAGTCAGATGGCATTATCTGGTGGAGTGTGTGTGTGTGTGTGTGTGTGTGTGTGTGTGTATGTATGTATGCTGCAATGGGGGAGATCATCATTTCTTTCTTTAAAAAAAGTAAAATAGACAAAGAGAGAGATAATTGAAAAGTGCTGAAACTGATTTTCTCCCTGGCTTATAAATTGGATCTGAAGGTGATTCTAAAAGAGGAGTTCCCACATACATTCTGGGCACCAGCTGCCTCCCTGGAATGCATCCCCAGCTTTCCAGGGGACCACTGTGAAGAAGGTTCCCCTAATACAGGCTAAGCCTGCACAGTCAAATAAAGAAAGTCTCCTTGGTTTATAGTCAGAGCTTCTGTATCTATGCCCTGGGGGCCAAGCAGGTATTAGCAAGTGCCCTACAAATATAGTCAGCTCTCTGTATCCATAGGTTCCACATCTGTGGATTCAACCAACCACGGATCAAAAATATTTTTAAAAGTTGCATTTGTACTGATAGTGTACAGACTTTTTTCTTGTCATTATTCTCTGTGTAATACAGTATAACAACTATTTACATAGTATTTAAACTGTATCAGGTATTATAAGTACTCTAAAGATGATTTAAAGTATATGAGAGTATGTGCACAGGTTATATGCAAATACTATGCCATTATATCAGGGATTTGAGCATCCGCAGATTTTGGTATCTGTGGGAGGTCTTGAAACCAAGGGATGACTGTATTTGAAGAATGAATGAATGAATGACCAAATGGTCAGAAACCATGATATGCCCATTCCTAATTCCCTTCCACCATCTAGCACTATTAAGTGAATGAAATGTATGAAGAAAGATTACATAAGCCATAGTGAAGATCCCCTTTCTTGAACTTCAGTAGCTCCATGCCTTCCTACGAAGACACAAAATGTCAAAATCATCATGTGGGTTATCTTAGTCAGTTGGTGCTGCTATGACAAACTACCTTATGCTGAGCAATTTATAAACAACAGAAATTTATTGTTCATAGTTCTGGAGGCAGGGAAGTCCAAGATCAAGGTGACAGCAGATTCAATGTCTGGTGAGGACCTGTTCCTCTTATATGGCGCCTTCCATGTGTCCTCACATGGCAGAAATGGCAAACAAGTTCCCTCAGGCCTCTTTTATAAGGGCTCTAATCCCATTTATGAGGGCTGTACCCTCGTGACATAATCACCTCCCAAAGGCCCCACCTCTTAATGTCATCACCTTGGGGTTTGGTTCCAACATATGAATTTTGGAGGAATGCACACATTCAGATTATAGCATGGGTAATTCACATTCAAAGCAGACTCTAATCCTGACTCCATTACTACCTTGCCTGTGACTGGGCTAATCCTCTTTCCTCTCTGGGCTTGAGTTGTCCCCTCTGTCCCACGAGAGCATTGGGCTAGACAATTTCCAGTGTAGGCCCAGCTCTGACTTCTATGATGCTCATGTTTGGCCTCCATATCTTGGAGGGCCTGGGCCACCCTACCCTGAGGTTTTGAGCCTGAGTTATCAGTAGTTGGGAGGAGCTGGCAGGCTTGCCTTTGGAGGGCTGCTGCTGATGCCTCCTTGTCTGAAAGCCTGTTGGCTCTGGGGGGTGAGCCTGCCGCCAGTCTACAGAGCAGAGAGAGCCCCGACTTGTCACGGCATAGTCTGCTGGCCACCTGCCCAGTCTTGCATCCTGTCCTTCATGATGGCTTCTCTCCCTCACTTGTCTCCCCACTCATTCAACCAGCGCATGTTATTATGTTGTGCCAGTGCAGGACCTGGGAACAGAGACCTGGGAGGGGCATAATTTTTGCCGACAGAATGTTCATTACCTGAGAATGCACATTGCTTTCTACCCTGAGAGGTAGCCATTATTCGTCATGTTTTACAGCTGTGGAAACTGAGGCACTGAGCACCTGAATATCAGTCTCTCTTGTGTTCTGGTTCTCATGTTTCATATGGAGACCTTGTTCTTCCTTTCTCTTCCTGTAATATGCTCCAGTTTTTCAGAACCATTCTCTAACTTCCTGTCCTGCAAGAACAGCCATTCTTAAATCTTCTGGCCCTCTCTCAGCCTGTGTGGCAGTCCTCAAGTTCACAGCATTAGACCCTACCTTATAGCCTCCTGTCAGATCCATGTGCCTTCCTCAGAGTGAAGGGAACAAACACCTCCCCCAAGGCAATTGGGCCACCCAGAGGACCTCAGACCATGATGAGCCCTCAGCTCCCTGGAAGTCATCACAGAGTGAGAGCACCTCAGTCAGTGTTGGATTAAACATTAAAGAGGCTGGCCTAGTCTGTCCCGTGTAAGTCCAGAACCTAGACTGGGAAGGAAACAGGCTTCTTCTGGCCCCACCTTCACCCTGTGCTTCCACGGCCTACCCCAAGCATGTGTCTTTACACTGAACCCTCTGGTTGAGAGTTGATCAGCAAATGTCTGGCGCAAGGTATGGAAGTGACCCCCTAGCATGGATTCCTAGGTGTGTGTATACTCGGATCCTGTCTGTGTCCAGATGGCTGTTTGTGAAGAGCCCCTGCTGGCACAGCAGGCTCTGTCCGTCCCCTCCCTATGACCCGGTTAATTCAGACCTTAACATTGAACATATTCTCTGAATGTAGGAGGAAAAACAAACTCAGAAGCAGGAGCACAGGATGGCTTAGGCACCTCAGTCAAAGGACAGTGAAGCTCTAAAGCCAGAGGTGACCAAGATGTCATGAAATTGTCTAGCCTTAGAATCAGAAGTTCATGAGAGAAGACTTCCAGGCTCAGAGAATCTCGACCATAAGTCTAAACTCCGAGGCTCAAAGAATCTAAGAATAGTGAAATCTTAGAACATTAGACTTAGAGACATTTTTGGATTCAAAGAATCTTCATGTCATGAAATCCTAGCCTCTTAGCTTTGAAGAATTTTCAGCTCATAGACACAGACTTCTAAAATTTTAGAGTTGGAAGAGGCCAGTTCTCAAGAATTCCAAGAAGCCCCATCCGCAAACACATTGTCTGATCTCCTTCCCCCAACCCGCCCTCCAATCCCAGGCCAAGGAGAGAAAGCCTGACCAGCAAAGCACTTTCTGATGGAGATAAAAATGGGAGCATGCCTTTGTTAATAGTTCCCATTTGGACATCTCTCAGAGCCAGGAAGAGGTCTCCTGGTAATGCAGCTTTTCTAGGGAGGAAACTGAAGAATGCGGCGAGCGCTGCAGCCTGCCAGCCGGGCTGCTGACGTTCTTTTCCCCTCAAGTTTGCTTCTAAGTATTATCCACTTCACTCCCTTTTATCTCCCATCACTGGCTCTCTGTCCGCCCACTTAATCCACAGGCAGCCGGTGGCCCAGCCTTCAGTTCTGCTCAGTGGCTGCCAAGCTGTCTCGCCCAGCAGCAACTCCAGGATCCGCAGGCTTTTAAACGTGTGCAGTATATCCGCTGGAACACAAAACGGTTGCTCCAAGTTTGGAAACGCTGTTGCTTGTGCTAGGCCCGCCTCCCTTTCAAGGAATTTCCTCCTTTTCTCTTTTACTTCTGAATCCTGAGATCTTCAAGGCTCAGCTCAAAGCTACACCTCCTCCAGGAAGTCTTTCTTGAATGCTCCAGGTCTGATCTGCTTTGAAAGACTTGGTGCAAAGCTTTCCTTAATGACCCAGCCACATATATTTTTTCCCTTTATGGAATTCTTTATGGCATTTTATGACATTCTTTCAGCACTTATATATTCTACTTTATAATTATTACTTAGACTATCTTTTATTTCCTGATTCAAACCTAGCTCAAAATGTGCTCACAATTGATTACAAAATTAGGCTGAATGTGGCCCAATTCTGAAGTTGGGGCTTTGTGGTGTATTCTGTGGTTGGGTGTTGGCAGCTCTGGATACTAAAAAGGGACTATATCTTGGCATCTGTATTCACAGAAACCTCTTAGACCTTCTACCTGAGACACATTCAGTACTGTCAGGACTGTTGCTGGCTCGCTTGGTCAGGACTTTGTAACACCCACAGGTCCTTGTTGGATCTGTCGTGCTCCAACCTGAGAAAGTTTGTTGTTTTCTCTTCTTCATCTGTGCCTTGGCCTCTTTTATTCTCCTCTTCACTACCCAGAGTTCACATGAGCCCTTCCAGGCTCACTCCATCCCTTCACTCATTTTCATTTTAAAATGCTTTATTTTATCCTTCACTTGCTGTCTTGGCTTTGGGGCTGCAGTGATGCAGAGTTGTACGGTTCCTCCCTCCCTCCCTCTTGCCTACAGTCCTTGGTCAGGCCTCCACATGTTTGCCTGTGCTATTCCCTCTACCTGAGAGTGCCATCCCAGTTTTTACTGTCTGGCTAACACTTACTCCTCTGAATTGGGCAGGGCCTCTGAGGGCTGTCTATGTTAAAAGAGCCCAGGGGCTCTTCAAACAAATGCCACTTTATAGAAAGACTTTTATCCATGTTCACCAGATTGGACTGTCTCCTGTGGGCTGATGCCACCTGACCATGTAATTTGAGTTTAAATGCAAAGATGTGATTGGCTTTTAGCACTATGTTTTGAAAAGACTGGTGGGTAAGTAGTACTTGGGCCACACTAAGTGCCTGGCTACCCCAAAAAGAGCCAGGAGATCATCAGACTAGGCCCATAAAAGTCAGGGTCCTGGGGCTACTGCTGAGGAACGGCCTGGGGCCTTAGGACATGTGTAGTCTCTGCATTTGCACCTGCTGGTGGATCCTGTGTTCCTCCCGACTGGTTTAGGCGAGGTGGTTTCTTGCCCACCATCCCCCTCCCCTGCAGGCAGTACACAGATTCCCCTGCCCTGAGCGCTGAGACCCAGAAACCTTTTATTCTTGGGATTCTCCCTTTGTTCCCATTGGGTCAGGAAGAGCAGGAAGCCTTAAAATTTACTTCTCACTTGCTCTTAACTGATGAACTTGTGTTTTCTGCATTAACGATCCCACCCCATCTCCTTTATTCAGAGGAATATCCTGGCCTGGTTCTACTTTTAGATCCAAAAATCAGTCTTTGAATAAACTTACACATCATGGTGCAGACTTAGCTCAGGAGTCCCCGCCAATGGAAAGCCTCCAGGCATTGGCTCAGGATGGTCCAGTACTCCTTCAGTGCCCAGAATCAGTGCCCTTATTACGAGTGTAAATAACCTGTGCTTAGTTACATAACCTGTATCTGCCTCAGTTTCCTCATTTGTCAACTTCATGGGGTTGCTGTGAGGATTAAGTGATTAGTGTAAAGCACTGTAGTACAGTGCCAGACATGAGTACTCAGCAAAGAGTAGCTCATAGTTATTATTGCATTTTTAAATGATCATTATACTATTTTCAAGAAATGTTTTTATGTTTTTATTTTTATTTTTTTTAAATTGGAACAATCACAACAATATGTTGAACTTTTTAAGAGAAGAGAACAGAACTGGGGTTGCGGCGGGGGGGGGGGGGGGGGTGAGAAGCCCGGTGGGGGGGGGGCAACGGAGGAATTGGTAAAGGGCCGCAAAAATCGATTTCATTGTGTAATGATGAGTATACTAATTATCCTGATGTGAACATCACACATTGCACTCAAGAAATGTTTTCAGTTGCTCCTGTGTGCCGGGCACGGGATAGGTGCTGGAGGTAGAAAAGTGAGCACGAGAAATGCTGGTGCCCAGGCAGAGGGATGGGGGAGCCTGGAGGCCGCGGCGTGTCATGTGGCGTGTTGTGGGAGCACAGAAGAGGCACAGCTCCCCCAGCCCTGCGACGGTCCAGGAAGCCTTACTGGAGGCTTACCCAGGTAAACCCGAGATCGGGAGGAGTAAAAAGTTAGGCAAAAGGCTGCGGGGTTCCAGGCTTAGGAGACTGGAGGTGCCTGAGTGGAGGCCGGGGCGCGAGTGGCGCATCTGGGGCCGTCCGCAGTTCAGCCTGGCCCCTCTCGGCGTGCACCGTGGCCGGAGACCAGGCAGCGCGCGCGGCCGTGCCCACCGGGATGTCCAGGGAGGCCCCGGCGCGGAGCAGCGCTCTGAGCGTTCCGTGCTTGGTCCGGGCTGCGTGGTCGGGCGTTCGCCTCTCTGGCCCGGCTCTCGTGAGCGCAAGTGCACGTTGCCTAAACGATCTGCGGGGTGTCGGCCGCAGCGCGCATGTCTCCGCCCACCCCTTGGCCAGGTGGCCGCGACGGCGACACAGCCGGGACCCTGCAGGCCACCTCTGAGAGAGCTGTGTTCGCGTTCCCGCGGGGCAGGCGGTGGCGGGGTGCGCGGCCAGCCTTGCGGGAGGAGCCGCTGTGCAAAAATAAAAGGGTAGGCCTTTTTCCCCCTTCATCTTCTGTTTAAAGGATTTACTTCCTTTCTCCCTATTAAGATAAATGTATTATATAGATAGGTAGATATATTCCTGGCCAGTGTTATCTCCTGGGGACTTAAATGCACCTTCGAGGCCGTTAATAATTTAAGCCTTCGGTCCCACTTGAAAACCCCTTTTAGAAAGGAAGATCCAGACGGAGAAAGCCTCTTGGAAATCTCTGTGGCTCATCTTTTAGCCTTAGTTCACATGGTTTCCCTTTCTTGAGCTGGTTGGCCTTGAGTTTGAGAAGAGACAAAAGCCTAATTAACAATGATAATTCCAATCATTTGCATGGCGGTTTGCAATTTCTAGAGGCTTTTCACATGCGTTTCCCTGTTTCCTTTGCTCCAGTCCCCGCCCCCTCGAGGACACCTAGAAGGGGGCTAGATGGTTTCCTGGCCCCTCCATTTTTTTAATTTGTTTGTTTGTTTTGCCAGTTTTGTCACTGAGCTGAGAAAGGGGTCTGGATTTACTTCTGGTCACTCAGAGTGCGAAATATTTGCACTCCCAGGACTCCCCTCCCCCATGTCCAGCCGGGTGGCTGTAGCATCCACTAGATTATTGGACATTTTTTAGCACCAGGCCCTGAATTGGGGCTGCGATGCAGCTTGAAGAGCTGTGGATTGGTCATGGTATTGGTAAACTGAGGCACTTTGGGACCTGGGTGGTAACAATGCTTGGTCATTGTGCTTGACCTTGACTGGGATGTTTAGTTGACCCAGCACTACAAAACCCCCATGCCAAGACCTGCTGATGGTCTTGCAGATAACTTTATATTATTCTGCTTCC
Source organism: Cynocephalus volans (assembly GCF_027409185.1). Taxonomy (NCBI): domain Eukaryota; kingdom Metazoa; phylum Chordata; class Mammalia; order Dermoptera; family Cynocephalidae; genus Cynocephalus; species Cynocephalus volans. The sequence goes on along the minus strand of NC_084467.1, from coordinate 39,495,663 downwards.
ATCACTATAGTTTTGGGTGGAGGGTGATGAGGAAGGAGTGCAGGCTTCTTGGTGGAGGTGGCTTTGAGAGAGACCTTTGAGAGAAGTTGAACAGGATTTGGGTCCCTGGAAATGGGAGTGGAAAGGGCTATTCTGGGAGGAAGGAGACTGTTAAGCAAAAGTGCCAGGATGAGGAGGTGTGGATGGTATCCAGAAAAGACCTTCCGCCCTCCCTCCATTGCCTATATTCTTTCCCTTTCCTATCCAGCCCTCAAGAGAGCCGTTGTTATTCAGTGCCTATTATGTGCTAGGCCTCAGGGTTATCATGCTAAATTCCTAAAACAATCCTGAAAGGTAAGTATTATTTTCCTCATTTTGAGGAAATTGAGGCTAAGTACTTTGAGCAAAATGATGGAGCTGGGATTTCAACTTACATCTTTTGATACCTTGAGAGAGAAACTGGACTGGAGTTGGAATTCCAGCTGCTCCACTTTGGCTGCATGGCTGAGCATCTGTTTCCACATCTGAAAAAATGGGGCTCACAAGAGTATTTACACCCTGGGGTGGTTGTGAGGTGTAAATGAGACAATGCATGGAAATCACATAGCTGAATGCTTGGTCCCCGCAGTAAGAAGTAATGAATGTTCACTGTGGTGGTTTAAGTAGTGGTCATTTTGCTTGTTATTACTGGTCCATTTTCACAATCTCTGTGTCTTGTGGTGAAGCCTACCCCATACAAAAGATGGTTCTTGTTCTCTTAGTCTCTTATGCACTGAGCCTCATCCAGAGCAGGGATGAGTGGGTGATTGACATGGTTGGAACTGTGTGGTCCGACCACCCGGAGCATGGTCATTTTTTTCTGACCATCTGCATGTGTAATGTCTGGCCACATTCGTCCTGGCTCTGCTTCCCCATGGTCTCCCACTTTCCCTGGAGTGGGGACCAGCTCTGCCCTGGGTTATGATCAGTGATTTGGGGCTCTTCCCTTTCTAAGCATCCTTTTTTTCCACTGCTCAGACAGGTTAGATGTTAATAGCAGCAACTGTAAGTGATTGAGAGAATCGAGTAGGATAAAGCCTGGGAAGGACTTTATTGGCCCTCAAGGGCTCTGTGCTCTTAGTGGTAACAGGTGCACATGTGTTTTTCCTCTTCTCTTTCTCCCAAAGAGAAATACCCTGTAATTACTTAATGAATTGAATTTATTTGTTCATTTGGGGCTGGTAGAGAAAGGAGGGGCTGAAGAGACCCCAGAGAGAGGTGCCTCACAGCAGCGTGCCAAGAATTATTTTGAGCCCTTCACATGCCCTGCCCCCCGTAATCCTCGAAGCAATCCTTCAGGTAGAGTCAGCCCCATTTCACAGGTAATGAAACAGGCACAGTGAGGTAACTCACTTGCCTGGGGTCACAGAGCCAATGAGTGGAGGATCTGGAGTTTAAACCCAGAAAGTCTGGCTGCAGAGCCTGTGTTCTCAACCTCTCTGCATCTCATGAGGAGAGGGGATGTGACCCAGAGAAAGTGGACGAACTGGAATCTAAGAGTAGCAGAGTCAGCTCTTTTTCTGAGACTGGAGGGATGAAAGGTGGGAGGTTGGGAGGTGACAGGGGCAAGGGGTTGAGAGACCACTGAGCTTCCCTCCTGAGGAAGGCTGCAGCTCTGAGGAGAGTGTGGTATTCAGTTTTCCAGGAGCTAGGGTGAGTAGGGGGTGACAAGCGAGTTTGTGGGGGCACTGAGAGCAGAAGCTGGCCTTGGAGGGTGCAAGGATGGCAGAGCAGGCAGAGGGCCCCACAGACGTGGAGGCTGCCATTATAACAGCACCAGTCTGGGTGGCTGGATGCTTCTCTGCAGAGCTCTCTGGTGTGGGTACAGGAGTGGAGAAATATGACAGAGGGCTGTTTCCAGTCCCCAGTCCTGAGGAATCCTTGTTCAGGTTGCCATAGTAGCTGGGCAGGATGTCAGTTCCCACCTGTCTGTTACTCGATTCACAATGTCACTGTTGAGCACTGACCCTGAGCCCCACACTTATGGCAACTGGGGCTTTACAGGGTCACAGGTTATCTGCAGTCCTGTGGATGCTACTAACATGCATGAGCCTATGTCCGTGCTGTCCAGGAGTTCTCTTTGCTGTTGCAGACTCTCCACTGAATACAAAAGAAAGGCCTCCCCTCCTTATGAACACCTGGTTTGGCTTTAATGGACTACTACCTGAGCTCAGTATCAAAGGACAAACGGGTGTTACCTAGTTCAGCAGAAGCACCATGTGTGGGGGTGGGGGGGTGCTGGCTGTGGTATTGATCCACACTGCGAGATTGTATTTACTCACTCATGGAGAACACTAGTGGGAGTCATGGGGAGACTAGGAAATGGGCAAAAGAGGCACACAGGGGCCATTTCATGGAGGCCTCATAGCCATGTTAAAAAGTTTGGGCTTGATCCTGTGTGCATTGGGATGCCATTGTCCCCCACTCCTGTGATCTGCAATACTACAGTAGTTAATAATTGATTCACTCACTTATTCATTCATTGGTCAAACTGGACCCCAGGACATTTTCAAGTCCCTGGACTTGAGAAAGGAGCTGCCTTAGAAGGGTATTCTCCCTCGTCTGATCCAGGGTGCTCCCATTGCTGAGCCAGGGGAGAAGGGCTACCAGCTTCTGGGACACGAATTCAGGGGAAGGGGGATGTTTTCTCTCAGAAACTAGATCGTAAAAGTGGCCTGGCAGCTGAGTGAGACCGGCGTAGTTATATGTTACAGGGCTTTTTGTAAGAGAGCGTGAGACCCTGACCACCATTTTAAACATAGTTGCTGTAGGATAACATGTCCCTTTTCATTTCATGTCAACTATGTGATGGCACATTTGAGGAATTCCACCTGTTCAAAGTGGGGATGGGGTGAGATAGATGATTCCTGAATGCTTACTGAGCAGAAGTGGGGGATGGAAGAGTCACTGGGTTGGGAGTCCAGCAGCATGAGCCAGGGTAGGGCCCTCCCCACTTCCTTCACTGAGCCCCCTTGATGGGTATGAGAGTGTTTGGTGAACCATAAACTGCAAGCCTGCTGCTGCAAAGCCCCACTTTCTAAGCTGGCTCTGACCTCACTGAGAAATGGCATTTTTAATTTTGTTGTCATTTATATGTTTATGTGTCTGTCTCCTCCATTAGACTGAAGTTCTTTGAGGGCAGGAACCTCAACTAATGAATCTGGGTTTCCTTAGGGCCTGGCTCCAAGTACACACTCAGAGATTCTGAGTGTAGCTGTAAAATTATCGGCCATATCTACCCATCATCACCTGAGTATCCTGGTGGAAAACAGAAAAGTCCCCAGTCACCACTACCCCAGCCCCATTGTTCCCAGATTTGCAGATGTTTGGTTCCAGGAGGTCAAACATATAGGCCGCCACCTGCTTTTCCCACTGTGGCACATGTTTTGCCTTTGGGTGGCTGTGACCATCAAGACCCTCCTCGCCCTTGTGCTCTGACCGTTTCCGGGTGGGGCCATGGTATCCATTGATCCTTCATTCCCAAAGGGGTCCTAGAGGCTTTGACCGGGCCACCCTGTGGGTAGGAGCTGCTTCTCCTTGGATTGGAGGAATCTTGCCAGCCCTCCCCCACAACCTCCTTCCTCACGCTTCTGTGTTTTTTCCAGGGCACGGATCAGAGCTTCTGTTTGCTGGTCATTTCGTGATCCTCACACAATATAAATGAAAGCTGTTAAAACCAATAAATTCAAACCATGTGTGGGGCACCAGGGAGAAGCCAGGACGTCAGAGGGCCGCAGTGTGAGGTGGCGTCAGCTCTGACGGCACCCGAACTGATTTGTATATGGGAAAAGTAAATATCCAAAGCCATAAACAGCCCTGGGTCTCTCATCATCGCTGGGATTCAAAGGCATTTAATAGGAACACACATTCTCTGTCTCTTGTAAACAAAGCGAAATTCTCTGTGTGTGCTGACCTAAATTCTGCATTTTCATCTTTGGGAAAGCCAGCCCGTCATTCTAGTTGGGAGACCTCGGGCAGTCTGGGCCGTTGGGTTGGGTTGCCTTGTCTCTGGTTTTGGCAGTTGGTCTAGTGCCTTTGCTTTGCAGAGGGCTATCTCTTCATCTCTCCTTGGCCTTAGAGCAATCCTGGGTAGTTGTTTTAGTCCGTTTGCGCTGCTATAAGAAAATACCATAAACTGGATAGTTTATGGCATTTACACCATAAATTTATTTCTCTCAGTTATGGAGGCTGAGAAATCCAAGATCAAGGCAAATTAATGTCTGATAAGGACTGGCTTTCTGGTTCACAGATGATACCTTCTCCCTGTGTACTCACATGGTAGAAGGGGAGAACTTCGGTCTTTTCAGTCCCTTAATAGGGCAGTAATCCCTTTCATGAGGGCTTCACCTTCATGACCCGATCACTTCCTCAAAACCCAGCCTCCTAATGCCATCACACTTATCACATTGGGCATGAGGTTTCCACATATGAATTTTGGGGGGACATAAATATTCAGATCACAGCAGTGGTAAATGGGATGGAGTGGCCCTTCCCACCCCTGTACCGATGAGGAACGTGAAGCCCAGAGTATAAATCACCGTACCCAAGATCACACATGAAATCAGGACTGAACTGGGACATCTTCCTTCTCTTCTTCCTTAGAACTCTCCAGCTTTCCATTTCCTTTTCCTGTGAATGACACTTCTGTTCTCCCTAACTCAGAGTCCCAGAGGCGTCCTTATCAACCCCTCCATCGTTTCCTCTCTCCTCCAGTGTCTCTTGTCTTCCTCTTGGTCCCTGATTCCTCTGTAGTTTTTTGTTGTTGTTGTTGTTGTTGTTGTTTTTCATCTGGACCATTCTTGTGTTCAGGAAAGAGCCCCAGAGTGAGAGCTAGACAGTGATGGGTTTGGGGTTCTGGTTTCTCTGTCTGCCAACTGTGTAACTTCCAACAAGTTCCTTCTCTGAGTACCTCAGTTTTCACATATGTGAAGTGAGGATGAGAATACCTGCCTTTTCAGTATGGTTGCAAGGATAGATGGAGCTCAAGCATGTGAAAATGTCCAGCCTGCTCAGCGAGTGGTGGTTTGCTTCAACCCACTTTCTGTCAGCCCTGGACTCTTTAAGTGGCCTCCTAGTTTGCACATTATAAATGGCTTAACCCTTAAAATTGCATAGAAAAATACACCATGTATCCTTGTGCATAAATGAGTGCATGTAAAACTGGTGAAACCTGAATCACATCAGTGGATTGTTTCAACGTTAATATCCTGGTTTGATATTGTGCTATAGTTATATAAGATGTTATCGTTGGGGAAACTGGGTGAAGGGTATTATTTCTTATAACTGCGTGTGAATCTGCAATTACCTCAAAATAAAAAATTTAATTAAAAAATGGATTAACCTTCCCAACACCCTCATTCATTCATTCTTTTGTGCCTGCTACACGCTGGGTACTGCTCCAGGTACTAGGCATGTACCAGTGAACAAAAAGGAAAAAAATTCCTGCCCCCACCTCCTTCAGGTGCTCAAAGGCAGTTTCCTCAGACCACCCTATTTAAAATTTCAAATCATGTCCTTGAATTTACTATCCTGCTTCCCTGCCTTTTTCTTCCGTAGCACTTGTCACCAGTAGCATTCTGTATGTTTTACTAACTATTGCTCTTCATCCCATCACTAGAATGTCAACTCCATGAGAGCAGAGATTTTTGTCTATGTTGTCTATATCGTTAGCACTTAGAACACTCTGGGCACATAGTAGGTAATCAGTTAATGTTTGTTGAATGACTGAGAGGTTACAGACAAGAAACGAATACATAAATGGTTGGTTAGAAGTCAGGGAGGGGTAAATGCTGAAGGGAAACAAAGCAGCAGAAGGGGTTGATGAGATAGTGGAGCAATTGTCTTTTTGACTGTGGATTTTTCTGCAAACCTTGCAGACTTCCCTGTTGTATAAGAGGTAAAGTCCCGGCTTCTTAGATTAATTCCCTCTTTTATTCATTCACCAGATATTTCTTTGGGCCATTACCATGTGCAGGACCTTACAGAGCAGGCGGAGAAGAGGCAGACAAGGATCTTGCCCCTAGAAGGTTTATAGGTGGGTTGGAGAGATGACACAAGAATGCAAGTAGCATATGAACAGTAAGAATGAGAAGGGGCACTTAAAGATCTGTCAGGCCTTTTCTGGTCTGGCCCCAGTTCAACTTTACCAACTTCCTCTTCCATTGTCCCTCTAGGACCCAGCTCTAATCAGACTACTCTCTGCAATTTGTTCCGGACTCTCTTTTTCCTCTCTCTTGTCTCTCCAAATCCTGTGTCCTGTTTCAGGTCCAGCCTGGCCCTTCCTTCAGGAAGACTTCCTTGACAGCCCCAGCTTCCACTATCAGTCTTCTCTGAACATCCGTGCCATATGTGGTCTGTTCTGCACCATTTGACCCATTGGAAGAGAGTCATGTGTTTGACCAGCTTGGTGTTTGCCCATCTAGGACAGGAGCTGGCTGTTTAAGGGAACCCAGGCTTGGGCACCCAGTAGGCCCTCAGCAGTGCTTGTGGCTGGATGTACATGAGAGCAGTGGGAAAATGTGATTCACACCCTCAAACGGGTGGGATTTGTTATTTTTATCATTGACCGAAATGCTCCTCATTTAGAACCACTGGTAGCTGAGTTAGGGGTGGGTTGATGTCTGCCTTTTCAGTGTTTCAAATGTGTTGTTAACAAAGTAATGATGCAAAAAGTATGACCCAGACAATGCGTAAGAGACTTCAGGAATTAGTCTGTTTTCTAGCATCCTGCTATAGTCTGGGCTTAGTAAATTCTTACAAAAGGACGTGAAAATATGTATGCAGCATTTATTGCTGCACATTCATTCACCTAACAAATGTGTTTATTAAGTAAGCTTTTTAGTTTAGAAGAGTTTTTGATTTACAGAATTATTGAGAAGATAGTACAGAGAGCTCCCCACACCCACTTTTCCCTATTATTAGCATCTCACCTTAACATGGTACATTTGTCACAATTAATGAACCCATATTGATACATTATTATAAAGCCTGTAAGCTATTCATATTTCTTCAGTTCTTCCATAGTGTCCTTTTTCTGTTTCAGAATCCCATCCAGAGTACCATATCACATTTAATTGTCATCTTTCCTTAGATTCTCTTCTCTTTGCTGTGACAGTTTCTCAGACTTTCCTTAACAGTCTGAGATGACCTTGACAGTTCTGAGGAGTGCTGGTCAGGTATTTGTCCCTCAGTTGGGATTTGTCTACTGTTTTTCTTGTGATTGGACTGGAGTTATATGTTTGGGGAGGAAGATACAGAGGTAAAGTGCCATCCTCATCACATCCTATCAAGGGTACATACTATCCATGTGACTCATCACTGTTGACATTAACCTGTGATGGATTTTGGCTGTGTTGTCCCCTCCAAAACTCATGTGGAAATGTGATTTCCAGTGTGGCAGTGTTGGAAACTGATTGAGTCATGGGGGCGGATCCATCATGAATGGATTAATGCTCTCCCTGGAGGAGGGGGTATTAATGGGTGAGTTCTCGCTCTATTAGTTCCCACGAGAGCTGGTGGTTTAATAGACCCTGGCACCTCCTCTCACTCTCTCTTTGTTCCTCTCGTCATGTGATCTGCTTGTACCTGCCAGTTGCCTGCCACTTTCCGCCATGAGTAGAAGCAGCCTGAGGCCTGTGCCAGATGCAGCTGTCCCAGAATCGTAAGCCAAATAAACCTCTGTTCTTTATAAATTACCCAGTCTCAGGTAATTCTGTTATAGCCACACAAACGGACTAGTACAGCCTGGATCACCTGGATGAGGTAGTGTTTGTCAGGTTTCTCCACTATAAAATTACTCTTTTCCCCCCATCTTTTCATACTCTACACTTTGGAAGGAAGTCACTCAGCAGCCCATACCTATGAGTGGGGAGGTGTGCTCCTTATTTACAAACGTGTTTCAGATGCTCACTTTGTGGGCACTGTTACAGATGCTGAAGATATAGTGGTGAACAAAACAGAAAAAGTCCTTTTCCTATATCGATTTTCATTCTAGTGAGGGTTTAACAATGCATTTTTAAAAAATAAAAAATTTTGGGTGCGATGAAGGGTGTAAAGAAAAACAAAGAGCATTAAGCTAGAGAGAGACAAGGGTGCTGGGTGGTGGGGTGGGAGGGGAGCCCCTGCTTTGTTCCCTGGGCTTTGGGGAGCAAGTGCCTTTAGAGGTGAATCCAGAGAGTTGAGGAGGAGCCAGCCGTGAACACCTGGAAAAAGCACCTTCCATGCAGAAGGAACAGCAAATGCCAAGACCTTAAGGCCTATTTAAGGGACAGAAAGGATGTGACTGGAGCCGTGTGTGCAGGACAGTGTCAGGAGATGGAGCAGAGTGGAGATGCAGTGAGAGCTCACTGGGCCTACAGATAACAGGAAAGTGTTTGGATTTTATTCCAACAGTGGAAGCCATTGGTTTGAAGCAGGGGGAGATCTAATTTACTTTTTTATATTAAAAGGTCACTTGGCTGTGGTGTGCAGAATGGGCTTTCCTGGGGGTGAGACTGGAGGAAGCTGGGAGACCTGCGTGGATGCTGTTGGAATAGTCCAGGCCTGATGGTGGTTTGGACCTGGAGGAGCAGGGGGTTGGGTTTGACTCTGTTTTGCAAGTGGAGCTGACAGCACACTTGATAGGTTTGTGGAGAGATCCTGAAACTGGCATGGCTTTGATAATTTGCTCTGTGGTGGTGCCATTAACTGAAATTAGGGGAGGCTGGAAGAGGAGCAAGTCTAGAAGGTAAAAGTACAGATCCTGTGTGGTTTATTAGAGAAGCTCCACCAAAATCCTGTTTGTTGGTAACGTTGTTAGCAGTACCTTGGAGTTGCATCATGTACCTGGAAGGATTAGAATAGTGTTCAGTGTGTCGATTCAAACACCACTTTTTTCCTCAGTAGTCCACACTATAGAGGTAGGAGATGCAAACGTCAACTGTCCTTGGCAGACGATCTGAATGTAAAGAGCATACCAGTTACCTAGCGGCCTGGCTGCTGGGATGGCCCCGCTGGCTCAGACCCTATGTGCCAGGCACTGAGCAGTACACCTTCTAGCTTCTCCTAGTGTCCACCTCATAGCAACTTATTTTTTCCTGTCCCAACTGCCACTAAGGTTTATGTTGAATTATGTCCACAGTAAAGTCTGTCAACAAGTATTTACTAAACACCAGCTATGAGGCATGAGCCGTGATCCCTGTGTAGGGGGGTAGACATAGGCATACACGAGGTGAAGGGACAGATAAGTGTGTGTGTAGCATGTCCAGCAAAGTATGCACAGCCATACATACAGCCACAGCATACAAAGTATGCACAGTCACCCACAGGAGAGAAAACACATGTCCTCAGAGATACCTGGAGGCATCAGGGAAGACTCCCTGGAGGAGATGGAAACAGAACTATAAATTTGAAGGACACCAAAGGAATTGGGCCATGGCAGGATCTCTGTTAGGGAATTAGAGAGAGAAAGAGTTAGAGAGGTAAAATTATGACCCATTGACCAGCATGGGCATCAAAACAGGTGCTTATCTTAGTTCGGGCTGCTGTAACAAAATACCGCAGACTGCGTGGCTTATAAATAAAAAAAATTTATTTCTCACAGTCTGGAGGCTAGAAGTCTGACATCAGGGTGCCAGCATGGTTGGGTTCTTGTGAGGGTCTTCTACCAGGTTGTAGGCTGCCGACTTCTTGTTGTATCCTCACATGGCAGGAAGGGCGAGTTAGCTCTCTGTGGTCTCTTTTATAAGGGCACTAATCCCATTCACAAGGGCTCGCCACTCATGATCTAATTACCTCCCAGAGACCCTACCTCCTAATACCATCACAGGGAGTGAGGATTTCAACGGATGAATTGGGGGATGCAGACATTCAGTCCATAGCAGTGCTGAAAAACTAGTTGTTGGGTGAGTGAGTGATGGACAAGCGGGTGGTTACCACTTCCTGGAGGGCCTCCGGTGCCTGGATGAGGAGTTCACTGGCTCCCATGGGCAGTGGGGAACCACCGCCGGATGTAACAGTGCACAAGAAAACTGGAAGAAACCAGACCCGGAGGAAAGACTTTTGAATTTCTGGCCAGTATTTAATTTATTATAATAATAATGATGCAGCTAATAATAGCAATAATTTTTATAACTACTTAATTTGCATTATTTTTGCCAGAAAGGCCCAGTTAGTTAGTCTGTGTGTGATTAGAGGTTATTGACTTATCTTGAGGTTTTGGTTTTGTTGTTTTCTTTCCTCATTGGCCTCTACAGATAGTCCATCTCACTGTTGGCTTTTTAATCTGTGTGTGCTCTATGAGATACCACAAAAGCACAATCTTTGACAAGGTAAATATGCCAAATCCTTATTATAACATTTCATCACTTAGGGAGGTTTCACTCTGGGGTGGGGGTGGGAGGAGTGGTGGAAATGGAAAGAAAAGGCCAGATTGCTTTGATTAACTGCATTTTTCTTTCTGGGTGAATGGGAAGACTTTGGTGGAAACCTCAGTGTTTGAGGCTGTTTCCAGGAAAGAGTGAGGAAAGGGATTGAGGTTCTGGAGTCCAGGTTGGCATATAACGAGCACCTATCACGGGCATAGCACTGGGCTGGGTGCTGTCTGGGAAGGCAGGAAGAAAACACCTGTCTTCCAGGTGCAGGGTAGATTGGATAAATTCTCATTGACTGGGTGAGCCTTTAACGACATGGTAACTAATTGTTTTAAGGGTTCAGATTGGTGAGAGGTCACTTCCAAGGAGATAAGCCTTTCTCCACTTTTGCTTGTACCCATAGCCAGCTTCCCACGGGCTTTCTCATGTATTGTGAGGTCGTTTCTCCACTTTGTGGATAAGAGAGCTGACGCTCAGGCTGAAGAGCTTCATTTGTACCATCAGGAGAGCAGGGATATGTCAGTTTTGTTCACCAGTCTGGCTCAGAGTCTGGCATTGTGTTCCTACACATAGCAGTTTCTTGGTGTGTATGTATTGAATGGATGATGTATTGGGGGATTATACTGTGTCTGGGCCTCTCAGAAAGTAGAGTGAATAGCCATGATTCAGAACCAGGCCTTCCATTTCCAAGCCTGACTTCTACCTTCCTACACAATTTCATTAGGCAGAGAGGGTGTGTTCGATTAGATTATTACTCAAAAAAATATTCACGCCCTACCTCCCTCTTCCCCAAGCCTCCAGTGATGTAGGGTTTGACCATGTGACTTGCTTTGGCTTCATGGTTGGCAAAGTGTACTGGCTCCTTGACTTTGGGCTCTGTCATGTGACTTGCTTTAGCCAATGAGAAGTTATCAGATGTGAAGTGAGCAGAGCCTCAGGTGGGCCTGCTTCGTTGGGCTCACCCTCCCGTGCCTCTGCCATCACCATGAGAAGAGATTCCCCCGTGTTGCTGTTGCCCGTTCAGCCTGGGTCCCAGAGTGAGCACAGCAGACCTGAGCCCAGCCCTCAGTAGAGAGCCCAGCCCAGCTGACTCATGCCAGTGACAATAAATAATTATTGCCTTAAGCCACGGAGTCTTGGGTTGATTTGTAACATAGCAATAGCTGACCAATTGAGATGAGAAAGGCATCTCAGGCAGGGGCTAGACCATAAAATATATAATAGAGGGAAGGAGGAAGTGAGGGACAGGAGATGAGGCTGGGAGTGTAGGTTTCAGCTAGATAGATCTTAGACAGTCCTAAATGTCAATGTAAGGAATTTGGCCATTTTCTGATAGGCAGTGGGAGGCCTTAATTGTTGAGTACAGGAGGGATGAGACCTAAATCCAGCTTATAGAAAGGTAAATTTGAAAATAAGAGCAAAATAGTTAAAATGGATAGAGGACTAAAGTCCAGAAGACCTGTTGGAAAGCTGCTAGTTTTTTGCTCCCTACCGTATCCCAGAGCCTAGCACCCTGCATCCTATAGAGTAGGTCCTTCATAAATATTTGCTGAATGAATGAATGGATGACAGTCTCTGATAATTCACCTATTTACCATTCATTCATTCATTTGCCAGTGTTCACTGAGCTCTTAAAATGAATAAGTGCTTGAATTTGGGGTTGGGGTTTGACAGAGCCTGCGGAGAGACCCATAGGATCCTTCCCCATACATTCTGGAAAAGGGGTAAGGCCAACAAGGAAGTAAGGCTGGAATGGAGAGTGAGGAAGTCAGAGAAGTGGAAGTCGGGTACTGGGGAGGAGTGTCCTAGAGGGAACCCCAACTCTGACTTTGCAGAGACCACTAGGTTTATGAAATCTGAAAATATTTGATTTTTCCTTTTAGGCCCAGTTGCTAACGCCAGGTTGTCAATCTGTTTAGGCTTTGCATCCATCCTTCATTCATCTGCTCTGGGCCAGGCCCTGGGCTGGCTGTGGGGATGACTGAGAGACAGTCCCTTGCCTGGAGCAGCACGTAGTCCCATGGTTCATAAGTTCCTAACCTATGGCTTTTGGCACATCCTGGGCCTCTCCCAGCTTGTTTACTCATCTGTGAAATGGCCACTGAAAGACCTAGGTTCAAATCCCAGCTCTGCCCCTTGCTGCTGTGTGACCTTGAGCAGGTCACTATTCGACTTGTGCCTTGTGAAAGGTGATCTGATCCCCCCTGCAAGGTGTGAAGATCCTGGGAGATTCTGGGAGATGGCATGTGGGAGAGAGGCTGAGTGAGAACTCTTAGAGAATGCCAGTTTTTAAAAAAGGACCCAAGGCGGTGGGTAACCGGGTGAACCCAGGCAGGGCTGCACCAGGGCGCCGAGCCAAGGCCTGGACTTCTCTGAAGACCAGGCACAGCCAGCCATTCCTCCATTGCTATAGAAACCAGAGTGTTGGGCCGGCAGGGATCGTGGCCCCGGGATCCTGACAGATCTTCACTCTCCCAGAGACCCTCACCCGAGGCTTCATGGCACGGCTGCTTCCTGAGTGAACCCGCCCACCCTCCTGCGGGAGAGAGTTTTCCACAGTCGCAGCCTTGCAAAAAGGTGCAGCTGTCACACTTCGCTGACTGCGACCCACTGCCCAGAAGACAGCACCCCGCGTGCCTGCCCGGTTCACTTCCGGCCACCGTTGGTCAGCAGCCTCTCGCAGATCAGCCCAAGCCTCCCTGTCAGCAACAGAGTGGCTGCCAGCAAGCTCATGCTGTCCAGCCACCAGATCACCATGGCTGAGCTGCTCGGTGGAGGTGGTGAACACCTTATCCAGGATATGTAGGTGCCTGTGGCTGGCGCACCCATCTCGTGGCCGTACAACTTCTTTGGTCCTATTGTCAACCACATCCACACTGAGGAGATGAAGCAGGGCCGCACGCTGCACTGCGCCCCAGCCTGAGCTGCTCAGCTGCCCTGTGCCTTGCCTATCACAAAGTACCACGCCATGTCCCTACGGGACACCACACAGGGACCAAGTCGTGTGGACCCATCATCCAGCCCAACAGTGGCTTTTGGGAGCAGCTCATCCTCTGCGAGTTCCAGCTGTTTGGCAAGAACATTGTGCACATGGTCACCTTCCCAATGGGAGTGATCGCTGACGTCTATGAGAAGGAGGTCCATTTGATGATTCCACTGTGAGCCATCTGCCAGCCCCTGCATTGGGGTTAGAGGTACAGATCTGTTGTTGATCCTAAACCAAGATCTGAACTTGAACATTCTGCTTTTGTTGATACAGAAAAAAACAGATGATGCTTTTTATAAGGGCAAGAAAAAAGAAAGGGTTGCTGCAACTTTTAACCTATAATCCGTATCTTTAAGGGTTAAAGTCACTAGTTGTAAGAGAAGGAAGATAGGTTTTCTACCCTGTGAGTGGCAGGCCATGGCTGCTTGCCAGAGCATAGGGGGAGGCAGGTACTACTTGGAAGAAAGAGCCCTGTGCCCAGTGCACATGGTAGGCCTGCAATCCTGCAGCCCACCCCCAGACTGACTAATAAACAAGGAATGAGTCTCCCACAATCCCACTTCCTTCTCTCACATGCAAAGCCACAGCCTTAAGCATGATGGCACCACCTGTGCTTTTCACAGTAAGTGCCAACCTACTGGACAAATGGCCTTCAGGTGGTACTCCAGGAGCCCAGGGGGCCCCAGGCTACCCCTGTTTCCACCTTCACCACAGTGGCCCAACTGTTATTTTCTAGGTTGGACTTATGCGTAAGATAGTTTTCAAAGAAAGCATTCCATTGTATAAAAAAATTTTTTAAGCTTTTTTTTGGGGGGGTGCTAGTGTACATGGCAAGGTCTCAAAGAGCCCTCAGTGATCGGCCCACCAACCTTTGATGAAAAGTGGCCTTGGTCCCCTTCTCCAGGGCATGTTAGGAAAGAAGGCCTGATATCAGGCCTTGTCTTAGGCCAGGACACAGTCTTGTCACCTCCTCTCTGTGTGACCTGGGGTTTGTGGGAGCCTCAGTGTCCTCATCTGTCCAAACAGTGACAGCCCTTTTCTCACAGAATTGTCATGAAGATTCAATGATTTCTTAGCACAGTGCCTGGCACATGGTGTGTGCTTAGTGTAAACAACAGCTCTTGTCACAAAGGATAGATTTTTTGGCCCCGCTGTTCCCAGGTCAGCACAGTCATCCTTGTAATGGCATTTCCCCTTCTATGCATATGGTTTCAGTCCTTTCAGACCCTGTCTCAGAGGAGGCCTAGACTTAGAAGCCTTTTTCAAAGTTCCCAGTGTGTTTAACCTAGGGGTTCTGAAGCAAGGAGTGCAATTCCAGTTTCCCCCAAAAGGCCTTGTTTAGAATCACTCACTGTTAGAGCCAGTGCCCCAGTTTGGCTGACTACTGGGATCCATAGGGACTCGAGTTAAAGGGACAGATGAACATGCTCCACCAGCAGGCCCTGGAATCTAGGATTCAGACCCTCTCAGTGCCTGGGGATCTGGCTCAAGACCAGCTATTTTAATCCAGAGGTTTTCAGACAAACAACATATGAGACAAAGAAAAGCACACCTGCTTTGCTTGACGTAGAGCTGTGGGTCCAGAGCCCAGTGGAGGCCAAATGTCCTTTCTCTCCAAACCTACCCGCACCTCACTTTCACAAAGGGAGTGCCCAGGGGTGCAATTTGAGGGAGCTGGGGGAGAAGAAGAGAAGTCACTGTTCTAGATTGTTCCACAGAACACCAGGGCTGGTATGGCAGAGCCCCACGAAGCAGCTTTTCAAGCAGAAATTCAGGTGGAAAATTTCTTTTAAGGACATTTTTAAAAAGAACTTTATTTGGGGTTTTTTTTTTCATTTTTTTAAATTCTAAATTAACATACCATAAAATTAACTTTTTTGGATGTGCAGTTCTATGTGGTTTAACACACATGTAGATTCATATATCCACCACCACAGTCAGGACACAGAGCAGTTTCATCACCCAAAAAATCCCCTCATGCTTCCCCTTTGTTGTCAGACCTTCACCCCACCCCAGCCTCTGGCAAACACTCATCGAGTCTCTGTCCCTATAGATTTACCTTTTCCAGAATGTCACTTAAGTAGACCGATACAAGGTATAACCTGGAGATTGCCTTCTTTCACTCAGCATGTCTTTGAAATTCATCTTGTTTGTATGTACTATAGTTTGTTTACATTCATCTGTTGAAGGTTATTTGGGTTGTTTCCAGTTTGGGGCGATTATGAATAAAGTTGCTATAAACAAAAATAATAATATAATAAAAAATCAATAATAAAAATACCCAAGGCTGGTTGAGATGAAGGTCAAGCCCCAAGTCCAGGCCCTGCCTGATGTGGGCTGCACCCCAGAGTCCCTGCTTATCTGAACAGACACAGTGAGCATTGATTTGCACTGGCCCCATGTGAGAAGACATGAAATCCCTGCCTGTGGATCCACTTGAGAAAGAAAAAGAACAAGCAAGCAAGCAAGCAAAACCTTCAAACTTCCATGGTGGGGATAACCTGGGCCAGGAATGGTAAGCAGAACTCATGGTAGTGGCTGCCTGAAATCTTGGGTTGAGAATGATTCTGAGGCTCCATTGAACTTACTGGGACACAGGGCTGTGAGAAATTAATGATGGGCACAGGAGAAACCGCAGGTGGCACGTGTGCCCACTGCTTGCCAAGGCTGATATCTTTCTTTAGGCTACAGGATTAGCCACCCATTCATTTATCTTTCATTCAACAAATTATAACTGAGCACCTGCTCTGTGTAGAGGAGTGTGCTGGGTACTGCTATTGCACAACTTCAAAACAAAACAACGTTCGGGGCCCTCACACAGCTTGTGTTCTAGTGGGGACAGACAGGCAGCAAACAACAAACATAATAAATAAATAAAACAATAGGTTGGAAGGTAACGTGTGC
Source organism: Cynocephalus volans (assembly GCF_027409185.1). NCBI lineage: Eukaryota > Metazoa > Chordata > Mammalia > Dermoptera > Cynocephalidae > Cynocephalus > Cynocephalus volans. Next base: position 39,479,406 of record NC_084467.1, on the reverse strand, counting down.
TATGAAAATAGTAGTACAGGGTAATGAGGCTCTGAAGTGCCACTCCCCCACCTCCAGAGCTAGTCTTGTCTGATACAGTCAGAGCAGTCTGTGACCCCTAACTGTTGCTGGGGCTTCCACCCCGGAAGTTCATAAAATGCCGAGCGATTGATGTGATTCCAAGGGGTATGTTGTCTTGGAGAGAGTGTGTGTGTGTGTGTGTGTGTACGCACATGTGCACACCTGGGTGTGGTCCTATATTCCTGAACCCAACATGAATGACTTTGGATTAACCATTGTTGTGGCATGAGCTGTACTTCCTCCAACTGCCCAGACAGCTGAGAGTTATTGTCCCTTCACGGATGCTTGCGCCCAAGGTCCTGGTCTTCTGGCAGCTGGCTTGGGGGCTTGAGGACTCAGGTTGTGGAAAGAGTAAAACTGCAACTATTGTCATAAGAATAACCTGCAGTTTACCTTCTTGGGCTCTCTAGGAAAAGGATTTGCTGAGCAAATTAGAATATAAAATACATATTCATGGAGAAATGTGCAGCTGGGTCACAAATGATTAGTTATCACAAGGCAGGGGTGTTACTTATTTTGAATAAATATTAATATGCTAATTTCAACAAATTAAGTGATGTAAGTGTTTCTAGCAGCTGATATTTTCTTGCCTAGTCCCATTTACCATGGGAATCAGTCAATCAGGGTGATGCCATCACATGCCCGTCACTGTGCTGTGCATCACAATCATTAGTATGATTTGTCCCTGAAAAACCATGCTGTACACTGTGAAATAACACACAGTGATACCTCATTTAGGCAGCATCAGTTTAGAGCAAGCTCTTCCACCAAAAATGAACTACCTAGGTAATAAAATCATAACCGTTAGGTATCATGATGTTTGCTGACATAACCACACTGGATGGAAAGCTTTTGAAAGTATGTTTGTTCCATATAACAGCCGACTCTTGACTCTTTGAGTGGTCCTCCTTTTTCTTGGAGATTCAGGGTCATCTCTGATTGCCCTGGACATCACATGATGAGGTGTATAGTAGTGTTGCCTCTTCTCTGGATGACTCTAGGCTGCTACTACTAATTCTCTAGTTCCTGACAGTCTTTCTGACCATTTGTCTGTCTCCCCCAACACAGTCAGGCTGACTTCTTACTGGAGCCAGCATCCTTTGCAACTTATTGGCAGCTTTTAATCTTTTGTGAGCTAAGAAGCCAGAACCAGACTTATTAAAAGCAAATACAAACCAAAACTTGATAACTTCAGATGAAGATGCCAACGTACTATTCTAGGAGTCAAGTGCATGAATTCAGTTATGGTGTTAATTTTGTGGTTGGAACATTTGTTCTGGATATGGGAACTTGCTAGATACCAGAATTCTGGATAAATGAAGTATCTGTGTGTACACGCATGCATGTGTGTGTGTGTTCGTGTTTTATTCACATACACTAATGACCCATGGGGTGGTGCTGGTAATTCAGTTAATTCAGCTTCCAAAGGGCTCTCTGTGATCACTGGGATCCAACATGTTCTTTATGGCCTTGATTAGTGGATAGAAGCTTCCAGGAAGCTGATTTCAGCTCAGTAAAGGAAGCATTTACTAATAGAAGTCCGGTCTTGGAACAGCTGCTTTGGGGGCTGTGAGTTCCTGTCACAGGAGCTGTGTCAGCAGAGGCCAGGTACTATTCATCCAAGAACATGGTTTAAGAGATTTAAATGTCTATCAATTGACCTGGTTTTTTAATTGTTAAGATTTTTTTCAACTTTATTAAAGTATAATCCAAGTACACTAAACTTTATATTTGAAGGGTTGACCTGATTGACTTTAAAAGTCAAGACTGGGCCAAAGCTAGGTTACCCAAACATAAATCTATCCATCCACTGCACTCATGCAGTTCAGGTTAGCAGCACTCTTCCTAGGCGGGTCTGAATTACCTAGGTTTCTTTCAGGTATTCACCAGGCAGTCTAGTAAGCACCTCCTTTTGTCGTTTTCATTGAAAGCAGAGTGAAGCTATGTTCCCTTTCTCCTCCTAAGGTGAGATCTTCGTCTTATAAGAAATGGGTGACATTTCCTTTGGTGTCAGCTGACAGCCAGGCAAGTCAGAAGCCCAGCTGTAAGGCTGTAAATACTGACAAAGTGCTGCCTGGCCACCTTCCAAAAGGCACGTCAGAGGCTTAGGGCTGCATGGGTCAGCGTTGGGGAGCTGCCGCTGGGATTCCCATGGCCTGGCCACAGCCCCTCTGCCCTGGTGCTTCCAGATGTCATAACACGCAGCTCTGCCACCTCTCAGCTGTTTATGCCCGAGTCACTCCGTGGGACTCAAATCCTCAGACCCTGTGCTGATGTTCAAAAGTATTTAATAGGCCTCTCTGTAAACAGTACCAAACAGTTCTTCAAGTGACATGTATGGCTTGATGTGGCCATGATGCCGAGTGCGGCTGGGGCTTTTTGTTTATTTAGGTTCTTTCCCTCCATATAAACAGTGAGGAGTGTCTGTTGCAAAATGTTCTTGATGGGATACGAAGGGGAGGGGGGAATTCTTCCTTCCTTGCTCTGTTCTTCATGGTTCAGGAGTAGCCTCAAATTTCCAAAAAACCTTTTTGAGTATCTTATCTTTTCATGACCTTGACTCCTGAGTGGTTAGAAGTGGGAGGGACTCAAAGTAGACTGAAGACAACCCCAGATCACATTGTGCCAGAAAGGAAGGTGTAGCCACATTTTGCCATGTACTGAAGTGGAAGGAGGTGTGATGTCACATGTAGATATCGGGTACCTTGTCAGAGACCTAGCAGAAACAGAGCCCCCCAGTATCTGTTGAGGTTAGGTGAGGGTTGGGGACCGGGTAGCCATCCTCAGCGCAAAGGATGAGGCGAGAGCAGTCAGATGTCCGATGTTGCCAAGGTGAGCCAGAGGGCATCTGGCCTGCCCTCCTGCTGCCCTGACTTCGTCCACAGGAGTTCACTAGCATCTCTGACCCCAGAGGGGACTTTTTTCAGAGAGGGGGTGCCTAATTGCAAGTCCGGATCTGTAACTTGGTCCTGGACTTTGCCAGACACCCCATCCTTTTGTAATACAAGACACAACCCCAAGTTCCCAGCAAAGTTCTACTTCTGCTCTCATTGACACTCCTTCCAACTTCCCATCTGATAGGATATTTCCCCTTCCCCAGGCATGCTGGGTTGAAACCGCAACCTGGTCTTGATGCTTGAGTTGAACCTACTTGATCAAGCCCTGGAAGAAAAATCAAAGGCTATTGAGGAAGAATCATGTGCAGTGCTTAAAATCCCTGAATACGTCTCTGAACAAAAAGACTTTTTCTTTGAAGATTGAGTCAGATGGCTCAGTGCCCTGAGTGGAGGGAAAAGGGCTCTAAAGAGTTAGTAAAACCTGGGATGAGGAGAAATGGTGTCTCCTTGGGGTGGGGGCAGCACTCCCTTGGGCAGGTATTTCAGGAAGCTCCTGGCTGTGCAACAGCTGATGGGTGCATTGTTCACCCCCCCACACCCTCCACACCCTCCACCACCCCCACCCCTGGCTTCTACCACCTCATCTGCAGCACAAGAGAGAGAAAAGAAGCTGGACGAAGTGACTGATCCCATCCTAGGCCCCTAAGCTCCCAAGCCATGGAAGAAGGTAATAGTTAAAATCCCAAGGCCGTTCAATGCTGCTTTTTCTTTTTGTAAACGAGAGTTATTGAGATATAGTTCATGCACTATACGATTCACCCATTTAAAGTGTACAGTTCAATGGTTTTGGTATATTACATTATTAAATTTTGGTAAAATATGTATAACAAAAATTTGCCGTCTTATCCACTTTTAAGTATACAATTCAATGGCATCGATTATATTTATAATGTTGCACATCTGTCACCACTAATTCCAAAATTTCTCATCACTCTAAAGAGAAAGTCTGTAACCATTAAACAATAACTCCCCATCCGCCCCACCTCCCAGCCCCTGGTAACCTCCTATCTACTTTCTGTCTTTATGAATTTGCCAAGGCTGTTCAATATTAAAACAAAAACAAAAAACCATTGGAAGCAAAAGCACAAAGGTAACTCAAATTTAAAGTTCTTACCCTGTAAATATATCAATATGCGTGGCTCAAACTCGGTTATCTCTTTCGTGATCAGAGGCCTGGACTGGTATTTTGACAAAATCATTTGAGGCAGGGATGAGGTTTGTTTAGCAGGGAAGATATCTCAAAGCACGATACTCAGTAGACTAAGAGTGGGGAGATCTTTCCTCAGTAAAAAGTTTGGAAACCATGTTTTCAACATTTCAGAATTCTTAGTGAAGATTGTGTCCTGTCCTTAACAAGTCTATGGATCTTGCGAACCCCTCCACACCTAAAACTGCAGATGGGCCAAGGTTTGGGGTCTAGATCATGCTAAGTGCACTCGCGGGAAGCTCTAAGGGACCTCCCAGACCCCTGCACTTGACTCAGGTAGTGATTCTGTGTGTAATGTGACCTTAACACTCCCTTTTCATCTCCGTTAATTTCCAAATTGGCTCATTAAATCTATACATTCCAGAGACTCGGTCCAACATTCCAGGGAACCTTTCCATGGATAATCAGAGCAGGAGTTCTTTTCACCAGGGTTTATTTAAGCAGAGAGAATGTGGAGAGGAAAATCTCCAGAACGAATTATCTTCATTTCTGCAAAGGGGACCTCAGGTTGCAGCCCCAGGGTTACCACAGCCTGGGTTGCTCTTTTGCTTCACCAAGTGTCCCAGTTAGTCCTGCCTTCGGGCCTGGCCCAGGCTCACTTGCTCACGTTTGTGGAGCTCCTCTTGCAGAGAAGACGTTGTTAACTCACAGTCCTGCCAGAGAGTCAGTGTAGCAAACTCCGGGTGTTCTTTTTGTTTCCTTTCTGTGTTGTTGTTGGGACACAAACACGTAAGTGTGTTTGAAACTTCCTAGGGCAGTTGCCAGGGGAGGTGTCAGTCTTGCTGCCAGATGAGTACATAATGTACCACACATGTGAGCAAGGCACTGAAAAGTTTTAGCTGGAATTAACAATCACACAAGAACTGGAAGCAAATAAAGAAACCCAAGTGTTCAAAGGCCGTTCCTCAGCTCAGTTATCTCCACTGCTGAATGCCAACTTTTTTCTTGACTTACCTTTTCCATTCCTCTGACCTTCAGAATTCTTCCCACATTCGGGATTAATTGAAGTTGCTCTCACGTTTCTTCATACCTTTGCTTGAAGAAATTGCCTATCCTTTTTCTCTGAAGTGCTTGGGTTCCTAAGAGGCAACTTCAGGCAGTGGGAAAATGCTCTGGCCTGCAAGTCAGGAGGGATGGGTTCTGGTCCCCAGTCTTTCTGGTCTCTCTGTGTAAGACCTGTGACCTGGGGGGTGGAGGTGGTAGAGGATGTCCAAGCCTCATCCAAATGTCACCTGCCAGTTGTCACTGTCTTCCACAAGCATGTCTTAAACACCCAGTAGATGCACATTGCTAGAGGCCTATTTGTGAGCTTGTCCCTGTTCTCAGGAACCTGTCAACCCCTGTTTAGGAGAAGACCCATCAGATAAATGCTTACGTGTGTTTAAGTCAGTTTACGCTCACTGCCTTCAGACGGACATAGTTAGTATCTAAGGATGGCAGGCATAAAATCAATATTCAATGAATGAAAGAATGAATGGATACCAGAATAACAGAGATTAAATTCCAACTCAGCGGTAAATCATCCAGGCTTACTTCGTTTCACAGCTGGGCAGCAGGCCGCCCTCATGGCACCTTTGTGTGACGTAGAAGTGGATACACCTTCCTCAGAGTGAATGCAGCCCTGTTCTGGATGTGTGGCTTGTCCTTCGGGAGGGGTCAGAATGTTCCAGGGATCGTGGAGTGGGATATGGGGAGGAACAGAGAGGTAAAGAGCACACACTCTGAAGCTGATTGCTTGGGTTCATGTGCTAGTTTCACTACTTGTCCCAATGCCTCAGTTTCCTGGTCTGTAAAGTGGGGATATAGTACTACCTACTTCAAAGGGTTGCTATGAAGCCTAAATGTGTCAGTCAATATATGTAAAGTGTGTAGAGCAGCGCTGGCACATGGTATTATCTCTTTTATATATATATATATATATATATATATATATATATATATATATATATATATATATATATATGCATGCTATTATTATAAAGCAGGAGGGGCAGGTGTCAGGATCTGAGGGACAAGGCGAACTATAGAACAGCTCAGTTTCTAGATGGGTGAAGGCATGGAAGACGGGAGAGCTGCAGTTGGAAATTTCTTGTTTGGTGGGCCATGGCCAATATGAGTTGGGTTTCTGAAGCTATAGTTCTCTGTGGCCCTCAGGTCTTATCTGGAGGGAGCGTTTCCATGGTGACAGAGGCAGGAGGACATAGGTGAAATTGGGTGGGCAGCAGTTTCCTCCTGGTTCTGATTCTGAGCAACAAACATCCCTGACTCCAACACACTCGTGCTCTCTCTGTCTCTCTCTTGCTGAATGGTGGAGAGTTTAGCAAACAGCATCCAGGAAACTGATAAGATGAGCTAGGGTGGTTGGGAGCCAACTAGCTAGGCCAGACTTCAGGGATTTATCTAAGTGCCTAGCAGGGAAACGGAGGCCTAGTAGATACTCGCTGCCCAGAGTTCCTTGCAGGTATAATTGAAATCAGGTCTATGGAAGCCAGGCCATCAAGTCTGCTCCTGGGTTTACAAGTCAGTGGGCTCCTCGCCTGGTGGGCTTGAGACCCAGAAATATGAGTCAAGTTGTGTGCCTGAGACAAAGTGATAGCCTGTGCCTGTGGAGTAGAAGCCTGGGATCTAGTAGAAGAGCAAGGCAAGGGCAGGGGAGCACTAAAGGCCCAGCTAGTGACCAGGAGCCCCTGGCCATGTTTTGAGCAGACAGTTATAGTCATTGTTGACTATTAGGATAACGAATCAGATGATGGCATACAGTCTATAATGTTCTCTAGGTCTATACTATAGAAGATCAGATCATATGGAAAGGCAGGATTCTGGAGAGGTGGTAGAGGGAGAAAAGGACTGGGAGAAGGGATGACTAGGAGCAGTTGGAGCATTTTCTTAATAGCTGTAATCAATAGCCTGGAAAGTGCAAAGGCCTAGGTGGAGGTGGTAGAGACGTTGAGGAAAGGAGAGAGAGGATAATTATCATGAAGGAAATAGCCCTAGGGCTCAGCAGCTGATGAGCCACAGAGGACATGTGAGTCTGGGGGTGGGGGCCTGTTTGGGAAGGCAGGCCAGATGCAGGTAGAAATAAATCCCATGTCCATTCCGCAGGACTTGGGTGGATGTAAAGGGCCCGAATGGACATGCTGTCAGGCAGTTGGGCCCTCAGGAGTGAAATCTGGGCTGGAGATGAAGGCTTGGGAAGCCTTTGGGCAGAGCTGAAGCCATGGGTGTGGAGGGAGACCAGTGACAAAGGTTGGGACAACAACGATTCTTGGGGCCAATAGGAGGGAGAGATGTAGCAGCCTCAGAAGCTGGGGGGTCACAGTGGCCAGAGACGTACGAGAATGCAGCTTCCTGCTGTGCCCAACCTCCCAGAGCTTCTGCAACTTTGCCTAGGCTGTCTCCTCTGATAGAATCTGTGCTCCCAACGTATGCACACGCATACATCACAGCTTAACCCCACAACCTTATTCAAATGTCAGCTCAAATTTTATCTCCCCTGGGAGACTTTCAGCAGCTCCCTGCCCCAAGCAGCATTTTAGTTATTCCCTTCTATCTGCCCACAGCCCCTCCCCTACCCCCTCCCTTGTACTTATCAGACTGTACTGCAATCGCCTGCTTTATTATGGGTCTCCCTGCCAGACTGTGAGCTTTGCAGGTCAGATGTCTCTCTGTGGTGCCACAGCCCTGGATAGCACTCAGTGCAGATAGGACCCCTGAATGGGTGTCAGCTGATTGAAGAGCAAGTTTCCAGGAGAAGAGAGATGGAGCAAACAGGACTGAAAAAGCCCTAGGAGTGCAGCTGTAGCCTCTGAGATGGCAGTCAAAGTGGAAGGTGGTAAGGGCCTGGGTGTGCCCCATAGTACCAGCTGCTGGCATCCCTCACTCGTCTCCAAGTTGCCTGTCACCTGCTGGCCACCTACACCAGGATTTGACTCTGTGTGACCCTCGCTGGTCTCTCCTTGTAACTTGGCATCTCCTGTCTCTGCAATCCTTCAAAGCTCTGACTTGAACTTTTCCTGTACCTGGGCACATTATACGCCTTCAGGAAATGCTTATTTAAATGAAATTGTAGCCACGGATAAAATGAGAACTGTTGAAAGAGGAGAAACTGACGGCCACTCAGTGGGAGCATGGAGCTCATGTTATCCGAGTCTGTGAAGAAATTTGAACACCTGTGAGGCAGGCTGAGCTATTTATTGGAAAGAGCACTGGAGTGAGAGGCAGGAGCTCTGGGCAGATTCAGCCCCAACTCAGCCCCAACTCCCAGGCTAGGGAAGGGAAGAAGAAACTCACATTTTCTAAGTATTTCCTAGAGCCAAGCATAAAGCTCGGCACTCAATTCATTAATCCACATAGCAACCTTGGGATTCTGGCTCATGTACAGTTCATTATCTTCATTTTATTTAGCAACATAGGTAGACTCAGTGAGGTGACTAGCTCAGGGTCCAAGAGCTGTTCAGTTACAGGTTGCCTGGTTGTATGTCTCTTGTATGTCACTAAGTCCTAAGTCTGTCCTAAGTCCAGAGCAGCAGTGGACATGTGATGCCTGGCCAATCCCCTTGCCCTGGAGCTTCTGTAAGTAGGAGAGATTTTCTCTTACCTGAGAAGGGGCAGGAGAGAGCTTTCAGGAAGGTGTAGGGTGAGGGGAGCTTCCCGTGATTCTAAGAGCAAAGGACTGTGTGACTTGAATACACAGCGTTTAGGGCCAAACTCTGTCTTGGATGCCTGGAAATATTTGACATGATGTCATGAAAAGCTATGAAAGTGTCTCTCCAAAGTTCCAAGGAAGGAATTAGGCTTGTGCACTTACGTATGTGTTCAATTTTCAGTGTGTTTCAATTTTCAAATGTGTCCTGATTTCTCTCTCAAAAAGCTGTCAGTTCTTCCTCGGGGCTGGAAGAACTGGGACAAGTCCTGCGTGCCTGGCTCCTCTTGCCCCATTTTTCTGGGCTGGTTGGGTGGTCCTCTGTGGCATTTTTCAATCATGCACTGTTAGGAGCTAAGAAATTTAAAACAAAGCGAACATTTCCCCAACCCCAAATGATAGCAGGAGATTGCTGAGTTGGCCATGGACTGAGCTGGAACCTGGGACTGGAGGTGCGGATCAAGCAGAGTGTCCCTCTAATGTCACAGCAGAGTGAGGCCATCAGGGGAGAACGAGTGAGAGGAGACCCAGGCCTTCTTGTGGGAGTGAACAGTTGAGAAGACCCAGAAGAGAAAGAGACTGGACCTGCTGTAGGGGAGGTCCCAATGTCCCCCAGGAGGCAGGTCATGTGGGAGAGCAGTTCCATAAGAGTGGGAGTGATTCGTTTCCTCATCTGGTGCTCAGCAAATACCAAGTGGAGGAGAGCATGGATAACAAGAGCCCTGGGGTTCCAGTCCCGTGGGAGAGACAGGCATGCACATGAGAGTCCAGGACTGGGGGGGTGGGTGCTGAGATCCAGCAGTGTGCTCGAGGTCCTTGGGTGTCAGGGAAGGAGGTCTAGAGGGGGAGGAGCTGACTTAAGGAGGAGAGGAGAAAGAGCATCCTAAATATGAGGAACAGCAGCCAGTGGATGGGACCAGAGGCCTGGAGCAGCCAGATGTCTTTCGGCCCCCAAATGTCTTTGCACAGGGTTTCAGTGGAGCCCAGTTGTCAGTCAGGACTGGCAGCAGAGCTATAAGGAGGGTTAGATGAACAGGGGCAGGAGGAAGCAGGGCAGGCTTCTTGCAGGAGATGTACCTGGGGCTTTGACAGTAGGAAGGAAAGCAGGGTGGGAGCCCAACAGGAGCAAAGAGGTCAGGGGAGATGGGAATAAGAATGGCGGGGCAGGGCGCTCAGACTGCAGGCACCCAGCAGTGGCACATGACACAAAGTCTGGCTCCTTCCGAGGAGGCTGTAGATCACTTCTGCGAGCTGCAGTGAGCACCAGGGAGGAGTCCTTAAGTCAGGAGAAGGTACTGCAATAGCAGTGGCCACTTTCTAGTCAGGGCACTGAGGATGCTGAGCGATTAACCTTCAGAAGACCCAGCTCCTATGGTATCGGGTTCCGTCTTTTACTGCTCCATGCCGTGGTGTGACCCACCTGGAAAACAAGGACATTGCAGAAGACCCCTGGCATTCTGTGATTACCTCACTCTGTAGCCTTCAGCAAGGCATGCCACTTCTGGGACTCACTGCTTATTTCATAAGGTGGGGAGAAGGATGCACCGCTGTTGTCACCTCACAGAGCATTTGGGAGCACAGTGCAGATGGTGCCAGTGAGATCACTCCAGGGAAAGCCTCTGGATGAAGGCAGGGGTCAGGAGACGCTGGCCCTCTGGGGACTGCTCAGCCTGCTCTCCTGCAGCAGGCCAGGCTTCCCCTCTGACGCGCTGCCCCACCCTCACCACCACGTGTTCTCTTGGGTCGAGGACAACACGGCCGGCCAGCTCTCCTTCCACATATGGAGGGACTTCCTTGGGCCATGTGGCCCAGACCCACCCCCCTCTGCAGACTGGTCTACATGCCTGGCAGCAGGAATACAGGCAGGCCCACCTGGCACAGGAGCCCCTCTGGCCCTGGGAGCACGGCATCCAGGCTGTTCTGGGCCCAGGGTCCTGGCTCTAGCACTCTGAGCTCACCAAGGTTTATTTATTTATCATTTGTTTGGGGTGAAATGGGAGAGAATCAAATCCAGTGGGCTGTTAGCAGCAGTTGGTAGAAAGAAAGGCATGTCTGTTTCTCCCAAAAGAATCCCCTGCATTGTGGCCCTGGTCCCTTGGTTGGGTTTTGGCAGACAATGCCCTCCTTTCTCCCTGTGCCCAACGGCTCACCCCCTCCTGCCAGCCCGCCTGTCTGCCCTTGGTCCAGTGGGCCTGCTGCCGCCCGCTCGGCTTGGCTGCTGGGAAGGAAGGGAGAGGAGACGCCGGAGGCCTTGGCCCATCTGCCCAACCTGGCCTACTAGGCCCTGCAAGACTTCTTGGGCTGCCATGCCCCCTTGGTTCTCAGATCTTAGTCCTTAAGAATGCATTGAGGGACTACTGTGTGCTAGGCTGTGCCTACATAAGAGAAGCCCTCCTTCTCCTGGAGCTAGAGCCAAGGGTTCGGGTCCCAGGTGAGTCCCAGCGCCCCTCCCACCACTGCCTCTCCCACCACTGCCGTCAGAGTTTCTGTTGCCATCTTGCAGGTGGAAAAACGGAGACTCTAGGGGTGGGGCGATTTGCCAAGTTCACACAGCGAGATGTTGGTAGCTGAGATCTTGGGGCCGAAGATGATGAATCAGCAGAGGTTGAGGGAGGCCGAGGCAGACTCCTTGGGGACCTCAGTGTCCCTGCCCACTTGTCCACAATCACATCTTCTCACTCTCCTTGTAGCCTGGCAGAAGCTGCTTGTCACACACAGAACCGACTCCTACGTGACCTGCTCTGTTTGCCTCTCCAGCCTCATCACATACATCTCCCTTCGCTTTGCCACTTTGGTCTCGGGCCGTCTCTACTGTTTCTTCAGCTCACCAAACTCACTTCTTGAGCACATGTGCCTAGAGCTCTTGTCTCCTGATGCAGCCTGGTCCTTGACAGAGAAGGGGTCCATTCTATTCATTTATTTCTTTATGTTTTTAATTATTAATTTTTTATAAAAACATATCGATTGTACACAACTATGGAGTACAGAGTTATATTTCAATACGTGTGTACAATGCGTGATGATCTAATCAGAGTAATTAGCGTATTCATCCTTGCAAAACGTAGTCATTGCTTTGTGATGTGGATATTTGATCTCCTCTTCTAGACATTTGATAACATGCAATAAATCATTGTTAATTATAGATTCCTGGGTCGACTGTATACCAATGGAACTTATTTTTCTGTGTAGCTATAATTTGTGTCCATTAAGTGGTCTCCCATGGCCCAGACTCCTTAACACCTCACCTCTCCCTCCCTTCTTCACTTTATATCATGTGTCACTTCCTGAAGTCATAGCACTTACTTGCCTGCTTGTCATATTCCATCTCCCCCGCTAGAATGGAGGCTCCTTATTTGGCACCTTCTAGGAGCTTGGTAAATATATGTATTTTTTGAATGAATGAATAAATAAAATCTGAAATGTTGTGTTTTGATTTTCAGGGGCTTTTTCTCAGAATATTTTATTGTTTCCTCTAGAAGGTGTTTGGTACCTTGGGGACACAGATCTGAAGAACCACGGGCTAGTAGAGAAACTGATGGGGAGAGGCCAGCAGCATTGGGCAGGGAGTGAGGTATCCAGGCTTCAGAGTCAAACGGACCTGTAGGACCTTGGGCAATGTACTTAGCTCTCTGGGCCTCAGTTTCCTCATCTGTAAAGTGAGAAGAAGAATAATAGTACTGCCTTCAAGGATTGTTTTGAGGAGTAAATGAGTTAATATGTAAGAAAGCAAAACAGTGACTGGCCTATAGTAAGTGATATATTAACATTTTTTACAATGACTCCTATTATTATATATTAGCAATTTTTACTATTATTAGTATTAGTAGTGTTAAAATTATTATTTAAATTCAGCTCTGACATTTACAGCCCACATGTCCTTATATTAGTCACTTAACCTCCCTGAACCCCAGTTTTCTCACTTATAAAATATGATTAATGGTAGTATATTAGCCTTAGAGATTTGCCATAGGGATGTAATGAAGAAATACACATCAAGGGCTTAGCAAAATTATGGGAGCTGGAGACTTACGGACAGAAGGAGGGAGACCCTAGAGGTGAGAGGGGAGATGAGGAGGCTGGGCTGGAGGTGGGATGGGGGCAGCCAAAAGGGGAGACTCAGAGGCAGAGAAATGGGGAGTGCAAGTAACCAAGACAGAAACATCTTGAAATTTCAATGGAGGGATATAAAGATTAAGAAGAGAAAAAGGACATTTTATTTTGTCACTTGGGAAGGTCTTGGAAGTTTATGGAGAGGTAAGAATTTTTCATTCCTCTTCCCAACAAATCAAGGGGAAAGAAAAGAATTTGGAGTGAGGTTTTGGAGTTGTCTTTCCTCTCCATCACTCTCCTGAAAATGAAAATGTGGTTTTGTTTTTTAAATGCAAAGGGTGGAGAGAGACAGGGAGGCCTAGACATTGGGGTATAAATCTGAAGGCTGTACTCTACCCTTGACTCCTGTCTTCTGGCCCTTTGGCCAGGGCATCGGAAGGTAAGAAGTTAATGGCCTGAGAGAAGTGTATTTACCACCAGGCACTATAGGCACCACAGGTTGGCTGGGTGACAGTCTGGCCTGATTGGGAAGGTTAATGTTTGACTCGACCCTTTTACCTTTTACAAAGCCATTTTGCTTTTTGGCCAATAGCTGGTCTGTCTGCTCCCCCTAAAGGACGTCCCTGGCAAGTCATCACCCAGGAAATACCCTTGTGATAACAGCAGCTTGGCCCCACATGCTGGAGTCTTTGTCCCCATCACCCCAGAGTCCATCACCACTATTTCATAGTCTTTGACTCCAAGATTTTAGAATTCATGTCATCAGCATTCAGAACTTTCAACCTCAAGATTCGAAAGCCCATGGCCACCAAGTTTCAGAATGTTTGTTGCCACAGTTTTACGAGCCCATGTCACCAAAGTCCCAGGGTCTTTGGGGGTGCTTATTTGACTTCGCATCCATGATATCCGGTCTACTCTGTTGCTTTCCTTCTGTCTAAGGAGTACTGTGCAAGGAGCCAGGTCTGGGCCTGGGGCTCCTCGTAGGTTGAGTACAATCACCAGCGTGTGGTTCATCCAGCTGAGCCTTGGTTTCCTCACCTGTAAGTGCAGATAGATAACAGACGACTTCACAGGGTGGTTGTGAGGATCGAGAAGACAATGTACTGGGAAAGAAAGTGTTCTGCAGATGTGAGCTCCTCCTGTTTAAGTGCCTGTCAGCCCTGCTCAGCATCAGCATCATGAAACTGGAAAATCCAGCTTTGTGCCCTGCTTTTTTTGGCTTTCATCTGCTCTGTGGGCCATGTCCACCCTTTGCCGTTTACCAAGATGTTTAATTCAGTTGACTCTTCAAGTCCTCCAGCCCTCTCTCCTGGTCTTGCTGCTTCCTTCTTTCCTATGCATCTTCCAGGAGTGCCCAAACCATAATTAATCCCTCCCCTGTTTTCCATTCCTCTGTTACTGCACTCTGTGAAGCTGCTTCGTGTATGAGTTATAGATGTATGTATTAATTATGTCATTACATTCATCTCCTGCCCCTGTCACTGCTGGGTGTTTGGTGTCTAACAGCATCAACTGACCTTGGGCAAGGCCCTTGGCCTTTCTGAATCTTAATTTCCTGACTGTTAACATAGGGAAAGTAACACATACCTCATAAAGTTGCAGTGATTAACAGTGAGAAGAAATAAAACATTTAAAATAGCTGGCACTTAGTAGATGCTCATAAATATTAGCAGAGATGACAAAATAAGGTGGGAAGAACATAAGCATTGAACCTGGGCTCCAACCACAGCTCTTCCCTGTGAGAGTTATGTGTCTTTAGGCAGGTTACTTAGCTCTTCTAAGCCTCAACTTTCTCATCCTTAAAATCTTTAAAAATGGCATAAGAGGGTTACAGTAAAGTTTCGGTGTTAATATTAGTAAAATGCATGGAAAAGACCAGGCACTTAATAAATGGTACCTATTATTAAGTGATGTGACAAGAAAGCTGATTTGGGTACACTGAGGAGGAATTCCTCTTTCCTTCCTTATGGGAAAAATCTAGTGTTACTTATCTTTTTGCATCCCTTTAGGCTGTTGTGTATAGCACAACTTAGTCTCTGAATTGAATTGAATTAGCAAAACTGATAACCCAGAAGGGAAAGACTGCAAAGAACAGTGAAAAGAGAAAATATAGTTTTGAGAGGGTAGAGGAGGGAACACTTCTAACTCACTTCCCAAGTTCATGAGGCCAGCATCACGCTGATACCTAAAACCGATAAGGACAAGACTAGAAAACTATAGACCAAAACCCCTCATGTCATGAACATGGATGCAAAAATTCTCAACAAAATATTAGCCACTCAAATTCAGCAAAATAGAAAAAGGATAATACATCATGACCAAGTAGGTGTGATCCTGGGAATGCAAGGCTGGCCTAATGTTAAAAAATCAATCAGTGTAATTCACTCTATCAACAGAGTAAAGAAGAAAAACCTGTATGATCATCTCAATAGATTCAGAAAAAGCCTTTGACAAAATTCAACATCGTTTATAATAAAACCTCTCAGTAAACTAGGACTAGAAAGGAACTTTCTTGATCTGATAAAGAATATTTACAAACTGCAACTAACATCATACATAATGGTAAAAATTGCATACTTTCCCTAAGATCAGGAATGAGGCAAGTTACATATCTAATAAACTCCAGAATGTATAAACAATGCTCAAAACTGAATAATAAGAAAATTAATACAATTTTAAAATGAGCAAAAGATTTGAATGCTTCTCAAAGGAAGCTATACAGATGGTAAATAAGCACATAAAAGATGAGAAATATCTTTAGTCATTAGGAAAATGCAACTTAATATTACAGTGGGATACTACTAAATACTTATTAGGATGGCTGCATTTAAAACTGATAGTACCAAATTTTATCAAGAGTATGGAGCAGGTACAGATCTCATTCATTGCTGCAGGGAATGCAAAAAGGTGCAACCGCGCTGTAAGACAGTTTTGCTGTCACTACCACACCCAGAAATTTCACTCTTATGTATTTACCCAAAGGAAATAAAAACCTACATTCACACAGGAACCTGTACACAAATGTTGGTAGTGGCTTTAGTTGTAATCACGCCAATTGGAATCAACCCAAATGTCCCTAAACTGGGGAACTGATAAATAAACTGTGGTATATCCATATAATGGAATACTGCTCAGCAATGAAAAGGAAAGAACTGTTGATGCAGGAACAACATTGATGAATTTCAAATGCATTATGCTAAGTGAGAAGCCAGACTCAAAAGGCTGCCTTCTGTACGATTCATTTACGTGACATTCTGGGAAAGGCAAAACTATGCATAGAGACAGAAAACATTAGTGGTTGCCAGGGGGTGGGACGGGGATAGGATTTACTACAAAGGGACACAGGGGATTCTTTGGGGTGTTGGAACTTTAATGTCTCAATTTGGGTGGTTATGTGACTGTATGTGTTAGTCAAAACACGCAGAACTATACACTAAAAGAGTGCATTTACTGTATGTAAGTTATGTCTTCATTAAAAAAAAAAAGCTCTGACAGCAGGTCAGTGAAGCTTTAAGATCTGTGGCATAGGCAAAGGGTGTTCAAAGGTTTGTTGACTCTGGGAAAACCCTTCCTGAAGCCTCTTTTTCTGACACTAGTTTCAGAGCTGCTGTTACATTCCTGTCCACTGCAAGATTTGCTCTGGAGGCTCATCATTCTGGTTGCTTCCCTGCATTCCTGCCCTCCACCCACCTCCATGTGCTGCTACAGAGACCCAAAGCAGAAATGCACGCTCTGTCCCTCCTTTCGGAGGCCCCCCCCATTGCCTGTGCTATGAAGTCTCAGTCCAATCCATAGCCCACACAGCCCTCCACAATCTGTTCCCCACCCAACCTCCACTTCCCCAGCTCTCCCTAAGCTGCACAAACACTGAACTACTTTGTATTGCTGTGCAAGTCAGACTTGTCCCCACATCATTGCCCTTGTGGGGTAGAGGGCAGTTCCCTATTCCAAGGTTCTCCTGAGATGTTCCCTCCTGGGAAGTCCTCCCAGGAAAGAGCTGGATACTTCCCCCTCTGTGTTCCCGAATCAGCCTGCTTGTCCCATCTCCTACTGTGGTAGCCCTGCCTGTGCACCGTTCACATGTCCCTTCATGGGGAACCTGCTGCCAGGGTGTGCAGAGAATCGGTGGCCCCCCAGCCAGACAAAAAGTACAGCATTTGTAGGGCCTGGCTATTTCTGCCCAAACTCTGCTATGGGCAGTCTTGACACTGAAACTTCTCATTGGACCAGCTGTGACTTTCTTGAAGGAGCTTCAGTCTATGGCTCAGTATGTGGCTCTCCCTCCTCGGTCCTCCTTCCGTCCTTCACCCTCTCTCTTCAGCATGTTGGGCCTGCATCAGAGTCTGAATGCTTCCCCTGCCTACTTGGGCTGCTTCTCCTCTTTGCCTTTCACGAGGGTTGCCCCTAGTAAATCGCTTGTGCCTGTCTGTCTTGGCTTCTGCTTCCTGAAGGATTTCCCATTGGTTATCCCTTGTCTCCCACTGGTGTTTACTTCCTCCTCCAGTTGCTCTTAGTTTATGCATTTATTCTTTCATGCAACAAGTATTTCTTGAGACCCACCACCCAGAGTGCCCAACACTCTCAGAGTGCCAAGGTTGCTCTCTTCCCACAGCACCCAGCGGGAGCTAACTTACCTGCCATCCCTCACTGCCCCACCCCCACCCCCTCACACACCCCAGGAATTCTATGTCCTGTGGCCCCTCCGTTCCTGGGCTCAAACATTCCTGTGTCTTGCAGTGCCATCTCTTATTGCCTAGGTAGCCTCCTCCTCTAAGGCCTCTCCAAGCCTCTGATCTGGAAAGCCTGCCTCGATGGCACCTGGCCCCCGTTATCTATTGCTCACCACAATGCATAGCATATATGAGGTTGCAAATTATTAGCTGAGTGACTAAATCTTACATGACTATTGTCAGGATGAATTAGAAGGAATAATGTGTATAAAGCAACAGGCAAGGGGCTGGCAGGAAGTAGGTGCATGATAAATGCTTATGGTTGATTTCCAGTAAATTCTATTTGATGGCCTATCTCATCAATTGGAGCAGATGTTTCCTTCTGTTGTATACTGTTTTTTGTTGTTGTTTTTTTCCCTTGATGCATCTCAAGTGTAGTTGAAAAAGAGAGAGACAGTTAAATCTTCTACATTGTGTTATTTCTTTCCTGAGACAGAGGGCGCAAATGGGCACGGCTCATATGGTGGCAGCATACCAGGCTGGAGTCAGGAGACTGGGGGTCTCTGCCAGAAGCTTCATATGTGACCCTGTCCTTCTCTGGACCTGAGTTTCCCCATCTATAATAAAGAACTCAATTTAGTTCTTAGACTTATAGAACTAAGATCCTGCAATATGGTCTAGGACCAATGGAAATAAACTTGCACTTGCTTTTCGTTTGAGATTATTTGTGCCTTTTTTTAACCTCCTTTCTCTACGAAGGCTAAGAGTTCATCATACTGACTTGTCATAACAGAAAGTAGAAGCTCAGAAAAAAAAAAAAAAAGAAAGTAGAAGCTCAGTAAAGACTTTATAACTTAATATTAATTACATTTTACAATTCACCGGTGGGGAAACATAGGTATCTTTCACCCACATGTGAAATTTCTTGCCAAAAGTGGGGGAAGACAAACATTTATTAAACATTAGCTGTGTGCCATGTCCTTGTGTGGGGATGGGGTGTGCATGTCCTCACTGAGTCTTCAGAACCCCATTCTGGAGTAACCAATGTTATCCCTGCTTTTTTGATTAAGAAATCAAGTCTCAGAGAAAGAAACTTTCCTAAAGGCTCAGAACAACCGAATGATTAGATTTTGAATCCATTTCTCCCTGGCTCTAAAGCCTATACTCTCTTTTTGGGGCTCAGTGTCTTTGGATTTAGGCTTTCAAAAAAAGAAAACAAAATCCAATAATAACTCTAAAATATTTAGAAATGATGAGTCAGTGACTGCTTGAGTATGGAAAGTAAGAAGCACGATCTCTCGAGTAGCCAGCCTCTTGCAAATCCCAGCTCTGCCCGCTGCTAGCCTTTGGTCTCCAATGGCTTCTCCTCTGCTTTTATTCCTTCATCTGTACAATGAGTAGAATAGATAGTATCTGCCCCCTAGGTTGTTGTAAGCATCAACTAAGTTAATATGCAGAGAGAGCTTAAAGTAGCGCCTGCCTGCACCTAGTACATATGCAGTAAGTATTGGTGATCATTATCACTAACATTGCTGTTGTCATCATAACTCTGATCCAAGCATGGGACTTGAAGGTTTTCTTCTGTTCTGGAGGGAACTAAGTGGGTGGCCCCAGCTGTCCTGGGGAGTGTCATCATAGCTGCAGCCTCAGCTCATTTGACTCATGCAGAGGAACAACATAGCGCCTGAGCCCTGCTTGGCCAGGAAGACATAGTTTCCTGGAGCGGTGCTTGCTAAATTCTGGAGCAGGACACTGAAAATGTATAAACACCACAGCTTATGGAGACACTGCCTCCCCCAGCTCGGCCTCTTCACCCCACCCCTCCCCGCCCAGCCCCGGCCCTGGCTCTGCTCTTAAGTGCTTAAGTGCTCTGGGCTGATGAGCCGAGGAACTGCCCTGGTTATTCTCAAAGAGAGCAAGAGGCTTTTGCTCACCCGTAGGTGGAGAATGTAACAACCTGAATGGGATCTAAGGAGCTCTCCCCCCCCCCCAATTTATTGACGTCTAATTGATAAATAAAAATGACATATATTTAATGTGTACACTGTGGTGTTTTGATATATGCATACATTATGAAATGGTTACCGCAATGAGCTCTTAGTATCCCTGGTGAATCAGGGAAACTGAGAACAAAAGTGGGCAGAAGTCATTTCTCCAGTACTGGGAAGGAGTAAATTTGATTGCATCATCTTTGTCCCCGATAGTGTTTGTTCATTCATTGAGCAAACATTTATTGAGCTCTTGTGTTACACCAGGCAAAACAAAGTTAATAAGTATTAATCTGGCAGTGGTGTTCTATTGACTCCCATCTGTTGGACACATAATATTCCAGACATTATTCTGAGATCTTCACAATTGTTACTTCATTTAATCTTCACACTAAAACCTGGTGGGTAAGTTCTACAATTATTCCTACTTCGCAGATGAGGAAACGGAAGCACAGGGAGGCAAGGTTACCCACCCTGGGTCACACAGATGGTATGTAGCAGAAAAGGGACTCAAGTCCAAGCACCTGGACTTCAGAGCTCCCTAACCATTGGCCTCTCAGGAGATGGGCAGCACAGCTCATCAGCATCTGCTCCTGCCTGCTCTCCTTTCAGACTCACACAGCCCGGAGGTGGGCGAGGGTTCTTAACCTGCTTTATAAATGGGAGAACTAGAGCTGTGAGATGATTTGGCCAGGTTCACAAAGCAAGTCAATGGCAACATAGAATTGGAACTCAGGTCTCCTGCTCTTAATGTAGTTCAGTTTTTCCTGCACCAGGCTGCATTTGTGTGTGTCAGTATGCACGTGGGTATGTGTGCATGAGTACACAGGTGTCTCCATGTTTGTATGTGTCTGTGTGTGCTTGCATGCATGTGTGTGCATATTCATGTGCACACATGCATGTGTGCACATATGTGTGTGTGTTTATGAGGATAGGATTGGGTAGGTTGGGGAAGGTAAGGAGACACAGTGTGCCGGGTGAAGCACTGGGGGACTTCTAACCTGAAGATCTAGGCATTCATCCTGGCTCTGCTGCCAAGGTCCTGGGACCTTCAATAGGCCCCGTCTCCTCTATGAGTTAGGATGAGGAGTGGGCCAGGTGAGAGTCTCAGAGGTCCTGCCCTTCCCTGGTGTTCTCTGCTGCCGAGGGGCCATGGTGAGCAGGGAGGAAAGGTGGGTCTGGGAAGACTACACAGGTGAGGTGCACTGAGCACTAGATGTTTTGGGACAGAGACAGCCAGCCAGCTGGGAGTGGGTGAGTGTGGGTGGAGAGTGTCATTCATATGCCCTGACTGCTCTCCTGGGCTGGAGTCCAGGAATAGCTGTGGTGAGAACTACGTTTTCAGAGTTGGTCTTAATGTTTTTCACTGCTGGAAAATATGCCATTATGGGCATTTTCCCCCTCCAAATTCCTGGACTGCCATGCTCCCCAAGATCCCCTCCTACACTGCTCACTTTATTTTCTCTCTGACTGAAGCCTGTCTATTTTTATTTCCGCATCCCACCTCTGTCCCTTGACTGTGCACAGAAGAGCTGGGCTCCGGTCTTGCTGTCTGTGTTGGACCTTGTGAGATGCTTCACGACTGGGCAGCAACGTCCTGCCCTGGAGGCCAGCCTGGCAGATGGGGACAGGCACTAAAGCAGGACTCAGGAAGCTGCTCTTTAGCTCACTAGAGGAGATGTGTTGTGACTGTCTACTACACACAAAGAACTCTGGCAGGCAGCAGTGACACAGCGGTTAGGCACATGGCCCCTACACCAGCCCCAGCTTGGTCCTTTCCAAGGTGTGCCAACCTGGGCAGGTTCCTCTATCTTTCTGTGCCTCAGTTTTCTCAAGCATAACATGAGATAATAATAGTTCCTGTTCGTAGTGTCCATAATACCTGCCCAACAAATGCCATCATCCTTTTTATCATCACCATCATCAGACACAGTTGCTTGTTTTCGAGATGCTCACAATCCAATGGTGTCGACAGGTGACTTCCCAGCTGCCAGGGAGACAAGGAGAGAGATCCTGCTGTGCTAGAGTCCTGCATGGTGCTGGGTGCTGGCAAGCATCACTTGACTTGGGAGTCAGGGAAGGTTTGACAAGGTTGCATCTTGGAGTCAGAGTTGATAGGGCAGAGAAGAGAAGAAGAGAAGAAGAAAGGCAGCATTGTACACAGAGGAGCAGACAGTGAGAGCAGATTCCCCAGGGGAAACTGTTTGGTGATCGGGGTAGGGAGAAGCCTGCTGTTGCTAGAATAAAGGGCACATCAGGGATGGTGTGGGACAAAGGCTGGAAATTAGGTTGGGTACAGATTGTGAGGGACCTTCAATGACAGAGTTTTTCCTCGGGCATCAGAAGCCCTGCAAGGTTTTTAACTTTGCTTAGATGTCAGAAGAACCAATCGAGGTGCAGTGTGGGAGCAGAGAGGAGAGGCAGGAGGTGGGAATGCTGGTGAGGAGGCTGTGGCATTGTGCAGAACGCAGTTACCGAAGCCCTGTGCTGGGGTAGGGCCTGGGACCTCAGACGCTGTGAGTAGATGTTTGAATGAATGACTTGAAAAGGAGGGGACAGACTCACTGTGTGACTTTGAGTAAGTCCCTTGTCCTCTCTGAGCATCAGTTTTGCTATCTGTAACAATAACACTGAAATAGTCTCAGGGTTAACATCGGAGTTGGACTCCCAGCCCAACTTCTCACTAGCTGGGTGACTGGGGGAGTAACCTAACTGCTCAGAGTCATTGTGATTTTTATCCGTAAAGGGGATTACAGTAGTCCCTGTTTCATAGGGCTGTTGCGAGGATTAAAAGAGAGAATCCAGACAGAACACAGAGCATAGTGTCTGGCAAACAGCAGTTGGATGTAACTGTAAGCTCTCGTCGTTGTTGCTTATTGCTATCTTATTTTATTTTTATTGTTACTACTATCATTTATAATCTTTTCTTATCATTTCATGATAACAACATTTTTAAATAGAACTTCTCTACATTATGTCACGACAGCCCTCCTTGCCTCCTTGTCTGTAGGCACTGGGGCACTCATTGAGTATCTTCTCTTCGTTGTTACATTGGTTTTGATTGGACTTCAACTCCAGAAACTTTTAAAAATCTCTACCTGCTCTTCCAATCCCATTTTCTGCCATCACACCCTATCCAAAGTGGAACTGATTAATTAACAGTAATTAGAGAATCCTGGGGGCATCGGGAATTCAAGCCCCTCATGGTGTGATCTCAGTGACCCTTGCTCTCTTCCTCAACCCTGCTACTATAGGCGACTAAGGCTGCAAAGGCCTTTTTTGTCCCAGATTTTTCCCTAAGCTGTTTCTGCCCCCTGACAGGCTGCATCTGTCTGCCTGTTTCTCTCTCTCTCACATGTGCACACACTTACTTCTCTATCTGTGGGATTCTGAGCCCTTTAAAGCAAACCTCTTACCCCCACTTCTTCCAAGAAGCCATCTCAGATCCTTGCTTCCAGAAGAAACGCATCCCCTCGGCCTTCAGCCAGGCCCCTCTGTCAGGTTGTGCGCATCCTCTCACCCCTCGGGTCTCCAATGCTGTATGCCCCGTGCTTGAGCTGATCTGAATGCAGATCCCTCTGTTCCCTTAACCAACCTCATAATCCCAGAGAGTGGAATTCCTATGGGATCCCCCAGCTGTTGGTGAGCTAAAGTCACTGAATACCCACCATTTCTTGAAGCAGGAGAAATGTCTTTTCCTAGTGCCCAGTGGTTCCCAAAAGAAGGTGGATTGAAACATGTACCTTCCACCACTCCCCCTACACCCCGTCTACCAGGGTTTGCGACAGAAGGGACTATAGTTTTCAGCTAAACAGACAGGCAGGTGGAAAGGTTGTGGAAGACCATAATCCATAGAAGGATAGAGTCGGGGCTAACATAACCAAAGGTGTTTGACTCTAATCCTGAGTTCTCTCTTTCTTGGCCCTAAGCTCTTTTTGCCACCTGCCCTGCCCTCTCTGTACCTTCAGCCTTGAACCCTACTAACATATACAACACCCTAAAGAGAGACGGGTCCTGCGAGTGGACTGGACATTCCTTTCTGTTTGTTTTCTAGCTTCCTCTAGGCCTGGGTTCCCTGTGGCCTTACCTAATTTCCCTCAAGCCTTGTTCTGTGGGCCTGTGTCTGAGGTTTGGTGGCTACAATATGTAATTTAGGTCGCATTTGCGGCTGGCAAAATATATAATGAGTAGTAGAACTGGAGAATGGCAATATTGTTGGAGACCACTGTGGGATTGGGGTGGGGAGCTGGGATTTTTTTCTGTTTCCTCTTGGAACAAGGAAGTCATGATAGATGTGCTTCCCCCAACCCTTCACTGAGTGTGGAGCATTTAATTCCTCTCCCGGGGCGTCTGGGTTTGGAATGTTGCCTTCTGTCATCAACTGCATACGGTGAGAGCCTAGCTGAAGGACAGTTGGCACCGACAGGGCAGGAGGCAGAAAGATTGACCTTGAGAGAAGGTACCCTTGTGTAAACACTGGGTGGCGCAATCTCCATGACTCTTGCTCCTTTATTGGTGAACTTGGCTGGCTCCCACTCATGACAGGAAGCTTCTTATTAAAAATCCTGGGTGTGTTAGAAAAGTAAAACTGTTGGGGCCTGCCTCTAACTCTGGGAGTTACCCTGGACAAATTGCTTCCCTTTTCTGGGCCTCAGTTTTCTCATCTGTGATAATGATGATGATGGTGATGGCAATGATGGTGGTGATGATGATGGTGGTGGTGGTGGTGGCAGCATGATGGTGGTGATGATGATGGTGGTGGTGTTGGCGGCAGCATGATGGTGGTGATGATGGTGATTATGATGATGGTGATAATGATGGTGATGATGATGGTGGTGATGATGACAGTGATGATGGTGATGACCTATATTTATCAATCAATATATTACAAGTGGTTTCTACGTACTTATTCCTTACAACATTCCAATGTGGCAGGTACTGTTATTCTCCTTCTACAGATGAGAAAATTGAAGCACTGAGTGATTAGCTCAGCCAAAATCACACAGCTCTTAAGTGGGGGAAGCGGAATATCTTTGACAAGGAGAGTGCAGAAGATTTTTTTAAGCCTTCTCCCAAGTCTAGAATATAATGACAATTTAATTTTTAGTCTTTGTTCATGCCTTCTCCTTTATGCCCCTCTGTAACTGGAGATACCTTTTCGTGCAAATTCTATCCATTTCTTAAGACTCTGCTCTTCCACAAACCTCTCCTAACTTCTCCAGGCCTGATAAGGCTCCTCATAGTCCATCTGTCCTTTGCCCTCATGCCTGTTGGGTCCTCTGTTTTCCTTTCCTGTTGTTTTTCTGCTCCAGCACACTGTGAGATCCTAGATGAGGGGGGTGGGGGCGTGGGGGGCAGGCAGCAGCATTTTACTCATCTCTCTTTCCCTCTGTCCTAGTGTAGGGCTGCTCTTAGAGTAACCTATTATTTGATCCACACTGTTAGTGATTCTGTAAATGACGAAGCATCCAATTCATGATGCCAGCCCCAAGTAAGCCAATCTTTTATTTAAAATCATTGGTCTGCCAGAGCATTGCACCCTCTGCATTCAGCCAACTCTGTTGCTAAGAATGGCCCTGTTCCCTTACCTTATCTGAGAGAGGGGGAGACCTCATAGTTCCTGAGCTGCTCCTGTGTGTCAGTCACTATTCTAAGTTCTTTCCCCTATATTCTCCTGTTTACTACTCTTAACAGCCCTGCAAGCAGCAGCTCTTAGCCAGATTTTTACATTTGAGGCTCAGAGAAGGGAAAGAATTTGTCTAAGATTGCACAGCTAATGAGTGGCAAAATTGGAATTTGAGCATAGCTCTGCCTGCCTCTAAAGTCCATGCTCTTTTTTTCTATGGCTTTATTTCCTTAATCCCAGATTACAAGACATAGTAGACCTTTGGGATGCCTTTTCTGGGAATGACATATTAAAGGAAATACTTTAGATATCTAACTATCGAGATTTCTAGGCCATTCTGTGACACAAGGGCTAATGAGATATGCCATTTAAAATGAGGACTAACCCAGAAAACTCAGGTTTTTCAGTCCCTGTTGAGATGTAGCATTTGTTTCCACAACCTTATCTTACTTGCTCATTTAAGTATTTGCCCACTGCTTTTTTTAGTCCATTTAAATATCCTGCCAGTAATCAGTGACTGCCCTGATTTTATTACCTACTTGTGCAGTAGGACTTTCTTTACATGAAACTCACTCAGCGGTCATTTCCTGAGCACCCACTCTGTTGGGGTCAGACCTGCCCCCACCCCAGAAGCTCTATTCCAGTGAAGCAAGAGATGAAATGGCCTGTTGCAGTACAGTGATGACAAACGTGAATGGACATGGTGGGAGGCTTAAGTTTTGAGGAGGAATCTTCTGGGTTCAAGTGCAACTCCACTATTTGACAGCTGTTTGACCTTAGGCAAGTCACTTAACCTCTCTGGGCTTTTATTCCCTCATCTGTAAATTGTGGATAATAATAGTGTCTCCCTTACAGGGATGAGATAAGGTACCAGGTGCCCAGTGAAGAGGAGACCCTCATTAATTAGTAGGTGTAATTATTAGTGTTGTATGCTTTGCTAGAAGAGATTTACAGGGGAGCAGAGACTACCTACCTACCTGCAGGGTATATGGGCATATCAGTGGTGGCTCCTTGCAGGAGATGACACCAAAGCTGCCTCCTAAAGGATGAGTGGGAATTTGCCAGGTAGATAAAGAGAAGGGCATTGCAGGGTGGGCTGCATTCTTTGGAGGCCCCTTTCACTATGAGTTGTATATTGGCTGCTTTGGACTCGGACTCTGCCCTGTATTTCGAGAGGAGGGAAGAAGGCTCGTCCAAGTATCACCTTGACAGTTCTTTAGAAAGCAGAAGATGCCTTGTTGGGACTCTTACTGGAATTTCAGGCCACCAGATTCCTCCTCTTACATCCACACTCTGAACTCTGTGTCTGGCCCTGGACCCTCCTGCCTTGGAAATGTGGCCGATGACGAAAGAGACATGAGTCCCGTTTGTGGTTCCATCAACTTTGGAAGCAGATCATGGGAATTTTCTGAGTCTGGGCCTCCAGCCAGAAGGCATTTATAATCAGACATAGAGCAATCATTAGAGCAGAAACAATAAATTACAACAGCACCAAGAGAACTCCCTAAAGCTGCTCACGCGAGGGGGTTCCAAGGAGCAGAATGCCAGCAGGCTCTCGGCCCCGCCTGCACCTCCCTTGGGCAGCTGGGGGCCTCCTGCCCCACCACACTCAGGCCGTGCCCCCAGACGTCTGCAAGCAGTTGCAACAGTGCTGCCTGGAGAATGCACCTTTCCAATTAGGACTGGGCTGTGGGCCTGACCCCTGTGCACTGCAGGGACTATGGGAGAGGCTGAGGGGGAGGGAGGGGTCCTGCACAAAAGCGTCTCCAGAGCCAGGCCTTGGAGAGGTGTGGGGCCAGTCTAGAGTGGTGGAAGAACCAGAGATTTGGGAATCAGAGACCTGCTGTGCAGTCTTCAAGCTGAGGGACCACGACAAGTCATTGCCTCTCTCTGAGCCTCAATGTCCTTGTCTGTAAAATGAGAGTAATAGTATTTCCCATCTCACAGGATCATGATTATCATGTTAAACAGTGTCAAAAGCCTGGCACATGCTAAGTGTTTAATAACTTCGGTTCTTCCCCAACTCCCTTCTACCTCCTACCTGTGCTGTCCAGTGTAACAGTTGTTACCCATCTGTGACTATCCAAACTTAATTTAAACTACATTAGATTAAAAATTCATTTTCTCAATTGAAGCAGAACATCTCAAGGGTTGAGTGGTCCCTGTATTGGGCAGCACAGGCACAGAACATTTCTGTCATTGCAGAAAGTTCTACTGGACGGGGAGCCCCCCTGATTCATCTGCTACCCAGGAAACGTTTGGTCCAGCAGACACTCCCTGGACCAGGTCCTAGGGTTATAAAGATGATTGGAACTCTGTTCTGTCCCTCTAGGGACACACATTACCAGTAGAGAGGTGTGTGCAGGATGCTAGGCCCAGAGGAAGGGCACCTGAGAGGGACTGGAGGGAGTCAGAGAAGGTTCTCTGGACGGGGAATGCCTGAGCTGATATTTAAAAGATGTAAGGTGGGGAATGATGTTCCATGTGGAGTGGCAGAAAGGACAGCATTTGCAAGGATATCAAGCTGAATAATAGCAGTGCGTGATTGTACACGTATAACACTGCCAGAAGCTTGTTACTGTCAAAGCGTAAAGTGCAAGGTGGAGAATGACAGAAGATAGGGCCAACCCAAGGAGGACCCTGCATGCCAAGGAGGTGGGAGACTGGGTTTGACACTCCTGGTCTGCTAATTGTTAATGCTAGTGCTGAACCCCACAGTTTAGACCCAAAGAGGTTTGCCGCATGGTGAGGCAGATCACATGACCCAAGCCCACGTTCTGAGATCACAGACCCCAGTATTAACTGCTGCAAGAGCCACCTTTGAGTCATTTAACAGCTATTAGCTTTAATCCTCTCAACAGTCCTATGAATTGGGATGATTAATCCCCATGTTAAGATGAGGAAACAGTGACTTGCCCAGAGTCAACCAGCTATTAATTCGTGGGGCTGGAGCTGGTCACCTGTGCTGTTTCCTCTCTGAGCATCTGAGGCTCTGCTGTCTTATGTGTTACTGTGGATAAGCTACATCTGCTTGGCCACTTGCTTACTTGTTCACACGTCCTTCTCCTGTTCCATGGGTTTTTGCTCCTGTACTTGTCCCTTCTCTTGCCTGCATCGATCTCCCCCTCTACTGATCATTTAGAATACACACATACTGTATGATCTCCCGAATAGAAACAGCTCCCTTGACTCAACACCCCTCGCCAATGCCTGCCTTATTTCCCAGCTTCTCTTTGTAGCTCATCTCCTCCAGTGACATCTCTGTCCTCACTGTCTCCCCTTCCTTGCCTCCCATTCTCTTCTGAACCCAATCCTATCACTGTTTCATCCTCATTGCTGCTCTGACACCAATAGGAGAAAGAACTTGTACCTTCCTGGTACTTGTCACTACCTGACCATTGGGGTTATCTGTTGCTGCATAACAAACCGTCCCAAACATAGTGGCTTAACAGTCCTTTCATTGTGCTCCTGATCTGTGGGTCAGGGATTCGGGCAGGGGCAGCTGGGCCATTCTGCTCTATGCAGCGGACTGTAGGATCACTAGGGGGTATTCAGCTGGCAGTGGGGCTGGTATGGAGCATCCAAGAAAGCTTCACTATAGAAGTGAAGGTACAGCTGCGAGGCAGCCTGGCTGGTAGCTCACCTCTCCACGTAGTCTCAGAGGCTTGCCACATAATGTCTCCAGAAGTATAGTTGGACTTCTCACGTGGCAGCTCAGGAGTCCAAGAGTGAGTATTCCAAGAGACAGGAAGTGGAAACTGCCAGTGTTCTTGAGTCCTGGGCCAGGAAACTGGCACAACATCACTCCCACCTCATGTCTTAGAGTACTCACAGAACCCACCAAGGTGAAGGAGTGGGGCCAGAGACCCCACTTCTCAGGAGGAACACCAAAGACTTTGTGGCATTTGTGGCATTTAATTTACTACACTGACTTTCCGGCATGTAGTCATCTGCTTACTTTTGTATGACTGTAGACACACATACATCTTGGTTTGTCCTGTGTCATTGTCCTATATCCTATGTCATTCACCAGAATGTAGGCACTGTGAGGCCTGTGATCTTTCCTGTCTTATTCACTGCTTTATCCCCAGCACTTAAAATAGTGCCTGGCACAGATCATGGATCAGAATAAATTAATGAATACATGCATGAATGAATGAATGAATGGTTACATGAGGAACGAGCCACTTGTACAGGCTTTAGATTCCTTATTTGAAAAAATGGAGATGATTGTTCTTGCTTTGCTTCTAGAGCACCTCAGGAAGAACTCTAGAGCACCTCTAGTTGAGCTCCATGAAGGTACGGCCAGACCTTTCTCTCCCCCCACCAGCAGCCACACCCTGCCTTATGTTTCCTCCACCTGGAGAGGTATGCTAAGACCTGTGGGTGTGGTCTCAGGGGGCACCACAGGGAGGCACAGATGTCGGGGGCTGGTCCCAGCTCTGCTTATCAACTGCTGGTGGGCCCTGGATTAGTTCCTTTCCATCTCTGAGCCTCAGTTTTCCTGTCTGTAAAGTGAAGGACTTGATCATGTTCCAACCACTTAGGGCCCTGGAGATGAGACCACTAGGAGGGAGAGAGGACTTGTGTGACTTGCCACCTGAAGATGTTCTTTCTCAGGAAAAGGGGTGCTTGGAGTGGGGACAGGGGACAAATGGGAAATTAGTCTCCATCTGTATGTTGCCAACTTACAAGCCAAGATGTATGTGTGTCTCCTATCACACAGCTGGTTTGGCATCTCCCGCTGTCTGCCAGAAGCCTCTGAGGGGCAGTAGGGAGGAGGGTGGATGGAGCAGGCCTGGGTAACCACCATCTCTCCCCCACCTCCCAAATGGCCAGTGGCCTTGTGTTGTCCCAGGATGCAGAGCTGGGGAGTTGCGCAAGTCAGCCGGGAGCTAAGTGCTGATCTAAAGGGATCAAGATGAAGATAACCAGAGAAATCCCACCACAATGCAGGAAGGAGCTGTGCACCTTGCTCCTGCGTGCCCTAATCTCTGGGGCTAAAACTTTGTCAGAGCCAGGGCTTCCCTCATAAATCACCTGGCCTCCTGCTCTTTTTCTTCTTTGGTATCTTCTGTCAGACACCAAAAGCATTTAGGAAATTGGACTCTAAACCATGGCTGACAGTGGCTAAGGACCCACCTTCTGGTAGGGAGGGGGGGACGGTTGTGGTATAAATTCCAGGAAGGCAGGAAGGTATGTAGTTCAGCCCAGCCTCCACTCCACAGCTGAGCACCTACCTGGCTGAGGCCTGAGAAACTGAAGACGAGGGAGAGTCGGTCTCACAGAGTGCATCGCAGTATTCAGTCAGGGTAAACGCCAAGGGATGGAGAAGGGAGGAGCGGGAGCCAGATCCACACAATAACCAACTGTTTTTCCCACTGAGCTGTGCAGTGGCATCCTGGGGTCGGGCATTCAGCTAAGGGCAGCTGAACAACGAGAAGCAATTGGACAGGTGAAGAGCAGCAGGAGGAGTACACAAGTAGAGGGAACAGCATGTGCAAAGCCCAGAGGTAAGAGAGGAGAGCCAGGGCAGGCTCCCTAGAAAAGAAGGTGCCCACTTGGAGTCTGAAAGGGACGCCTGGGGAGAGGGTGTTCCAGACAGAGGGATCGACAGATGCAAGGGCACAGGTATGTGAAATACCATAGGGTGTGTGTGTGTGTGTGTGTGTGTGTGTGTGTGTGTGTGTGTGTGTGTGTGTGTGTGAGAGAGAGAGAGAGAGACAGAGAGAGACAGAGACAGAGACAGAGACTGAAATGGAGAGAGAAGTGGGTGGGGTGGAGAGCAGAAAGGTAAGCAGTCCGGGGCTGACAAGTGGCAGGGGTGAGTGTGGAAGACCCGTGGGAACCTCACAGGGGGCCTGGAATATCTTGCTGGAGGAGTTTGGACTCAAGCAACTGGAAGTCTGTTGCAAAATTTTAAGCAGCAGGGAGATAGATACAGTTCTGTGTTTCCAGTACAGCCATCTGGCTGGAAAAGAGCCGGACAGAGAGAAACTGGAGGCGAGGAGAGAGGTGGAGAGGGTAGTCCAGACTGAGTCCAGTGCCACCTGCGTGGTGTCTGGAATGCCGCCTAAAGCATCCTTCCCTGGTGTCACTGCCCAGCACATGCAGGGGCCCACTGTGCCAAGCTCTGTACTGGGCACTGGGCTCACAGAGGGGAAGGCAGCCCCCTGGCAGTGCAGTGCTGAGAGAGGAATGCAGATTTGTGGACCAGAAGGCAATGGTGGTAGGTGCCTTCAGTGGGAGTAGCGAGTACTACAGGAGGAAGATCAAATGTTCATGTTCACCCAGCTAGCGTTGATTCGGTGTCTGCTCTGTGCTGGCCTCTGTCAGTGACATGGGCAGCAAGAGAGAAGTGGGCCTGGCTCTGGAGCTTCTGGTCCATGGGGAGACAGACGAGCTCCCATGAAATCACAGTACTCTTCAGTACAGGACAGGATGAGGGATGGCCCAGAGCAGGGGTCTAACAGCCGGGATTCAGGGACACAGCCAGGGGGCCAGCATGAGGCAAGGTGGGCACCTAGGACTTGGAATGTAAGGAAACTCTCTCTCCAAGTCATACGAGTGCAGGGTCAGCCTCTGAGAGCTCAGACCTCCTTAAATTTTGTGCTCTAGGTGCCTGCCTGCCTCATCCCAGTCCTGGCTCTGAAGGAAAAAATTATGTCTAAATTAACATATAGGATGAGATGTAAAGGCTGACTGGGAATTAGATGAAGAGGGGGTTTTGTGGGAAATGTGTTGCAGACAAAGGGAACAGCATGTGTAGGGAGCTTGAGCCAAGAGGTGCCTGTGCCCAGGGACCTGCAAGTCATCTGGTGTAGCCAAAGAGGGTCAAAATATGAGGCTGAGTGGTAGACAGCCTTGTAAGTTATGTTAAAGCAATTAGCGTTTTCTCTGGGAGATCAGTTCCAACAGGGGGCTCAGTAATGGACTTTCTGGAGGATGGTGTTTGGGTTGGGCCTTGAAGGGTGATCAGAATCCAGGCATGTGGAAATGGGGGACGTGAGACTGCACGAGCTCCAAGTGGGGGCCTGAGGGAACTTCCAAACATCCATCCATCAAACTTACTGAGCATGGGCTGAGTACTGTACCAAAGCACTGTACCAACTGATGATGTTTGCCAGTTGACTTTTTGCTACAGGATTTGATTGGGAACTTTTCAGAAATTAAAGGACAGGGCAGTCTAGAAGTTAAGGGGCTTGCTGTTCCCTGCTTTTCCTTTCCTCTCTTCTCAGCTAAGCAACTGTCTGCATTGTTGGAGGCAGAAAAGCAGCCTTTTCACAGATTCTTGGGCCCAGTAGTCATGGGGTGTGGAATTTAGAGGCCCTGGGGTGTAGTAGAAGGCAAACCGTGCGAACACTAAGCAAGAGGCACGTGCAGTGCAAGCTATCTGATGCATCATCACTCATTTTAACCCTTATCCTAATCCTAAAAGGTAGCCATTAGGACACCCATTTTACAGACGGCAAAACCAAAGCTTGGAGAAACTAGCTCCTTTCTTTCTCCGCAGGTCACAAAACATGTTATGGCAGAGGTGGCCTGTGATCTTTCCTTTGCCCTGCACCACTGCTTGGGCCCGTGTCTACTCTTAATTTGTGGCCTTCCGCAAGTGACTTATTCTCACTGGGCCTCAGTTTCTTCACTGGTGACGTGAAGGGGACAGATTCCATGAACTAGAACAATACTTCTCAAACTTTACTGTACCCATGAATCATCTGGGAATCTCATTAAAATGCAGATTCCAATTCAGAAGGTCTAGGGTAGGGCCTGAGAGTCAACATTTCTGACAAGCTCCCCCAGTGATGCTGATGCTTCTGGTTGGTAGAACACACTTTGACTACCAAGGGCTGGACCATCTCCAAGGGCCCATCTACCCACGGAACCTGACAGCGGTTGAGGAGAGGTCTTGCTCATGCCAAGACCCTGCCTACAGTTCCTTTCTATCCCATTCAGCTTCTGTCCCAAGGTCAGAGAAAGGGGAATGTCTCCCACTTAACAGATGAGGGGTCCGAGGCCCAGAGAGGGGACAGGACTTGCCCAGTCCTGCTGATGCCTGGTCCAGCATTCTTCCTTGTGCCTCCCACTGCCCATGCCTCCCTGGGTATCTTTCTCCCTTCAGCAGCCTCCTCTTCTTGGCACCTTGGGGATTGGCATCTTCAGTAGGCACCTCCCATCACGGATGGCCCCCACATTTCTCCTAATGGGGTGGTCTTTCCTGATAAAGTTGAAGCATTCTTTGTGGCCTGGGTGTTTTTCTGTGGCACATGGCCACTGAGCATCTGTCTGCTCCTCACCTGCAGCCTGTTTAGACTGAGAAGGCCATGGGCTCTTTGGAAGGAGGCGCTCGGGAGAAGGAGCCATCTTCCACCTGGGAAGTCTATCCTCACGCCTGCAGTCAGTTCTGTAGTTCTTGGCACTGCCATGCTCACGCGCCATGGGATGGCTTTGGGCTTGTCAACTTGGAAAGGAGAAGATGCTGGAAGAGTGGATGTTTGCAAATGGATTTACAGGCCCCGTATTTACAGTATTGCCAGGGAAACAGGGCTGAGGGACTGAGTCACCCAGAGTAGGAAGGCTGCACCTGGCACCTCTGGTGGTCTCAGCCCATCCAGCCCTCGGGGCCACCGTTATCTGTGCCAGGCCTTTGCCAAAAGGCCAGCTTAGCCTCTGTCTTCACTTTTGCTCATGCCAGTCCCCCTTCCAAGAATGCCCTCTTATCTTCTTGCCATTCTCAATCTGAGTTCTTCCAGGCCCTCCAAGGCCCTTCAAGGGAGCTTTCCCACCCACCTCTATCAATCCTTTCTGTGTACTCGGCTTGCATCATACGTCCCGCACTTGCCTAACATTGTGCTTGTCTGTATATGCATGCTGCATGGACTTGTTTGTGGGTGGATCTTGTTTTCCATCTACTTCCTGAAACCAGGAACTAGGATTTATACTGCATCTGCATCCTTTAGCTAAAGCCAGTCAGAACTTTGTAAAGGCTGTTAGGATGAGCTCTGAAGCAAGGAGTCGGGGTGCTGGGGGAGGGAGGCAGTGGGGCTGAGAGGTTGGCACCAGCCTCTGGTACTGCATGCCCCAGGGAAGTCACCTTGTCCTCCTTCCTCTATAAAATATTTGGAAGTTGTGCCCCACCCACATCCCTCCTGTCCTCCTTGACCCCCCTGTACCTGTGACTGATGGGTAGCAATGACTACACCTCTCAACAGGAAAGAGTCCTGCCACCCAGATCTCACCTACAGCCAGCAGCCTCATAGCAGCATCTGGAGCCGGTCAGGAGGATGTGCTAGAAAGGGGTTAAGAAGGACAGACTGGCCTGGGGCTACCAGGACCAAGAGTCCCACTAAGCAGGAGAGGCCTGGCAGATCAAGTAGGGTCAAGGCACAAGTACCCCTTACTGGAAGCC
This sequence comes from Cynocephalus volans, assembly GCF_027409185.1. Lineage (NCBI taxonomy): Eukaryota > Metazoa > Chordata > Mammalia > Dermoptera > Cynocephalidae > Cynocephalus > Cynocephalus volans. The sequence goes on along the minus strand of NC_084467.1, from coordinate 39,444,857 downwards.
AGAGCCTCTGGGATGGAAGCTTGTACCCTGTGCAGATGCTAAAAATGCTGCATGCTTGCTGCAGCAGCCCCAAGAGCCGTGATGTACAGAGCACATTTGTAGAGAGAGAGGGCAAATGCACTCTTGGAGCTATGCTGCTATGTGGTAGGTGATTTCACTTCCTCAGTCTTATCCTTAGGCCTTGGTCCCTTTTGCTCTGTAACAAGGCAAGAAACTGAGAGCGCAGGGGCCCAGTCTCTTTCATTTTCTTTCTTTCTTTTTTTTTTTTTTGAGAGGGAATTATTTCATTTTTATTATTCACAGATAACATGTATTTTACCTATAATATCCAATATACAGGCAAATTATAGGAATAAACAACTAAATTTATCAAAGCTACTTGATATGATGTCCAACATGTAAAGGACAAGTATAATTCTATGTATCAGTAACAAACGGAGCATGACACTTAAGTGATTATGACATTTACAACTCACTTATATGAATTACATGGGGGAAAAGCTGAGCAACAGACATGTAATCCCTCTATCTTAAAACTACAAAGTCTATTAGAAGATAATAAAGGTATAAATTAATGAGGATACATGCCAGCCCCTTCTTTAATCCCTCTTCTACCGCACCATGGCAGGCTCAGACTTCGGGGGTATTTGTTTCTTCTCTCTTAAGAAAGGATAATAATACTTGTCTTATGATTGATCTAAGAATTAGACAAGCTAATGCTTGTAAATTGCTGGCATGTAGTAGGTGCTCAAAGAAAGATTAGCTCCACCTCTTCAACCCCCAGAAAAGACTACTCTGTAGAACAGACTGAATGACTCAGAGAGTTTCTGTGTCCTCTGAGATCCAATCTCAACCAAACCAGAGCGTGAGGCTGCAGGATCCTCACACTGTGTAAAACGGAGATGATGGTAACTGCCCCATCGAGCTGTTCGGTGAGGATTAAGCTAAAGAATGTTTATAAAACAGAACTTGGTAAGTTATCAGGTCTCAGTAAATGTTATTTGCCACGGCTGTTGCTGCTGTTATAGTACAGAGATTTCTCCCATTCACTTAGAGATCAGTTCTTGAACCTCATGAAGTGAAATATTAACCAGAATTATGTGCAATATAAAATACAAAAGTTCTTCTTTCAGATCCTTTTTCTTCTTCAATTCTAATGTTTTTTCAATTCCTCTTAGTAAAGGATAAAAGGCTCTGAGAAGTGCTAATATGTCTTTTAAGTCTATTTTCAATATCGTCCTCATGAAACTGTGTTAAGAACAGAGAATGGGATAGGAATGTTTTGAGGGTAAGTAACAAGAAGGAACTGGAGGTAGGATTAATCAAAACCGGAATCATGAGAGGCTTTTGTCTTCATCTTAGAGAAGCTGAGATCTATGGACTGAATTTCAAACAAGCTTGATCAGTTTGCTGGAAATATTAGGGGAAAGATGCAGTATCTCTGGGCTAGGTGACTTCCCAGGAATCAAAGCCATCTGGGGTCACAACCTAACACTTGGCCCTGCCCCCACACTGAGCTGAGCCCTGCCTGTGGTCTCAGGCAGAGCCTTTCCCCTTGCACAGCAGTAGGTTCTTCATCACTAAAGGACCATGACTAAGAAAGGGTGGGGATGGTTCCCTGCACATTCCCACCACCAGGCAGGCCGACCGGGGCACCGGTCCTCTGAACAGTGGGAGGAGGTTTTGAACTTATGTGTCCTCTATTTGGTTACTTCCGTTCCTCATTCAGTCTAAGAGCAGGCAGAATCACTGCTTTGCAGTGCCACACCATTTGTCCAGCAGTCCACCTCAGTTCCAATGGCACCCACCCCAGCTGGGGGTCAAGTCTGAGAAGGTGGGGGCTAGACAAGAGTAAAGGGCTGTACACATCTGTCCTGGCTGATGGTATCGTCTTTATCATTCAGTGTCATCCAATCTCTGCTCCTCTTGTTCCCACAGGAAGCTGCCTTGGCTTGAGTTCCTTCATGGACCGTGATCAGGGCAGAAGTGCATGATCTGAGCATCAGGAGTTGGCTGGAGTGAAAAGCTTTTCTGCCCCCAAGTTGTGCTTTTCAGTTCATGGTGCACTGCTGTATCGTCTTGTTTTGATCTGATTTGACGGTGTCATTCCCCAGGATTTCTCTGAGGCTGGTAAACCTCGGTCTGTTGAGTCCAGTTCCTGGAAGCAGCCAAGACCCTTCAGTAAGGCAGGTTTCCTTGGGACCCCTTTCCACCCACGGGAATCTACACAGGGCTCTGGTGCGGGGGAGGCCACCCCACAGTGTGTAAGGGAGGGAAGTCCTGTCTGAGGCTGAGAGGAAGGCAGAGCTTTTTAAGCCGATTCAGGATCTTTACCTTTAGCCCAAGGGCACTAGGGAGCCCTTTAAGGTTTTAAACAAGGGAGTACCATGAGTAGATTTGTCCTTTTGAGAAAATCACTAGCAGCGGACTAAAGAGAGCAGATTAGAGGGAGGTCAGAGTAAATGTGGGGGCCTTAGGAAGTGATTATGGATTTCTAGGGGAGGACCATGATGGCTTAAGCCAAGGAGCTGCCATGGAACTGGACAGAAAGAACTGAACTGAGGCGCATCTTGCAGGTGGCATCAACAGAACATCACATTTGATTAGATCTGAGAGGTGAGGAAAGGGAGGGGTCAAAGATGCATGTAATTATCCCATTTTGCAGATGAGAGCTGAGGCTCACAGAGAACCCAGTGACTTGGCTAAGCTTACACAGCCAGTGACATGCGAAGGTGGGATGTGGCCTGAGCCCATTGGACGCCATCCCTGGCACGTTTTTGGCTGGTTTTCTTTAATTCAGCTGGATTCTGTTTGGTGCTGATAAAGCCGAGGTTTAGGCCCTATTGTGACCCACCTTGTCCATTCTAAGTCCCTAACCAGAGGCTTCAGCCCTGACCCTGGGATTAAGCCCTGGCCCCAGCCAAGGACTGAGTGAGTCCCACCTGGCCCCAGACTAGTTACTGACCCTGGTCACCTGCTCAGTCCTGCTCTTGGTCTCTGGTGGAACCCTGACCACAGCCTGTTGATTCTATCATCCTCCAGTGACAGCAAGCAGCTGCTCTGTCTGGGGCACTAGGCTAGGCACACACCAGCCACAGTCTGGGTCCCAGCCCTCTGGCTAGCTCAGACTGCTGTTTATCTGGGGAACCAGAGGAGAGAGTGTAGATGTTAATCTTTCCTCTGGCTAAACAGAGACTGGGAGGGCTGCTGCAGCAGACAGTGGAAAGGGTGTGGGCTTTACAGATGGACCTGAGTCTGCACCCCATCTCTGCTCCTTATTAGCTGTGTGGCTGTGGGCAGCTTATTTTGCCTCTCTGAACAGTTTCCTTACCTGTCACCTGAAGATCACAGGATCTACTTTTCTAGTTGAGGTGTAAATTAGCGATATTGCTTACACAGACTCTAGCATGTATTAGGTACTCAATACATATCCGCTCCCTTAATTTTCTTTAGGCATTTATTAAGCACCTATGTATATGGATGTGGGGTCCTTTACTAGATGCTGGGAATACAAGTATGACAGCCAGAGTCTCCTGGCTTCGCATCAGAATTTCTAGCACACTCCATCGCACAGAGTAGGTGCATTGCAAATAAAAGGCCATGTAGTCAAAGAGGGCTTCAGAGACAGTTAGCTTCACTGAACCCCACACTGCCAGGTTCTCAGAAGCATTTTTGCAACATACAACAAAAATCCAAATAACTAGTTCTAAAATGAAGCAGAGACACCACCTCATAGGTGGTTGGGATGCCTAGAGGGAGACAGTGACTTTATGTTTTCTCTCCTGTCATGAATGCTGTATGTGTCACAGTTCAGAGACCCCTTGGAAGTCTGAGGAATGTTGGGAAGAATCCAGGAAAGGCTTAGGAAGCTCCTCTCAGCACACTAGCCCCACCGTGGGATTTGTTTTCCTAGACCACCAGCCCTGGCAGCAGAGGGAACTTGCATATTATGTCTTTGGTGATTATCATCTCCAGCCCAGAAATGTCTCCACTTCTAGAAACTCAGAGGCCATCCTGACCCAGCAGTCAGTCCACCCTGACCTGTCATACCTGCGGAGTCTGAAGATGGGGAGAGAGATCACCAAGGGTATAGATATGGTGGGGAGAGGTTTCAGCAAGCTCCAAGCACAGAAGAAATTCTGTGGTCCAGTTCAACAAACACCTAGTGAGTATGTGTCTGGGCCAAGTGTGGTGTAGCAAGCTGAGGGTAAACTGCAGTTCTGATGCACCACTGGCCCTGTGGGACATTGGGAAAGCCCCTTCCCCTTGCCAGGCCACCCATAAAGTATGAGAAGTAGATCAAGTGATGTCTAAGAGGTCCTCCAGATCTCCCACAGTGTCATTCATTCATTCACTCATTCATTCCAAAGCACCTGTTATACGCAGCCCTGTGCTCAGCACCACAGCAACACTAATGAGGAAGACAGGGTCTCTGTCCTGCAGGGAATTACAGCCAGGACAGGCAACAGGGACTAGCAGGGGCCTCTGTACAATGGCTAAATTCTATTTCTCTCTGAGCTTTGACTACAGGAATCTTGGCTGATTCCACAAACTGGACTCAGAAGACCAAGGTTTCCCCCTTTCAGAGCTATCTAGGGAATCCTTCTCAGCTTCCAGAGTGGCTTCCAAAGAGGCAGCAGCCCTCAGAGCTGGGGGAGGGGACAGCCCGTAAAGGAAACCACTCAGCTTACCCAGGGGCCACCTTGAATGGAGAATGACTCTTTGGGATGAAAATGCTCTGACTTGGAGTCACATGGTCTAGGTCATATGTTATTCTGAAGACAGGGGAGGCTAGTATCATAAACCTGTAGCACCCCTGACCTCTGATTAGCTGGGGATTAGTCCTGGGGGCAAGAAGCCCAGAAACATAGGGCTGGCTTGCTGTGTGGCCTTGGGCACATGGCATCACCTCTCTGAATCTCCCTGCCTTCAACATATGAGAAGGATAATAACACCTGCCTCTGTGACTTGTAGAGACGCTGAGCTCCTATTGTGTGCCAGGCACTGGGCATGCATGATGTCACCCATTCCTCAGGAAACCCAATGATACCATTATTAGCTACCATTATCAGTCCCATTTGTCTATAAAAATGCCAAAATCTCTCACACAACTAGAAAGAAGCAGACCAATGTCTCCAAAGGTGGGTGAGCTTCCTGTGAAAGGGCTGTTCATGAAGCCAAGGCCTGTCTGTTCCCAGGTCCCTTTCCATCCCTTCCTGTCCTGCGACCTGAGGAAGCATTCTACCTTCAGGCACTGTTGGCACTCCGTACCACCCCCAGGAGCCCTCTCAGGGACTCTCCTCACATCCTCCTGGCCTTCCCAGCTGAGCGCCAGCACCCACTCCTCCAGGAACCCCTCTGAGCTCTTGGTGTATGATACTATATGCTCGGCACACCATGACAGAAGGACTGTGACATGTGCGGGTTGGAGGAGTAGCCCACCTCACACACAGGAACGGACACGGAGAGGCACGTTCGCTTCCCCTGGCTGCTGACCTTCTTAGAACTCTTGTCCTATGCATTATCCCCCAGGAAGGTCCTTTCCAACTGTCTAGTCCAGCCCAATTCTCCCATTTACAGATGGGAATACCAACGGCCATAGAAAGGTCACCTGGCAGGCAGTGGTGGAGGCCAATCAGCAGCAGAGCTCTTTCCCCAGCTTCCCTGGTAAGGATTTAAGGTCAGGTCGGGAAGCTCCTCTCTGCTTCCTGCTACCTCCTGCCAGGATAGGACCTCAGCCTCTGGCAGCCCTCGGAATAGCCACTGCTGAGTGGCTCACCTTAGATTTCTGGAGCTCCCTGTGGCTGAGGGATGTTTCAGTCTCCTTGGATAGCTCACTGTGGGGAGGGCTGAGCGCATGCAGCTCACAGCTGGCCTGGCCAGCCTACTCCATTCATTTACTCTCTCATCTTCCCATTCCCCTATTTATCTGTCTACTTCCTTTTTCATTTGCTCATTTGATTGTTTATCCATTCCCTTGTTTGTTTGTTGACCCATTCATTTAACAAGCAGACACAGAGTGTTGCGCCTGTGCTAGCTGGGGAGAAAGATAGCAAAGAGAGCATGCTCCAAGGAGACACCACACAGGAGTGGCATCCCAGCAGGGCTTCAAGGATGAGCACGCGTTCCCCAGCAGAGGGAGGAGGGAGAAGGTCTCATCAGCACCTGATGTGGTCCTCTGGACCTTAGACCTGAGCTGCCCAAATCCCTCTGCCCCCAGTCAGCCTGGACAGAAGGAACCACAGCCCAAACTGAGCTCACCTTGAGTTCCTGGATTTGTTTACCTCCAGCCTGCTCCTGTGGCCTTGGTCACTGGTCTCCCCAGTCTGCATGGGGGTGCAGAAAAGGGTGAGTCTGGTTGGGCCTGAAGAGCTTGGTCTTCTTTCTTTCCAGCCGCATCCTGGCTTATGGCCAGTCTCACAGATTATTATCTGGGCGCATATTTCCACGTGGTCTCCTCTACCGCTGCTTGCCTGCCTCAGAGGAAAAGAAGGAAAGGAGGGAGGCAGGGTTAATAAAGTCAATGAGAGTTTCTCTATCGGGCAGGATGGCAGTTAAGACCACTGTGTTTGGAAGCACACAGACCTGGATTCAGATTCTGCTCTGCCACTTACTAGCTATGTGATCTTGGACAGGGCCCTCCAAGCCTATTTTCTTCTCTGTAAAATGTGGCTAACAGCATCTAACTTGCAGGGTTGATCACATTCTTTACGTCCCCATTGTTTTTTAGACAGTAGGTTATCAAATATAGCGGCCAACGTGTTATTATTCATCCACTTGCTCCACAGTTGTTGAGCACTGGCTATGCGTAGGACAGTCTGAAAGGTGCTGGGGGTCCATGTAAATAAAGCACTCAGAGCCCGCAGAGACAGAGGGGTAAACCCACGCTTTCCATGCACCGTGATACAGCCGGGTCTGAGGACCACACAGGACACTCACGGAGCCACAGAAGGCTCGAGAGAGAAGTTGACATTCTGGTTGGGCCTTGAATGCTGAATGAATAGGAGGCTTTTTTTTTTTTTCTGAATCCAAGTAGCACTTCTGACTATTAAGTTACTTCATTCTGACCCTCAGCTCTTTCAACTGCAAAATGGGAAGAGTAACTGTTGTAAGGATGAGACAGAACATACATGCTAACAGTCTTTGTAATGGGGAAAAGCAGTTCTTCATAAAACAGACAGAACCAAACCCAGGCACCCTGACTCGGAGGCTCCTCTCCTGCGGCACGTGCATGCAGGCCAGTGCGCGGCGTAGAACATAGCAGGAGTTCAGGAGGATTTGCCTGGGAAGGGCAGGAAAGAGGTAATAGCACTGGTTTCTAACCCGTTAGAGCTTGGGAAGAATGTCCCGTGAGTGACAGAGACAGTAGCTTCTCACCACACTGCCTGATGCCCGCCCGCTCCTAGACATGAGCAAATGGATTTTTGTCCTGGCAGGAAAGATAGGCTAGAATCTCAGAGGAACATTCAAGACATAAGCATCTAGCATCTCAGGCTCACCATCTACTGGTTTTGACTGCCTGTCCAGGGCCTGTGGAACTCTCTCTCTCTTCTCACTTCTGGGGCCCACGATCTTCCAGGGAGTCCTTGAGGTTGGTCCTCTGTGGGCCGGACTCAGTCTGTGACTCCTCAGCACCATCTGTTGGTGCTGGCTGCAACCCCTGAGCCTGCTCTGCAGAAACTGTGGCCAGTCTCTGGAGCCTGTTTCCTCATCTGTAAAATGGGAAAATAGTACCTGCTTCATCGAATGGTTTTACGTGCAAATATTAACTGTGTCTAATTCAGCTGGTGCATGAGACATAGTAGGAGCTTTGTAGATCACAGCTGGGAAAGGGACAGGGGAAAGTACTGAACTGCAAGAATGGGAAGTAGAAAAGGAGACAAGAAAAGAGGGAAATGAGTTTGAAGGGGGAAGGGAAGACACTAAAAGAGGGGGTGAAAAACCCCCAAGTCTGAACCTGTCCTTCTGCTGGCACACTTTCTACTGCCTTCCCAACATGCTCCTCTCCAGCCACATGGAATTTCTTGCCATTCAGCCAACATGCAGAGATCCCTCCTGTTTCCATTCCCTCACCCTGTGTGAGATGTCATGTCCTCTTTTTCCACCTGTACTTGACCCCCAGCACTCCACAAAGTGCCCCCTCTTCCTGAAAGCCCTCTTTGACTTCCTCAATCTCCAGTAGTTAGCTGCATGTCTCCCCCAGCCTCTGCTGCTGCCCTGGTTCACAGTACTCATCACACAGCTGGTCTATTTGCTTCACTGTCCCCCATCAGACTGGGATTCCTCTGTTCCAGGGCTCCCAACAGTAGTGGGCTCCTTGTAAATGCTCAGAGAATGTTGGAAGGTTGAATGAATGAACAAATGAACAGCTGCAAAGGGAGGCAGTGAAGCAGGAGAGCTTCTTTAAGGACCTGTCCTCCGTGGTTTCCGTCTCTGCTACTTACGACATTCCCCCTAAAGTCTGCAGTCACTCTGCTAGTGACGAGCAAGGAGAAGCCGAGCTAACCACATGTGCTGCTGCACCAGGGATGCCTTCCCCACTCTTGTTTTCTTTCAGGGCTTATTTTCTTTTGGCCTCCTCAGCAAACTCTTGTGGACCTGTGGAAACAACTTCCTCTCCCAACCTGCACCACCCCCTCCAAAAAAACCCAAAAAACCAAAAACACAGTCTCTGCCAGAGAGCCACAGGGTCCTGCAATGAAAAACAGGTGTCTCCTGGAGACCTGTCAGCTGTGCCTACGTGGCAGCTTGAGGTCAATGGGGGGCGGGGGGTGGCAGGGTTCAACCCAAGTGTTCAGCTCCCAGGCCCTGGAACAGAGCACACACAGCACCCACCTCATGCCCTGTCACAGGAGACTGTGACCGATGGGACCCTCTACCCCCACTCCAGGCCAGAAGAACCAGGGAGCTCTGGTTCTATCTGGGCAGCTGGACACAGACAAAGACTTGGCCCCATTCCCGCCCTACTGTCTCAGACTTCAGCTCAGCTCCAGGGCACGGAAGAGCATGGCATGTCCTAATCATCTGGCCTTGATCCCCGATTAGTCCCTTACAAACTGTGTGTGCCCCAACACCTTATTTTTCCTCTTGGTATCTTAGTTTGCTCATCTGTAAAATGGATCAGCAAAGACTCTTTCAACCAGTTGAGGCATGGGACTGGATGAGGCAGCTTACATGCATGAGTTTGAATGACCCCGTGCAGGGCCTGGGTGTAATATACATTATTAAGTGTAAACCCCCATGCCTCTGGCTTCAGAATCCATCACTGACAGACTCCGTAAATTTGAGCAAAGTATTTCCAACTTTCAGAGTCTTTAAGAAGAGTATGTGGCCTCCACTCCCCTTCCCTGACCTCCTGAGGCTAAGTTCTAGGGAATTGCTTCTAGTCTCCCACACAGGTCAACCCCTCTCTGGTACCTCCCAACTTCTGCACATGATGCTCCCTCTGCCTGGAACACCTCTCTCCCCCATGGTCTCACTCCTTACAGTTACAAGACATGTTTCCTGAGCACCTACTATGTGCTAGGCAACATTCTAAGTACATGGAATACACCAGTGAACAAGCCCTGCCTACCCCTCCTTGTCCTCCCAGGGACCCCTGTTCCCTGCTACATACATCTGCCTTGTGGCCTTTATCTCATTATTGACATGTCTGTCTTCCTTATGACTGAGCTACTGGAGGGCAGGGACCATGTCTAACCAGGTCTATGTCCATGGCACAGGGCACAGAAGACCATGTCTATCTGGTTCACCACTGGTCCCCCAGCATCCAGCCTAGAGCCTGGTATGGTCAGGCCCAGGCAGTTGCCTATTGAATGAATTTATGAAGGGTTCGGGCAAGCTCTGCTTGCCCCACAGCCCCCACAGGAAGCGTGACTTCATCTCCAAGCTCCCACCAAGGCCCACTTCAGATTCTGCTGACTTGGGCCTCCTTCACAATGGACACATGCCTTTTTTTTATGGAGAGGGTGTTCAGACACCCTGCAAGGTTTGGCGGTGGAGGGGGAGTGGGTGCTGGAGTAGTCTTCTCTGTTTGTGTTGGAAGCCGTCTCCTTGTGTATCAGCACTCACCCCTGATTTCAATTATCCAATTGCACACTGCTGCTAAAACTGCCCACGGGCAAATGAACTGGCTCTGGGCCCTGCTTTCATTAATTCCAACAGTCCCTCACTTTGCACCCAGCTCCCTCGCCATCCTGAGGAGGCCCCTGCTCCTTCCACAGCAGGCACAACAGAATGTGTTCAGGTCACCAGCATGGGCGTCTGAGAGAAAGAGCTGAGGGGAGGAGACTGCCCAAGAAAAACATTTGTGTTTGTGAGAAGTTTCAGGTCAGACCCCCCCTCTTCCTGCCGCTCCAGTGTCTGCCTCACGTTTGCATTCTTGGGGCTAGTTCTGGCCTTCAGAGTGCTGGGCTGGGGGTCATTTTACCAAGGCGACTGCAAAGAAAGGCCTTTGTGATCTTTGGCCCGGCTTCAGGGACACAGGCAGGGGTCAGGGCTCAGACCTTACCAGCCAGGTGCCAGAATTTGTTTCAAAGGCAGAAGATTTTCTCCTATTTCTATTTATCCAAACCCTGCCATACGGTGTGTTTGGGAACAGTAGAAGTCTATAAAGAATCTAGAAGCTGCAAGAGAGTCAGGAGTTCCAGCACTTTACCCAAGGTAGGCAACCACGTGGGGCTATGGAAATGACACAGGATGCAGAGTCAGGCAGGGCCAGCTTCCAGCCTGGCTCTGCCATTTATTTAGTCAGTTGCCGAACTTGGGCAAATGAATTGACCATGCCTTTTTCCTCAACTAAAAAGTGGTGTCAATAATACCCTGTGTTAGAACTGATATGAGGAGTGAAAGAGATATTTGCCTGTGTAGGCACATAGAAGGCTCTCTCCCCTCCTCTCCTTAAGTTCCTTTATTTTCTTGTTGATTGTTCTTTTCGTGATGTTTTCAATCAGAAAGGACGTGGCTGCTCTCCTCCTGGACCCAGGTATGGGCAGTGTGACAAGGTAGAAAAGGATGGGAGGAGGGAAGTAGGAGCTCCACACTGTCCCAGATTGCTTTGGTAGGGGTACACGTTTGTGGGGAGCTGACCACCCCATGTGTTCCTGTCCTGGGTCTATGCTAGGGCCTCAAGGGACAAAAAAGCAGCCACTTCGAGTATCACTGTTGGGCTAGGGCTCACAGACCTTTCAAACCCATTGTACAAACTGGGTCACAGACCCTTCACATACAAGTCTATGAGTCAGGCAATTGGGAAAGATCCTGGGAGCCATTAGCAGATGACATGAGCTCAGTCCTCAGCTTCCTCAGAAGCTTCCAGCACATACAGCAGCAGCTAGCAGCCATCACCTCCCCGTGGACCCCCCCCCTCTCGGGACATCCTGTGGATGGGGGGCACTGTGGATCAGAGCCACTCATCCTTTATACTTAAATCTGATAACCCAGAACAACTGGGTGTGAGTTAGACAACCTAGGAACACCTGGCTGCACCTGCACAATTACATTAGACAATAACCAAGGAACACCTGGGCGCACATGCATGTTTACATCAAACGCTCGGCGAGATTCTGAGCATCCAAGGGACCCTGACCATGTTCCTATATTTACCCTACAATCACCTGTAAAAATCAGGTGGGGAAAGGTAGCCACCTGATCCAAAGATGAAGTGTGGAATAGATGCAAGGGAAGCAAACAGCTGGATTGGGAGTCTCTCTGCCATTAGAAATGGTGTCTTTTCTGATGACCGCAGAGCACACTTAGGTCACTCCCAAGTATCCCTCTTCCAGCAGGATAAGCACTGGAAACCATGTTGGCTTACTCCAGCTGAATCCTGTCCCCAGTCTTGGGCAGCTTGGAGAATAGGCTAAGCCCTCTCCAGCTCTCGTGCGTGCTTGGGAGAGAGTGATTTTGATCTAGAGGGAGCTGGTGGCAGTGAAGCCAGGGAGCTGCTAGGACTGAGGCTTGGTATGGAGAGGAGAGGCTTGGAGAGGACAAAGTCACTTTCTCTAGAGGTCTACAGGCTGTCTTGGAGCAGAGGAAAAAGAGAAGATGGAACTGGGTCTAGTGGGGAGACAGAATGGGGGAAGTGAGGAAGAGCTTTCTCCCAGTCGAGAGCTGCCCAGCACCCTGCCAAGGAAGGTGAGCAAGTAGGAGGGCAGCTGGCCTGTGCCGGGAGGGATGGGGGATTCTGGGATTAGGGATGCTGTGGGGTGGGTGGTCCTGTGCTGCTTCCCAGCTTCATGGCATGGACAAGTCATTTCTTCCCTCTGAGCCTCAGTCCCCCACCCACCCCAGCATCCCATGGGGATGGTAATGGCTAGGGAGTGTGAGATGCTTCCCCTCACTCGCGGGACATGGTGGGCCTGAGAAGAGTGAGTTTCCCCTGTTGTACAGGGCTGAGCACACAGAGGGGCTTTCTCAGAGGGTCCCCAGTCTGCAGCGACTGAGAAGAGGCACAGAGTGTCCCCAGTCCTCGTGCTGCCCTCTCTAAGCCCTCCCCACATACGGTAAATACCCTGTCAATGAGTTGGAACTCCACTGCTCCAGGAAATGTTGTTGCAAATTGTTTTTCCACCAGAGCACATACTAGATTTTCCATGCCACCTCTAGCACATTTTCGGGAAATCCCAGGTGGTGGTGATGGAGGCTGAGACCCTCCAGAAAGGCCAAGGCCCCTGCAAACCAAAAAACGGCTGGGTTTTATTTAGTCATAAGTATGTATACGTCTCAACCTTTGAATACTGGAAAGAAAAAAAAAAAAAAAAGCCAGGCAAACGAAAAAAACACACACATCGCTTTGCTTTGGAGGGTAATTACTCTGAATTCAGTTAAACCAACTTGCTCTAGCTAACTAGATTAGTTTACATCTTGTGGTAGAAAAAGAAATACAAATTACTTAGATTGCAATAAACCATGTTTTTCTAACTAAATAGATTAGTTTATATCTTGTGGCAAGAAACAAGGAGAATGGCTCAGAAATGCCTGTTGCTCGCTCCTGCCCACTCACTCATTCAGGGAAGTTTGTTTTCTGTGTGACCTCTAGCCTCTGACCCTATAACCCCCTCAGCCCCCTCCTCCAAGAGATGTGAGGAATTGGGCCTGAAAAAAGAAAAACAAAACTACATCCAGCCCAACTCCTTTGATGATGAAGCCAAAGTACTGTGGGGTTGTGCGATCCACACGGATTCTGTTCACTCCAGTGAACATTTGCTCTGTGGCTGCCTACTATGTGCAGCATGGGTGAGACCCACATGTCACGCAGGGCCCTGTGCTTTTTGCATGCTGTGCTGTCACCGGTTTGAACTTCTTAATAATTTAAGAGCAGGGGCTCCTTGTTTTTATTTTGCACTGGACCCTGAAAATTATGTAGCCAGGACTGGTGGCCAGATGAGGATAAAGACAAGATAGGGATGGCGGAGCTGTGGCTTTGCAGGGCAGACAGGGCACTCCAAGAGCCCACCAGCTCCTCCTGGGGCAGGAACCACATGGGACCCATGTCCAGGCCTTGTCCATATGTGGACAGTGTTTGCGGAATGGGTGATTGCCCACAGAATGATGGTGCCTGTCCTGGATACATCCAGCAGCCTCAGTGACTCGGGGATTCTTTGACCTGTTTTCTTTTTGTAAGGAGAAAAGACACTTGCTGCCTTATGTCTGTCTATCATTATCATGTCTTACTCTTTCTATCATAGGAAAGGCCTGGGGGAAAATTGTAACTGATACCAGCAGTTTCTGAGGAGTCTGGTCTTGTTGGATGTGGTGTCCCTGCCAGGACTGTGCAAAGTGGGTCCCCAAGGGTCACTCCAATGGAGGAAATTGACTTAACCATCAGAACACCACCCATGTATTACGCCCCACTAAGGAGTCCCTTTACATACGTGGTATCATTTAGTCATCACAAGGACCTTGTACACGGCTGTTAGCAGGAATATGGATTCAACTAAGGCTGGAGTGGCTTTATATTAGACTTTTATCTTTTCCCTTGTGTGAAACTCCTGGCTGGGGCTGGCGCTGTGCTGCAGGAGGCTGTGCGGGGCTGGGGTTCCTCTCCCTTCTCCTCCGTCATCGTTAGGCATTGCCTCTGATCTGAGGCAGCATTTGAGACCCGGGCAAGGAGAAGGGCAGGGCATGGAATTGGACATCTGGCCACAACTTGGTCACTTGGCCACACTTCACTGTGAGGGAGACTGGGAAATGGGGTCTCTTCTGGGTGGCAGTGTGCCTGGTTAAAAATGAGGAGTTTTATTCCTATTGAGAAAGGAGAGAATGGCTAAGCAGATGAAAGAGCAGTCTGTGCGTGGGCGGTAAGTGTTCTTATCTCTGTTTACAGATGAGGGGCAGGCGCAGAGAGAGAAATGACTTGGCCCAGGTCATGCAGCACACAGGTCTGTGCTTTTCCTAACTGCCACATTGCTCTACTGCTCCAGGGTTTGGGGCTTCAGGAAGATGACCTCAGGGCTCCTGGAGAGGGGGCATATCACCCATGTGCAGTTTCACTGAGAGGCTTTGTAACGGAGGGTCACTAACTCATCCTCATGCTCTTTCAGTGACAGGGCACTAGTTCCTGTCACTGCTAGTTCCCCTGGCCATCCTGCAACCTGTGAATTGATTACTATTGTTTCAGTTAAGCACGGAATGACCAGACTGTCCTGGATAGACAGAGCTGGGGAGGCTGAGAGGAGGGGTCCCTGACCCAGGCTGGGGAGTCACAACAGGCCTTCCGAGGAGGTCGTGCTTTCTGGAAGTCAGTCTAGAGGATGGGTTGGAGTTATTTTCTAGCCCTTTGTCCTTGGACAGATTACTTAAACTCTCTAAACCTCAGTTTCCTCACCTGTAAAATGAGGATAGTGAGAGTACCTACCTCACACAGTTAAGTGAGAAGTACAGCATGTACCCACAGTATTTAGTAGCTGTCAATTATTATCAAGAGCATGCCAAGCAGAAGGAATGGCAGGCACAAAGGTAATGTGGTGACCAACAGTACAGGCCACTCAGGAGGCTAGACTAGAAAGTGGGAAGTCGGTGGGCAGCAGCAGATGAGGCAGAACAGGTTAGAAAGACCTTCCTCACATGCAGCCCCTTTCTGGTGGCCTAGATCTGTGCACTGCGGCTCTGTGAAGTCAGTCTGCTCTGACTTCCAGGAGCTGTGGCTTAGACAGAGCCATCCAAGGGATGGCTTTCTTGCAGAGCTGGGCATGTAAGAAGGCAGCAAGGGGCAGGTGTTCCAGAATGCTGGAACTGCTTCCTCCCAAAATTGTCTCCATAAGTGAAGTAAGGGTCCTGGAGCCTGCACAGGGCCTGCTGCCACCCCATTGGGATGTTGATGTGACTTATATTCTTGGGCTGCACTGGCTCCTGGGCTATCGTGGGCTGAAGAAAATGCCAGAGAGGCTTGGAGGAGAAAGAGCTGCAGACAGGATGCAGGAGGGAACAGGGACGGAGGCCATGAGGGACAGGAAATGAGAGGGAGGGAGAAGCACAGGCCATGGCGAGTAGGAGCCAGCTCAGTCTGGGCAGTCCTGTGCACAGGTTTTCATGCCGTTCATCTCACCCTTGAACCAGTTCTGGAGGTGGGGGCAGGAGCCCCATTTTACAGATGGAAAAGGTGAGGCTCAGAGGACTTCATGACTTGTCTAAATTCACCCAATCAGTGATTTGAATGCCAAGTGTTTTTTTCTCTTTTTCTCCTCTTAAAAAACAGACCATACTAGTATATATTATTATATAGTATGTAATCATTATAAAAGACATAAACAAAAAATTATAAAATTCCACCATCTGGTGGGATAACCACTGTTAACATTTGATGTATATCCTTCTAGACATTTGCCCATGGAAATCTGTGTCTCTCCGTATATGTGCATATAGATGAATATAGATGAATACATATTTATAAAAATGGGATCATTATTATACATACTATTAGAAACCTCCTGTATTCAATTCACCATATATTATGAACATCTTTCTGCTACATATCATAGTATCATTTCTAATGGCCACAGAGTACATTTAGATCATTCCCAAGTTTCCACAGTTTCATGAGAGAAAACACTTCTCAGGTTACTTTTTAATGAGAAACGAAAAGAAATCCAGAAAATTTGGAGGGAGAGAAACAGCAGAAACCCTAACTAGTCCCTCTTTCCTCATCCCACACATACTGGTACCCTGATTAGCCTTGCCAGGTAGGTTCTAAGATATTGTGCTGCCAGTGAATCCTGCAGTTACTTTATTTTAGAATTTTATTGTTGTAGCTCATTTCTTCCAAGCAATTATTACACAGAAGGGAAGCAGATTAAATGAAACATCGTGAGGGTTTTTCTACCAACTTGATTTCTAGAACGAGGACTCCTTCCTCTGCTCTTCTAGTGATCTCCAGGGGCCTGGCATCCTCATTTAGGTGGATAAAGAGTAAGAACAAATGTGAGTGCACTGGGGAACTGGTTCTCCCTCCCGACATGGCATAATGGAAAAAGCACCAGGCCTGAAAGCTGTATAAACCAAGTTCAAATCCTGGCTCCCCTCCATGTTTACAGGATGACCGTAGGGCCTGATTCATGTCTGAACCTGTTTATCTACTGAGTGGATGGAATATAGGGAACGTGAAAGGTGCCTGCTGCGTGCAGGGCACAGAATAGGTGCTCAACAAATGATTTTTGATATTGTATTAATTCCTTTTCTTAGAAAGTTTTCCTTTAGAGAGGTGGGACCCCCTGCTCTTGGTTTAACATCCCCTTCATCCAGTGCTAGGAAATCAAATCCGGTGACCATCAGACTCCCTTGTAAAAAGTCATGTTAGCAGCCCAGCCTGACTAATGAATAAGTCCCCAGTCATGAAAGAAAGTGTTTCTAATAAGCACGAAAGTGTATTTGCCAAGGCAGCTGGGGCTGCGGGAGGTTATAGCATCCCTGCCTGAATAGCCACACTTTTGAGCCTGGAACATGTGCGTTATTGGAGCCAAACTCCCCCTCCCCTCCTCTTCTCCTGCCAGTACCTGGCTAGTGCTTGCATGGGCTGCCCATCATGTGCAGGCAGGAGACTTCCAAGCCTATTCCAGGGGGTAGGCTATAATTGTCCGTGGAAGGGGCTGAAACTGGGCAGGCACTAAGTTTTCCTAGTCCGTATCGTGCGTGCTGCCAGAGGGGGACCGACAGCATGAGGGATTGGCGTTGGCAGGTCCCCCTCACTAAGCTCCTGGCTGCCCTCAAGAACCAGGCCAAGGGACTTGTGTTTTCTTGCTGCACTATTAAGCTGTCTTTTGCTTTTAAGGTTCCCGGACCTGTCATAACACAGGCCATCCTAGCCAAGACTCTGGGCCCCTGTTCCTTTGAACTGCAGGGGCAGCTGTGGAGAAATCCCGCTTTTCCTGTGGTGTGGTTGACAGCTGGCTGACAGCTCCCAGCCAGGCTGCTACCAAGCAGGCTTGCAGCAGAGCTGCACTAGTCTTGGGGAATCAGCCAGTCCCCATGAGGTAGTTGACAGAGCGCTGCCACACTTAGACCCTATCAGGGGAGAACAGATCTGAGAAGAGGGGAAGAAGGGCAGGCTCCAGACTGCAGTCAGAATTCCTGGTTCTCAGAAAGGCATTCTCTCATTATGACTGAGCATGGAGCTTGGTGGGAGACATCCAGGTTGAGTCCAGCTCCAACTTGTACTCGCCGTTGACCTCTCTGAGCCTAAGTTTCCTCATCTTTGAAATGGAGAAAGTAATAGTGTCCACCTCACAGAGTTGTTATCAAGATTAAATGGGTTATGAGTTTCTTTGGTGAGTCATCAAAGTGCTGGGCCCAGTGCCTGGTACACAGTATGCACCACATCATGCAGCTGTTACTGTTTTCGTTTGCAGGGATTTAGTCAGTGCTACAGGAGGGGTGTGGAAGTGGGGAACACTCCAAGCAGGGAGTCAGGAAACCTGGCTTCCGATCCCAGCCCTGCCACTGGCCCATGGAATGACCTTAGGTGAGTCTGTGCCCCTCTCTGAGCCATTGTTTACTTGTTTCTGGGCACAGGGAAGTCAGAGATGGCAGTAGTGCTGTGAAGACCGCTGAGCCCAGGAGTAGCCTGAAGTGCCTAGGTCTAAGAGCGGCAGGTGCGGGGGGCGGAAGCTGGTGGATTCCAGGTAGGATTTGGCAACAAGCAGGTAGCTCCTTCCCAGAATTAAAGCCTTTCCTTGTACCCCTTTCTCACTCCCTCTGGTTCGGTGTTCAGGACTTGGGAGATGACCCCTCCCAAATATCCGTGTTTCTATTCTCTCACACCATGTGCCAGAGAGACCAAGAGCAGGGGCCAGGGGGAGAGGGAGTGAGAGAAAGACGAGAGGATTTACACAGAGCAACAGAGCTGGGGACATGAGGGGTCAGGAGTACAGGACGTGAATGGGGTTTCCCATCTGAAGTAGAGGCCCAGCCACAGGAGGCAGGGGCTGGGGGTGGCTGGGGAAACCATGTACCTGCAGGTACTGATGCATTTCTGCTGCCTGGGATGGGATAGGTGGTAACACTTACTCCCCAAGAACCTCAACCAGAAACAGGCCCAAAGACAGAGGCTGAGTTGGGGAAATCTTCAGACGCCGCCCTGTGCAGCCATTTAGCTATGATCCCCTCCCCACCCCAGCTGCCAATACCCCGCTAGGCCTGCCCCTCTGGGAAGTTGGTTCTCGCTGCTTCTCACGCCATAGTATTCCCCACGTCTTGGATACTTTAGGAAAATAGAGGAGCGGCACTAAACATAGCCACCATTTAGTGGGACCCTGCTGCCCACTCATACCTATATTGCCCATTCCATTTGAGCTTTTCAGGCTTGCCCTTGAGTACTGTCTGGCAGTCGTGCTTTCTCCCTAGTTCCAGTTCTTTATGCCCCTGTGCCCCAGAGCTCCTCATAGTCAGGCTCTGCCTTTTGTCGTTTTATCTGCCTTTGTGTCCTCCACAGCTCCAGGCTCCAGGGTCAGTAGGTTGACTGGTTTCTGTTGAATTAGAGTAAGTTAAACTAAATCTGATTAATTTGAAGGGAGGCTTACCAAATTTAATTTAAATGATTTGCAGCATTAGGAGTCAGCTATACTGGGAGAGAGGAGGGAGGAAATTTTGAAAACAGAGGGAGCACATAGTATACGGAGGGCAATGCTTGACTCAGGTGGAGGAACGGCACGGATGGTGGAACTGCTGGCGTGGAAGCAAATATGATGGGGGGGTCTTTGGGGGCACCCTGGCAGAGGGAAGGGCAGGGACGAGTGTTGGAAGATCCTCAATTGGATGTGGGTCAACATGGCTTTCTAGGACCCTCCTCCTTTCTGTTGCTAGGCTGTGCTGGAGGAGAGAAAAGAGACAACATGGTCCCTTTCTCGGGAGTGCATGGTCCTCTTGTGAAGATGAGCTCTGATGGAGAGCGAAAGCTGTGCGTGTGGTTAGAGGACTCTGTGCACAGCTTCGTGTTTCTGCTTCATTGCTGTAACTCTGACATGGTTTCCAGCAGGAGTGAGGGATTTGCTCTAGTGAGAAGTGGCCTGGAATGGGAAAGGACTCATCACATGTGCATCTTCACCTACAGAATAAAATCTAAACTCCTCATTTCCTCCTGCCTGCTACTCAGCGGCCGTGCTCCCCCACACCCTGTGCTTCCCCCATCCCAGCCTTTGGTCACCCTGTTCCTATCTCTTTTTGTGGCTTCCCAGACCCTGACCCATTACCATATCTTTCCTGTCCATCCTTCAAGGTCAGGCTCAGATCCCTCCTCCTCCAGGAAGCCTTCCTCATTTCCTCACTATAAACATCAGCCCTCCTTTAGTGCCCTGTTACATCTGCAGGCTACATGCTATTTTATGTCAAGTTAGGTTTTGGGGTGTTGTGCCCATCTCTCTTCTTCCCCAGAGTGAGCTCCTTGAGGGATCTTGAGTCACAGGTTTACTGCACAGAGCCTGACCCAGAGGGTGTGGACCTAGGGAGACACACCCCACAGCAGGGAAGTGGAGGCAGGAGAGCAACCCAACCTGAGCAGCCAGAGGAGGCAGGCAGATCCTGTAGTCTGGCCTGGCAAGCCTCTGGCGCTCCAGGGGTTAATCAGGGTTACGTGTGATCAATAAATATTTACTGACTGTTAAGTTTTTAGCCTAATGTGGGATTTAGCAGTCATTCTCATTTACGGTAATGAGAGGCATTGCAACCCTGGGGGATTTGGGGAAGGACCTCCCTCCAGTCGCCTGCAGACCAGTTTCAGAGCCCCCACCCCAGACTCTAACTGCCCCTGTCCAGGAAGCCCCGGGACACCCTGTGGAGGTGGACTTCGGCTTTGGCTTCCCTTCTAATTATTTTCTCAGGGTCTCAAGTCCTGACTCCACTCCAGGCAGTTCCCGGTGCCTCTCTCTCTCCCTCCTCATGGAAACATCACCCCATCTCTGTGCCTGGCTTTGTTCTGGGCACTGGGGACACAGACGTGATGCAGACAAAGCTCCTTCCCCCCAAGAAGCTCCTACCCTGAGAAATGACTCTCAACCCTTCTTCTTAGCCACTACTTCACAGCTGGGTCACCAAGACCCTGAGGCTCAGCCAGGGAGAAGCACAGCAGGGCATAGGGAATGTGCAGAGGCCCCCGGGAGAGTTGGTGCACACCCTCAGAAGGTGCCCTCCCACAGTGATGAGATAGACACGTAGACAGGCCACACTACACACCATGGGTGCTGTGGCCAGAGGAAGCCCACGGGCTGCAGGAGAGACAAGAGGAGGCGTCTCACTCCGCCTGGCGAAGGCTCCTCCAAGGAGGTGAGTCTTGAGCTGTCTTGTGAAGCCAGACAGTGAAGAGGGGAATGACATTTTAGGCAGAGGGAACGGTGTATAGCAAGGCCCAGAGGCATGAAACAATCTGGCATGTTTGAGAGACCAGGATGAATTTGTGACTAGACCTGTGCTGTCCAGTATGGTAGCCACTAGCCACATGTGGCTATTTAAATTTAAATTAATTACAGCTAAACAAAACTAAAATTCTATTCCTCAGTCTCACCAGCACATGTCAGGCACTCAACAGCCACATGTGGCAGATGTCCTTTGGAACTGCCATCATCACTGGAAGTGGAATTGTCCAGCACTGGCCTTGAAGAGTAGAGCAGCAGGGGACACAACAGGCCTTGAGTGACCTGGTTGCCCAGGACTCTGGGACTCCTTCCTGTGGGCAGGAGGGTCTCAGTTCTTTCTTGGACTTCTGTTTGCCCATCTGCTTGGCAGCGACTTAGGGAACACAGGCTGCTCACTCATGCCACCATTTTATGGACTCTTATTCACCCGGGTGCCCCATCACCCGGTTTTACAAAAGAGGCACATACCTGAGAACCTGGTTTCTGGAGAAGGAACAGAAGCCTCCTCAGTCATCTCCAGGCTCTGAGATTCCTATGAGAAAGCAGCAAGCACAGCTCCTGTCTCCCAGTAAACTCTCGGTGAAAGCCAACGCAGGAAGACGCCGCTTGCGGGAGGAGTGGTCGAAGTTGTCTGGCAGTTCATGAATGACAAGCACCAGGGCAGCCATGGGGCACTGGCCAAGTGAAGGCTGTGCTGGGCGAGTGGGCAGAGGGTGGGTGGGGGATCGGGGGGAGAGTGGCTGCCCCACAGGTCAGTTTCTCCCTCCTCCATGCTTAGCTGCTCTATGAAGCCTTCCCTGATTGGTCAAGGACCCTCAGCCGCCCCTCATCCTGGATTTTTACGTGGCACTTTTCCAACAGACTGCCGACATGTCTGTCTCCCTAACTAGTCCTGGGGTTCTTTGAGGGCACAGACCTGCCTGTTTAATTGTGCTCTTCCATTGGCCTGAATCACTCTTCCCCTCTTTCCCATGATGTGCCCCCACAGCTATTATCGATCTATTTCGGGGTTACTGGTTTGTATGCCTGTCTCCACCATTACGCTATGAACTTGAGAGTAGGGGATGCATCTCATCCAGCTCTCTAAGTATCTGAATGAATGAGTGAATGAGGAGGACGGGGGATGCTCTGTAGCAGTCCTGCCTGGAGGCATAGGGCTATGAGAAAAGTCAGCAGCGGGCCCAGGAGGGGCTGGAGGAGTTGCAGGAGGCTGGCCGGGGGCACTGCGCCTCCCAGCTGCTGAGCCTACTCAGCAGGGTCTCCTCTCCCATTCTACCTGAGCAGACTCCCCTGCAAGGGGGACCCTGTCTGCTTCAAATGGGCTCCAGGTTTCCTCTGTGAGATGGGCTCCTCTCCACTGCTGACTGCTACACAGAAGATAATGACAGATCCCTTTATTTCTAGGGCCAGCCTCCAAGCAGAAGGACTTGTTCAAAGTGCCACTTGGTGACTCTCACAAATTGTTCCTGACAACCCTGCAAAACGCCAGACCATCTGCCTTGCCCTTTCACAGGGAGGAAAGGGCTGGGAGGAGAGATATTAGGTTTCCACTTTAATCGATACTTTGATGTTCAAAGCTGTTTAATATTCATTAAACCAGTCCTTCAGTTGTAATTGCAGTCATTACCCTCCCTTTTATGAATGTCGGTAAATGTTATGGGACAGACGGCACAGTTACCCTAACGACGGAGGGTTTTGATGATGGATAAAAGATTGAATAGAACCCCTTCAAACCCATCTCCCTCCTCCTTGGTGCCCATTTCTTCCTACCCCTTTCTGCTTTCTTTCTCTCTTAAAAGATAGTGTTTGGGCTGAGAGGGCAGGATGGCTCCAGTAGTGTCATGGTTAGTTACTTTTACTGAGACAAAAATGCTGTCTGATAGTCTTAGACTGAACCCTAACTCCCACACACACCTGGGCCTCAGCCCCAGGTCAGGCAGGGAGCCCTGACCCTGGCCATCATCTGAGCTCTTAGCTAGCACCAAGAGAAGAAAACTAGGTTTTTACTTCTTCCACTTAGAAAACACAACATTTTTGAACAGGCTTGGCACACAGTGCTTTTGTTTTGTGGACGGAAGGGGGCTACCTTGGGGGAGATACACAGGCTTGCGTATTTGGTATCAGCCTTGCGTTCAATTCCAGGCACTCTCACTTTCTAGTTGCATGACCTGGGCAATTACTGAACCTGTCCGGTTCCTGTTTCTTCACCTATGAAGAATAAGGAGTTGCGATGCCTACAAGTAGAGTTGTTTTGAAGATCCCACTAAATGACAGGCAGGAAGAGCCTAGTGGAGTGCATGGCAGGTAGCACGTGCTTGGCCCATGCCAATTCACAGCATTAGCACCCTCCCCTGAATTCCTGTGACAGCAGGCTGGCCATGTTGGGAACCCTGAGCCTCCCTGGGGAGAGGGGGCATCGCGGATTGGCCGGGTCCTGTAGTTTGAAGGGCAGGGAGGCCTTTGTCTGCCTCTCCAGCCTTACCTTCCAACAGCCCCTCCTCTGAGCTTCCTCAGGATCACAGGTGAGCTCTCCAGGAAGCAGTCTCTGAGGCAGTTTCCTGTGCATAAGGTTTATTAGAGAAGCCCTTGGGGGTTAGGGTAGAGGGGGAGAAGCAAATTGGGCCAAGGCAGATGTGAAGCTGAGATGCAGGTCTGCGGGCTTTCCCATGGGGAAGCTTGGATTTGGCTGGGCCTTTACATACCTGCCTTGATCCCTCACGGATGTGGGTCACTCCTGGCAGGGCGGGACCTGAGCTCTGCAGCTGAGGCAGTCCCAAAGGGGCTGACGGTCGAAGGCTGAATTCCACCAGCACAGCCAGGAGCTGGGCAACGAGTCCTTCATGACGTGGGATCCGGAGGCTGGGTAACCCTGTCCACCACAGCCAGGAGTCATCATTATTCCCAAACGCTTCCCCTGGAATGCTGTATCTACCCACCACACACACACCACCACCACTACCACACAAACACACAAGGCTTATCAAAATCCTTTTCTTTATTTAAAATGCTCCAATATTACCTCCTTAAGAAAGCCTTCACTGGTTGCCTCCATTAGAACCAATCACATATCCCACAGCTCCCAGGATTCATGGGGAGAGTGCCAGGAAAGCAATCTTCTCATCAGTTAGCAGTTTTCTGTAACTGGCGTAGCATGTAATAGAGAGGGTTTCAGCGGTGTCCAGGTGGCCCTGGCAGGGCCTTGACTGGGGGGAACCAAACACTGGAAGGGGCCGAACCAGAAGCACTGCAGGTCCTTCTTGCCCTACTGGTCTGTGATTCCTACAAGTCCCACTCTGGGTGGTGGGTGGCCTGTTGCTCCAGGTATTTGCGAGTACCTTGGAGAGCAGGGCCTGGGCTGTCTCCATATCTGCGGGAGGTTCTTGAGGGCACTCAATTTGCTGAGACCACATGCATGCAGAAAAGATTCTGCCCTGTGCACATAGTCACCCTGATCTGGAGCAGAAGTCAGATGTAAACTGAGGACCATAGCCCAGTGGACAAGTGCCCAGATAGAGGGATGTGCAAGGTGGGCCCCTCTGGGCCCAGCCCAGGGTCTCACATGCAGCAAGACTCAGTAAGCACCTGCTAATGAGTAAGTGGTGACCAAGGCCTTTCCAATATCAGAGGAGTAAATGTAGGCAGTGAAGGAGTGAGGACTTGCTGAATGAATGAATGAATTTGTGAGTGAATGAATTAATGAAGGGATAAGCAACTTAAAGAAATCTGCAACTGAGTATAGCAAATCCACAATCTCTTATCCAAAACTCTTGAAGTTACTTCTGTTTCAGCAGTCAGAATTTTTTGGATATTAGAAGGTTTAATATGGTGCATAATTCATGTATCATTTATACCCCATGGAGGCCTGGAACAGCACCTATAATAGAACACATTCATATTTGTTTTGTGTAGAAAAATATGAATATTCAAGAAAAGTGGGATAGATCAAGACTATATACAGCCTCATGTAGGTACTGGTCAGGTTACCAAAGGCCTGTGGTTCTTCAGAGGTTTTGGATTTCAGAATTGTGGATAAGGGAGTTAGAGCCTGCATTACCAGCAAGGTTCCTTCTGACTTCAACAAAGTCAGTCCCCTTGAAGATGTCGAGCCCCTAACTCAGTCCCGCCCAGGCTTCCCCTGGCTCCCTGGCTTCCCTTCAGACCCTAACAGGGCTTTAACTCCCAGGTCTCCTCTCTTTCTGCATGTTTTTCTTTCTCTGCCTCCAGAGCAAACCTCTGCTGTCCTGAGGCCAGTTAAAAGGGTCTCAGGTCAGGTCTAATCACACATCATGAGCATCCTAGTGGCACCCAAGTGAGAGGGTAGTGACTTAGCAGAGGGAGAGCCAGAGCAGGCTGGGCTCAAAGATTGGGGGCGGCCACCTCAGGGAGTGGGGGGAGGTTGTGCCTATTTTTCTAGCCATCATTAGAGCTCAGGTCCCCTGTTCCTGCTCCACATTTTCCTTTTCCCATAACACTTCCCACCGTCTAATATGATATATTAGTTTACTTGATGTCTAGCACTTCATAGCCTTTTCCACACTCCTCACCAGGACTACCTGTCCAAGGTAAGAGACTGTATGCTTTCAACTGTGGATTTTTATTTTTATTTTTTTATTTTTTTGTGGCTGGCCACTATGGCATCTGTGGATTTTTTTTTTTTCCTTTCCTTCATTTGCTCATCCATTTATTCAACAAAAATGTTCTGAACTTATAGTCTATACCAACCATACTGGGTGTTACTGGAGTGATTATCCAGTGAATTGGGACAGTACAGATACTGAAGGATCCCTTATATGATAAAAGTAAATCTCAGTTATTTTTTCTTGTGTCAGGTCTGTATCTAACACTTCTGTTTGTATAGGATGGTATGGTTTGCAAGGGATCTTTGCAAGTGTTACGTTAGTCCTTACTAACAACTAACCCTGTGAAGAAGATATGGGTCAATCTCATCTTAAGAATACAGAGAGGCTCGGGGAGGTAGAGTAAGTTGGCTGCAATAGCTGGGCCATTGGGTTCCTGCTCTGGCTGGGCAGAGAGGCAGGCCAGATATTTGTGTGTGTGTGTCTGTGTGTGTGTGTGTGCGCACGTGTGTATGTGTGTGTGTGCGTGTGTGTGTGTCTGTGTGTCTGTGTGTGTGTGTGCGTGTGTGTGTGCGTGCGTGCGTGCGTGCGTGCGTGTGTGTGTGTGTGTGTGTACACATGTGGTACAAGTGCAGGGCAGGGAGGAAACTGACTGAGCTGGGATGAGGGCAGGTGTGCACTTGAGAAGAAAAGAAATGAATGCAGGATCTGAGATACTGTGGCCCACCTTGCCTAAAAGAGGAAGGCCTATTTCTTCTTCAAACACAATTCACCTTTTACCAAAACTTACATCAGAAACCTACTGCCTTGCCAGCCCACCTGTGGAAGAGCCTATTTTCTGGACACGTTTCTGAACCTTCCTGTTTCTTGGCTCAGTGAACTCCATCTCATCCATCAAGGGCCATTCTGCAGGTTACTCCTTCTATAGCAACCTAAGAAAGAAATAGCTGTACAGTGACCTACAAAGCCTAAAGTGATCAGCTGCCCTACTCTCTTCCTCTGATTGTCTCTGATCATCTCCTACATCTGCTGCAGCCATGCCGGCTTCCTTGCTGTGTCTGAGACATGCCGGCAAGGTCTTGCCTTAGGGCCTTTGCTTCAGCTGTTCTCTATGACTTGAACGCACTCCCCTCAGAAGGTGGCATGGCCAATTCCCCATATCCTACATGTCTTAATTTCAAATGTCACCTGTGACATTTCTGTATCTTTCACAGAGATTTCCACAAATGTTCTCTGACCGTGAAGTTAAGGCTGTTATAATGGTGTTTTCCTATAGCTGTTGCAAAGCAGTATTCCTGCAAACTATATGCAAGTTCAACATTGTGCTGCTGTATTTCACTGACTTAAGCTCAATTCTGAATGGGCAGCCTCGTGCGACTATCTTTCAAATCTCATATTCTCAATGACCACTCTATTTAAGACTGCAGCCCTAGTGCTCTGGTCCCCTGTTCCTGCTCCATTTGGTCCTTTTCCCATAACACTTCCCACCATCTAACCTGTTGTATAATTTCCTTGTTGTGTCTTTTGTTTATTGACTGTCTTTCCCCCTCTCATACTATACACCATGAGATCCAGCAGAGCAGGGGTATTGGTCTGTTGTATGCTGAATACCCCGAGTACCTAGAACAGGGCTCAGCACAGAGTAGGGCTCAGTATAGATTTGACCTGATGCCTCAGAAACTCCACTTAGTGCTTTCATCCTCTGTGTTAGGGCTGTGTGTGTACATCCCTTACATTTTTCTTTTCAACTTTGCTATTAGACTGGGAGCTCTGGAAGCTGAGTTAAATATCTCAGTTTATTTAAAAGTGATGATACATGGTAGAGTGTAAGGAAAGAAAACTAGCACTGAGTGCCTACTATGTGCAGCTGCTTTTACTGGCATTGTCCTGTTAATCTTCATGACAAATCTGTTAAGTTAGTTGCCGTGATCCCAGCCTTTCAGATGAGGAAACTGATGCCAAGGGACATGGAGTTTCTTGCCCAAGAATGGCAGTATCAGGATCAGAACCCAGGTGATCTGAATCTAGACTGCAACCCTCAGGCTGAGAGGTGGAGCTGCCTCAGGGGGTGACCTCAGCCAGTGAGCAAGCTGCGGACAGGCCGACAGGCCTGCCTGATTTTAGTGGACCTGCAAGCTGGGCCTCTGCACCCACTTTCACTACAGCATCTTTGGGAAGCAGAGCCTAGCACTGAGACTTCTTCCGCCCCACTTCCCCACCAGGATCCTGATGGCACTCAAGTGAGAGGGTAGTGACTGTTTGCATTCCAGAGGAAGGTTTGGGCAGTGCAGACCATGGCATTAGGGACCAGGCTGGAAACAGCCATGCCCAGGTCACACTCAGAGGGAGCCCTGGATAGCACCATCAGTGCAGAGTGGGCTGCACCACTCAGTTGAACCCCCAGTTTCTTTGTTAGCTTCGAGCCTCCACAGCCCCATCAGTGCCTCCCTTAACCCCCCTCCTGTCTGTAACTCCAGAGCTCCGAGCTCCCCATCCTCTCTTGCCTCTGGGCCCTGGGCCAAGCCTCCACCGGCTTCCCTCTGCCAGCCTGTGAATGTCCCTTTGTGCAGCCGCCCTGACGTGAGGTCCTTCCTGGGGAGGTGTTATTTTAATATATGAAGGGCAGTCATTGCATTTCATAAAGATAGCTTGTTTAGAGGGGTCGGCAGGGGCCCAGGAGAGATCACACTTGACAGATGCAGGGACAGCCTGTGGTTGAGGAGCTGAGATCACAGTGTGAGCCTGTGCAGCCCAGTGCTGGGCACTGTGCCCCCAACAGCCATCACTGGAATGAGCCCTGCTGTCTGGACCGAGGCACACAGGGAGCTCTTCCCACTTCACTGGTTGATCAAGCCCCAGTGATGGGGAGTATGAGCAGGCCTAGGAGAAAGGCAAACACTGGTACTAGGAGGCAGGCCTGGAAGCTTTGAAAGGTACAGGAACTGTACCAGCTGCATCCTTGCCCTCCCTCCTTAGCCATGGGACCTGGGGAAATTTCTTCTCAGAGGATCACCCAAGGGCTTTCAGCTCTGTCATTTCAAGAGACTTTTAATACAGCCTCCCCAGAGGGGAGAGTTGAAAATAAATGAGGAGTGAACTCCGTCTCCTGCTACCTTGGGCCCTGCAGCCAAGCCAAGGTGATGGACTGGGTGACAAAGTCTGCACAGGGCTTTCCAGGACAGCGCTGGTTTGCTGCTGAGCAAACACCTGGTCCTTGGGGAGGCAGCCTTACCAGCTCCTCTCCTCAACAAGGAGTCTTTCTCTAACTGTGGTGGGAGGGGCATGGGGTCCAGCATTGGCCAGTCCCAGGGCACTCACTGCCAGGCATCAGGTTGTTGAACTTGGAAAGGCATATGCTTCCCTCTGTTCAACAGAGCAACCCACAGCTTGCTCAGTGCTCACATGGAGTGAGCAGCTACAGGCTGTGCTTTTCCATGACTTCAGTGGGAAGCAGGAGGTGGGCGGGGCTTCCAAGCTGGCAGGGCCAGTGGCCTGCAAGAGGCAAGAAACCATCCGTGCTCCTGGCCTCATCCTCTGTGCCTGGTGGGGGGCTCAGGCTATGAAACTCAAGTCTTCCTCCCTGTGGCCCTTTCCTGAGGAATTCCCTTGGCAAGTGTCAAATGTACATCCTTGGGAAGAGGCGGGGGCTCTAGGGGCTGATTTTGTCCCAGGGGCTCTTTGATTATCTCCCAGTCCCTTTGAGATGCACCTTTAGATACCTCATAATGCAATGCTGAGCTAGAACTGGGGTGGCAGCTGGGAAAGCAGGGGGCCAGCAGCTTCCTTCCTGTCCTGCGGCTGAGCTCACAACATGCCCACTTCCACATCCATGTCCTTTGCTCCTGGCTTATCCGTGCTCCTATTGGAAACATCCTCTCTCACAACCAGAACTCTCACATACTGCTGGCGGAGTGCAAAAAGAACATATAAGAGTGTTCTTAACACCACTATTCACAATAGCTAAAAATGGAAACTACCCAAATGACCACTTATGGTATATTCTCACAATGGAATATGATACACTAATGAGGATGAACGAACTACGCTTACGAGTGAATCATTAACCAAAAAAAATTTTTTTTTAAAAAGAAACCAAATACAAAAGAATATACATGTACAATCCCATTCATATGAAGTTTAGAAACAGGAAAAAACTATCGATGGCTTTAAAAGTCCGGGTAGTGGTTGCCCTTGGGGAAGCGGGGCTTGCTTATGGGGGACTGATGACACTGGTTTAATGTCATCGTCTAGCTGTAACTTATGATTTCTGCGTATTTCTTATGTATGTTATACATCAATAAAATAGGTTTTAAAGTGACAGGTTTAAGAGAGAAACCACAAATAATAAAATAAATGGACTCTGCATTTGCCCTTACCCTGAAACTAGTCTGGGTTACTAAGATGCAGTTGATTTCCACAGTCACTGCACAGCAGTCTTTCATTGCTGGCTTTATTTCGTTGTGTTACATAACTGGTACAGCACGCTCCTTGAGGACAGTGGAGCAGCCAAGTGGGTATGCTGCCCGTATTCTCTCCCCCATTCCCTTCAGTGTGTTCTGGCCTGAAGTCCAGCTGCTCGACCTGCATTTCTTTGCTTGAGAGCTTTTTCTGCCACTGGAGTCTGCTTTGCTGAATGCTGCTGCAGGCTGGAAGTGCCAAGGGAACAGGGCCCCAGGGAGCACCCTTAGATCATGACTGCAGGGAGCTGGCAAGTGCATACCCAGCTCTAGCCTGGAGCAGGAGATAGCTCCGAGGCTCATTGCTCCACATCCGAGGTTCAGTGCTCCACACGCGACAGTTCCCAGCGGGGCTGTGCTCCTGCTCCCCACATGGGTAACTTGCTTCACAACTGACTCTTTATTGGCTTTCTCCTTCCCTGTCTCAATTCTTCACTGTTGTTCCTGGGACCATCTCCCAAATTAGCTCCTCGGTTTGAATCGTCACTTCAGATTCTGATGGGGGCGAACCAAAGTAAGGCAGACAAGACCTCTGTCTATATTGCTCACTATTGCCTCCTCTTAGCAGGTACCAAGAAATGTTTGTTGACTGACTCAAAAAATGTGCACCCTTTTCTAACTCTCCACATCCTAACTCTCCACATCCTACCTCTCCTTCCCGCAGAAGCTGCCTGAGAGGCAACCGCATGCCGCAGTGCTCCTCCTCCTGCATGCAGACGATTCTCCTTTCTGCAGAGCAAAACGGGGTCACAAGTCTCATGTTGAGCCAGCATGATACAGAACTTCACATATTCCGAGCATTGGGTTCCTCCCTGGAGCCTAATTCCTAAATAAGGGAATTTTTCTCATACCACAAGCACTATGCTGTGTTGGTAGAGCCTCGGGATCCCATCATCCCGTGAAAAAGGGAGCAGTCCCTTTAACCCTGATGTTGTCAATTGTTATTACATGATATACTACTACAATGAGAATAATAGCAACTCAAATGCGTGAGGCTCTTCATAGGTCGTTCAGAAGCACTTTCCCACACATTTCTCAGTTAATCTTTATGGCAGTCCCAAGAGCCCACATTACAGATGCTAAAATTCAGGCTCAGAGATAAGATGTGATCTGCCCCAGGACACACAGCTAGCAGATGGTAGGGCTGGATCTGGATCTAGGGTCTCTGAGCCCCAAGTCTTTTATGCAATAATGTGCATCGGGTCCAGATGGCTTTTGAAGCTTACGTGAGGCTGTCAGACTTGTGGCAGATGTGAACAGACATTGTCACTCTTATTATTGGTCAGCCCTCCATTCCTTGAGGCAGGATGATCAGGGATTATCAATGCTCTCATTTTTCCGATGTGAACACTGAGGCCTGAAGAGGGTAAGTGTCACCCCTGGTGGCTCATGCTGATTTAGTGGTGGACCTGGGATGCAAACTCAAGATCTTGGAGTCCTGCCATCTCCTCTGGAGACGTGACAGTGACCCCTCTTCTCCTGCTCCCCTGAGGCCCCACCAGCCCCTGCCATTCTTGTCAGACACATGTCATGCTATGGGTCAGATGTGTCCCCCACAAGTTCATGTATTAGAAACTTAATCCCCATCCTAACAGTGTTAAGAGAGTGGGAAACTCAATGACGGTATTTGAAAGGTGAGGCATTGAAGAGATAATTGGATCATGAGGACTGCACTCTCAAGAATGGATTAATCCATGGACGGTTTAATGCGTGGCCATGGGTGTGGTTCTGATGGCTTTATAAGGAAAGTAAGTGAGCAGGTTAGCTCTCTTGCTCAGCTTATTCTTGCCATGTGACACGCGGGTTGCCACAGCACCCTGTAAAGAGTTCCCATACAGAAGAAGGCCCTCACCAGATGTGTTCTCTTGATTTTGGATTTCACAGTCTCTGAAACTGTAAGAAATAAATTCTCTTTATTTGTAAATCCCCTAGTTTCAGGTATTCTGTTATAAGTAACAGAAATGGGCTAATACATGTCAGTTGCTCAGAAAATACCTTAACAAAACTCTAGAGACCAACCACCCGTCCTCTGAGCTCCCTGACTGTGAAGCTCTCCATGGTCCAGCTTGTTCCCCCAACCCTTCCCCTCCATGTGAGTTTGCCAGATGATGTGGGTGGTGACAAGAGCCTGGAAGGCTGCTCCCTGTTGTTCCATTCTGTCCCAGGGGCTGTGTGGAATCTCCTAACTGTGCCTGAGACTCACTCTGTGACTGCTGCCAGGACCACACAGGAGATCACAGAACCGTGGAGTCCCTGTGCTGCCAGGACACGAGCCCTTCACCCCAGATGTGGGAATGTCCTCAGGCTTGGGAAAGGATAAAGGCAAGGATGGGGCCAGAGAATAGGAATGGGGGGAGGACAAGGTGGACTGGGAAGAATGGACATTTCCTAAATCCCTCCACTTTAAGCCAGTGCTCTCCAGAGTCTGGGAAAGGGAGTGTAGAGGAAATAAAAGGAAGGCGTGCTTCCCACTATGGACGGGCCCACCGGGGCCTGGGTCCCAGCCACGGCACGTTCTGCTCCGTCTGCCTGGACTACTCATTCCCCTGACAGACACACAGCTAAGTCCCATGTGGTCAGAAATTCATTCAGTGCCCTGCTTGAATATCACCTCCTCAGAGAAGCCCTCCTGGCCGCCATATCTCAAATAGCACAGCCTGGTCTCATTCTAGTCCCTAACCTGCTCTGTTGTTCAGTGGCATGTACTGCTCCAGGCATTATCTAGCTCCTTGTGTAGGTGCTTGGTGGCTGTCTCCCCACTGGAATGTGATCCCGGTGAGGACAGGGACTGCCATATTCACTGCTATAAGAACAGCCAGACTTTATTAAGCACATGCTATGTGTCAGGTACTGTTCAAAGCACTTTATGTGATTAACTCATTTAATCCTCCCAAACTCAGTGATCAAGTACTATGATATCACCATAATAAAAGTACAGAAATTGAGACACGGAGAGTTTGGTGACTTGTCCAAGGTCACACTACTTTATGTCAGAGCCAGGATGTGAACCAAGGCAGTTTGGCTCTCAATTCTAGAGCCCCAAGTTTTCTTGCTGTGTGCGTCCACAACACCCGCACCCCATACTACTTATCATTCTATCCCAGCAGATAGAACAGTGCCTCACATATACTGAGTGCTCAAAAACACTATTGAATTATTAAAGAAAAGAAAAAATATGAATGAATGAATGATTGAATGACTATAAGCTGAGAACATAAGCAGGTTCAAGGAGGAGCAAAGTTAATCGTCAAAAGGTGAATCTACAGCAGGTTATTTGGGAGGGTTGGGGTATGAGAGACCTGTGCTCAACTATGAAGATAATGACAGGCCTGGAAGACCATTGTCTCACAAAATCACTTTTTGGAGACCCCATCACCAAAGCCAGGATTCTGAAGCAGCTAGAGAAGTTGGGCCCTCACAGCATCTAAGAATTTGTCCCTCTGATGAGTCCAGGCAGCTCACAAACATGGCTAAGCCCATACTCTGTCAAGCTACGGACGGCGAACTTTCTCACACCTTTCCTCCCATGGTCCCTGGGACAACCCTAGGAAGGTAGCAACTGTGCATTAAATCAACAGCCACGTATTCAGCGACTGCTTTGTGCAGTGCACACACTGTCAGATTAAACACAGGCGCTCCCCTCAAGGAGCATGCAGCAAACTGTCAACAAGCGATCAGTCATTAAATGCAGGGCAGAATGTGCTAAGAGCAAGGCTATGAAGGGAACCTAAGCAGCCTGGGCAAAGGGCGGATGTGAGTAGGGCTTTCCTGGAAACGACACCCAGGGACATAAAGTTCAGTGAGGCTGGGTTATGTGTCCAGCATCACCCAGCTTGTAAGTGATGGAATGAGGCATTATCCTCAAGTCTGACCTAGAAAGGGTGTTCTCTCCTCCACCTGGCCCTTGGGGAGGTCCTGTGAAGTCCCTGTGTCATATGTAAAGACAGGAGTCATGATGAGGAGGACAACAATTCCTAGAAAGCAAGTCAGTTTTTTAATGATATTTGAAACTGTATAGGTACTCAACTGAATCTAAATATGAAACAAAACAGAAAAGTCAGTAACTTTACCCACTCCTCTTGGTAACAGGGGAGGTAAGACACATCCACCATCTGAGGAGCCATCTGGCCAGACAACACTGGGTCTGGACTCCGCAGATCTATCCCACTACTGACCTCACAACAGCTTCTGAGGGTGCCCGGAACCCTCGGCACCATTTACGTAGTTCGGCAGTGTGTGTAAATCAGTCCCCACCAGTTTACCTTTTTCCCCCTTCCTATTTCTCTGGATGCCCTCATAAAATTTTTAAAGTTTTGCATGTCCAACTGCACTTCCCAAGGCCCTAAAACTGGAGACTTGGTTCAGAGCTGCTGTTTTGTTGTGCTGGCCTCCAGGAGCCACAGAGAAGACTTGCATTCCGATGGCAGCTTCCATTCCTTCTGGATTACGTGGTGCCTCCTGCAGCTGTTATCACCTCCTCACCATTCATTCATGTGGATTGATCCAGGGGTCGTTTTTCAGTCCTTATCTTCCTCAGCCTCTCAGCACACCCTCCTTGAAACACTTCCTTCACTTTCTTTCCAAAATGCCACCTCTCTGGGCTTTCCTCCCAACTCACTGGCCTCTCTTCTCAGTCTCTCTGCTGGTTCCTCCTCATCTCCCTGGCCTCCAAGCTTTGGAGGGTCCCAGGGCTTGGTCCTCACCCCTCTTCTTTCTGCACTTCTCCATTCTAATCTCTGCACCAAGGTGGTCTACATTTGTATCTCCAGCCCAAATTCTCCCTTCTTATGAACTCTCAGGACTGGTATGTCCAACTGTGATACAGTCTCCACTTGGGTGGCAAATACACATCTCAGACTCAACAATCTTAAAACCAACAGTTGATTCTCCCCGTCACCGCTCCCCAGCCCTGATTGTCACACAGGCTTCTCCAACTCAGCACATGGCAGCTCCGTTCTGCCAGTTGTTCAGGCCAAAAGTCTTAGAGTCATCCTTGAACGCTCCCTTTCTTTTGTATGCTACATCCAATCTAACAGCAGCTTCTGTCTTCTCTACATTCTATTTTTATTTATTTATTTATTTATTTATTTATTTATTTATTTATTTATTTATTTATTGACAGCTGGCCAGTACAGAGATCTGAACCTTTGATCTTATTGTTACCAACACCACACTCTAACCAACTGAGCCAACAGGCCAGCCCCTCTTCATTCTAAATATATGCAGCATTCCACTGCTTCTCACCACCTCTCCCTCTTGTACCCTAGCCCAAGCCACCATCACCAGTTCATGTAGTAAGTAGCCTCCCAACAGGTCTCCCTACTGTCATCCTTCCCCGACTCCTAGAATCTACACTTTGCAGGGCATCTGGAGCCATCCTTCTAAACATTAACTCTGATTAACTCATACTTCTTTGTTCAAAACCCTTCACTGGCTTCCGATTTTACTCCTAATAAAAGCTAAATCCTTACTGTAGCCTACAAGCCTCTGCATAATCTAACCCAGCCACCTCACCGACCTCACCTCCTACCACTGACCCCTCCCTCCACTCTTGCACACTGGTTCCTTGCTCTTCCTTGAACACACAAAGCATATTCCTGACTCTGTGCAGAACCCTGTCTACCCAGGCCTGTGTAGCATATTTCATCCAGGCCTGTGTTCAAATGTTACGTGCTCAGAGAAGCCCTTCCTACACATACAGTAGCCCCATTACTCTCTATCACTGCACCCTGCTTTATTGCTCACAGCACCTTTTCCTATCTGGTATGTATTTGTGTGTTTGTCATCTGTTCCCCCACTGAAACACTCATTGCTACATGACAAATGCCTAGCATGGTCCCTGACACACTTCTATAGCCTTGCTATGTGCACTAGGCACGATTCTAAACACTCTACTTGTATTAATAATTCATTTAATCCTCATAACAAGTCTGGGAAATAGGTGCTGTTATCCCCATTTTGCAATTGAAGACACCAAGGCAGAGGTGAAGCTATGGGCCCGAGGTCATACCGAGCCAGGATTGGGGCTCAGCAGTGACTCATAACCACGATATCCTGAGCCTCTCCATGGTGGCTGCTCCAAAAATATCTGCTGGATGAATGGGATCCAGCCACCAAGTGGCTGTTATGCCCCACCAGACTCCATACTGCACAAGAGGAGAATGGGCAGCAGCCCCTGTGCTGAGGACAGCCACGTGAATGTCCCTCCTGTAATGAAGATGCACATAAGAGTCCTCCATAAGCTGTAGCCTTTTGGAATCGTTTGTTCTTCTCCAGGGCCTATAGTGGGCCCCAATGAATATTCATTGCATAAATCCATGAATGTTAGGGACAGAGAAGGAAACGTTGCTTAGGGGATTCTTGAAGGCTCCTAGAGGAGTTCCCATTTAGGTGACCATCTGAGGAGGTGTTTGGCAGGCCAGAAGCTGGAGTGTCAAGCCAGTTGATTCTTTGGCCCACCTGTCGGTGCTCAGCCACCCGTGGACCCTGGGCTCCCCAGCAGTAGGATTCTGAAGGAAGGCTCTGTCAGTGCCTGGTCACACTGCAGAACACTGATGCTCGGCGAGGGCCATGGCAACATCGGCATCTCCTGGGAGAGCAGGCTCCAGAGGGCCCAGAAATAGAAAGGAGGCTGGTATGGCTTGATCACAGTGACTGCCTTTGTCACCTCTTCTACCACCAGCCTATCTCTGCTTCCACTCCTACTTTAACAACCACCTCTGTGACCACATTGGCCACTGCTGCTGCCACCTCTGGGGCAATATTAGGCTTTGGTCACCCTCACTGCTATTATATCCATCACAAGCACTGCTGCTGTTGCCACCTTGACTTCTGATCTTGTGACCCAACTCTGCTACAATTGCTTCTACCATTTTCAACCACAGCTACTGATATTACTAGTACTACCACTAATAGTTGTTATTATTAACAACTCACATATGTAGCATACTCTGCAGTTTACAAAGCAGAGTGACATCTGTGCTTGCTTTGATTGTCACAGCAGGTTGGTGAGGCAGACAGGGCATCTTGTACACATGACAAACAGGAGACTCAGCCAGAGACATTGAGCAATTTAATGCCATCCAGGTAATAAAAATTCAGAGAACAAAGGGAGCTAATAATTTAATTTGTAGAGGCCTCCTCTAGATCAGACACACTGCTAGGCACATTAACAAATTTTAATCCATTTACTCCACACGGCAACCTTATGATGTGAATATTTTCCTTCTCAATGGGGAAGCTGAGACTCAGAGAGGGTCAAGGTCAAGCCTGAGGTTGCCAAGCTGGTCAGTGGCAGGGTACTGCCTGGCTCAAGAGCCCATGCCCCAGGGTTCAGGGTCAAGGTGGAAATGCCCTTGTCCAGGATTCTGGAGACCTGGACAACAATCCTCCCACTCAGTCCTCGGTCACTGATTCTCAGCAGTCGTGGGTCTTTGCCCGAGTAGCTATACCTCTTTGGGTCTTATTTTGACCCTATCCTGATAACATATGCCTTACCTCCTTCACGCTTTATGATGGTGAGAATCAACACTGGACCAGGTCACCTGTAAGGTCCTGTCCCCCTCTGGCATCCTCAGATTCAGGGACCTGCCATTGGTGTGACATGGGCACCCATAAGCCACACACTGTGCTTGGCAATTCCACAGACTCTCTTTATTTTCCTGAAACCGTGAGAGGTGAGAATATTTTCTCTTCCATTTGACAAAGAAGGAAAACTGAGGCTTAGACATGAAGTTACCGAGGATACTCTGCTCCTGTGGGCATGGCAGAGCTGGGGTCAAACCAGGATCCTGACTTCACACTCTGGGCAGCTGCCATGAGGCTCAGAGTATCGTGGGTCTCAGAAGGATTTACCATCAGCCGGCCAGACAGTCATCTTTTAGCTGTTTACTGGGTTCTTTCTGTGTACGAGGTGCTGTGTTAGCACCACATCTTCAGGAGTGAAGGAGAGAGATAGTCTCTACCTTTGGGGAAGATACTGTCTGGTGGGAGAGACAGACATCATACCACTTACTCCAGAGAGTAGAATGATATCAAGGGTGCTGAGTACAGCTGAGACATTCAGGGGCTGGGGCCTATGTACCACAGGGACCACACCTAGGGTGACACTAACAGTTGTGGCAACAAGCCCACATATTTCAGTAGTTTCCTGTGGATATTCCCAGTAGGCCAGGGAAAGTGCAGGGACCGGGAAGACAGGGGCTGTGTCCTAGGTAGAGACACCCAGCCAACATCTGTGGGAAGGGACGAAGATCACACTGGGGAGGGGTTTAGGGGCCAGGCCTGGAAGTGTCCTCATGTTCCATTGGCCAGAACCAGTCCCATGGCCTTGTCTCCCTGTAAGGAAGGCTGGGGAAAGACAGTTGAGTGTGCACCTGGGAAGAAGAGACTATGGGTTTGGTGAGCAGGTGTCAGTCACTGTCATACCCAGTTTGGAGGTGGCCAGGAGCAATCTCCCTAAAGAAGTGACATTTCAGAGGAGACGTGAAGAAGGGACACAAGGCAGGAACAGCAGGTGACTCATATTCTTTTGACTCAGCCTCTTTCCACGCAGCACCCAGCCCCGTGTAGTGAGAAGAGCCTGAGCCCCCAGTTCCCTCCCAGGGTCCCTGGGGCACTGCACCTGCAGATGAGAACCCCGCCTCAGGGGCTCCCGGGGAAATCAGCCTGCTTCCCGTCAGCGCTGGAGAGCAGTGAAGAAAGTGTGTAAATCGTGGGGGCGGAAGGGGAGCGCAGGTAGGTTCAGACCCAAAGCCAAGTCTTCCCTCCTGGCAGAAAGACCCCTGCTCTATTTTCCGCCTATCTGAAGGAATCCTGTGGGGCCCTCTCTGGAGAGAACCCAGATGATCCTCTCCAAGAGTTTTAATGCTTCTTTGCTGCTAGAAGCTGCCTTTCGGGCCAGTCAGACTAAAGATTTTAACCCAAGATTTAAAAGGACCAGAGATCAAAAGCAGATGCTCCTGGAAGACACTTTAGCCTTCTCAGCCGTCTGGGGACATGGCTACGGAGAAGACAATTCATCACAGAACCATGCAAGCCCCCGTTCAATAATAAACAGATGTACTATGGGGGAATGAAAGCAGTGGGTGTCAACCCCTTGATTCATTTGTCTCCCTCGCGAAGTCACCCTCATCCCAGGCTCCGGAGGGCAGGCGCGGCCACTTTGAAGCAGAGGCATCATGTCAGGGAAATGGAAACATTTCACGTTGTAAATCCTCAGGGTTGTCAGAGAAATCCTAATGAGAGAGGAAGCTGTCGGGGCTGGTGGGGAGTCCCCAGCACTGGTTTGGAGGGAGCTCGGGGAAGGAGACTGAAGGTGGTTCTGGGAGACAGGAACCTGCCCACCCCCCACCCTGCCACCCTACTTTACACACTTTCCTCGCCGCTCTCCAGCGCTGATAGGAAGCAGGCTGATTTACCCCGGTGCCCCGTCTGCAGTAATACTGCTTGGCACGTGGGCCCTTGGCACGATCCACATGCTTTGCTCAGGTCAAGGCTGTTTGTTGGCTTTATCATGTAATCAACCCCCACCCCCAGGGCTTTCACACTCTCTACTTATGGTGAAGAACCTGAGAATATTTTGACAAGTCAGAGATTTAAGTGTAATTACCTCCCAAGACAGGATGTCTCTTGTTTTCTACTTAGGGGGAAACTAAGTCATGACTCCCAAGCTCCATCCCACTCAAAGCCATAAATGAGGCCATTAATCATACTAAGTACACCCCCCACAGACTAAGAGAGCTAGCAGAATGTCAAGTTTAAGACCAGGGGCTCTAGAGTCAATCAGTCCTGTGTATGGAATTTCAATTCTACACTTAACAGCTGTGTGACCTTGGGCAAGCCACTTAACCTCTCTGAGCCTCAGTTTCCATGTTACAGAATGGGAATAGTAGTCATAGGAACTACTCCCTGCCCCTGATTGTTGGTAAGATTGGGTTAATATATGTAACGTGCTTGACCTCTTCAGAAATGTTTCCTATTATTACTTCTCAATCTTCCTCCATGGTAGAGCCACACTCAAGGTGTAGACCATTAGGCCACTTTACATTTGAAGGAACTAAGGCTTAGAAAGGCTTATTCAAGTTTTCACAGAGAACTCGAACCCAGCCCTCCTGACACCTCACTCAGTGCTTTCTCTGCCCTGCCCCACTCCCACTCCCACGTTCTCAAAACTGTTTACCAGGTGTGATGACGATGTGGTAGGGAAGACAGGAGGCAAGAGGCAGAGGACAGGTGAGAAGCCTGTTAGAGATGAAGAGGCCCCTGACAAGGCAGGGCCTCGAGAATGTACAGGAAAAAAAGAATTTGAACAACTGTTTAGAAGGTAAAACCCCCACTAGACCATTTCTGGCTAATTCACCACTGTTTGTCCCCGACCCTTGGCACAGGGCCTGGCAAGTG
This sequence comes from Cynocephalus volans, assembly GCF_027409185.1. Classification (NCBI taxonomy): domain Eukaryota; kingdom Metazoa; phylum Chordata; class Mammalia; order Dermoptera; family Cynocephalidae; genus Cynocephalus; species Cynocephalus volans. The sequence goes on along the minus strand of NC_084467.1, from coordinate 39,404,582 downwards.
ATTAAGCAGATAATACATTTTGTTGTTGTTACTGTTGAAAGAATGGAAGAATGAACAAGTGAATGAATGAATTAAAGGAGGCAGAGGGAGGACTCCTGGATGACTTCCAGGTGGCTGGCTTGGCATATTCACTGAGATGGAGAGCACAGGGATAAGAGCAAAATTCAGGGAGTGATTTACAATAGAATCAGAATGACTTTTGAACTTCCTTTGTGTGCAAGGTCCAGAAGCTATAAATTCAATTCTGTCCAACCAAATTGACTATCACTAACACCAGCTAGGTGTCCAGCAGTGAGAGGTAGAGAGGAGCAAGAAGCAAACCCTGCCTGCCCTAGGAGAGCCACAGTCCAGTGGAATGGCCTGCACTTCAGGAGCAAAGTTCAACCACAGTGCAGAACAGCTCATGGTGGCAGAGAGCACATAGAGCTTAGAGGAAAGGAGACCCCTGGTGGCTGGGTTGGTCACGGAGGGCTCCCTGGAGGAGGTGAGTTAGATGATGAATCAGGTTTGGGGCAGGATGGAAGCATCTTAGGGCAAAGGTTTGGCCCTGAGGATGGGTCCTGGTCATGAAGGAACTAGTTCGTATCCATCCTGGCATCTCATATCCGGTAAGGGACCTGGCATTGAGCAGACAACAGTGAGCTTCAAAGTCTCTTTATCTCAGTTCTTTTCTTCTTGTCCAGTAGCTATAAAACAAAGATTCTCTTTGGCCTTACACCTGAAGGTTGAAGGCATTCCAGACCCATAAATATTATTTTCAAAACCAACTGATGCATAAAACTAGACTTTGATTAAATATAACAACCAGCATTTGGTAATGGAGCATGAGACTGTCATTTATCAGCAAGAAATGTGGACATAATAATTCATTAAGCTCCTTTGAGCTCTAGCTCAGCTGAGCACTCAGGACAGAGGGGCCCCGGAGAGGTTATGTTTTGCTTTGGCCGTTCGCAGGCCTCCTTTCCAAACTGCTCCTGAAAACCATTAGCTCCCCAGGAGGCCCTGGTCTGCTGCCCTCCAAGTGTCCCGGCCACTGAGCCACTTGAAAGGCTTCCATTTATCACCATGAAATCCCTGCCTTCCTCCTTGAAGCCAGAGATTTGGCGGTAGGGCCCATATAGAAGTTGCCCCTGCTTCATTGAATCACTGTCCCCTCCACTGTCAGAGGACCTGTGCATGGAGGGACTCCTCATGCATTCACTCAATGTTGCTGGACAGTGGTAGAGCTGTCCCATGCTGTGAGGCTGTGATAGACACTGGAGATACCATGGGAACAAAACAGACATAGTCCTTGCCCTCAAGGAGTCCACCGCCTAAAAGGGGGTCTGCAAGTAAACAGACAGTACATGGTGATACAAACTGGAAGAGTGGAGGCACCAAGCAGGCACCTAGCCTGACCCGGGAGTCAAGGAGGGCTCGCTGGAGGAGGTGGGAGCTAAGTTGAGGCCCAAAGGATGTGTAGGAGTTGGTTAAGTGAGGAGGACAGAGAAGAGTGGTTTAGGTATAGGGAAGAGCATGTGCAAAGTTCTAAAGGTGAGAGAAAGCATGGTACCTTTGAAAGACTGAAATAATTTTTGTCCAAATGGGGTGTAGAGTATGAAGGAAGAGGTGGTGAGAGCTGAGGCTGGAGAGATGAGCTGGGCCAGGCCTATGAAGTCCTTGAATCTTATCTTCTGTGGTTTTGAGTGGCTGGGCACTCAGAGTGAGGGGAAGTGCTGCTGTGATCAGGTTTGTGGCTAAGAGGATAACCCTGGCTGCCATGTGGAGAATGAACGGTAGGGACTGGGGCTGGACACCATTAGAAGAATTGGGCTGAACAGGATGCCTTTCACATTGTGCCTGTGGGGACCACAAGCATGTGTGTAGATTGTGGGATGTTATTGTCAGGATAGCTAGGGCATGCTGCTAGAATGAGCAACCCTAGAACAGCAAAGGTTTATTTTTCACCTATACTACGTGAATGCCACAGATCAGCTGGGGACCTCAGAGTAGCCACTATGCAGAACATGAAGAAGGAAAGAGGACAGGTAAATTTCACACGGGTTCTTAAAGCTTCTGCCCAGGAGTGACAGGGTCCATTTCCATTCACATTTCATTGGCCAAGGCAAATCACATCGCCACTTCTGTTTTCAAAGAGGTATTGGAGGACCAGACTATTTGCAGGCAACCCTGACGCCTAGCAAAGGTGAGGCTGGAGGCGCTGTGGATTTCCCGTTATGTAACCATCACACGTGTTGGTTCAGTGCTTTTAGAATTTATTTCCATGTACCTGGTCACATTTCATTCTCCCACCAGCCCGGGGGGTTAGTCATAGTCATCCCTTCCAAGCCACCAGGCTCAGCTTCCTGAAATCCCCAGAGAGAGAGAATTAATGGTGTGGGAACTTCAGAGCTTCTGGGAAAGTTGAGTGGGCGTGGACCTCTCAAATGTTCTCTGCATAGTTTTTAGTTTCACTAAAATGAGCAATAAAAGAAACTTGCTAGGTACAGATTAAGCCAATCGCATTTACACGTCTAAGTGATACATTGTGGAGACTGAGCAGTGAGCTCGCGTTTGCCGGCCCTCTGAGCATCTGCCTTCCTGTAGTAGGAACAAGAAGATTGTAAATGTATTTTGCTTTGGTGCAAAAGCTACATATGCCCTGGGCAGTTGTTTATTCTGGGTCTGGTTAGCCTCCAGATGTTCTGATTGTGTGACACCACCAAAGTCTGGGCTCCTGGTCCCTCCAGGATCTCAGAGAAATAGCCCCAAGAGACAGCTACTCCGCTAAGCTCCCAGATTCCAGGGCCACGCTTACCTCCATTCCTGGGTCTCCTGCAGCTATCTTTTCTCAGCCTTCCTTCTCCACTCTGCCTCCTGGTTATGTCCCTATCTTGTTGCTGCCAATAGGTGTGGGTTTCAGTGGAATTAAAATTCTCAAGGTGACTGAAAATGAACATGAACATCAAGCCTAGAGTACTACTATTTTGAGCTGGAGAACTGAGACAATGTTAAGAGCAAGGGCGCTGGGAGGAGCCTGACTTGAGATCACATCCTGACTTCGCTGCTGAACTGGGGTGCAGCCTTGGACAACATACTTAATGTCTCTGAGCCTTCATTTCCACAACTACATCCTGGGGGCCTGGAGGCAGAGAGCTGGTAGGGATGTTATGAGACCTGTCAGGCACTCAGCAGTGTGTCTTAAGAAGTGAGAGAGACCACAGTGATAATTATCATTCGTAAGTTTTTAAAGGAAAGCTCATCCTTGGAGAAAGATTGCTGTGGTCTTAGGTGATTTGACCACTGTCCACGGTTGTACTGTTAGCACATGGTGCATCAAGAACTGCCAGATGTTCTGCCAATGAGCGGCTTCTCCAAGACTCCTCTCTCCCTGCAGTCCCTGACTGTCCCCTCGGGACATGTACCTGTTTCCTTCCTGATATGCACCTTCTGCTCTGCCCTCTTCATCTGCCTCTTTCCTCACCCTTACTTTCATCATTCCTCAAAAGAACATTTTCCCCACAGAGTACCCACTTATGGCTATTTCCCAATGACCTGTTTGGATATCTGTACGACCCCTGCTCCCCTTTATAACTGCATAGTGTTTCAGCAATCATGGCTCTGCAACCCAGGCCTCAGGGGCTGTGGTGGGGCTGTCTGCTTCTGCTCATGTAAGTGTTCTCTGTTATATACAAGGTGACCATTGACCATGCACACACGCCCATGTGCATGGCAAAGTCATGATTGTCTGAACCAAACATCAGACCAACCCACATTTCAGAAGCTTCTTCACCCTGTGAGGAGGGTGGCTCATCAGAGGGAGCTGAGAATAAAAAGTCCCCTTCCCTGAGATTCTTGCAGGGGTCCAGGCTAGAGCTGGTGAGTCCTGAGCCAGGGGAGATTCCACAAGGTGGAGAAGAGGGGATGAGGAGACAGACTCGGGAGCAGTTCCCGCGGGAGATGCAGCAGCAGAGTGGATGAGATCACCGCTGCAGGCACTCAGGCGCGAGTGAGATTACCACAGTGAAATCCCCACTCAGTGGCTGCGTGGGGGGCACAAGGCAAGACGTGCTTCTGTCTTCAGAGCCCTGCGTTTGCTGGTGTTTATGTAGGGAGTGGAATTAATTAAGTGCCGCAGGGCCTCCTCAGTTGCTGAACATAAACCCAGCCAGGCCCCCAGCAGTGAGGCCTGCTTGCCTGCCTGCTTCCTGCAAAGTGGGGCAACTGCTGGATTTCTGCACGCTTCTAAGGGCAGGAGGCGCACATGGCTCACACAGCAGGGATTAGTATGGCAGCCACCTCTCCCCACTGGCAGCGTTGTTACTGGAGCCAGATATGGCTCTGAGCCCTGCCTGACTCCCCATGGGTATATGCAGATGCATGGGCACATGCAGACAGAGACACACAGAAACAGACGCATTGATTCATGCAAGGAAATGTGGCCCACCAGGATTCACACAGTTATACACAGACATATGGACACATGGACACAAAGACAGATGCCACAAACACACATGGGCATGGGCACATGGGTGATTATGAGTACATAGTGAGACAGGGATAGCCTGGTCACATACAATCAGATAAACCTGGCACATGTGTCATTCAGGACTCATGAGAACATGGTCCCCAAGGCACACAGTCACACATCTACAGACTCACTAGGACACCTGTGGACATGATATCAGAATCAGAAAGCCTCAGTCTGCTCCTGAATCAACCTTTTGCTAGAAGTTTGACCTTGGGTTTGTTTCTTAACCTCTTTGTGCCTCAGTTTCCTCAACTGTAAAGTGGGATAACAATAGTACCAATCATCTAATATCATTATGAGGATAAAAATGAGAAAATGAGTATAAAGTTCTTAGCAGAACTCCTGGTGCATACTAAGTATTTTACAAATGTTAGAAGAAATTATTCTCTCTTAACGCCCTCACCACTCATGGGCTTACGGGGAAATATGGGACAATCAAATTCAGACAGGCCACACACGGACCAACACAGAACACAGAGGGACAACATCTGCGTACACATAGGGGCTCACAGCAGCCTGCAGAGACCTGCACCGTGTAGGCCTGCGCTGAATACACTCCCTGCTCCGCCACCACCACCAACCCAAGTTGATCACAGACATATGGCCAAAGCATGCAGAGGTGAGGAAAACTGAAGGCATTCTTGGCCAAGGAGGCACATGCCTCGTGGCATGGCTTCTAGCTGCTAAAACACACAGGCTCTTCTGTGGCTCTCCAGGCCTCCAGGTCAAGATCCGACCTCCCGAGCCTGCATTCACGGACTTCACGCTGTGCCCCGTCTTCCTCCCAGCAGACTCCTCCTCCACTGGGTTGTCCCACACTGCTCCCAGGGGATCCTCAATAAACAGGACCCTTCTAGTTCTGAAAAATCGAGAAATAAAAGGAAATGGTCGCAAGTGGGGACCCAAGTATAATCTTCATTATTAAGAAAGTTCAGGTTGACCTTCCTGGCTTACCATGAGAGGCAAAGAAACCTGCTAACTGGATCCCAGAATTGGGCAGACTTAACCAGTGGGTCCCAGGTCCCAGGCAGTGCTGGACGGGGAGGCCTCCCACCCAGAGGGCCTGCCTGGGAAAGACTTAGTTGTGGAGGGCAGAGAACTTGTGCACACGCCGTGTTTCCACATCCCTTCCCATAGCACCTCCTCCTAAAAGCCCTCCTTGATGTCCAAAAACTAGCTGCTCTGTCCTCTGTCCTCCATATCCCCTACTCTGACCTTGTATCAGCATCCAATGTGGTGTAGCAATATAACCGCAAATGCAGTGGCTTAAAACAACACTGATTATCCTGTCCCACAGTCTCTGTGTAATTATTGCTTTCCTAATCAAAAAATAAGAACCTTCATCCAAAAGGAATTTACTGATTGATTGGTGGATTAATTTATTGATCCATTCATTTCTTTATCGACGTCTTTAAAGAGACTCCTCTGTCCTAGATGCTGAGGGTGGGAAAGTTACTCTGCACAAGGAATTGGCACGGATGATTGAAGTGGGAGGTGGGGAGCACAGGAGAGGAGTTCAGTCTGGAGTGGGGGAGGCCTGCGCGTGGTTCTCTATCCACATCTCAGTCACATCAGCAACAGTCCCACGCTTGCACCAACCTCCTGGCCTGTCTAGTGTCCCCATTCCCACTTCTGGCCCTTCTTGACCTCCCTGAGAAGAAGTTATAGATGGCATTTGAATTAGCTATCTCTTTTAAAACAATTTTTTGTTCTAGTTGTAAAATATAACTTTATTGTAGAAATACAGAAGTACAAATAGTACAAAAATCATTCTGAAATAGTTATTACCATTTCAATGTATTGCTTTCTTATCTATTTTCAATGAGTATATAATATTTATATGTATGTGTATTTTTTTAATAAAATTGAGACCAGGTACATAATATTGAATATCTTTTTATCATAATGCTTGCTACATGCCACACTATCTTCACTGGTCTGTGCATAACCTTATTTTATTTCTTTGCTTGTTTCTTTTATTTGTAAATATACTAAACAACTTCAAGCCTACCACTCGACCCAAGGAAGAAAATCTTAGTGGTAACTCACATCTACCTGTGTGTTCCCTTCTCTCCGGCCCCTGCCTATCCAGAGATAACTTAATCCTAAATTTTGTATTTCTCATTCTTTTAGTTTTTTAAAACATAGCTGTATCATATATATGCTATAAATTGTTTGATTGTGCCTTTTTTTTTTTAACTTCATTAAGAAGAGAATGATGTCATGTGCAGACATCTAGGACTGTTTCTTCATTCACAATCATGGAACTGAAAATCATTCCCTGAGGCTGCCTGTGTCGGCAGCTTGTCCAGTGCTCTGTGGGTCCACCACGGTATAATCCCCCATCTGTGCTCACTGCATTGTTTCATTATAACCTACTCACTGAAAACATTTTACTAATGTGTTAATAGCTGCATAATATTTTATTTATGGAAGACTATATCTTTTTTATTACTTCTCTATTTTTGACTTTTAGATTATCTATGATTTTATAAATCATAGGTGCTACCACAAGCATCCCTTCAGGCAATTTTTGCCTGCCTCTAAAGTGTGTTTCTCTTAGAGTGAGTTCTGAGCTGTGGAACTGCTGTTCCAGAGGTATCATTTTTAAGGTTTTTGAGAGGGATAGCAAAATACCCTCCAGGAAGTTTCCACTGATCTCTGTTTTAAAAACACCTACCAGTACAGGGGGTACCACCATTTATAAAAGGAAGAAGGGAGAGAGTAAAGAAAGGAAGGAGTCAAGGAGGGAAGAAGGGAGGGACATAAATGTATCTGTCTCTTTTGAAAGGCCCCAAACCTTTGTCACTTGAGTCTGGACGTATTCTCAGAACAGAGCATTGGCCCAGAGACCACCTACCCCTGCCTGGCTGCTCTGCCCTCTCTGTTTCAGCCACACTGGCCTCCTGTGAACTCTTTAAACACGCCCAGCTGCCTTCCAGGAGCCTTCACATGCTGTTTCCTCTGCATGAAACACTCTCCCACCCACCCCCACTCCCCAATACCACAATATAAGCTGAGTTCTTCTGGTCCTTTGGGCCTTTGCGTATATTTCACCATCTCAAAAATCCCTTTTCAGATGTCCCTGTCTAATTCAGTGCTTCCTGCCTGTTCTCAGCGTTACTCTCCATCCTCTTTGATCCCTTCATGACACACAATTTGTCGTATATATTTTTGACGCTTAAGCGTAAAGTGATGGGGACATGTGTGACTTACTGCTAGGTCTGCAGTGCCTTGCAGAGTGCCTGGCACACAGAAAGAACTCAACAAACACTTGTTATTGAGGGAACGATGAATGAACAAGCGAATGAATGAATGACCTAGCACATAGCCCAGTGCTGGCACACAGTTAGTGCTTAGTAGGTGCATCTTAATGAGTAAGTGGAGAAATGAATGAGTGCCACTACTGTCGGCACTCTCTAGGTGGGGGACAACACTCACTGACCCCCAAGACCGTCCCAGCCATGCCGGATGCATGGGACGGTGGTGGGCCAATGGTGTTTCTGGCATGTTTTCAGGTGGGCTTCTGAGGAACAGGGCTGTGGCTTCCTTCTACACAAACCTGTGGCTTTCCTCTGAATCCTGGGGTGCAGAGATTTTCTAGCCCCTCCCCATCATACACACACCCCCCGCTTCCATGCACATAGCCCATCTCCCAAATAGAGGCCCCCTGACCCTTAGGTTTAATGATTAAGTGCTCCAGAGATGGGACCAGCTGGCTAAGCAAGAGTCTGTGCTCTGGACCAGGAGTCAGTGACATTTACGGCTCCAAGGTAGCCAGGGCTTGGACCTCCCCCTTCTTGCATCTCTGCTTTGTTCTCTCATAAGCACAGCAACAATGACATCATGATTGTTCTGTAAGGGTTTACATGGCTCTTTCCCATGAGTCATTTTTTAAAATTTTTTCCAGAAGCCCTATGATCTCAGAGTTATCCTCCTCACTTGAGTTGACAGAACTGAGGCTTAGGGCAACTTGCTTGCTCAAGGTTACACGGCTACTCAGTGAGAAACCAGGCTCGCCTGACTCCAGACTCTTCATTTCATTACTGTTGCTGTAGGAGCAAGTGAAGGGACCCCTACTGGACCGGAGGGTTTCCCCTGAGTCTAGGTTCTCAGTTGTGAAAAAGCATACCCACGTGTCTTGGATTTGTTTGTGACATTCTTCTTTCCTATGTTCGTTTTGTAAATGTTTTGAGTGTCAATGAAGTACAAAGCACTGTGGAACTTAGTGGGAAATGCAAATACGAATAGATGTGAGTGTACAGAGAGCCCAGGGCTGTGACTGATTCAGGACTCAGCTGGGGGTCAGGATCAGAGCGCCCAGGGGACTTGGGACAGTGAGGAAGTGCAGTGACCCACCCCCCCACGAACAGGATGCATCATTTTGTCCTTAGCTGAAGAGAAGGTGTGTTGGCACCTAGGACCTTTGAGCTTTATGGGCAGCATATCCAGAGCTGCATACGCATGCGTGCATGTGTGCGTGCGTGCGTGTGTGTGTGCATGAGAGAGAGGGAGAGCGTGCACCTCCAGCCCCATCATAGTAGGAAGTCTTAGGCTTCCAGTGTACTCAGGAAGAAGTCTCCATGGAGTGCTAACATGCTTTTAACAGCTTGGAATAGAGACTGTTTCCCATCTGGGAAGGGCTGGTCTCCTTTTAACACCTAAGGCTGAGCCTGCCCTAGAGACACATTCCGAACCTCTCTGTCTGAACCCATGTGCCCTGCAGCACTGATCTTGTCTCAGTGATCAGAGCCCAGGGTGGAAGCAGCGAATCCATCACCAAAAAGCCACAAGACCTGGAAGTCACTAGGAGCAGATGCATGGGGAGACACTGGGTGAAGGAGCTCCTGGTTCAGAAGACGTGAGTGACGAGACAAGAAGAACCCGCTTCTCTTTTCTGGCCTCAGTCTTCTCATCTCTCAGAGGACAAGGAGGAGAATTGAATTATTTCATCTCTAAGGTCCCTTCCAGCTCAGGCTTTATTTACTCCCTGTCTTGCCCAACTGAGGATCGAGGAGAGTGTAAATGTCGCAGTTGTCTCCCACTGTTCCTTGATGTTTATAGCCACTCTCTTTTTTTTCTGCAAAAGACCCTTTGAGCTATGTTTATGGTATGGGGTGATGAAGGGTAAAGGACGAAACTTTCATTCCCATTTGTGGTTGCAAAAACCGAGGTGGGTTCTGCGCTAGCCCTCGCGTCTCCTTGAACAGCCGCGGGGCTTGGTGCTGGGCTCCTGACAACCGCTGCGCTCTGCACACTGCCAGACTTCCTTGGTCCCAGCATGAAGTATCCAGAAGGCTGGCATCCACCGAGAGAATTGGTGGTTTTGTCTCAATCCAGCCAAGCATTAAGCCTGCGAGGGTTCTCATTCAAGTGCACACCGATTTGCAAAATGGCCATGAGACCTAGGCTTCTGCCAGGGCTGCAGTCCCACATGAGAAAAGTCAAACCAGGTCCAACCAGGTCCTTTGACTGTCACCAGCCACCCTTGCAATGTCCTTTCCTCAAAAGGTCAGCTCAGTTACCCCTCCATGCCTCTGGCTCTGCTGTTCCCTCTCCTAGGACTCTCTTCCACCTCTTGTCTGTTGGTGAGCTTTTATTGTCTTTAAAGCCCAGTTCAAAAGTCCATTTCCTCTGACCGTCTTTGGCCGAATGAGTTGCCAAGTTGCTCACTCATTAGCCCACTTTGCCCACCAGGAGTCCACGCCCCACCCCCGGCCGAGCATTAGACAAGGGGTCTCTTTACAGGTTTCCTGTTTGCAAGTGTACTGTCTATCCTGGCCTCTGTCAGGCAGGCAGCCTTCCTTCCCTAAGACAAGGTCACAGCCTAGCCAGGGTCGGCTCTGAGGCATGGGACAGCAAGTTCTCCAATCACACTTTCTCCCCTAGCATCTGTGTCCTCTCTTAGCCCTTACCTTAGTTCTTACCTTAGCCTCTCTTAGTTCTTACATAGAAATCCATTGTTTTATCTTAGAGAAAAAAGCAAGGACCTAATTCACTTAGTGTCAGAATGGCTCCCAAGCCCATGGCCAGTGTTCAGCCCTTTGCATCAATTAACTAGTGCAGGATCTGAACTGTAAAATAATGTTCTGGGCAGTGTTCTAGTCTTCAGGGCCTGATCCATAGTAGATGCTGGGGTGTGGGCCTATCTCAAGTTTTACAGGGCCACTGAGGCCATACATTGCTTGCTATGTGTTCAGACCTTCACTAGGAGTGGAAAATCAGTTGCATGGTCTAGACAGGAAAATCTGGTAGTGTAGACACATCTGGAAGCTGGCGCATGTTATGAGGCATAGCCAATACCCGCTTCCCTCATTGTCCTGGCCCTGTGGGCTTCTCTGGGTAGCACAGTCCCTCTCCCCAGCCATATGCTGTCTGCACCCCTGCTCCTTTTTGTTGTAAAGAGTGTGAATTTGGAGCTCTTTAGACAGAGAGCAAGAAATGGATGTATCCACCCAATAAAGCTGGTGAAGAGTGGCCCATAAAGACTACGCCTGGCACCCACATTGTCTTCATGCTGCTGGGGTGTGCCACACACCAGCCTCGTCCCTGTCCCAGGCTCTAAGCATGGGAGGTGCTGTGGTCTGAATGTTTGTGTCCTTTGTGCTCCCCCCACACCTCAAAATTCCAAAGTTGAAATCCTATCTTCCAAGATGATGGCATTAGGAGGTGGGGACTTTGGGAGGTGACTGGGTCGTGAGAGCTCTGCCTTCATGAATGAGATTAGTGCCCTGATAAAAGAGACCCTGGAGAGCTTGCTAGCCCCTTCCACCATGTGAGGACACAGCTAGAAGGCGCCATGTATGGACCAGGAAGAGCCCTCACCAGACATCGAATGTGCCAGTGCCTTGATCTAGATTTCCAGCATCCAGAACTGTGAGAAATAAGTTTCTACTGTCTGTAAATTACCCAGTCTATGGTATTTTGTTATAACAGCCTGAAGGGACTAAGATAGGAGGCATCAATGTCCGGCAGGCATGGGATCCCTGAGGGCCCCCACGGGTGGCAGCCTCTCCCAGATTGGACATGCAAACTCCCCACCCTTCACACCGCTCCTGGGCCTTCCCTCCACCAGTCTGTAGTTTTCTTAATGGTTCTCTAACCCCTGAGGGAACCAGATTCTCCCCAAGCCTCACATTTTCCTTTAAGATAAGGTAAATAACTTATAAGGATCAGTTCATGTGGGACTGCTTCTGGGAAGCCTTCCTGGGCCCTTCAAAACCCACTAAAACACCTACACCCTCTGTTGACCTTTGACAGCTCTGTTGCCCCTTCAACAAGTTGTCTTACCTTAGAGATCCTCAATTCCTTCTTGTATAAAATGGCTTTATGTGCTGCCCACCTTGTGGAGTCATCGGGAAGCCAGTGGAATAAAGAGTGCAGATGGCTGCGGTATTGCAGGACAAGTGCTGGGGGGGGGCATCCACACAGTCAGGGGACCTACTGCAGGCGCTTTCAGGGCCCCCCGTGGTGCATGCAAGTACAGCACACAAAGCAAGTGGGGTCCTCCCAAGAGCAGTCAGCAGGGAGGGCCCTGCGAAAGGTGAGCTGGGGTAGTGGGTAGGGCTGCTCAGCTCATGGGAATGGCTCTTATCTTTTCACCCCATTTGATGCTCAGCTTTTTATAGCAAACAATGAGAGCTAATGCTTATATGGATGGCACTGTGTGCCAGGCTCTGTCCTAAGCTCTTTAAAATATATTAGCATGTTTAACCTCATAAAAACTCCATAAGGTAGGCAGTGATATCCCTGATTTACAGATGAAGAAATGGAGGCACAGAGAGGTCACCAGCTGGTGACTGGATCTGGGTGGTCCGGCTGCTGAGTCAGATGTGAACAGCGAGTCTGTATGGCTTTATCAAGAATACTCCTAGCAGATACGGCAGTCCTCTGACTGTCCTTTTGCTATCCCCTGGCCTTACCCCTCCCTCATCCCTTCTCTCGCCCCTTCCACACTGACACCTGTCTGCTTGGCTGCCTTCCCAAGCGCTCATGGGCACTTGAAACAAGAGCAGTGACCAAGTGCAGGACCTGCTGGATCAGGACCATTGGGTTCCAGTTCTGCTGATGCCTCTGCCTGTCTTGGGGCCTTGGGTCTGGCATTTATCTCTTAATCTATCTATCCATTCCCGCATCCATTTGTTCTTTTCACATCTGTCTGGGGTGGCAGCTGGTGCGGTCTATAAGGCCGAGGGACACAGCAGCCAGGTCAAGGTCATCTGAAACCACAACAGCCTGACCAGCGAGCCTGAGCTATGACCAGAGAGGGAGTGTACAGATGTCTAGGGAGCCTAGACGCAGGTCTAGAGGGACTGGAGCTAGTTAGACAGTAATAGGCAGAATAGACATGAGCCAACAGAGACAGATTGTCTTAGTCCGTTTAGTGTTGCTATACAGCATACCTGAGACTGGGTAATTTATAAAGAAAAGAGGTCAGATTGGCTCACAGTTCTGGTGGCTGGCAAGTCCAAGAGCATGGCACTGGCATCTGCTCAGTTTCTGGTGAGGGCCTCGTGTTGTGTCCCGACATGCAGAGAAGCAGAAAAGCGGGTGAGCAGGCATCTGTAGCAGGGACCGAACGTAAGAGGCAACCTCGCTATGTAACAATCTGCTCTCACAGGAACTAATTCATTTCTGTAAGGACTAACCCAGTCTCTTGAGAAAGCGATTAATCCATCTTAATGACATGATCACCTCGTAAAGGCACCATCTCCCAATACCACCATGTTGGGAACCAAGCCTCAACTTGAGTTTTGGTGGGGACACACCATATTCAAACCACCCCATAGCACAGGGTCCTCCAGAGAGAATGGGAATAGCACTGCTGTGACCTCCTGCAGGCTGCTCTCCTCTGATGGTGGCTGCCATGCCTGGGTGCATCGGGCTGACAGCTGATACACTGCATGCCTGGTCCATTCTGAACATGGAGCTGCCCTGCCTCCCAGGAGCCCACAGTCCAATGGGCTCATGAACAGAGACTTGTTCCCCCAAGGGCAGCCGTGGGGTGACTTACACCCCAAATATCCCTGGGACTGCAGCAGTGCGTGGAGGCACAGGCACCTGCCAACTGTCTTTGTGCTTCCTCCCCCTCCTCATAGAAGCCCGTGATCCCTGCAGAGGCCATTTGGCCTTTGTTTGTACCAAGATCCAAGGACTTGCTGCTGCAGAGGTAATGACTTCCAGAGGGGTTGAGGTGGGGGACAAGAGGAAATGGACAAACAAGGAAAAGAGGGAGCCTTGGAATGGACGTGAGAGGACCAGGCCTCCTCTCCCCATCTGTGAAGCAGCAGGACCAGCCACCTCTGACATATCTTCCCACCTGTCCTGACTCTGAGTGTCTGAGCAGCAAGTGTGAGCCTTGAAGGAACCAGCCCACCAACGGTGAAAGGGTCCCGTCCCCTGGATGGCCAGAGAGTTCCGCCAAGGCTCCAAATCTTTCTATTCAGCAGGCATCTGTGTGTTGGGGGTGGAGGGGTGCTTTCCTTTTTTTTTTTAAACAATCCGATTTTCTTAGAAGTGAATGAATTTCCTGGCTGGCTCTGAGCCAACCTGCTCTTTTCAGATTTCAAACCCTGATCCAGGTCTGGTGCTGGTTAGTGCACAGAGGGCAGAGGAGGGGGCCCCTCTGATCGGCAGGTGTGCTGGAGCTTCCTGAGTCCTTTGAGTTTCACTCCCACGCCACTCCCCTGCTCCAGCTTTGCCCTAGTAACTCTCAGCTCCTTACTATTTGTGTGTCCTTAGGCAAGAGACTGAGCCTCAGTTTCCTTAACTGTAAAATGGGAATAATAGTTCCTACCTCATAGGCTTGAATGTGAGAATTAAGAAGAGTTAACACATGTAAAACACTTAGAATACCATCTGGCATGTAGAAAACAAGATATAAAATATGTAAATGTAGCTATCACTGTTACTATAATTATGATTATTTTTATGCCATGTGCTCTAACTCTAAATCCTGACATTTTATGAAATCCAGTGCCTCCACATCTTTCGTATATTTTTCCCCCTGCCTAAATGCTCTTCCTTCTCTGATCTGCCTGGTAAATACCTTCTCATCTTTCAATATCCAGCTCAAGCTGACCCATCTTCCCTGACGCATTAAGTGGAGGAGTCGATCATGTGCCGGTTGTGCTTCCTGCTGCACTTGGTTCACATTTAACATGTGCCCTGCTGTCTGGTCTTTATCTCCTTCATGTCTGCCTCTCACGCTAGACTCTGAGCCGTTTGAGGGCAGGGACCATACCTGATTCTTCTCTGTGCCTCTGACATAAACATGAGGCCTGGGACAGGGCAGTGAGCAACTCCTGTTTCTTAGATGTGAGCTGGGAGACAGGAGTGGGCATGTGCATGAGTAATTCTGATGCATGTGATGAGTACTACAGTAGAGGGACAGATGGGGGTGGCTACCCAGGAGAGGGATTCGTTCTGATTGAGGTTGGGGGAGGGAGTAGGGAATCAAGGAAGATGAGGTGTGGTCGTGGGCATTCAGCTGTTTATGAAAGTGTTTTACAGGTGTAAATTGTTCTGCAGATACCACCCAGTAGAGAATTCCCATCAGTTTTCTCCATGCAATGCAAGAACATCATCATGTTGAGTAGTTTGTCATCATCAAAGCTGGGCTCGGGTCTGCATTCCCTAATGTGGGAGTCCTCCATCCACTGATCCCCAGGCTCCCTTCCCTAACCCCCACTCCACTTCCACCCTAAAATGAAGGCCTGCTTCTCCTTTGCAGTGGCAGATGGGATGGGAGTACAAGAGACACCGGCCAGCATATTGTTTGGTAGAATGTTTAGCTGCAGACTTCCAGGCCACTTAGGCAAAGGCAATCATTATTCAAGGTGAGAAATAGAAATCTCAGTCCAGCTCCCGGGACGCTAGGTGTGCCAGTGACAACCTACTCAAATTACTGTGTGGTTTCTGTCACCTGATTAGACCCTGATTGATACCCTAAGGCTTCCACTTTCTCATTGGTCTGATGGGTCAAGTCTGCAGAGAATCTCCCCTCCACTGCCCCAGCACCCCTACCCTAGCACAGCTGCTGGGACCCAGCTTAGATCCTCCATGGACCCCAAGTGTTCTTTGGTTGTGATTTGCCTTGATTTCTCAAACCTCATGTGATTGGGAGAGAGTGTATGCCATGTGTTTCTGATTCAGCTCTCCTGTGCCCCAAAGGCAATGTAATTTTGAGTGATATCTGATGGCCTTTGAGCTTCAGAAATATGTTCTTCAAGCCTTCTTTCCCTGCCCTTTTCGGACCCTCTCCCTTGACAAAGAGGAAATAACTCTGGCCAAGAACTGGTCAACTCCACAACCCCAAGACTTGGCAAACTAGTCCTTGCCTCCCCTTGATGGATCTCTGAGCCTAGGAGGCTGCAGACATTCAGGATGGAGACCAGGGTGTTCTTTGGGGAAGATGCACACCATCACAGCCTCACCTTCTCTTGGGGACCACACTGGCACACACCTGATCATACGTGTCTTGGCTGACTGATTTGGTGGTTACAGTGAGTTTGCTTTCCAGCCCACAACAAGCCTATTGCTTGAAATCAGAAAATATTTTGGTTTATTTTATGTTCAACAAGTCTTGAGATTGTTCCTCTTCTTTCTCCTACTAATCATAGCAATCTCTATCCATTCATTTAGTAAAATTTTATTGAGAACCAACTCAATATGAATGTCCATGAACATGCATAGGACAGTTCCTGCCCTCGAGGTGGGAGAAATGAGCACTTTAAGAGACAATTCTATGATGTGGAGTTCTTATGGGGGAAGAACAGATAGAGGATGAACCTAATTTGGGGGGAAAAGGGAGTGAGGAAAGAGGAAGGGGCCAATCAGGGGAACATTCTTAGAAGCATCGAACCTTTCCCTGACTACTGTGTGATGCTCATGGGAAGAGTCAGGAGTGAGGCCCTGGGAAAAAGGGACAGTTGGGATTATGAGTCCCCAGTTTACCAACAAATGAGGACAGATGTCTCAATTTTTACAAAAATGACCAAGGATGTATACCAAGCTTGGGCAGGTAAGATCTCACAGTTCAAAATCCACATCTGTTTCTAGGCTGATTGCACCTGAGTAGAGTGATGTCCCCCCAATCTGGACCATGCTTTAGAGTTTACAGAGTCCCACCCATGATCTCGGTTCAGTTTTCCTATCCTCTGTCTTTCCTTCCTCCATTCCAAAGTGCTTACTAAGCACCAGCCATACGTTATGAGCTGTGTTAGGCTCTGGGAACAGTGACATGGAAGGTCAACACAGGCTTTGATTTCAGAAGCATCTAGTTCAGGAATTCATGTTCTTTTAAATTAAAGAATGATACTATCCCTCCAGACACAAAATGCCAATGGTACTTGGTGACTGCTGAGTGGCTCCACATTGATGTTTTCTATAAAATCATTTGCTTTTCCCCATCTCACATTAGGAAGGAATTCAAGAGAAAGGAACAAGGAGATGGTGTTGTCAGTAATTGGGTTCACCTCCTACCCCTTTCTGACAAAAACATCTCTTCTTCCTGCCCTTCCGATACTAAAGGAAGACCAGACTCTATTCCAGGCTTCCAACGTTAGAGCTGCCCCCAAATTTTACCCCCGATAAAGCATCAATTTCAATGGTTTGTCTCCAAAAGTTTTGTTATTGATTCCAGCCACATTTTGCAACACTCTGTTGGTTGCTAGTATTTAAAAACAGAACATTTCACTTTTGCTTTTTTTTTTTTTTTTTTGAGCCCATTTTTCATTGTTTCTCACATATTTCCAGTGAACGAAGAGATGAGTGAGTGCATCGGGGTTTTTTTCATAAGGACAAAAGTTAAACATCCTGTTCCGACTACAGAGAAACTTTAAGGTTTCTGGAATCCATTAAAACCCAAAATGTCACAGGAAAGCTATTCTGGAGCCTGCGAAAACAAAATTGTACACTTCTGCTGTCCATTGGGCTTGTTTGCCTGTCCTTGGGAGGGATCGATACTTTCTTTCTTCACTCCCTCTGTCCTTCTCTCCTTCCTTCCCCAAAAATGGAAGGAAGCCAACATATGTAATGCAAAGTACTTTACAAATATTATCTCATTTAATCCCCCCAACAACCCCTTCTGAAGCACAGACAAGCTAAGTTGACTCAGGTCCCAGCTAGCGAGTGGTGGATGCAGCCCACACCTTGTTCCATCTTTATCCCTTTTTTCTCTTCCTACAAGCAACTCCTGCTTGCAAACACTGTTTTGTGTACCGCACCATTTCCCACCACTTTGTAGAAAAAGATGTAGATAAGGAAGTCCGGATGTTGGTGCAAACCAGAAAAGAACCAACATGTTGGCATTCTGTCTTGGCTAAAAACCGTGTTTTCTCATTTGTAAGTGGATATGCCACTGCAAACATGACAGCCGAGAATGATTTCAGAGCATCTGGGTCCACCATCAAGGGCAGCTCTGCAAATGCAGTTGTCATTGCAGATATTATTTCCTTGCAGGAGACAGGCAGGTGGCTTTGAAGTCTGATTGTATGGCCGAGTGTAGGGAAATCTCCTCTTACTAGCTGGTGAGAGACAGATTGGCCATGACAGGGCCCGAGAATGAGGGTCTAGCTGGCTGCAGCTTTGCAGTCCACTTTGAAATCCACTAATAGCCCATTCCTGGATGCAAGGCCTTTCAGCCTGCCTTCATTTGGACACTTGTTAGGCAGTCAGGGAGTAACAGGCTTGGACGGGATGGGTAGGATGGAGCAGGGTCCGGGGGGGAGCGCAACCATCGAATTGTGTCACAGGCACAGCCAACTTCTTAAACGTAGGAGGAACACAGCCAAGGGGCCTCCTCTGGCTTATCCTTCACCTTCATTTCAGTGCCTGCCTTGGGGATTTTCCAGGACTCTCCTAGACAAGGAAGGGTTTGGGAGGTCTCTGCTGGTGATAGTGGGATTCTGTCCTGGCTGAGCCACTCACTGGTTGAGAAGTATCAAAGAAACTGGGCTGATGTCTTCTGTCCCAGAGCATGAACCCTTGTCTCTGGGAAGCAGCTTCCTCTGGCCTCACAGTACCCCCCTGAAGGAGGGCAGGGTGCAAAGAAACATTCAAGACACCCAAAGTCAAATGATGTCTCTTGAGCCTTCTCTGATCTCGTGGGAATTAAAGGCTTTTGGAGGAATTGCTTGAAATGTGTTCTCTTTGCTCTTGACCATCTCAGCCAGCCTGAACTAAGATGGCTGGCCTGCATCTCCCTCTTTTGGACACTAACATTAGAACTTGGCTCTGCACAGTACTGCTTGTACCTGATGTTTTATATGTCAAGGCTGATCCCCTGGCAGACTGGGAGCTGCCAAGCCCATGGACAGAGCTCAGCTTTCTGCTTATACACAGGGCACAGCTCAGCATCTGTGCAAATGAGTTCTTTGACCTGTGATGATGGTTAATAATTGTCCTTCTAAAATAATTACTCAGGCACTATACAGGGCCCTTTATGTTCAGACCTCATTCAACTTTTACTCCTTAAAGCAGTCCTTAGTATCTCCCTTTACAGATGAGGAGACTGAAGCACAGAGAAATGAAGAAACCTGCTTAGTAGCAGTTAATAAATGGAAAGGGGGGATGTGAGCCCCAGCCCAACTGATTCCAAATCCACTGTAGGCACAGTGACACCTTCTGCCTCCCAGAAGCATCAGCCTCTCTCACTAGCCTGCATGGTTGACTCCCCAGTGCTCTGGTCTGAATTATCACCAACGTTTAAGGGAGTGACAAGCAGCAGGACACAAGGCTGGAGGGCTGTTAGAAACCAGTAAGTGGGTCCAGACTCTTTATTTTACAAATGAGAAAAGAAGGCTCAGAAACAGGATGGGAACCCAAACTGGGCAGAGAACCCAGTGTCTCAACTTTTCTTCTGAATTTCCACAATCATATTTCTTGGACTCTCTGGGACAACTGTTCCTGATGTGAAATTTTATTCTTTTCCTTAAAAATGAACCATCAAGTGTCTAAAAAAATTCCATTTAATTGATAAGCCTCCAGTAAACTTTGTGGTGAGCGTTCATTGGCCAGGTAAATAAAGAGTCCAGCAGCAGACCCCGTATCCCAGTGTTTGGATGGAAGTTCAGTCCCCATAAATCTGTACTTAGAGGAGGGAGGCCTTTAGGTCAGTGAGCAAAGGCAGGGCTAGCAGGGGTGGGAAGACCACCAATGAGGAGGAAACCCAGGCCTATTTCCTGTTTGTGGCTTCCTAGTCCCAACTGTGGGCCAAGGGGGTGACCCGTTGGAGAAGAGGCCTGGCCCCAACTGTGATGGTGAAGGCAGAAGCAGGTTAAGACCTTGTAGAGGAGTTTTGCTCAGGGGAAGGGAGCAGATTGCCAGGCCTTGTCCCAATTATGGGTGAGGACCACCTTACAACCTCCTCTCCCACCAGCAATCAGGTCTTTCTATAAACCCCGGCCCCACCCCCATGATCTGGGAGCAGCAGAGGCCAAAGCCAGGTGTCCGGCCTGAGGTGGTATAGGGCAGGGTTCAGGGAGGCTATTTAACAAGAAAGGGGAGACCTGGGGGTGTTGGGTAACAGAGCCTTGATCATCTGCTTAATCCTTGGGGAGGGAGGAGGACAGGGTACCAGCAGATGGCACAGACACACCCTCCTGGGAAAGGCCAGCTGGGGACAAGATATCATCTGCCATGGTGTCGGCAGACCTGCCATTCTGGGGACAAGGTACCGGGGTGGGAAGGCAGCTTCCCTTGAACTCCAGCTCCATTTTCTGGGTCACCCTGGGCACCTCTCTTTACTCTCTGAGCCTCAGTTTCTGTATTTGTGAAATGGAAACAGTATCACTAGGGTGCTGCCTGTTCACATTGCTGGAGACATGAAAGACCCCAGCATTTGGGGGAATGCCAGCACAGGCAATATGGCTACATTCACAGTGTCTCAGTGCACACCCCATGAGGCCAGGGTGAGAAGGGCAGAGCCTCTGATCCAAGCAGAGCACTCAGACTTGATCCTGCAGGCACAGAAGGACCAGCCAGCACAGGCTCTTCAGAAGGGGTGGGCGCTGGTTTTGGGAGAGAACAATCTACTTCCTTGGTATGGCCTAATTACATGAGAGTGGGGAAGGAGACACTGGGACTCACAGCTGGGGCAGTGACGCAGGCCTGCACAGGACAGTGGTGGTGGGACAGGAGAGGAGAGACCAACCCCACAGAGGCTTTCTGAAAAAAATAAATCCTCTGAACTTGCTGGTAAATTGGTGTTGGGAAAATATAGGAAAATGGTCAGGGCCCCTCATGTTCAGAATCTTGCCGAGCATTTGCTGTAAATGTCCTCAGGTGTTCCTTGTTTCTGCTTAACGTAATTGCATATGGGCACCCAGGTGTCCTGCAGTATGGACTTGAGTATAAAGGACTAACAGCTCTGATTCACGGTGCTTCTCAGAACTCTCAGAGCAGCTACTAGGGTGGTTGTTTCTAGCTCTGAATGAAGTCTATTAATTTTTTGCCCACAGCTCCCAGGACATTTTTCCTGTTACCTAACTTGTAGACCTGCATGTGGACAGTTTGTGAGCCAGTCTGTGCAACAGATTTGAGGGGTCTGTGAGCCCCAACCCTAGCTTTACAAGTGTCCGGGAAGGGGAAAAGGAGAGGAAAGAGGTAAAAATGATTGGTTCCTATCTTTCAACAAACTCTTCTTCAGGCCCAGCTTATAGCAGATAATGTAAAAACCCAGGCAGGGTGGGAGGACAGGAGAATGAGGTTGCTGGAGATCAGTGCACTCCGTGAGCACTGCCATGTGTCCGTCCCATGCAGGTGCTCTGCATGCAGCAGTATCTCATTTCACCTTCACCGCAACCCTGAGAGGAGCTGTTACCAACTTCAACTTGCAGGTTAGGAAACTGAGGCTCAGAGAGGTCGATGATTTGCTCAAGTATACACAGCTGGGAGTGGAAAGGTAAGATTTCAGCATAGGTCCAGGGATCCTCACTGGCTTTGTGAGATACCCCCTCCAGCACCACCGGTCCTGGGATCCCCCAAGTAGAAGCAGAACCCTAGGGCCAGGTAGAAACTGGTTTTTGGGTAGCTGACCCCCACCTCGCTACTACCCTTTTCTTGCCTTATGTGCATTAGCTAGGACTTCCAATACTATATTGAAAAGGAATGGTGAGAGGGGACATCCTTGCCTTGCTGCTGATCTTGGCAAGAAAGAGCTTCTAGTTTAAGTATGACGTTATCTGTAGGTTTTTTGAAGATATTCTTTATCAATTTGAGGAAGTTCCCCTCAAGTTCCTAGTTTACTGGGAGTTTTTATCATGAGTGGGTGTTGGATTTTGTCATACTTTTTTTTGCATCTACTTATATGATCATGTACTTTTTCTCTTTAGCCTGTTGATGTGATGAATTACGTTAATTGATTTTTGAGTGTCGAATCAGGCTTGCATACGTTAGATAAATCCTACTTGGTTGAGATATATAATTCTTTATATATATCGTTGGATTTGATTTGCTAATGTGTTAAGGATTTCTGCATCTGTGTTTATGAGCAATGTTGTTTTGTAGCTTTCTTTCCTTGTAATGTCTTTGGTTTGAGTATTAGGGTGAGGCTGGCCTCATAGAATGAGTTAGGAAGTATTCCTTCTGCTTCTATGTTCTGAAAGAAATTTAGAGAATTGGCATAATTTTTTCCTTAAATGTTTGGTAGAATTTACTAGTGAGTCATCTGGGCCTAGTGCTTTCTGTTTGGAAGGTTATTAATTATTCAATTTTTAAAATAGATAAGCCTATTCAGATTGTCTATTATGTGAGTTTTGGCAGATTGTGTCATTCAAGGAATTGGTCCATTTCATCTAGATTATCAAATTTGTGAGCATAGAGCTGTTCTTATGCTATTATTATCCTTTTAATGTCCATGGGATCTGTAGTGATGTCTCCTCCCTCATTTCTGATATTAGTAACCTTTGTCCTCTCACTATTGACATTTTAGGTTCAATCTATTGTTGTGGAGTGGGGTGGAGGGCTCTTTTGTGCATTATAGGATGTTTCACAGCATCCCTGGCCTCTACCCACTAGATACTGGTAACAAGCCCCCACCCCAATTGTGACAACCAAAAGTGCCTCCAATATATTGCTGAATGTCTCCTGGGAGTGGGAAGTGGTAAAGTCGCCCGCAGGTTGAGAACTGTTGCTGTAGATTATCAAATAATTTAAACCTGGAAGGGATCCTTGACATCATCTAAGCCAGGCCAGGTGTAGTCCTGGTTCTACCAAGAACCAGTGAACATCTCTGGGCTTCTTTCCTCCTCTGTAGCATGAGAGGGTTGGAAGAGAGGATCACTAAAGCTAACATTCCCTTGTTCTATAAGACCCTCATTTTACTAATAAGACACAGGTCCAGAGGAGAGAAATGAGGTGACTGCTGTCATCCAGGAATCCAGGACTCACTCAGGTCTCCATGTCATTTGTAACAGGGATTCAGCAGCTGGGACCATTTTCTAAACAGACTGAAGCCCCTGGTTAGTCTGTAAAGTATATTTTCTGGGTGCCCAGCCCTGTGCCAGGAGGCAATCAGTAAAAGACAAGGGGAAGGAAGAAATAGGGATGTTCAAGTAGATCCAACTCATAGAGGACACAGTACTGGCTGCACACAGTCAGGGTGAGCTTGCACAGCTGTGGCAGTTTGCAGGAAGGCGATTGTCTAATATAGACTGGGTAGAAAAGACTTCTTTAGCTGAACCTTTGGGAATCTGGAGGAGAGCCTTACAAGAGGGAAACAGCAAGAATGAAGGAGCGGAGGTGGTGACTTGAGTTTGTTCAGATGGACCAGTATCTGGCTCTCCAGGAGAATGAAAGCCTCAGGACTTCAAGGTCCAGTGCCTGCCCGTCCACTACCATAGCCCTGGCACTGAGCACCATGCCTGGTACCCAGCAGTCTGACCAGGCAGATGCACATCGTCATTCCACTACATCCCCAGTTGGGTGACCTTAGGCAAGATACTTCACCTCCCTGAGCTTGATTTCACATCTGTTGACAGGACTGACAGGGTTGTGGTGATAGCTAAGCGAGCTCATGAGCGTTGGAGTTTGGTTAACCACAAAGAGTGCCCGAAGTGAAGAATGATTGTTACCATACCAAGTGGAATGAGACCAGCTCTGTGATAAGGCGCCTAGGCTGGAAGGTGCCGAGGACTTCACCCTCAAGGAGGCAGCTGGGCAGAGCCTTCTCAGATTGGTTCACTTTGGATGGAGGAGATGGCAGGGAATTGGGGGATCCTTTGGGCCAGTGGGTGTGATCCCTGGTGAGCAGCGGCTAAGGCAGGCTCCTCCTGGGCTCTGCTCGCATGCCTGCTGGTGCATGCAGAAGCCTCCTGACCCCAGGGCCAGGCCAGAAAGGGGCTACTGCAGAAAGACTTCTGAATTCCGTGGTCCAGAGCTTTCTTTACAAGTCAAAACTAAGGCAGATAATGCCCAGAGGCTACATGATTCTCAGACACAGTTGCTGGAAAGAGGTATAAATGGAGGGTGGTGGGTGGACAGGGCTGTGGAGCCGGTACTGGGTGCATAGCTGGGGTCCATCTGGAGCTTCGATGGGCCAGGTGGGCCCCTGGTTAGCCCCATCCAGTTCCCAGTCATATGCGGCTGGCCCTGGGTAACCACCAGGACCACAGCATTGGCAGTGGGAGGCCAGAGGTGGGAGGGGCAGACTAGATGGCTTAGAGAGAGCAGGAGGAGGAAAAAAAAAGGATAGAGAAGCAAAAAAGTCAGGCCCACAAAGCAGGGGTCTGCTGGAATGAAGCACCATGCCAGCCTCAGGAGGGGCAGCTTCGTGTCTCGAGGAAATGGTGTACTCGCAGCAGGAGTCCGTCTGCTCCTTGCCAGCTAAGCAGAGGCTATAGCTTGCTTGGCCACGAAGATCACCTCCCAACAGACTCAAAGACCGATGAATGGGTGTATATATGTGAGGTGGAGGATGGGGTAATTATGGCTGGGTTTGGTTTAGGGAACACACAGGGTTGCCATCTCAACCAAGCCACCACAGTCCCCATGCCCAGACAGGAGCTCCCTGATGTGTCCAGACACCACCACCCCTACCCCCTACCAGGCCGCCAGCCTGAGGCACTTCTCTGAGGATATCTTGCAGACTTGGCCACCGCAAGAGGGCAAAGGCCTCTCTTCCTGCCTGCCAGGCTTCTGGAATAGGCTGCAGAACTCGCTGTCTGCCACTGTTCAGGATGAGGAACAGTGAAAACACCACGGCTTCAGGGGCAAGGCAGACAAGTTTGAATCCTCACTACGCACTTATGAGCTGTGTGAACTTGGAAATCGCTTGCCTTTGCTGAGGCTTACCCTCACTATCTGACGCCAGAGGTAATAAATTCTACTTAGCAGGGCTACTAAGAGTTATTAAATGAGATATTAAGTGCTTGGCACTGTGCCTAGCACACAAAATTTATTAGCAGTATATACCACTTATTAAGCATTTACTATGTGTCAAAATGATGCTAAGAGAACAAAGGGAAATAAAGGACAGTCTCCATGTCCAGGCAGCTGACCACCTAGAGGTAGGGTAGGGAGAGTTCACACGGTGCCTCCCTCATTCTTGGAGACATTCTCTCTGTGTGGCCTGTGTTTGGCCTTGGGATGCTGATGTGGATCAGACTGATGCCCCAAGAGGTCACCCGAAGGGACAGACAGGTGAACAGTCAGGCCTCAGGCAGAGTGGTCAAGGAATTAAAAACTGAGAAGGGGCACTTAACCCTTTTGTCCGTGGGATCAGGAAAGGCTTCCCTGAAGAGGAACTGTGGCCTTGCACTTGGAAGGGTGAGTAGGAGGTTGGCAGGTGGGCATATGGTAAGGCAGGGCCAAAGCAGCAACTGTGGCCTGGCCCTGAGCTCACCGTGCCTGAGCAGGGGCACCTGATAAGCTGCAGGCTAAGAAGGCAAAAGTTCAGGCAACCAGCTCTGGGGGTGGCTTCAGGAAGGAGAAGGGCTCAGGACACCAAGGGTTCCCTGGTTAGGGAGTACCTGCAAAGGGCCCAGGGGCTGAGAGAAGGGGAGACCATTTCAGGAAAATCCTTGCCATGCACCAAGGCCACCCACTTCAGCGCAGAAGTTCCCTTTATGATGGTTGAGCCCAAAATGCAAAACTGGGCAGAAGCCACAACTTGCTTAGCGGCAAAGGCCGCCTCCCAGCAGGCTTCAAAGACCAGTGGATGAGGAAGCAGTGCTGCTGCGGTCACCTAGCAAGTTGTTGGTTCGTTGCCAAAATTGTCAATATCTGTCAGGCAAAGTCTCCCAACCACAGAGAAGCACTGAGAGACAGCCCCTCCAGTGCATCAACAGCCAAGAGCCTCTAGTACTTTACTTTGCCTTCTCCTTTCCAGGCTCACGTTTCCCCACCCACCTCTCTCTCTGCCCATAGGGACTGGCCTCATCATTAATCAAGATAAAATCCATCAAATTCTCTGAGAAGGAGGAGGATAAAAAGAGTTCATGGGAGTAATAAATCTTCTTTACAATAGGTGGTGAGCAAGGAATTTATCCCAGACTGTGCTCTTGAAAAATGAGAGGCTGTGTGTGGACAGTGCGTAACCAGGGAGTGGGAGCGGTGTGTGCAGGAAGAGTGAGGTGGTCCACTAAGAACCTCAGGACATCACTGCTGGAAAGACTTTCTCATAGACTCTGAGCACCATGCTGTGTCCTACAGCAGCAGAGCTGGGCCTAGAACTCAGGACTGGGACTCTCCACTGGGACTCTCAACCCACCCCGAACTGCCTTCCCAAGGTCAGAGGAGATGGTTTTCTAAGCCCAAACTTATTCTAAATCCAAGAACTAACTGCATTCCTCCACCTAATCCTTTCATTATTCGCACACGCTCATTTTCACTTCACTCTCTGATGCATTCACTCGTTAATATCTGCTGAGCACTTACCATATGCTGAGCACCGGGGTAGCAGAGCAGCCGAAGTGGAGCAGGGTCCATGGCAAGAGAGGCAGAAAGAGCCCCAAAGCAGAGGCAGGAAACACTCCACAGTGTGTGTGCAGGGGATGCCTGGAAGCGGATGTTCTCCCTCCCCCGAGCAGAGACTGCGGCAGCCCCTGCTTGCAAGGGGAGGAGAAATTGTGCTGTCCCAGCGTCACTCATCCAGGCTAAACAGCATTTCAGGGGTCTTCCTTTGAGTCCAGTCTCACACTCAAAGTGCCTTGTTCATCCCCCAGGGCAAGTGCTTCTCTTCTCCTCCCCTCTCTCTTCCTCACGATGGCACAGAGCAAAAAGCATGGGAAGGGGCCTGGACATTGTCCTTAGCAGGCATCTTCATCCGCTTCGGCTACAGTAGACAATACCGCAGACTGGGTGGCTAAAATAATAGTCTTTTATGTCTCACAGTTCTGGAAGCGAGGAAGTTCAATATCAGGGTGCCAGCATGGTCAGGTTCTGGGGAGGACCCTCTTCCTGGTTTGCGGATGGCTGTCTTCTTGCTGTGTCCTCACATGCTGGAGAGAGAAAGAAGCTGCAATCTCATGTCTTTTCTTACAAGGGCACTAATCCAGTCATGAGGGCTCCACCCACATGGCCTAATTACCTCCCAAAGGCCCCATCTTCAATTACCATCAGATTGGGGATTAGGGTTTCAACATGTGTATTTTGGGGGAACACAAACATACAGTTCATAGCAGTATATAAATCATACTACATTCATGCAATGAAAGACTAGACGTTGGTTAGAATGAATGGCCTATGTGTGTCAACACGGGTAAATCTCACTTAGGTAACAGGTTAAAAAGGCAAATCATAGAACAATATGTGCAGTCTTCTACTCACGCAAATTTAAAAACAGTACAATATACCATATTATTTATGCACACATGTGCATATAATAAAAGACTTAAAATGCAGACAAAAAGAATACACCCCAACCTCAGAACTGATGACCTCAGGAGAAGACAGATGAATGGGGTCCAGGACAGGCCAGGGAACTTCTGATGTTGTACATTTTATTTCTTTTAAAAAATATGTGAAAAAAATATGGTAGAAGATCAATGTGTGTTAAATTTCATGGTAAATACATAGGTATTTGTTAGATTTCTTTGTACTTTTCTGTTTGTTTGAAAGATTTCATTTTAAATAAGGATGTTTAAACACGACGCAGACAGTCTGACTCGAAAACCCACATGAACCACAAGTCTGAGGGCCTTCCAGCGCTGTGCTGAACCTTTTTACATTTAATCTTCCAATCATTCGAAGAGGAAGGCTTATGACCTGTTTCACAAATGAAGGAACAGGCTCAGATGTGGCAAGCAGTTTGCCCAAGGTCACACAGCTATTAAGTGGAAGATCCGAGCCTCAGACTCTGGTGTCCGTGACTTCAAAGCCATATTCCCTCCCGGACCCCTCAACACCTATATGAGCTGCCTTTCTTAATAAAATATTATAAACTCGAACAAACAAACACCAAACAAAATGCAAACTAGCTCAAGAATGAGGGGTGAGAGTCTGACCTTGAATTCTGCCTCTGTTACCACCTGTCTGTGACCTTTGGTGAGCTACCTGCTCTCTCTAAACTTCACCTGCCCTAACTGTAAAGTACAAATTGTGATGTCACTTCTCTAGCAGGGACAAAGCATGTTGTCAGTGTCATTATAACTTGCTAAAGTGGCCCGTGGTGCCCTACACTCAGATCTGAGATCCTCACCATCAAATCATAGAAGACTATGACTTATTCCAGGCAATTAGCAAAGTGATTCAGTTTCATCAGCTGGATAAAACAGCTCTGCTTCAGTCGGATCTTATTATATGACCTCAAAAGAAGGAAGTCTTAGTTCAGACGCCCAAAGCATCATCCCCAATACTTTCCTTCCCTGATCAGAACCAGAATCTCTGGAGTAGAGAGATGAGGGGAAGGAAGAGAACAGGGTCTGTGAAAGTCTCATGAGAGAGAGAGAGGGAAGTTGAGGCATTCAGATGCCTTCCGCATAGACCCTACCCAGTTCTCTGGGTTGTAACGTGTTTGATCTTGCCAGCTCTGTAGGCAGTAGGCATTGTGCTAAGAATTTGACACACATTTTCCTAGTTTCATACCCAAGAGCCCATCCCCATTTTTCAGAGGCTCAGAAATGTAAGTGACTTGCCCAAGATGACAAAGCTTAATAAGTGGCAGAGTTAAAACCCATGTCTTCCTGATTCCAAAGCTCTGCTTGTAACTGAAATATCATATGAATTGTGGGGGAGAGGTCAAAATGAGGCCAGAGGAAGAAAGAAGGCGTAATGAAGTCTTTAGGGTCTCTCTGTAGGCCGTCTAAGGAGCTGGGCTTGGTCCTGCAGGTAGTGGGAGCCATTACAGGGTTTAGGCAGGGAGAGACATGATCACGTCCACTCTGGCTGCAGAATAAATTGAGAATTTATTGAATTTATTGAGGACAAATTGCAGGGTGAGAGGTGGGAAGCAGGGAGCCCAGTTAGGAGGCTGTTATGATTGTCCAGGCAAGAGGGCCTTGGGCTAGGGCAGGGCCAGTGACAGCTGAGAAGAAGATAGACTCACTGAGCTACTTAAGATCTAATATTGGGTGGGTGGGTGGGTGGATGGTGGGATTTGGAAGGAGAGAAAAAGAATCAAAGATGACTTCTCCCAGGATAACCTCTATTAACCTACATGGTTAAGGCCCTGAGCTTGGCTCCAGAGACCCTTTTAGACTCTTGTGTGGTTTTCCTGGTTCTGAAATATATGGAAAGGTTAGACATTCTGAGAAATCCCACCAGAGTTCTCCCCAACCCCTGGCCTCCTAGTCCAGTGACTGCTATCCTGTGGTGACATACTGGGCCCAGAGTGCATTTGGATAGAGATGCTGGACAGTGGGAGGCAGGGCTGTCCAAACACAGATGCCACGGGAGGTGGGACCCAATATGTACCCACAAATATTGATCCTGCCCCTTGGCCAATTCAGGCCACTGCTGGACAATGGGGGATGCATTGGTGGGTTTGGGCCCCAGGCTGCAGGCTGAGGAATGTGGACTCCCAGGGATCTGTGTTTGCTCATCACCCAGAGCTTGACATTCCCCAGCATGACCACTCCCTGTGAGTGGCCCTGGCCCAAGCATCAGCCAAGCCCCCCGTTCAGGGTGTTTGCACAGTGGCCGCTCTGCTTAGCCAACATTCATTAGAAAAGGCTTTTCTCTGCTAGGCATGTTTCCAGGGTGTGGGGAAGGCTTTCCCACCCACCCCCCCTTTACCTGCCCAATAGTTGTGGCTGCCTTTGGGAAACCATGGAAGTGAAACTCTTAAACATCAAAGAATATGAGAACTCAACCAGGCCTTCAAAGAGGTATTAGTCACCATCGTCCCCATTTTAAAGATGACCAAGAAAAATACACCTTCAAATACTCAGCTTGGGGCAGACATTGCGGTTGTTAAAAAGCATTTGGGTCCAAGACGCCCACCCCATCTCTTCATTTGCAGAATGGAGATAACAATAGTGCTTCCTCCTCTGAGGTTGAGTGAAATAATATATAACCAGAGCCTGGAACACAGCAGAAATGGATAGGCTCAGAGGGAGCTGAGGGCAATCTCAGCGTGCTTTGAGAGTCTGCTGGTACTGCTGAGAACTGAAGTTTGGAGAGTTCTGGCCAGACATGCCCAGCAGTGGTGGCCCTGGTGGGCTGCAGGGAAGGCTCAGAATGTTGGCGCTGTGCGGCCACATGGGGCCCATTTCCATCTCTCTGAAACGGGCTCACACCATTCAAACGGAATTGTGAAAATGAATCCTGTAGTGAGTCGGAAGGTGGGGGAGGCCGAAACTCAATTCTGTTCATGGTCGGTTAGATTACTTGGGCCTGGAATTCCTAGTCTCCGACAGCAACAAAGGCGGCCTTAGAATCCTTATGAGTGAGGCTCCTCGGGGCAGGGAGCCCACATGCCTCATCTGGGCCCAGCTCGAGTTCCAGGGGCCACGGCTGTGGCTTGAGGGTGTTTGGATTTGGGGTTATTTTTTGGACAGTTTCTATCTTTATGTTTTGCTTTCCCAGCTTAGCCCTCAGCACAGAACTCTGAAATGACTCTTGACAGCTTCCCCTGCTTTTGCTTGCACTGCCTCCAGTTGCTCTTTTGTCATTTCTAAGACACTTGTCAAGGACCTGCTGTGTTAATCACATTGATTAAGAGCTCAGATTCTGGAGCCAGTCAGCCTGGGTTCCAATCCCACCTCTGGAATTCATTAGCTGAGTTATGTTGGACATTCCCTCCACTTCTCAAAGACTTGTCTTCTTCATCAATAAAGTGGTAACACTAATAGTCCCTGCCTCATAGGGTCAATGGGAAGATTCAGGAAAGTAATGCATGTGGTGTGATTCGCTCAAGTCTAGTACTTAGCAACTCGGTGTCTGTGAGATATGTGTACAGGCACACTCTTGGCATTTGATTCTCACAGGGGCCCTGTGAATTTGCAGTCATCGCTCCCATTATGGTTGGGAACACTGAGTATCTCTTGCCTCAGCAAGTGACAGAGAAAGACTTGAACAAAAGCCTCTGACTCAGAACACTGTCTTACATTTCGTCAGCTTAAGGATAACTTAAATGAAGATCTAAATTTCTTACTGAGCATAATGTCAAAAATCAGCTCGTCTCCCTCTCTCTCTTTTCCCCCCCTTCCTTCCCATGCCCACTCATGACTAAACACTGCACATCCCCCTCTGCAGGTTTGGGTAAATTCTTATGAATCTCCCTAGGTTGGAATACACAGTTATTAATCCAGGAGGCCTCGATATTTAAGAGGCTAGGTTTCCATTTTGATGATTTATTATTCATTATATTCTAGGTGCTGACAAGCTACTTTGGTTCTTAAGGTGGGCAGTGGAGCGTGGGGTGGGAAGAAGGGGGTAATGAGCATGCAGAAGAATCCAAGGTCATCTGAGGCAGAATGGGATCTATCAACCCATCATCCGTCACACTCTGAACTCAGAACCCTGCTAGAACATCCATACTGAGGATGTGGGATGAGCCGGAGGACGCTGAGAGGGAGCAGGGCCCACACTGCAGGATGCCTTCGTTCCCTCCCTCCCTTCTGTGGTCTCTTCTTAGTCCTTCAACCAGCACTCACCCCCACCCTCGTCTGGGCCAAATCCCATCAGGTGCTGGGGCACGGAGATGCGGGAGGCAGCTGGGCCTGGAGGGAAGAGCACGAGCTGGAGTCTGAGAGACCCAGGCTGGGGTCTCACCTCTGCAGTATCCATGAGGTGTGCCCATAGGGTGGAGGACATGCAGCAGAAAAGGGACAAAGTGAGAGTGTGGGATGAGGAGGTGGCCAAGGAAGACTTCCTGGAGGAGGGGGAAGGAAGCCGGGCTGAGATTTGGGTAGATATGGGACAGAGACACAGAAAGGAAAGCCAGGGCACCTGGCAGGTGTGAGGGGTGGGTCGATGGGTGACTTGCAGCCTTTCCTAGGCTGGTTAAGTGAGTGTTTCTCATGGTTTGGCCATAAGGAGACCACACTGTTCTTCAAAGCTAGTAGAGGCCTTTAGGGTCATTTTGGCCAGACTTCCATATGATGTTTGGCTCCTGTCCTCACCTTCAGCAGTTGCTTGCATATCACCTGTGGCAGCAAGCCCAGCCCTACCAGGGACAGCCTACTCCATCATGAGACAGCACTGACTACGAGAAAGTCCTCCATCACCTGTCATCTGGGTTACTGACTCTGTGTCCAGGCCTTTGTTCCCTGCTCTGGCCAAGAAGCCTGCAGTATCCTGTGAGGACTTGCAACTAGTAGAGGGCCCCCCCAAACCACACCTCCTGTAGCATGCCCTAATGACACACTTGTCTGTGGTCCAGCCACCTCCCAGCTGAGGGTGGGAAACAGAGATTTTCTTTTGTATAAACAAGTAGCTAGAAGACCCACGGCAGGGGAATGTGATCTGGGGTGAATGCCTCGGTTTTGCAATTCTCCCGAGAGTCCGTGGGCCAGCGCTGGCCGGGTCTACAGCTCCTTCTGGAAGGAACAGGCCTGTGAAAGCCCAGCTTGAGCCAAATGTCCCATCAGGGGGTTCCGCTTTTGGCTGCAGGGGGTGGGGACCGAGCAAGAAGGCGGTTGTGTAACGCCGGGTGCTGACCGCAGCTGTAACAAAGGCAAAAGCACTACCGGGTGGGAGCCAAGTTTACCTTCGGGGACCAGGCTTGCCCTGGCCTCCTTCCGCATCCCAGCTCCCAGCGCTGTCCGTCCATCCCTCACCAGCAGACCAACCCACAGGCTCACATGTGGTTCAGCAAAAGAGCCAAGACTAGCAATGTGCCAAACGGCGTTAGACAGGCACGGAAACAACGGCTGTCGCCTCAGAAGTTACATCCTAGCTCTCCACGGCTCTGAGGGGCCACTAGTCAGAAGGGAGGAACCCAGAGCTGGGAGATGGAGGACTCGGGGTCAAGTCTTATCTTGGTGAGTCTCAGGTAAATCACTGTATGGGTCTGCTGGGACTGCCGTGACAAAATACCACAGACTGGGTGGCTTAAACAATGGGAATTCATTCTCTCACAGTTCTGGAGGTGGAGTCCAAGACCAAGGTGCTGGCAGGGTACATTTCCTCGGAGGCTCCTCTCCTTGGCTTCCAGATGGCAGTCTTCATGTTGCCTCTTCTCATGATAGTCCCATTGTGCATGTCCCTGTGTCTCTCTGTGTGTTCTAATTTCCACTTCTTTGGACAGCAGTCAGATTGGATTAGGGCCCACCCTAACAGCCTCATTTTAACTTAATTACCTCTATACAGGCTTGGTTAGCTGTTTTCTGGTATTATGACTATGACTATGTTCCTGAATCCCGTGAGCCTGTGACCAGGGTCCAGTTCTGCCCACTTGTTGAGCCCTGATTCTGGTCACAGCCTGAGCCTTGACCCTGGCCACAGTCTGGCTATGAGGAATGTGTATGATGTGATGCACACCACTCCCATTGTAGGAATCACACCTAAAGTTTAGGGTAATACGTGGATCCTCTTCTCCTCAGCCCTCCACCTCCTATGAAGGGGCTGGATTATCTAACATTTCAGGTCCGGCCCCCTCTGCATTGTGTTCTTGCATCTGTAGGCTGGGACCTGGGGCAGGAGGAGGCCGCTTTCCACAGTCTTGCTTCCTTTGGGTGCAGCAGAGTAAAAAGGGGTGGAAGCACAACCTTGAGAGATATATCTCTTAAAAGAGTTTGTCCCAAACTCCAGGGCCCTCAGGTAGCTGGAATTTATGGCGTCAGCCCCGCCCTCTGTCGTTAATAAAGGAAAATTAGCCCTCTCTGGGTGAGGACATTTTTCACTGGAGTCTGAGGGCTATAACGAGGCGCTATCAAAGGCCCAACGTGCCATATGAATTTTATATGCCCTGTTTCCTACAACTTCTGAACAGCGTGGCCAATTTATAAGGTAATGATTTTTCCATCCATAATTTCTTTCATATGATTTTTGTAATGTGGACATTTCCCCCTCCTAACTGGGCTGCACACAGCCTAGTCTAGTGGATCAAGGCTGGACAGGAAGGGAGAACTTTCTTCTGAAGCCCAGGTCCGTGTGCAGGAGCTGCAGAGGGCTGAGGGGGCATGCAGGATACCGAGCTCAGTCCCACCTCTGCTGACTCCTGTCTGTAACTACTTGGGCAAGTGATTTCCCAGCTCTGGGCCTCAGTTTCCCCATTTGTCTAGTGAGAGGGCATTATTTAGAATCAGTCTATGTAATGATGTCAAAAGCTATTCAACTCATTGCAACACCACACGTAAGAGGGGGGGGTCTTCGAAGAGTTCACAAAAGATTTGCATTATCTTTTAATTCCATTTTTCCACAAACTTTTTGAAGTACCCTAATATTTCATTCATAACTACCCAGGCTCTCTGCTGGGCACTGGAGGCACAAGGATGAATTCAGAATGGGCCCTCCCTTCAAGAAGGAAGAGCTCTATAAAAGGAGTTGAATGTTTGAGAAAACAGAGGTGACCAATCCTTCCTGTGAAGAGGAGGGGCTTGCAAAAAGCACCACAAAGGACAAAGCCATTTTGCCCAGCCAGGAAGGACCGTTTCAGAATTTTTCAACTGAGGTGGTTTCCCCTTCAACCCCTAAGTGCAGGACCACCTTCAAGGTCTGACTGAAAGACTCCTGAGAAGGAGCTGGTTCCAGGCAAAGCCCTTCTCGAGGCCAACGCCTACTCTCCAGATGCTGCATTCGGGAGAGGGTTGGAGCAGGAGCAGCTGGGAGGAGCCCCTGCACACCCATAAATCTGCCCTCACTGCCCTTTGATCTGGACACTGCTGTATCCCTAGGATCGCTGCCCAGAAGGGAGCTATTGAGCCGAGGGTCAGGGGGCACCCAGCCTGCACTTTTGAGTGAGTGTGTATGTATGTGTGTGTGCATGCTTTAACTTAACCTGGCCTGTGTTATGTTAAACCAGAATGTCTTACAGGATGTGAATCACTCCTGGTCTTGGCGGGCATTGCTGCCCCACATGGTTGGTCACCCATTGTCCATACACCAACTCAAGGGTGGCTCAAAGTGTGCAAAACCCAATGAGTCTCCCAGATATTTGGTCTACAGGTCCCAGTGAGCCCGTACAGGAATTTTTTGTTCCCTGAATTGACCAGATGTGTGGACAACCCTGAGACCTGGCCTCCACATTTTATGTACCTCCTTCAACCTTCCAGGCACCTCAGAGGTAGAGCAGCTGTCGGTCCCTTCAGTGGGAGAGGAAATGAGGCCCAGAACAGTCGTAGCCCCTGCTGTGGTCACACAGCATATTGGAGAAACAGGACAGAATTCAGGCCTTCTGATTCCTAGACTAGCACACTTCATTTCTACCATGTCGGCTCCTTTTCGCTTCCTGGGAGCTAGCCGAGCCCGTTTCACAGAGGAGCTGTATGGGCAGTGGGGGCCCAGAGGAGAGCAGGATGGAAATGACCATGGACCAGCTCTTGGCATTCCTCTTTCCCACTTTTCAGAAGTTGGTGCATTTCCCTTGGAAAGAAAAGCCACTTCAACTTTCCTGTAATAAAGTTTTCTAATTAACTAGAGGGGGAAGCATGCTGAATGTATTAACCACATCTTAGCTATATATTGGTTCTTTTTTTTTATTTTAAGCTCCTGCGTTGAGAGGCTTTAGGAGTCTTTGCACAGCAGCTGTTAAAGGATTGCCATAAAGTCAGGCGTGGGACGTATGTAGGCCTGGCCCCTCACCCAGACCCCCTCTGCAAATGCGTAGACAGAGGCACTCCCTGCACCCTGTGACTTGCCCAGCATGCAGGTCAGCCCTGGGGAGAGGAGGCCTACTGTGTAAGTCTGAAAGGAAGCTCAGTTCATTCAGCAAGCATTTACTAAGCACCTACTATGTGCCAGGCATTGTTCTGGGAATTTCAATTGAACAAAATATGTTCATTTCCCTTAAGAAGCCACAGTTTAATGAGGACTAAACACATTAGGAGGTAATTACTCAGATTATAAAAATATCTTCCTCAATACACAGAAATAACAATTTCTTAATAGTCACGCTGCCTCTAGCCATATATTCACATACCTTACATCCAAATCCCCTAAAAATATACTTTAAACACCCACTCGTATAATGAATTTGCTGCACATATGCCTGGGAAAGGATAGTATATTATTATTATTATTATTCTCATTGTCATTGATAGTAGTCTCTGGAGTCAGACTTCCTTGGTCTATATCCCAACTACACCATTTACTACCTGGATAACTGTGGGCAAATTACTGTACCTCTCTGTGCCTCAGTCTTCTATTACTGCACCTTCTATGTGCCTGCACCATAGATTGTTTTGAAGATTACCAGAGATCATGCCTGTAAAGCTCTTAACCCAATGCCAGACACTTAGTAAGAGCAAAATAATTGCTCACCATTGTTGTTGTTATTATTCTAATGCTAAAGAAGAGGAAATTGTGGATTAGAGACATAAAGTATGTCAAGGTAGGGTTAGATCTGACACCAAGCTCCTCACTGACAGCCTAGCCCGTTATCAGTCATGACATGCTAATGGACCTGGCACTTTCCCCAGCCCTCTTTCGGGAAGGTAAACTTTGCTTGTGGGAGGAAGGGGCAGGGCAGAGTCATCAGAATACTGTGGGGCAAAGCTGGTCGCAAGCACACACCTGACCAACATCTGGAGGTTGATGGATGGGGATGAAGATGCTGAGCAGATGCCTGGGCAGGATGGAGTCCTTGCCCCTTTCTCCACTCTTCTTGGCAGGTGCCACCTGTTGGTGACTGTTGGATGGATCTTCCACCCCTGGGGAGAGAACTGAGCCGGCGTGCCACTGTCTTGCTCAACGAGCCTCAATTCTTGCATTCCAGGGTGCTATCAGTCTGTGACTCAAGCGACCTGAGCGTCTTTGATTCTGTGCATCTGAGTCAAGGGATCTAAACTTCCAGAATGTCTGACTGAAGAGTACACCCGAGTCCCTGGGCCTTTGCTCATGCTACCTCCACTGCCTGAATTCCTTTATCCCCAATCCTGTCTGTTGAAGTATTATCCTGGTAGGCCCAACAGATGTTCCTGAACCTATTGTTCCCTCCTCAGTACTCACTCTGCCTTATGCTTTTGCCCTTGTGAAGCACTTAGTTTATGCTGCCTCACCCTTGGGGCAGAGTTTATGCCCATCTCTTATGATTGCCTGGAGGGTGAGCGCTGTACCTGGTGCCCCTGAGTTCTAAACACTCAGCAAAGAGCCTGGCCCAGGACCTGTTCATTGAACTGATATGGATTTGAGTTGGAGGGCTGGACGATGTCTAGGCAATGGGAGAAACATGTCACAATGACATGGGGACACAGAAAAGATGGACTTCTCCCTCCTCCCAGCTGGGCTGCCAGCCAACCCTGGACATCCCAAGTCATATGGACCTTGTGTAAGAAGGTGGCCCCTAAGAGCCTCCCTCCCTCCCCACCGCTGAGTAAGCATAGGCAGACACGACTCTTGTGGGCTCCAAGAGAAAGAGGCCCATTCAAAGGGTGGCCTATAAAATCTCTTAGCTCGCACTCAGAGGCTTATATCACTCTTAAAAGTGTGGTCAGCACGGTGTTATTGCTCTGGGGCTGCAGGGGATGGTGACATGATTTACTCGAGTAATTAACTGGTTGCTGCACCCAAACTCTAAGCAAACACAGTGCACTTGGCTAAAATTACCTGCTTCCGAGCTCCAGCTTTTCCTTGTGGGGTTCAAAGACATTCCAAGAATTAGGTCTAAAGTCAGCTTCTATTGGAGCTTTCTTCCACAAATGGGCTTGAGGCTAGGTGCCCATCTAGAGAGATTCAACAGCCCTGGCCATTCAATTTCCAGAAAGACCCATTCTGAGTTGGCATCTTGGGAGAGAGATAAATTGCCTTGTGTTTGGTTCCTGCTACTTTTCGGGTTCCACACACACCTCACACCTCATCTGTCTTCTGCGAGGGAGCCTGATCAGCAACAGCCTCTAAGTTGGCAACTCCTCCTTCTTAAAACCATTTTTACTTGAATTTTGGGCCACTCCTTTCCCTTCGCTCCTTGCCCGACTGGCCACTCCTACTAGTGTCCTAGCTGTTCCTCCTCAAGTCCCTGACCTCTAAACACTGAGTGCTTCAGGGCTCCATCCTCAAACCTCTTCTCTTCTGTCTTGACTCATTTTTAAAGTCATCCCCCAAATTATTTCTGTCTCCATCCTGGACTTCCCTTCTGAGCACCAGACTCCTGTGCTCAGCTGTCTCCTCAACAGCTCCCTCTGGTTGTCCAGCAAGTGCCTCAAAATGAGCACGTCCAAAAGCAAACCCTGCTCCTTCCCACCCCCGACAGGAGCTGGTCCCTGCTCCTCCCCTATTCCTCTCGTCTCAGGAAATGGACCCTCCATTCTGGCAGTTGCTCAGGCCAGAGCAGCCGGACTCACCCTGATGCCTCTTTCTCTCACACCCTGCATCCACTGTGTCAGCGAGTCCTACTGGCTCTGCCTTCACAGTGTATCCAGAACATCCACTGCTGCCTGTCTCTCCCTCTTCCTCCCCTGGACAAAGCCCTCTTACATGGTTGCACAGCTAGTATGTGGCATGCTTGCCCTCTCCCCTTGCAGTGTCTCCTCCACACAGCAGGCAGAGTAGCTTTTAAAATGCAAATCAGGTCTAATCACTCCTGGCTTACACCCTGCAATGGCTCCTCCTCACTGTTAGGAAAAGCCAATATCCTTAGGTCAGCCTAAGGTCCTACAGGATAACCCCCTCCACCTCCCCACATGGTCGACACCCTGGCCCCACCACACCATTCTGCCTCCACCCACTCTCACTGCACTGGCCTCCTGTGGTTTTCAGGCATGCCTGCCAGGCTCCCTCCTCACGGCACTTGCTGTCTAGAGTATTCTTCAGATATCCCCCTGGCTGCTCCCTCTGCCCCTTCAGATCTCTGCCCTGTGTCCCCTTCTCGGTGAAGTCTTCCCCAACCACACTATGTGGAGTAAACTCCCACCCCCAGCATCTCCCTTACCCTGCCTTAGGTTTCTCCAGTGGTTGTTTCCACCCAACATTCCATGCATTTACTGGTTTGTTAATTCTTGTCTCTTCACTAGAATGAAATCTCAACATGTTACAGAGTTTATTTTGTTCACTGCCATGTGCCTGGAATCTAAAACATTTCTGAATGGAGTAGACACATGATATGAATGAATCATCCAATTGACCATTTAGTAAGCATTGTAGCAGAGGAAAATGAAGCTCAGAGCAGGAAACCACTTGCCCAAGGTTGCACAGCTAGTACATGGCATTGCTGGGACTAAACCCAGCTAGAATGCACACTTGTCCTGCCATAAAGCATGCCTTTGTTTCTTGGAGTTTGGACATCCAAATCCTGTCACCTGGAAGCTTTCCACAGGAGCTGGTGCTGAGGGAGAGGAAGCCGAGATGTCCATAGGACTAGTCCCCTCCCTCTGTGAGGTCACAGCCCTGCTGGGGGACCAGGCCAAGTGAGAGAAGCAAGGCAGGAGTTTGGGGAGGTGCTCCAAGGAGGGCAGGTGGCCAGCTTTTAGAGGCAGCCTGGGGTTGGGTGGAATCCTGTGCCCTGAAGTAGAGCTTCCCAACAGGTGAATCAAAATATGACCCCAGAGCCCTCCAAGTGATCCAGTGAGATCTGAGGTAGTCAGAGCCCTGGACCAGGGGCCTCCAACCATGGGCAGCCTCTGCCTTTTATCCCAGTATGCCCTGCCTGAATACACACACACACACACACACACACACACACACACACACACACACACACACACACACACACACACACACACACACACACAGAGAGAGAGACAGAGAGAGACAGAGAGAGTCATTTTCCATGTGAGTCTGGATGCGAAAAAGCTTGGAAAGGGAGCCTAATATCAAACAGCTGCCTTGTGCCTTTCTACAAGCTTTTTGTTTGAATTTTCCCAGCAGCCAGCTTTGTTATCACACAAGGCAGAGGAGAAGGCTGAGTAGGCCCTACAGGATCTGTGCAGGAAGGCCTGGCTCAGCTCGCAGTCCCTGGCTCTGGAAGTCCCCTTCCCTCCACCTGCCCCTCCCCAAACTGAGGTAATTATCCCCTGGCTTGTACCTCCCCTGGTCCCTCTGTGTGAGCTCCTCAGCAGGTACAGCTCCCCACCCATCCCTGCACCCTGCAGCTGTCAGAGCTTGGCAGGCAGAAGGCATTCAGTGACAATGAGTGAATGAATGAATGAAAGAAGACATGGATGGGTGTGTGACATTTCTGGGATTCAGACTCTAGCCTAGGTGCCTGCAGGCTTCAGAACAGAGATGTGCCTAGTGTCCAGGGAAGCAGGGAGGCTTGTCTTGTTGCTACAGCATCTGGTATGTGTGTTGGCTGTGGAGGGCTGTGGCCTACCTTGGAAGATGAGATGGGTAAGGCAAACTGGTGTTTGCCTTTGGTGGGACTCTAGCAAGAGACCCCAAAGGCCACACGTAAGGCCCAATATGTGTCCAGGTAGCAACTCTACTATCACATGGAGCCAGCAGTCCAGGGTTCTGAAGGTTCAGGAAGGCTTTCTGGAGGAGGAGAGAGGGGATCTGCAGCCACAGAGCTTGAGAGCAGTCTCCATCCTTACATTTAAGCAGTGAATTTTCCTAATCCCTGAGATATGTCATTGTGCCCCAAGTTGATTCCTCTTCCCTGGGCCCCAATTCAGGCAGAAGCTTGGTGCTGCCAACAGAGAATTTAGAGCTCATAACTCAACTGTGGGCAGGGCCTGGGGGGTCTGATTCCAATTAAAGATGTCAAATGTATTTATGGATTATGCAACCAATAGGTATGCAGCAGCCTTGATAGCTGGCGGGGCCACCCTGAAGATAGGCCTGTAATTAATTAATCTCAATGGGTCTGCCAAACTCTACTCAAACATGAGTGCTCTGAGGGGTGCTGCGGACCCATGCAGGGGCCTGCTTTAGACCCTGTCTTACATCACAGATGGACAAGAAACTGGGCTTTTGGGGTCTGTCTGAGCAGAGAAAAGAATGTTAGATGAAGATTCTGGGAATCTGGGTTTGAAGCATGGCTGTACCACATACCAGCATGACTGATGTGACCTTGAACAAGTTACTGAAACCCTTAGAGCCTCAGTCTCCACTTCTGAAAATGAAGAGGATGATACCTGCTTCCGGAGGCCTTGTCGAGGGCTACTTGAGACAGCGTCAGTGAAAGAGCCCTGCCCATCGTGGGTGCCATTAATTGTTGATGAGAGTGAGAGGACGGGCCTGGAATGGGCTTGCATAATTCCCTCATTCCCTACGTGATAGTGCCCACATAGAGAAAAAGAAACAACCGCTCCCTATGAGGATAGGGCTGCAATGGAAAGCACACGCCCATCGGAAAACATCTCTGAGCCTCACTTTCCTCATCTGTGAAATGGACTTGCCTACCCTGCCCTCTGGTCTCTTTCTGCTCCTTTGAGCTCTTATGACCTGACAGAGACTCAAATAAGACCCTCACACTGTTCACTCAGCAAACCTGGACTCTGGCCACGTCCTGAGTGGCACCCTACGCCCCAGACTGAATCTGAGGAGGTACTCACTGTCTGCAGGGAAGATGGCCACACCAACCTGGACTTGCAGAAAGGGTGCCAAAAGATGCCCATCATCTCACCTTTATTCTGCCAGGCAGACAGGCATTCCACTTGACAGCTATGGAGCGGCTCAGAGAGAGATTCTGTAGTGCGATAGCTGTCCAGCACGTGGCCTTGCACTGGGTTGCTTGCTGGCAGCTGTAGTGGTAGCCGTGGTGATACCGTCAGTACTGCCCAAAGTTGCCAAGCGCTCCACACAGAAGCTGGGCCCACTCCAGACGGTTGAGTTTGAACATACTTAGGTCACACACTCTCTCTTTCCTTCCCATCAGAGGTATGATCTGCACTTTGTAAACTTCCCTCTGGCTGCAGGCTGGAGTGGGGATTGTGGCATCCAGTGAGGAGGATGATCCTCTAGTCCAGTTGCAGGACCATGAGGTCTGGGTCAGGTGGTGTCAGCTTGGTGAGGAGAAGGCTACGGCATCCAGAGACATTTAAGAAGCTGACAGCCTGACTGGGAGACAGGTGTGAGAGTGTGTGTGTGTGTGTGTGTGTGTGTGTGTGTGTGTGTGTGTGTGTGTGTGTGTGTGTGTGTGTGTGAGCACACATGTGTGGTGGGGAGCAGGGGACGGGACTACAGGAGAGGCCAGGCTCCTGGTATGTGCAGTGGAGGTACAGTACGGAGTTAAACACCACTCCATATGTCCCCTGCCCACCCTTGCACATAGCCACGGTTGTGTCTGTCACAGTGGTCTCTCCTTTGAGAACAGACTCTGCCGTTGGTTTGTGACCTCTCTGTAGCACTTCTTCCATTTGTGGCATGTTCTGTCATCAGTGCACTCTGCATCCATGATCTCACTCACCCCACAGTGGCCTGTAAGCCGCATACCCATCCCATCTCACAGGGCCTGACGCCGAGGGGGTGGCTCACTCAAGCAGAGGGTGAACCAGGACTGAGGGTCCCCATGC
The DNA here is from genome assembly GCF_027409185.1 of Cynocephalus volans. Classification (NCBI taxonomy): domain Eukaryota; kingdom Metazoa; phylum Chordata; class Mammalia; order Dermoptera; family Cynocephalidae; genus Cynocephalus; species Cynocephalus volans. The sequence continues at coordinate 39,362,141 of NC_084467.1, read as the reverse complement.
CCAGGCCAGCACCCTCCCACCACGCCCTGTGAGTTCCAGCTTTAGCCCCTGTCTGGACATCTCTCCTGTCTCCTCTCAGGAGTACTCAGGGGTCAGCGTTGACCTCTGGTCGAACCACTTGTTCCTCCATCCCCTCCTCCCAACTTGGCCAAGGCCCCACATGCTGAGTCTGCTGTGTGGCCCTCAGTCAGTCCCTCACGCTTCTGGGCCCCAGTCTTTCCATCTGTTGGTTGTGGAGTTGCACCAGCTAATAGCCACATCCCTCCCAGCACTGACCATTTGTGATATACACTATGTGTCTTTAAAGTGCCACAAAAGAGATTTAGTCTTCTCCGGTGGATGAGTTGGAGGTGAATATCTAAACCTGTCAGCTGTAATGACCCTAGAGACCATCGTTCAACATCCTCTTGCCAACCAGGAAATAGAAGATTCAGAGAGGTTAATGAAGTGCCCAAGGACACCCAGCAAGATGCAGACAGAATCATCAGAGCCACACAGAGCCAGCAGAAACCTCATAAATGATCTGAAGCCTCTCTGCTTAGAGTGCAGACTCTGCTGACTCTTCTCTGGAGATGGGATACTCACCTCCTCCTTGGAAAACCCACTCTGAAATCAGCGTGATTCCCTTAGAGGTCTGGCCTTCTCTGCCCTATCTTCTAAGCAGGGCAATTGACATTTGCTTTCTTGGTAAGATGCCCCCAGGTCTCTGAGTTAATGACCTCTGGAAAGGTCATCTGGGCTCAGAAGCCATAGTGGATGTGTCTGACAAGGGAAAACAGTGTTCCTGGAAGGGAGCAGGACAATGGCAAAGTCTGAGTGCAGACAAATTGCATACTCTCCTCCTCTCTCTCACTGCTTCCTTCTGGTGTTGTGGGAATTCGCCCTAAATTAAACAAAGACAGGGCTCTGGTGGCTGCCTGGGGTGGACATCCTGCTTTGAGAGGCTGCATGGATTCTAGCTAAGCCCGTGAGCTTTGCCCTGAGATGCCAGTCCTGGCTCCACCCCCTCACTCTGTGGACTAGAGCACACTTTTCAACCTCTCTGGGACTTGGTTTCCTTGTGGGATGAACCACAGGTCATAATAGTATCTGCCTTCTAGAGCTGCTGTATTAAGTGAAGAAACCCCTGGGAAGAGCCTGGAAGAGCCTGGCCCTCAGTAGGCAACACCGCTCCTACCTCCCTGCACATGTGCCCCATGGTGCCAGCCTGTGCAATAATTGCCCTTGGGAATTATTTTCAACTCCTCAATCGTACAGCTTTCAGGAAGACACGGGCCATAAAAGGGGCATTCTCCAGAAGCCCAGTTCTCCTCTCTCCAAGCCCTGCAGAGGCCTGAAGGTACAGGTGACACAGCCAGTCAGGAGGTGAGGCCAAGCCTCTAAACTTGGATTCAGTCATGAGGAGACTTTTGGAGACCTTGGTGAGAGCAGCGATGGGGGGGCGGGGGTCTGCGTGGAAGTCAAATCAGAGTGGCAGAAGAGGGGACATGGGTAGTGGAGACTCTCAAGAAGGTTGGCTGTGGAGGAGAAGAAGGCTGTGCAGGGTCGAGGGAGGACATGGTGGTCCCCTTAAGAGATTTTAAATGAGCTGGTCGCCCTTGAATCCCAAATATCCTTCAAGGCCAGGAATTCATTCTTAGCAAGATGTCCTAATGTGGGAAAAACGCAGATCTGCTCCTTTTCGGCACTGAGGTTATGACATTTCCTGCTAAGGTCCCCACTGCACTTCCGGGCCTGGCTGTGGACTCCCAGAGCCCAGTAGGAGAGAGAGATGGATCCCACCAGAGACTTTTCTCTCCTAATCCCGGCCCTGGCCTCCGGAATCTCAGTCCTCTTCCCTGTGGTGTGAACTCACACAGGATCTTAGACTTTCATCTGGATGACAAAAGGGACTGCAAATTTCAGTTCAGTTTTGCAAACGCCCTGTCTACTGGACGGCTACTCTATGCCAGGCTCTGGGGACCCAGAGATGGTTAAGAGGGTGTCTTAGTTTGTTTGGGTTGCTATAACAAAGTACCTTACCCTGGGCAATTTATAAACAACAGAAATTTATTTCTCACAGTTCTGGAGGCTGGGAAGACCAAGATCAAGGTGCCATCAGTGTCTAGTGAGTGCCTGCTTCCTGTTCATAGGTGGCCGTCTTGCTGTGTCCTCACATGGCATAAGAGGCAAAGGAGCTCTCTGGGTCTCTTTTATAAGAGTAGTAATCTCATTCACGAGAGCTCCACCCTCATGACCTAATCACCTCCCAAAGGCATCCCCTCCAAATACCATCACATTGGGGATTAGGTTTCCACATATGAACTTTGAGGGGACACAAACACTCAGTCTATAGCATTCTTGCCCTTGGGTTGCTCACAGTTAAGAATAATCATCAACATTTATTGGATACCTACGATATACCAAGAACTCTGCTGAATAATAACAATACACTTGACCCCATTTAGTCTCTAGATTAAAGACTGTTGTTGCCCCATTTTATACAAGAGAGAACTGAGGCTCTGAGAAGTTGAATGACTTGCCCAAAGCCAAACAGCTAAGGAGGCTGAGGAACAAGATTCACAGCCAGGACACCAGTGTGGCCTTCCACAGTCTAGTACAGATCAATCACTTCTCTTTAACATGCACAGCACATTCATTACCTATGGTGAGTTGAATTATATCCCCCCAAAATTCCCTGAAGCTTGAATTGTGTCCCTCAAGGTTTATGTATTAGAAACTTAGCCCCCACTGTCACTGTTAAGAGGGTGGGAAATCCTATTATGGTAATTGAAAAGCAGAGCGTTAAAGAGGTGATTGGATTATAGGACCATGCAGCAGTGAATAGATTAAAAATGGTGGTCAGGGTCATGTTCTGAGGGCTTTAAAAGAAGAGGGGAGTCTGTCTGTCTCTCTGCTCTCTCTGCTTCCACTATCTTGCAATGTGAGACCCCTGGGTCACTGTCGCCACCACAAGATGGACTTTAGACTTCCCAGCCTCAGAAACTATAAGCAATAAATTTTGTTTTCTTTATAAATCATGCAGTTGCAGATATTTTGTTATAAGCAACAAAAACGGACTAATACATTACCTTACTGGGGATGTGGATAAACCTATGTTTAACAACCCATAAGTACAGCCATTCAGTGGATGAGGAAACTAAGACTCAAAAATGAAAAGTGACTTGCCTAACGTTGTCTAGAATGAAATGACAACCCTGTTAGGGGAACCTTTGCATTTTTAATTACAGTCTTTGTGGTTGCCCTGGGAATTATAAATTGAGGTTAATATCAACTTAATTATAATAGTATATAAAAACTTTGTTCCTATATAGTTCCTTTCCCTTCCCTCTCCTTTGTGCTATTATTTTCATACAAGTTATACATTATAAAACCCATCAATACAGATTTATAACTGCTTTATGCAGTTGCCTTTTAAATCAGATAGTAGGAAAAAAATTTACAAACGAAAAAATTTTTATACTATCTTTTATATTTACCTATGTAGCTACATTTACCAGTGCTCTTTATTTCTTCTTGTGAATTTGAGTTACTGTCTAGTGTCATTTCAGCCTGAAGGATTTCCTTCAGCAGTTCTTGTAGGGAAGGTTTGCTGGTGGCAAATTCTGTTTTTGTTCATCTGAGAATGCCTTAATTTCTCCTTCATTTTTGAAGGATAGTTTTGCTGGATATAGAATTCTTCATTGAAATTCTATTCCTTTTAGCACTTTTGAATACATCACCTTCTGGCCTCCATGATTTCTGATGAGAAATCAGCCATTAATCTTACTGAACTATATGGTGGGTCATTTCTCTCTTTCTGCTTTCAAAGCTCTCTCTTTGTCTTTGGCTTTAGACAGTTTGATTATGATGTGTCTGGGTGCACATCTCTTTGAATTTAGTATACTTGGTGTTCATTGAGCTTCTTGGCTGTGTAGATTAATGTTTTTCATCAAATTCGGGAAGATTTTAGCCATTATTTCTTTTTTCTTTCCACTTCTTAAACTCTCATTATGTGTTTGTTGGTACACTTGATGGTGTCCCATAGATCTCTGCTCATTTTTCTTTATTCTTTTATCTTTATGTTCCTCAGACTGAATAATCTCAGTTGACCTGTCTTCAAGTTTGCTGATTCTACTACCTACTCAGATATGTTAAGCCTCTCTAGTGATTTTTTTATTTTAGTTATTGCACTTTTCAACTATATAATATGGGAATGTTTATTTGGTCATTTAAAAATCATTTTTCTTTCCTTATTGGTATCCTTATCTGTATTTGGTGAGGCTTTATTCTCCTATTTGCCTTAGTTCTTTAGTCATGGTATCCTTAGTTCTTTGATCATATTTTAAATAGCTGACTTAAAGTCTTTGTCTAGTAAGTTTAGACTTCCAACTTCCAACTTCTGGACTTCCTCAAGAATACTTCCATTAACTACCTTTTTTTTCCCATTTGTGGGCCATACTTTCTTTGCATGTTTCTATGCATGTCTAGTAATATTTTTAATTTTTTGTGGAAAACTAGGCATTTAAAAAGATATAATGTGGCAAATCTGGAAATAAAATTCTCTCCCCTCCTCAAAGTTTGATATTGTTGTTGCTATTTGATGTTAGTACTGTTTAATTATTGACTTTTCTGAACTAATTCTCTAAAGTCTGTATTTTTGGTCATGCAAGGCCATTGAAGTCTCTGCTCAGCTTAGTGATCAGCTAGTGATTGAACAGAGATTTTCTTAATTATCTGGAACCAATATTCTCCAGTCTTTGCTGAAGGGCTCTGTATGTATGTTGGGGCACACTTTCAACACCCATTCATGCAATTTACAACTCTGCCTTAGCCTTCATTTCCTGTTTTCAGAGCCTCAAGGTTAGCCAGAAATGAGAGCTTAGGGTCTTTCCAGGTCTTCCCTGAACATGTGCACAGCTCCAGGCATCCACATAGCCCTAGGTATATATGCAACCTTTTAGATTTACAGGAATATGTTGAAGCTTTTCAAAGCCCCCCTGTGGATATCTCATTCCTCATATTTTCCTTTTAAGCTTTTTGGTTAGCCTGTTGTTTGCCCTGTTATCCAATGCCTCATGCTGCTGTGATGTGAAACTATGGCCTCTGATTGTTTTCAACAAACACCCTTGGGAAAAAGCCTGTTAGCACTAAGCAAGCTCTGAGTCAAGTCAAATGCAAACAGTTTTGAGAGTGGGGTCTTCCAGAGAACCACCAGACAGGTCAAAGAGTGACAATTCTCTGGAAATGGGGACTTTGAAGGAAGTCAAACCCCGTTCTGCCTCCTCCAGTGACTGCCAGGCTGCTGATTTTCACTGGAATTTCAGGTGTTGATTTTCAAGGCTACTCTGGAGGGAGTATGGGTAATAGGTCAAGGAAAAATGCCACAAAGCTTGTTGTTCTTACCAAGATTGAGCTGGGTTTTTTTAGTTAAGTGCTCCCTGGAATCAGCAAACCTTTGCTTACTTTCCAGAGTTCTGAAAAACTTGGTTCTGACCATTTTTGCCAGTTTTCTTTCTGCTTTTAAAAGGAGAGAATTTTCAGAGATCCTTACTCTACCAAATGGTTCACTGATCCCCAACTCCTTGCACTTTTGCCTGGAGGCAGGATACAGGCATGAAGGGGAAAGTTGAGTGCATGAGAATGTAGAAGGCAACATCTTGAAGATCTACTAAATGGTTATAATAATAAGGATAATAGGAGTTCTCAGAAGGGCATGATCAAAGCAGACTGAAACACAGGTAAATATTAATGGAGGGGGTGAGATCCCAGATTACTCCCACTGCCAAGAGGGAAGGACGGGAGATGTCTTTACCCATCCCAGCATCTCTGTCACCTGACAACCTCTTCTGCCAGTGGCTATTCTCTTGCCAGACCTTTGATAAGGGTCTTGGTCGTCTCAACTCAACTGAATGCCACTGCTCCATCTGGGAGAGTTGTTTTTAATTTTTTCAATTTCAGCCTCTCTTCAAGGATGTCTCACACTGATAGTGATATTTGCAACTATGTCTCCTCAACCATACTGAATGTAAAAAGGACAAGGAACCTTCTAGATTCATCTCCATGCTCCTAGCACACAGAATCAGGACTTGTATACAGCAGGTACTAAAGTAACATCAGTCCCGACTATAAAATTCTTGGGACTTGCTCAGGTTTCCTGATAGTCTCACTGCACCCTTCAACATGAAGTCTTAATATTTGTGCAAAAGATTATGAAAGGGAGAGAGGGAAGGAAGAATTATAGCCCTCTAAAGTTAATAAATGTTTTTATACCTATCAGTCATTCACTACCAAATATTTGTTAAGTGCCTTGCATTTAATTATCCCAACAAAAGAGGATTGCTGTTCTTATTCCCATTGTGCAGATTAAGAAATCAAGGTTCTAAGAGGTGATGTGCCTCCTCTGTGGTCATGACTGGTCTGACTGGACCCCACACCTGGGCCTCCCAATCTCCACTTCCTACTTCCAGCCTCTTCTTTAAGAGTCTGATTCACGTGACCTCAGAACAGGCAGACACCAGTGATTATAAAACATAATCTCCAAGGGTAGGAGTTTTTGACTTATCCAAGTACCAAGAATAGCACCTGGCACACAGTAGATGTTCAATAAATACTTGTCTAATTGAATGAATGAATCTTCTAAAGTTCGGGTAAAGGATGAGTGATGACAGACTTTGAAAGGAGAGGCCTGGCATAGAAAGAAAGAACCATGTGCTCCATGTGCCAGGCATGTCCCCAACTCTGGTCACTTCATCCCCACAGCAGCTCTGTGGGGTAGGAACTGCACAGCAAGGCCAAGGGGAGTACACTTGCTCACCCAAAGTCACCAAGGCCAAGGGGAGTGCCCCAGTTCACCCAAAATCACTGAAGCCAAGGGGGATGCACCAGCTCACCCAAAGTCACCTGGCCAGTTACGTGACCAGCTGGGGATTTGAACCTGTGTCCCTGTGGTGCCAGAGGCCAGGTTCTTCCCATCTTCTACAGCTTTGAGTATCCCAGTTGGAAACGTCCTGGGCACCAGTTAATCCCCTCCCCTTGCTTTATAGAGAGAGAAAGTAAGTGCTTAGCACACAGCGGCTCAGCCGCCAAGCTGCCATTCTTGGCACTTAAACGCTGCCCAGAGCACAAACCCTGAGAGGCTGTGTCTCCAGTAAGCTCCCTGGGAGCTGACAAATGTCTCCAGAACCCAGAGGTGTGCACACAGGCCCACAGACACACAAGGATGTGCATGCTGCAATTGCCATGGCAGAGAAGCCCCAGGCTCCTTTGAGTGTATTTTATATCCATTCTGACTCCCCAGAAAGTCTGTTTTTGTTATTCACGCTGACCTTTTAAACTCCATGCCGTCCTGCATTTTTCCTGGGGCCTCGGTAGGACCTATTAATAATTCCGCTCTCCCACCGAGGCTCTGGGCAGCAGCCGGCTTTCTTACGTGCTATAAAAGCCAATCCCCCCAACTGTTGGCGAGTTCGCCCCCACTCTAGAAGATTAGAGGGAAAAGCACAGGCGCCCCCCTAGCCATGGGGAGAAGAGGCCAGCCATGTGGCTGCCACCTTATACTCTTCAAAGGTGCAGACAGGTGGCCGAGTGACGGCGACCAGGGACACAATCAGGGCACTCAAGGGCTGGGGGGATGTGACTGAGTCGGACCCCCTGCCTCTGGCTGCTTTCTCCTTTCTCTGAGCAAACATCTCTGCAAATCAATCTCCTCTTTCTGCCTTTCTCTCTCTCTGCTGGGTTACTGCTTCAGTTTCATTAAAGACATTGGAAACATTCTTCGGGCTCGGCTGAGATATATAATACGGAGAACAGAGATTTGCTTCATAACCCACAAACTATTAAAAATATTAGTGTCCCCCAGAGAGCCCCTCTTAAAGATTCCTTCTCCCTCTCTGCCTGCCTCTCGCCGGCTCACGGTGCCAACAATAATGTAGGCAGGCTGGGCTGAGCCACTTCCTTGAAAGAAAATAAAGAAGAGATAACAGGCCTTGGAGAAACCTCTCTTTGTGCCTGAATGGTATCAGTCATCCTATATGTCTAGCTAGAGCTTTGTACTTGTCAAAGCCCCCTTTCATTACTATTATCTTGTCTGATCTTCAAAGACATGCAGAGCAGGGTCACGTCCCTTTTGTTAGGAGGGGAAACTGAGGCCCTGGTGAAGGGAGATGATTTGGCTCTGAGGCAGAGCTGGGACTAGCACCCAGTTCCTTCTCATACAAGTGAATTCATGGAGTCACTTCATTTCTTGATAGCAGATGCCTGGTGTCTCCTCACCCCCTGAGCTCCCTCTGTCCTGACTTGCCAAGGGTCTATTATTTAATGTCATTTCAGGGAAATTGTCTTTCATTTGTTCATTAAAGATGCATTGAGGGCGTCCTCTGGGCCAGGCCACTCTTTGGGGCTGGGAACAGGGCCAGGGGTACATGATGTGATGTGCTGCTGCCTTCAGGGAGGTCCTGTCTAGGAGGGGCCACCTGGGGCAGGGCAAAAAGACCCCAAAAGAGCAGTAAGTGTTGAGAGCACAGGAGGTCTCCTGATCAGACTGAAAGGGCCTCAAGAGTGAGGCTCATCTGGGTTTCTAAGGATGGATAGAAGCTAGCCTGGCAAAGGGACATGAAAGAGGCAGGGAAGAGAGAATCAAGTTCAAGGCCATTACAGCTGGAGCACAACCATGGGGTGAGCAGTGACAAGAAACAGGAGGCAGAGGCTGTGGGGCAGTGGCCCTGAACCTCGGTGACAAAGCTGACTTAATCCCAAGACCAGTGGGGTACGGCACCTTTGTTATCACTTTTTGTGGTTTTTCTTTTTTTTTTTCAAAAAGATGACCAGTAAGGGGATCTTAACCCTTGACTTGGTGTTGTCAGCACCACACTCTCCCAAGTGAGCCAACCAGCCATCCCTATATAGGTATCGAAAACCATGGCCTTGATGTTATCAGCACCACACTCTCCCGAGTGAGCCACAGGCTGGCCCCTATCACTTTTTGTTGATAATATTTTTTAGAGTCTTAAGTGTCATGCATGAATTTTTCATGGAATAGTCATTGAATGTCCATGGGTGTTTGTGTTCTGATCTGGATCTTAGAGCTGATGGGGAATGAAGTGAAAGGGACAGGGATGAAGAAGAGAGGACCAGGAGGTGGACTGAACAGGGGAGTGGGGACAGAGAGGAATGTTGGGTTGAAGAGCTGGGAGGTCGACTTGGGGAGCTGGTAGGGGTGGTGACATGACCCCCAGGCCAGTGCATCTGCTCCTGCAGTTGGATTTGGATTATGAGCCCTGAAACTGGACACAGAGGAATGGTGCACCAGCAGGCCCTGCTAGTCAGTGCAGGAGCTGAGCTTCAACCTAGGTCCCTGAAGCTGCAGCTCCTGAGCTGTGAGCTCCCCTCACGGCCTGCTCCAGTTGGGCCCCTCTCCAAGGGAAGAGGACTGAGTGCCAGCTAGAGCTCCTGCAGGAACTGGCTGGTAGCTTCTCCCTGAGGCCAAATAGGGCTCAGAGGCAGCCTCAAGGCCTGAGAAGCCAGTGCATTCCTTGCGTCTTGCCCCCCTGGGATATTTAAAATTAGCTTCTTGTAAGCATTTGAAAAGCCAAGACCAGACCAGTCCTGGTGTCCCAGCATAAAGGACAAGGCAGGCACAGGACCACTCTGTGTTACTTTGGGCCAGTCATTCTCCCCTCTGAGCCTCAGTTTCCTCAGGTGTAATGACACTCCCTGCCCCACCCATGTCACAGGCTCAGGGTAAACATTGAATGAGGCATCATCTTCCAGTGAGAATCTCCACCGTCACTGCTGTACCATCCACAGCGTGTCTCTGGCAGAGATGCACAGTAGGCGTGCACAGAATAGCCCGCTATCACCAAGGGACCCATGAAGAAGGGGGCTGGGACCTGGCCTGCCTCTGCTGCCTGTTTGCTGTGAGACCACTCTAGGCTGCACCTGTCATGTGAGGGTCTGGAACTCCCCGATCTTTTAAGGGCCCCACTTTCTAGGACACAGTACTTGATGGTGAGTCTCACTTTGTCATTGGTTAAATTCAGTACATCTGGGATGAGAGAGACCAGGACAGCTCCTGGGAGAGTCTGAGGGCCCAGAGCCACTCTGGGAGCCCAAATCCTGGCAAGAGGCCACTTAGAGGCCCTGAGCATGGGGGCCCACACCTCTACCCTGTGCTTTTTCTTTATTATTTGTTCTGCAAACTGCAGTCCATACATCCTGCCCAGGCTGCAGAGGCTGCTGACCAAGTGGCCCTGGTACAATGTCCACTCACAGTCGCCCTCCAGCACATCGGAAGAGAGGGTGAGAGGGCAGGCAGGGCAAGTGATTTGGTTGCCCTCACCCCTCCTGTGTTCACTGCCGCCCCCATTCCATGGTGCCCAGATTACAGGTTAGGAGACCCTCACCAGCCTCCAAGTGAAGACAGAGCCAGTGGGAACTTGGTGGGGGATTTTCAGTTCAGGGACCTGTTTGTGAGAAAGGAGGGAAATTTTGAAGACTTTAGAATTCCAGGGACCAGCCAGCCGGGGGAACAATGCTGGCTGCCCCATCGGGGTGGGGGCCCAGGGGTGTGAGTTGTACCTTGGAGTCCTAACGAGGAGGAGGGAACATCTACCATTAGGTCGCACAACTGTGTGTGGCCCTGTGTTGAGCCCTTACAAGCCAGTTTGGGTCGTTAATACCTCAGGCAAGCCTGTGAGGAAGGGCTCATTATCTCCAGTTAACATGAGGAAACTGAGGATCCCAGAACAGGTCACCTGCAGGAGGAGTGGCAGAGCCTGGGTGACCTTGCTGGGACTCCCAACTCCTTAAGCCTCAGATTCCCAGCTCTCTTGACTGAGCCTTGAAGTGGCTGCCCCAGGTGGTGACGGCCCATCTTGATTAAGTTGCTTATTGGGGACCTCATTGTGGGCCAAATGTTGGTGGTTGTCCCCTGCTGGGGCCTCGGCCCCCATTCACAGAGCAGTGATAAGTGACTGTTCCGATGATTTTTTCCTGTTAGGCCCCTTCTCAATTGCCACTTGCCCTTTCTCAGGTCATAAGGCCACGTCCTCACCACAACCAGGAAAAGTCAGGTGCCTCGGGAATCTGATTAGAGGGAAATGTGTCTTTCAGCTTCTGGATTCTTTAGGAGCTCCCTGGCTGTCTCCATGTTGAGAATGTTCCATGTCCTGGCAATTAAAATGCCCCATGTGCAGAGCAGAGAGGCTGCGGGACTGGCCACAGGCCATAGAGGTGGAGGTGGTGACGTGGACATCTGGACCCAGGTGGTCTCTCTTCAGAGCACGTGCAGTTGCTGAAAACTCTCCTCTTGATTTGAGAAATCTAACGCTTCTTCAGCGCTGCCTGCAGATTTCCCTGACACATTCGTGTTTCCGGCTCCCTGAGCAGCAGGCTGGAGAACTCGCTGCCACCTCCCCATCACACATCCCACCAGTGGGAGGCTGACTGTGGGGAGCCTGCAGGGATGGATGGTGTTGAAAGGGGCAGAGAAGCCTGGATGGCATCCTGAGCAGCCCTGTGGGGCCTCTGGAGCCCCCTCATCCTCCCCACCCTGTAGTCACACACCCATCCCCACCAACAGAGCAGGGGGTGAGGCCCCAGGTTCTCTGTCTTTGCCCAAGCTATCCAGCACATGAGGGTCCCCATAGAAACAGAGCTCAGGGACCCTGCCCAAGTGCTTGTAGGTGGCTTCCTAAACATCATCTTCTGTGAGAGCAGCTCCCTGGGAGCATCCCTTCAGCCAGGACAGTGTTTCTCAACTTTTTGCATTTTTAACACCACAGCTCCTTCTAACTCAACATGAACATCTCAGACTCTCTTTTATTTATCCAAAATAGACATATATTTTTAAATAAATTGCATACATAAAATACATTATATATCATGAGTTAAACCACAACCAAAGGCAATGGTAAAATTGGAAATGTCCTTTCATCTAGAGAGGTGGGTATTTCTCCTTCAGCCACAGTTAAGTCTGGTGGCGCAGCTCAAGCCCAGCCCTTCTGCCCCGGCCTATGTGTGATGGATAGAGTCCCCCACAGGCCACTGCAAGCCAGTTGGGCTGCTTGACTTTCAAACTACACATGACTTTCCAATCAACCCTCAGCAAAAGTTCAACCATCACTCATCCCACTGAGAATCACTTCTGGTGGGTTAATAAATGTTTACTGAGCATCTATCAACTGCCAGGCACCAGGGACATACACTGGTGAGCAAACAGATCTGGTTTCCATTCTGTTCGAGCCTCTGACCTCCCCTATTGAACATATGAGGAAACCAAGACCCAGCAAGGGGTAGGGACTTGCCTAGTTCCACACACCGAGTTAGTGGTGGAGGCAGAACACAAACCCAGGCTCCTGACTCCCAAGGCCCTAGGCACTGTTGTAACCTCAGAGAGACAGGGTCCCTTAAAGGTGTAGAGCTACATGCTGGGAACTCAGCAACTTCCTCCCAGCTCAGTGCCCACCCTGAAGATTCCCTGATAGTAGGGGTTGGGAGTATGGATGCCTCCTGTGAGTATAGATAGTGGTTCCTGAAGTGAGAGTCTTTCTGGGAATCTTCTCTGCACCAGGCTGGGTGTTGGAGCTGTGACCAGGACCCCCCTGGTTCTTCTCTAGCGGAGCTCAGCATCCAATCCCAGAGGTCCATGAATTCCTCAGTGCACATCCATAAAGAATGGATGCTCAATCCAGGTGGGCGTTGGCCAGGTAGAGGTGTGGCAGGAGAGCCTTCCAGGCAGAGGGCATAGCTTCAGCGGAGGTGTGAGAGACAATGGGGTCTTGGGTACTCATGAGTAGCAGCTGATTTTTCAGAAATGTGATGTGGGGCTGGGGGAAGGGGTATCAGGCCGTGAAGGGTAAGAGGCAGTGGGGAGCCACAGTGGACTTTGGAGCAAAGCAAGGTAGTCAGTTTTGCTATGGGACCTGAAACCAGTTATGGACTTTGGTTTTCTTTCTCTGAGCCTCACTTTCTATGTTTACAAGACAGCTATGATGAGAGTTAGTGAGACACTAGATTTGGAAGTGCTTTGCAAACTGCCAGTGGGGTCAGCCTTTATTCCTGCTCATGTTGTTCTGTGAAACAAAGACATCTTGTCCCTGTTCCTCCCCCAGCCCACTCTGTGGCCTTGGAAAAGTCACCCCTCTCTCTGAGCCTGAGATCCCCCATGGGTAAAATTGGGCCGGCTTTTCTTCCTTGCAGGAGCTTGAGATCAGGATGAAGACGCAGCAAGTCGGGGGCCCGTGTCGGCCGGCCTGGCCTCCCCCTGTGGGCAGCCGTGTGTATGTGCGTGAGTTGGGGGTGCTGCAGCTCTGTGAGCATATGAGCTACTCCCTGGGCCTTTTACAGACTGTTTATGATGTGCCACTGTGGTAACTGCCCATGATTAGCTGCTCCACAGGCAGCTCCAGGGCCCGGGAACACTGGAACACAGAGGAAGGAAAGAAACCATTAAAGGGCCAGGAGCCTCAAATGTCACCCTCAATAATCTATCCTGCACCTGCACTTGGCCTCTCAGTTGCAGGACCTCTCTCCCACACGGTGCTTCTCTGCCTGTGTCCTCTGCTTCCAGCAAGTTTGAGGTGCAGAATGAATAGGGCATGGGATTTGGAATCAGGCAAACATGGGCTTGAGTGCCTCTTCCTCCACCTACCAGGTGAGCTGTGCACATTGCTGCACTGCTGTGGGCCTCAGTTTCCTCATCTGTGAAATGGGTGTCGTGACCCCACGCACCCACAGGATTATGTGACAACCTATGAGACCGTGGGTGAAGAGCACATGCAGCACAAAGTGGGTGGTCAGTACGTGGTCACTGGAGTTCAGGACTGAATTTGCAGCAAATCGAGGGGACACTGATAATGCTCATTGCTGCTGCTATAGAATTGGCAGGAATTGGATTTACAGTTCTGTGTTGCTAAGGAGGCAGGCCTGCCCAGACACTCTCTTCTTCAAAAAGAGAAGTAGTGAGGGAAGAGGGTACAGAGTGATGTGTGGCCGGGCCCTGGATCCCCTTCTCTCAGTTACAGTAACCTTTCGGGAGCTGCCATCCCACCCCTGCAGCCCTCAACCCATACCCAGCCTGAAGAGGTCCCTGCCTAAGCTCCAAGAGTGCCCTATGCCAGGTGATTTCCTTGTGTGTCACTGACCCTCATAGCAACACTGTGAGGTAGGTATGAGCAGCCCCCACTTTGCAGATGAGGGAATCCAGGCTCAGGAAGGCACCCTCCCAATACACAGGGAGCAGTGCAGCTTTTCAGTCAGACAAGCCCTCTTGAGGTGGCCAGTGATTCCTGCAGCCTCTCAAATCTACGTCCTTTACATGGCTTCCTAGCAGAAGGAGTCCTGAACTGGGAATTGACAGGCATCAGTGCTGGGCCTTGGTTCCACCTTGTGAACACTTACAGGGTTAGACTAGAAGGAAAATCTGACAGACCTCTGCAGCCTTGACCCTGCTCCTCTGTAGCAAAGTCTCTGCTTTCCTGTGTGGCTGGGCTCAAGGCCTCTCTCCTACCCCCCATTCTCAGTTTGCAGCAAAGTTGTTCCTGTCTCCTTCCTGACCACCGGCTCCCTCTGCTCTGTCTGCTCCAGCAAACATACACACACATTCTGAAGAACCGGGCATGTCTACAGAGGAAAAACTTCCCCAAAGCCCCAGGCCCTGGTCAGCTGCCCACCACCAGGGCAATGCATGCAGGGGCCCATGCTCTGGGAGGGGCAGGCCTCGGTAGAGCAGCGGTTGGAAGAGCTCCGAGGTCTCTCCCCTCTCCCCGAAAGCCTCCAGACCCAATCAGTGACCCAGGCACAACCCTGCCAGGGCAGCAAGTCCCTCATTCTCACTTGGAAGTGAAGTCGGAGGATGGGCTTTTCAGTGCCTTTGCTCCAAGAATGTGCTGACGCTGCAGCATCTTGGCAGACTTTCTGCCGTCTGCTTCCCCTGTGCAGCTACATGTTCAGTGCCTCTAACTTCCCGACCTGCACCAGGTCTCCAGATGAGAACCTGCAGCATCCCCGGGTATGCAGGAGCAATAGCAAGACCTTACACACTGATCGCTCTGCCCCACCCCTCATGCCGACTCCAGGAAGCCGTCACCAGAATCATGTCCCTGTCACGATTCTCTCAGGGTGAAGGAGGGGCTTTCAGGGCAGATACTCAGATGCTCCAGGATCTAAGGGTGTGGCCTTCGTGGCACTCTCTCTGTATGACATGCTGGACAGGGCCACAGCCTTCTTCAAGAACAGCTGCACCAAGCGTGTGTATGCATCTGGATGTGTCTCTGTGCATGAGACTTTGTGTAAGATCTCAGGGGTGTGTTCTGGAGCATGAATGTGACTGGGTGTGTGCATGCCCGTGGATGTGCATGTCTGTGTGTGAATGCTTGAGAGAGAGAGAGAACATTACCCAGTGCTCCGGGGGTGGGCAGCGAGGTTAATTACATTTTCTGGTTGGTTGAGAGTTAATCAGCGGTGCCTCATTGTTCCAGCCCCTGCAGAATGTTTTCTTCCTCTAATGTCTGCATCCGCTGCTGTTGAAGAGGGATGATGACAGCCTGAAGGGTGTACAAAGAGGGTGACCAGGGCTGGGGGGTGGCCTGGAAACTGTGCTGGAGAAGGACTGACTGACACGGGGTGTGGTTGCTGCCCCAAATCCCTGCAGGCCTCCCTCCCCAGGATCACAGGACTGAGACAGACAGGGTCCAGCTAAGTGTAAAAAGCATTTTCTAGAAGTTGTAGTGGTTCAGCGATGTGGCAGGCTGCTTTGGGAGGCATGGCACAGCCCTGACAGGTGCCTGCCTGGCAGGGACATTGCCAACATAGTTCTTGCCCTGGATAAACAGGCAGATTTCTTGCAGTCCAGAGATCTGGGGCTGTTGATCTTTGCTCCTGCAGCCAAATCCTGGAGCCGAGTCAGACTCCTACAGCCTCCCACCACTTCTCAAACAGCCCTGGGATTTCTTATACCATTTTTCAGATGAGGATATGGAAGACTCAGAGAGGTGAATTGAATTGCTATAACCATGCATAGGTGGACTTGAATCCAGGGCCTCCGACTGTTAATAGGAGTCTCTGTCTGCCTCCCAAGGCTCCATAGCACAGACGACAGCCACTTGGTAGGTAGCAACTGACTGGCTTGCTGCCTGCTTAGCACCATTATGTGAAAACAATGCTGGGAGAGACAGGAGCCCCTCCACTGAGAGGGTGAGAGCCTGTGCTCGTGGTGTGAGGAGGGAGGACAGGGGGTGCATTCTGCAAGAGGACAGTGGTGAGGAAGGGAATGATCCTAGGCAGGGGCACCATCGTGGCACACGCATGCCCTGGCAGGGAGGCAAGGACAGGGTGTGCCCAAATATCCAGGAGGGAGGAAAGAACTCTCAGAGGTCAAAATTTCCTGCCACCACCTGTGTGACTTTAGCAAGTTGTTCAACCTCTCTAAGCCTTAGTTTTGTTATTTTTAAAATTGAAATAATAGCTACACAGGATTTGGGGAAGATTAAATGAGATTTTGTGTGTGTGCGAACTTCACAGTATTTAATAAATGGTATCTGTTGTCTTAGCATTATTGTTATTCCTACCTGTTGAGGGAGGATGGAATGTGAGACCAGAGGGTAGGACAACTCAAAGGACACAGGGTATGCGGAGCAGTGAAGAGGCCGGGCTGGCTGGGGGAAGAAGCAAGGTGGGAAAGGACGGCCCAGCAGCCAGGAGCCCCAAGCTGCTGGCCTCACTGAGCACTGCTGGTCCTCTTTCCCTTCAGGGACTCTTTCCTGCTGTCCCATGGAGTCTGGAGTGGTCCAGGCCCTCACTGGCTGGCCGGGGAGCAGACAGTCCCACAGGCACATCCCAAAATCTGTCTGAACATGTGCTCCCACACTGTGTGACCTTGGACAGGGCCCTGCTGTCTCTGAGCTTTGTAAAGTGAGCAGTTAGGCTTGGTATATCAGTACCACCTTCCCTTCTCCCCAGGCCCCAGCACCCTGCTGCTAAAAGGATGGAGGCTGAGGTGGGGGGGCCTGGACTTGCACAGGAGAACCCATGAACAGTAATTGGTAACAAAATGCCACAAGATTCATTCATTCGTTCATGTGACATTTATTGAGCACATTTTATGTGCCGGGGCTGGAGATACATTAGCAAACAAAACAAACATTCCTGCCCCCATGAGGGAGGGTCGTACCTTCTAGTGGGAGGTGATGTGATAAGAAATAAACATGATAAACAAGTGACTAACAACTTAGTATGTTAGAAGGTGGTAAGTGCTATGGAGAAAAGTATAGCAGAGTAAATAGAGATGGGAATGCCTGGAGAGGAAGTTACCATTTAAGGTCAGGGTGTCTGAGTAGATCTCATTGAGAAAGTGAGGGCAAGGGCTTAAGGGAGAAGGTCCAGCCGTGAGTGTTCCCTGCTATAAGCATTTACCCCAGTGCATCTAGTCTGCATCCAGGAGGACGGCAACTTCAATTCTACCACCGATTCCCCAGAACCCAGTGCAGGGCTCAGCCTGTATAATAATCACTCTAAATCCTGTCTCCAAAGAATTAATTCACACAGGTCTGGAGCAGTGGTCTTGAACCTGGGATGGGGGTGAGGGACACCTTGTTGCCCTTGTTCCATCAAGCAAGAAATCCTTCCTGGTACCACCCACCCACACAGGCAATATCAGCCTGTCCAGCCCTGGGCCCTGCACAAGCATACCATGGGCCATAGGCCCTGCTATGTTCATTGCTGCGTCCACACCAGGCCCAGAATTCCATCTGCCACCAAATTCCAGGGCTGGAAATAATGAGGCAAATTGTCCCTCACCACTGATTAACTTTCAAGTTGCTCTGCTAAACTGGGTGCAGTTGAAGTTTTAGCAAGTCTCCTGGGGACCACAGGCGGCTTCAGTTTCAGCCTTGTAAAGAACTGTTAAGATCCAATCAAAATAAATAAAATCAGATCCAGGAAGGCGATGTGTTTGTGACTGCAGACCAAACACTTGGGATATTCATAGAGAAGCCCAGCACCCTGCTTTTTGCAGAGATTCCTTACCCTAGACCAGCGTGGGCCCATGATCTCACCCGGCACCTCCTCTCAAAGGCCTGGAGCCACTGGAGGGGAAAGCCGGGCTGACTCTGGGGAGGGTTCCATCCCTGCGGCTCCCAGCAGGGGAGAGACCCGTCCCTGCAGGCATGCAGGGAATTCACTGGCCTGCCACACACTAGTCCTGCCACAGCATGAAGAACAGGCAAACACAGACCCAAGAAACATACAGGCTAACCATGGAATCAGAAACTCCAAATAGGGAGATACCCAAGCCACAGACTGAGTGATGGACTTGTGAACTTTTAGCGTCATAAGGTATTAGAACCACAGCAGGTCAAGTCAGGGGGTGTTAAATTCCAGCTCTTCATCACCAAACTAGACAGCCAAGGGGTGTCCTTCATACTGCTCTCACCCCATCCCCCAGGGGACACAGACACAGGCCATGACCATGTTACCAGACTCAGGTCCAGCTGCCCGCTCCCTGGAGAAGGAAAGAAAAAAAACTCAGAAGTCAAACGGCTGGCATTAGAAAAGCAGATGTATTCAGCGAAGGAGATGGTAGGCTATCCCATCTCAAAGATTTACATTTACTGAGGGGTTTTTAAAGGAAGGGTTGAAGGATGGAATGTGGGAGGTGAAAAGCAGGAGAGAAGGAGACATGAGTTACGAGGGATCCATTTCTGTGGGTCAGGTACAAGGTCTCACCAAGGCCTCCTCTGGTTTCTGTTCTCATCTTGGCTGTTATCTCAGGACCCTGCAAGATTTTGATTTGCACCAGTGTATTAGCTGGTGTCCAAGGTCAGCTTCAGTCATTTGGCCTTGATCATTTCTCAAAACTCTACAAGTCACAAAGAAAGAACTGTTAGCTTTGTAAAGTACTGGCCTTGTTTTCCTACTTATTGAGCGAGATAAGAAAGTCAGGGGATGGGAAGAAAGAGTGGAGAGAAAAAAACTGTCCTTTTAACCCCCACCCCCGACCCCCCGCAGCCCAGGCAGCTTTAGGTCCCAACATGGCTTCAGTCCTGCTCACTCCAACAACCAGGCTAAGGAGAGAGGTAGCCTTCCCTCTCTCTCTGCTCAGGGGCTGGATTCTTCGCCAAACCCTGGAAGAAAAATCAAAAGTATCTGAGAGAAAAATCATGTGCAATAGCGACAGCTCAGGTTCAGAGACACCAGCAGCGGAGCCGTGAGGCTGGTCTGCAGTGAGATGTTTGTGCCCTGAGAGCGCTGGACAGGCCCTTTGAGATTATTGTCAACAGCCGCCCACCCGGTCAGAGACGGAAAAACAGGCCCCGAGAAGGCGAGGAAAGGCTCCAGGTTGCTCAGGAGGTCGGTCGGAGGTGAGTTTGGAAGCCAGACCTGCGGGCCCCATTCCCACTCGTGGCCGCGTGACTCTCCCGAGAGCTGGATTCATCCACGGGCTGGTTGGCGCCCAGTTTCCACCGCCAAGCCCCACCCGGAGTCCCGGCCAGGGGTCAGCCGGGGCCTGCCTTCGCCCCGCGTACCCTGGGTGCGCACAGGCCAGGCAGAGCCGTGGTCCCGGCAGCCGCCCGCCGCCCCGGTGCGCGCCGCTGAAAGGCCCCTTGTGCGGCGCCCGAGCCTCCCGCGCAGCGCGCAGCCGTGTTCTCTTACCTCATAAACGGCTAATTTGTTACATATTTTCTGACGCTGTAAATGGGAGAACAAAGACCTTTTCTCTCTCATATTTTCGTTCAATTATGTTTGTGGGGGAACCTGATCCCCTTCAAAGTGGGGCGGAGGAGCCGGGGCGGGAGCCTCCCGGGCGTGCTGACCGCCCGGCCCACAGCCCGGCCCGGGGCGGCTGAGGGCTGCTCGGCCTGGGTGTGGCTGGGACGGCCGGAGCCC
This sequence comes from Cynocephalus volans, assembly GCF_027409185.1. Taxonomy (NCBI): domain Eukaryota; kingdom Metazoa; phylum Chordata; class Mammalia; order Dermoptera; family Cynocephalidae; genus Cynocephalus; species Cynocephalus volans. The sequence goes on along the minus strand of NC_084467.1, from coordinate 39,342,278 downwards.
CGCAAGACGGAGCGCAGCGAGGGCCCCCTTCTGTGTCCTGCGAGGAGCAGATGCCAGTCTCGGAAGCAGGCCGGGTGGGGGTGGGCTCCCCCAGCGGAGGGAGAGGAAGCCTCCGGGAGGCAGATTTCAGGCCCACGTAAGGACATTCCTCTTCTCGGTCCACGTCGTGGACCCCATGGCATGGGCCGCCGGGTAGGGAATGAGCTCTCTGTCGCTACACAGACAGCCCCCCTCCCTGCATATCCCCCAAGGAGATGTGGCAGGAGGCGGCAGTGGGGGGAAGGGAGTGTCGTTTGGCAAGAAATCCCACAGCTGAGAGCTCCTGGACGGCAGTCCATCTGAGGCCCCTCTAATCTCAAGGCTCTGATCGTGTTTAGGCTTTTGCCCACCTCTGGCTCCACATCTGGGTATCCAGTGCACTCCTTCTATCCTCATTTTTAAAAAAGTACACTTACTGGTTTTGAACACTGGCTCTCTCCAATCCAGGAGCCAGGGTCAGGGAAAATATGGCCTTTGGAGGCTGCCTCTGTTGAGCTGGCTGCCCGAGATGGCCTAACAGCTAGCACTTCAGCTTCCCCTTCCCATCTCTACTTCCTTCCTTCCCATTTCCTTCCTTCCTTTTAGTTCCTTTCTTCCTACAAGTGACAGGTCCTGGACTAGGTACTGGAAATATGAGGATGAATTAAGCAGATGTGGACCCCACCTTCATCTTGTCTGCAGAGCAGTTGATAGGAGACTGGCACTTGGCTAAAATAGCCAGACTGTCTTATTCATTCACCACTTAATTGCTGTGTGACCTCAGGCAAGTCACTTAACCACTCTGTGCCTCCTTTGCCTCATCTGTAAAATGGGGGTAAAAATGGAAGCTACCCCACAGAATTGTTGGGGCTTAAATGAAGTAACACTTGTAATGAATTTCGCATAGTGCCTAGCATAGAACAAATGATCAATCAATGGTAGTTAATATCATTATTAGGATAAGCAGACATTCAGCAAGTGATTAACCACATAAATTTATGAAGATGTACTGTGATGAGTACTTTGAAGAAAGAGTACAGGTTGAAGGAGAGCTTTGAACAGGGGCCCCTGAGCTGATCGGGAGATCAGGGAAGGAATTTTCAGGAGATGATGCTGTCTGAAATATGAGTAGACGTTAATGAGGCAAAAGGGATGAATGGTAGGAAGGGCATACCTGGCAGAAGGGCCAGCACCTGCAAAGGCCCTGAAGTGGGAAAGAAATCATACATTCAAAAACTGTGAAAGCAGCACACTGAAAACGCAGAGCCAGGAGCAAAGGGAGCAAGGTGAGTCTGGGGAGGCAGGCGGGACCTGCCAAGCACTGCTGAGAAGTTGTGTTGGAGAAGTTCATCATTATTCCTAGAGCAGAGGGGAGCCAGGAAGGATTTAAGCATTGGAGTACCATGGTCTCCTTTATGATTTTTAAAGATCGCACCCAGCATGCCTGCATCAGGTCAGGGATGCTCAGGATACCAGATGCAGCCTGGACCCTGGGCTTCAGGCCCAAGATCACAGTGCGCAGTGCCCTTCAGTAGCATGAGGAAATGAAAGTAAGAGGGAGAGTGTGGAGGGGGATGAGACTGAAGACACAAACAGGGCAGAGCTGGATCACAGAGGTCCATTCTCCGTGGGAGCATGGCTGATGGAGCCCCTTGGCGTTGGGACAGGGGAACCGACTCACATTGATCTCAGTCTTCCCAGGACCCCAGCACAGCACCTGACTGAGAACAAACACCCAGGTTTGTGGCGTGTGAGCTTGAGTCTGTGGTAAGGCCTCTTAATGGCTGCGATAGCACACAGCGCAGCCCACACTCTTGTCCTGAATCAATCTACTCTAATTCTATCTCTTTCTCACACATCTTATACAATCCTCAGTCACTCTGAGTCCCACATGCCCCAGGGCAGAAGCTCTAACCCATGTGCTTCTGGTTATGGGAGCTCACAAAAGGGGAAGACAAACACAGACTAGAGCCAAAGGGGAGGCCTTCTCAGAGGAGGTGAGCTTCCAGGTGGGGCAGGATGGATACGTGGACTGTGGGCAAGTGGGGCCAGCAGGACCCCAGCCCCTGATCTGGCAGGGCCCTGGTGGCAGGTACAGGCAGGGCAGTAGAATGCCGGCATGGGACTGAGGCCCCACAAGAAGGTGCCAGGCAGGGAGCTAAGAAAGAGGCTGGAGCAGTCCCCCTTCTGCCCCCGGTGGACCCTGGAACCAGCAGCTCGTGGGTCCTTCTCTGCTCCCATAGCCTCACACTCGTCCACCGTCGCGGGTCAGACCTGTGCAATAAGGAGGGTTTGGATAGCGCTGAGCGTTTCCCATCTGCAGTGTAAGCAGATCTTTGCTCATCCAGAATGTGTCTGACTTCTCTGTGTTCTTTTCCCAAGACCCAAGGCTCAGATTTCAGTTTCACATTCTTTTGCCTTGGGTCTAAAACATTTTCCCTTTCTCTGGTAGGGGGAAGGAGGGGATAAGGGGGAATAGGAGACCCAAGCTGCCCAAGAGAAGCAGATGCCTCATTTCTGCCTTAGTCTGCATCCACTGTCTTGCTGTGTGACCTCGGTCACCTTCCTGCTCTCTCTGGGGCTCAGTGTCCTCTCTGCACAATGAGGAGTCCCATGCAGGATCTAAGGACCCTCCCTTGCCTGATGGTCTCTTGGCAGTGCTAAAGTCTCCAACCCTCCTATCCTGTTGTCAGGAAGTGTCTCCTGTGATTTCAAACAGGCAGAAAACAGGAGAAACTGGAATTGCATTTTAGTTTTATCTGTGCGGCCAAGTTCCATGCAGCTGTCTCCTTTGATGCACCCTAGGAAGAGTGTCCGCTCCCTGGACTGTCAGCACCATAGAGTCCCATACCAGTCCCACACAGTCTGCTTTCCTTCCTGCCATTATGAGTTGGCCCCTCCTTGGTCCACCTGCTCTTGGGGTGAGGCTTCCTTAAGTGAAGGAGGGGGAGGGGCTGGGAGAGTGGAAGGGGGAGGGGGAAGGCAGGGCCTAGCCTCAAAAGTTAGGGAAGTAGAGAGGGAGCAGTGATGGGCAAGGGGAGAGCCTCAGAGCCCTGAGTTGGAGAAGAAAGATCTGGAATTCTAACCTGCCCCTTACTTCCTCCAGGCATCCCCAAAGCCCCCGAGGCCCAGGTGGAACCCCTCACCTCCCCTGGCCCAGGGCTAAGCCTATCTCCTGCCTGTAGTCTGTGCCCCTCTAATGCTTTCTCCATGCAGCATCCAGAGGGCAGCTTCTAAATTGAAAGCCTGAGTGGTCACTCCCCGCTTAATAACTTCAGTGGCTTCCCATTGTCCACTGGACACAGTGTGAGCTCTGGATCTGGCCTCTGCTCCTTGCTCCAGTTCCATCCCGTGCCGTCCTCCACCAGCCACATGCTGCACTCCAGCCACGGGAATGGCTGGCACGTCCCTGCACTTCGCCCCGCCTCCATTTCTTTGCATGGGCTGTTACACTCATTGGAATTTCTTTTTCTTTTCTTCATGGCAAATGCTCCCACAGGGTATGGCTATAGAGTCACCTTCTTTGGGAATCCTGTTTGTGATCCCCCCTGTGTTTTCTGCTGGGCTCCCAAAGCACGTAGTCCATCCCCTGGCCCCTCTGCACAAGTGATGCTTGGTCATGTTGCAGGTCTTCCTCAGGTATCCCCTCCTTGCTCCACCCCATTGGGCTGTGAGCTCCTTGAGGACAGAATGATGCTGATCAGGTCCCAGGGCCCCAGCACCCAGTACAGGACCTGGCCTGATCCATACTGAACACTGAGGAGTGAATGGGAATCCAGTCCACACACACTGAACTACAGTCCCTCCTCAGAACACCTACAGCAGAGCCTTCTGGGACCCACCCCAGTGCTGGGGGGACAGAAGTTTCTTAAAGTGTGTGTGCATGTGCGTGTGCATGTGCGTGTGTGTGTGTGTATCCTAAGGAAGGGCAATAATGCTTTATGAGGTTTTTAGAATGCTAGCTCAAGCACATTATTCTCCCCACTCAGCAGATGAGTAAGCTGAGGCCCAGAGAGAAGAGGGGCATGTCCTACCTTCACACAGCAATTCACTGAAAGAGTCAAAACAAGAAGTTCACACAGCCTGTGACCCAGGTTGGAATCTGGGTCAGAGCTGTGCCTTTCCTGCCGCTATGTGTCTCTGAAGCACTTGGTAACCGGTGATTTAGCAGACAAATACAGAGGCGTCTTACAATTACTTTCTTCTGTACTGAATGCTCACCGAGCTAGCTCCTCTCCTCCCACCCTGGGCTACCTGGAGGTGCTGGCTCCAATCCGGTCCTCCCTTGTCGCTGCCCAGGACCACGGTGGAGTAGAGGTCCCCACACCACTGGAGGGCTCATGAGACAACCCCCTCCCCTCTGCAAATTGGTAATTGCTGTGTGGTCAGACCAGAGGAATTAGACAGGCCCTCTAGGAATTTCATACTGATTTTGCAAAATGAAAATGGAGACTTGCCTTTTGAAGTCTAGGCAGCTGTGTCAGCAGGGCAGGCCTTAGACAGCAGGAAAAATAAAAATGAGATGCTTCAAACCAATGGAAGCAGCTGCTTAATAACAATAATAGTGATGATGGTAACCATGGACACCACTGACCGATGGCCTCTCATGTAGACCATTGTCCCTCTGTAGGTCAAAGTCGGCTCATGTCTGGTTCCCCATCCATTTCAGCCTCCACAGGTGACTTGTCCACAGTCTGAAGATCAGGTAGAGAAGGGTCGTGTATACCAGTTGGGTGGAGTCCAGAGTCTGTGGCGTGAGATTGAAGACCCTTCACCACAGGATCCCCTGTATTCAGTTTAGGAGATCAGAGGTGATTATTGGGGAACAAAAATTAAAGATCCACAGCAGAAGCAGGGAGAGCTTTCTGTGTTAAGCCTGGGTGGAGCTAAGAAACAGGACATGAAGCCCCAGCACTGGGGGACTGTGGGGTGTCGCTTACTTCTCTGAGCCTTGGGTTTCCTGTCTATAAAATGAGGTCCATAATGCCACCCTCACTGGGCTGTTATGAAGAATAAATGAGCCTCCATACACGTGCTCGCTTCGGCAGCACATATACTAAAATGAGCCTCCATACACAAACTACAGACTGTTTAAATGATGAGATGGTGGGGTGTCATGTTCTAAAATGTTGGGCTCATTGAATAGAACTTACAGAGCTGAGAAGTACCTCCTCACCCCCGTTACAGACGGGGACCCTGTGGCCTGGAGCGTGGGTCCTTCAACTGGCCTGGATCAGAGCCTGCAGCACCAGAATCCAGGTCTCTGACCTCCCTTGTGTTTATCTGTGCTGAAAACTGAAAACCAAGGGACCCCTTTGCACTCCAACAGGGCAGACTCCACATAATCTTCTTTCCTGGAGACCCCAAGCCTCTGGGCCAGCCCCAGCCAGTCCCAGCCTTCAAACTCCCCTGCCTGACAGAATGCTAATCTCATCATGTGGGTGGCTCTGGATTTATGAGCATTTCCTGGCATGACTTGAAGGACAAAGGAGGAACACTGGGATCTTTAAGGGTGGTCTTTGGGTGGAGAAAGTAAGCATTCAAAGAAAAGAAGGAAAGAAAGCTGGGGTGAGTCAGGCCTCCCGATGCCCGCCCAGGAAAGCACCGAGGGCTCAGCCAGCCCCTGCTGCAAGGCGGTTGGAGGATGCGGCCAGCACCGCCAGTCCAGCCAGCAGCATCCATGGAGCATGGACATCTGTGCTCGAGTCCATGGTTCTTTGAGTTGTAGCTGGGGGTTGGGATAGGGATATGGTGTGCGGAAGGGAGGAGAGCAGAGCTTCCTTAATTTTAGTCTGACCCCCCTGCTTCACTCCTGCGTCCCTAGATTCCATTATCAGCACAGCTCCCCCAGCACTCCTCTGCTCAGACTCCCCGGGACATACCTTCTCACTCGAGGAAGCCGAAGGCCTCCAAAGCCCACAGGGCCCTACAGGACCTACTGCCACTGCCCACCTCGCTATAACCTCTCTGCCTTGTGCTGGAAATTCACTTGGCTCTTCAGATCCACCCTCTGCTGTCCCTGCCCTGCTCCGTGCCCTGGGCCAACCTGACATCACCTGGGCCACCCCCCTATTCCGATCTCAGTGGGAGTTACTGGTGGGAAATGGGCGGGTGGCCATGGTCCAGGCTGTGGTCAACGGTGGCTGTGCTCCCTCTCCGAAGCCTGCTGCTCTTGCTGGGTTCGGGTCCCTTCCCCACCCCTTCCCCCAAAGGTTTAGGCGCAGTAAAACTTCCCACTGCTGTGACTCCTCATTGCTCCCCATCTCCTGTCCACACCATGGGGAATATTCCCATCATTCATAGCTCTTCTATCGCTCCTTCAGTTGAACTGGCTTTATTGGAACTCACTTTCCTGGCAGTGCACCGTCTGCTTCCTGTCAGATCCCTGCAGAGGCAGATCTCATCTCCTAGCCCCCTTCCCTTACTCCCTCCCCACCCCTGGTCACTCCTCTCCAGCCACATGGGCCTTGTTCCTGTTCCTCAAACCCATCAGGCCTGCTTCTGCCTCAGGGCCTTTGCACTTGCTGTTCCCTCACCCAGAACACTCTTCTCTCAGATGTCCACATGGCCACTTCCCTAGTTCCTTCAGATCTTTTCTCAAGTCAAATGTCACTTCTCACTGTGGCCTTACTTGGACATTTTGTCTAAAATATCAATAGCCAACACACACACACATACATACACACAGACACATACATACACACAGACACACACTCTAGTCTTTGCCTTATTTTTTCCTAAGCAACCATCACTCTCTAACATACTAGTTTACTTATTGTTTTGTTTATTGGCAGCTTTCTCCTACTGGAATGAAAACTCCATTAGGACAGGGATCTTTCTTTGTTGTGTTTACCGCTGTACCTCCAAGGCCTGGAACAGTATCTGGTACATAAGTGTGCTCAGTAAATACTTGTTCAATGATATGTAAATTGGTCCTTTTCACAGGTGAGTAAATTGAAGCGGCCCAGGAAAGGAAAATGACTTGTCCAGGGCTTCATAGTGAAGAGTGTGATGGTGACTAGATCACTGATCCCACTCCCAGCCCAAAGCACATCCCCAGCTCCAGGAAACCTTGTGTTTATTTGGATGCCTGCTGCTCAGTAGCCCAGTGTCCGGAGACAGGATTCTGTGCCAGAGGCCTGGGAGACTCAGAATACTGAACAGGAAGCAGGGAAGTAGTCGGCACTGCTTTGGTGCTGTTAATGGAGCAAGGAGAATAAATAAATAAACCTCAGCCAGAGCCTGGCAGGCTCTAACCTTTAAGGAAATGTCCCCCAGGCCCGAGAAGGCTTCCTGTGAAGGGGAGCTGCCCTCCACCCTCCACCCAGGCTGCTGACAGATTCATCTGGCTCAGGGTTCAGGGAGCTCAGCTCCTCCCAACTCTGTGCCATGGGAGAAACTGGGTCCTGGCAAGGAACTGCTCAGGATAGGGATCCTGGGATGGGTGACTCACTTAGCTTTTCATTCATTCATTCATTCCACAAACATTTCTCCAGCATCTACTATGTGCGTATTGGGCACTGAGCTCTCTCTGAGGAAACAGTCAAGATGAAGATAGACTGTTTGCTTGCCCTCAAAACATTCGCTGTTGAGTAGGAAGAATGGGCATTAGACAGTAATAAAATGGGGAGTGCCGTGGCCTGGGAAGTGCCAGGTGCTTTTGAGGCACTTAGCAGGGGACCTACCCAGTCCATGGCTCAGCGAAGTCCTCCTGAGGAAGGAGCCTCTACAGCCAGGTGCAAAGGGGAATGTGAACTGGTGTGTAGGGAGAGGGTTTCAGGCAGAGGGCACCCATAGGTGAAGGTCCTAGGGCCGGGAATGAGGTTCCATGAGGCTGGATATGGAGTGAAAATAGATTGGGGGGACCACGTACCAGTGAATTACCTCAGCAAGGGTGACCTCTTCCTCTCCTTGTATGTCAGCTCTGACAGTGCCCCGTGACTAAGGTTCTAACACCCCCTCCTGTTCGGTGGAGGTGGCTTGGTAGGTCAGGCCCAGGGATAGCAGAAAGAACCCAGGGTCTGTCATCTAGACCTGAGTTTGAATCCCAGCTCCAGTTCTTCATTGTGGGACCTTGTAAAAGTGACTTCACCATCCTGAAGGCCTCAGTTTCTTCCTTTTTAATATGGGAATAGCAATCCCTATCTAGAAGGATTATGGTGTGAGATGGTTTCCCAGCATCTTTACAATACCAGGTAATCTGGCATGCTCGTCAACCCCAGCCTCATCTCCCATCACTCTCCTCCTTAACTGCAGGACCCTGGCCTCTGCCTTTCTTCACATATGCACAGGGCCTTTGCACCTGCTGGGCCCCCTTCCCTCCTTGCTCCCTGCCCCTTTTCCTACTTTATTTTCTTTCTCTAACACATACTGTATTCATTCTCCAGAGAAACAGAACCAGTAGAATGTAGGCATCTATATCTGTATCCACATATATACAGACAGAGAGAGAGGTTGCTTTACGAGGGTACTTCAAAACGTTCATGGAAAGATTCATGTCATCCTTTGATTCTATTTTTCCACGAACTTTTTGAAGTACCCTCATATTTCAAAGAATTGGCGTATATACTGTATAGTAGGGCAGGGTAGGCCAGCAGGCTAGAAATCCAGGTAAGAGTTAATGCTGCAGTTCGAGTCCAAAGGTGGTCTGCTGGCAGAACTCTGCCTTCTTTGGAGGAGGCCAGGCTTTTCTATTAAGGCCATCAACTGATCAGATAAGGCTCACCCATATTATGGAGAGTAATCTGGTTTACAGAAAGTCTGTGAATTTAAATGTCAATCTTATCTAAAAAATACCTTCACCAGAAACATGTAGCAAAATGTTTGACCAAATATCTGCGTACTGTAGCCTAGCCAAGTCGACACATAAAATTAACCATCATAAGTCCACCACTTGTCAACCTGGAACCCATATACATCTCCTTAAACCATATTTAATCCCCAAATAAAGGCAGTAATAAAGTCATGGTTCCACCTAACATGACACAACTGTCCTGTGTACAGCCAGAAATGCACTGATCCTTTCCCCAGAAGAGGATACAAAGTCCTTAGGTGGCATTTCTCATCCTATAACTCAAATACTATGATATAAAGTTAACAATACTTAAAAACTATGATATAAAGTCAATGCATCTTATATTACATGATAAGGGGATAAGAAAGGGAAGAAAGCAAAGATACTTGAGATAGATACATACACACACAGGCTTACACTCACGCACATATACCCATATACACACACACACAAATTCATAACAAAATAAGGAGGAATACTCAGGACAAGTACTGTCCTCGTTTCTGTAACTGATCACATGGTCATAGCTGGTATTTATAACTACCTTCTTCTACCACCCACTTCTGCTTCCCTCCAGCAAGAACGTCAACAGGTCATGGTTCTTAACCTGGTAGGGTGACCCACAGCTTCATTCCTGAAGGGGCTGGGCTATTTGTAGTCTTGCCTGGATTGGGTTGTTGTGGTTTTCCATGACTTTAATCACAGGGCATGGTAATACTGAGAGACGCCCTGAGGGATCTCATATATTCCACATTCTTCCTTGCCTCCATTGTGTAGTAGCAGTTCAATTTCCCCTTGGTAGACGGGATCAATCACTCCAGCCAACACAGTAACTCCCTTTTCTGCCTGTTGACTCAAAGGCATGAGGAATCCAACATGTCCAGGTGGCAGCTTTAACTTCCGATTCGATGGAATCAGTGCTGTGTCTCTAACATGCTGTGTATTAATATTTTACTAATGATTTTGCTTGTTCTCAGTTTGCCCCTCTAGCAGGCAAGCTCTATGAGAGCGGGGATTTTTGTCTGTTTTGTCCCTGGCTAACTCCCCAGCACTACAACAGTGCTGGCACACGAGAGGTGCTCAGCCAGCTTGGCTGAGTGGGTGAGGCCTTGGCTGTGATTCCCCTGGACTTTAGGGGGATAGCAGCATTCATCGGCTACTCAGACCTCCCACCCAAGAGCCAGGCCATTCCAGGGGGCCCTAAGTCCAAACCACCTTCCTGCTGTCTTCTCCTCATGGTGACGTCACTGGCCCATCAAGTGAACACAGGCCCCAATGTTCACCATTCCGGCCCATCGGCACTGTTTACTAGACTACTCTGGAACAATAAACCTGTCCCCACCCTCCTGGCGCCTGCCTCTCTCCATCCCAGGTCCGTGTTTGAAGACATGTTTAAATTCCGGGCCTACACTCAGCAGACGCCACAGGCCACCGCATGCCTGGTGAGCCCTGACCAGGGGGGCTGCCGGGATGCTCAGGAGTTCTTGGTGGCCAGGGACTCCACACGGCCATCCAGGGGTAGAGAGACAGCTCTAGCCCTCACCCAGTGTTTGTTATTCCATGTCAAAACCTTATCATAAACATTATCCTAGAGCGGGCCACCAAGGCTACATGTGAGGCAGGTTTGTTATTCTAAGGTGGCCGGGAGCAGAAAGCATCGAGGCCTGGGAATCTGAGCAGTGGCGGGCTTGGGAATTCAGGGAGATTGAGAGGAAGGCAGAAAGCAGGGCTGGCACTTCATTATAAAGCGTGTGCACTTGCCACCCTCACTTTGATGGCTAGTTGGCATATCTGCCTCTAAAATGAGCTCCATGTGGATGGAAACTGAGTCCAATTAATGGGCCAATCTCAGATCCCTGCAGAAAAGCAGCTGAAAGTGTTTGTTGAATGAATGAATGAGTGTAGTTTCCCTCTGTGTGTTAGAAGCACCAAGAATGACAGTGAAGGAGCACATATTGCTTTGAAGTCCTGGTTGTGGGAACCTAGTCTGGAGCCTGATAGATGTAATTTCAAACCCCAGCTCTATCCTTTACCAGCCATGTGGCCTTGGGCCCTTCACTGTTCTCTGCTTCTTTAGTCTCCCATCTGTGGACAGGGACACCATCCCTGCTGGCTCTCTCCCAAAGAGAGCAGAGGGAGGCCCCTGTCAGAAGTGGTTAACTAAGAGGACAGGTTCCAGGATTAGCCCAAACGCCCATTCCACCCCCCTCCAGCTTTGTCGCCTTTGGTGCTTAGTATCTCTTTGCTGCAGTTTTTTTTTTTTTTTAACCTATTAAATGGAGCTAATAATAGACTTACCTCAGAGTTGTTGTAAAATCAAACTAATATGAGCTTAGGAAGTTTTTGGTACATAGTAAGAGCTCAATAAACATAATGATCCTAGTAATGACCAGGTGAAGACTTCTTTGTAAATTGCAAAGGGTAAATACAGGATGGGAGGAAATACAGGGATACAGGGTAGGGGGAAGAGCACGTGGCGCAGGATCAGCATCCTTCCTTCTACAGTATTTCCTGAATGTCTACTACTGGGGATACTAGGATTCAATAGCAGACAGAGAGACAGGGAGCAGGGACAATTCAGTGGGATTAGTGCTAAGACCAAGGGAAGCGTAGGGGTCTGTGGAGGCACCAAACCCTGCCTGTGTGGGAAAGTCAGGGATGACAGGCTCGGGTTCTAGTCCTGGTCCCCCATACTCTGACTGTGACATGCTGGGGATGCCTCTTAAATGATCTGGCCTCAGTTTTATATCTGTAAATACTGTCTGGATATTTCTGGATATCTCACAAGACTCCAGAAAGAACCTGGGTGTGGCAATGCATATGGATGAACGCGGACTGTGCCCATGGAATTCCCAAAAGCCTGGGGATCCAGGGCACGGCAAAGGGTCCTGGGCTGAGAGTCAGGAGACTTGGGGTTGATCCCACTCTGCCCCCAGCTCACTGTGTGGCCTTTGTAAAGCCCCATCCTGCCTGCTTCTGTTTCCCGTATTTTCTCCTCTTTTGAATGATGAGGGCATAGAATGAGATCAGTGGTTCTCGAACTGGGCTCCAAGGTACCCAGGGGTACCTTGGAAGAAAGGCCTTGGTAGTCTCTGCTGCAACGGGACATTGAGCTGGTAGCACTTCAGGCTTTAGCCTGCCTCCCTTACATCAACCAGGGAAGTTTCCATGTTTATTTGCTCCACATTTTGAATTCCAAGTAAGGTTCTTTTGGAAAACGATAACAAAAAAGAATTCCATGACTTAAAAAGGCTTGAAAAACCTCTAGACCAGATGACCTTTAGGGGCCCTCTCAGCTCCAATCTGAGAAGGTTTGGGTCTAACTATTTTCCTCTAAGTTTTATGTAACAAACTCTTATCCAGTACTTACTACATGCCAGGGCCATTCTTAGTGTCCTACTAATTGTGACGTGTTTAATTCGTTAGAACTAATCCCAGCTCCATGAGGGCCACATGTTTGCAGAAGTGACTCCATGAGTTCAGCAAGGTCCAGGGGAGCCATTTCTCCTTCAGCAGGTTCTTCTGGGCTCCTGGCCTGATGACCTCACCACAGGTCAGTTGGTGCCTTGGCCAAGCTGACCCTAAGAAGCAGCAGGGCAGGTGTGTACAGCGACTCTGTGTGGTCACGGCCCCCAGAGGAGGAAAGCGGATCAACTCGACACAGACACTTTCATCCGAGGCATGTGCTGTGTAAGAGGAAGTGCTTGTTGCCTTAGCAATGTCCACAGCAACAGGGCCACTGCCTCCTGCGATCCATCCTCAGCCACCACTGCCATGACACCCTGCACCAGATGGCTGCAGATCGGATTTCAGCAGTGGCCGCCAGAGCCTAGAGGCCTGGAGAAGGCCCAGAGGTGGAGTGGGGGCTAGGGGGTGGGGTCTGACCTCATCTCCAGCCAGCTCATTATGGGGAGCAGCCTGGGCTGCTGCATCCAGAGCAATCCAGCTCTCCTGCCCAGCCATTAACAAAAATGAGAACGGATGGGTGGAGGTGATCTAATGAGCACAAGCTTGGCCCTATTGCTGTGTCAGTATTTTGGCCAGGCTGTGCGTACCTATTTCATGAGCTTTTTTGTTCAGATTATGTGTTTTTGAATCAAGTGACCTCTGCCACTTGATGGGACCTTCTGCCATGTGGTAGTGGCATGCCTCAAAATGTGGAGTGCTAGAGTTCTAGGAGCTAGTTTTAAGGGCTTAATGAGCAGCCTTGAACTTAGCAGGTGTCAAAGTACTGAAGAAAGGATGAGGTGACACCCTCTCTTTACGAGGCACAGTGCTGAGCAGAGTCAAAAATGAGTAAGACGCAGTTCCTGTCTTCAAGGGGCTCATAGCCTGATGGGGGAGGCTGGTAGCTAAACAGCAATTACAATCCAATGTTCACACCGAGACGGAGGGAAACATGCTATCAATTATCTATCACCACAATTATGTTGCATCGGAGCAATAAGCATTTACTGCTCTTGCGTTTGAGGCCAGTTGCAAGTGGGTTCTGCTGGTCTTGCCTGGGCTCCCTCACATATCTGGGAATCAGCTGGCTGTTGGCTGGTCGGCTTTGCCTGACATGCCTCTCATCCTCCAGCAGGCTAACATGGCTGTTCTCAGAGCAATGGTGGAGGTGCAAGAAGCAGCTGCAGCACATAGTGCTTTTTAGTCCTTTGTTTGTAATGATTACTAACATCTCATTGGCTGAAATAAGTCCAGAGTCAGAATGGGAGGGAGCTACAAAGTCCCATGACAAAGGTCAGGAACACAGGGAGGGGTTAAGGTTTGGGGCTGTTAATCTATTGGCCTACCACCCATGGGACTGTGGGAGCCATGGGGATGGGCCTAACATCGCCCCCAGGAAGGCAGAGAAGTTTCATGGAGGAGATAGCTGTAGTATTTAGTATTTAGTATTTGGAGGCATGAGGGCCGTGTAAGAAACAAGATTATTAACCACTGAGACAGGGTCCAGGTTACTGCCTTGGAGTCTCTGCTGAAGATCCAGCCCCTTAACCTGTTGGCCGGAGGGGGCCCATGAAAGTTTTAAGCAAAAAGGAGAAAGAGATCCTTATAGATTTGTGCTTTTTAAAGATGACCATGGCAGAAGAATATGGGTTCATTGGGAAGGGAGAGGGTCTGCAGGTAGATGGGAGGGACTGTTGCTGTTCACCCAGGGAGAGATGCTTGGGCTGGAATTGGTGTGGGCCTAGAGGCTGGGGGCTTGTCATCTGAGGTACTGTGCAAAGAGAATGAGCAGGTCCTGAGGACTAAGGGATGGCCTAGGGCTTGTGTAACAGCAGAGACAGGTGGTCTGAGACTGCCTCCTGACATTTTGCATAGGGATTGCCACAAGTTTTTCTCTGTATTTGTGTTAAATAACCAAATAATGGTCAGGTTCCTCCCTTCTGTTGGCCAAAGGAGTCTGGAATACCTAGTCACATGAAACTTTAGTCCCACCTGTGTGGATTGAGCAAATCCCTTCTCCTCACTGGGCCTCAGTTTCCCCAACTAAAATGGGGGCTATGCACTAGATCGTCTCTCAGTCCCTTGTACCTCAGGCAAGCTGTGTTCCATTAAAGCCATGATCCTCAAATGTCAGAGGCAATCAGGCTGTTTAATAAGCACCCAGGTAACCTGTTAAAAATACAGAGGTTCTGGTTCCGGAGGGCAAAGCTGGGCATCTGAATTTTTTGCAGAGCACTCTAAGTGATCCTGATGTTGGCAGGTATGGCTAGGTGCAGCTGTGTCCCCACGGCCAGGCACAGCAGCCAAGAGGACAGAGGAGCTAAATGACATGTGCTGTGTACAAACGCGTTCTGGCTCGGAGGGACACAACTCCTCAAGACTTTGCCTGCGTGAAGAGGGCTCTGGAGGAGGTGGCCTTTAGACTGGGCCTCGACATCTAACGGGGCTTTTTGTTTGTTCTTGTCTATTTCTTTTGCTTTGTTTGGAGGTGCTCTTGATTACAAAATGAGTCCATGCTCATCCTAGAACACACCTTCACACAGGAACACAGAGGCATCCAAAGAAAAACTCAGCCATTATTCCAAAACCCAGACACAACAGGGCTCTCGTTTTGCCGCATCATTAGATAAGATACGGAGACCCAGAGCAGGAGTGGGGACAAAGGGCTGCGGATGAGAGCAGGCTGACTGTGCTCAGGGGTAAGTGCATCAGGAGCAGAGATGTGGAGCCTTGCAGCTGAGCCAGCTGGTGCTGGGCCCACACAGCTTCTCTGTTTCAGGCTTGCCGCCCTGAAGCTCAAACGGAGGAAAGCCAGGGCTGGAGGCCAGCCAGGGTCCCTGAGCATAGCCCTCATTCCTCTCTCTTTCCCTGGCCAGGTGCTGTTTGCGCTGAACCAGACCCTGCTGCAGCATGAGAGTGTGCGGGCCGGGAGCCTGCAGGCACCCTACACCACGGAGGACCTCATCAAGCACTACAACTGCGGAGACCTCAACGCTGTCATCTTCAACCATGACACATCCCAGGTGAGGCTCTTTCCCTCCTCCTGAGCCTCAGGGTCACCAGCTCCAAAGATCTCAAGCCAAAGCCACAGGAACCCACTAGGCATTTATTACATACCTTCTATGTGCCAGGATAGGCAATCTTTTCTCCAGCATGGTAAGCAGGGGCTATTGTTATCCCCCTTTTATAGATGGGAAAACTAAGACTCAAAGAAGGGAAGAGACTTGCCCAAGGCCACACAACTTGTTAGTTGTTGAGGTACTGGGAGCAGCACCTTGAGCCAGGTCTGTGTGGCCCTGGGGCCAAGGACTCTAGAAGCTCAGCCTGTGAGACCAGAGAAGCCTCTGAGAGGTTCAGTTCAGCATCTGGGGAAATTAAGTCCCAGGCAAGGGGAAGCGCACAGTTACTCGGAGCTTGGACTCAAATCCAGCCCAGGCATTTTGCCTTGATTCCAGGCCTAGAGGAAAGATCTCCACCAGCTGTCGGACAGTGTGTCAGACCCTGAGGGGCTGCGTGTGGCTCAGCCCTGCTCTGACTCCAGTGTGCCTCCCCGTTGCTCACAGGGTAGATTGCAAGGAACTTCTCAGCGTTCAAGCTGGCCTTGTCTCAGCCCCGGTCCTCTGCCCCACAGACCTTGTTCTTCTGGCCTGTGGAGCGTGTGACTCTTCTCCTAGTGCAGCTTGTCCTCTCATCCCTCTGTGCTTTCGTTCAGGCTCCTCTCTCCTCCTGGATTCCTCCACTTGGCCATGGTCAAATGTTGCTTCCTCTGAGGAACCTTCCCAGTGCTCTAGATGGAGTTAGGTGTTCCCCCTGGCACCTTTAGGTCCCCGTGCTTGATGCTCGAACATTCATGCACTCAGGAAGCAGTTGAATTAAGCAGAACAGACCACTTCGCTGCTCAGGACACTGCATGGGCTCCCTGTTTTTCTCAGAGGAAAAGCCAGAGTCTCTGCGATGGCCTATGTGGCCCTGATGCTCTGCCCCAGCCCCTCCCCTCCCCGTCTGCCCTTTGCTCCCACACACCACTCCAGCCACCCAGGCCTCTTTGCTGTCCCATAAGCCTCCTCACACCAGCTGCTCCCTCTGCACAGAATGCTCTTCCCCAGGTCTCAGCATGGCTCACTCACTTTCTGCCACTTAGCTCAAATATCATTGTCCCAATGAGGCTGGCCCCAACTGTCCTATCTAGAATTGCAGGCTGACCCCCATTCCACACTCTCATCCTCTTAATTATGCCCCCCCCTTTGCCCCATGGCCTTTATCATCCTCCTAGATACCATAGATTTGATTCATTGATTAGTGACTATTGTCTGCTGCTTTCCACAAGAACATAAGCTCCATGAGGGCAGGGATTTGGGTCTGTTTTATTCATAGATCTATCCTAACTTACTAGAGCAGTCCCCAGCCCAGAATGGGACTCAGTAAATACTCGCCGAATGAATAGATGAAGTTGTTTATAAATGCCAGGCAAGTGCCATGAATAGGTATATAGTGGGGAGCCAGACAGAGCTGCTGCTGGGGGGCTGGCAGTCTCAAGGGAGATGGGGAGATTCCACCAGTAATTATACCAAAGTGTGATCCTGGCTGTGAGGAGAAGTAGAGGACGCAGGGGGTAGGGAATGGGGCTGGGTAGGGAAGAAGAGATTCCCACAAAATGAGATGGGAGGAAGAATGTTCCAGCAGAGGAAAGCACGTGCGAACGAGTCAGAGGCAAGAGAGAGCAGGAGTGGGTGAGAGCACAGGCTGGAGACATGGCAGGGGCTGGACCATGATACCCATCAGAGCTGAAAGAAGGAGGTATGGGGCGACCTCAAGGAATGGCAAGCTCAGATTTTCCCTGAACCTATGTCCAGAATCACTGATTTATCTCTGGCAGGCGGGAACCGCTTCAGGAGTCTCCCAGCAGTGCCCGTACTTGAAGTGGGACAGGGGATGGGGGGATTGATCCTCCCAAATTAGAACAATAACCCAGGCTGTACCCAGGGGTGCTCATGCAGAATCTCGCCCCTTGAGGAGAGGGTAGGCAATTCTGCACAGACACAGAAAAGCCTCAGATCAGGAGGGGTAGCAAGGCTGCATCCAGTGCCCACGTGCTGATGGAGGAGGGGTCTAGGTGAAGTGGCGCTGTGTCTGCAACTGGAGGCCTTTAAGTCTGTGGGGGGCAGAGGACCCAGAAGCCACTCTATCTGCAGTCAGGGAGGTCTTCAGGGAGAAGGTGATCTGGGAATTAGGCTGAGAGTCGAGTCCACCAGGCAGGGGTGAAGTGAGGGCTGGCAGACTGAGCAAGTTGTGTTGGAGGGGCGTGGGAATGTGGGAGGTCCTGAAGGAATGGTTTGCGGAATAGGGGGCAGGTCATGCTGGGCCAAGATCGCCTGCTGAGGGACAGAATCCTGGAGAATTTGAGCCAGAAAGGGGCATGGTCAGAAAGATGCCTCTGGCTGCAATGTGGAGGATTATGATGTGGCCTCTGGAGGCCAGGGTGGGACAGGTGCAGGGTCCGTGTTCCTAATCCTGGGCATGAGGACCTGGTATATCTCACTCTTGGCCTGCCTGCCTCCCTACTCCACCATCCCCATCTTCAGAAGTGGCTGCAGCGCTGGAAGCCCCCAGGCCATGGGCCCTGGCAGTGCCCTGGCATCAGCAGGGAAATCCAAAGGCCCTCCCCTGGGGAACCTTGCCTGAGCACCCAGCCTGCATTCAGTGCAGTGTGACCACATGTATTTGTTGTCCAGACCCAGATACTTTTGAGAGTGAAGGGTCAGATATAATTCAGGGTCAAAATAATTAACAGGCATGGAGCAATCTCCTCCAGCCATAAAGCTAGACTGTCATGGTCAACCAGGACATGTGCTCACCCTATTAGGTGCCTCCTCTGGGCTCCCACATACCTCAATGGCCTATCAAAGCACATACCCCACAGTGTGTTTGTGTGAGCATCTGTGAGCCTCATCCGGGGCAGCAGACCCAGCCTAAGCTTGCTCTGTGACCCCCTAGCCTGACACAGCACCAGAGCTGTGGAAGTTCTCAGAGGGTGTCTATTGGGTGGATGGGGTAAAGAAAGGGAAGGGATGTGACTGCTGAGGTTGGTGGCGTCAGCAGACCTGACCCAGCCCTGGCTGCGGGTCAGGAGAGCTGACACGGAAGTCCTCCCCCACAGCCCACCCCAACTCTGGGCGACCCATCTCATCACCCCAGCCCAGAGCTGTCACTCCAGAGCTCTGAGGGCCTTACTTGTCCTCTTTTCAGTGTTATCTTGCATCCTGCACTTAAACTTGTCATGGGAGATTTAAGGCCCCCAACAAGGCTAATGACATCATTAATTTGCTTTCATCCCAGCCCTGGCCCAAACCCAGTCCCCATCCTTGGCCTGGGGCCATGAAACATGCAGAGAATGTCGGCAGCAGCAGGGCAACCCAGGGAACCTGAGTGTCTAGCCCAGCTCCTTCATGGCTTTGAAATTTAACTTTTTGGTTCTTGTCTTTGTGAATTTTTTTTTTTAGCTCCCTAAGGAATGAATGAAATTCATCTTTCTACAGATGCACATTTGTGGTTAGGAAGCATAGGAAGAAAGGCTGAGCACATCCATAGGTCCCAGGGACCCTTGGAAGAGGGGAAGGGAAGCAGAATGCTGCCCTCGTGGCTCTCTGATGGTTCTAAGGCCACCCATTTGTCATCGCCATCTCTGCCACCCTTCACTGGCAGCCTCTGATATCACAGAGGAAAGGTGGTAAAGCCAGCTGCATCCCCAGGCTAGTTATGTAAGAGTTAACATTGATGCGAGACTTCCTTTGTGCCCTGCACTGTGCTAAGTACTTTCCAAAACTCACTTAATCTTTACAACAAAGTATGTTAACCCCACATTACCAGTTTGGAAACTGAGTCTCAGAGAGGCCAAGTAACTTGCTAATTATAGAGAGGCTGCCTAGCTAGTAAGTGGCAAAAGAGGGATTCTAACCCGAGTTGTCCTGGCTGTTTGACTTTAGGCCCCACACTCCTAACCACTATCACTCTATAGCCTCTCCGTTCCTTCCTTCATTCATTCATTCACTAGTTGAACAAATATTTATTTGTTGGTACAACGTAGTTTCATTCTGTCCCATTCCCAAGGAATGGAGAGAAGCCTATGAGGGACATGTTTCCGGAAATAACCCTTCTGAGTCAGCCTCTCTGTGCTCCTTCTGCACGCAGACACCTCTGTTGTTTCCTGTAGGTGCATCAAGTCCAAGTATGGATTGTTTTGTTCAGGCTGCCATCATCCCTTCCATAATCGGGGGGGAGGGGGACAGCAGGTAAGAATTCTACTTCTTTGTTTGTCCCTGGACAACAACTCTGTGCCAGCCCTGATTAAGCACTAGCAGGGCTACTACATGCAGCTTTGCAGGTTGTGCAGTGCACAAGGTTAGCGAACCCCAGTCATGTCACATCTTGTTCGTCCCAGACAGCAAGTCAGTCCTTTCTGGAGCAGACGTCCCATGGCACATGTACTTTACCTCCCCCTCACTCTGGGGAACATACTGGTTCTTGGTCAGCAGATAGCAGAGGCAGATGTCCCAGCCTCCGCAGAGTCCTTCAGTGTTCAGCTTCCATCGGCTCCTCCCTTCTCCTCAGAAGCCATGTGTCTGGGCTGCATGACTCTTTCGGGGGCTAAAACCTACAAGAAATTAGTCTCCTTACATCACACCATTCACCTGCCTCATCCATCAGTCAGCTAGACCTGGTATCTTGTGCTTCATGCCTGGGTAGGTGAAGACAGAGGAGTGGAAGAGGGGATGCCAGGTGGGAGACATCCTGTGAGTGGGAGCCTAGAGGTTAGAATAGCACCAATGGGTTTTGGAGAGAAAGAGTATGTTCTGACTCACTGCCTCAGTTTCCTCTATGACCCCATGTACTTGTTGGAGGGGTGGTACTGGAACACCTAAACCTGCCATCCAGGTTGGAGAGACAAAATGCTGAGAATGGAAGAACACAGGAGGAGGCAGCAGTGGTTGGGAAGGGACAATGCAGCTTTCTGTCCAAGGCTCGAGGAGCCTTGGCTGGGCACCTTCCTTGTGCCAGGCGCTGGGGAGCAGGAATGACAGAGGCTCTGTCCCTGGACTCAGGGAGTGCTCTGCCTGGCTCAGGGGCATGCTACCAAAGCTGCTGTCAGCCCAGGGGCTGGATACAGAGGACGGGTTGATGGTGCAAGGCCCGGGCTAAGAAAGCTGGGCAGTTCCAAGCCAGGTTGTTGAGCAGTCCATCCTATGGGGGAAGCTGTGGTCCTGGAGCTGAAGTTTTCAAGAGGGGATGGAGGGATTAGAGTTGTGTCCTGGAGAGTAGTGGGACCTGGGACGGGGAGATGGTGGTGGTCACAGATGGTGGCTCAGGCATTGGGAAGCCAAAGCCGACAATCCCTCCTCTCATGCCTGTAGGGTGGGGTGGGCCAAATGCAGCCCCTGACCGCACTGATCCTCTCATTTAATCCTCATGTAGTGTTAGTCTCATCTTACGAGTGTGAAAACAGGGGTTCAGGAAAGTTAAGTAACTGGCCCAGCACCACACAGCATCAGAACAAGGCTGAAGCCCAGGTCAGCCTAATCCTGCCCCTTGTGCCCTTTCTGCTACACCAGGCAGCTCATTTGACCCTCCACAACCTCTTGCTGAACTGAATTCCTCATACGTCGACAGCACTAGGCTTGGTGCTGAAGTGAGAGCAGTTAACAAGACAAACACATGCCAGCTGAGGACTCCCGGGACCTCAGTATCTGGGAGCTGAGGTTAAACAGGGCAGCAATGCAGGCAGAATGATGCCTGGGGAGCCCGGCAGCCAGGGCTTGTACCCTGGCCCTGCACTTTGCTAGCTGTGTGACTTTGCACTTGTCTCTGGATCTTTTCCACTCCTGTTTGCTTCATCTACAAAATGAGAATAAACAATGCTCATTTCAGAGGGTTTTGGAATTGATGAGAAACACGTACATAGCCTGTAGCCCACTGTAGGGGCCTAACAGAGGTGAGCTGTTCAACCCCACCCAGGCTGTGCATGCTTATTCGCAGTCCACCTTGCTCCACAGAGAACTGAAGGCAGCCTCTGTCTTGCCTTTACAGCTGCCCAACTTCATCAACACCACCCTCCCGCCGCACGAGCAGGTGACAGCCCAGGAGATCGACAGCTACTTCCGCCAGGAGCTCATTTACAAGAGGAACGAGCGCATGGGGAAGAGGGTCATGGCCCTTCTGCAGGAGAACGAGGACAAGATCTGCTTCTTTGCCTTCGGAGCAGGTTTGGGCCAGACTGGGAAGGGACTATTTGCAGGGTCCTGGGGGATTTGCTAGACCCTCCCCAACCTCTGGTTCATCAAGGGAAAAGCCGAGGCCTAGAAGCAGGCAGGAAGAGCCATAGTGCTGAGAGGCAGGGCTGGGACTCAACGCAGTTCTCTTGCTTCCGGCCAAGGGTTGTTTACTAATGGTCCCCATGGGTAAGGAAAGTGATCCCTGCCAAGGCCAGGATAACTTCTGTGGCTCCCTCATGCCCCACATGGCCATACTGAGAGCCCACATGGTTCAGCCCAGCACTGGGCCCTCCTAGCAGAGCCAGGTCTGAGGCTTGAGGGCTATGTGGCCCCAAGGAGAGAAGATGGCTCTGGCAGCCCAGCCCTGGCTCCAGATCCCAGCCCAGCCACCCCATCCTAGCTGGTACCTTCTCAAATGCTCAGTTCCCTAGTGTTAGTCAGGGCTCTCCAGAGAGCACTGAAAGGAGAGAGAGGGAGAGAGAGGGAGGGGGAGGGGGGTTATTAGGGAAATTGGATCACATGACTATAGAGACTAAGATGTCACACAGCAGCTGTCTGTAAGCTGGAGACCCTGGAATGCCAATACCATGGCTCAGTCCAAGTCCAAAGGCCTCAGAACCAGGGAAGCTGATGGTGCAATTCTCAGTCCAAGGCAGAAGGCCTGAGAACCTGGGGGAGAGGAGGGGAACACTGGTGTGAGTCTTGGAGTCCCCAGGCCGAGAACCTGGGGTCCTGATGTTCAGGGGCAGGAGAACAGTGCATCTCACTCTCAGGAGGAGAGGAAATCCTTTCCTCTGCCTTTTTGTTCTATCCAGGCCCAAGCAATTGGATCCCACCCACACTGAGGAAGGATCTCCCCCCACCCCACCCCCGGTCAACTCAGACTCACATGCCAAGCTCCTCTGGAAACACCCTCACAGACACACCCACAAATAATGCTTTACCAGTTCTCTAAGTATTCCTTAATCCAGCCAAGTTGACACCTAAAATTAACCATCACATCCCTATTGTATAGATGGGCTGTAATAGCAGAAACTATTTGATGAATTAAAAATATCTACCTTGTAGAATAGTTGTAAAGAGTAGTGATAACATTTAAATGGCCTGCCACATAGTAGGAACTCAAAATGGCAGCTACAATCATCATCATCATCATCATCATGATTATAATGGATACAGGTATTATCATCACAGTGTGGAACTGCGGGCTTGACACTTTCTTCTGGGGGGTCTGGCCTCATGCAAAGGTAAGTCCAGGCATTCAGGTGCAGGGCTTGCCGAGCGTCTCTCTCCCTGTTCCTTCTCTTCTCCCCTCTTCTCCTCCCTCGCTCTCTCTTCCTTTCTCTATAGCTGTCTCTGCCTATGACAGTGGCATCTATGTTGGGACCAGAATACTGTATTTGCCTCCTTTATTCATTAGCTTTTGCTCTGTAGCTTAGAGCAAAACACATTTATTTCTTGCTCATGTGACCTGCAGTTTGGGTTGGCAGGATTCACCTCCCATCCTGTGAGAGTCAGACAAGCTGGCTTGTGGATATGTTCACCCTGCCTGGTGCTGCCAGGCAGCACTTGCATTCCCAGCCATCGCCCACACACTGCCCTCCAGGTCGAGGAGTCAGTCTGTCCCACAAGGGCCCTATGAACATCCTGATTTCGTAATGGGGTATGTCCACTATTGGAGGTCTGTACGCCCATTCAGCTCTAAATACTTCAAGGGCAAGTGCCAGAGGTACATCTGTCCGGGCCTCTCCTCCTGCCTTTGCAGCCCTCAGTGAGTAGAGGCACATGGGAGGGGCTCAGAAATGGATGCAGGACACTGGGGACAGCCTATTTAAGGCCACAGCAGCTGGGCAGATAGTGTTCTGGGCTCACATTAGAGCTCTGCCTTGGCCTGTTGTGGCTTCTGGCAAGTCCCTTCTCCTCTTGCAGTCTCAATTTACTCATCAGGACAGGAGAAGCCAGGACTGGCTTGAGGCATCTGGACACCAGGAGCTATTCAGACACAGGTTTCAGAGAAAGGAGGGGTTCATCTTTGGGGGGTCTGGAGAAGCTTCCTGGAAGAGCCGGCAGGAACAGGACCTTGACTGATGCATGGAGAGTGCAAAGCCACTCTCCAGATGCAGGACACTTGCTGGAGGTCTGGTGTGGGTCAGGACAGCTTTGAGGACCATGTAGAGAGGTTCTCTCCAAGCAGCCTCCCCTCCAATTCCCCATGCAGCTGCCCCCCATGCCTCCCTCTCAAGGGCATCTGGGCAGTGCATCCCGTTCTGGAACAGCCCCCCACTGACTTCAAGAGGGGAGCCACTCTGAGTCAACCAGCCCCCAGGCTCTTCTCCAGGCCTAGAAGGAGCCCCCACAGAATCCAGTCATTGGAGCTCAGTCATAGTCACAGATTGGAGTTACAGTCATCAGAACCCCAGAGAGTCCAGTCACTGACGGAGGCAAAGGAAAGAAGCAGCATTCCACACGCCGCCCCAAGTGGACGGGCCTCCCTGCCCTGCCTGCCTCAGGTCCCAGGACCAGAGTCACCAAGGGCCTGAGGATAGCTAATGCCAGCTCTCTCCTGTGGGTGACGAAACAGGAGAGTCTAAAGATGGAAATCATAGCCAGGTGAGCAGCCCTGGACATTCACCTCCTTTTCCTGAAACCCCAAGTCTGTGGGGGCACAAATGTCCACTCCAGCACCAGGACAGTACACAGTCATCTTCTTAACTCTCCCATCTCCAATGTTCAGTCAGTCCTTGGTCAGTCCTGTAGACAAATCACCAGAAAGACCTCCCACGTTCACTCTGTCCAGCCCCAGTGCCACTATCCCGGTCCAAGCATCCATCAGCTCAGCCTCCTGGCCTTCTCCCTGCCTCCAGACTACTCTCCATATTGTGGCCAGTGAATGGTGCAGGGTCTGTCTTCCATTCTACCACAGCCTCAGGGAAGGCAGGCAACATGTTCTCATCACTGTGTCTTTGGTAGCATGTAATAGGTTTCGAGATTGCTGAGTGAATGAAAGAATGACTGAGTGAAGGAATGAGCAAATGAATGAACACTGACTGGACCCTCCTGTCTGCTCTGGGCCTAGTGAGCTTATTAGGCTAGGCCAGCAGTAAAGCCAGGGCAAGGCGAGCCCCATCTTGGCTCTCTTGGACCCACTCTCCAAAAGCAGCAGGTCTGGAGACATATGCAGATCTTGCTGGCAGCTGTCACTGCCCTGGCTCAGCCACACCTGGAACAAGTGGCTCACTCTGCACAGCAAATCTGCCCTCGAGTAGAAAATTTCAGAGCTGGACAGAGCCTCTGAGCTCAAGGCGGCCTACCTCATCATAGCTGTGAGCAGACTGAGGTCCACAGAGAGCAGGGACATGGGCAAAGCTCAGAGCAAGTCGGGGACAGAGCCAGGGCCAGACCCCAGGCCCAGGAGCTGCGGTCCAAGAGCTCTGTTTTCATGCATGGGGCATCAAGCCAGCTGAGCTGTCCTATTACATAGTCAGCATATTGGCATGGGACGCACCCAGGCGAAATCTGTGGTGAGAGAAGTCCACTCCCACCTCATTACATTCTTATGGTCGTGTAACTCCTGAGTCCCACATCCGATGACAGGCTGAAAGATTTATGTGCAGGGCTGGGGCCAGGCACTCACTCAGTGCAGTGCAACCTGCACCCGCTCCACTCCCCATGCTGTCTATGCCCCTGCAGCTCCATCTCAGCCCTTCCCAGGCTGCCAGGCAGTGAGGACCTCAAGGCTCAGCTGAACTCTTGTTGCCCATCATCTGCCAGGTCCTCAAAGAAAGCACAGGACTCCCCAAGACTGTGAAAGCGGGGAGGGACTATACTACTAGGAATATACCTGTCCATCTCCCAGGCATGTGTCTGCTCATGCAAAGGTCTCTCAGATCCAGAGTCCATGGGTGTCTCTACAAAATATCTTAGGAAACAGAAACCTGATTATAAGACAGCTTGGCCACTACCAGCCCAGGCTTGCCAGGTGTCAGAGCCAGGCCCCTGCTGAGGTTCTGCCATTCTACAACAAGGCCAGCTGCAGAGTCCCACCCAAGGCCCCAAAGTCTCCATAGTTCTGGAGCTCTGGGAGAGGCAAAACAAGCAAAGGTAAGAGATGGAGCCTCCACCTGCCTGGCCCCTCCAGTGATTATTAAAACCCTCCCCCAGCTCACCCTGTCTCCAGAATTTCACCCTGAATGCCCACAAGGACAGTCTGGGATTCCCAGCACTGAAAGTATTCCCAGCACTGGCCCTTCCTCTGTTCTGCTCTAAGGGGACTTCAGTGCAAAAGGCAAGAGGCCTGGGTGTAAAACATGGCCCTACCACTGGCAGCTAAGAGACCCCTGGAAAGCCATCTCACCTCCAAGGGCCTCAGTCCCTCATCTATAAAATGGTGATAATACACCTCCCTCATTTGATTGTGCCAGATATGCTCATTTTAGATCATAGGATTAAAACTCTCTACCAGGTGGAGGGATTCTTATAATAACCCCTATTGTGTGCCAGCAGCCATTCCAGGCTCTTTGGGCACATTGCCTCTGAGCTGCACAGTAACACCATGAGATGGGTTTTAGGATACTCATTTTGCAAATGGAAGCTGAGGCTTGGAGGGGATGCATGGCTTCCATGCAGCAGAACTTCGAGTTGAACCCTGGCCTCTTGGGTCCCAGTTATGGCATTTCCCCTGCACATGGTGCTCTTGCTATATACATTCAGAAATGGTGACAATTTTGTGGAAAGGGGTGGGTGTCTGTTTAGCTGGTATACCTCACAGAAAAACACTCTTCTTAGCGTCTGTGATATTCCTCATCCTGGTTCTGTCTGATGCCTTCTGAAGGACACTCAGCAGGTTCAGGGGCAGGTGGGGTGCAGATGTGTATTCCAACTCCAAGCAGGCCTAGATGATGTCTGGGCATCCAGATTGAAGCCCCACCTCTCCAGGAGGTGCCTGTGGCCAGTGTGCAAGCCCAGGCA
The DNA here is from genome assembly GCF_027409185.1 of Cynocephalus volans. Classification (NCBI taxonomy): domain Eukaryota; kingdom Metazoa; phylum Chordata; class Mammalia; order Dermoptera; family Cynocephalidae; genus Cynocephalus; species Cynocephalus volans. The sequence continues at coordinate 39,315,785 of NC_084467.1, read as the reverse complement.
CTCTAGAATGAGCCAAGTTGCTGCCATGAAGGGGTGTGTCAGCACGAGGGGAGAGGAGGCCCATTTCCTGACTGCTAGGTTCATGCACTTGGACAAGCTGAGTCTGAAGGGCCCCCAAGACCATCTAGTGCAGTTGCTTGAAGATGCAGGTCCCTGGACTTCCTCTGGTGTACAAGTAACAGAGAAAAATACGTAGACAGTGATGGACTTTTTCTATTAGTTAAATTTATTCAATTTACAGTCTTACCTTATGTTCTGAAATTATCTCCTTTCTACTGTGTTTGAAGTTAAAACATCCTTTTAAAAAAATGATCCTGATAGAAGGCAGATAGGGATCTCAAAGTCCTTACTTGGAAGAATTAAAAGCTGGTAACTATATTGTTTCCCCGTCCACCTACCATTTTTTTAGATGGGAAAGAACTGGATATGCTTAAAACATGGAAAGAATACACTATGGTGAGTGAGGCTGAGGATACAGGAGACATAGAGAAAAAAATTACAAGCCTGAGGTTCCAAGAAGGTATGAAGGGTGGGACTGGAGCTCAGGTCCAGGGTTTGTCCTTGGGTAGAGGACGGTACTGCCTCACCTGTAACCAAAGGGAAGAAGGAAGGAGTCTGGCAGGCAGGTAATTTTGGTGGAACAGTGAGCAAATTCTCAACTTATGGTTTCTAATCAGAGCTCCACTCTCTAAACTAGAAGGTGAAGTCATCTGCAGAGAAAAAGGAGGAAGGTGGAAAGGTTCTTGGTCTGAAGAGGAGAAAACATTTGACTTAAATGCAACAGAGATTGGCCACAAGAACTGAACAGGACAAGAAGTCAAATAGTTTCATCTCGTGGGTCAGTGGGGATCGATTGGAAGTGGCTGCCTGGAGGGTGGTGGTGTAAAGGATGATAAAACCACATCAGAGCACAGCAGAGAAGAGATCCTGATTGACTGGTGATGTCTGCTATGGACCAGGATGAGGAGACATGCCTGCCACAAATCTCTGTCTGTACTAGGAACACAGACTAGCAGTGAGCACCAAGGAACCTGCCAAGTCGCAGGCTGTAAGGTTTTCTCCAGCAACACCAAACAGCCCATGTTCTGTCCCCCAGGCCTGTCTCCTGATTTTATCCTAGTGCCCACTGCTCAGTGATCATCCCATTGCATGTGAACTACTCCAGGTCAGGGCCCACATGCCTCAGAATTGCCAACCCTAGTAGGCGTAGTAAAGACATACAGTGCTGGAGCAAATCACAGAATAAAGTCCATTCCATTCGGTCACATGGTATCTCCTGGGCCCCTTGCCTTGCTGGGGAGAGGGGAGGGAGTTTCAGTCCCAGGCACTAGAAGAAAATGACAGTTTGTCTCTAGTACCAGAGAAATGAGTTTTCTCAAGATGCTTACTTGTTCAGCCATCCAGAAATCCTCTAGCATTTTTTTTTTTCCTTCAAGAATAGAATGAGTAATGTAGGAACTGGAGGAGCTGGGTTGGAGACATGAGCTAGACCCAGGGGTGGACTAGGTACATTCTAGGGCCCTTTGATTTTAAACTCTGAGAACCAGTAGTTCTCATACATTCTATGACCCTAGTATACCATAATCTGAATATAATTCTATTCTGACATTCCAAATCTGTTGACCCTAACATCCTATTGATCTGAGATTGCATTGTTCTAACGTGCTATCATGATAGCGTTCTAACATTGTAGCATGGTTTGCTTCGACCACTCTTGGATTTCTTGGGAGGAGTATGGGGCTGAGAGCCTTCCAGGACCTGGAAATCCTTCCACATAGGGCTGCTTCCACCTGCCCTGCAGGAAGCAGAAGTCCAGGCAGAAAGCAGGATTTGAAGAGTTAAAAGATGGGCTGTGTGAGAACCAGAGACAGGGGCGCTGAACCCATGATTCCAGTGCCTGCACATCCAGTATATTCCACTTCCAGGCCACTCCAGCCTGTTTCTTACCTCAGCTGAAGTGCTACAGGCCCAGAATCAGAAACATGACCATGGAAAAAAAAAGAAAGAAAGAAAAAGAAACATGCCCACAAGGCTCGGACACAGAAACACATTAGTGGTGAAGACCCAGGCTTGAGAGAAGGGAGAGATAGGTAGAAGCCCAACATACCAAACACCATTAACATCTTTTTTATTAATAACAACAGCAATTGCTCCCTGGAAACTAGGCACCATCCTGCTTGATGAACACCCATATCCATCAACTCATATGACCCCCACATCCTCAATTCCTCTTGGAGGGAGACAGGCTGGTATTTATGATTCCATTTGACAGATAGGTAAATTGAGGTGCAGATGGAAAGTTAGAGTCTTAGAACTGGAGTGAAATGATAGGTGCACTGTCTAGCTGTTCTTCCTGATGGCCAGCCTCCCTAAAAAACCATCTAGCTGCTGCTTGGGCTCTCTGATCTTCTGAGAATGCACTTCCTCCCCATTTTCTGCTGGGCCTTCCATAACCTCCTCTGTGGGCTCCCACAGTCCCCTAGGATGTCCTTGTCACAGCCCTGCTCATGCTGAACACATTGGTCATCTCTCAGTCTAGACTGGTCACTCCCTAAGCACTGAGAAAGTGTTGTTACCACTTGTTGAATGAATGAATGAATGAATGCACCAACCCCAAGGTTCATAAGCAGAAATGCTCACTGGCCCTACATCACCCTACAGCAATACCTGGACTAGACCCTACAACTGCCACCCCCATGGTGGGAGACCAAGGGGCCCAGAACATCCTATCTGCCATTTGGAAGGTGAGCCTGGATTGACAAATGAAAAGACCTGACAACCAACTAGAGAGTCCCAGAGACTGTTAAGCAAACTATGCAGTCAGAGGCTAGAGGAAGAGGAAGTCTAGTGCTAGTATTTAGGAAGGGGAAGCAGCAGGATGGTTAGGGAGGGAATCTGCGAGAAGGGAAAGAAAGTAGGGCAAGGTGAGAATTAAGTCAAGGACACGAGGATAGAAAAGGGAAATGGCCTGGTGCTGTGGAAACTTCTTGCACTCTGAGACCTTTCCTATGGCATTCTCAGAGCCTACCCTCCCCCATCTATACAGTGAGGGGCTTAGATAAAGCAAGGCTAAGGTCTCTTTTAGTCCCAATATTCAGCAGTTCCATGCATGCCTAACAGAGGTTTGTGTGATTGGCATTGAAAGGACACACGGTAAGTCAGAGAAGGCTTCCAGGAGGAGGTGAAAACTCGTTAAAATTTCCCTGATGCAGGTCCACTTGCCATCTAGTTCCTCTCATCATCCCCATAGTCCTCAGGACAAGACCCAAACCCACCTCCTCCTCCCCTTTGTTTCTTCACTTGATGGCCTCAGTAGCAGAAACCCCTCAGTGCTCATGGCTGGGCACAGAAGAGCAGCCATGGTCCCTCAGGGCCTTTTAACCTTAGCAATAAGAGGCAGCACACACCCAGCTGCTTTCTCCTCTCATAGACAAGTACCCATGGCCTGCCATGGTGCCCAAGCTGGAACATGAGGCCACAGCATCCAGAAGTGTTTCAGAATTTCCAGCAGTGCTTCAAAGGGCTCTGCGCCCCACCACATATACATCTGGCAGCTGGCACACCTGCTATGGGCTACAATTGGAGTCAACGTTCCTGTTTGAGCCCAGAGCTTTCAGCCAGCCAGAGGCACATCCTAGCTTCTGGTTTGTCCCTGGCTGGAGCCAGCCCTGACCCTCCAGAACAGGGGACAGTAGAGAAGACCAGAGTGCCCCTGTCCCAGGCTGGATCTCTAGGGCTCCTCTATTAGTGAACGAGGATTTACAGATCTCAGCTATGGGCTCAGCACTCTGCTAGACAGTGTGGGAAAGGCAAGAGAAGTGTCATAGATTAAGAGTATGGGCCTGAAGCCAGACTGTGTGAGTTAGAAACCCAGCGCTTCTGCTGGTAAGAGGCAGACTTGGGCAGATCAGCTGCTCAGCCTCTCTCAGCCCTCAGATCCCCCTCTGCAAATGAACTAGCATTGTACAGCTCAGGTCCTGGCATGGCAAAATCACTCCATAAATGTGAGCTCTTGTGTTACCACTATTATTTCAGGGTCACTGGTCCCTCGGAGCCCAGAGTTCTCCAAGGATGGGATCCCCATGCAGGAAAGTAGAGCCATTGGGGAAGAGGGGCCAGAAGTGCCTCGTAGCCTCTAAGGACTGAGCTGGGACACTGCAGGAAAACCCCGAGCGCCAGTATCAGCTCCAAGTGACAGTGGGGCTCAGGAGGGGATGGGCCTATATGACTGGCCAACAGGGAACTCCCTGAGGTCCTGAGGTGCAGTAATTCCAGGACAAGAGCCTCTGAATGTTGTAAGAGGAGTTACCATGACCACAGCAATCCCTGGGCTGGGCACTGGCCCCTGCAGTTCTCAGAACTCATCACAGGCCCCCTCCAGTGCTGACCTGGAGTCACCCTGCATGGTCATTGCCTGGGTCTGGAGCGGTCTCACCCAGGAGGAAAGGGGGCCATATTTGACTCATCTTAGGGCACAGGCTGGTCAGACTGCCAGGATCTGTGTCCTCACCAATGGGACAGGACAGCATGCACAGAGGAGGCTTTCTGGCCTCCAAACCAAATGCTAATTTAAAGGGATCTGGTCCAAGGGAAATGAAAAACTTAAACCCTGAGAATTTTAGAAGAATCAAGAGGGTTGGCTTGATTGGGTGGTGCCTTCAAAGAGGAAGTTCCTGAATCGGACCTTCAGACTGGGCAACCATCACACAGGTGTCAGAGGCCCCAGAGCAGATCCCGCCCCAAAGCGAGCCTCGCCTACAGCCGGTGGCCCCAGCCTCTGCAGCTGCCTCCACGAAGTGCCCTCAACATGGACACACCTGCGCCATGTCTGGGCTCGGGTCTGGCTCTGCCGCTTGCTGCCTGGCTGGGGCAGGTTCTGTTAGCTTCAGCAGGATTATTGTGAGGGTAAAAGAGAAAACGAATCGGTGTGTGGTGCATTCTAAGTGCTGGAGAATGGCAGGCAGGTTGCTGTTCTTCATATCTGTGTTGTCTTTGCAGTATTAACACAGAGCTGAGCTAGTCAGAGGATGGCCTGGGACTTTTTCCTTTTTGATATCTTGAATTCCAGCAGCCTCCAAAGAAGAGCAGGCGGCAAAGGCTGATAATCCAGCCTTTCTGGATTGATCACCAGCTCCCCATAGGATGTCTGCATCACCTACACAGGCCTTACAAGCACTCACAGACCTGCTGCTTACACAGCTCCAGGTGTGGGGCACTCATTTCCTTACAGCTGGACAGTTAGTTAGTTGCCTGAGAGAGTGTTCTTTGGTCCCATCTGAAACCTGCCCCCTTCACCTTGTCCTGCAGCCATCAGAATTCCACAGCTTGTCCCTCCTGACCCAAACTTTGCTGTTGCCCATCTCCCCATTCCCTTTATATTCCAATGACTGAAGGGTGCACGGCACATGCCGCACCCTTCTCCCCTAGTACCCGCGCCCATCATGCCCTCCTCCAGGAACACCCTCCCACCCCTTCCTCTGCAACCCAAGGCCCCAGCATCCCTGGTCCCTGCGTGGGTCCTGCTGTCCTGTAAGTGTCTACTTGCCCATCTCCCTTCCACACTGTGACTTCCTCAGGGGTGGGGACCGCATGCTTCAGCTCCTGGCATGAGGCTGGGTACAGAGAAGGTGTCATCTGTTCCGGCTGAACTCAGAAGGCCCCAGCCCTGCCCTGGGTTGGTCACAAAGCAGGAGAGGAAGCTCAGGTCTGCCTGTGTCCCACTAGACACTCCCTGGAAGAGTAGAAGCTCTGGGTCTCCCAATTGTCTGTCCATCCGCTGGTCCTCCTGTCCAGCCTGCTTGTCACACTTCCTCAGGAAAACAAACACCCCAGTAGCTTGATATCCGGCTGGCCAGTCCTGGCAGCTAGATTAGCATCTGAAAGTTTCCCTTAGCATTAATTTCAGACGGAACATAAATATGGGCTTGGGATGCCTCTTTCAGGAGAAAACTAGAAACCTGGTGTACTCACAGGAGAGAAAACATGTGTGCTGGCCGAGGGGAACCCGTGTTACTTTGGAGCCTTTGTGGGAACATCTGGTTCTCCCCTCCTCCCCCCACCCAGCCCCCTAACACGGCCTTGCAATTGCCCTGTTAATTGGTGTATTGTTCTTGCTGAGCACTCCTACACGCTTCTCTCCAATCTGGTGAACCTTGGAAGGTACACATGTTTCTGACAATTTCCTGCCCCAAAATGTGAACTCGGGATCCCTAGCAGCTGCCAAAACTTCAGAGAGGGTGTACTGGAATGTGCAGTGAACTGGGACATCTCTGGATTGAAGTCCAGGCTTTGCCTTTTACCAGCTATGTGACCTTGGGCAAGTCCCATCCCCTCACTGAGCCTCAGTTTCCTCATCTGTAAACAGGGGCGTCAAAGGGCTGCTGCAAGGATGAAATGAAATGATGTTTGAGAGGCATCATGTACCCAAGAGGCCCCCTAAGTATGAGTTCGTGTTCAGGTCATCAAATGATGGAGTCACAGAGATGAGAGGAAACATGAGAGCCTATGGCCTAACCCCATGAGGGAAAACCGATGCATAAAGAGGGAAGGGAAATTGCCCAAGGTCGATTGATGAACTGGGTTTTCTGTCCTAACCCCAGGACAGGATTCTTCTCTCTACCCTGCCTTCCTGTGGGAGAAGGTCAGGTGGGGCTGTCGGGCTGTGCCCAGCTGACAGGCAGGAGCTAGATCTGACCTGTGCTCTCCTCATAGAGCCTTGTGCCCTGGCACAGGCCTGCTTGCATCTGGATGAAAAGGAGCCTTTTTCTCTGCACTAAGACATCATGGGGGCTGCACCCACTCAGAACAAGATAACTTTTCCTGCTTATAGATTAATGTCCTCTAAGTGGGACCCTGGCTTATCTCAGAGGAAACAAGTACCAACCCAGCCCACCATTTTTAAGACCTAATCCCCCTCCAGGCCCTTGCTTCTCCTTGCTTTGCTTGTCTTCCTGCACACCTCCTTCCGAATCCCACCCATCCTGGGAGTACTCGCTACATGAGCCCCTCCTCCAGGAAGCCGTCCTTGATGTCCTCAGTGAATTAGTCTCTCCTCCGCCATGCCCTTTGTTTTCATTTCTGGGTCCCCTTTCTCCTTTCTCCTCCTCTTTTCTCTCCTTCCCTTACTGTCTCTGTCTCTTTGTATCTCTTTGCCCTATTCTTGTCTCTTTCTATGTCTTTCTCTCTTTGTCTCTGTATCTCTCACTGCCCATCTCTGGGCCCCTCTCTCCTCCTCTTGTCTTTCTGCTATTTCCCTAGGTCCTGGTGCTGTCTTCCTCTCCCATGTCCCTTTCTGTGACTCTCCCTGTTCTTCTCCCTACCTCTCTCTCTGTGTCTCCTCTCTCCCTCTCTCTGTCTCCATGCTTCTGTGTGCCCCACCCCCCAGGATCCTCCCTCTCTCCTCCTCTCCATCTACACGGCCTCAGCAGATGAACTGGAACATGTCTTCCTGCAGAGAGCTGGCCAGAGAACAGCTGTCAGTGCTGGAAGGAGCTGCTGAGTGGTGGCCAGGAGACCCTGGGAGCCTAGGCAAGCCGTGCAGGCTAAGCCCCAGCACCGTGGGGCCCTTTTGGAATATTTCCCCAACCTTCCCTGCAGGTTCCAGGATGGGTGTGGTGACTTCTTCAGGATTTGTGACCTTGGAGGAGAGCCGAAGCCCTGTCTGCCAGCCCCTGGGGACAGCATGCGTTGGGCTCTGACTCAGAGACTGGTCCAAGGTCCAACCTCCTGGGCTTGGTGAAATCTGGAAGAGCATCAATCACCAAGGGGCAGGGCTGGGCTGCAAGAGGAGGGGATAGTGAGCTCGGGTCTCCTGGGGATAGGATGAGATCATGGAAAGGATATAGAGTAACAAGTTATGTCATTCATTCATTCAACAAACATTCCCAGAGCCACTGCCATGTGCCAGACTGGGGCTTAGCTCTGGGGACAAAGATGAATCAGGCGTGGCCCCTGCTCTGGAAAAGTTCACAGTTCCCCCTCAGGTGGCTTGTCGGGAACACATTCTGACAGAGTCAGCTCTGGAGTGTGAGAAGATCATTTTAGCTGCAGTGAGGAGAGTGAACTGGAGAGAACAAGGAGGACAGTTTCTGCAGTGATTCAGGCAGACTCTGATGGTGACCTGGGGCAGAGTCAAGCAGGTTTAGGAGGTATTTCAGGGGAACTCGGGGTTGATTGTAGGAGGACGAGGAGGAAGAAGTCAAGACAAGACCTGCTGGGCTTGGATAGCAGAGCTCAGTCGGGACACATCCCTGGAGAGAAGGGTGAGTTAGATTTTGCAGGTTCTGAGGATTAGATGGAGATATCCAATAGGCCACTGGACAAATGAGTCTGGGCTAAGGTGGCAATTCCAGAGTGGTCAGCATTGTACAGTAACTGAAACTGTCAGGGTGGATGATTTGTCCACGGAGTGAGAGTAGAGTGAGAAGGAAAGAGGCCCAGGGCAGGGTTCTTAGGGGCTCCTACAGTTACTGGGCAGGACACAGAGGAACCCCCAAGAGGACAGGCAGGGAAGTTGCCAGTTTGGCCAACCCAACTGTGGGGTCCTGTGTAACCAAGCCCCAGAGAGTGGTGGGAACATGGGCAAGACCCTATGGTACACAACTTGCACCATGCAGTTCTGGGGCACAGTCTGCATGGAGCGGCACCTCCTGGAGTTGTGCAAGGAGGAGTCTCATGGGGGGGACACCATTCTCCCTGCCCTGGAGGGAGGACAGGGAAGATGGGTGTGGCTTGGAGAAGCAGAGAGTCAGAATTTGAAGGGATCATTTCCATTTTCTTGAAGTACCTAAAGTCTTCTGTTTAGGGTCATAAGGAGAGCAAGAAAGATCTAGAACCACTGAGGTAGAGGGAATGATGGGTGTGCCACCCAGGCATGTGAAGTGTTGCTACGCAGTGCTCAGGACCCAGTGGCATCCTGTGAGGCCTGCATTGTTAGAGCCATGCCAGGGCCATGCTGGGGCCTGGGCCCCTCTGAATGTCTCCTCTGCCCAGCCCCAGAAAGCCTCCTTTGGAGCAGCAGTCAGTAACTATCTCCTGCTGCTCCTATGCAGCTTGGGGCAGGGCTGTTTCCCTGTGGCTCTTGAAATCCTCTGGGTAAACACAGGGACCACACTTGGGTTGCCAGGCCCTCATCTTTAAACAGGTCTCTGTGGAGGCCTTTACTGCCGAGAGTGGGGTCTGGGAGCTGCTGGCAGAGGCCCTGCCGCCTGTGCATGGGAGGCTGCTGCTCCTGTCTCTTCCAGCCCAATCATGCTGTGGGGGCAGGCAAGAGTGGGCATGACTCTGTGGCCCAGCCAGGGATTGTCCTCAGCCCATCACTCAGGACTGCAGTCTGGGCTTCTCCAGAGCACATTCACTCCCCCTGCCTCCTTAGGGCTTTACAGCTGCCCCAAGGAGTTAGCCAAAGGGCTATGGACCCATCAGACACACAGAAAACTGAGGCTGGTGGTGGGGAAGCCACTTGATCAGGATCACAGGCTGAGGGGGAGACTCAGAGCTTTGGCAGGAGCCTGGGTCTTTTGTCCTCAACAGCGCTAGGGTGGGGCAAGAGCTCTAGAAAAGCCTGCTCATGCCTGTGGGGTCCCTGTCTTTTCTGCAGTCAGCCCCCAAACATGCTTGCTCACCTCCTGGTCTTTGCACATGCTGTTCGCCCTGTCTGGAACACCCTCCGCCTCAGTGCCACCCCACCCCATCCTCACCTAGCTAAGTCTCATCCCACCCTCCAGGATCTGCCCTGACCCCAGGCTAGCTTAGATGCCTCTGTGAACCCTCATGGCCTCCTGTGGCTCCCTCTGCGTCGTCATATTTAGTGACCAGATCACAAGAGTCCCACTACAGACTGAGTGCCTGGAACGGGACCCATTCACCACTGCCCGGCACAAGATATGCACTCAGTCAGTGTTTGTTAAATGAATGAAATGAATAGGGGAGAAAGGAAGGGAGGGAGGAAGGGATGAAGGGAGGAAGAGGAGGGGGAAGTATATTTTCATAAGGGTCTCTGGAGTCAAACAAAAACCTTCCCCATAGACTTTGAGAACTGGAGGAGCCCATAGATACAAGTTAAGTATCGCTTATCTGAAATGCTTGGACCAGAACTGTTTCAGATTTCAGATTTTTTTTGGATTTTGAATATTTGCAGAATACATACCAGTTGAATACTACTACTGCAAAATTCAAAATGCTCCAATAAGCATTTCCTCTGAGCAGCACATCAGTGCTCAAAAAGCTTTGGCTTTTGGAGCACTTAATTTCAGATTTTTGGATTAGGGATGCTCAACCTGTATTGTGCAGCCCAATCCTTCCCTTTTATGTAGAGAAACTGAGGATATGAGATGGTAATAGGTGTGCCCAAGTTCTCAGTGAGCATGGTAGGTGCTGGACTAAAACCCCTGGCAATCCCAGTGATCCCCAGGTGGGACTCCAGGGACTGGCAGACCAGCAGGCGGGAGTTCATTGGGATGGGGGAGTCATGAAACCAGCCAGGGTGTGCAAGCCTGGTGGGCTGGGGGCTGCAGGGTTCAACCCTCTGCTCCAGCTGCTGTGCAGTCTCAGGCTGGCTCCCTGTGCCAGAGCCTCTCCATTCCCTGACAGCTTGTCCACTTTCTGTTCTAGATCTCCCTGGGGCTGTCAGCATGCTGACCTTCCAGCCTCCCACCTGTCACCACCCGTCACAGGCAATTAGAGGAATAGTGCAGGGGTTCCCCCCCAGGTTTCGGGATGAACGGTGAGCAGGAATGGGGAGTGCTGCCTGCGTGAGTGGGGCTGCAGGGCAGACCCACAGCGGGAGAGGACACCGAGGCCCAGGAGGCAGATCGTCGTCACTAGGTGCTGAATCCCAGCAGCTCCTGCATCCAGTCAGGTGGCCTCTGAGGATTCTTCCTAACCAAAGCCTGGGAGAGGCTTCCCCTGAGTTCTCAGACCTCAGGCCAGCATCCCAACAGGAGGGCAATTTCCACTCTCACCTGGGGCTTTGGACTAAATTACGCATTTCTCTATTCCCAGTGCCTAGCATGGGGCTGGCCACAGTGCAAACGCATCATAAACACTGGCTGAATGGATGATAGTGGGTAGGGGGCAAGGTGGAGGCCAGACTCTCTCCCCACACACACTTCTGGAGGGTTTGGTTTTGTATTTGTACCTCCTCTAGGCCACTGTCCTGTCTGCTGGACCCTGCCATCAGTGGGGTTTTGTTGGTCTCCCCTACTGGTATCTTACCTCAATGAGGCGTCAGTGGCCATTGCAGGACGGGGGCCATAGTGTGTGCTCCATGAATGTCAGCTAGATGGTGAACAAGTAAATCAATGAATGTGCGGGTCCAGGCAGCACATGCTGAGCCTGTGCCTGGCAGTGGAGACATGGTCTCTGTCCTATGGGAGCCTGGTGAGGAGACCGACATGTACACAAAGAACCCCACGCCCATGCTAAGGGCAGGAGGCACGAGTTGCTGATGGAACTTACATGGATGAGCCAGAGACCTGCTGGGGGCTTGAGAGCTTCTTGGATGGGGCCTTGTATGACTGCTGGAGGCTGTCCCAGCCTGACAATCAGGGGCTGGGGTCAACTTAGTGGCGTGAGGCACAGCCATGCAATAGGAGGCACCTGGAGCTCGCACTACATGACACCATTTCTATAGTCCTCACAATAGCCCTGGAGGCTGCTATGACGTGCAGCCCACTTTATAGATGAGGACACTGAGGCACGGGAGCTACAACCAGTAAGCACAGAGCCAGGATTTGGGCCTGGGCAGGGTGGCTCCAGGACCATGTTTTATCACTGTGCTATACTGCCTCTAGGGAGTCTGGGGCCTCGACACTGGGTTAGGTTACTGGCCCAGATGCAGACCCAGGGGACAGCTTAAGGCCATCCCCAGTGGCTGGTAGCCTGGAAGATGGCTGAGCCTGCTTTGTTCCTTGTGTTCCAGGTCACTTTCTGGGGAACAACACCGTCATCGACGTTCTGCGGCAGGCAGGGCTGGAAGTGGATCACACACCTGCAGGGCAGGCCATCCACAGGTGAGCAGCCAGGGTATCTGGGAGTGTCTTGGGATTAGGAGACATTGGGAGTGTCTGACCTGCCACTGCCCACCTGCGGGCCAGGCCAGACAATGTACTGCATAGCTGCCTGCCACCTGCCTTCCTGCTCAGGCCTGCAGGGAGAGTTGTTGAGAAGCCTCTGTAAGACAGGGCCATGTGGGGATGGGCCTTGACCAGGCACCTAACAGTGTTGGTGTGGGCTGAGGTGGGAGACTTGAAAGGAGGTAATGGTGTGGGGCCAGGGCATGACAGTGGGAATGGGAGAAGCATTAGGATTTAAGAGGTGCTTAGGACTTAGACACTGGTGAATTGGGTGGGGGTGGAAGGACTCTCTAAAACTCCCGGGTTGCTACCTGGAGGACTGGGTGGATACCCAGCTTGAGTCAAGGTGATGCCATGGGAGGACAAGCAGTGGTCTGTCCTCTTCCCTGTGTCCCAGCCTCCTCCATGGCAGTCCTACTGCCCACCCACACCTGGGCCTTACCTTCTCGACTGTACCTTCTCCACTGCCACCTCCAGCCGTGCCCCCCATCCCTGCTTTTCCTGCCAGGGCATGCTCACTCTGCTCAAAAAGCCACTACTGGCCATCCTCTCTTCCTGTGGGGGTTTCCTGTCCCCACCCCTCACCCTCAGTCTGAGCACTGCCCGCGGGCAGGGACCAGCTCAGCCCATCTGTGGGTCCACAGCACCAGCACCAGGCCAGGCATGGTGAAGGTAGCAGCCAGAGCCAGGCTCTAGATCCTGGGCAGCCCCAGAGGTCAGTGACAGAATCCTCAAACTCAGGGGTTCAGTGTGGCCCACACTCCAGCTTTTATGCAGAAACCGTTCTCATCAAGCCATAAGGGCAGTGACAATGTGATTTCAGACCCGTCCCTGACATTACAAGACCCAGAGTTTGAAAGAAGCTTGAATAATCATAGTTGATATTTATTGGCTGCTCCCCTTTAACTCATTTAGTCTTCACAAAGACCCCACGAGGAGCTATGAGTATCCCTGCTTTATAACTGAGGAACCTGAGGCCCAGAGAGGTGTGGTTACGTGCAGAAGGACACACAGCTTGTGTAAGTGCAAGTGTGGCTCTAAGGTGTCCCTGACTCCTTCCCACTCCTCGTACACACTCTGAGGGTGGGATGGGGGCTCAGAAATGACTGAGACTTGCTCTCCAGGCCTAGAGGACAGGGCCATGGGGTCACCCAGAGCACTGAGCTGTTGGTCTCCTAGCTCCACAGCATTCTGAGGGACTTGTAAACCCTCACGTGGGGACTCCCTTCCAGCTTCCCACATTTTCTCATCTGGATCCAATGGCCAAGACTGCTCTTCCCTTCCTATCTGAACCATTGGAGTCCAGCACAAATCTATCTGTGCCAGGGACTGGGGTGGGCATGTGTTTCAGGGGTGGGGATCCAAGGTAGCCTCAGAGATAAGGCATTCCTCAAGTTCCCCTCATCTCCCTTCACCCACCCCTCAACCCCTCCATCCCAAGGACTTTCCCCTTGAAGCTCATTGTGTGTCCAGGCCAGGGCAGGGAGGCAGGCAGGCCGGCCAGGCTGGCGAGCCTCCTATTCATCTCAGAGCCCAAGTACTAGAGGAGGGGGTCCCCTCTCCTCCCCCACAGGCTCTGCTCTGAGGGCTCTCAGTCTTAGTCTCCTGCACAGGGGAGCCAGGGAGCTGGCAGGGTGCAGGGGGGCGGGGATGCCGAGGAGCTCTGACAATAAAAGCCATCATCGGCCACAGGTGCTTCCTGGATCTATCTTTTTGTCTGACTGTTTTGAATTATCTCCCCAGCAGCTGTGGCATGTCCCGGCAGCCTGGACCCTGGGAATCTAGGGTTGCCATGGGGGTTGGGGGAGGATAGGCTGAGCTGATGGCCTCCTTTCCTTCAAAGGGAGAGGAGCCCCTCACCCATCTGCTGTGTGAGAGGGGAGGGGGAGACAGACCGCTTGCCGTCTTGGGTGCTGCCATGCCAAGTGAACTGCTCAGACACAATTCCTGAGGCCATTCCCAACCTTCTCCCAGGGTCAGATGTCCCCGTAAGGAATTCTGTTGGGGCCACAGAGAAGAAAGAATAAAAGGGAGAGAAGCAGTGGATGCTCCCAGGCTAGGAGATGTGTGTGTGCACCCCTGTCAGGAACATGAATTCCATAAACATGCCTAAGTGACACTTCCATGCCTTCCTGACAACCAGGGCCACTGCTTGTTGGCCAAACAACAAAGAGAGCTTGTTACGTGCCCAGCACTGTGTTAAGACCTCCTGTTCCTCACCCTCATGACAGCCCTAGGCAGTAATGAACTGCTGCTCCAGATGCTCGAGGAGCTCCCCTCAGTCACACACCTGTAAGTTGCAGAGCTCAGGTGTGAGCACATGTCTCTCTCCCTCCAGCTCAAGCTCTAGCTGCTTAACCCTGTCCCGCCTCCACCAGAAAGGTGCACAGTAAACGAGTCATGAATGGATGGTTGAGGGAATAAATAACACAAGCGATGCTAATCATTTCAATCACTAAATGTTCCAGCTGCTTACTAAGTTCTAAGTACTTCACCTGTGTAAACGTATACAATCCTCAGGATACGCCTAGGAAGTATAAGCTGTAATATCCCCATTTTATGGAGCAGGAGACTGAGGCACACTTAAATTAGGTAACTTGCCTAAAGTCCCCCAGCCCGAGTTGTTGAATGACTGAGACCCTGACCAAGATCAGATACACCCCAGAGATCTGCCTTCTCCCCCTCCTAGTCTGGGCTCACATGTCACCAGTCAGTGACCAGGTAACCAGACCACTTTCCTTGACCGGCACCCTCCACCCCCAGGAACTCACACCTGCCTCTGCTTCATTTTCCCCTTGGTAGTTACCACCCTCTGATGTCCCCTGTGTTTTACTCTCTGTCTACTGCTTTGGAATGTAAACTCTAGGAGGGCAGAGACTTTGTTTTGGTGACTGCTGATACTCAACTATCACAAGGAAAGTGCCTGGTGCAGGGTAGGTGCTCAGTAAATGCCTGTTGACTAAGTAAGTGAAAGAATGAGTCAGAGCTCTGTCTCAGTACCAGGCAGCGGTTCTCCTGGGCTCTCCCTCTGGGCCCAGCAAGGGCACCCTGGCGTTTTCTCCTGCCATGACAACTTTCCCCTGAATTGCATGCCCTGTCTGTCGCACGTGAACGACATGCCCCAGCACGTGTGCCTCATGTGCTGTTGCCCCTTTCCAGCCCTGCCGCCGGGAGCCCAGTGCCCCCTCCCGAGGGGACCTCCACGAGCCCGGCCCCGGTGACCCCAGCTGCTGCCGTCCCCACAGTGCCCTCGGCACCCCCCACTGCCCCGCCTGAGGAGGAGGATCCAGCCCTGTCCCCACACCTCCTGCTCCCCGACAGCCTCAGCCAGCTGGAGGAGTTTGGACGGCAGAAGAAGTGGCACAAGAGGCAGAACAAACACCAACGGCCACGGCAGTTCAACGACCTCTGGGTCCGCATCGAGGACAGGTGAGCTGGGCATCTGGCCCTGGGCAGCCTCCCCTGGACCCGCCCATGCTGGGCACACTGTCACCAGGCATGCCCTGTCCTGAGTGGAAACTTCAGGGCTTGCTCTTCCCATTCACAAAGGATCCTCATGATCATCTTTCAGGGTTTGCAGAGCATGTTCACGTCTGATTTTTCTGTTTCATTCTCTAAGAAAGGGCAAGTACAATTCTCTGCATTTGAAAGGTGAGGAGCTTCCTTCAGGCGCAATGGACAAAAGGCTGCTTTGCACTTAGCTTTCTTGGGACGCACCTGGTGTGCAAAGTGTGCTCCATTTGTCCGACAGACTGGAGGTGAAACTAGGAGAAAATGGAACAGGCTGCTCCACCAAAAGGCCATGAGCTGCTGTGCCAGGAAGATCTGAGCAGTGAACACCCTGGCAGGGAGGCTACAGAGGGGACCCTGCCCTGCGAGAGAGATAGGACAACAGGGACTGATGGCCTTAGTACTGTGGGCTCTGTCTCGGGAGCAGATGAGGGATGTGTGATAAACCTTGTTGAAAATAGACAGGCAAAGAAATCACCCTAATGTACTAATACCCCTCGGTGGCCTTTCACCAAAGCTCCTGCTGTAACCGGGATGCTTTCTCCCAGCCTTCACCTGCAGTCTCAGTATAGAGCAGTCTCTTGGGGCAGGAATCTCCATATATGGTGGAGAGTGTCACCAGAGAACCAGGAATGTCCTAGGGAGGGTCTGTCAGTGAGAGGACCCACCACAATAGCCCAGTCCTGGACACAGTGTTCCTAGCAGTGGGCCCCTGAAGTCTCAGAGTCTCCAACTAGACCCTAAAGATTATTATCCAGGATCCTCAGAAACCCTGGAAAGAATCACCTGGTACTTGTAAAAAAACAAATTTCCAGGCCCCGCTGCTGACCTCATGAATCAGAATCTGCAGGATGTGGTCCTGGGAATCTGTATGTTGAAGGTGCACCTGGAGATTCTTTTGAACAGCCTTGGGAAATGCTGACCCTGCTCTGCATTTATAGATGGTGAACCAAGACCCGGGATGAGGGAGGGCTTGCCCAGGGGCACACAGGAATCAGGGGCTGCCCCTCACACTTTACACTATATGATTCTTCTGCAGCCAGGTCTCTGAGCCACTGACAAAAGGTTGATGAAGCCCAGCCCATTATCATGAAGTGTGGAGTGTGCATAACTTTCAGCAAATAAGAGCCAAGCCAATTTATTCTTTGGGCGTCGGTTTCTAAGTTACCCATTTGTGTTACTGGGAAATGCACCTCTGCAGAGCCCTCCCTGGCCCTGCCTGCCCAAGGCAGAGCCATTGCTGCCACTATATGGGCTACAACACAGTTAGGTCACACACTCAGCATGGCTGCCCCCTACTAACTGGGAGTGGAGCCATAGAGTTACCAAGGGCCATTTCCTGCAGCAGGGGAGACAGTTGAAGGCTGCCAGGAAGTCTGGGGCGAATAGGGAGCTGGCAGCCCTTTAAAATCTCCAATTAGGCAGGTCACAGGCAGGTCACTCAGAAACCTGATCAACTCTCATGGTGACCAAAGACCCTTTTGGTGATGGGTCAAACCCATGGGGTGACAGGAGGCTGGGCTGTCAGCTCCAGCAGCAGACCCCCAAGCCCTAACCATGTCTGAAAGGTAAATTTCGGCAAATGACTCTGAATGGTTTCCTTTCCACAACACACAGTCCTGAAACACAGAGCCTGGTTTTAGAGAAGAAAATAGCTTTTCTTTGGCAAGAGGGGAGCCCCGTCTCCATCCCAACAGGTAAATTGTGGTTGGTTAACTTTCTTCCATCTGGTCGGGTTGGAGAGGGAAGTTTCCACCAAAGGGCAGCCTGTTTGTTGAAAGTTTCTTGCTGCTTCTTGGGGAAGCAGGTCCTGAGAGGCCCCAGTCCAGGGCACAGCCTCCACTGCTCCCGGGGGACTCACCCCACCCTCCCAGAGTCCCCAAGTTTTCAGTTTTCCAAGAGGAAACAGAGGAGAGCTCTCTGGAGTGACCTGGGGCCATTTGTCATTCTAACAAAACCATTTCCCTTGAAGCTTTACTTTCAACTTTCTTATTTTCTTTCCCCCAAGTCCCACTAGAGCCATCCCCTCGTCCCCTCTCCCAGCTCCTCTTCCACCTGTGATCCTGTGGAAGATCCTGGAGGGTCTCCTGGCCCCAGTCTTGCCTTCACGCATTGCCCCTCCTCAGTGAGGTCCTGCAGGACCACTCAGCCTCAGGCAGGACCTTCCCCGCCTCTCCTGCCTCCCCGACCGCCCTCCTCCCCGGGGAGCTGCCAGCCCTGACCTCGCCAGACTGTGTGCTGCCCCGAGGCAGATCCTGGCCCCTCCATGCCTTGACACTGGCTTCTCTCTTGGCTCAGGTGGACAGTTGTGGAGCTCTCACTCCATGCCACTTACATCCATATGTTCCCCAGTCCTGTCAGGAATCATGAAAGCAGGCCTATTTCACACTCTAAGAAACAGACTCAGCAAAATTGGGTAACTTGCCTGCTTACCTCTCCTTCCTCCCGCAGCCCCCGTGGGTGCCCCTGTCCTGGCACGGTCACACAGACTGCAGTTTCTAGCGTGTGTTTCTAGCCTGGGAGGCCTGGGGACCAGATCTGGGTCAGCTGCTCTGGGTCGCCAGAGACCTTGTGGGGGGGTTGTTGCCTGCAGGCCTGAGTGTAGAAGGAGGGAGTGAGCCAGGGACATGGCTGCAAGCACCTGGCCAGGACACCACCTGTAGCAGGCTGCCCCCCTCGCCCCTCATTACCTGAGATGTAAATATACCGGCGGAAGTTTAGAGAAGTGGCCGCGTGTGGCACAATGATTTATGGAGACCTGTGGAAAGGGCTGAATGTGTGTCTGCAGATGGCTGTGTGGCAGCAGAGCTTTCTTGGAGAACCCCGACATCTGAAAGCCAGAGGAAGGCATCAAGGCAGGGGTGTGGCGGCGGGGGAGGCCAGGGCAGAGACCATTCCCATGTGATGTGGGACCTGAGGCAATCCTTCAGTTTCTCTTTCTGTGCAGTGAGGGCCTTCACTGTGTCCATGGCTGGGACATCTGGATTGCGAGAGCAGTCACAATGGGCAGGTATAGGGGGAGAAAGTACTTCCAAGGGTTGGGCATGGTCCAAAGCAAGGCACAGAGGTGGGCATTAGTACATGAGGGATGCAGAGCCTTGGTGCTATCACCATGTAGGGGCAAGGGGTGCAGGACATGCATGAGGCGTTATTGCCCTCTGGGCCTCTGTTTCCTGAAGTTTGAGCAGATGGCCAGAGCCCTTGAAGAGGGAAGGAGACACAGTGTCCCTCTCCCTGCCTCCTGCTGGCTGACCCTCCCTGCCCCAAGTTCTCCAACTTCAGTTTCTCCTAGCACAGCCAGGCCTTCTCCTGGGATGGTCCCAGATGGTCAGAGTCTCCATGTGAGGCTGCGGGAAGATCCCCCATGAGAAATGGGAAGCAGAATCATCCAATGAATAAAAGCACAGACAATTTCAGGCAGAACAGGATTCAAATCCCAGCCCCTCCTTTTGCTTGCTTTGGGGCTTAGAGATTTAGTGGATGAGGCTTGTAAAGCACTAGGCTGGCATCAGACCACCAGTGACCCTCCATAACAGTTGTCACTAATATCGATGGCTTTGACTTTCAGTCTCTGGTCTGAGATGCCCCACCCTAACCTTAGCTTAAAGCCTTAAGTGAGCCATTGGGTGGGTGAACTCTCCCCAGTTTAGCAGGACCATGTGGGACACACACCAGTTGCCCTGTCCCATGTTCAGTGTTGGTGGCGGACAGGGGCAATGGCTCCCCACGTGGTGCTGCTGAAAAGGCCCAGAGGCACACTCTGGACACCCTGCATCAGCTGTCCTGGGTGACCGAGGCAAGTCCATCTCCTCTCTGGCTCTGTTTCCCACCTCAGGGATGGATAGGTCCTTCCAGATCAGGTGTGCTATGAAGCTGTTAGAAAACTTACCAGACTGTCTGCCCTGTGCCTGGGAAGGAATCCAGTCAGAAAAATGGCCCAGCGAGGTTGAGGGAAGGGCAAAGTCACTTCCAGTGCAGAAGATGATGTGGGCAAAGGTATGGAGGCTGGCGGGGACCTAGATATCAGGAAATCAGGCGCAGCACACAGTGGCTTTGGATCTCTGCCTACACCTGACCTGCTTAGCCCAGAGAGGCTGAGGCAAAGACCAGAATCACAACGGGGTCTCCTTCAGCCCGGTCACATCGAGGGCTCATCAAGGGCACCCAGGCCCTGTGTGCCCCAAACCTGGCCTCCCCCATGTCTCCTTGAAGCTCTCTAAGGAGGCTACCCAGGGCACAGCTCACCAGCCCCTTGCATTGGCAAGAAAGCCAAGGTCCAGGGACTCCCAGAACCTAGTCCTGGATGGCTCTTGGAGACTTCTAGTGCCTTTGGAGGGGCCCTAGGGGACAGACTGCTGACACCGTCTCGGGCACCAGCCTTGCTTTTCTGTGCTTTCCACTTTGGGCTTCTGTCGTTGGCCCTCCTCTCCTCACTTCTGGTTCCTGCTGCTGGAAGACATTTTAAAGTCCATGGGTCTGTTCCTGCTTCTTCATTGTATAGCTGGGGAAACTGAGGCCTAGAGGTCAGCACTTGCCCAAAGTCACACAAGAAACCAGGAACATAGCATTGGCTAGAACAGAGCTCCTGCCTTCCATCCAGGTGGAGGAGCCCTTCCCCACTGGGGCACGGGGCCCTGTCAGCTCACAGCAGACTCGGCCCCTTGGTGCCAGCCATCTGCAGAGCCTGGGAACACTCAGCATGTTTGGTTTGGCTTCAAGGCCACTTTGCCATGAGACAGTTTTCCCCAGCGTGAGCCTGGGAGGGGACGGGGATCTGGACTGGGGGATGGAGCTTTGTGAACAGATTGGGCCAGGAAGGCAGGATGGGGGCATTTGGAGGGGCTTGTCCTCCATGCCCCCCCCCCAGTCCTACCCCATTTTCCTGGGACTCCTTCCAAGCAATAAAAACCCTGCTCAGGCTCCAAGGGAGAGTTTTCATCTTTGGTTTTCAAAGTGTGAAAGAAAATGCCTCCAGGCGCCTTGTGAGACATAGTTTTCATAACTCCTACTTTCCTACTTGGCCTTGCCTTCTGAGGCCAGCCTGGGCCCCAGCTCGGGCACTGCAAGGGGCATGCCAGCCTGCTCCCCTGGAGCCAGCCCTGCGAGCCTCCCGGCTGCTCAGGCTGAAATGATGCGGCAACAGCTGAGAAGGAATTTTTATGGACTTTTTGTGTTGTGTGTGGGTTTTATTGTTTTGGGGGTTTTGTTTTTCTTTTTATTAGAAAAGACAGAAAAGAAAGGGGCTGGGGTAATCTCGCTGCCGGGCGCAAGCACTGATCCTCTCCAGAGTCTGGCAGACCTCCCCAACGGGCTTGAGAGGTCTCAGCAAGAAGCACCCACGCTTCAGTCATGGCTCCCCATCCCACTCAATGAGGGGTGGCACCTTGGCCCCACTCAGCTGGCAGACAGCTGCCCCTGAGTACATCCTGTCTCTTGAAAGAAACCTAATGTCCTTCAAGCTGTGTCCTCATCTTGGAAATGGGAATAATGATATAATGACATATGTACAGCACCAAGCACAGTGTCTACTGGCACACATCAAGTGCTCTATAAATGGAGGATGGTATTAGTGGGAGAGGCAGAGACACAAAAATATTAATAACGATGCTAAAAATTTGGCCTGGAGAGTGTGGCATGTGCCGGGAGAACCGTGGAAGGTGAGGTCGGCCCTGGCAGCACCAAATGGTGACAGGTCTTGGAGTGGGAGTCCTAGCACGCTGGATTCTGTGAGTTAATAAGGGGCATTAGAAGCCACCTGGCGCACCCCCCGATTCCTCACACACTCTGTTCAGGAACTCCGTCCTTGAGTCCTCTAGATGGCTCAAGGCTTTTCTCCCTCCTCTCCTGCTATCTCCCCTGGGACTTTCTAAAGACAGAAGATCATGGTACATCACAACTGTGGATCCACATTGAAGAGAACTTTGTGCAAGGACACAACTGTTTATTGGGACAGAGCATCATCAGAGAAGAGAAGAAAGAGAAGAGGGGGCAGTGAGCAAGGACCCCTTTTTTTACTGAAATACGTAAGGCCTGGACATTTGGATGCTCACTTCCAAGCCAAGGTCCCAGCCTGAGCCCATGTGGAAGCCGGGGTATGCTTGGTGACCGAGGCTGCCCTGCACATCCGCCCAGACTAAGGCTGAGCCACAGCTGTGGGGAACATCAGCTAGGATAGCAGCATGCACTGGGCTGGCCACAAGCCCAGGGGCTCACCTCAAGGATGACAGCCAGCTGTTAGGACCTCATGGCCTGGCCTGAGGAAATGCAGGCCAGAGGTGCTGCCAGATGACTGGGGAATGCACAGCCTGGAGGGAAAGGCAAGCACTAGGAAGCCGGGCATTGCCCCACATGGAGGAGGCCACCACACTGCAGACGCATGGAGATGGCCCTGCTCATTTCCACCAGCCTATCCCTTCAGCTGACCAGGGAGGGGCACGCTCCCTGCCCAGACATCTGCTAGTGAGCCCTGTAGCAAGTTACTTCACCTCATCATGCCTCAAGCTCCTCCTAAGTACAGGAGGGATCACAGTCACCTCTCCCTCCTAGGGTCATCATGAGGATTAAAGGTTAATGCATGGCGAGTGCTTTGCACAGAGCCTGGCACAGGGCCAGGGCTCTGCAAGGACTTGTCTCACCACCTAGGGTGCCCTCCTCATGTGCAAGCTACACTGGCTCAGCCTTTCCCACCAACTGCAATGCCCCCTCTTCCAGGGGCCTCCACTATTGGGTCAGGGGCCCCTCCATGTGTCCACTGCCCTGTGCTTCCTCTCTGGGTGGGATGGGACACCCTGAGAGCAGGTGTGGCCATTGCCTCTAGGGTCCTAGGCCTGTCTTTATCCCAGAGCCTGTCCCTCCTGTTCACAGGTCTCCTGTCGATGTCTCCCCTGTGCCTCACCTTCTTACGCCTGTCATGGGCCTCCTCTCCCTCAGTCCCTGTCTGGCCTTCTGTCTCTCTTTGCTCATCTGTTTCCTATCAGCCTCGTTCCTGAGCCTGAGTCCCACCTGGCCCCACTCTCCCCCTCCAGCTTCCCAAGGCCAGCAAGTGCGGGGCTCAGCTGCTGATTTGTTCCTACGCTAAATCTTTTATTTCTCTGTCCCACTCTCTCTCTGTCACCTAGGCTTTCTTGAGCCAAGAATCTCACCTGTTACCTCCAAAACTGGATCCTGATTTTATAAGTTCATGAAGGACTGCACCCTTAACTCAGCACTCACTATGTTTGCTCAAAGCGAGGCAGACCCCAGGGCTCCTGCCCCGTGGACGTACACCCCCACTTTCCCTGTGACCTGGGCACCTATAGCCTCTCTGAGCGTCAGTTTTCCCATCTGCTAAAAGACAGTAATGAGACCCATTAGGAAGGCTTTTTGTCAGGACCAGAAATATTGTTTGTTAAGTGGATGCCCAGTACAAGGTAGTTTCAATGATGAGGGCAGTGGAAACGGTGAGGTGGTTTATTTCCTGTTGATTTCAGCAAGCACAGCGGGCCAGCATCAGAAGGCAGGGGCACCTGGGTGCATAGTTGTGGGGGCTTATTGCCCCTGTATGACCTCAGCTCTAAATCCTCCCTAAGGCCTGAATTCTTTCTGCTTGGGACCTGTTCTCCTGAGTGGTCACACTTGAGGCCTGTGGCCCCCAAGGCCTGGCCCGTCCCCTGGAGCCTTGCACAGGAGGGTGAGTGCAGTCTCCAGAGTGCAACTGGGCTGGCTGTGTGGCTCTGGGCTGCTCACTTTCCCTGTCTGAGCCTTGTGTTTCCTTCTCCATTTTATGAGGAAAAAATAGATTCGACAGTCAGATCTGAGCCCCCAGGCTCTGCCCAGGACGACGCTAGCTACTGACAGTCACTGCGCCGTGTGTTTCCTCCCATCTAGCACCACTGCTTCGTCACCCCTGCCGCCCCTCCAGCCCACGCACAGCTCCGGGACCGCCACGCCCCCCTTCCAGATCTCAGACCAGCTCCAGCAGCAGGACCTGCCGGGGCCCACCAGCAGCTCAGCACCCCGCTGCTCACATCCTACCCTGGGCCTGCTCCCTGTTGTCGCTGCCACCATCGCCGCTCCCTTCCTGCTGCACACCCTCGGACCCTCCTGACCTCAGCCACCCCATGAGGACAAGCCAGAGAAACCATACAAGGGTCTGTGGTCACACTGCACCTCCCCTGCCACAGCTCCAAGGTGCCCAACACGTCAAGGGCAGTCCAGACAGGATGGGTTAGAACACTAGAGCTTTATTGTACCCAAGTTACATCTTCTTTTTTGTAGAAGAATCTTAATTTCCCATAGTGCTATGGGGCTTTTTTGTAAAATATGTGTTCATATTAAAAAAGAAAAATGTATTTATTCTACCGATAAAACTATTTTTATGTGGCCTATGTTAGAACCCCTTAATTAGCCCCGACGCCAACCCAGGAGGGAAGCCCAGGTTGCCAGGACGTCTGTGACCTCATGTGGATTGTGGCTTTGAACTGGCTTGCTCCTGGATCACCAAAGCTTCCTGGGTCCAGGTTTGGCTTCTCCCACTGTGGGGACCCACGGGGGTAGGCAGGCATGCAGACAGGCTTAGCTTTCGTGAAGCTGGATTTGGGAGCCAGAGGTGTGAGCCCTGACCAGCCTCCCCTCCCCTGGATGCACCCCAGGGCCTGGGAAGATGCTTTAGGACAGAGAATGCTGCTATTTTGAAAACCCTGAGTACTTGTGAACTGGCCCTCCAGAGCTCTTGGTTAATGTTTCCACCAAAGTACTGGGTTGGGGGGTGGGATGTTGGTGCTAAGGGAGGTAGTCCCTTACCCCTTGTAACAGATGATTAAACTGAGATCCAAAAAGAGGAAGGTGGTTGCCCAAGGTCACACAGCAAGTGGGAGAGCGAGGACATGAATCCAGACTTCTCTGGTCTGTGTCATTAATCCCGTCTGGGTGAGAGGAGAGGCTGTTGAAATCATGGCTAGTGGAGTGAGTTGGGCCGAAGCACAGGAGTGGGCACAGAAGGGCAATTTTAAAGACAGGGGCTCTAGGAATCGTGGTAATAGCTAAGGAGGGTACCGACAGTGGCCATTGCCAAAGCCTGTAGCGTGACAGGTGCTTTGCGCACTCCACTGCTGATCCTCATGCTAGCTTTGTGAGGTGTGATTATCCCCATTTCACAGATGAGGAAACTGAGCTCCCAAAAGAGGGGAGGGGACTTGCTCAAGGTCACCCAGCCATAATGTGGCCACAGATCGGTATAGTACAAATGAGATCCTTCTTTCTTGGTCCATGTTCTGCTCCATTCTATGCCCAGGAAAGCTCCGTAGGAGGAAGATCTTGCCCAAACAGGCAGCACAAGCTTCTTACTCTAGCCAAAGAGGCCATCTGACCAGTTGCTCATGTTGGTCCCTCTGGCCAAAAGGCTCTGTCAATAAGCATGTGCCAAGTGTCCCATGCCCCAACTTGTCAAATCTTGGAGCCAGTGAGAAACTTTCCTGCCAAATCAGAGGCAGGTGGTGGGGCACAGCTGGGGTGGGGGCTGGGGAGGCAGAGCAGCCCAACAGGGGCTTCCCTGGCCCATCTGCTCCCCAAGGAGGGAGCTAAGGAGACAGAGGACCCAGGTTGGCTGACTACCAGACCAGGAGCCCTCAGCCGGGCTGGCGGCTCACTAATTACAGAGCCCTGGAACCTGAGAGCAGAAAGGCCACTCATTTGACAGATAATAATAACAGTAACAGTAATAACAAGGCCCAGAGAGGGCAGCAGTCCTCTTGGATGCACAGCCAGCAAGTCTGCTGACTCCCCACCCAGTGCTCCACAGCCTCACTGCACCACAGTCCTCCCTGGCAGGCTTGTGGTGACCAACTGGCCCCAGTGCCATTGTGCCCAGCTTGGCAGCTGTCTCTCTTCTGAGACAGCAGACTTCTGGGCAGCTCATCAGGTGGCCAAAGATCACACTGGCATCTTGGTGGAGAGCTGAATTCTTTTCAGCTCAGCCGTGATTAACGTGTTGGAGCTTGAGACCCGGCAGGGGCCTAGGGCTCTGCTTCAGAGGATCCAGCCAGCCCCATGGGCACCATGCTCTAAACTGAGCTTGACCTCAGCCAGGCCTGGAGTCAGTTTATCCTTGGCAAAAATGCTACTTCCTATTTCTGAGCTTAGCTGACTTATAAAGCAGGCTCAGAAGTTGGACATCAAACAGATCATGCAGAGCACTATTTGGATGAGATAAGTGTAAAGGAATTATAAACACACAGGCCAGATTCCCCTCTGTTTGGGGCAGAGTATGGCATGAGACATATTGAGATGGAGCTTGAGGTTAAGTAAAGACAAAGCATTTGAGTAAACAGTCCAGGCACCTGACCATGTGCCCAGGTCTGTGCCAGGCAGGGGGCCAAAAATGTAAATTAACACAGCAAGTAATTACTGAGCACAGGCAGTGCCAGGCTCCATATTGAGGCTGAGTCTAGCCACCTTTCTTGGCCTAGGTGACCTCATTATCAAGATGAGACAAGCAGCCCAATCCTAGTCTATCCTGTCCTGGCCCCTGACTTCAGACAGATTCAGCCCTAGTCTTTCCCAGATCCCTCCTCTGGGAAAATTGGGGGATTCCAAACTCACGCTCAACCAAACATCCAAGTATTTAAAGAAAAATGGATGGGCCAGCCAATGAGGTAGACATGTGTGTCAGAAGAGCCAGAATCAAGGTGGCTCAGACATGGAGCAAGAGTTCACTTATCCCTGAGGACCACCAGCCAGCCAGGGTTTGACAAGAACTCAGCCTGCTCATTCAAGTCCCGGAAGACCTGAGGCACATACGCAGGAATCTGCAGGCCAGGGCACTTGAATGCTCTCCAACTGAGCCAAAGAACCACCATTCCCTGAGCAGCCACACCAGACCTTTGGAATGATCTATCCACCACTGCTGACATTTCTTCCAGAATGCTCTATGTGCCTAGCCTCATAAAATGCCCCTTTTTCTCTGAGAGCTTTGTGTACATTTCTTAGTACTCTCCTGTTTGATCTTGAGGCAGGCAGGAAAGATGGGAGTCCTGAGACCCAGCAGGTCAAGTGAGCTGCCTCAGGTGGCAGCATGTTAGTGTGACCCTAGGTGCCTTATCTCTCAAGAAAGCTGACTATGACCAAGGGACTCTCTGGGGCACATCAGAATGGTCGTATCTCCTGGTCTTCCTCCAGTTCTGGTCTGATATACCAGCAATTAGGTGGAGGCAGGGAGAGCCCATCATCCACAGGGAACTGCAGAGTGCCGCGGAGGATCCCTCCAACCCTGAGGGTCAAAGCTCCCCAGTCTATAAAGCCTGGACCCTGGTGCTGACTGTGACACATACACCCTAGCAATGGAAGACCACACACGTATTTTCCTCATGCTTAATGCTCTGTCATCTGTGACTTCCTGGCCTCAGCTTGGCTCGGGCAAGCCTTGGGGCTCAGTCCCCTTGTCCTACCTGCCAGTGTCTAGCCCAGTGCCATTGTCACAACAGGTACCAAAGACGAGGGAAAAGTCCATCTACCAAAAAGAAAGTTTATTAAAAACATTACAAAGCACAAGAGAAGTTCTACCCTGGAATTGCAGCTTTAGTGGTATCCTACAAGGCAGAGAATAGAATTGGGGCTGGTGATAGTGTTCCAGTGACCGTGGGATGAGAACTAAAGTCCTCAGCCTGGCATTTTAGACCCTTCATGACCTGGCCCTGCTGACCTTGCCAGCCACATCTCTTGTCTCTCCCATTCTGTGCCTGGCCAGACTGAATGGTCTCTGCCATTTCTAGAATAGACAGGATGTTTCACACATGCTGCTCCCTAGAGCTGGAAACTCCTTTCTCCCCCCTAATTGCCATCCTTTGTGCATCAACTCAGATAGCACCTCCTCCAAGAAGCCCCCTCTGATTTCTTTGTGCCTTCTCAGCATATATCACAATACCCACTGCCCAGTGTTGTGACTGTCTAAATGTCTATCTGTTTCCCTGCCAGACTATGAGCAATGGGTCATGGCAGGGGTCATGTGAACTTGTCTTTGAATCCTCATCTGATACAAAGGTGGTGCTCAATAGATGTGTAGAAACAGAGACAGGGAAGGAAGGAAGCAGAGGCAGGGGAGGAAGAAAGGAATGAAGAAGGAAAGAAGGAGAGAGGCAGACCTTAGCTCTGCAAGTGGAATAATTTCCACTAAGCCAAAGCCATCAGAGGATGGACTGGTGCCCCCACAGGTGGTGAGTTTCCCATCAGTAGAGGTGTTTGAGTGGGGGCAGTAGGCCCACTGGCTAGAACTGTGGTAGGAGAGTTGAGGTCTTGGCAAGGGACTGGTGTAGATGACATCAAGTGTCCCTCCTGGCTCTGTAATGCTCAGGTCCTTTGAACATGGTTATTTTTCCAAAAATTCATCTAAGCGGCCAAAAAAATCACCCCAGCTGGCTGTCTAGACCAGTAAGGTTCAGGAATCAGTCCAGCCTCCCCCACGGCCTCCCCCACCTCCCCTCCCTATTCTTCAAGAACCCAGCCGGGCCTGCCATGTGTTGGCAGCTTGCCTGATGCCCTAGGGCAGGGTCTGGGAGGGGGAGGGCTGGACTAGAACCCAGGCCCCCTGGTCCCAGCCCAGAACTCCTTCCCTCTCTGCCCTCCTGACCCTGGGGAAGGGAAGAGAGGGTGCTGAGAAGTGATTGAGCCCCTCCTGGCCCTTTCCAGGGGGTATCAGCTCTCCCCACCCTTTCTCCAACATGAGCTGGGCTCTTCCTTTCCAGAGATACTCTGGATACTCCTTCACTCTGCTGGGTGACCTTAAGCAAGACCCTGCCCCTCTCTGAGCCTCCATTTCCTCATCTGTCAGAGAGAGACCTTGTTTCCTGCCTAGGTTGTTCTGGGGCTGGTGAGTGTATGATCTTGGAGCTCCATGAAGGTGAGGTGCCCTTTCCCCAGGCTCAGTGCTTGGTTTTCCTCCTAGCGCCCATGGGTTGCCAGGGGATAGGGAGCATGTGTGGCAGGCAGGACAAGTGACAGGGTAGCATGACTTGAAGGCCCCTCCATCCCCAGTCCTGCTGCAGGGAAAGTGGGCTTTGAATGGGATCCAAGTCCAAGATGTTTCCGGTGAGCTGCCGGGGACAAATGACTCTCAGACATCTTGGGTCTCCGGTAACTGGGGTGGGAAGAGGCTGACTCTTGGCCAAAGGAGGCTCTAGCCCAGAGAAGGGGAAGCCATAGCCCCCTCCCTATTTCTGAGCCTCACAGAGATTGCCGAGGGTCCCCGGCTTGACTCAGTGTGCAACGCAAGCTTCAGATCTTAATGTATCTGAAAGATATCATGATTCTGTTCTCTAATCACCTCTGTGAATTATCATGAAGAGTTCTTTAAGAGTATAATAGAAGACAAAGAAAGATGCTATTAATGTTATTTTGCCAAAAATATTTTTGTAGCATAATATATTAATAAAAGACATTATGAATTCAACAGCTTGGTGGTTCTGTGTGTTGACAGCTCCCCTCCTCCTGCCAGGGAACGTTGGTGGAATCTCCTTTGCTGGGAGGGCCAAGGCCTGAGGCAGTGGAGCAGAGGACCTGGAACGGGCCCATTTTCCACACGAAGAATCAGAATGGGCAGGTTCCGGGAGGTGCCAGGAGGTGCCGGGAGGGTGGTTTGAGCAGGGGTCCAGTGGCTGGAGAAGCTTCACACTAAGGGAGGCCTGGATAGCCCAGCCACGCTGGGCCACCCACAGATGTGGAGCGGGAGCTGCTCAGGAGCCTTCCACACAGCTGGAACCCGGGGTTCACCCTCAGGCCCCCTGTTCACCTGCTCCCTCCCTCAACAAGACCTGCTGATTCTCCCTTATCCATTCTGCCCTCCGCTCCCCACCCACCTCTCTCCACCCTGGCCTGGGCTTCCCCTGAACCACTGCCACCTATGGTTGTGTCCCCTCCAACCCCCTCACCCCTCTGCAGCTAAAATGAGCTCTATAAAACACAAAAATGACCACGTATCTCCTCTGCTGTCAGAATCTCCCAGTGTTTCCCCGATGTTGTTGACAAAGGACACACGAGGACTTCCACAATCTGCACGTCTCTAGCATGAAAGCCACTTCTCACCAATTCCTCTCCCAGTATTCCACGCTCCAGAGCTACCGCCAACCTCAGTTTCCTCAACTCATTCTGCCCTTCACCACCTACCTTTGCACATCCTGTTCCCTGGGCACTGCCAGTCTTCCCTCACCTCTATGCCTCGCCCACCGCTCTGCCAGGCTCCTACACATCCTGCACAGCCCAGCTGCAGCAGTGTCCACTCCACGAAGCCTCCCTGCCGCCCCAAGCTGAGTTAGCCAGTGCCATCTGTTCCCTGAGCTCTCTGCTCATCGCAGCACCTCCATGTTGCTGAGACGATCTGCGTGTGCCGCCCCTCCCGAGCCAGGGTCTGGGTGTGCATCCCTGTATCATCAATCCCAAGCATGGTGGCTTACACGCACCACGCAGATGCTGCAGATGGTGGGTGCTCATGGAAGAATGGTGGAGTGAATGAAGAAGGAATGAGAGAAGAGGAGGGAAGGCTTCAGATAAAATGTATGTCCTTTATTTCATTTCACAGCACACTGTATACCACTAAGTGTTAGCTGGCTGGGATCTACACAAGGTGTTCATGCTGCAGGTTCCACCAGGGAGAGACTTAGTCACAGGAACTTGGGAGGAAGAGGGGACATGCCAATGAAAAGTTTGGAGTGGAAGAGGTCCCTGTGTTTCTAAAACCCCAGAAGCCTTCACGAGAGGCAATTCATTGACCACGGTGAGTGAGTTCTGCTGGCTCTTTCCAAGAGCAATATGGACTGTGCACGGTGGCCCCACCTCCAGATAAAGAAAATAATGATGCAACCAGAAGCTAGTATTTGTTTAGCACTTTTTATGTGCCAGACAATCTTCTACGCATTCATCAGCACTAAATTATTTAGTGCTCACAACTGCTCTTCCTTATCTCCATTTTACAGATGAAGTAACTGAGATGCAGAGAGGTTAAGTAAGTTGCCTATGATCACACAGCTTGTACATGCTGGAGCCAGGATTAGAACTCGAGTAGTCAAGCTCCAGGCTCGCTCGCTCCACTCTCTCCTGCCATTCTGTGCTGTCGTGTGTGGGCTGTGGCCTGGGAGGTGGGCAAGGAAGGCATCAGCACCCACATTTCACAGGCCAGGCGGGCAAGGTCAAGACCTAGCAAGGCCCAATGCAGTGAGCTTCTTCCACATCCTGGAGCTTGCCCAGACCTTTGTCCCCCCATCCAACTCTAAGACAGAGCTCCAGGGAAGAACCCTTGCCCCGTTTCCCACCCCCACAATGGTCTTTAGGGGCTGAAATCCATGGTGTGAAGATTCCTTTTGTGGCCAGTGACCCCTGTACTCCCTGCCCCTCACACACCAGCTGCTCTGCAGAGGGAGCCTCCTGTCATCCGCACACCTAGAAGCTTAGTGAGAGAGTGAGCCCTCATGCTTCCCTGGGGACCTAGTCCTCAGTTCAGATGCTCCCTGGAAAAGAAGCTGTGGCCCAGAAATGAGATCTCAGACACAATAGCATGGGTGACTTAGGGGACAAAGGACTCCTCAGAGCCCCTGACACACTTCTCTGCATACAGCAGTGGGTGGTATGAGGGGAGAGGCAGTGTCTGCACCTGCTGACCTGCGAGCCCTGCATCAGCCCTCCTGCCCTGAAGGCAGAGACCCTTGCTCTGAGCTGGCCCCACCAAAGTGCTCTTCAGGGGAGAAACCAAATACCTCATCTGATGATAGATCACTACATTCAGGGGACCCTGTCTCAGTCATAAACCTCTGTGAGGCTGCCTCAGACAGGAGGCCTCACTATATAGCTTCAAAGATCAGCATAGGGCCCTTGGGGAAAGCTACAGGGAGGTGGGTTTCAGCATAGTGAGGGAAGAGCTTCCCAGAAGTAGCACACACTGCCCAAGGAGGGGGCAAGTTCTTCAGCATGGGAGGTGGGAGAAGAGGGGCTGAGGAGCTCTCAATGCAGACAGGATCCCACCCCAAGCTGTCTGTCTCCATCTCTTTCTGTTTCTATCTGTTGACCTTTCACTCCTGCGTCCTCACTCTCTCTCCATCTTTCTATGTCCTCTGAAAACCTGTCCCTCCTACCCCTGAACATCTAGGGTTCTACAGCCTAACCCTTTGAAGGCACTGTCAATGTCCTGCAGCAGATGGGCTTCTGGGATGAGGACCAAAGGCCCTGAGTTCCAGGCCAGCTTGGCCATGGCCTGCTGTGTGGCCTTGGGCAAGCTCTGCCCCTCTCTGAACCTCAGTCTTCTTATTTGCATAAAAGGAGGAGGAGCAAATTGTATTCTCCAAACTCCCTTTTAGATAGAGCAACATCTTTGTTTGGGAGGCTGCCTCCATCGAGGCTTGAAGCATGAAAGAAAGCCAACTTCTCCCACCTCAAAGGAGATGGAGGGAAGATATTCTTTATGACCAGGGAAGGAATTTTATCATTTTGCTCCTGAAAAGGACAGGAAGAGAAAGAAGGAATCAAGAGACAGAAGGAAGAGAAATGAGGAGCTAGAAAGATAGAGAGAAACTGAAGGAGGTGAAACAACCTCTCCTCAAAGGGGAGAAAACCTGCAGATAGGAGTCATTTTCATGTCTGGCAAGAGAATGCTAACCCCATCTGCTGTGCCAATCTTCAATCCGTCTCCATTGCTTGTGAAGATTGGGAGGGGGACCAAGGATGGGACTGATTGGACGTGGGGTGAAGCAGAGGCAGCAAGCTAACTGGCTGGGACTGAGGCAAGAGGGTTGGGCCCCAGGGAACCCATGACCTCTGGGGAGGCTTTGCACCCCAGCCACAGAGCTGAGGGTCCAATGTTCTTAAGTAGGTACTTTGGAGTAGGAATGCATTGGCCACATCTGGGCTACAGGTAGAGGAATAGTAAGCTTAGACCTGCCAGCCTTGGACTTCCATGAGCTACAGGATATGGGAGCTCCAGGGCTCTCTGAGCCAGGCAGGAAACCCTCGCCCCTCATCACTACCTTCCAGGCTGCCACAGCAGAGGCCAGCAGGATGGAATCAAGCTGGGCTGAGCTGGGCAGGGCAGGGTACAGGGGCACTCCAGTGATTGCTCACGACTATCAGCAAGCCAGGCAAGCTGGGCTGGCCAGTGTTATGGCATCGTAAAATACAACTACTTTCAGAAGATATTCATAAAATCTTGTTTTATGCTGGTTGGTTCTGGGCTCACAAAACAGTCCCTGTGTTTGCTTTTCTCTTATTTTCCGTGTCTTACCATAAGTCATAAAAAAAAGAGTGATAAAATTTCCACCCTGAAAACACAAGTTCCCAGACAAGGAAGGGCTGGAGACTCGTGGGCTTCCCAGGCATCCCTTCCGGGTTTCTCTTGCCTCCTTTCTGAGACTGGGGAAGGCAGGAAGGGGGCCGAGCTGTGTGGGGACCAAGCGGCAGGGCAGGAGGAAGAAAGAAAAACACAGGGAAAGATGGATGAGGAGGGAATGAGGGCACAGAGACAGAGGAGAGACAGACAGCGCTGGAGAAAGAGAAAAGAGACGAGTGAAAGGGAGCAGTCGGGAGAGGCCTGGGTGGGGAGACAAAATCAGATGCAAGAGGGTTGGGTCAAAGCAGAGAGAGACAGGCTGACTGGAGTCGGCACGGCAGGGTCCCAGAGCAAGCCAGGAGGTAGCACCCACAGGTCTGGCCCCACACCAACTGCACCCACAGGCCCAGCACCCACAAAGTACGCCCACTGGCCCAGCTCCCATCCGATTGCAACCACAGGCCCAGCTCCCACCCAAATGCACCCAAGAGCCCGGCTGCCCACCAAAGCACACCCATGGGCCCTGCCCTCCTGCAACTGTGCCCACGGGCCCAATCCCACCCCCAACTGTGCCCACTTACCTAGCCCTCAGCCAACTGCACCCAGTGGCCTGGCCCCCGCAACTGAATCCACAGGCACTGCCTCCTTGGGCCAAGCCCTTCCCCAACTGCACCCACAGATCCAGCCCCCCCACAACTGCACCCACAGGTTCATCCCCCACCAAAGCACTACCACCGGCCCGCCACCCCCAACTGCACCCATGGACCCATACCTCCAAAAGTGCACCCACAAACCCAGCCCCCACCCCCACTGCACCCACAATCCTAGCCCCCACCTAACTGCACCCACAAGCCCAGCCCCCACCCAACTACACCTACAAGCCCAGCCCCCACCAACTGCATGCATAGGTCCAGCCCCCACCAACTGCAGCCACGGGTCCAGCCACCACCAAAATGCATCCACTGGCCCAGCTCATCCCTGACTGTACCCACAGGCCCAGGTCACACCTAAGTTCAACCACCAGCCCAGACCCACCAAAGTGTATCCACCGGCCAAGTCCCACCAAAGTGTACAAACGGGCCCAGCCCCCAAACTGCACCCAAGGTCCCTGCCCCCAGAAAGGTGCACCAATGGGCCCAGCCCCAATACAAATGCACACAAGTGCCCAGTCCCACCCAAATGCACCCAAAGCCCCACCCCAACAAAAGTGCACCCACGGGCCCATCTCACACCTGACTGGCCCCACGGGCCCAGCCCCCACCAACTGCACCCACTAACCAACCCCCACCAAAGTGCATCCACAGGCCCATGTCACACCTAACTGCACCCATGGGCCCAGCCCCCACCAAAGTACCCCCACAGGCCAAGCCTCCCTCAAAGTAAACCCAAGGACACGACCTCCTCAAAGTATACCCAAGGGCTCAGCCCCTACACAAATGCACCCAAGGGCTGCACTCCCCGCCCAGTGCACTCACAGGTCCCACCCTCCCGCCAACTGCACTCATGGCCCCTGCTCCCCACCCAATTGCAGCCACAGGCCAAGCCCCACAGAAGTGCAGCCATGGGCTTAGACCCCACCAACTGCACCTATGTGCCCAGCACCCCAAAAAGTGCACCCACGGGCTCAGCTTCCCCAAAAGAACACCCACGGTGCCTGCTCCCACCCAACTGCACTCACAGGCCCAGCAAGCACCCAAAAGCACCCACAGGGCCAGCCACCGTCAAAGCACACCCACACACCCTGCCCCCACCCAAGTGCACACACAGGCCCAGGACACCCCCAGCTGCACCCATGGGCATAGGCCTCCACCAGCTGCACCCCTAAGCCCAACCCCCCCCCAACTACACCCATGGTCCTACCCCCACCAAACTGCACCTACAGGCCCAGCCCCCACCCAAGTGCACCCACATCCCAGACTTCTGCAACCACAGCCTCAAGCCTGACCCCATTCTAACTGCACCCACTGGCCCAGCCCCAACAAAGTACACTCACTGGCCCAATCCCCCAAAATTGTACCCTCAGGCACAGCCCCCTCATGCCTAGCACCCCCCCCAACAGTCCTCATGGACCCAGCCCCCACCAACTGCACTTACTGGCCCAGCCCCCACCCAAATACATGCACAGGCCCAGAGCCCACCCAATGCACCCACAGGCCCAGACCCCACCTAACTGCACCCACACTTTTGTTCTGTTATTTTTATTTTTCTTATGCATCACCTTTCATCACTTACTGATGAAATTCTACCCAATCTTTAAGATTCAACTCACCTTCCTTCACCTGGCTTCAGTCCTGGGACTTCTCTTTTACATTCACAGTCACCATTCAATGATGTTGATACAGGAGGCACTCGGTTTCCCGGGGTTTGGGTTTCAGGATGTGCCTCTGGCTTTCCAGCCACTCCCTGAGGTCTCAAGTCCCCTCCTCTGAGTTCTTCCCTGGAGGAAAGTTACTGTTGCCAGTTAGACTTGTTTTTAGCACCAACATGGGGAAAATGAGACCACAAGGTGCTGGCTTATGCAAATCCAGTGGCTGTGCATGCTCAGTAGAGAGCACAGAACATTCTTGAATGTGCCTGGTGCATGCGATAGGATCTGACCAACAAATACTCCAGCAAGAGACAGACTCAGCATGTGCAAGACTAATGTTACAAAACTGGGAGCCACCCCCTTAACTGAATATTTCTTAGGTAAAGAAACTATAAAAGCCAAATCCCAGCTGAAGGTGGAGTTGTTACTTACTTTCCTGGAGGCAGCCTGAGCTTTCCTGGCTAAGGGGTGTGGGCTTTATTTTGTATGGAACTTACTTTTAGCAGGTGGCTGCTCACTCTCTTGAGCCAGCCCACGCTCTGTACCAAACTTATGTATTCCTTGCTTTTCTATTAGACTTGAAGTGTGCACTGATCTTTTATGTTTAATGAATAAATGAAGGAATGATTCATGAGAATAAAAAGCTTCACAAAATTCTAGTTAGGTGGAAGAAGGAGATCTAATCATTATGTGACAGTATTTCATTACACAAAAGATAAAGGTTTCTAAAACTTCAAGGGGAAGAAAATAATCTATTTAAAAGATTGCTCACTTTATCTACTGAAAGATAATGGAAAACACAATAAAGTGGATGCTTTGGCACACAGCGGCAGGACAGCTTTCAAGGGCTGGTCGACTCAGCAGCTCAGTGGTGTCATCAATGGTTCATCTTCCTTCCATCTCTCTCCTGTTATGCACAGAGTTAGTTTTTTCCTAAGTCTGGCTTATATACTGACTGCCAGACTCAGTTTGAACTATTTTCTTGTTTACAAAAGGAAGCTAGGGCGAGCTTTTGCCTCAGTAATCTAACCAAGAATCCTAAGATTGACTCTAGTACAGTTCTTAAAACACACATACCTCTGAACAATGGGCCTGCAGAAATGCATCATGCTGACTGGCTTAAGCCAACTCCACAACTGTTCCCATGGGCCCAAACCCCCCAACCGCACCTACCAGCACAGCCCCTAGGCCCAGTCCTTCCCAAACTTCACCCATGGCCCAGCCCACACCAACTGCACCCATGTGCACAGCCTCCTCGGGCCTAGCCACCCACCAAAGAAACCCCATGTGCCCAGCCGCATGCAAAGGATCCCGATGGGTCCATCCCTCCCTAAAGTACACCCATAGACCCAGCACCCACCTAACTGTGCCCATGGGTCCAGCCCCCAGCAACTGTACCCATGAGCCCAGCCCCCACCCAACTGTGCCAATGGGCCTAGCCTCTCCAAATTATGCCCATGGGCCCAGCCTCCACCAAAGTGCACCCATATGCTGGACCTCCACAACTGCACCCACAGGCCTTGCCCACCCCAATTGCACCCATGGCCCCAGCCCAAACAAAGTATACCCACTGGACCAGTCCCCCCCAATTGCACCCAAGGGCTTGGCCCCCACCAAAGTGCACTCATGGGCCTGCCCTCCCCAAACTGCACCCACTGGCCCAGCCCCCACTGAACTGCACCCATGGGCCCAACCCACCACAACTGCACCCACTGGCCTAGCCCCCTCAACTGACCCCTCAGGACAAGCTCTTCCCCACCTGCACACATGGGCCCAGCCCCCACCAACAGCACCAATGGGCCTAGCCCCCACCAAAGTAACCCCACAAGCCTACTCCCCCAAAGTACCCCCACAGGCTCAACCCTCCCCAAAGTATACACAAGGGCCCAGCCACCACCCAACTGCACCCTTGGGCCTAGCCCTGACCCAACTGTACCCATGGCCCCCGCCCCCAACAACTGCAACCACAGGCCCAGTGCCCACCCAACTGCAATGGTAATTAATGAAAAGCAATATAAAAAGCATAAGGAAATCCTACTGCATGTACACTGATAGGCAAAAATTAATAAATGAGGCAATTCCAATCTTGTCAATCTTATGGAATAAATTATCACATGCGGAGATGTGATAATTTATGTCCGTTCACAAACTCATTGGCATTTCCTCTAAGTTTGAAATTACGCATAATCTACAACCCAGCAGTTTCTCTCCAATGGTTTGAGAATTTGTTATATGTGGGCATTTGGAAACAAACACAAATTGTAGGGACAGCATTTTCACAAGAACAAAAAATAAACTTGAAACAGCCCAAACGTTATAAGCACTGGAATGGATGGGCCAGTTGGATGACCCACAGTCTCACACACCAGCACGTGTGACACAGACTGAGGCAGAGAAACCACTGATGACCATGTTCAGGGTAATTCTATTAATACCCTTTCAGGGAAAGGTTAAAAGAGGCAAAGTTAAACAAAACAATTTGTAATGATATGTAATAGATGATAAAGACAAAAAGAAAACTAAAATTTCTGATAGTGGTCACATCTGGGGACAGGAGGGAAATGAGGTCAGGATGGACACACTGGAAGCCTAATATCCACCCAGTCTGTTCATTAGTGTTTGTCCAGCCTGCAGAGTTTATATGACATTGTTTAAACTTAAAACATTCTATGTAATCTTTTCTAAGTATGAAATAGCTCACTAAAAATTTTAAAGAACTATTTACAAGTGAAAAAATGTACAATTTAAAATTATTTATTCTACCATACTATCTGCCTACCTCCCCAGTTTTGCTATCAGTCTTAGTTTGGAAGGAGTTCTCAAGCCTTTTGGACCAGATCCATTTAAATTTAGCTCTATATTCATTTGCACAGGTTTGGGTAGTGAAAGATTGAGAACCAGCCAGTGCCCGTTTAGAGATAACTGGTTCCATGAACATATATTATTAATTTATAAAAATTAAGGAAGTCACCTATTCGTGATGAAAAGAGCTTCAGGACTGATGTCTAATTGAACAAAAAAGCAAAGCATGTATCGTTGTCTAAACCAGAGATCATAACAGAGTTGTGGAAACAATAATTACATGAATAGGAATTTCAGAGAGGGAGACTCTGAGAGAGAGGGTTTTTGCTAATTCTCAGCAGGCACTGATGATCACACTTGGCCCCTGCAGGGGACAGAGAAACTGGGGGAGTGTTAGTTGGTCACTCAGAGTTGGTGCTGGTGTGAGAGATCACACAACTCGAGAAGCACTGACATGGTTGGTGTTTTCCACAGGACATTCTTTGTGTTCTGGGGATGAACATCTAGGATTGAGGAGCCAGGCCAAGGGTTCCTAAAAGTCAGAGTAAAATCTACCTGAATCTCAAAGTGCTTAGGAGATAATGTTTCCCCAGAGGGACAGGGCTGCTGATTGGTCGCTCAAGATTTTTGCCATAGTTGAAAGCTGTAGGGCATGGGTGCCAAAGCAGCAAGCTGAAACCTCCAAAGGTCACAAGTGGATGTGCCACAGTCTTTCATGGTTGACCAGTGACCTACTAGAATTTCCATCTAAATCCTTGAAGGGCCTACCCTGAGGAAGATAGAAGAAGCAGAGATGGATGAGCCTTACAACTGGGTATGGATAATTGGACTTGGAGGGACAGAGAAGGGAGAGAGAAGGGGGCAGAAGCCATCACTGAAAGGTGCAATGGCTGAGGATTTCCAAAATGGGTATAATACATCAATCCAAAAATTTAAGAACACCAAGTGTTTTGGTAAACTCCAACTGGGAATAAAAAAGAAAAGAAAAGAGGAGAAAATCATGCTAAAGTCCATCATAATTAAATTGCTAAAATGAAGCAAAGTCAAATTTCTTTTCTAAAGCAAATTCACACCCTTATATGTTATTATTAAACAATAAATATCAAAATATTCTAAAACTACTTATTCATCAGAAGAAGGTAAGAAAATAATAACAAACCTAAGATTCACAGGAGAATGGATATGCTAAACACAAAAAAAGAAATCAAATTATCAGGAGGGGGGAAATGATAGAATTGACAGACTAATAAATCTGAAAGCTGTTTATTTGAATAATAAAAACCAAACAAAAACCGTGTATTCACTTTCAGTGTTTATTTTAATGAAATAAATTTGACTCAAATAAAAATACACAAATGTGGGAGTGAAAAAAAGGTAAATGTAGATTTTGAAGAAACTACAAAAATAAGGTTAATTATTAAAATACACATTTCATAAATAAGTTTGATACTTTAATGAAAAATTTTCTGGCCAAGTATAAATGATAAAACATTGCTAAGGGCCCCACCCCACCCCTGGCCTGGCCTGCCATGAAGGGGCCCCCTTGAATGGCCTGTCCCAGTGCCTCCTTGGCCTGCTCGGTGCTAAGACCTCCCCCCCAACCTGGCCTGGCACCTCTAAGAGACCCCCTGGCCTGGCCTACCACTAAGGGCTGCCCTGGCCAGAACTGCTGCTCAGGGCCCCACTGCCATTAAGGGCAGGACTGGCCAGGCCTACACAAGAGACCCACTGGCCTGGCCTGCCTTCAGTGCCCCTGTTTTAGTCCATTTTGTATTGCTATAACAGAATAGTTGGAACTGGCTAGTTATAATGAAAAACAAAATTTATTGCTTATAGTTTCTGAGACTAGGAAGTACAAAGTCCATCTGGTGCTAGCAACAGTGACCCAGGGGTCTCACATTGCTAGATGGTGGAAGCAGACAGCAGAGACAGAGAGACTCTCATGTGCTCATCTTTTAAAGCCCTCAGAATCACACACCTGACCGACATTTTTAATCCATTCACTGCGGCATGGTCCAACCCTGCCCCCCACAACTCATGTCATTCTCATGTGCAAATACATTCATCTCATCCCCATGGTCTTAACTTGTTTCAACTCAAGAGTCCAAAGTTCAAAGTCCCATCTGTGAAATCAATACAAGTTATCTACTTCCAAGATACAGTAGTGGGACATACATAGGGTACATATTCCCACTCCAAAAGGAAGAAATAGGCCAAAAGAAAGGGGTATTGGGTTCTAAGCAAGTCCAAAATCCCAAGGGCAGGCATTAAATCTCAAAGATGGTGAATCATGTACCTTGAGTCTGTGTTCCATGTCCTCTGCATGCTGGTGTGGGGTTGGGTCCCCAAGTCTTTGGGCAGCTCTGCTCCTATGGCTTTCCTGCTTGCCAGCCACACTTCAGGAATCCCAGGCTGTCATTCCACTCTGTAGCTCCACAGGTCTGGGGTCTCCATGGTGGTCCTGCTCTCATGGCTCCACTAGACATGGTGCTGATGGGGTTTCTCTGCTGCAACTCCAACCCCACGTTTCCACTTGACATTGCTCTAGTGAAGGCTGTCTGCAGTGACTCTGCCCCTGTGATAGATCTCTTCCTGAGCCCCCAAACTTTTCCATACATCCTTTGAAATCTGGGTGGAGGCTCCCAAGCCTTCCGAGCTCTGGCATTGTGTGAGAATGAAGACCTAACACCACGTGACAACACCAAGGCTTCTGGCTTGTATTTTTCAAAGCTGCAGGTCCAGCCACACCTGGGGCCAATTTAGCCACAGCTGGAGCAGCCAAAGCAGCTGGGGTGCTGGTGCTAGAAGCAGTTTCCCAAGGTGGCCCTGAGCAGTGAGTCCGTGGAGGGTTCCTCAAGCCAGTTCCCCAAGATCATTTTGTCTCCCTAGATCTTTGGGCCTGAAATTGAATAGTTGGGCCCAGAGGCTTCTGCAATGCCTTTGGGGCCTTTTTCTCCTTCTCTTGATAATCCCGTTCCTTTGTGTTAATCTTAGTACCACTGAATTTTCCTTCTGAAAATGCTCTCTTCTTCTCTACCACATGGCCAGGCTGCAAAATTTCCAAATCTTTACACTCTGCTTCTCTTTTTAATTCAGGCTTTATGTCATACCTTTGCTGCCATAACTCAGAGTAAGCTGTTACAAGTAGCCATGCAGCTTCCTTAATGCTTTGCTGCTTAGACATTTCTTCCACTAAATACTCTGGTTCACAACTCTTAAGTTCCAACTTCCACAAAGTCCTAGGGCATGAACACAATGCAGCCAAGTTCTTTGCCAAATCACAGCAAGGGTGATCTTTGCCCCAGTTTCCAATAAACTCCTTATTTCTATCTGAGACCTCCTTTGAATGGTCTTTACAATCCATATTTCCATAAGCACTCTGCTCACCAACATTTAATAGGTCTCTAAGACATTTCAAACTTTCATCATTTGGTCATCTTCTGAGTCCTCCAAACTCTTCCAAACGCTCCTCA
Organism: Cynocephalus volans; assembly: GCF_027409185.1. Lineage (NCBI taxonomy): Eukaryota > Metazoa > Chordata > Mammalia > Dermoptera > Cynocephalidae > Cynocephalus > Cynocephalus volans. The sequence continues at coordinate 39,274,340 of NC_084467.1, read as the reverse complement.
ACACCCAGCTCCAAAGCCATTTCCACATTTTCAAGTGTCTGTTATAAGCAGTACCCCACTCCTGGTATAATTTTCTGTTGTAGTTCATTTTGTCTGACTACAACAGAATACTTGGCACTAAGGGCCTCCATGGCAAGGCATACTATTCAGGGCCTCCTTGCTGCTAATGCCCCCCCCTTCTGCTAAGGGCCTGCCAGGCCTGCCCCAACTGCCTCCTTGGCCTGGACTAGCACTAAGGGGTCACCTGGCTGGCCTGCATTTGGGGCTTTCCTGGTCTGGCCTGGTACTAACAGCCCCACTGGCCTTTCCTGCCCCTATGGACCCCCTAGAGTGGCCAGGACTGCTCCTAGGTCACCTCTGGCCTAGCCTGGCCTGCCACTAGGGCTCTCCTGGCCAGGTAGTGCTACCCCAACTCTCCTTTATCCTGGCCCAGCCTGGACCTAGGACCCTGCTGGCCTGGCTCAGAGCCAAGGACCCCCTGACCTGTCCTGGGCTGTCCCAAGAGCCCTGCTGGCCTGTCCTGGTATGGAACTATGGGCCACCTCTGTCCTGGCTTCATCTGCCACTAAGGGCACCCCTGCCTGGAGTTCCCTTCCACTAAGGGCACCCATGGCCTGGACTGCCCCAGTGCCCTCACCTGCCATTAAGGGGGGCCCTAGGCAGACATGCTGCCAAGGGCCTCCTACCACTAAGGGCCAGCCTGGCCTTTCCTGCCCAAGAACCCACTAATTTTCCTGCCATAGTGCCTCCTGTTACTAGTCTGCCCCTAGTTGACCTCTGCCATAGGGACACCGTGCTGCTAAGGGCACCCCTGCCACTAAGTGCCTGCCCTTGAGTGGCCTGTTCCTGGGCTCCCTTGGCCTCTGTTGGTGGTAAGAGCCTCCTGGTTTTTCTCTAAGAGATCACCTGGCCTGGTTTGCCCTGCCACTAAGGGCCCTCTCTGAATGGCCTGGCCCACAGCTCCCTTGGCCTGCTTAGTGCTATGGTCCCCCTGGCCTGGCCTGCCTGTGAGAGAACCCCTGGGCTGGCCTGGCCTGCCCTGGGGGTCTCTTAGAGGCAGTCCAGGCCAGGCCAGGGCAGCCCTGAGGTGAGCCCAGCCAGTGAGTCTCTTCTGTAGACCTGGTCAGGCCCACCCATAGTGGGTGGGGCCTTTAGCAGTGGGCCTGGCCAGGGACCGTTAGTGGCAGGCCAGGAAAGTCCAGGGGCACCATTAGTGGCAGGGCAGGACAGGCAGGCCAGGGGGTCTCTTAGAGGCAGGCCAGGCTGGGGTCCCTTGGGGGGGTCTTTCTTTCTTTCTTGGGGGCCCAAGGGGAGTCCAGACCAGGGCCTCCTGCCTTTTAGTGGCAGGGCAGGCCAGGAGGGACATAGGTGGGCTAGAAGAAAGAAGGAAACATAAAAAGAAGGAGGAAAGAAGAAAAGAAAGCGAGAGAGAGAAAGAGCCCCCAAAAAGAAAGAAAGAAGGAAAGATAGAAGGAAAGAAGCAAGGAAGGGAAGGAAGAAGGAAGGAAGGAAGGAAGGAAAGAAAAAAGGAAGGAAGGAAAGAAAGAGCCCCAAAGAAAGAAAAAAGGAAGGAAGGAAAGAAGCAAGGAAGGGAAGGAAGGAAAGAGCCCCAAAGAAAGAAAAAAGGAAGGAAGGAAGGAAAGAAGCAAGGAAGGGAAGGAAAGAAAGAGCCCCAAAGAAAGAAAGAAGAAGGAAAGAAAGAAAGAAAGGAAAGGAAGAAAAGGCAGGAACAGAAAGAAGGGAGGGAAGGCAGGAAGGGAGGGCAGGAGGGACGGAAGGAAAAGAGTGAAGGAATGGAAGGAAGCAAGGCAAGAAAGGAAGGGAAGGAAGTGAAGGCAAGAAGGAAAGCAAGACAGAAACGCAGGATGGGAAGGAAGGCAGGGAAGGCAGGGAGCGAGGGAAGGCAGGGAGGGAGGGAAGGCAGGGAGGGAGGGAAGGCAGGGAGGGAAGGCAAGGAGGGAGGGAAGGCAGGGAAGGCAGGGAGGGAGGGAAGGCAGGGAGGGAGGGAAGGCAGGGAGGAAAGGCAGGGAGGGAGGGAAGGCAGGAAGGAAGGCAGGGAAGGGAGGGAAGGCAGGGAAGGCAGGGAGGGAGGGAAGGCAGGGAGGGAAGGCAGGGAGGGAAGGCAGGGAGGGAGGGAAGGCTGGGAGGGAGGGAAGGCAGGGAGGGAGGGAAGGCAGGGAAGGGAGGGAAGGCTGGGAAGGCAGGGAGGGAGGGAAGGCAGGGAGGGAGGGAAGGGAGGGAAGGCTGGGAAGGGAGGGAAGGCAGGGAAGAAGGGAAGGCAGGGAAGGCAGGGAGGGAGGGAAGGCAGGGAGGGAGGGAAGGCAGGGAAGGCAGGGAGGGAGGGAAGGCAGGGAGGGAGGGAAGGAGGAAAGGCAGGGAGGGAGGGAAGGCTGGGAGGGAGGGAAGGCAGGAAGAAAAGAGCCCCCCTATGGCCCCCCTGGACTGGACTGACCTGCCTCAACTTCCAATAAGGGCTCCCCTGGCCTGGTGACCATAGGGACCCCAAGAAAGAAAGAAAGAGAAGAAAGAAAGAAAGAAAGAAAGAAAGAAAGAAAGAAAGAAAGAAAGAAAGAAAGAAAGAAAGAAAGAAAGAAAGAAAGAAAGAAAGAAAGAAAGAAAGAAAGAAAGAAAGAAAGAGAGAGAGAGAGAGAAGGAAGGAAGGAAGGAAGGAAGGAAAGAAAGAAAGAGAAGAAAGAAAGAAAGAAAAGAAAGAAAGGAAGGAAGGAAAGAAAGAGCCCCAAAGAAAGAAAGAAGGAAAGAAAGAAAGGAAAGGAAGAGAAAGAGAAAGAAAGAGAGAAAGAAAGAGAGAGAAAGAGAGAGAGAAAGAGAGAAAGAAAGAAAGAGAAGAAAGAAAGAAAGAAAGAAAGAAAGAAAGAAAGAAAGAAAGAAAAGAAAGAAAGGAAGGAAGGAAAGAAAGAGCCCCAAAGAAAGAAAGAAGGAAAGAAAGAAAGGAAAGGAAGAGAAAGAGAAAGAGAGAGAAAGAGAGAGAGAAAGAGAAAGAAAGAGAGAGAGAAAGAGAGAAAGAAAGAAAGAAAGAAAAAGAAGAAGGAAGGATAGAAAGAAAGAAAAAGAAGGAAAGAAAAGGATGTGAGGGAAGGAAGAAAGGCGAGGCAGGAAGGGAAGGTAGGAAGGCAGGGTAGGAAGGGAGAGCAGGGAAGGGAGGAAGGGAGGAAAGAAAGAAAGTAAAGGAAGGAAGGAAAGAGAAGGAAGGAAAAAAGGGAGAGAGGGAAGGAAAGGAGAGAAGGAAGGGAAGGAAGTTAGTAATGGATTAACTACAATAACTTTGACAAAGAGAACTTTAGCCAAAAACCCCAAAACCAGATGAGCTACTCAGGGCGGTCACAAGGACAAACCCATCTGTGTGACAAAATAGAGACGAGACCTACAAGTAGAGGTAAAAAGCCAACCGAGCCTCGTGGCAGCTGCTTGTCCAGCACAGAATTTCAGTTCAACTTTAAATTTACCTAAAGCACATCCTACTCTAAACGTAAATCTCAATGTTAGTCTAAAGGGGTGCAGCGCTGTAGACACGGGACATGGCCCCCTATAGAGAGCGGCCACCAGCCATCCACTGTTGGCCTAAAAGCAGCCACCAACTGAGAAAGCGTTCAAGTTCAACAATCACAAAAACTTACTCCCCACCGTTCACGCCAAACTCCTAATCCCCAACTGGATCCATCTGTATCTGTACAGAAGAGATGCTGTTCATATGAGTAACAAGAACCCTGTTCTCCCCACGTAAGCCTGTATCAGATCGGATGCCCACTGATAACACAATAAAAATTGTCCAACCAAACCCACCTATACCTTAAGTTGTTAACCAGACACAGGCGTGCACGAAGACAAGATGAAAAGCAGCAGAAGGAACTCGGCAACGACGAGCCCCGCCTGTTTCCCAAAAGCATCACCTGCAGCATTCCAAGTATGAGAGGCGCTGCCTGCCCAGGGACACAGTTCAATGGCCGTGGCACCCTGACCATGCAAAGGTAGCATCATCTTTTGTTCCTTAATTAGGGACTTGTATGAAAGGCCACACAAGGGTTTCACTGTCTCCCGCTTCCAGTCAGTGAAACTGACCTCCCCGTGAGAGGCGGGATATAAAAATAATACAAGAAGACCCTATGGAGCTTGAATTAACTGGCTCAAGCAAAACAATATGAACCTAACCCAGGCAACAACCACAAAACTCTCTGAGCTAGAAATTTCAGTTGGGGTGACCGCAGAGCAAAATAAGACCTCCGAATGACTGTAACCTAGACCAACCAGTCAAAGTGACACAATCACTCATTGACCCCAAACAATTTGATCAACAGAACAAGTCACCCTGGGGATGACAGCGCAATTCTATTTCAAGGTTCCTATCGACAATGGAGTTTACGACCTCGATGTTGGATCAGGACACCCCAATGCTGCAGCTGCTATTAAAGGTTCATTTGTTCAAGGACTAAAGTCCTACGTGTCTGAGTTCAGACCGGAGCAATCCAGGTCAGTTTCTATGTATTCCTGCATTTCTCGCAGTACAAAAGGACAAGAGATATAAGGCCCACTTCAAAAAGTGCCTCCAACCCCAATGAGTGATGTAATCTTAACTCAACCCATCCCACATGCCCCGCCACAGAGCAGGGCTCGTTACGATGGCAGAGCCTGGCAATTACATAAAGCTTAAGACTTCACAATCAGAGGCTCAGCTCCTCTTCCTAACAACACGTACACCATTAACCTGCTTCTACTCATCAGCCCCGTCATCCTTGCGATGGCATTCCTCACTCTCGTAGAATGGAAAATGCTCGGCTATATACAACTTTGCAAAGGACCCAAGATCATTGGCCCCTATGGCCTCCTCCAACCTTTTGCTGGTGCAATTAAACTTTCCACCAAAGAACCGCTCCAACCACTAACATTAGCCACCTCTCTTTACATCATTGCATCCACACATGCCCTCATTCTAGCACTCACCATGTGGGTGCCACTACCAATACCCCAGCCCCTAGCCAACCTAAACATAGGACAGCTATTTATCCTGCCACCTCAAGCTTAGCAGTCTACTCAATCCTCTGATCAGAATGAGCTTCGAACTCCAAATACGCTCTAATTGACACCCTCCAAGTAGTAGCCCAAACAATTTCATACGAAGTCACCCTAGCTATCATCCTCATATCAGTCCTACTTATAAATAGATCCTACACCCTATCAACCCTCATCACCACTGAAGAATTTACATGATTGATCCTCCCGTCATGGCCACTAGACATGATATGATTCCTTTCAACACTAGCAGAAACCAACCGAGCCCCATTCCACCTAACAGACAGCAAATCAGAACTTCTATCAGGATTCAACATCAAATACACCACCGGCCCTTTTATCTAGGGAAGGGAAGGAAAGGAAGGAAGGGAAGGGAAGGAAGGGAAAGAGAAAGAGAAAGAGAAAGAAAGACAGAAAGAAAGAGCCCCCCTAGAGCTCCCTTGGCCTGGTCTGCTCTGCCTCTAAGAGAGTCCCTAGCCCCCCGCCTGCCCTGCCACTAAGGGCACCTCTAGCATTTCCTGGCCTGCCACTAAGGGCTGCCCCGGACAGGCCTCCTTTTAATGGCCCCACTGCCACTAAGGGTGGTCCTGGCCAGGCCTGCACAAGAGACCCACTGCCTCAGAGCTGCCCTGTCCTGGACTGGCACTAAGGGCCCCCCCAGCCAAGCACACTTGATGCTAAGGGCCTCCATGGCCAGACCTACTATTAGGGCCTCCCTGCCACTGAGGTCTCCCTTCTTCTAAGGACCTGCGAGACCTACCCTGAGGGCTTCCTTGGCCCGGCCTGGCCCCCCTGTGGAGCCCCTGGCCTGGAAGTCCTGCTCTAAGTGCTTCCTTGGCCTGGACTCACACTAAGGGGCCCAGCTGGCTGATCTGCCCTTAGGGACCACCTGGCCCAGCCTGCATCTAGGGACCCTCTAGACTGGTCTTGCCTCCTCCTAAGGCTCCCCTGGCCCTGCCCGGCCTGCCTCTAGGGCACCCCTAGCCTGGCCAGACCTTGCACTATGGGCCCACCTGGCCCAGACTGGCCCAGAGCCAAGGACCACCCTGGCAAGTCCTACCTGGGCTTGCCTTCTGCTAAGTGCCCCCATGGCCTGGGCTGTCCCTAGGGACCCCCTGTGCCCTCACCTGCCACTAAGGGCTGCCCCGTTCTTGCATGCTGCCAAATGCCTCCTACCACTAAGGGTCGGCCTGTCCTGTCCTGCCCAAGGAACCCACTGGCCTGGCCTGCCATGTGGCCCCTCTTTATTGGTCTGCCCCTACTGGGTCAGTGCCATAAGGGCCACCCTGACACTAAAGGCACTCCTAAGTGCCCTAAGTGCCCCCGTGACTGGCCTGTCCAGGAATCCCTTGGCCTGTCTTGGTGCTAAGGGCCACCCTGGCCTGATCTGGCCTGCCACTAACACCACCCCTGGCCTCATAGGCCTGCCCTAGGTGCTTCCTTGGCCTGCCCTGGCACTAAAGGCCTCCCTGACCTGACCGTAGGGCCCCCTGGCCTAGCATACCCAAGGGACCAGTTGTACTGGTCTTCCCCTACAGACCCCAGAGGGGAGGCTGGACTACTGGGAAGGGCACCCTGCTGCTTTCTTTTTTTTTGTTTGTTTTTTCTTTTTTTCTTATTTTTTTATTTTTGGTTTTCCTTTAAGTTTTTTCTTCTTTTTCTGGTTTGTTTTTTCTCTCTGGTTTTTTACTATTTTTCTTCTTTGTTGTATTTCTGGGTGGGGGGCTTCTGTTCTTTTTTTTGTTTTCTCTTTTTTTTGGGGGGGGGGTTTCTTTTTTGGGTTTTCTTCTCTTCAATAGGTTTTTCTTTCGGGGGGGTTCTTTTTTTGGGGGGCGGTTCTTTTTGGGGGGTTTCTTAGGGTTTTCTTATTGTGGGAGTTTTATTCTTGGGGAGTTTGTGGTATTTTTTATTTTGGTTTTCTTTTTGCTGGGGTTTTCTTCTTTTTCTTGGGGTTTTCTTGTCTGTAGATCTTCTTTTGGGGCTTTTTTGGTGTATTTCTTGTTTGGGGGGATCTTTTTCTTTGGGGGGGTTCTTCTTTCTGTTGGAGTTTTCTTTTCATTGGGATTTTGTTCTATTTGTTTTTTGTTTTTTGTGTTTCTTCTTTTATGGGGGTTTTCTTTTTTTAGGGCTTTCTTTTGGGGAGGTTTCTTCTTTTGCTGGGGTTTTCTTATTTGGGGGAGATTTTTCTTTCTTCTCTTGGGTTCTTTTTGTTCAGGTTATCTTCTTTGGGGTTTTTTTCTTCTGGGGGAGTTTCTTCTTTATGTTGTGGTTTTCTTCTTTTTGCTGGGGTTTTCCTGTTTTGGGTGTTTTCTTCTTGTTGTAGGTGTTTTCTACTTCTTTGCTGTTTTTTTTTTTTTTTTTCTTCATTGGGGGGTGTTTTCTTCCTCTTTGGTGATTTCTTCTTCTTTGGGGTGATTTCCTATTTTGTCTGTTTTCTTCTGCTTGGGGTTTTCTTCCTTTTTTGATTGTTTTCTTTTTCTTCTTTTGGTGTTTTCTTCCTTTTATGGGTATTTTGTACTTTTGGGGGTATTTTGTTCTTCTTTTGGTTGTTTTCTCCTTCATCTTGGCATTTTTTTTGCTGCTTTTTGGTGTTTTCCTCTTTTTCTCTTACTTCAGTTTTTTTCTTTTCTGGCCCAACTTCTCTGCCAGCTCCATCTTCTCATGATGCCCTGACTGCAGTGCACTGGTGACCTCCTTGTTCTAATTGGTCTGGGTGGAGAGAAGCAATCGGCAGCCACCTGATGCAGATGGAGACCCATGGCACAGAGAAGGGGGCACAGGACACTGGCTCACAATGTGCCTTCCTAGGTACCATTTCATGTGAGGCCCCCACCACCCCATTTTACAGGTAGGGAAACAAAGGCCTAGGGGTTGAGGGTGGAGGGAAGGCTGGCAGGGTGGGTGGCACACCAGCCTGATGAGGCCAGTCTACAGCTTAGCCACATGCTCCTGGAGCTCATGGGCCTGGGACATCAGGCAGCTGGTAGTGGTGTGGTGGCGCAGCATGCCCTCCAGCACCTGCCTGGGCTGCTTGCCTCAGAGCCCAGCTGCTTCTCCTGCTCCTGGTTCAGGTGGGTCAGACCCTCGTTGTCCTTTACCTGAGCCTGGAACTGACCCACCAGGCTCTCCAGCTGCTCAGCCTCCACCTGCAGCCACCGTTCTTCCTCGCTGGGCACTGCTGGAGGCTTCAGGGATGGAGGCTCAGCTGAGAAAGGAATTGGATGAGAAGGGCCTCTGGCCTCTGGAGTTTCACAAAACCCTCTTCTCCACCCATAGCTCCTAATTCAGGCTCCTCACCCCAGACCATGGCTTCCTGGCTAATCATTCCTCATGGCCAGATGATGATCAATCATACAAACCACTTTCAAATAGAGTTCTTCACATTCTTGTGCACAAGACAACTGTGGGTGGCTAACAATGGGTACCCCACCCCTCTTTGCAGATGGGGACACTGAGGCTCAGGTGAGCAGACTTGCTGTCTGCTGGTGCACACCTCTTTCTCTTTCCCCCACCTGCTCCCAGGACACACCAGCCCCAGCTTACCTGTCCACCTGTGTATATCAGCCAAGCATGTTCCTGGCTCCTGGATGTGACTCAGGCCATGCCCCTCCCTCAAAGTGTGCACCTGCCCAGAGACAGGGGCATGAGACATGGAGGGAGTGGCTGCAGAATGGACAGGTTGCCACCTTCCTCTCTACTCCCACCCCCATAAAACCAAAACCCTGTGCTGCAGCCACTCACTTCTTGGCAGGAGCTTTGATGTCTCGAGTTTTTTCATATGGAGCTGCAAGGCCACATTCTCCATCACAAGGACCTGAAGCTTCCCCTTCAGTTGGGACTGGCGACACTTGCAGTCCACATCATTGTTCCTGTGGCCAGAGGTGGTGGCGAATGGAAAGAATGAGGAACAGAAAGGGCCACTTTGGTGATCAATGCACCGACTATGACACACAACCAGAGGACCATGGCATGGGAAGGGGACCCCAGGAACCAAGAGTCACAAGTACCAGTCCAGAGAGTGGACATGAATTGTCTGAGGCCACACATGAGTCAATGGCACAGCAGGGACCAGAGTTGGCTCTGCACATGTCAAAACCTGTGCATCCACCTCATCGTGCTCACCTGTAACCCTCCCACCTCCCACCCCATCACCCATGCTGAGGCCCCCCAGACCTGCCATCCACCTTCCCCCTCCTACCTATTGTACTCCACGTGCAGGTGGAGAACATCTCACTCTTTTATCAAGTCATGGTAAGACTGCAAATACAGAAAGGTGAAGTCAGTATTCGGCAGGGAGAACATGTAGTCAGGGCACACTAACACTGACACCTATAGTAACCATTCAGCAGTAACATTTCCTTTCCCTGAATCACACTTGACATCTTTTTCAAGGCATTTCCAAGCCCATGTTCTCAGTTTGTAGAATATACTAAAAAGCATATGTACTTCACAGGGCCTGATTTTCTAAAGCCTTGCAGTTTCAAATATTGACCTTGCAAGGACAGGAAATTCTCCTCAGGCTGTAAGCCTCTGGAGTAAGATAAAGAATTTTGGCACAGCAGGTTGCTGGCTCAAAGACAGACTAGTTACTGATTGTTATGTAAAGATACTGAGAAATTGCTATAAGAAGGAATGTTTGCTAAGATCGAGCTTGTGTTGATAGGACCACTTAATTGTCTACTGGAATGTCATCTGCCTTGTTTCACTGAAAGTTACCAGCCTATATTGTTAAACTATAACCCCACCTTTGTTCTCTTCCTGTAACTTCCTGGTCTGGAAAATAAATGCAGGGAGAGAACCCCAATTCAGGGTTAATTTCCCAAGGAAGGGATGGCTCTCGCTTGAGCATCCCAAAGGGAGATTAACCACTTCGGGTCCTCTCACTGCTCAGTAGAGATGGGCTTTGAGTAATCCTTTGCATCTCCGTCACCCAGGGGCAATGGGGTGACAAATCCATGGGGGGCAAAGCAACGCAAAGCAACATCAGTTGGTTTTACAAAGAACTCAATAAGCATGGAAGAGGCAGGGAAAGAGATCTTGATTTACAGCTGGCTGACAGAGGCCCAGGGATATTGGGTCAGGTTGCTATTGTTATGACTGTCATCACCATCATTTGACTCTGTATTGAGTGCATCACCAGGCACCATGCTAACAATCCATTGAGTCCTCACAACCGTCATAGGAGGGAGTTACTAGTATTATCTTCATTTTGTAGATGAAATACAAAGTGCTAAGATTACTTACAGCTGGGATGTGAACATCCAGGTCTGTCTAATTCTCTAAGCCTATTTTTTCCCCTGGGGGTGGAGGCACAAGCATGAGGGCAGGTGGCTGGGCTCACCGTCTCAGCCTCATTCTGCCACACGGAGACAGCAGTCAGATTCCACTGCAGCTCTTTTTTCCACTGCTCACATGAGCACAGGCAGCTCGCCAGATGTTCACACTCCCCTGGAATGACAGAGGTCAAGACAGAGCCCAAATGACTCCTCCAAAGGCCTGCCCAGGCACCAGGATGAGGGAGGAAGGGTGCCCAGATTTGCACCTGCTTTCTGCCAGACTGCATGGTGAGCATCGGCCAGGGCTCTCTATAACTGTGCCTTTTTGGACATTAAGACATCAGTGGTCCAAATCTGAGCCTTTGGGAGAAAAGCCAAACAGGTGCTGAGAGAGAGGAAAAGGAAGGTTCTCTAGGGGATATGAGGGATGCCATACAGTCCACTCACCTGCAGTTGTTCCTGCAGGGAGTTCACCTGCTGACACCTACTTTCCTGCTATAGGAAGAGGACAAAAACATCTCTTACCAGGGAGGCAGAGATGTAACAGCAAGGGACAGGACCCCGGAATGCCACCAATGGCCCAGGACAGGCCCACCAGTGAGACCAGATTCTCAGAGACCTTGTGGGGCTGAGGGTGAGGTGCAGCAGGTGAGCCCTTTCCAGGTTGGGAGTGGGCAAAACGAGCCCACCGCCTCTCCATCTGAGTCTTTTCCCAAACCCATCAGCCGTGGAATGAGCGAACAAAGAAATCATGTTCATCTTTCCAGTTGATCCAGAGTTTCCTGGTGCTGTTTTTCCTGTGTGGAGAGTCACAGGAAGGTGACTAAAGTTGTCCCCTTTAGCTCCATTCCCCAGACCAGAGTGGTGGGCAGGGGAAAGGAATTGATTTTCAAGGAAAAGCTCTCAGACCCTATGGGGACACAAACTGACAAACTCTCCTCAAACTCCCAAGGAAAGAAAATTTGGGTCTTTGTTGGTTTTCACTCACACAGAGCTGAACGTCTGAATCCTGATTCTCTTTACATGACAACCACAGAAACCTCTAGAAATGGAGGCTGAGAAAGGAAAGACTACCCTTCCTCCAGCTTGTGATTCACAAGGGTGCATGTATTCAACATGAAGCACACACTATGGGACAGGGACTGTTCTTAATAGCAGGGATCCAGGAATGAAAAGGACAGGCAAGCTCCCTGTCTCCCTGATGTTTCAAGTGTACCTAGAAATCTTTCATTCTTAGAGCTGAAAGGGACCTTTGACACCCTCTAATTCTATCTCAGGACACTGAAGCCCAGGCAGGAGAGGTGGATTAACCAAAGACAAAGCAAAGCAGGAACTAAGCCAGGGTAGGAACACATGGCTTCTGACAACAGCCTAGTGTTTCCAGCAGGGGGACAGCCCAGGGTGATTCAAGCAGGGGTGTCTGGAGAAGAGAGAGTGGGCAGACAGGGCAGCAACAGAGGGGCCATGCTGCATGGTCTAGGGTCCCTCCCACTGAGACCTAGGCCCCCCAGCACCCCATTCTCCCTTGGCACCAGGGCCCCCAGCCACTTTCTTTAGAACCCCAAGGGGAAATTGGAGCCCAGGATTGGCAGCGTGGAATCAGGGGACCCCACTGGACTCTTACCAATTCCTGGATCATGCTCCTTCGATGTTTGTTTTCTATGTAGCTGTAGTGCTGGGGTACTGCCAGATCTAGGCACTGGCTCTGAGGCACATGCAGAGAGGAGGAGTTGGAGGAGGTCTGGGGGGAGAGGTAGAGAGAGCAATCATTAGAAGTGGGGGTGGTGGCTGTCTGATCTGGCAGCTGAGCACCCAGTCCCCACCATGGGAGGTGGTCAAGTGGCTGGCCTACAGGGGCACTTACCTCCAGCTCCTTCACATAAACTGATGTCACAAAGGCCTCCCCACTGATGTCACAAATGACTCCCACTGATGTATGATGTGGGCTAAAAGAGATGAGAGCACACATGGAGACACTCTATCCCCCTCAATGGCTAAGCCATCTGACATCCTTTCTTCCCCATCAACTGGCAAAAGTCTCTTTCCTGCCTGACCTGGACCAGGCCCTCCTCCTGTAGCCCCATTGTACCCACGTCTTAAAGTCTCTCTCCCAGATTGTCCCTCCCCTCCCGAGCAGCTCTTATCCTGTACTTTTTTTTTTTTTTTTTTGATGGTGGTGGTGGCCAGTACAGGGACTGAGCCCTGGACCTTGGTGTTATCAACATCATCCTGTGCTTCCTGAAGCTGGATCCAATGAGATCTTTGTATGTACAGCTTTAAGGGTGAAAACTCAGAGAAGAGTCCTAAATCATATCCCTAGCAGAGGGAGAGGTAGGATTCAAACCCAGACTTCTTAACCAGTCCCTGACACTTCTTTCATGATCATTACCATTACCCCCTACTGTCTCTTGAGCCCCCTGTTCCCAGGAGCCTGGTCAGCCGAGACTCACCTCCTTAGGCGACTGTCAACCCCCAGAAGTGGTTATATCAGGGCTACTGCCAATTTTTATTTTGTTCTTTGCTCATGGAGGACCACCAGGGCTGTTTCTCTGTTGGTAATCTCTTTACTGTGAAAAGGAAAAGCAGTAATATTCAGGAGACCTATAAGCCCCCGTACTTACATCCTACTTTACAGTTTTTACAAAATATTCTGACTTTACCATCTGATTTAATGCCACCAGCAACCCTATAAGGTGTTGTAATGATCATTAAATGGCTGAAGAAATGGATTGATAACATGACTAAGAAAAGGCAATAATGGAATTTAACTTCAGTTTTCTGGGGCTTTGTCATGAGTCAGCAGTTGCCAGGTGGCAAAATACAAATCAGACATTGGAGTCCTCTCTTACAGAGCTGTGAGAACTGCACACCAGTACTTATTTATGTCAATGTATCCTAATGGCAGAAGTCAGTGAGGGCACACCCTAGGGATCTGGGGACCTAACAAAAAGAGGACAACTCAAGCATCATTTCAGAGGGAAGTCTGTTACGATCTTACAAATCTACATGAATGTCACACCTAAGTTCATTAATAGGTTTTTCCTCTCTCAAAAGGATCAAGCAAATCTGATACTTCAGAAACATGCCCTCTATGAGTCCTGTAGCACTGCAGATTGAAATGATCTGGGCAAGATTCAAGCTGTGAAGTTCAGTTGTCCAGGATTTGTTCCACAGAAGATAAGCACATCTCCCTCCAGAGAGCACTAACTGAAAGGTGCTCTAGTCCCAGAATCCTGGGGAATTCCAATGTGAGATAGAGACTCAGAAATAAATTGTAAAGTGTCTCTAGAGAGTAAAAACCTGGGAGAAAATTAAACCAAAGCCATTCTCCCAATTGTCAAACAAAAATAGTGTCAACATTTTGAGCTTACTGGTGAAGTGTAGACTTTTCAGCTTGTCAATGTCTAAGTGAAGGAAATAAGGGAGCCAGAAACCTCTCAGTCCTCGGTCTCCTAGTCCTTAGTACTCTTCCAAATGGAAATTTGTGCCACTACCAGAGAAGCCAGAAAGAAGGTGAAAACACTTAGGGGGCTGGGTTGTCAGACCAAAGGCCAGGCTCCAGGCAGTAATGACAGGGAACAGCTGGCAAGGGCAGGGGCTGGGCTGCTGAGGGGGCAGGGATGGCTGAGAAGACTTTGGTGAGGGGAGTCAAGAGGTGCAGAGGGACAAGCTCCATGTGCCTCAGAAGTAATACAGAGTCCTGCCCCTGTCCTGCCATCAGCGGGACCTCAGGCTGGGTCCAGGGCCTGCAACCCAAAATGCTATACCTTTTTCTTGGCCACAGCCAACTTCCTCTGTTTCATTTCCTCTGACATCTTGGGACACGGAAAAGGAAAGGGAGGCCACATCACCATCATCCAAGCACTGGAGAATCACTTCCTTCAGCTAACAACGCAGATGTGCAACTGAGACAGAGCCAGTGGGAGCTCAGGTACTAGGCAACAATGAAGTGGGCGTGGCCTCAATACTCACAGCCCATTGGTGGATGAGAAAGGACACAGGGAAGAGTGGAGTCACAATGAAAGCTGTGATCATTGGCTGCGCCTGCCCCAGGGAGGGGCCCCCCTTGGGGAAATGGGCAGGGCTCTCACATGGTGCCCATGCAGCTCCTGTGTGACCCTTCATGATGGATGTCACAGAATTGGAGGCACCCAGCAGAGCAGAAAGTCTGCTCTCCAGCACCCGCCCTGGACCCTCCTGTGCCAGCTCAACCCCTGACCGATGGCATCGGCCCCCAAGGCTCAGGAGGTGGGCAAGGAATGGACAGCAGGGGAGAGTGTATCACTTCACAGTTCCTTTCCAGACTCCTCACAGCTCTGCCCAGACTTTCTCATCCCAGAAACCACCTCCAAAGACCCCCATCCAGTCCTCCAGATGCTTCCCCACTTGCTCCCTTCCTTGAGGATCCCTTCACAAATCCCGGGAGCATAGCTGCCCCCTCCCACCTGGGTCCCATCCAGGTCACTCAAGCTTCCTAGATGCTCCTCCTCTCACACCCCACAGCATTCCCGTCCACCCAGCATGAGCTCTGTGTACCATTAGCCTTTCTCCTTGGGTGCCTCAAGACCAAACTCGGGGAGGGGGGGCTAAAACTATAAAACTCTCAGAAGAACACATAAGTGTAAATCTTCATGATCTTAGATTAGGCAATGGTTTTCTATGCATGACATCAAAAGCACAAGCAACGAAAGGAAAATAGATAAATCGAACATCATCAAAATTCAAAACTTTTGTGGTTCAAAGAATGCCATGGAGAAAGTGAAAAGAAAAATGAAAATGAAAAGAAAACCATAGAATTAGAGAAAAAATTTACAAATCTTATATCTTATGAGGAGCTTGTATTTAGAATATATAAAAAAAGATAACAACTTGAATATAAAAAGATAAATATTCTATTTTTTTAAATTGGCAAAAATCTGAATACACAGTTTTCTAAAGAAAATATACAAATGACCAATAAGTACATCAAAAGATGACATCAGTAGTCACGAGAGAAATGCAAATCAAATCCACAATGAAATATCATGTCACACCCACTACCATGGCTATAATCACAAAGATGCATAAAAACAGTGTTATAAGAATATGGAGAATTAAAACCCTCACACAGGGCTGGAGAAACTGTACAATGGTGCAGCCACTTTGGAAGCAGCCTGAAAGTTCCTCGAATGGTTCATATATCATATGATCCAGCAATTCCACTCCTAGGTATATGCCAGGAGAAATAAAACTATGCATCCACACAAACCTTGAATACAAATGGTCATAACAGCATTATTCATAATAGTCCAACCCAAGCCCCACCAAAGTGCACCCACGGGCCCAGCCCCCACCCAACTGCAGCCACAGGCCTGGCACCCACCTAACTGCACCTATGGCCCAGCCAGTCCCAACTGGACCCACGGGCACAGAACCCTCTGGCACAGCCCTCCCCCAAAAGCACCCATGGGGCCAGCACCCACCCAAGGATCCCCACAGGCCCAGCCCCCAAAAAGTACACCCAGGAGCCCAGGCCCCCAAAAGTATACCCATGGGCCCCGCCCCCACCACCTGCACCCACCAGCCCAGCCCCCACCCAACTATACCCAGAGGCCCAGTGCCCCACAATGCACCCATGGGCCCATACCCCACCTAACTGCACCCACACTTTTGTTCTGTTATTTTTATTTTTCTTACGCATCACCTTTCATCACTTACTGATGAAATTCTACCCAATCTTTAAGATTCAACTCAGATGTCACCCCACCAGAGGCATCTCGACTCACCTTCCTTCACCTGGCTTCAGTCCTGGGACTTCTCTTTTACATTCACAGTCACCATTCAATGATGTTGATACAGGAGGCACTCGGTTTCCCGGGGTTTGGGTTTCAGGATGTGCCTCTGGCTTTCCAGCCACTCCCTGAGGTCTCAAGTCCCCTCCTCTGAGTTCTTCCCTGGAGGAAAGTTACTGTTGCCAGTTAGATTTGTTTTTAGCACCAACATGGGGAAAATGAGATCGCAAGGTGCTGGCTTATGCAAATCCAGTGGCTGTGCATGCTCAGTAGAGAGCACAGAACATTCTTGAATGTGCCTGGTGCATGTGATAGGATCTGACCAACAAACACACTCCAGGAAGAGACAGACTCAGCATGTGCAAGACTAATGTTACAAAACTGGGAGCCACCCCCTTAACTGAATATTCCTTAGGTAAAGAAACTATAAAAGCCAAATCCCAGCTGAAGGCAAGGTTATTACTTACTTTCCTGGAGGCAGCTTGCACTTCCCTGGCTGAGGGATGTGGGCTTTATTCTGTATGGAACTTACTTTCAGCAGGTGGCTGCTCACTCTCTTGAGCCAGCCTGTGCTCTGTACCAAACTTATGCAGTTCTTGCTTTTCTGTTAGACTTGATGTGTGCACTGAACTTACTTTTGTGTTAGGCTTGGTGTGGGCCCTGCTCAGTCTCTGGAGCTATGGAACTCTCTCTATGGAACCTGTATTTCTTCTACGTTATATTAAACTAGTTCTCACTTTCTTCCGTGACTCTGCCCTTGAATTCTTTCCTGTGGTGGAGTCAAGAACCTGATAAGAGGGCTAGGTGGATTGAGGACGACTATCAGGGGCCCCCCATTTGGACCCTACCTCTGACATTGGTGTTGGAGCAAGTCTTGAAGGTGGGAGCTTGAAGAAGACATGAGTCACCTGTGGGCTCAGGCCCCTCATTGAAGTGAAAAGGGGAGAGCCAGGGGCAGATGCACTCAAGGCCTCCTGGAGCATGAGAAGGAGAGGCAAACCCGGGTTTCGGGATTTCCAGGCCTCTCTTCTGGCCTCAGCATACTGTGGCTCACCTGGAACAGAGCATTGGGCCAAAGAGGTCAGCTCATCTTGGCTTCAAAAACCTTCCACTCCCCAAACCTGAGCCTGCAGGGGGCCAGGCCCTATGCTGAGAATTGGACAAGTGTAGGTTTGTTCAAAAAAAGTATTCATTCAATAAAGAATCATTAAGTGCCAACAATGCACCATTCACTGTGCTCTCAACTGGAGAAATGCATCTCCTGCTCTCACAGAGCCTGCGGCTTAGTGGGGGAGGCAGGCACTGAGCAGCAACAATGAAATGTACAATGGCTACCATAAGGGAGGGGACCTTGCTCAAGGAATTAGAATTAGTACAGAAGGTGTATTTGCTTCCTCCCTCCTTCCTTCTCAGTAATCCTACTTCCCAGGCCCGTTAGAGTTTGCCCAGCCAGTCTCTCCAACAATGTGCCCCTGCCCTCCCCCAAAAAACCATGGTCCAGCCTCATAGAATTGCTCAGGGTTCCCTGAACATACCTCCAATTTCCCAACTCCATCTCTCCATCCACACTGTCCCCTCCACAGCTAGTTGCCCATTCTCCCTATTTCCACCTGAAAATTTTCTTCCTGTTCTTTAAGGCCTAGTTTAATTTCTACCTCCTCCTAGAAGTCTGCCCTGATTCCTCAGACTGTCTTCTGAAGTCCCAGTCTTTATTTGCATCCAGTCCTATATTATGGTTTTCGTATGTCTTATTAACCTTAAAATTAAAAAAAAAGAAAGAAAAAAAATAGGTAAAACCCGTGTGCCCAGTGCCGTGTTCTTACTCATTTTTGCATCCCCTGAGTGAACAGAGTCATTAAAATAGAGGACATTGATTAATACTTATTTCATTAATTTTAAGCCCAAAGACTAAGTACCATCTAAGATTAGTATTAAATTATGCTCACAAAAGCAAAACTGAAAGAAATGCAAACATTTAGGTACAATGTAGATCCAAGCCTTCCCTCCTGTATGCATGGCCTCTAACAGAAAACTTTCAAATCAGTGTTTTTCATCAGGGGTAGTACCATCTCCCACAGGGTGTTTTGGAAATTTGTGGGGGGATTTTTGGCTTTCATACAATTGTTGCAGGGAAGATTGTGGTCATGGGTTAGGGATGCTTTGGTGACCTGCAAAGAGGCCCACACAAGGAACTATCCCCCATCCTGCACAATTGTTGCATGTCTTCACACAAATTTCTTCAGGGAGAAAAAACCATTTGTAATTATCTGAGCCTAGGACCTAAATCCAATTTATATAAA
This sequence comes from Cynocephalus volans, assembly GCF_027409185.1. NCBI lineage: Eukaryota > Metazoa > Chordata > Mammalia > Dermoptera > Cynocephalidae > Cynocephalus > Cynocephalus volans. The sequence continues at coordinate 39,255,968 of NC_084467.1, read as the reverse complement.
CACAAAGTGTTTGTTTGCAGACTTTGGATATACACTGATTCTTACAGGAATGCAATTGCCATGTATAATGAGAGAAGAAAGTACTTTGTTTTGTTCCAAACTTTTCCAAGAGTTGTTTACTATTTCTGAATACACCTCACTGACAACACTGCCTGTGGATTTGAGGCGTCAGAACAACACACACCTGCACCCCTCTGTATTTTAGCTGTCACATTCACAGTGACTCAGCAGATAGGTGCAAGCTTTTGACTGCTGCATTACATCTGCAAGTGGTGTTATGCCCAAGTGTTGACACACAAATTACACATTATTTTACTTTCCTTTTATTTCTTACTCCTTACACTCAGGGCATTAAATTATTTTTTAAAAAATCATATGTGTAGACGTGTTATATGACCCATAAATTTCATTTCAGGAGAAAGGGGCACTATTAGATATTTGTAATAATATGAGACATTGGATCCGAAAGAGTTGAGAGCCCCTGCTGTGCATGCTTTTTTCAACTATGAGAAATGAGAAGTCCTGAGCTGTTGTACTAGTCCCTAGGATCTGGAGTTAAAGTCCATTTATCCTGTTTTCTACCCCAGCCTTTTCTGCATGTTTTTTCTTGAGAGTAGCACATTTAGCACCTTTCAAAGGGGAGGGAGGTAGTGTGATACATTGCAAAGAGCAACAGGCCAGGACCAGGCCTCCTTTGACTACCTACTGCTTATGGTCCTTGGGCATGTCACTTAACCCCTGGTCTTACTTGCATCATCTGGGAAATGAGGATAAGGATGACTTGCTTGACAGAGCTGTAATGTTTATTAACTCAGACAACAGTTCTGAAATGTTTCATATCTGTAAAATCAGCATCAATGCATGTTATTATGGTTCTTGAAAGAGTAAAGAAGCCTGTGCCCTGAATTTCCACAGTCTCCCAACCTTCACTTGAGGACTCCAAATGGTAGAAGTAGAAGGTTATGGCTAATTCAGGTCCCAAATGGGGTTCCAGTCCTGCTTTGCCACTGGCTTCATGAAATACATTAGGCTGATGACATCCCTTTACTGAGATTCAGTTTCCCCATTTGAAAAATGCAGAAATTAGAACATGATCTTTAAAGAGACTTTTGAGTTGTGGTGGGCTGGAATTTCGAGATATTTCTCCACCTTTCAACCTCTTAATTCAGCTCCCAGGCTTTGAAGCCATCTCCTCTAAAAAATGAATTTGCATCAAATACTAAAGTCCACCAACTAGCTGCTGCCTTTAGCAGCTCCCAGCCTGGCAGCTTGACTCTTTTAAAGGGGGCATTTAACTGCTCCAGGATATGGTGAGCAGCCCCAGGTCTGTGTTAGAAGCGTTCCAAATTTATTCGAGCAGAGGCACAGAGACACATGCAAGGAAAGTGATCAGCTGTGGGGTGGTGAGCAGGTTCAGCAGGTTTATAAAACAGGAAGCAGGGAAAACAGCCATGTGTGGACAGGACAGGTGAGAGGTAGCTATGCAGGAGGACTTTCAAAAGGGGTGGGCCACGGTCCTATGGTGTGTGTGAATGACAGAAGGAGGGCGTGGAGAGGCACCTAGGAGTAGGCAAAGCACATTAGTTAGGACCTGGTCTTAGGGCACATGGGGCTGAGGGAATTAGGGGGTTCGGACTGTGGATCTTGGATTTGATCAATGACTGTCACTGAAAGTCTTTTATTTGAGAGGATGGAAAAAATCTTGTTTCTCTGGGATACTGAGGCTCCTGAGGAATGCTGGGGGTGGTAGCTGGGCCAGGGAATTCAGGAGGCATGGAGGGCTGAGCCAATTCTCCCAGCGGGCCCAGGCCCGTCTGCCAGAGCAGGAAAGAGAAACAAACACAGGCCGGACGGATCTGGATCAGGCACAAAGCCCCTGCTGAAGGACCCTAAATCTCCACGCTTGGCCACGCACCCTCATGGGCTGTCTGCTGGTGGGCACAAAGGTCGGCAGCTCCTGCCCCTGTTAGAAGTTTCTCCCCTGGCTAATCATCCACCACCCCCTTCAAGCACTCCTGATCCTAGACTTCACAGGGACTCAGGCCAACAAGAAGAGGTGCTTTGCCTGCAGTGGTTTCAGCTTGATGAGGCTGCTACCTCCTGCTCAGAGAAAGCTGCCCAGCCTGCTGCTCTGGCTCCAATATAACACTTCCCTTTCAGCTTTTGAATTTCAAAGCAAACCTGAGGCTGACTGCAAACAGATGGACTGGGTCATAAAAATCCCCAAGCGGGGAGCAAAGAAGCTCACAGTTGTAAAAGACAGTCTCCTTTGGAAGACCGCATCCCCGCATCCATGCTGGGCCCCAGCTCACTCTTTGTTGAAAACACACCAGACATGTCTTTCCCACCTTCACCTCTCCAAATTCTACCTGGCCTCCAAGGCTCAGCTCTGGACCCAGAATTTGTGACTTCCTCTCCCAGACTCTACCCCTTGCCACCCACCCAGCCAGCCACCAGACTGCTCTCTCCTTTGAGTTCATGTGGTATTAGCTTCCTGTGCCCCTTTGTGGCTTTTTACCACATACATCTTGGCATTGCTGGAAATTCTTTTTGATGTCTTATCACTCAGAATAGATTCTAGGCTTTTGATCAGAAAACACCTTCTCCTTCTTGACTAATCCAGTGCTAAATCAATAGTAGATACTGAATCAATAGTAAATACTGAATCAATAGTAGATACTGAATCAATAGTAGATACTGAATCAATGGATGGAGTCAATATTACACCTATGAAGCTTTTGTGGGGATCTGTAATTATGCAACACAGGAAGTGTTATTGTACTTGGCAGTGGGGGATCCATTTCCAGAATGCACTCCAGGCAGGAAGTGACTTCAAGGGATCCCCTGATGTGTCCATAGAGTGTGGAAGAGTTGCTCTTGGCAGAGGGAACAAAGAGACCGGACAAAGAGCAAGGTGGCTAAGGAGGTCAAATGAGTGGTAGAAGACACACAGGCTTTGGAATCAGACAGGCTGGGGGTCAAATCCCACTTCTGCTGTTTACAAGCTATTGGACCCTGTGCAAGTGACTCAACCTCCCTGAGTCTCAGTTTTGTTGTCTATAAATGGGAATGATGATAATATCTATCCTGCAGGGTTGTTGTGAAGTGTAAATAGGATAGTGACGCTCAAGATATACTGTTATTATCAAAGAGAGCCCTGCAATCCAGGCAAATGTCAAGGGGGAGCCATGCCTGGATTAGCAAGAAGAACTGACGTCTAGTATGAGTTGGAGGAAGTGAGAACTCCTCAGAAGTGCACAGATAAGTGCATCTGTTTTTTGAGGACTTGCTATGCACCACCAGCTACCTAAAGAACAATCCAGTCTTCACAGCATCCATGAGAGTGAAGACCATCGTCCTTGCTTTATGGGTGAGAAAACCGATGTTCTGAGAGAAGTTAGATGATTTGTCCATGGCCACGCAGCCAATGTCCAACTTCAGAATCTGCAGGCTTGACCACTCTTCTGTCCTTACTTAAAATAAAAGTTGAGCATTTGAGGTGAGGGAATGAATGTCTTATATATCAGGATGTTACTTGAAGCCTTTTCTGGTATTAGCAAGTCACAGCTGAGGCTCCAAAGCTAATGACAGCATGCCCTCATTCAGAGGAAAGGAGCTAGTCCCCCCTGCAGCACTGCCTGAGGGAGACCAAAGCTGGTTTGGTACCTCTGATTTGGCCAGGGGTCCTCAGAGGGATAAGGCAGTAAGGAGTGGACTGTGAACACAGGAGCCGCGTGAGCGGAGAAGGGTTGGAAGATACCAGAGGGGAGGACTTTGCCTACATGTAAGCCCCCAATCAGAGAAAGAGCCAGCATTTGGACATCACACTGAGGACACAGATGTCCTCTTTTCCTTTCATCTCACCTCCCCGCCCATCCTTGCAGGAGCCAGAAGCAGCCTCCAGAGAGGGTGACAGGTTGGGGTATACCCTGAGCTGGGGGAAACAAACACTTTCAACTTGGTGAGAAATTTAGATTGATTTTGATCAGGTGCAATTTTTTAATACATGAAAGAAAGACTCTTCTAATATCTGACTGTGACTGTGCAAGCCATTGAATCTACATGTGAGGTCCTCCAGGGATGGAGAAGGGTTGGCTATAGAGTTAGTTGAAGGGGGTGGTTAGAAAAAAATGAGTTGTTTCCTCTTTGTATCTCATCAAGTCCAACTGGACCAGTAAGCAGGTTACCTTTGGAAACCAGGTCACTAGAGCAGGCCACACAAGCAGCACCAGGCAGGGAAAGGAAAAAAGGAATCCAAACCAGACCGTCACTGGGTGTAGTGGATTGAATTATGTTCCCCCAAAACTCAATGAAGCTTGAATTGTGTCTCCCATGTTTTATGTGTTAGAAACTTAGCCCCCATTGTGACTGTTAACAAGGTGGGAAATCCTATTATGATAATTGTAAGGTGGGGCCTTGAAGAGGTGATTGGTTTGTAGGACCCTGCAGTAGTGAGTGGATTAAAAATGGTGGTCAGGGGCATGGTTCTGAGGGCTTTAAAAGAAGAGGAGAGTCTTTCTCTCTCTCTGCTCTCTCTGCTTCCACCATCTTGCAATGTGAGACCCCTGGGTCACTGTCACCACCACCAGATGGACTTTGGACTTCCCAGCCTCAGAAACTGTAAGAAATGAATTTCTTTATAAATCACCCAGTTTCGGGTATTTTGTTGTAAGCAACATAAATGGACTAGTACACTGGGATTCTGCACTCAGCTACCCTGGTAATCATTCTTTCCAGTTCCTTTGTAAGGAGGCACGGGAGACCCATCTCAGAATTCACTGATGTGGCCCTTCAGAATGATGAAATGTAATCATGATTGTGTTAACTACATAGTAAGCTGCGTATAGTTTTCATTCCAGGGTATGTCTCAAAAACACTCCCAAAAAGAAAGTTTGAGTTATTGTTTTAAAAAAGAAGTGAGGGAGGGAGGGAGGAAGGAAAGAAGGAAGGAAGGGAGGGAGGGAGGGAGGGAGGGAGGGAGGGAGGGAGCGAGGGAGGGAGGGAGGGAGGGAGAAAGGAAGAAAGAATCCTGCAGATTTTGTTGTGTGGACATGTCTTAACTGAGTAGATCATTAGAATCCAGATCCTGGAGTGTAGAGAGAACCAAGTCAGCAGCCAGCAGCCACCACCATAAGGTTTTATCAAAGTGCTCTCCATAAGAGACCCTTGAAAATGGCCTCTCTCCAGTTTAAGGTAAGATCTTGACTCACAAACATAGCACGCAAGTTCACAGCTCACGTGGAAAAGGCCAGTATCCACCTCCATCTACACCCATTCTCTTAGGGCCCCACTTTCTGGTGTTCCCATGCAGGGCACTGTGCGTGAATTCTCCACACACTCCGCCAACAACTCTAAGAGGTCAGTGCTACCAGCCCTGTTTTATAGACATGCACACTGAGGTTTTGAAAGATGAGAGAACTCTCCCCAGACCTGACAGCTAGGCAGTGGCTGCAAGGAAGGGAATTAAGACCCATAAGACTCTAAATCTGTGCTTTTCCAACTACCATAAGCCAGGGACTGACCCATCCCCAGCCTGCCTTTTGGAGCCTAAAACACTGCCCGGTTCTACCCTATGGCCTCCACTCACAAGGGAAGGTCTTTGCCTCCTACTTCCTTGAGGCTTTTGGTTTGAACTTACTCAGCGTTCTGCCCTACTCCACCCCATGTACACCCGACATACTGCTTCCACACAGTCAGCCCCAGTCTCAGCAAATGGAGGACCTCTCTTCCTTTTCAAGGCTGGCCCTTCCACTCATACCTAGCACCCCAACCATCTCCCTTCATCTCCTCCAGGACTTTGATCCATCTCTGTCCTTCATCCCCAGCCTCTCCCTCTTCTTTGGCTCCTTCCTTCAGTGTAAAAGCAGGCTCAAGTGCCTCCCACCCCCTATAATGCCACCCCTTCAAACCATCAAGGGATCAGTAAAAAACAACTTGACCCCAAGATTAGAAACTTTGACAAGCATCTTCTGAGTTCTCCAAAGAGCATCTGTGCTTTCAAAGTTGATTCTGATTTCATTAGAAATTTACTCTGAGAGATGAATATTAAAGTCATTATTTTATATGTTAATAAAATCAGTCATCTGGGCTATCCTATTGAAGGTACCATTAACATCAGGAGGCAGACCCACGGAGGTGAGGTGCTCTGCTCAAAGGATCTCTTGCCCAGGTGAACCAGCACAAGCAGTGACCTGGATGTAGGTGCTAACACAACCCTCACCAAAAACTCATGTTTAGTTAAAAATTCTCCAAGCACTTTGCAAACCAACATATTTTCACAGACCTCATTATTATACATTGAGGAAACGTAATAAAATGGTCAAATCGCTAACGTCCATGTTTATACACAAGTCTAGGAAAAAGAATCACGTTAACCTCATTTATTAAACCAGTTGCTGATGTTAGTCTTTGAGCCCATTAAATGCACTGTTGATGACCTCATTCAATAAAGTCACCTTCTGAGCTCGGCGGCCTCTTTGTTATCACAAATTAGATTCTTCCATTTATATGCTGCAGAAGAGATATAGCAAGTATTTTTCTAATTTGCCAGCTTCATTTTCCAAGGATAATCTAAGGCTGCTCTTAAAAGAAGCATTGAGCAAATTCACATTTTCCTCTTAATTTAAATACAAATTTTAGAAATTAGAACTTAATGTTAAAAAGCCTCAAGTGATGCGACCCCCGCCTCCACTAAACTGTGAGCTCCTGAGAACAGAGACAGCCCTGATTCTTCCCTGTAACTCAAGTCTGCACTTAGCATAGGACCTGGTCCTATATCTGTCAGTAACTGTCATAATAATACTGCATAAGAAACTACCCAAAACTTAGTGGCTTACAATAAGGCACTTTATTTCCCTGCTCTTGAGTTGACTACACACCAACTTCAGCTTGGTTGTTCTAATCTGAGTGCAACTCGGTGATGGTGTCCACACTGAAGGGCAGCTGGGTGGGCTCCAGGCTGCAGGTGGGTTCAGGTCTAGTCCATGTGTGTTCATTCTGGAGCAGGCTGAAGGGGCAGTGGCTTTCTAGAGCATGCTCTTCTTGTGGCAATCACCAAAACACAAGCTCCTTTAAGTCCTCTGCTGTGTCACATCCACTAACTTTCCACTGGCCAAATGAATCATGTGGCCAAGTCCAGCATCAATGAGAGAAAGAGGTATACTTCCCTCAGTGCAAAAGTACACGGCAAAGAGTGTGAGTGTGTGATCCTGTTACCATGAAGTGAAGAATTGGGACCACAAATGTAATCTGCCCCAGCACCCAATAAATATTGACTAAATGACGGAATGTGTGAAATCCCTGCTCTACATGTTCCCAGCTACATATTCTTAGGTTTCCCATTTAACATGTCTGAGACTCAGAATCCACATCTATAGAACGGAGGAAAGTCATACTGCATGCACTGGTAGAGACAGGATTTGAATGCAGACCTTTGTTCATTCAATCAACAGTGGTCGGAGATCTCATGGAAAGAGCACTGGACTTGAGATCAGACAGACCTGAGGGCAAATCCCATCTCTGCCATGGCCTTGCTGTGTGACCTTGGCCAAGTGTTTCCCCCTCTCTGTACGTCAGGTTTTCCCTCTATAAAACAGGGAGGTTGTACCAGACCAGTGATGAGCTCTAATTTCTCATGCCCTCAAAACTTATTCATCCATTCAACAAATATTTAACCTGCCACATGCAGGGTGCTGTGTTAGATCCTGGGTTCACAGTGCAGCCGCCTAACTCCTCGAAAAATCCTCCATTCACTCAGCCCTTTCTCTGGGTTTGTCTCTGAGCACCTAAGCTCCATTCAGGGGAGTCAACAGTGGGGCTGTTGATACTACTCCCATGTCATAGTCATTAGCCTCAACCAGGCTCTCAGTGCTGCCCAGCACTTCAGCTGCATTTCTCCAATCATGGCCCTTTGCCCTCCTTGAAATGACCATTGCACACTTTGCTCCTGTCCCCAAACCTCTGACACCTTTTCTCCTCTCTCAGACTCAGTGTGTAACCCTGTCTCCTACTTTGCAGCAGAGTTCGAAGCCCTCTGATGAAAGCTCCCTCAACTTCCTGCTGCCCTACCTTCATGCCCACCTGCATCACCCTTTCCTTATCCCCTCTTGCTCCACTCCAGGCTCTGCCATTCCTGCCACCTGGGCATGGGGCTCTTTCCCTTCCCGCCTTCATAGGGGCTCACATGATCAGTTTTCTCTTCTCTCAACAGCTCTCTCTCAAAAAGATCATGAGCATCAATAATTAAGCATGTTTGAGTCTTTTACATCTTAAAAATAAAGTCCTCTCCTTGACCCAACATCCCTTTCCAGCTGCCAGCTAATTTCCCTTCTCCTTTCTGTTGCAGTCAGATTTCTTCACTACAAGTAACAGAAGCCAGTTCTTGCTGATTTAAGCAAAAATAGAATGAAATGATATTGAATCATGTGTCCATCAAAAAACTTGCACACAAACGTCCACAGCAGTCTTATAGTAGCCAAAAGCTGGACACAACTTTAATATTCATCAACAGGTGAGTAGATAAGCTCACTGCAGTGTGTTCAATAGAGCAGGACACTGCTGAGCAGCAAGGAGTGAACCACTGCAGGTAAACACGTCTACTGTGGGCAGGCATGAGCCTACACGATGAGTCTCACAAACATTAAGCTAAGGGCAAGAGTTCAGATACAAAAATATTGGATTTATGTAAAATTCTAGAATAGGCAAAACCACAGACATATAATAAATAAGTGGTTCCCTGGGCCAAGGGTGGGGGCAGAGAGTGACCACAAAGGGGCACCAGGTAACTTTTAGTGCATAGATGTGCTCAGTATTTTGATTAGAGTAGTGGTCCCACAAGTGTACACGTTTTTAAAAACTCATTGACGTATACCTCAATAAAGTTGATTTAAAAAGTTATAGACACATACATACATACATATATATGATGGTATTTCAAAAAGTTCTTGAAAAGATTGGTATTAACTTTCAGTCTTATTTTTCCATGAACTTTTTGAAGTACCCTCGTACATACACAGATGGTAAGTAGGAAGACAGGTATTTGGCTGGCTTCCAGAATTGCCAGGAGGATGGGGAAACCAGCTGGAGTCTGCTTCTAGAACCACCAGCACTGCCATTCCCCTTCTTTTTGGTTCCCTGATGAGCCGCACTCCCACAACTGTCACCACCTCTCCTGCCCCCGCTAGCTCAGGAACTCTTCCTGTTACGGCCACCATTACTCTCAAACAACATTCTCCCGTGTTCTTCCTTGTGCACCACTAGCTCCTGATTCCAAGTCTGGGGTGACACTGCTGATTGACAAGCCCTGTCCTGTGCTCACCCCAGCTCAAGGCCAGCTGAGAAGACAAGTATCTACCTGGCACCTTCTTCATGTGTAGTGAGAGGGAGGCTCTGCTTCTCAGCAAGACTCATAGGCAGGAAATTCTCCAAACATAGGGAGATGATGTGGTTACTGGGCAACCAAAAAGAATGACAGGCGTCCCCTCCTACACCTCACAGAAACTCCTCAGAAGGGTTGTTTACCCTAGCTACGTCTGTTCCACCTCCTGCTCTCTCTTCCCTCACTGCAGTCTGGCCATGCAGCCCCACCACCCTCCCAAACATGGCTTGCTGAGGTCACTAATGGCCTCCCTGTCACTTAATCTATCAGACATGTGCCCTTGCTGGCCACTCCCTCTTTGAAACACCTTCTTCTATGAGCTTCAGTGACACTGCTTCCTCCTGAACTTCCTTCTCCCATCTGTGTTTTGGCTACTGTACAAGATCACCTTCCTCTACCAGCCTGTAAATGCTGTCGTTTCTGACGGCTCAGTCCAGAGGACTGCTCTTCTTCATTCCGATCTCTTCACTGGTGACTCACATTTTTCTCTCGGGCTCAGACCTCTTCTCCAAGCTTCAGACCTATTTGACATCTGCCCTTAGATGTCTCTAAGGCAATAAGTCACACTCCTCCTTTCCATTCTGAGCCAATGGTGAGAAAGAGATGTGAATCACATAGTAGGAGACATTAATACCAGCTGTAGTACTGGTGAATCTAGACTGAGAAAGCCACTGGGATGTATGGCCACAATCCCACATCTTAGAATTTAACCAACCCAAGTCCTGGGGTGATGCACTCAGGTGAGCATTTGGGTCAGCTGAGCAGATACAACCCTGCAGAATCCATTTTTATGCCCACTGAGCCACAATAATGGGGGCAAAGAGGGTCTGAACTCTGGATAAGCTCTAGGAGGAAGGCCAGACCTGGGCCCCAGGGTGCGTTCCATTGAAAGAGGGAGCAGAGTGAAACATACCAATCCTGCAGGCAGGCAGAGCCCAGTGAGAAAGACAGGGCGGCAAGGTCACAGCTGTTCATTGTAATCTCCCCAACAGATAAGTCACTTTCCTTCTTTATGAGGGAGGGGGCAGACAGGGAGGAAGCTTCACTTCCTGACACTCCTGGAAGGTGGGCATGCCTATTCCATGAGCCAAGGAAAGAACACCAAGAAGAGAAAATGCTCGTCCCCACAAAGGTGTCCAAAATCTAATTCATGATCTTCTTCACCAACTTGGTCATCTTCCAAGATTCACTATGTCAGTGATGATGCCAGTAGCCCTCCAGGTACCAATGTCAGGAGTCTAGCCACAGGAGTCATCCTTACCAGCCCTGCTTTGTCAACTTTACCCTCAGTATTCTGGACTCATCCATTCCCCTTCCATTTCCACACTCAATTAGCGGAAGCAACTCAAGTGGCTTCTGCAGAGACTCCCAACCAGTCTCCCTGTAGCTATTCAACCCCCCAACCCATTTTAACGCTTCAACCAGAGTGAGCTTCTCCAAAAACAACTCTGAGCATGTCAGCCCCTTTCCATGCTCTTGGGATAAAGACCAAGACCTCTGGTGTGAGTAAGGCATGGCACGGACTGCCCCACGCCTTCCCCAGCCTCCTCTCCCCGCTCCCCTCGCCCTCTGCTTTGTCCGTGATTCTCCCTTCAGTTCCTCCACCGTGCCTGTCTCCTCTCACCATATGCCTTTGCACATATTGTTCTCTCTGATCGGAAGTCTCTCCTCTTTCCTCTCACCCCTCGTTCACTCTTGGCTACTTTCAGATCTCATCTGGAGTACCTTCTACTGGGCAGCCATCTCTGGCAATCCTCCCTTCTCTCCAAAATCAGGTCATCTCCTCCATCTTAGGCCTTCAAAGGTCCTCCTTCCTTTCTCTAGGATGCCAGTATTTAATTACGTGGGGGCTACTTGATATCAGTCATTCTCACTCTTCATAAGCCACATGACCTCGGGGATGTGGCTGCTCAGCGACAGGTGCAAGGTGGGCCTCAGTAAATGCTTATTGAGTGAATGAATGAATGAGCCCTCAGCTTATTTTACGTCTTCTGAACCAAGCACAACCTGAGGCATCCTCTTTCTTTCTCTAGCTGCTATAGGTTCTCCATGTGTGTGTCTCCTTCACTCCAGTCCACTATCTCTCTTTCTTTGCTTCTCTTCCTTTTCTCCATCCCAGAGATTCCTAACAGCTTTTTGCCAAAAATTCCTCAGCCCAAAACTTCTGCAGCCACAGCGCCACCTAGAGTCCATTCGTGAGATGGGCCAACCTCAGAGCAGTTGACCGCTGTCCAGCCCAGTCCAGCCCAACTCTGCAGTGGCCTGCTCTCCTCTGTGTCTTATGTGGCACAACTCTAGGTCTTCACACCTCATTTTCCTGGCTTTGAGACATCACATTTCTACAATCCCCTAAGTGCCTAGTGGAGACTTTAAAAGAAAAAAACCTCAGTAGGAGTGAGAGGGGTGTGGACAGGGTTCAAAGTGGTATCTTCCTCTAACATTTGATCTGCCTGTCTTTCCCTCCCTTTCTCCAGTTCTGTTTTTCTCTCAACCTTAACTAATAATTTCAATTGATATTACAATACAGCAAATATTTCATGAGCAACAACAATATTTAAGACCCCGTGCACGGTATCAAAAGGAACTTACAGTTACCGAGGAAGCCATGTGAAAGGAGATGAGAATTTCTCATTTTCAGCTACCATTTCCCCTTCTCTAAAATCACAGAATTTATTCTGGCAATTTGGGTCAAGTGCCTTAAAAATAGGTCTAGTAATTCCATCATGTGGTCAGAGGTTCATGCATAAGGATGCTCAGCTCATCACTGTATATAATGGCAAATATATAGAAACTACCAACCTGCCCAGCAATAGAAGACTGGCTAAGTAAACTATGGCACATCCACTTTCTTGAATACTATGCAACACTAAAAATAATGAATGTAAACGTTTTATCATAATGTGAGGACTTATAAGCTAATTTGAGGGTAGAAAAACGGTTTACAACTCGTGTACAAAGTGTTATCTCAACTATATAAAATAAAAATACATGTATGGAAAGATTAGGACAGAATACTCTCAAATATTCTTAATGTTTATTCTGGAGGATTCTTTCTTTTTATATTTTCCCTTTCTCTGTTTCATAAAATCTTTGTAATCTTGTTTTTCATTTATAATGAAATATTAGAATAAACCTGAAAATTACTAGAATAACCTGAAAGATAAGAAATATTAAAAAGTCTAAAATAAATCTGGATTAAAATGGTTCTCTGAATGTTCTACAAAACTCCACAGTAGATACTCAAACTGGGAAGTCTCTGGACTACTTCTTCATAGACAGAGTTCTGAGGTCCTCTCACCAGATTCAAGGCCAAGAAACGCAAGTGTCTTCCAATTGCCACGGGCTCTGCCAACATCTCCTGGGTGCCCAGCAATGTGGTTGGATCCTAGTGGTGGGGAAAACATCTCAGCCGCTGTGCCTGCCACGGAACATCACGATCTGTCAAGAAGAACAAAGCAAAACCAGGAGACGATCTTGTGAAAACTGCCTCCCTCCACTCCCACCACTTTGAAACTTGTCACACGATCACCCTGTGTTGTGATCAGGTAATCACAGTGGAGCAGGGGCCAGGGCCAGTGCTCCTCTACATGCACATGGTGGGTGAACATGAAACACTTGCTGAATCTGAATCCTTCTATGCTCGGTGCTTGCACATACTCCACCGCATTTAATCCTTATAACAACTCCAGGAGGAAGAGGGCATTATTATACCCATTTTACAGAGAAGGAAACGAACATATCAAGTGGTGAATTGATGTGCTCAAGAGCACACTTCTAGAAGGTGGCAGAGCTAAGATGCCATCTCAAGATCTGCAATGTTCAAAGCTGCACATTCTCTTTCTTGATAGTGGCTGCATAAAGGGGAGAATAAATGAAGCAGGAGTTTGACTTGACCTTGAGTCAAGTGTTTTCCCCATTAATTCATTATGAGGAAATTCATTTGGGCAAGAATCCACTTTGAGTCTCAGCTTTCTCTTCTGTATAATGCAGACAATAATGATGCTCGCCTTGTAGAATCATTGTGAATATTAAGCAGGTCATTTAATTTCATTCATCAAACACATGTTCTGCCTAACATGTGCCAGGCTCTGCAGTGAATTCTGGGAAGAATGAGGTGAATCAGAAAAGCTGTGCCCCCACAGGACTTCCCATCCATGGGGAAATTTGTAGACACATCATTTACCACACAATGGATGATAGACCAGAGGAAACCCAGAGAAGGGGTTAACAATGTCCAGAGCATCAGAGAGGCTTCACAGGGTTTAACGACCTGCAAACTAGGTCCTGTGACACAAACAGGAGGTCACCAGGACCCATTTTGCAGCAGAGGAGTCAAAGGGGGCTTTCCAGGCCGATTTACTTTGGATTGAAAGGAACAAGGCCCACATAGCCATGGACTGAAATCGGCTGGGAAGGGGGGAGAGAAGAGCTAGAGGGAGAACCTAAGTTACAGGGAGAACTGTTGTAGTTTATATTTGTGGGTTCTTTTGTTTTTAATGTTGAGAGAGAAGGGAGCATATTTTTAAACTGATGTGAAGGAGCCAATAGAGATGTTGAGTGTACATGAGGGACATTGCAAGATGAATGGCATTTGGTCCGTGAGCAGGCAGGACAGGAGGAGATCCAGAGGACAAGGGAAAGGTGGGTTTACCCAGGGAGCGATGCCTCCTTCACTGTCAAAGAAAGAGGGAAGTGTAGGTGTAAACAGATTTGATGGAAGGAAGCCACCTCCTCCCAGCCCCCCAAGTGGAAACTGAGCATCTAGACCTTAGACAGGTCCTAGAACAAGAGGACTTAAACAAATACTATATACACATTTACCTCCCCTCTTGCAACTCGGCTCATCACATTCACGTTACTTATTTCTGTGGCTATCTCCCCACTAGACTATAATCCCTAGGAATAATATCTAGGTTCATCTTCAGATCCCTATCACCCAACACAAAGCCAAAAGGTATGTTAGCATAGTGGGTGCCCTGAAGGACACTGATAGATAAGATTTTTAAAATTCTAATGGATAATGTATTAACTGTTATCTAAAAGCTTACACTAGAAGTAAAATGTGCAAGACAGACTCCTGACTCCCCCACCCCCACATACACATACACACGGCCCCAGAAGTGGTCACTTCAATATTATTTGAATTAATTAAGAGGATAGAAAAAATAAGGAAACCTTCAAAATCTTTTTTAAAAGAGACTATAACATTAGAAAAACCTAATAAATGTTGCATAGAAAAAGAAAACTACAGGGCAAACTCACTTAGAGATTTGGATACAAAATCCTTAGTAAAATATTACAAACATGATGTAAAAGAACATTAAGAGAATACTCCTATTTCCAGGTGGTATTTATTCCGGGATGCAAGGATGGGTCAGTATGAGGAAGTCTACTGTTATTCATTGCATTGAAAGAGCTAAGAAGAAAATTCAGATGATGGTCCCCGGGCAATGATAAGACATTTGATAGAATTCAGCAACCATTCTTGAAGAAAAAGAAATAAAATACAAAATAGAATGGGAACAGATGGCTATTCTTAAGCACATCTTTCCTGGGGAAAGGAAAACCAGTATCACTTTTCAAGTCACAGGAGCACTATCATCGAAGTCCAGGAAAAAGATAAGAACGCCCACTATTTCCACTACTGTTTTTCCTTATTCTGGAGATACTTGTTGCAGGAGGCAGGGGTGCTGAAATAGAAGAAATAGGAGACTATTTCTTCTCCACTCCTGATGTTTTCTTCATTTTGGAGACAGCCCAAATAGGATACCTGGCCTTTCTTCATCCCCTTGTTCCTGCCACCCCAGGGAAAATGGAGTGGCTTAGACTGGTGAGTTTGAGAACCTTTCTCTTGGGAGGAATCTGCCTACAGAGAGTATGCCTTCCCCTCTGCACCCACCCCCACACCCTAACCTTACAGGAGCAGCTGCCGCCCACCGCATTACCTGAGAGCATTCACCCCCTATTCCCACAATGCCCATGATTGGGTGGGAAAGTCAGGATTAGAAAATCCCCTGACCCCACATATATGAGCCACATCCTCCAATAACTAGCCCTCACCAGTAATACTGGTGATAATTTGACCCCTTCTGGTTTCCTACTTTGTCTCCATTGGTTCAGAACTTGAGCAGGGGGAAGGGAAGTTTTTACTGGATCATCTTGAAGCCCGTCAGTACCAGCCAGTGCAGTAAGACAAGAGAAAAAAAACTGAGGTATTAGAAAATGAAAAGGAGGAGGTAAAAACCCAAGAGAGAATCAAGAAAAAGACTAAGACAGGCTAGCGATTCCAGTGGATACAAAATAAATCATTCTAATATACACAAATAACATTCAATTAGAAGATACAGTGTAAGGGGGAAAAAACTTAAAATTGCAACAATAAAGATAAAATATCTAGGAATAAACTCAACTAGAAATGTGCAAGATCTATGTGAAGAAAACTTTAAAACACTCCTGAGAGACATAAAAACACACTTGAACAAAGGAAAAGGCAGAACATGTTCCTGAATGGGAAAATGCAGCCAATTCTCTCTAGGTTAATATAAAATTTAATGTAATCCCAATAACCAGATCAGCAGAATTTTTGGAACTAAGCAAGCCAGTTCTAAAGTGTATATGATAAAATAAATGTTCAATAATATTCCAGAAAAGTTGATAAAGGAGGAACAGTGAGGGAGGACTAACCCTACAGTTAAAACAACATTTATAAAGCCACACTTAATAAAACAACGTGGCACTGGCACGTGAACAGACAGACCAACAGAACAGAATAACAAGTCCAGGAAAAGGCCAAAATACATACTGAAATTTAGTGTATCATAAAGGTGGCATCTCAAGTCAGTAGAGAAAAGATGAATTATCCCATAAATAGTAATAAAACGATGAGGTAGTCTTCTGGGATAAACTAAAGTTGGGTTTAACCTCACACCTTACCCCAGGTCAAATTCTAAATGGATCAAAGATTTGAATGTACGAAAATAAAAGTTCAGATGAAGCATAAGAGAATGATTTTATAATTTCAGAGCAAGAATGACTTTTCCAAATATAACAAAATTGAGAAGCCACACAAATGAAAAAAAAAATGAAGTTTGACTACAAAAAAACTATAAATCTTCTTCATGCAGAAACACTCAATAAAAGTATCAACAGAATTTCTTTTGTTTTTGAAACTTCATAAACTCTTTCTAAAGTTCATATGGAAAAGTAAACATGTGAAAAACTATAAAAAAGATGAAGTGCAAATAATTAACTAGGAAAAATACTTTCAACTCATCACAGGCAAAAAATTTTAATTTCCTTTAAAATGTGAGCGCTGAAAATCAATTAAAAAGAACATCACTTCACCCCATCTCCCAAAATAGGCAAAGGATATAAACCGTGACACAATGCAGAGGAAAGGATACAGAAATGGCTCTTAAATATGTGCTCACAGACTAGACATGATCAAAAAGTTGGGTAGTATACTCTGTTGGCAAGGATATATAGAATTCGACAGCCTCCCATCTCTGGGGGACTGTAAATTCATTCTGCTCCCTTGAGTGGCAGTTTTGCAACATCAAAGTATATATGTACATACTGTGTCCCAGCAACTTCATCCCTAAGAATTTCTCCTGCCAATACAACTACATGCAAAGTGATGTTCTTTCGAAAATTACTCTTTGTAGCATCATTTGTAATAGCAAAGAATTAGCAACAGACTCAATGTTAATCAATAGGAGACAGTTAAATATGTTGAGGTATATACATCAATGTCATTCTTTGCAACCATGGAAAAGAATAAGAACGTTCTTTATGAGGTGCTACAAAATGACCTGCAAGACACACTGTTAGGTGGAAAAAGTCAGATGCAGAGCACAGTTTGATGTGCTCCCTCCCATTTGTGTTTTTAAAAAGGCATGGGGAAGACCATATGTGCATATTCATTTGTATCCTTTTGTACCTTCTATAGTTGGAGTCAAGTAAATTTGTTCCTTTTGAAAATAAATAATTTTTTTAGACAAACAAAAATCTACCTGTGATTTCTGCCTTTGGGACAGAATATACATTTTGAGAAAACACAAGAACTGGCCACTAAGTAACATCTTATAAAGCAAACAACCTCCAATTTCTCCTTGGGGAATGTCTACATAGTTTGAAGTAGACATTTGGTCATGTAAATTGTCACATGTGGTTGTGGTGAGTGCTGTGTTTCTGTAGATTTTATTGTCCTTTTTTCAAAAACACAAAAATAGAAAAAGGGATATTTCTTTGCCCTATATGAGTTAGACTTCATTTTCTCTGTATGTGTGTGTGTTTTATCCCAGGAAGACAATCACTGAAATGTTCTTATTTAATAATAGTTCACCATATAGTCTAAGCTGAAGACCTAGAAAGATGTCCAGACGTGATAACCGAAGGAACGCTGGTAGCAATTAACAGGGTTGGGTCGAACATGGCTCAATCTGACATAGATTATGAACAACTTTGCCAGGTTATTTAGGCTTAAATGACTCAGACTTTGGGAAATGTGTTGATCGATGTTCAGTTGTTGCTTTCTAAACTGATTGTCTTGGGGCTTTGAAGACAAAACCTCACCTTTTGAAAAAGGATAAGGAAGTGGCCATCCCTATTGTCAACCATCCAGGCCACTCATCGATCCTAACACTGGGAAGAGTAGACCAGTGTCCACTAGACTGGGAATTAGAGGAAACTTCTTCTCATCAGGCCCTGTGATGGTTGGTCCAAAATTCTAAAAGATATCCTCAGTGGATTCCTGGCTAGGGGCAGGGATGGGAGAGGCGTGATCCAGCCTCTCCTCTGTAAACACAGACTGGGAGGTAGGGAGAGAATGTTTTGAAAGTAGTCTTAGAATGGATTTAGACTTTAGGGCTCTAAGAGAAACCACCAACAGTAGTGATTATGTTATTCTCTACTGATGCCCATCCATTATCCTTGAACCTTCTCATCAAAAGAAATGGATTATCTCCACTCTTCTACAAGAGATTGAGGGAACATTAGGACAGAGAAGTGGAGGGGAGAGCAGCATTTGTTGGTTGCCAAGGCCAATGGTGGTAAGAATGGCACATCCTAGCAGAGCCCCCTGGGTCTGAAGCACAACCACCTCTGGTCCCACGTGGCAGCATGATACAAGACCCAAACACAGAGCAGGGGTCACAGCACCAAGATTGCATTTGCCTGCTTAGTACCCAGATCCTGGGCTCTAATACTATTCTCTACTAAAAAGAATTGGAAACTTTTAGAGGGTAGGTGATTCTATGCCTTGGAGGAAAAATAAAAGTAAAGATGGCTATGGAGCATCCTGCTGTTGCCAGAAAACAAGATTGCTTTAAAGGGTGTGAGTGTAGTATTCCGAAAAGGGAGCCAGCTGAAAGTGCCTTCCACTGACAAAGTCGTGATTGTCTGAACAGCAAAAAGAAGGAAAACAAGGAAGAGGAGAGGAAGAAATATGATTTACTAGAATAAGATAAGTTAATGAAGAGCTGTGAATTCATGACACTGCAAAAAAAAAGTTAACATAAAATATACAAAAAGGTGGTTGTAATTAAAAGTTGAACATAACAGATCTATTAATTTTATTATTTCAATCAATTGAGGAATGTTTACATGTGTATTTTTTTTTTTTTTTTTTTTTTTTTTTTAGTAAATGTATGCCTTTGTAAAGCATTGTCACATACCTGTTTCTAGCTATGGAAACAGGAAAGAAAAATAACAAGGAACAAGAAGTAAGCCAAGAAGGCATGGAAAAAAACAAGAACCGTGTTGAGAACCAAGAGCACTGGGCAGCTCCGCTGGTCTCACTAACAAGCAGATGGAAGATGAGCCCTGGTGAGCCAGCCCCGGCCGGCACGCAGGCCCAGGAACCAAGCAGGCGAGCATTCTGCCAGGTGTTTCACGGTGATGAATTGGCTGCATGTCGTAGGGAGGAGAGAAAACATCAGACCCAATCCCTCATCTCCTATGGAACCTCTAGATGACCCCACTAATTATAAGATAGTAAAAGGTATCTAGCAGTCTTAAATAATGCTCACTGACCAGATCCATATGTCATGATGACAGGACAATGGTTATGTAACACTGGCCAAGTGAGACTTGTAATGCATAAAATTTGGGGGAGAGACACTGGGTTGCAATAAAACTGAAGACTATGTGAAAGGCTCAGACTTACAAATTTTACTGATGTAACAAGTGAAGATTAAGCCAAAGGAAAGCAGACCAGCCTGTTGATGAGTGGCTTTTTTCGAAACCCTTGGGAGAAGCAGCCACATTCCACGTCCAGTCAGGAATGTAATGACTGGTACCCAGATGCTGTTCTAAGTTACTATTATTTTTCTTTTCAGTCTGGAAAAGTATTGCACTCTAGGTAGGTATAAAAATAAATATTTAAAACGCTAAAAAGGTATATAACATTAAGCACAGAAATAATAAAGAAATAAATTAACCCATGGAACTGATGGTAAAAGGATAAGTAAAAATGGCAACATAGTCGTAAGTTTGAATAATTCTGTTTTGCATATGTCTTATCTGTTTGTTTCATGAGTTTGGAAAAGTCAAAAGTATGTTATCAAATGTGTAATTGCAGTTTAAACTATGCAAAACAATGTGCTTGTTTAAGTTTATAACATATTAAAATATTTAAGAAAAATTTTTTAACATCTTATTACGAGATGTTTAATTATATATTTTTAAATATTTTTTTTAAATATCAGCAGTAGTGGGTCTTTACCTGCAAGCCCGGACACCCCACGGTCATTGTTTTAGTTATCTAGTGCTGTGTACAAACTATCCCCAAATGACTCAGTAGCTTAAAACAACAATTATTTTATTATTTTTCTTGATTTTGTAGGTCAGGAATTCAGGCAGGGCTGGGCTGGGCAGTTCTGCTCCAGTGTTGATTAAGATCCCTCCGTGGTTTTTAGCTAGCAATTGGGCTTGGGACCCAAAACAGATACACTCAGATGCCTAGTATCTTGGTGGGTGTGGCTGAAGGTCTGGACTCAGCTGGGCCCTGTCCCTGAAGTCACCTCTCCAGGAGTATAGTCAGACTTCTTACCTGGTAGGTCAAAGCTACCACAGACCAGAGTAGAAACTGCCTATCCTCATAAAGTCAGGCCCAGAAGTGGCATAGTGTCACTTCTGCCATACTGCATTGGTCACAGCTGTCACAGGCCAGACCATATTTATGCGAATGGGACACAGATCCTGTCTCTTTAAAGAAGTAGGACCAAAGAACTTGTATCCCTCTTGAATCTGCCTGAATTTATTAAACATTCTTTTCCAGGAGACTGTAAAACAGCTCGATGAGTTAGAACTGCATGTGGTTGGCAGTTGGATATAGGAGGACTATAGTTACAAGTTGACGATGATGATGATAGCTAACACTGAGTATTTTACTGAGTGCTTGCAAAGTACCAGGCAACGTTATAAGTACTTTAATTTTTTGTTATTTAATCTTTGCAGCAACCCTGCGATGGTTCTATTATTATTCCCAGCTTATAGATTAATAAGTTAAGTAACTTTATCAAGATCACACTGACCATAGTAGTGAGGCTAGAATTCAAATCCAGAACTACATCCTGTATACAAAAGAGCCCAAAAGGGGGAAGGCTGGAGCGGTCAGCAGAAGCAGATGATGAGGAGCTTTTTGACTCTGAAAATAGGCCCAGGACAATGTCCTGAGGACAACAGGAGGGCTTTCGGCTGGACAGTGCCCACATTTGTATGTGGAGGGTAAAGTAGGGGAGAGTGGAGGCCGGGAGGCCAGTGAGGAGATTCATGCTCCAGTCTAGGAGTGAATAATGAGGCCTCCTTTGGATGTGAGGGAGAGTGGAGACAGGAATAGCCTCAG
Source organism: Cynocephalus volans (assembly GCF_027409185.1). Taxonomy (NCBI): domain Eukaryota; kingdom Metazoa; phylum Chordata; class Mammalia; order Dermoptera; family Cynocephalidae; genus Cynocephalus; species Cynocephalus volans. The sequence continues at coordinate 39,234,747 of NC_084467.1, read as the reverse complement.
GAGCAGGAGTCCCCAGATCACACTTGGAGCCTGTAGCAGACACTGTCGGACACATGAGTGACAAAACCCTTCCCTTGCATATCCCCCTGTGGGAGGGGCAGTAAGGCCCTTCCCTGGGCTCTCATGTACTTCTGCGAGTCTCGGGAAGTTTTGGGAGTTGGTGGGAGGGAGGGAAGATAGCAGGAGAGTCCTCTAGTGAGGGGGGGTTTGGGTCTGGAGTTGGGGTACTCCCCTGAGAGATGGCTCAGGCAGCCTGAGCTGCCTAAGGTGGGTTGGCCCAAACCCAGCCCAAGAGAGCCTAAGGATGGAGCTGGATTTGGGGTTGCCTGACCTAGGGGAAGCCTGTTCTCTTGATCAACTCAGGGGCATTGAAGTTCAGAATGAGATCAGAGGGAGCAGGGTGAGCCAGCGGGGAAGAGGTGCTGCTTTCTGACTGAGCCTACCTTCTTGCTGCTTCCAGCCTTGCATGGCCACAGACCCCACATGACCTTCATTTGTAAACCACTGTGGTCACTTATGGCCCAACTCCAAAGCAGTGTGACACAGTGGTTAAAGCAAAGGCTTGAGAATCAGACCAAGGTCCAAACCATAACTCCAGAATTTACTAGCTATGTAACTATGGGTAAACCACTTAACCTCTCTGAGCCTCAGTTTGCCCATACAACCTCATAAAATTATTGTGAGGATTCTGTGTGGTAATGTATATCACATACTTAGCACAGGGTCTAGGGCATAGTAGTTACTTAATAACTAGTAGCAAAAAAAAAAAAAAAAAAATGTCCCTTCTGCTTCCACTCTCACAACCCACACTGGCCTCTCCCATACCCCTGGCCTCGTTTTGTATCTAACCACAGAATGACATCCCCTGTGACATTTCTGTCTCTTGGATTGACTCTGCATCTCCACACTCCTCCCCAAAGGAGAGTTAAGCCACTCATGGCCTGGGATTAAGGTTTATGCTCTCCCTTCCTCTCCGTGGGGCACAGGCTTATACTGGTTGGGTATCCCGTAGGAGCACAATAAACACTGATTGGGCTAAATGGCCAATTTATGGCTTCTCTTTGAACAGGCCTTAGATGATTACCTTTTATGAGGCTTACACTTTAGACTTAAGATGTAAAACAGAAGCTCAGGTTAAGAGGCAAATAATGGGATATTTTATGTGCTGTTCTGGAGCAAAAGTCCACAGCTTTATTGCAGTGGCTATAAAAGAGCAGATTGGAAAAGCCTTGATTGAGAAACCCACAGTGGAAAGAACCCTGGGTCAGGAGACCGGAAGCCTGATTTCCCACCCTGTAGTGCACCACCCAGCCAGGCACTTCCCTGTCTGGCTTCATGTGCAAAACCAAGGATCCCAAAGACCTTCCTAGTCCTGACTGTCCATGGTTCCTGAATCTTCAAATCTAAGATGCCCTCTTCCCAGCATTTTATGGTTCCAAAATCTTAAGATTCTCCAATTTTAAGATTTTCATACCCTACGATTCTATGATACTAAAATTTGGCAGTTTCAGATTATACTGTCTTGAGATTCTGTAGTAAAGGATGATGGTCAACAGCATGGGTCAGGGGTTGGGAGACCCGGGGTTCACATTTCGACCCACTACCTACCATAGTGTAATTTTGGACAAATTGCTTAATGAGAATCTCAGTTTTCTTGCCTATATAATGGAGATAAAAGCATTCACCATGTGATGATAAAGAGGACAGGATTCAAAGAAACAGCTCTCACAAAGTATTCACTGTCGTTTCTGGCACAGAGAAAGCTGTCATGGAACGGTAGTTATCCTCGCTGTCCTAGCATTCCATAAATGCAATATCTCAAGAATCTAAAATTCGCCCATCCTAAGGGAGTACTGTCCTGAGATTCTAAGGGTCTGACTTTCAAATGTCGCACATGAGTCTAAGTTCCCAGGGACTAGGGCTCAGGGACCTCTAAGAGCAGGGCTGTCAGCATAGCCATGACCACCAGATGGCGGGCTCGGGTTACCTGTCTCTCCACAACACTGTGGGCCAAGGAATTAAGTCTCCGGGACCCGCCACCACGTCTTCTTTCTGGCTCTCATTTAAAAGTTCCTTCCTCCGATGGGAACAGAGAGTGCAGGGGAGGGAGGGGAAGTTGTAATTACCATGTTTTTCTTATTAATCCGAAGATCCGCAACGCACGAATGAAAGGGGACCGGGTAGGGAGGTGGTTTTATTACGAATGGGCTTAATTCGATGCCATTTCAACACTTGGCTTACTGGGCAGGAATGATGGTTGCCTCGCTAACAAATGAGAACTCGGAGGGTCCCGGGGGTCAAAGATTCGTCTCAGGCTCTTCCGTGGTGAGGCCAGGATTCAGGTGGAGAAACTTCCAGAGACTGTTGTGTCCCTGATAAGCTGATGCTGGTAGCAGCTGGCGCGACAGTGCCCTGCAGAAGGAACCAGGCAGGAGACAGGACAGAGTGACACAGGTGGGGCGTGACACCTCCCCGCCTACAATAGCAGCCCCTGCCAAAACGCCCCGAGAGTCGGGTTCTGTGCTGGCCCCCGACCTGCACTGTCTCTAACGGGTCCTTTCGACAACCCTTGGGGGAAGCCATCATAAAATAACAGCCCCGAGGACTTAGAGACCTGCCCAGAGCTGCAGCCAGGAGTCCAGCCCGGGTGCGTCCCAGGCCAAAGCTCCCGCTGTCCCTTCCAGCCGTCCCTTCCCGCCGCAGGCCGGGCGGCCTCGGAGGATCCAGCGCCGAGACAGGAAGGAGGCCGGACTCCGGGTGCCCGGCGACCTTGGGCGAGGCCCGCCCGTGTCTGGCCGTCAGGCTCCTCGTCAGGGCCAGAGCCCGTGGCAACGCCGGCGGCCCAGACCCGGCCCCGGGCTGGGGGAGGCCGGCGGGCCAATATTGACTTTGGTAAACACCATTTTGCACGGAGCGCGGGGCCAGGGCGGGGGCGCCCTGACCCGGGGGGCGGAGGCAGCGGCTCCGCATTTAGACGAGGCCATTAGCGGCGATCGATGGCTGCTCCGCGCGCTCCGGCCGCTGGGCGCTCCCAAATGAAGGTTAAGTTTGCTCTGCGCCCCTGCGCGGCCGGCCATGCGCCCGCATAATGGCCCCGGCCCCGCCGGCCCGCACGCCCGGGGTAAGCGGAGGCCGAGGGGCCGGCGGGCGTGCGGGGGAGGAGGGCAGCTTGGCGGGCAGCCCTCGGTGGGGCGGCTGTGTGGGTGTTCTCGGGCCCCAGGGTGTGGTGCCTGGGGTGTCTCGCTCCGGGTCACCCCACTGTGCTCTGGTGGCTCCTGGCTGGGGTGGCTGGGTGTGCTGTGCCTTTGCTTTGCTCCAGGGCACCCGTTTGGATGCATGGTCTGTGGACAACGTTGAGAGTGTGCCTGCTCCCCGGTGCCAGCCAGTCTGAGGAGCAGAAGCCCTGAGTGCCCTTCTGGTTCTGCCATTGCCCTGTCTCCTCCAGCAAGTCCCTTCTCCTCTCGGCCTCAAACTCATCCCCTCAAACAGGTGGGGCAGGGGACATGCAGGACAGGCAGGGACATGCTCACGCTTGTGTTAGTGGGTAGCCAGGTGGTGTGAGTGCACACGCAGGCTGCATGTGTGGACACTGTGGCTGTGCTCAAGTGTGGCTATGACATGTGCCAGGGACTGCAGCAGCCAGTCTGAGTAGTTCTGTCTGGGAATGACCCAAGCCTGTTGAGAGCCCTGCAGCCCAAGCAGCCTCACACCTCACACCACCCACATCAGACCAGTGCCTCTTAGCTGTTGACATCTATCAACTCCACCCTCACAAGGGCACAGTTGCCACAGTGCATACTTAATGAATGACCCCGAAGTGCCCCCAACGTGCCTAGCACTGCAATGGTATCACATTAATCCTCATACCTATTCTTTTCTCCAGTTTTTACAAAGGAGGAAACCGAGGCTCAGAGAAGGGAGGCAACTTGCTCACAACCAAGACAGTCAGCACCCTGCTGCTGCTAACACTAGGACAGGCGGCTTAAAGGCCAGATCCTTGGCAGGGATGGGGTGAGGAGAAGGCTGTGTACATCTGCCTGGATGGCAGGATAATGTCTTCTTGTCTCTTTCAAGATCCTGTTTTTCCCCATGTGGCAGTTGAGCAAACTGAGGCTCAGAGAGGAAAGGAAGTAGTCTCAGTTTGTTTTGCAAGTGAGCAGCAGAGCAGGGACTGATTCCCTGGTAGGATGGGTCCCAGCAAGGTGCTGCTCGCCCCAGTCCTGGCTGCCTGTGGTGTGTGCTACAGGAGGAGCCCAGGATCTGGATGGCAGCCATCAGTGGGAGTGTGACAGGGTTGGGGGAAAGAGACCCAGGCAGTCTCCCCACTGGGAAATGAGTGTCTCACTCTCCCCTTGGAAAAAACCCTGGGCCTCTCACGGCGGTGCACGGAGGCAGATGGACTGATGAGCTCTGAGCAGAAGAGTGGTTTGCATACCACCCCCAGGAGGCATTAGGGGAATGTGTGGGGACATTTGTCACAGTGAGCAGCCCAGGGATGCTAATGCCCTGCACAAAAGACCTGTGCCCAAGAATGCCAGCCATGCCTAGGGGGACCTGACTGTAGGTTCTGAGGAACCAGGAAAGTGTGGGGCCCCAGGGGTGGGAAGTGGCCTCCTTCCTTCCGCTCTTCCCCTCAGACCCCCAGGAGTCCTGATTAGAAAAGATCCCACCCAGGCGTTTTCCCTTAGTGCCTCTGCCTGGTAAATCAGTGACCTGTCAAGGAAAGAGGCCTGGCTCCGAGCCCTGAAGGGTTATCTGTGGCAAGTCTGTGCCATCCAGAGGGCCTGCCCCACCTTCTCAGAGCTCTGGGAGCTGAGACCACCATCAACTCTCCCACCTGCCATGGCATCTCAGCCTGATCCTTTGCTCTTCTTCTGTCAAGCAGGTGAGGACCAGAGAAGCAGGGCAACTTGCCCAGGTCACAGCACTGAGTAAGTGGACTTAAAACCGAAGCTTCTTGACTCCCTGCCCAGGCCTCTTCCAGTGTGCCTGCCCCTGGGCACAGCCCATCCTGGATTATCCACCAACATCTTCCTGAGCAGTGACCTCAGGTGGCTGGCTCTGGCGTCAGCTCTGCCATTCATCACCTGGTCCTGTGGGCCTAGGGGGACAATTCCCCCTTCCTGGGCCTTAGTTTACCCCACTGTAAAATGAAGATAATAAGCCAGGTCCCTGAGATAAAGAATAAAGGCACATCCCTAATAGTGCTCCCCTCCCTGGAAGGTCAAGGCCTCCATCCACTGCTGCCACTAACCTTTTATAAATGCAAGATGTACGTTGTTCCCTTTACTTAAGCAGCCTTGGAGATGTCCGGGCTGCACCCAGAGGTTAGGACAAGCAGTCATGGGGGCTCAGGTTTTAGGGGTAGTGGGGGCCTTATTGTGGTTGTCTCCTTGTGTGTGGTGAGAGCAGGAAAGAAGCCTGGTGATCCAGAGCCCCAAGTCTTCCTCTTCCACAGCCTCAGAACCATTCCGCTCTCTCCAGAGCCTTCTGCAAATGGGCCCTCGACACTCCAGCCACCTTTCTACAAACAGAGCACTTATTGGTTTGGAATCTTAGACTGAGCCACAAGGTCATGAGTCTAATCCCCTGAGTAGTTTTAAGAAGCCCAGGGAGGTGCAGAATCTTGTCTCAGGTCACACAGCAAGCCAGCACTGAAGCCTGAGCCGTCTATTCTCTGAGATGTTAAGGATGAGCTGTAGATGCTGTGCTGTTCCAGGTGCCCCCAGCACTTCCCCAGCCAATCTCAGCCTCAACCTGCACCACAGGCACCACTTGCACACCACACAAGATCCTGGGGGTCTGTCCTAGAAGATGCTGGCTGAGGGCCTGGGCTGGGCATTGTACTGGACACCACTGGGGGACAGAGATGAATCAGCCTAGGCTCTGCCCTGGAGGAGGTCACAACCTAATGGGAGAGAGAACATGACCAAAAAGGAAGGGAACTTCACTAAAGAAATATTGATTGTGCTCAGCACTGGGTATAGATGCAGCAGTGAGTAAAATACACATGGCCTTGTCCTCATTTTTAATCTTATGTGTAATTACGAATGGATAAGTGCTGTGAGGGAAAAGCTCAGGGGACAGTGAGCCACCTAACAGGCAAGGGTGATCTACTCTGAGGGTCAGGGGAACTTTCCAGACGAGAAAATGCTTGAGGTGAGATCTGACCAGTCCCGAAGAATTAACTAGACCAGGGGCTGGCCTGGAGCTGGGAGTGGCATTCCTAGCAGTGGAACCTGTGCATTAGAAGGCTCTGGGGTGCGAGGCAGCCCAGAACATTTGAATAACTAGACAGAGTCCACAATGGTTGACGTGATGGTTCAGTGGGTACCACGGTGGAAAATAAGCCTGGAGAAGTTGGCACACCCAGATCACACATGCCCCTGGGAGCCGCAGGAAGGAATTAGAATCTTACCCTACATGCAACAGCAAGTCCTGGATGTAAGCAGCAGAATATGATGTGTTTTCAAGAGATCACATTGGTGATAGTGTTGAGGATGGATTGGACTGTGAGCAGGAACGGAGAGGCAGCCCAGTGAGAAGCTGTTGCTATAATCCAGGCCCGGGATGATAGTTCAGACGGGACGTAGAGGTGGAGATAGAACCCACAGGCCCTGGTGGGGGCCAGGCTGGGGAGGGAAGAGGAGGTGGCAGGTTGACTGTGCTGGGGCTGGTCCCAGTCCCCCAGCTGGTTGCTGGTACCACACACAAAGACATGAGCCCTGGAACAGGCATTCTGCCTGGGGCCTGCTGGCATTTCAAGTCCCTTTCAGACATCAAATTGAAGAGGTCAGGTAGGCAATGGGTGCATGGTTCTTAGCTCAGAGTAGAGACATTTATGTCATTGGAAAAGACACAGTAGCTAAAGCCAAGGGCATGGAAGAAGTCATGTAGGGAAAGAGGATCCGTGGGATAGGAAGCAGAATAAAAGACAAAGGCCTGGGAGAAGAGGATGGGCCAGCCAAAGACCCCAGGAAAGCAGTCAGGACAACAAAGCACAGCCCCCAAGAGAAGACTGGTGTTAAACTCCCAGTCTTTGCCCAAACTCCTCTTTGTCTGAAAGCCATCCTTCCACCAAGCCAACTAGTTACCACCTACTCCTCCAAGGTGCAGCCCAGGAACGATCTGCTCTCAGAAGCACCCCTAGCCCACCTCTCCTCCCCAAAGCTAAACAAGTTTCTCCAGGCTCCCCAGATTCCCCAGGCAGAAGCAGATGGTGGAAAGAGCAAAGCAAGGCTGTGGAGCTGGACAGGCTGGGTTCTTGCTATGTGACCTGCCTGGGCAGGCTGCCCTCTGAAAGCCTCGGTCTCCTCAGCTGTCACATGGAATAATAATGACTGTGCAGGGATTATATTTTTTGTGAAGATCAAATGGTACAATACATATAAAACCTGTGGCTCATAATAAGTGCTCACTAAATGGAAGCTACCATTCTCAGCTCCTATCATGTGCTGACATTATCTGTTTCTGTCTATTTCTCTCACCCAACCCAGGAGCTCTTTCAGCTGACAGGGTTTTATCCATCTCAGCATCCCCAGGGCCTGGCATAGAGTCCAGCGTGTAGTAAGTGCTCAGTGAAATTAGAGTGAAGGAAATAAAGATCTTGGTGGGGGTGGCAGTGTTCAGGGCAGACCTCCTGCAGGAGGAAGGGCTGGAGCCAGGTGTATTGGGTCCCAGAGTGCCCCCTCTCCCCACAGCAGAGCAGTGGGAGGGACAAGAGGAGGGGAGAGGAGGATGAGCACTCCAGGAGGGGAACAGCCTGAACACATTTCTCCCAGCTGAGGGGGCGGGGAATGACTTCTTGGTTGAACTGTGACCTCCAAGCCACATATCCTCTTTGAACTGTCAGGCAGCCCCAAGCCCTGTCACTCCGCATCTGAGCTGGGCGAAAAGTGAAACTCCAGCCCTGCCCTGGAGCAGTCCCCAGTGAGTCCAGGCCCAGCCCCCACACCTGGGTTTATTTGTGTGGGGCTAGCTGATCTCCCAACCAAGGCTCGCTGCACGTCCATGGCCCAGGCCTGCCCCCTCGCCCCCTGGCTACCCAGATCCCGCACTGTCAGATCTCCAGTGGCTTCTGCTCCAGCTGGGGCAGGGCCCCACGCAGTGGGCACAGCTCAGGCTCCAGAGCCAGGCTAGAATCCTGCTCCCCCACCACACACAATGCGGTGGTTCGGGGAACTTGAGGAAGTTTCTTCACCTCTCCGGGCCTTAGTCTATCTGAAAAATGGGGGACCTACCAGGTAAATCACCGTGAGAATTAAATTCTTGTGTAAATAAAGCACAACTTGACGAATGTTAGCTTCCTTCCTTCACCTAGGACTGTGGCCAGAGGAAGGAAAAGTGTACACTGATCGTTTTCCTGTGTGCCAGATGCCAGCATCACCCTCTGCCCTTCACACACACAGATTCAAACCTCAAAGCAGGGCAGATGATTTTACCCCTATTTTACTTATAGGGAAACCAGGGCTTTAGAAAAATGAGGTCCCTGTCCAAGAACAAGTGACGTTGCTCGTAAATAGCAGAGTCAGTGTTGAAATGCTTGGCCATCTGACCCAGGGTTCCAGGTGGCAAGTTGCAGCAGGAGCACAGCACAGGCCCGGGAGCAGGACATTCCAACTTCTCAACCTGGCACTACCCCTCTGGCCAGAAACACAGGGCTCATGGCCCTTCTGAGCCTGTCTCCGCACCAAAGACCAGAGGGCTCCAGGACTCTTGCACCAGCTAAGCCCAGAGCTCATTCCTGACAGAAACCTCAGCATCTAGCTGGTGCCTGGCACCAGAAGGTACTCAATGTTTGTTGAATGACTAAATAAGTGAATTTCCAATTCTTTCTAGAACATCTATGAGGGTGATAGTGAGCTCAGTAAATGAAAATAAATGGGGAAGACTAAAGTAAGTAAATGTGGAAAACATTTAATTATTAATATAAAGCATTTCTTTCTATCATTTTTTATCTATTGTTCTCACTTGTTTTCCTATACTAACAATTATTAGGCACCTACCATGGACCAGGCCTGTGTGACCTGTGTGAGCTCTACAGATGTGGGGATAATATTTACATTTATTTAGTGCTTACTATGTGACTGGCACTACTCTAAGCATTTTACATGAATTTTCTCACTTACTACTCAAAACAACCCTAAGAAATAGAAACTGTTGTTATTGTCCCCTTTTTACAGATCAGGAAACAGAGACAGAAATTAAGTAACTTGGTCAAAGGAATTTAGAAAGTGGTGGAGCCCAGACTTACGTGCATACTTATATTTCAGAGCCGGGGAGCGGGGGTGGAATTTCAGCCCCACGTAGCTCACTGGCTGATTGAATAAAGTGCGTGTGTGTGGTTTAAATAAGACGGGGCTTGGATGAAATACAAAACATGGTACTCAGCATAGAGAGAAGTCTTTCTAAATGTGGCTGTTTGGGAGCTGTTTTAATTGTTAAAGTATTACTATGAAAGCAGTAATTTTGTTATCAGCACTTCCTCTCCTTCCCTTGGTATCTAAGCAACTTTTAAAAAAAGAAAAAAGGCCTTTAGAGGGTAGCTAAGGCATTGATGAAGGAGGAAACAGGCCCAGAGAAAAGCAGGAATCCCCTCCCCCAAGACCACTGAGGCTAGAAGCATCAGTGTATTCCAAAGTTTAACACCAGCTCTCCAGGGGAGCTAAAGCCTGATTTGTAGCCTTTGCCAATTACCGTGGTATAAATACTCTCACCATGGCAGATTTCAAGCTATCAAAGTGAGGTCACTGAATAATGGAGTTGGACAGAAATACATACAATCAGCTCTTGCCAGCAGGTGCAAAACAGCCCCAGCACAACTCTGGCTAGAATCCAGGCTTCCTGACAAGCCTGGAGACCTTCCCGCAATAGCACTGAACCTAGCAGCCCCAAGGGGTGGTGAGGGTAGAGGCTGTGGGCATGGCAAGAAAGCAGGATGGATGAAATGCTGAGCCCAGAAGACCTCTCAAAGGTTGAGTGTGGTCTTTCTTCTCCCATGCTCTGGCAATCACAGTCCTTCTAGCATGGCGGAACTTTGGCATCAGCCTGTCCTTCTCTTGTTCTGTGCACTCTCCAGTGACTTGTAAACTTCAGACTTGGGGAGAAAAAAGGCAACCGGTATGATTCCTGATAACCTCCTTGATTCTGCAGTGTGAGCACCGTTCTGCTTGCTTCACCGTTCCTGGGGGACGGGGGGTGGGGGGGAGAGTCCACTGCCGCTGTCTCTTCCCTCGGACCAGACAGGGAGATCAGGTGGGTTCATTTCCAGAGGGCTGCATTATTTAACTATTTAACATGGAGTCATTCTCACTGCTTATTTCCTTCCTCCTAGTGTTTCTGGTTAACCAATTCAAGACCTAGATTCAGACACAGGCAGAAGAAGTGGTCTCCACTAGTAGCTCTTCCTCTGGGTTAAGTCAGTGGGGGGGGGGGCGATGGCTATTAAATTTGTCCTCTTATTAGTGATGGTGAAAAACCATAGCTTCATTTACTCCAATATCTTTGAACGGATTACTTAATATTAGCTAATTACTATACCAAACAAAAGTATTCAAGCCCCTACTATGCGTCAGACATGGAATGTGCATTATATCTAATCTTTCAAGCAAACCTACCAGGAAAGTTATTTCTTCATATTTTATTGCTGAATAAAGCTCTGCCTACAAAGGTTTTATAACTTGGCTAAAGTCAAATGGTTAGTAGGTGACTGAGTCAGTATTAGAATGTTGGTGCATCTGTGTCCAATACTTTATTCTCTCCATTCTATAATAATTAATTTCTCAGGTTGATTAGGAAAAAAAAAAAATCAAGATAATTCTGAGAGAGTGGACACAGGCTGGGCATATTAGTTTTATATTGCTACATAATGAATTACCACAAATTTAGCAGCTTATAGCAATACTCATTTATTATCTCACAGTTCTGTAGCCCAGAAATTCGGGTGGCCTCAAGTGGGTTCTCTGTCCAGGGCCTTACAAGGTGAAAATCAAGGTGTCAGCTACTTGGGGTCTTATGGGGAGGCTCTAGGAAGAATGTACTCCCAAGCTCACTGAGGTTGTTGGCAAAATCCAGTTCATGGTGATTGTAGACTGAGGTCTCTGGTTCCTTGCTGGTGTCAGCTCCTTAAGGCCACACACATTCCTTCTCCCATGGTCCCCTCCATTTTCAAACCCTGCAATAGTGTGGCGAGTCCTTCTCACGCTTCAGATATCTCTGTTTCCCTTCTTCTGCATGTTCTGACTTCCTCTTCTGCTGCTAGCTGGAGAAAGCTTGCTGCTTTTAGGGGCTTATTTGATTTCACTGGGGCCACCCAGATAATCCAGATAACTTCCCTATCTTAAGGTTAACTGTACCATAGAACATAACATAATCACAGGAGTGATGTCTCATCTTATTCACAAGTTCCAGGGATTAGGGCAGGGCATCTTTAGGAACCCATTTTATAAATTCTGCTTACCACATGGGGTAAGCTTTGAAGCAGTGGAGGTTCTGGGGGCTCTCTCCAGGTAGGTAGGACTGGGATGGAGAGGGGTTTCCCCCTGGAGGTCTTGAACACCCAGAATGCACTGTGGGGACACTGGGCAGCAAAGGGAAAGGACATAGACAAGGAGGTATGGTCTTTGTTGGGGAAAGAAATAGGAAAGAGGGCTATGTTGATTTGAGTCAGGTTGGATTGAACATGCTTGAATGGATTAGAATGGTTTTAGGATGGATCGGTTTGGGACAGGGTTAGACTAAGTTAAGGACAGGTTAAGTTGGGGATCCATTAGCTCTTAGTTGCAGAGACAGAATCTACTCTGGATAGTTTATGCAGAAATAAATGTGTTGATGGGTATTTAATGGTTTACAGAAATATTTAGAGAGCTGAAGAAACAGATTCTAGGCTGCATCTTCAGGACCAACTCCCAGGGCTGGGCTGCAGAACTGGACCACCAAGGCTGCTCCTTCTGCAACCATCAGGAGGCCATCTGCCAAATCAGGAAGCCACCAGTCCAGCTTCTGGCTCCATAAACATGCTTCTCTGCATATCCACACCAGCCAAATGCACACCTCAGTATGAAAGCATTGACAGGTTTTATCTCCAGGAAAAAAAAAATGTGGGAAGGAAATTCTTTGGATAGATAATACAAAATTGGAAAAATGTTCATAGTTGTTGAAGCTGGGTGATGGGGACATAGAGGTATACCACATTTTTCCCTACTTTTACATAAGTTTGTTTCCACAAATATTGTTTTGAATGGATGCCTCATTTCCTGCCTCTCTGCCCATTTGATTCACTTCTGAATTCAAGCCTTGCATGAATGTATAGCATGTGGTAAAACCTACACCACATTCATAACCCTAACTATAGGGCAATCTGGGAAATATAGTTTTTAGCCTTTCAGCCTCTGCAGGGTAAAAAAGCACACTGAAGAGAGGGAGGAACAGAGGCTGAATGAGCCAGCCTACAGTATCTACCACCACTGAGCTAGGTAGGCATGGGTTGGGATGAGTTGGATGGGTGAGGTTGCCTGGGTTGGACTAGGCTGGGTTAAGAGGTGTTGGGATGGGTTGGAGTGGGTTAAGTCCAACTTGGGATGTGTGTGGTTGAGCTGGATTGAACTAGGTTGGGCAGTGTTGGCAGGAGTTGGATTGGGATGGATGATTTGTGATGGGAACCACTAGGAGGGCAAAGCTCGGACACTGGTGTCAAGTTCTTTGCGTCCAGTGGAGTGTGAGTGTTTTACTCCATCAGAGCTAGGAAGGGAGGACTTGGAGGATGACATTATTGATTATAGTGGCACCTCTGTCAGTCCTTCCTCATTGGGCTTTCTCTCTACTGCCTGGGGCCAGGCCCATGTGTCCTCTACCCAAGCCAGACCTATCCTCAGGCTTAGAGCATTTTCAATGTTCAACTCAACATCCTCTGCCCTCCTTAAAATGAAAGCTCTTAGAGCAAGAGGGTTTTTTTTCTTCCAAGCCGGGTGTACTGTCTCAGGGCAAAACCAAACCCAAAGTCAGGATATCAGAGCCATATGGTTTCCTCCCTACATTTCTGGTGTGAGGAGTTGTGGATTTCATGGAATTTGGGACCGGTTCCGGAGTCCCACAGGTGCTACGTTCACTGAGCCAAGGAAAACGGGTGCTGGCAAGCAAACATGTTTACACACACCCAGAGCAACGCATATGAGCACAGGGCTTTCTAGTTTGCAGTGCCTTTTCAGTTTACACAGTCTCTCAGAATAGCACTGTAAGGCAGGATTCATTATGTAGCATCACAAATGGATATACTCGTGCTCAGAGAGGCCAAGTGGCTTGCCCAAAGACACACAGCAGAGAGAAGATTCCTTTTCGTTGTTGTCATTTACGTAAACATTGTCTATCTCCTTGACTGGAATTCAGCCTCCGTGAGGCTTGCAATTTTGCCCATCTTGCTCATGGTTGTAGCCCCAGCATCCAGAACAGTCCTGGCATATAGTAGGTGCTCAATATGCATTTACTCAGTGTGCATATACACTTACTAATTAAATGAGAAATCCAAGCCTCAAAAACCTGTATTCTTTCCATGATGGCACACACACTCACACACACACAACTCTTGTGACATGGGCTCCATGTCTTAGCCCATTTCTGCTCCCTGGGATTGCCTGGAGCAGGTCACCCACTGACTGAGGGTAAAGGGAAGGGTGTCTGGACTGAGACCTCTAAGCATGCCTCCTGGCACTGTTGTGGCACTGTAGGTGCACGACTAATGTCAACCTCCCTTCACCATCTGCCTTCACTTACACTTTCTTTGGGACATACAGCAAAGAAGAAACTAGGCAATCCTTCTGGAAATTGGGCTTGCCCTTCCAAGGAAAGCCAGCCAGACAGAGCCCAAGACCATGTCTCTACTAAGGTCAACCAGCCTGCAAGTCATTACTTCTCAGAACATGGTCTCCTTCAGTTTGCACAGACAACCCTACAAGGGAGGGGTGATTATACCCATTTTGCACATAAGGAAACTGAGGCTTCTAGAGAAGAAGTAACTGAACTGCCCAAGGGTGCATAGCTAGAGAGCACAAAGCCTGGATCAGAATCCAAGTTTGTGTGACTCCAAGGTCCATGGGCATCGATGACATACAACCCCATATCTCCCATTAGGGAGCATATCTGTCCTTCATTCCTGAGCTCTGTGAAGGACAGGGCCATGTCCCCTCTTTCCTCCATCCTGCCTCTGCTCTCAGCCTGGGTCAGCACAGGGTGGGGGCAGGAGGTGTGTTTCTCGCTGCCTCCGACTGATATTGACGGATGGAGTGACTATTGTAAATGCTACCGTGTTGTGTAATCAGTAGGAAAATGTGACTCTGTCCCCAGAGATGCCAATGGCATTTTGGAGAAAATCCTATCCTTGATTTTCTGGGCCTGTTCAGTTGAAATGTCGGGATGACAGGGATATGCTGGGAGCCTGGGAAGTCCACTCGCTGTTCCAGCCCCTGCCTAGGAGAGGACAGGTTGGAAGAGCCCTATGGGCTGTGCCTGGGCATAGGTGTCTGTGTGTGATTCTGGGTATGAGTGTACATGGGCCAGCACAGGGGGCTCTCAAGTCACACCATGGCCTCAGTCTCAACTCTGTCACTTACTCTCTCTGCCCCATTTCTTGTACTGTAAAATGGGAATGGAAAAAGTACCCTGCTCATTATGAGGATAGGTGAAATGGTACAGTAAAGCAGCTAGCACTTAGCACAGAGTCTGGCCCATGACTGATGCACAGTAAGTATTTGTTGAGTGAATGAATGAATGAGTGAATGATCAAATGAATGTGCATGAATGCATGAAGGAGCATGGACTAGGAGACCCATGTTGGAGCCATGCCTGTCACCTACTAGCTGAGTGACCTTAGGCAAGTCACTTAACCTTGCTGAGCCTCAGTTAATAATAGCAATAATCCCTGCCTCCCGGGTCATTGTGAGGATTAAATGAAAGCTGGTGGAATCACTCTGTTAATGGCAGAGCACTGTGCAAATGTTAGTTCTAATTATTCTCCACAAAGATGACTTCTTGGCAGAAGCCGTGTGTGTGAGTGAGGGTAGGAAGGCTGTGTGTGAGGGTGGGTCTGTGACCAGGCTGTGTGTGCATGTGTATTGTGTGTGGGTGTGTTTGGAGAACTGGGGCCATTAGAAAAACCATCATCCCTCTAAGTTGTTCTTTCTTTTGCTAAACTCAACCTGCCAGGCTGACATCGGAAGCAGGAATTAGTGGGAAGTCTGGGGGGACGGGATTAGCGGCTGAACTTTCTATTCCTGGAGACCCTCTTTTCTCACGAGGTCAAAGCAATTTCCATATATTATCCTGCCTGCAGCTTGGGAAGGTCAGGGAAACGGCAAACACATGACGTGAATTCCTCAGATGGAGAAATCAAGGCAGGAAGGACAGCTGCTGAGGCCACCATGCCCTGCCCCTGTTCAAACCACCATCTGAAGGACTTTGCAGCCACCTGGGCCTATCCCAGTCAGACCAGGTCCTCTCCTGGCTAGAAATAGTTCATTCATTGAGTGCTTATTGCTGTCCCCCTTCCCCATTTCCAGCCCTGGACTGTGTGCGTTTCAGGGAAGGATTAGAGGAGGACCCCAAGTCCCTGCCATGTACACACAGAACCATTGGAGGGCCTTACTCTGGCTCAACTCCGCTTTTCAGCCTCTGGCCATGCGGTCGCCCTAACTCCCCTCTATCAATCCTTTAAGCTCAGTTCACCTCCTCCAGGAAGTCTGCCTGACTGTTCCGTCTGGCAGAGGGAGAAGTTGTTCTTCTCTGAGCCATTAGAGTAAAGAAAGCAGGAGGAAGGGGCTGATAGGCCCAGCCACTTTGCACCTCCTTGAGGGCAAGGCCAGGAAATGTTCTTTGAAACTGATCAGAACAAGAGCCACCCAGACAGATGTACTGTGAATGTGGAGCTGGTGGGCTGAGGAACCTCAGGGGAAGTTCTCTGGACGGTTAGAGCAGTAATCCTCAAAGTGGGGTCCCAGGACCAACAGCATCAGTGTCACCTGGGAACTTATCAGAAATGCTTGTTCTCCTGCTCCAGCCCACTGCATCAGACGCCAAGGGGATGCATTTAACAAGTGTTTTAGCAAGCCCTCCATGTGATTCTGATGCTCCAGAAGTTTGAGAACCACTGGGCTCAAACTGCACCATCCCCCTGCACCTGCAGCCAGGCACCTGTCATCCCAGTTAGGTCTCAGGAAGCCTCACCTTCCCCACACTGGTTTCGGTTTGGCCTGAAGACTCCTGCCTCAGACTCTCAGTCTTGCAGAAGAGGAGAGGTTACAGCTCCACAGCCCTTTCAGTTCTTATGACTGGCCCCAAATATGTCTCCTGCCTTCAGCCCTTCCAATGTGTCACCACTAGATGATCTTGAGACCTGCAAGCCTCTTGGATCTTATCAATGAGGAACAAGGACCATACCTGCCACCTCTTTTTTTGCTCATTTCCCCACCAAGACCTGGTCCCCACTTCCGGGGGTCTCTGAAGGCCCACGTCTCTCCTTGTGTGGCTCCAGGAAAGTGGCTTCTGTCTCAGGGCCTGTGTGTCCCCACCGGTAAGGAGGAAGAGGTTTCCCAGAACCTGCCCAAGGCTCTGGAGAAGGTCGTGGGTTGCAGGGCTGTGGATGGCCAGCAACCAGTGCAGCCTCTCATGCCCCAGCAGGGGCCCCACTATGGTTAGTCCCAGGAGGGGTGTCATCCTCCATCCCCCAAAACCCCCACCACCTGAAACCAGGGTAGTCACAGAAACTGCCACCTTCGCTGATCAAAGCACCTACTGTGCAGGTACCAGGCTTTGCATTCAGTGCAGCTTACACCCACCCAGTCTCATTAATCCACCCCTCCACCACCACCACCCCCAGCAATCCTGAGGGGCACCATCATCCCAGTATTACAGATTCAGCAATAAGGCCTGTAGTGTACAGAGAGGTTCTATGGTTTGCCTTAGATCTCACAGCCAGTGCAAGACAGGAACTGGAACCCGAGTCTGATTCCAAAGTCCTTTTCCTCAACCTCCTTGACAGTCAGAACCCCAGCACTGGATGGAGGTGCCACCCAGTCGGGGTGCTGGCTCCACTACTCGCCAGTGAGTGGCCTTGGGCCTGCCTCGCTTGCCCCATCTGTAGACTGGAAATAATAATTCCCGCTCTTCAGCTTCACTGGCCTCCTGTAAAAATCTAGGACATTGGTAGAAGCGAGTGGAAAACTGCAGTGGCGTCCAAACGCTATGACCGAGTGCACACAGCACTTTACAGTATTCAAAGTATATAGTATTCACAGTGCATCCTCGTGCCACATCACGTCCCCCCTTCCGCAGCTAATCAGCCCTTGCCTGCACAATCGCAAAACGAGGCAGAGGAGTCAGATAACCGAAGTCCGGCAGGACCTCAGGAGCCGCCAGGCCGGGGATCAGGGTGTGCTTCGCACCACGAGCGCAAGAGGGCGCCATGGGCCCGCACCGAGCCCCAGCGTCCCGACGTGCCGGCGGCCACCGCTCTCCGAGCTTTGCTCCCGCCGGCAGCTTCCAGGCTTCGCGCAGCGCGGAGAGGTGCCTGGGTGTCCCGGGGCGTCCGGGAGGGTTGGCGGAGAGTTGCGCAGAGTCTGAACTTGATATCGGAAGGCTGAAAAACCAGCTGCGTGAAACGTTTGACCTCTCTCGGCTCCATCTATATAATTATAGAAATATAATTCCCTCCGCCGTCGCCACGCCAACCCAACCCGCCAAAGGCTCCTACGTCCACAAAATGAGGTCGCTGACTCAGGCTCGCAGTGCAAACTGTGAAGCCCCGTTCACAGGGGAAGAATTCGTGTAAAAACCTTTCTCCTTGGCTCGGACTCGGCATCTGAAGCCCTCAAACGAGGCAGGCATGGCCTCCGCATTCCCATTTTATGGACGCTCAAACGAAGGCTCAGAGAGGTTGCTCTTTCGCGGGTCGTGCAGCTTATCCAGGCAGAGACAGGCTGGTCTCCCGACGCCAGCACCCACTCCGTCCTTCCTGGCCCCGGGGCCTCAGCTCTAGCCGGCACTCCCTGGGAGCGCTGGCCTCGGGCGGCGGGGTGCCGAGAGCCGCCTCAGATCTTCTGCAGAGACCTGGACGCTCAGGAGGCCGAAACAATCCGAGAAGCCAAAGGGCCCGACAGCTGGGCGCGACCCCGCCGGGCCCCGTCAGTGCAAGTGCAGGGTGCTCGCACGCCAGTTCTGAGCCGGGTCTCTGGACTGCACGCGCCCCGCCATCCCGGGAGGCCCGGGCCGCAGCGCGCGCCCGCGTGTGTGGTCCGGGACCGCGCTCTCGAGGCGACCCGCGGGCTGTCCCGCGCGCCCTGCCCCCAGCCCTCCGCCCGAGCTGCGCCTGCCCAGCCTCTCCACCGGGCTGGGATCGCCGGGGTCAGGCCGGGGGAGGGGTGGCCCGCCGGCCCCAGCCCGCGCCCTTTGCTGCGGCTGTTTGCACACATGTAATTAGCTCTAATTATCCCGGGCTTTCAGCTCGCCGACTCCCGGCCTGAGAGCCGCATGCCCGGGGTGAAATCAGCCGGGAAGCTGCAGCCCCTCCGCGCGAGCCCTCTCCGCCCGGGCCAGGGGACCAGGACTCCACCCGAGTATGTGTGGCCCGAGTGTGTGCACGACCACCACGTGCTGGCATGTGGGCGCCTTTGTGTGTCGGCCGCAGTGCGCTTGAAGACGCCGCTGGGGACGGTTCGCGGGAACTCGGCGCAGATGTGGAGAGAAGGGGTCGCGGCATGGGGCGGGGGGTACGAAATGGTTCTCAGCTGCGAGGGAAGGAAGCAATAGCGCCCCGCTCGCTCCCCACCGCCGCGAGTCCTGGATAAACATGAGCCCCTCGGGGCAGACGCCCGGGCCCAGAGTCCTCGGGATTTCTGCTGTCACCCGCCGAGCCGAGGTGTCGTCCACCAAGCCCTGTTGCCCCGGCCCCCGAGCCGTCTCGTCCCTGCTTGAACGGGCCACCAGCCGGGGCTCAGGAGAGGCGGGTAGCTCCCCCCCCACACCGGCGGCGCAGCAGGCCACGCGCGTCACCCCTGCGAGCCAGCGCTGGATTCAGCCTCGGCTCGGAAGCAGAGGGTCTGCCGGGGCCGGGGAGGGAACGCCTCCAGCCCCCGGGTCCTCGTCTCTCGCCGACCCTGGTCGTGCGGACTCAGTCCGTGGCCCGCCGCGTCCCTCCAGCCCTCTCCCTGGGGCCCGTTCAGCCTCGTCTACGCGAAACGGAACCAGAAAGCCGAAAGAAAGCAAGCTCAAGCCTTGGGGGCCCTCGTCGGAGGTCGGGGATCCCCCGGGGTCCCCGGAGCCGGGTTTCTCGGCACACCTCCCCTCCCCTAGCCACCGGGATTTCGCTCCGGCCCTGCCCCGAGGGCCTTGCCCTTCCTGGTCGTCTGTGTCCGTCTGTCCAGGCTTCTGTGCATCCCTCTCCCAGTCTGTTTCTGTCTAGCTCTCTTGACCCTGTTTATCCATTTCCCGGTGTCTCGCTGCGCCTTTGTCTCTGTCTCTGCCTCTCATTATCTCTGTGCCTCTCTCATCGGTTCTCCGCCGGTGAACCTACCCCCCCCCTCCCGCCTCCGCAAAGGAACACACACCGGCAGAATCCGCCTTTTCAATAAAAAACTACAACTGGGAAACAGTGAATTGAAAAGCATTAACTTAAAAACAATCCATGTGTCTGCAAATGTGTTCCAAATGCCAGCCCTTTTGGGGGGTCGGGGGGTGCGTTTCAGCCATATGTTCTGGAGCCCCAAACACAAAGTGTAGGGGGCTCATGCCTGTGGTGGACCCCTCCCACTAGCCACCTGGGAGGGCAGGGTCTCAGGGAAAGAGGTTTCCTCTCTGTCTTCACTGTGGACCCCCATCCCCTTCCCTGGACCCTCCAGGCCTTCTGGCATCTGCTGGTTCCTCCTACTCCCCCAGTGCCTCCACACCTTCCTAATGCTGACCCCGGCTCTCCTTTAGCACCAACCCACCTCACGCCCCATCCCCACTCACAGAGATCCCACCTTTCCCACACCCCAAGTCTTCCACCCCATACTCCTTCTGGCACCCCAGGCCTGCCCTGCCCCCATCTCAATTCTGCCCTCCTGCCCCTAGACCACCCAGCAGCCCTGGCTCAGGGAGAAGTGGTTAGAACAAAAGCTTTCCTTGGCCTGAAGAGACTCCCCAGGGAGCTGCATGCAGAAAGGGCACTGCCAGTCCCAGTACCTACCTGCAACTGCTGTGTCCTGCCTATGCTAATCAAAAGTTTTATCTTTAAAGGCTGGCCTGTCCGGAGGAGGCTGCTGTCCTTTGAAGCCCCTCACCAAGAGAGGACCTTCCCCCAGAGCTCTTCATCCTAGTACTGTTACCATTCCCAACAACCCTCCTTTGCCTTTCTCACCGGGAAGTGAAAGGATGGCAGTACACCAATTAGGGCTTAATCAGAGAAGATGGAACTGGAGGGGGGGAGTCTAGATTCTGCTGTTCCTCTCAGTGTCTTCCCAACTGGGAGGGAAATCCTGAGTCCATAACCCAGATGGGGAGGAAGGAGTTCTGGATTCTTAGCCTTGCTTTGCTAATGATAATGACTTAAGATTATAATGACAATGATGATGATAATAAAAATATAGCAGCTAACACTTACTGAGCACTCAGGAGTGCTGAGCGCTCTGCATACATTAACTCACAGCAACCAATGGCTATATGACTTTAAGCAGGAGCTCTCCCTACCTGGGCCTCAGTTCTCCAGGGGTGGGACCAGAGAACCTCTCAGTGTAGACAGTGAGTCTGAAACACCTGTAGTTGAATCAAAATCTCCCGAACAAGTCGTATTTGTTGTCACTATTTCAAAAAAGACATAAGCAAGTCAAGTAGGAAAATTTTGATTCCAAGTTTTTCTGTTCTTGAAACAACAAAACAAAACAAAAAAGGCACCGCTTAAAAAAATCTTAAGTTTTCACCAAATCAAATTGTTCTTCATCTTAATAATCAGAGAAGAGCCATTTAATTTTATTTTTAATGATAAAAATATTCTGTGTTCATTATACAAGGGAAGCTTTTAAAGTTCACATGGCTACTATCATATCTCATTCTATGACTTAGATTCTGGAGGAGCCCAATAGGAGTATTTATAAAAGCTCCTTGGTGAGTCTGATGTGAGAATTCTGATTCTCATGTAATTTCTGAATCTGGTATCAGATATCTGATATCTCATCTGGTATATCATTCTCATATGATCTCACGTCTGGTTCTGATGTTGGTTTCAAAGAATTTTTGTTTCTGTAGATTTGTTTAAGCATCTTCTCTGTCTCTGTAGTGCCCTTACACACATGTTCCAGGGAGCCTGAGGAGATGCAGTTGCTATACGCACAAAACCTAGGTGTATATGTGTACATACACATGTGTAAGCTTGTGTTTCTTTGGGGGTATGGATGTGGGTGTAGGTCTCAGGTATCTCTGAGTGTTCGTGTGCTGCGTGGGGCCTGCATCTCTGTGTGCGTGTGTTTGTGTCTCTGGCGGTGGGTGCCTATCCTTCTGGTGGATTTGTGTGACCCTACCTTTGTGTCATGCTTACGTAAGTGAGGAGATAGTTTGCCTATGTGTAGATGTGTCCTGTGTGTCTGCACTGATGGGCTTGCCATTTTCTGAAGCCTCCAAGAGGGAAGGAGTTTCTCTGTAGGAGGAGCCCCATCCAGGTTCCTGCAATGCCAGTTGAGCAGTTTCCAGGCTGCAGAGCTCACAGAGGAAGGGGGACAACAGATTTTGAGCATAAACACAGATCTCTGTGCTGAGCATTCTAATTCTGCTAGTCGAGAGCTCCAACAGCCGTCTGCTAATTAGCCACCCTGGGGAAAAAATTGCCTGAGTTAGAGTGGATAATGTGTTTGCCTGTTTCAGTGGTATCCTTGACCAACTGAATGCACCCCCCTCTCTCCTTCCCTCTCCCATGGGCCTGTCTCTCTGCACCCCCAGCTCAGAAAGATGGCACAGCGTTTGCATGCCTTGGCTCTAATACATTGCTTTTTTCAAACAGGCTGATTGCTAAGCAAATGTCATTTGAGCTGGAGCTTGGAAGGCTATCAATGAGCTAAATGATTCATTTGAATAGATGAAGATGGGTCCCATGCTGGATGAAGATGAGCTAATAAAGTTCCCCATAACATCAAGGGCAGGCTCATGTCCCCTCCCCAAGCAAACTGCACTCTAAGGGTCAGGGGCTCTTCCACAGCATAGGACAAATCCTCAAGCATCTGCAGCTGAGGATCTCAGGCTTGACAGACCCCCAGTCCCTGAGAGCCTCTAAGGCCCTCTGCCTGGGTCCCTTCAGCAGCACTTTGAGCTGGTGGGAGCAGGAGACTAGCCATGTTTGGCTGAGGGGTAGCTGCCTACTGTGTTCCAAGTCATGCCCTTCCCATGCTTATTATATACACACGTGGGTATGCATGCTACACACAGACACTCACACTTGCAGTCTGAACCTATGACTTTAACCTGTGCTGTGCTCTCTATGCATACATAGGCCTGCACAGAGGTATACACAAATGTCTATAAACCCCCATACCATCATTGTTCAGTTCTTTAACTTGTAATATGTAAGTCCACATTAGCACCTGTACAACATATAGGTTGACAAGCAGATATAGATATGACGTGTACAGATGTCACATGCAGATGTTATTATAAATTTAATGTGTTCCCCTAAAATCAATATGTTGAAGCCCTAACACCCAATGTGAAGGTATTTGGAGTTGGGGCCTTTGGGAGATAATTAGGTTAAGATAAGGTCTTGAGGGTGGAGGCCCCCATAATGGGATTAGTGCCCTTATAAGAAGAGAGAGAGATGCAGCAGAGCTCCCGCCGCGGGTTCGGATCCTATATAGGGATGGCCGGTGCAGCGCCGTGCGGCCGGTCTCAAAAAGACAAAAAAAAAAAAAGAAGAGAGAGAGAGACCAGAGCATGTACTCTTTTGCTCTCTTTCTTTCTCTCACTCTGTCATGTGAGGACACAGGGAGAAAGCCACTGTCTGCAAGGTAGGAAGAGGGCCCTCACCAGGAACCGAATCTGCAGGCACCTTGATCTTGGACATCCCAGCCTCCAGAACTGTGAGAAATAAATGTCTGTTGTTTAAGCCACCTGGTCTATGGTATTTTGTTATAGCAGCCTGAGCTGACAAAGACAGAACTGAGAACTATACTTGCACACAGTTACACATATTCACTCACATATCAATAAAAAAAATTACTGATACACCCTAGAGAGATATTGTGATGTCATTTGTGCCACTCCTCCTATTATTGCTGATTATCATTTATAGAACTCTTACTGTGGTAAAGGTTTCACATACTTTACCTCACTTTATTCTCAAGATAGCCCCAAGAGGGAGACATTTATTAGCTCCACTTTATCAAAGGGGAGATTAAAACTTGAATTAGGTACTCAGTGTTGGTTGCACACTTGCTAAGTGGTAGAATTAGGATTTGAACTCAGGTCTCCTGACTACAATGTGCATGTTCTGTAGGGATGATAAGTGATCTTGCATTTGGAGCTGGGAGAGAGGAGGCTCATGAGGTTCCAAAGAGAACAACCCTGTCAGAGCTAAAGCCTCCATTCCCCAAGGACACCTGACTTGTTCAGCCCAGCACCTTATAACTCTATTACTGTAATTGGGTACAGCTGTCTCCCAGGGCATGGCAATGTTTTCCCAGGGTGCAGATTCACAGACATCCCTGAAACAGTTAAAGAATTGGCTTTTGACTTTTGTTCAAAATAATGACCATGATAAGAATAATAATATAAACTTATTTTAATATACACCCAGCATAAATGACAGGCGCAGCTCTGGTGCTGATGTTTTCTGACAATACAAAATTATTTATTCTTAGTACAAAGTTGCTTCTCAGATTAATGCAGCTATGTGTTTTTCATTAATACTGTCATAATTTAATGGTGTATTTGCACCCGATTTCTATCTGTAGCCCCCACTCCCACACCCAGGTCCTCTTATTTAACAGGTGCCAGTGTGTGTCCTGGTTTCTCAGGCCCTACCTGCTCGGAGCTCCCCATGCCTAGCTCTCCTGAAGTCCCCTCTCCCCATCTAGAGCTGTTCTGAGGGTATTTTGGAGTCTTTATCAACCCCGGGCTACAGAAAGGCCCAGAGCAGCCCCACACACATGTTTTATTCCTTCAGCCCTGGACTCACACCCTGGCTGGCTCCCCCAGAAGAAAAATGAAGGTCCTCTTGACAGGCAAGCATAAATATTTTCTTTCCCAGCCTGGTTCAGATGGGGATCTCTGCTGTTAATAAAGTGGCAGCTGGCTATCTGGGAGTGTCTGAATGCGGCCTTCTCTGGCCGGGAGCCTGTCATCCATCTCTGTCCACACGCCGTCAGATGCTCCTTTCTGGAATGCACCTCAGATGGCAGAAAGCAGGCAGGGAGCACTTGCAAAAGACCAGTTTCGTCTTCTGTCTCTGGAGGGGCTGGGAGGAACGACCTGAGCTTGTTGCTCTTGGCAAGCTCACCTATCAGGAGTGTGGCCATCCAGTGCCCAGCAGAGCTAATTTATTTAAGCTCCACATCAGGCAGTGAGACTTTATTTACGGGGACAGGCAGGTGGGTGTTGGAGCAGGCTGGGTCTTCCCACTTTGAAAGGTGCTCAGACCAGAAAGGGCAACACGACGTAATGGCAAATCGTGCTTTGCTTTGCGGCATGTGGCCTGGAAATGGAGCTGCAAGGCCCGGAAAGGCTTGAAATAACATTTCAGGTTGGAGCCTTCCCACCCCTCCCGGAAATAGGTGTTAGGATGGAAAACAGGGCACCTCTCCTCACACTCGTCACCAGCCAGGGCTGTTTGAAATGAAAACAAAACGTTCTTCCTTAAAAGAGAATGTGTTTTCCAAAGTACTATGAATTCTCTTCTTGACTTCCAAGTCCAGAAAAGTCCATGTGAAGTCCCTATTCACAGCTAGAGCTTTGGAGGCTGCTCTGGCACCAGGAAAGAGCAGCTGTTGGGGTTCAATATCCTCAGCCTCCAGGTTCTTGAGGTTGTTTGTCAACAAACATTTGATGAAGTCCAGGCCTCTGATGATAAAAAGACACAAAGATTTAGGGTCACCTAGGCCTGGGTTCAGGTTGCCTTGGGAAAATTATTCAACCTTTCTTTGTTTCATTGTCCCCATAAATAGAATGGGGACAAAAACACAGATTTCTAAGGATGCTGTAAGTATTCTACTGAAGCCTGCATATGATAGCACCCACCATAGCACTTGACTCCAATAGGCATGTGGCAACGTGTGCAATTTTGTTGGGGAAGCTCACAGGAGTTTCTCACTGCCTACAAAACGGGGCAGAGCACCTCAGTTTTGCAGTTGATATCTTCTGGGATCACAACCCAACCAATTCTCTCACCCAGAGTCCCAGGATTCTCCTAGTGAAGTCAGTGTGCCACCAAGCCTGGTGCGCCCACGATCCCTCAACCCACACCACACCGTTGCCAACCCCACAAGCTTGCCCAGGCTGCTCCAGCACACCTTGAAATAGCCTCCTTCCTCCTCACTGCCTTTCCGACTGATGCCCATGTCTTCAGGGATGACAATAACTACCACTTACTGAGTGTGTGCCATGTGTCAGAAACTTCACGTATAGTATTTAAGAGCTATATTTACAGGATGGGGAAAGATAGAATCAAAAAAAGAAAAGAGGGGGACAGTAAAGAGTTTCCAGAAGGGGAACAATATGGTCATACTTGCCATAGAGAAAAGATCATTCTGTACCAAAGAGGAGGCTGAGAGGTCAGGGAGGAGGCTGGCCTCAGGGAGGAGGCTGTTGAGGTGTCCGGGCAAGAAAAGACAGTGACAGTGGGTTCTGGAAGAAGAGGAGAGGCTGGGTTTGAGACTTTGCTGCATTTATTCATGGTATACATAGTGGGCACCTACTGTGTGGCGGGCTCTCCTCCAGCTGCTGGGCCACACTAGTGCACAAAGCAATACAAAATCCCCACCCTCCTGGAGTTTACATCCTAATGGGAGAAACGGAGATATATAAACTAAAAAGATGTACAGTATGTTAGATAAGGATAAGTGGTATAAAGAAAAACCAGAGCAAGAGAAGGGGATAGAAAAGAAAGAAGCCAGTGATAAAATTACAGATACAGTGGCCACAGAAGGCCTCACTAATAAGGACAGTTTTGAGAGAAGATCCGAAGGAAGTGAGAGGGTGACCAGGCAAAAGGAACCAGGAGCACAACGGCTCAGATGCAGGAGTGTGCCCAGCATGTGCCAGGAGAGGCCGTAGGCCGGCAGGGCAGAGGGTGTCCACAGGGCAAGGGTTAGGAGAGGAACGCAGAGAGAGACGAAGAAGGCTGGGTCCTGAAGGGCCTGCCTAGTGGGTCCCAGCAGAGTCCTTAAGGCACCTGGAAGTCAGGCCCCTCGTCGTGGGACCTTGGGTAGGCCCCTACCCTATCCTAGGCCTGATTTCTCAATGCAGATGATATGTGCGGTGCTCAGTGTGATTTTTAAAGCTTTGAGGTTCATTCCATGAGCTGAGCAGAAATTAGAACCCCCAGGAACTGAGATTCTCCATGTTGGTCTTCAACACAAATACCCAATCTTGCTGAGACTGAATTTTAGTTCCGGAGATGCTAAGAGAGGGCAATGGTGCTGACCTCAGGATGCACAGGGCCTTGCTCCTGGGCCTCAGGACCCCTCCCCACCCAGCCCGCTGCCCCTGCCCCCGGGAAGCAGGGAGGAGCTGACTTCAGGCAACCGTGTCTTCTAGGCCTTGTGTCCATACATACGCGTCACGTGGCATGGATTTTTTCCCTTCATAGTTGCTTAATCTTCTTCCAGCATTCCTTCCTTCGTTCTCCCCAATATCATCTATTTACTTGTATATTCATTCCCTTTTTCATTCTGTTAGCTTGTTCCTTTCTTCACTCATTCCTCACTCATTTGCTTCTTTACTCTTTCATCTTCCTCCCTCGTGGAGGCATTTTTCATGAGAATAACTAGATATATAACGGATGGTGTGGCGCTGTGTGAGCCTGACCGCCCAGCTCAAACGTGAGGGCACAAGGGCAGAAAGCAGGTCACCCTCGCAGCTGCAGCACCAGCCCTGGCCCGGGCCGGCTGTGGCACGTGCTCTGCGCACGGACGCCTGTGGCCACGCATTCACTGAGCATTCACTCTTCAGACATTCGTTAAACCTCGGCACGTGCCAAAACCTGGGCCTGACGTTTGCAGGAGAAGAGGGATAGGGAAGAAGAAAAGACAGGATAAACCCTCCGAGCCCCTGTCACCATCCGTTTGTTTATTGACTCATTCTTCAGTGAAGATCTACCAAAGTCACTCAGTACCAAATGCTGACCTGCAGTTGCTTCACTCAGCATGACCAAGGGATGGCTGAGGCTGGGCTGCAGTGGGGCCTTGGAGAATGGGTAACACTCGAGGAACAGCGAGGAAAGGTAGTCAAGGGAGAGGGAACAACGTGAACGAAGGTTTCCATGAACATCACATCACAGCTGGGTAGGGAAATAGCCCTGCCTGGTCACCAGGGGGCAACTGCTATCAAGATAACTTGGGGCCAGTCATGGAGGGATCTAAGTGCCAGGCATAAGAGTTGGCTGTGCTCCAAGGGAGACTGGGTTTGGACCCCTCATTTCCAATTGGGAGGAATCGGGTAGGCAGGCAAGCCTCAAAGGTTTCAAGTTGGTTGCTCCTGACACAGTATGATTTCCTGTTTTCCCTGAGAGAAGGAAAAGGCCTCCAAAAGATGGTAAAGATTCCCCAACAGGCCACACAAGCACAAATGGCTCTGACAAAGCTCTTTCATGGCTTTAATGCAAATGAATAAAAAATATGTGCATTAAATTTTCCTCCCCAAACACATGAGCTGGTGGGAATTGAAAGGAGAATGTTTAGGGGTACTGACATGGGTGTCCAGGCACCCACCAGAGCCTTCTTGGTCATCTCAAGCAGAGATTGGGAGTTTCTGTGGGGCCATGGAGAGGCAGAGCCCAAGCCTGGGCAACCGGGTCCCCTGAGCTCACTTGTGAGCCTGTCTCAGCACCAAATGACATACTGTGGGGATGGGTAGCCATGGAGGTGCCATAGTCCCAGCCAATAGCCTTGGACTTAAATAAGGACAAAAGGGTCTCAGCCCCTTAACAATGCAGCTCCCCAAATCCTCTGGGCCCTGGAGGGCCCTGGCAGAGCTTCTGGGCCTCCTCTCAGCCCCTTTGACCAGAAAAAATTTGCTCCTGGGCCTAGGTCTCCAGAGGACACCAGCCTAGCCAGGAAGGGGGGTAAACATCACATAATAACAAAAATAATAGGTACAACTCCAACACTTGTTCTTTCACAGGTAAACACATTCAGCTAACAAAGCACCTCAATAATCAGTATCTCATCTAACCCTCATAAGAAGCTGAGGGGTTAGACAGGGAGGAATTACAGTCCCCATTTTACAGATGAGGAAGCCCAAGCCCAGACAGGTGAAGTGACATTTCTGAAAAGCACTCCTCTGCTAAAGTGTTCTGATGGGCCTCTTGCATCAAACTTCCCAACTGGCAAGAGTGTGGTGTCCTTTTCCAGTGAAGATGGTGTCCTGGATATAAACAGCAGTAAGTGGTCCCTGAAGTTGAGATGGGCCAAAGCTGTGACCTTGCCTCCCATGGCCACGGTGACCTGTGGGTCAGCAGGTAAGGCTACAGCCAGCGGCTGGGGTCATGGCTCAGTGTATAACCAGGGTCTGGACTTAGCCAAGGCAAGAACCAGGGTCCAGGCCACCAGACCCCAGCCCAGTGTTATTTCCACTACACCTGCCCTGACATTGACCTTGGGCAAGGCCCTCCCCAATTTCTCAGCCTCCCCATTTGTAGTGAGAGGGTGCAGGGAAACAGGCCTCTAAGGCCCTTCGAGGTCCAGGCTGTTCCTGTGATCGGATGTGAGCTCAGGATGTGAACGTGGAGGGTGACAGCAGGAAGTCCAGGGGCTCCAGGGGGTGGGCAGACCCAGCCGGTGGTGGCAGAGGGCATTGAAGTAACCCTTGACCCTCTCACAGGGCAAGACCCACCCTCACCTCTCTACTTCCTCCTCTCCAGCCCGGGGGTCTCCTCTGCTTCCACATCTTGTTGACTTTTGAATTTACAAGGTGTGCTAGTTGCCAAGGCCCCCGGATGATTACCTCTCCCCCCGGACCCGCCTTAGGAAAGCATCCCCCTCACTCCAGGCCCCACCACTGCCCAGAGGTGGGGGCAGTAACACAAGAAGGGGTCTCTCAGGTGCTGTGAAAAAATTAAAGAGGAAAATCATGGAAAAGAAGTCAGAAGAGAGAAATCAAAGGTAAGTTGCACTCTGGAAAGGAAAAAGGGAGGATCCACATTCAACTTTATGGGCGTGTCTGAAACTCTTGATTCTTGACCAGGTCTGGTTCTGACTGTGGGGAAAGCTCAGGCGGGGTGAGGAGCTTTATGGTGTTTGCTTGGTTTATTGGCTCTGGAAGAGGATATGAGGGCCCAAGCAGTTCTGTGGAGATAGGACCCCTCAAGGAAAAGCCAAGATTTATGGTTTCCGGAAACCCTCAAGGTTACTGGGCTGGGCAGAGTCAGCTTTCCTGGCTCTGGGGACTCAGGGCAGGGAGGGCCTAGAAGTAAAGGAAATCCCAGCACCATGGTGGGAACCATTCTCCAAAACACTTGACCTTCCATCATCTCCCACGACTCTCAGTAACAACTCCATGAGGTCTTGGGATTTCTTCCCTCATTTCAATGATGGGGAAACTGAGGCTGGGAGAGCTGGTGGGCCATTCCCATGTCACACAGAATCCATGTCAGAGGAGGAACTTAAACCCAGCTGGTTACTACTGTAGAGCCCTTTCTCTCTGGGCTGTTTCCACTAGAGTGGGCTTTGAGGATCAATTGGGAAGTACCTGAGTCACCCTGGCTAAAAGAAAAACAGGATTACTAGGGCTCTGGCCTGGAATCACCTGTGTCACTCCATGCAGGCCTGGGACAATAGCCACCCACTACAGCTCAGCAAGGTGGCTCAGGTGGCCCCTGGCCCCAGCATGTGACCACACCAAGGGTGCTTGACCTTCCAGGAAATACCCACCCCACCACTCCTGCAGACACTGGCTCTGGCCAAGTGGCTCTGGAAACAAATGTTTTGTTGACAACCCTACTTCAACCACAAGAGGCTGGTTCCTGCCACAGTCTTCTTGTCTTCTGTGGCCCCTGTTAGCAGGATAAATTTTATTTCTGGGCTTAATTAGGGGACATGCCATAAATATTCATGTAGCAGAATGAGCTCTGGCTCACAAGTGCAGCTGCTTCCCACTTGGGGGAAATTAACATTGTTTTCCAGCCATGAGTAATGAGGCTCTGCTGCTGGAGAGGGGAGCCTTTTCAACAGCCTCTCCAGGACAGAAAGGGAGAGCCACACTCAGAGGCACCCGTGCCAGGGGAGCCACCCTGGCCCACATAGACCCCTCTGCATCTCTAAATGGGGGGCAGAGCTGGGCTCCTCTGAGGCTCAGTCCTGAAGGGAGCCCCTACCAGGATACTCAGCAGAGCAGAAGGTTCATGAGCTGTGTCTCAAAAACAGGGGTCTGCAAACTACAACACAAGGGCCAAATCCACCTGCCACCTGATTTTGTAAATAAAGTTTTATTGGAACATAGCCATACTCATTTGTTTAGATATTGGCTATAACCACAGAGATGAACAGTTGTAACAGAGACCTTATGGCCTGCAAAGCATACAATATTTATTACCTGTCCCTTTACAGAAAAAGTTTGCTTACCCCTGTTCCAGTACCACCTTATCCAAGATGTTTGTTATTATTAATAAAAATCCTACTATCTCAAATTCTCTGGAATCTTAGGAATACGAAGTGGTTTTAAAATCTCATGGTCCTAGAATCTTACGTGCACAGACACTGGAACCAGAATCCAATCTGAATTCTACCACTTCTTTAGCTGTATAACTGTGGACAAAGTTACTTAACTTTCTCTCTGCCTCAGTCTCTTCATCTATAAATTGGAGATAAGAATAGTACCTATCTCATAGGGTTGTTGTGAAAATTGAGGGAGTGAATACTTACAGAGCCCCCAGAACAGTACCCGGCATAGGATAGACATTAAATAAGTGTCTGTTAAATAAATGGTTTCGATCTCCTATAATTTCAGAATCTTCTAAGTGTAGGATCTTAACTCCCTATAAATTTCAGCCTGTTGGATCTTAGAATCTCAGCTGCAACAGGAGAATCCTACAAGTTTCTGACACTGTGCTAAATGCTTTATAGGCTTTATCTCACTTAATCTCCAAAACAACTCTTTAAATTGGGAATTACCAGCAATTTACATAGGAGGAAATTGGATCTTTACAAAGGTTAGGATACTAATCCAAGGTCACCCAGGGGTAAATCACAAAGCTGGAATTGGAGTCCAGTGAGCCTGAGTGCAAAGCCTGCCTCTGAGATATTCCCATCTTCCACCCACTGCCACAGTCCCTCTTGTGTTCCCGTCCCTCTTCTATTCCCGTCCCTCTTCTATTCCCGTCCCTCTGCTGGACACCTACTGTGGCAGGGAGCTCACTATTCCTGGAGGCAGCCAGCTCCATTGTGGGAGAGCTCACATGGGATCTGCTCTTAGTTTGCCCACTCGTGGCCCTAGTTCTGATCATGTCTTCCCAACTGAAAACCCAGGCAGAAGAACATGAACCCTTCTGGGGACATCTCCCAACTTGCTGGGAGCTAGCAGTAGTATGGGCTCCAAGCATTTGCAACAAACTAGAACTGTGTGGAAAGACTGAACTCCATAGCTTTGGATAGACCACTCCTCCAGGAAGCCCTCCCTTTCTCCTCCAGACTCCTAACATTCCTGCCTGAACCATCACTCCATGGGACGAGAGTCATGCCCTAGTCTAAGTCTTGTTTTAATAATCCTAGGATGCTCTACTCTTTATTCTTTCTGCTTGCTTTCAGACTGTTTTGACATCTAGTCTCTCTACGGTTCTGTGGCATAACGAAACTCATCAGTGCTTGTGGCGTTGCGTTTGTCCTCATGGCATTCTTAACCTAGTGGGTCAAAAAAGTATTTTCATTCCTATTTGTAAGATGATGTACCTGAAAGCCAAAGGGGAGGATGAACAGAAAGAAAGAAGAGAGGAGGGATGACTACAGGAGAACCTTCTGTGGGTCAGGCACTGTGCCAAACTGTCTCATTTCATCTCGACACATGCAGGTGTTCACCCCACTTACAGAGGAGGGGACTGTGGCTCCTAAAGGAAATTTGACTGGCGCTGGGTTACACAGATGATAAAAGGAGGAAGACACTGATAAAGCTTCTGCTATATGCTCCATATATGCCTCTTGCTGCCATCCCACTCACAGGGAATGAAGACCCGAGGCAGGTATTTTTATTCCTGTTTGCCAGATGTGTAAACTAAGGCTCAGAGAGCCAGGGTGGTTATCCCAGGGGAGCGGGGCTGGACCCCAGGCCTCGCTGGCCGTGGGTGAAGCACTCTTGCCCAACCCCAGCAGTCCTCACAAGGCTCAGCACACATCCTTTCAGGGAGTGGAAAAGGAAACACTGAGCCCTTTTACAGGGTTTCTGTGTGCGTGAGGGGGAGCCCCTGAGGATGGCCGACCCGCCACGGATGGGAGGAACAGTTTATTTTTCCTGTGGGCCGCTCTGGAGCCTTTCAAAGGTGTGAAGTTCCACGGCCTGCAAAAGCTGACTCTACTGGCCATCCGGAGCGGGCCCTGCCTGCGCCCCAGCCCCCAGCCCCCAGCCCTCGCAGGCCCGGCCGGCCTCTCAGGTGCCGTCTGCCTGCGGGAACTCCCTCCGGCCTGCCTGGCCTCTCACTCGCTGAAAGGCCGCAGAGTGACAGGCCAGAAACTCGACTCCGGTGTTTATTCACCAAACACAGAGACAGCCCTCCAGGCTCTCCTCCATATCCAGACCCTCTGCTGCCTCAGGGAAGAGGGGTCACCAGTCCTCTCCCAGCTCAGCATAGCTGGCACACTCACCTCTGGAGACTGGCCACAAGGAGGAGCATCCAAGCTGGTCCTGCAGCAGGAGAGAGTCTGGTTAGACGTGAGGAAGAACTTTCTACACCAGAGACAGCTCAAGAGAGAAGTGGACTCTCCTGTGGCATCTTGGTAAGGACCCTGGCTCTTCTGTCTGAACTGCCTGTCCTCACCCCCACGACAGCCAGGGAGGGGTGAGACTGCATGATTCCCAAGCCCCACTCCCCACCACTTTTAACAATGTAATAATTCTGAGATTCCACAACATAAGACAGGGTGTCAGACAGGACTGAAGGACCAGTTTTAAAATATTCCCACCTCCAGACCTGTCAAGTGATAGACGGTTTGGACAAGACCAAGCAATTGAGTTGGGAAACTGATTAGTTGTTTCTTTACATAACAACCAAGGAAGTTGCATGGTTAATTTTTAAAAGCTGAACTGATATTGTTGTTTTTCTATCATCCCTCCTCCCCCACACACCATTTTTATAACTGAACTGACTGTTTTGGTCGGACTGACCTGTTGCTTGTCTAAACTGACCCACTGTTGGACTGACCTGACTTGGCATCTACAGTAATCAGCTGTGGGACTGAGGTGACTGGTTGAGGGCTGTCCCAGCAGGATATTTTGGCTGAATGGATCGGTCTGAGGCCTACAGTCACAACAGCTCAACCCACCATGAAGGGACATACGGTATTGTCATAGGTTTAAATCTGGGCTTTAAATCAAGAAGGGTGAAAGCCCCGAATGAGGACCTGCCTAACCATCCTGTGCCTGCCGCCCTCCAGCCTTGCCGGGCAGCCCTGACTGCCTGGATATCCACGTGGGCTGGGCTGAGCCCTCCAGCCTTGTCCCTTGTCCATGTTAGGGGACTCTGAGCCCCAGCAAAGCCCCTCATTTGCCTCTTCAACTCATCAACTCACTTCCTTTCATTGCTGACAGGTCCACCAGCTTTCAAAGGGGCCATGACAAGAGGGTCCTCACCACCCCCTCACTCCCATTCACCCTGCCCACCCCCTCCATGGCCTTTCAGGCTCATAGTGAAAGGGACTTGCCCACAAATGGGGGATTTGCCATTGTCCCCTTTGTAAAGGCTCTACATTTCCCTCAGCCCCACCCCTCGCATCTCCAGAATCAGTAGGGGTGGCCCCAGAGGGGCTGGGATGTAACAAACCACAATATGCCCAACACCCTTGTTTGGGATCAAGACTGCAGCCTCGAAACTAGTTGCTTTGGAGCAGGAACACATCTAGATTGCTCCCGCCTCCACCCCCTCCTCCTTTTACAGATGGGGAAACTGAGAGTCACATAATGAGGCCTCTTGACACCCAGCTTGCCATTCCATTAGCTCATTTCCACTCTACTTCCTTATTTCTTTCAGAATTGAGGAGGCAATGTTTGTCATTTGTGTTAACACAATATGACATTTGTCATTTATGTTACACAGTGTGCAGCACCATTGAAAAATGTGTACAATAGCTGCAGCCAGTAGTCTAGGAAGTTTGGGGTCGTGGTTTTGTTGTTTAGCATCTGAAACCAAAAGCCAGAGCCACAAAAACAGCAGTTCTTGGTTGAACTGCCTCTAAAATAAATAGAAACACTGGCCTGACTAATTTAAAATTCAACTTAGAAAAAGGAAACAAAGCCAAATTGCTTTTTTTCCTGTTTCTAATATTTTTGCTCCCATGCTTAAATTATTTAATCCCATTTCCTATTTGTGGGTTGAGCCTGTTGGGGACCAGAGAGGAGCACTGACTTGCCCGAAGGTGCACAGCAGGGCAGGCAGGGCTGGGCTCTGTATCCAGAGCCAACTGTTCTGCCTCTCGGGCAGCCATTTCCATTTTGGAAAAAATTTCGGCTACATCGAAATGGTACTCCCAGAGCCAGTTGGGCACTGCAGTTTGACTTGCTATGGGGATTTGCAGTTTCTGAACTAAATAATTTTTAGAGAAAAGATTTGAACTTGGCAAAAGGGATTGCTTTCAATGTTTCTTTTATGAGAAAATTGCCAAGATCTCTTAGCATTTCTAACCCGAGCTGCTCCCCGCTTAAGGAGTCTTGAGGTGGTTTAGGTGAACATAAGGCGGGGAGATTCTACGTAGGAACTGAGCTGGAGGAAAGACTATTTAAAAAAGACAGCCTCATATTTAAGCAGCCACGGCACAGACCCTGTCTTTACGGTGTCTGAATAAAAAGCAGGAGCTTCAAAATTTAAATTGTTGATCTTTGGCAAGTCCTTCTGCAGAGTTTCGGAATGAAATCACTAAGAAGCCAAGACTTTCTGAAGTACCAGGGTGACTCTGAAGCTGGCTTTGTTTTGCTTTGGGTTTATTCCTAAACATTGTAACAGAGTCCTGAGTGTGACTCTCCAGCTGATATCTGACCATCTTCTCCCACTTGCTGTCCCCCTATGGGGACTTATGGCTGGGTCATGAGCCTCCACAGCTCTCTGAACCCCGATGAGGACACGGATAACATAATCCACTCATTGCTGAACTATCCTCATCAACCCAGCTTTAATCATCCCCAAGACTGATAACCATCATAGGCTATTAATTCCCAGCAAATTATATAATCCACATGTTGTCCGATTTATGTAAACCCCAGCCCACAAGGATCATAAAATAAATAAGCATGAAATGGTTTTAGTTTCAAATCTGCTCTCACCAAGACAGGCTAGGCCCCACAATCTCAGTCACTGCCGGCTCCCGCTTCCTTCCAACAAGGAATGGGCAGCATGGGTTCCAAGGTGGGCCTATTTGCTGCTTTTTCTAGGACGGACACACACACATACCTGCCCTGTCCCTTCTGCTTCCCCTCCCATGCCCCAAAGGGGCCATATCTTCATTTCACTAATATGTTAATCATTGAAATAGTCTTGTACTGCAAGGCACAGGAATGTGAATTAAGACACTGGATGATTTGCAAAAAGAAAAGCAAGCTGGCCCTCAAAAAGCAGAGGGCCGGTAGGAATTTGTAATGAGGAGAGGCAGAGAAGGAGGTGGACAGCTCTAGGGATGTAAAGAACAATAAAATTAGACTGTGTTGTCTAGACATAAGCACAGCGTTGCCAAAGGGCAAAGTGTGTGCAATAGGACTGGGCCAGGAATTGAGCCGAATGACCTCCAAATCCCTTTTTGCCTCCAAAATTCTTCAAGGCTATGTCTAAAAGCCTATAATTCCAAAATTCTGTAATTCATAGATCCTATACTTCTCTAAGAAAACAGATACTTTCTGATCCTAATGTTCTGTGATTATAAGAGTGTATAATCCAATAAGTCTGTAATTATAAACTGCTATGATTCTCCAATTCTGGAGTCTAGGGTTTTCTAATTCTACCATTTCATGATGCTAATATTCTGTGATTCTAAGATTCTATCATTCAACATTTCTTTAATTTAATATTCTAATATTCCACCATTCTCAAGTTCTAATACAATTGTAAGAGACCATGATTCTTTGTCTCTCTAAACTTACCCTTCTATGTTTCTAATGCTCTACAATTCTAGTATTCTAGAATTCTGATTCCATAATCCTAAAATTCCATAATCCAATGTTTTGTGCTACTGAGAATCTAAATCATTTATGTGATTCTTTAAATTAATTTTTCAAGAATTCTAACAGTCTATGATTCTAATATTCTGGGTTTCTAAGGTCCAACCATGCAAATATATTTTTTATTCCATGGTCAATATTTTGAAGATTACAAGTAAAATTCTAAGATTCTTAGTTCTGTGATTTTAATATTGTATGCTATCATAATCCCAATATTTCTCATATTTTATCATTTCATTGTAACAAAGTCACTTTATCTACAAAGTACAGGAATTACGCTGCAAGTGACAAGAATCAAGGGACCACCACAGCCATCCTCTGAATCGGGCTGTAGCATGTCCCGGGGTCCCAGTGGTGAAGGAGACCTGAGGATGGCTGGCTTATCCAGCCCAGGCTCCAGGAGCTGCAGGGAGAGACACATGGGGTGGTGGAGGCTGAGCCCAGGGTCAGGCGAGAAGTCGGCCCCCATGCCTGCGGGAGGCCCCTCCTCGATATCCAGGTCTCCAAACATCTGCCAGCATTTGGATCCCAATTGCTGTCCTTTAAAAGTATCCCTCTCCCTTTCTTGTTCTCCATCAAGGGCTCCCATGACAATCATTTCAAGCAGTTAATGAGTTTCAGATGGGCTTCGGGAGCCAGGGACGGATGGACGCTCAGAGAGGAGGGTTCTTAGGCTGAGTTTCGAAGGCAGGAGGGATGGGTGGGGGCGGGGGTCAGAAAGAAGAATCTTTTGTAGCTGAAGCCTACGGGCTGCCCATCCCTGCCCTCCCAGGCCTGGGGACAGAATCTGGAAAGGAGCCCCGAGCCCATGGTCACTCGGCTTGCTCCGTTCTGCTCGCCCATGCATGCTCTCTCTCCCTCTCTCAATATACAGACAGCACTCCCTCTATAAGTCCTCACTGTTTTGAACTTAGACAATAAAAACCCAGAAACATTATATGAAAGCATCAAGGCCTTCTTGAGGCCCAGATGTCCTTACTCACCTGCTAATAGAAGCGTCTTTGCAAAAGACAGAAATAATCCTTGTTGAAATTACGTCTTCTGTGAATCTGTCACCTTCTAGAAACACATTTAAAGCCCAAAGGCTTGCCACTGGTTCAAATGTGTGCCATGCCACCTGGCCCCAGTGGGGTCCGCTGTGGGGCCCCGCAGCCGCGGCTGCTGGACCCACCCACACTGCTCGGGGGCAGCTCCGCGATCCTGTGGCATCCTCCTGTGGGGGCTGCTCTCTCTCCCTTTGGACCTCTCCTTCTGCCCCCACAGTTGGCCTGGGACCCTGAGGGGGCTGACTGTGACCTCGAAGGGCTTTCTGCCTCCTGCACCCAGGGACACAGGGAGGCCAGAGGCTTGGGAGGGGGCTCTCAGCCGTCATTTCCATGGCATTCGGAGAGCCCAGGAGGCAGCCCGTGGCAGGACCTGGCCAGGATTACACAGTGGGTCCTGTGGCGTTCTTGCTCCCTGGCTGCCCGGGAACTTCCGCGGCTTTCAAGGTTTAATTTAGGGATCCGCGTAAATGGGCAGAACGTTGAGAAAGACACACTAATGTATTTCAGAAGAACTCACACACTGCATGGCCCACTGAGGCCATTCCTGACTAGGAATGTAGGGGGGAAATTCTGCAGCAGGATGTGTATAGTTTAGGGGTTGGAGGGGGTCTCTCCTAGCAAGAGAGATCAAACCTTATAATTAACTCTACGTTTCCTTTAAGATATCAACAACAACAACCACGTTCTCCCTGTTGCCTAAACAGGACAAATCCCCAGTTAAGCAGTTCCTGGTGGTCTGTGCTCGCACATGTGCAGAGGGAGAAAAAAATCCGCCTGGAAGCTGGCCTCCCCTGCCTCCCAGCAGCCGCCGCTCCCTGCCCCGGCGTGGCCTCCTCCCCCATTCGCAATTAGGGGTAATCTTTTGTTGCCTGGAAAGTGTAAAAATCGCCGGCTTTTCTTTTTGCATGCATAATATCCATTTCCCCTCCAAGTGCGTTATTTGGTTTGGGAATTACATCTATTTACAAGAGTAGATGTTGCACAAAGGTTGTGTTTATGTGGAAAATTATATCGGTGACACGGGCTGATTGGCATGTGCAGGCTGGGGGAGCAGGCCTTCTCATCAGCTTGGAATAACAAGATGATTGTATTTTCAGCAAAGCTAATTGATCACATACCTCACTGGGCTATCTGTTTATTCAAAGGCCATCCAGGCCCTGGGAAGGTGGAGAGGAGAGAAATTGGGGGCGGTGGGCACCACCAGGCGAGTCAGCCAAGGCACTGGGGGTGTGGGGCAGAGACAAGGGAATGGGACAGGTCCTCCAGTGGTGCAGCTGGACAGAGAGATGGGCTGACTCTGTTCTCCTCAGGAAACCAGGCCCAGACCCAACACGGGCAATCGTGTCCTTTCTCCGGGCCCGGAAGTCAGTGAGAGACACCGTAGGTGTGGAGAAGAGCAAGTTGAAGTAGGATCAGGAGCCACCACAAAGAAAAGATGAGTTAATTCCCTTGTTCTCTTCCATTTGAAAAGCTGACCCCACAGCGGGCTTTTAAACGGGAGCTGAGCTGGCTGTGCCGGGCCCTGTGGGAGCAATGGCTATGAACCTTGGCTCCATGTGACTGTCTTTGCCCTTCTCCAGGGAGCTCTAGAACAGGGGCTGAGACTGGGAGGCTGGATGGGAGAGAGGGCTGTCATGGACTGGGGGATGCCAATAAGGAGTGCATTCAGCTTCCAAATCTGCAAAAATCCGAAACCTGAGCCCAACCCTCTCTGACACCCTGCCAGAAAACAAAGACCCTGCTCTTGCCTTTGGGGAAGGAGTGCTTATCTTTAGGTTTATGACCAGCATTCCTGGGCCTCAGGAATGACTGAGTGTGTGAGAGGTCTCCTAAGGAGATATCACCTCCCCCAAGTTGACCCACGCGAACCGAGCCAGCCAGGCCTCATGGGCCAACCAGCTCTAGCCACCTAAAAAAGCACCAAGTTAGAATTGTATTTCCTCCCTAGAGTTAAAACTCCATTTGTGAGAGGACAGAAAACAAAACAGTTGGATATAGTTAAGCAAGCACTTGAGTAGAAAATGACAAGTAACTCTAAAAACAGCTTATCAGGATTCATCAAGGAACTGATGAATTTACCAGTCACTTTGCAAACATGAAGTTCCTTTGAAAACCACTGGTTAAAAATAATCCAACAACCTCCCTCCCCCCCCATATTATGAAGATGGCTGGTTATTTTGCAAATCTCCAGTTGAAGTTAGTCACACTACTAGTTAGTCTTTACAAACGACTAGGCACAAGCACCAGCCACCCCGGTTTGACAGGTTCCAACTATGGTTTGGTCTGTCTTCTCATCGCTGATCAATTTCAGATTTAATTAACTCTTCCTAAAGCGAAAACTAAGAAATATTTGGGGACAATCAGTGTGGGTTCCTTGCTGATTTCTTGGAGATATCCTGAAATACTCAGAGACAATTGAACCCCATAGCCTTACGTTACAAATGGGGAGACTGAGGTTTAGAATATTCTAGTCTTTGCCAATCCCTGTTGATGACATGTGGGCCAGGTTCGTGTATTATTTCGGAGTCGTTGGATCAGGTGATGCTGAATAAATTTCAGGTGCTTTTTCTCCAAGCTCAATCATGAGGTTTTTCACTTCTACCCAGGTCTGAGCCATACAAATTCCAATTTGGAATATTTTAGATATTGTAGTAATCTCCTGGTAGCACTATGTATGTGTGTTTATGTGTGTGTGTGCTTATCCACCACAGCATTTCAGAATCTCTGGCCCTTCCAAAAGACAAGCAGTTTATTAATGTGGTGCTCTCCGAGTTGTTTTTTAATTGGAAACATTTTGCAATGAAAGAACATTAATAAAACCTGAATCCAAATCAAACTTCTCTGTGTATGTTATTTTTACTCTGCAGTCAAATGCTTTTATAAGATTTAAAACTTTCACTGTGCTTATCTCTGGCTGTATAATGTTCTACAATTAAAAAAAAAAAAAAAAGTCTAATGATTCTGAAATCTGGCAAAATAATATACTTTCTTGGATGTCTCTGTGTGTTGCCAATTAGCTTTGCCGTGAACGCAGGCCCCTATCCGTCACTCGCCTCTGGGTGGCTGTAACAGAGACCTAATTTGTTTCATATGCCTCGTGCTCCCTGAACCATTCACCAGCACCTCCAACCTGCTGAGGAGCAGCCTGGCCAGAGAAGAGATGAATGACAAGAAAAACCCAAGACAAGCCACAGGGCCCCCTTATCAGAAATGGGCCCAGCTAAGCTCACCCAGTGGGAAAGAAAGCCCCAGCCCTCCATGCCTCCAGTTCCTTCTACCCCACTCCCACCCCTTCCCTTCTCCTTCCTCTCCACCTCTTCTCCCCTTTCATGACCCAGAAGACCCAGGACCCACAGGAGGCGAGGCCTAGAGTGGAGAATGGAAAACTTAGCCCTTTTTTCCAACTTCCCAGGGCTGGCTGCTGTCTTCTCTCCTCTCTGCCTGGTTCCCACCCCCTCCCACCTACTCCTTTTACAAGTCCGACTTTTAAACCTTCAGTTTCCTAGGAATTTTATGAATGCTCAGCACAAGCCAAAATAAACTCATAAAGAAAAAGTTTCTAAAGAAGGTCATAGACCCATACAGCAAGTGCTAAGCGGTAAATATAAAAGGTTTTCGGGTCGGTGGGAGCTGTGGTCTGGGTGGTGGAAGGTTGGGGTTCATAGAAAGAGTGGAGAAGGGGGATAAAGAGTGAAGGCTTTTGCTTCTCTCCTTAAAGGATTAGAAGAGGAATCTCCAAATCCTAAACCCACAAAGTCTTTATCTGAAAAAAAAAAAAGCCCTATAGTTTGACCCCTCATTTTATTGGTGTTGTAGTCCAGAGAGGCAGAGAGATTTATCCAAAGTCACACAGCAAGCTGGCCTGTCCAGTGCTCTGACTCCCAGTCTGGAGTCTAGCCTTCCCTCTCTGTGGTACTGACACAATGAGGAAAGGAAAGGAAGGGACTTCAGGGTCACGGGGCTTCCTGTTATAATTCTCTAGACAAGCACTGTCAAATAGAACTTCCTGTACCTTTGCCACACAATACAGTAGGCACTCGCAGCCTATAGCTATTAAGTTAAATAAAATTGAAAATTTGGTCATGCAAGTCACATTTCAAGGCCT
This sequence comes from Cynocephalus volans, assembly GCF_027409185.1. NCBI lineage: Eukaryota > Metazoa > Chordata > Mammalia > Dermoptera > Cynocephalidae > Cynocephalus > Cynocephalus volans. The sequence continues at coordinate 39,193,035 of NC_084467.1, read as the reverse complement.
GCCATATTGGATAGCACAGATACAACACATTTCCATCATTGTAGAAAGTTCTATTGGATGGCGCTGCTCTCTAAGGATCAGTGTTCTTAGCCCTTGAAGATGTGCTTGTGGTCATGGTGCAAGACAGCTCCTTCCTCTGAGCTTCGATGCTTTTAGTACCTCCGCTGTCCCCCATCATGACACTTGCCACTAAATTGTAAATTACAGTGTCTTTCTCACCCACTATCTCTTCATCACCGTGGTATCCAGCACAAGATAGATTCTCAATGGAAATATATTCTCTGAATCTTACAGTTGGAGAGGACCTTAAAGAGAGTTTCACTGAACCACTCCCAGGGCGGGAATCTGCCTTGCAGCCTCCCAGAAGAAAGCTCACCCACCCACTGTTTGCCCATCTCTAGAGGCAGAGACCTCACTCTCTCCCCAGGCAGCTGAGTCCATTTCTGAATAGCTGGGATTATTAGAATATGCTTTCTAAAATCTAGCCGAAATCTCCCTACTTGCATCCCACCCTGGTTCTGCCCTCTGCTGTCTCATAATATTAATTTTGCTTCTCTTTACATGTAATGACATTTCTAAGAGCTAAACATAGTTTAATTCCTCCCTGTTCCTCCTCAAACATGGATCTCATCACTGAATGCCTAATTCCAGATGTGGACTGGTCTGCAAAGAATAATAGACACTGATCTTCCTCAATCTAGAGACTATTCTTCTGTTAATGTCACCCATGCTTTTAGCAACTCCAGTGCTCCATAGGCTCATACTGAGTTAGGGTTGCATAACCCACCCAGGCCATATGCATAGTCCCATGGCTAAGTTGCTCCAGTGGTGAAAGGGGATAGATATGGCCTCTGCCAGCACCAACTTTTGACCCAGGCAAGCAGGGCCCCTGCTCCTGCCCCACTTCTCAGGTAGCCCCACACTTTGGAGTGCTTTCCTCAGAATTTTCTAAGTCCCTCTCCAATACCTGGGACTGTTGGAGTTGGCAGTGCCATACAGGTGGGACACTTTGAGTTCATACTGAGACCTGCACAGGCCCTGGTCCATTTATCCCCTTCAGGGTTCTTTACGACTCCCTGCTTTATGCATGGCTCTGACCAGATACCTTGAGGAGCTCCAAGATTCACTTCTATGGGCTTGTCCTGGGGCTCTATGGCCAGGCCCTGGTCTCAGAAGAGCAGCTCTGGTCTCAGCAGAGCAGTCTGGCAAATGGATCACTTCCAAGGGCCAGTGTGGTATTTCTTTTGTAGGTTCCCACAAAATTGGATCTTCAGAATAGTACTGACATACTGATTTTAGGTGACTCAAATTGTTTCCAGAGACAGAGGGCCCCCACACCCTAGAGGCAGTCCCAGTCCCTGTGTTCACAATCAAATGGGAGAAACAATCTACTCTATAGTGTTGAGAGAGGAGAAATGCTGAGTGAGCCTAGAAGAAAGAGCCTGGAAGGCTTCCTAGAGGCAGTGATATCTATACTGGGTCTTAAGAATGAGCCAGGAAAAAGCAGGAAAAGACAGGTCCAGGTAGAAAAAACTATGTGTAAAAAGGAATCTGAATGTGATTCAGCTGAGTTTTGGGAACCTCAGGCAAGTTGCTTGGTTGTTTTGAACCCCCATTTTCTTATCTGTAAAACCTACAGTATCTGTCTCCCGGGGTCAGGCCTTTATTCATTCATTCAAAGACTGTCCTGAGAACCTACTAAGCCAGGCCCCGTGCAGGTGCTGGGTCATTCAAAAGAGCAAAGCAAGCTCCTGCTCTTAAAGCAGTGCAGCAGCTGGAGGGACAGTCACAGGGACAGGCCTGGCTCTCCAGGAGCTCCACAGAGGGTTTAGTGGACTCTGGCTGGGGCAGTAGGGGTATGTTCTCTGACTTCCTGACCCTGGGGCTCAATCTTGAAGGAAGGCGGGGGTAATAAGAGGGTTGGTAAGAGATGTTGGGGCTGAGAAGATGGAAGGGCCTTCCAGCAGAGGGAACGGTGGGTGCAGGACACAGAGGTCTGAGAAAGCCTTAAATAGTTGGAGCCTGGGAAGTGGTGTCCCATATGCCTGTGGGGTGTGTCACATGTTGGCGTGCCTGGAGATGAAGCTGGAGTTTGATGTTAGAGCCTGAAAGGCCTTGAGTGCCCTTTCTCACGTGGGTGGTATTCTGCTCTGGAGGGTTTTAAGCCTGAGAGTCATGTGGTCAGATTTTTAGTTTAGAGAGTTTCTCTGGAAGCCAGTGTGGAGGCTCAGCTGGTGAGTGAGAGGCTGGAGGCTGGGAACTCAAGGTGGGCCTGGTGGGATATCGAGGTGAGAGATGAGAAGGCCATCACCAAGGAGGACGGAGGGGCATGGCCCAACCGAAGGCCCACACAGGGGACAGAATTGACAGGAGCTCGGTGATTGGAAGATGTGTGTGGTAAGAAAGAGGTGGAGCCAAGAATGACTCAGGTATGTGGCACATTTGTTTTCCAGAAAGAATACCAATAATCATGACAATCTGAGCCAGCATTAATTGAGCATGTACTATGTGCTGGGCAATATTCTCAGCATTTTAATGCATGATCTCATTTAATCTTCACAGCAATTGTGAGGAAGGTCCTGCTTTATCCTCCATTTTTATAGATGAGGAAACTGGCTCAGGAAGGTTAGGTAACTTGTCCAAAGTCACACAGCAGACCCTGGGCTGGCATTCAGGGCAGGCCTCAGCGTCTCCACCCTTCTCTCCCTCCTGCTTTTCTCCTGGGCTTAGGCTCTGGGTTCCTGCCAGGCCATCCACATCCTGCCCGACCACCCAGGCACTCATGCACAGGATGCTGCCTCGTGTGCCTCTCCTCCAGGGTTTTCCTCCTCAATGCAGGGAGCCCCACACTCTCTCAGCCATCCAGCCATCCGCCCACCCCACTCGCTGAGCCCCACTTTGGGCCAGGCCCTGCGCTGGGTCTGGAGACACAGGGGTGGACAGGTTCCACCCTGCCAGTGCATGCAGCCCAGGACAGGGCAGGAGGCTGCTGCTCTGCAGACTCCTACCTGGCCACCCTGCCCAAAGACGCTGCTCGCCCTTCCCTGTTTATTCATAGCCTTTATCACAGCTGAACCATTTTTCATTTCTGTTTGTTGTGTCTCTCCACCCTGTCAGAGGCAAGCCCCTTGTTACACGCCAAAGTGTATCCCCCCAAATTCGTATGTCGAAGTGCTAAACCCCAGCATCTCAGAATGTGACTGCATTTGGAGATGGGGTCTTTAAAGAGGTCATTAAGGTTAAATGAGATCATTAGTCTGAGTCCTAATTTAATATGACTGGTATATAAGAAGAGATTAGACACAGACAGGTAGGTACAGAGAGAAGACCCTGTGAAGACCCAAGGAGAAGACAGCCACGTACAAGCCATGGAGAGAGATTCCAGAAGAAACCACCTGCCCACACCTTGGTCTCAGACTTCTGTCCCCCAGAACTGCGAGAAAGTAAATTTCTGTTATTCAAGTCATGCAGTCGGTAGTACTTTGTTATGGCAGCCTAAGCTGACTAACATACTCCCTAAGGGACACTCTGTCTTATTTACTGCTTGTTCTCCTGGTGCGAGGATCTGTGATGCAGTGAGGATATGTGTTTAGAGTATATTTGCACGTAAGAGAACAGATGTGCATGCCAGTGGGCACATGTTCGAGTGTGAACAGAAAGGTGGTGGGTGTGGGAGTGTAAGTGCAGACAGTACTATGCGTGTGTCTGTGAGCTTTCCACAGAAGTGTGCACCTGGGCGTATGCTTATGCACACATGAATGTGAGTGTGTGCCTGTCCTGTGTGTCTGAATGTGTCAGTGATGGTGTGTGTGGACTCCAGTGTGGGTCTCTATTTTTGTGTCTGAGTGTGCCCTTGCACTCACATGAGTCTGTCCCAATCTTCCAGGAATACCCCATGGCCAGGACAGTGATGGGGTCCTGCCCCAGCTGACTGCCAGGGAGAGGCTGTAGCTGCTGGCTCTCCATGAGGCTGAGTTGCTCACAGAAAGAGCTTCTGGAGTGAGACTGGACAAGGTGGGCACCTGGGCTGAGTCATGAGGAGTGGTGGAGGGGAAAACCTGAGCCAGCAGCAGCCTGTGGACCTGTCCGTGGCCCCGGCCCCCGGCTTGGCTGCTTCCCACACTGCCCTGCCCTTGTATGGACACTGTTGAGTTCAACTGTCAGACCTCTGCTCATGCAACATGGCCCTCCTCCAGTGTGCTTGTTCCCTGCTCCTCATTTTGTTCCTCTTATTGAGATGATGATGATGGCATTGGGTGATATATTAATAGTTACGTTTTAATCTTCCCCTTGTAGTGTCTTCTTGCCCTTTCCCTCACCCCAGCAGAGAACAACTCATTGCCCCAGAGGAGGTATGTGGCAGGGCATGAAAAAACATGGTCAGCAAATGTTCCTAGCTTTTCTTTTTAAAAATCTAAGCCCAAGAGCGCTGAGAGCCTCTGCAGAGGAGATGGAAAAGAGAAATAGGGCTGTGCGGAGGAGCTGAAACAGAGAAATGAGATGGACTAACTTGGAAGACACAGGCAGGGGCAGGATTTTCCATAGATCCAGGCTGTGCAGAGGAACAGAGCAAGCTCAGTGGATCCTCAAGCAGAGAGGACTGATTGCTCAGGGCGATGTGTCTGTGGGAGGTGCATCTGGACAGACTCACCCCAGAGCAGCACGGATGGAGCCTCCTAGAACCACTGGGCCAGGAGGAACCATGTGGCAAGGGCAAGGGACAGCTGACTAACAACCAGAGCAGCCCCACCCCCCTTAGAAAGTGCAATATCCTGGAAGCCTGAAGTCACTAAGGTCACCTTTCCACCTACCAGCTCAGTGAAGTGGGACTCAAAGGCTAAATTCCTGTTTAGGCAATACAGGGACTCACTGTGCCCTGCACCCAAATCTATGGACTAAGATTCACACCACTATAATGTCAACAGCCACTGTCAGTCTTTGCATCATCTCATCTCATCTCAGGGATGGCTCTAAGAGGAAGGCACTGTTATTACTCCCTTTTTTAAGTCAGGAAACTGAGGCATAGAGGAGTTAACTTATCCCACTTAACCCTGGCCAAGGCAGGACTCCAGGCATCTTAATCACCACAAATGTCACAAAGTCTTCCTCACTACATCCCTGCCAACTCTTTCCATAGATTCCAGCTCTAAAGTGCAAAGCTGAGACCCTGTTGCCTCCATCAACCCTCTCATGACATCCTTATCCTTGGGATAAAGGCCAACCTTCCCTTCTCAAGCTTTTCCCAGGACCTGGACCCTCTCCACCCTTCCCTTCCTCTGCTTCTCTCTGTTCCCCTCCCTCCAGCCAAGCTGGCTGGCCCCGTTTTCTGGACTTGTCTTGCTTTTAGGCTTCTACACCTCCACACCACCCTGCCTGTCCCAGCTGCCTGCAATTCCCTTCCCCCAAGAGTAGCTCACAGACCACTTCCTCCAGGAAACCTTCTCTAACTGCCCTCCTCTCAGCTGAAAGGGGGTTTTAGATTCCCCCAGATTTTCCTTTAGATCCCCCCACTTCCCACCGGTACTTTCCATACAGTTGTATTCACTTTTTACTTTACTCTGGGTGTGTCAACCTACAGACTGAGAGCTCCTCAAAGGCAGAAAACATGTGACATTTATCCCCGTGGCCCCTGAGCACTTAGTGCAGAGTAGATACCTAGTAAATGTTTGGTGAACAAATGAATGGATGAATGAATAAATGATGTTGCTCCCTTCAGTATTCAGGCCCAAGCTAACACCACTCTCCTCCAGGAATCTTCTCCAACAATAAATAGGGGACAGGAGGGAGAGAGGGACAGGATTTTGATCTAGACATTCTCAGTTTTGCCCCTAATGTCTGTGGACCTTTCAGTCATTCCCTTCTCTGAGTCTTAATAGCCCTTTCCCTAAAATAGAGCTAAGAAGCCCCACTTGATGTGAAAACAGAAGAGGTTCTGCCTATGGACATACTTTGTAAACCACAAAGCCCCAGACAATCCCCTGGGTGTGGCTCCAGCTCCCTGTGCCTGGCTCGCCCTAACCTCTGCTCTGCTCAGGGGCTTGGCCTGGCTGTTGGTGTCCTCGAGATCCACCTGCACCCAGGCCTTCCCTCTCTGGGCACCAAGTCCAGCTGTGCCGCCCCCAACCTGGCCCAGCAGGAGGACCTCACCTTGGGAACCACAGGGCCCTGCGGGGGGAAGTCAGGCTGGCAATTTACGGTGTGTGGAGCCAGCTCCCTCCCAACGCATGATCTGTCAAGGCGATGTTTTCCTTGGAAAGCTGCTCCCACGTGGAACCCTCTTCCCAGCAAGGCACGCTCCTTCAGGTGCTCGCAGAGTTCACGGGCCTGGCGAGGGGGAGGCCGTGGCCTCCTGGGAAGAGGCCGTTTCCATAAGAAATGATAGATGGATTTCCTCAGCTCCAGGCCTCAGCCCCAGCACATTCCGACGGGCAGAATGATATTGTGCAGGTTCTGAGGGGGTGAGGTAAGGAAGCCCGGCCTAGCTCTCTTCCTGTTCCCCCGGACCCTCTTGGTGTCTAAGGCTGCAGAGTGGCTGAAGGAGGCACCATGCTGAGAAGTGAGCCACGGAGACAGAGAACAGGACGCAGAGATGGAGGCAGAGAGGCCGAGATGTGTAGACACAGTCAGAGAGATCAGAGTCAGAGTCAGAAAGACTGAGAAAGACACACAGAAACAGGGACTAGGACAGCAGGAGAGACAGGATGGGCCCAAGAGCAAACACACATGGTGGCTGCAAGTGTCAGAGACAGGGAAAGACAGAGGCGGGGAGAGAAGAGCAAACCAGGCCTTGGTGAAAGGGCGTGGTGGGAATGGGGACAGTGGAGGGGCAGAAAGAAGTGAGAGACAGAGAACGAGAGAGGACAGGAGAAGCAGGAAGGCTGGAGGGAGACAGGGCGTGGGGAGGGGCTGAGAGGAAGTGTAGGAGAGACCCAGAGAGAGAGAGAGAGAAGAGAGGGGCGTCCCAGACTGCCGTGACAAAACCAAATCTCTGTGACCCCAAGTGAAAGACATGGGTTGGTTCCACATTGTTTTAGAACAAATGTAGGGGCCATTCATGTCCTAGGGCTTGTCATGCAAACCTGCCTGCTCACCCTCTTTCTGGACAGTAGCAGATCAGGGACCTAAAGTAAGGGGGATGGGAAGCATGGGATGGGGGGCTGTGTGGAAGGCCTGGGGTGGGTCGGGCACAAGGTGGCTCCAGGAGACGAAAGAAAGAGCCCTTGGATGGGGACGAGGAGGAGGAGGGGCTGCAGTGGTAGTGGCAATGGAGGGACGGGGATGAGAGGGAGGCACCAGGAATCCTGGCTGTGCCGAGGGGGAGGAAGAGAAGAAAGTAAAGGATCCCCACTTTTTCTGCAGCTTTTTTCATGGAATCAGACTTGAGTTTGAAAGTTAAGCAGTTGAGCCTCCATTAGAACCGGAATTCACTCACTCGTTAGATGTTCATTGAGCCTCTACTAAGAGCCAGGCAGTCCTCCTGTTGCTGGGGACACCACAGCCAGCAAAAGACACAAGAAGGAAGCTTACTTTAAGTTCATGGAGCTTATTTGCTAGTGGGAGGAGAAAGGCAATACACAAAGGCACAAAGGCATAGCATGTCAGGAGGCATCGGAGGAGGCTTGGGATCTTTTTTTTTTTTTTGGTTATAAATATTCATGAATACAAAGCTGATTGTCACCCCTTGTGCCCATGATGTGAGGGCCAGATTCATACCGGCAGCATGCCCATTACCACAAATTGCATTTGTACCATGTGTCCCACACCCAACTATCCCCAACCTCCCTCTCCCTTCCCCTTCCGCCCACTCCACTTTGTAGCCCAAGGATTGTTCTCTCCCTCTGCAAGTCCAACGCACCACTGTGGTCTTTCTTTCCTTCCTTCTTTCTCTCTTAACTGCCACATATGAGTGAGCACATGCAGTATTTATCCCTCTTTAGTTTTCTTATTTCACTCAACGAAAGTTTCTCCAGGCCCATCCATGTTGTTGCAAATGGGAGAATTTCATTCTTTTTTATGGCAGAGTAGTATTCCATGGTGCATATATACCACAGTTTCCTTATCCAATCACTCATCTATGGACATTTAGGTTGGTTCCATGTCTTGGCTATTGTAAACAGAGCTGTGATGAACATGGGAGTCCAGGTATCCCTTCCACCTGTTGATTTCCATTCCTCTGGATACATACCCAGCAGTGGGATTGTTGAATCCTATGGAAGATCTATCTGTACTTGTTTGAGAAACCTTCATACTGTTTTCCTTAGTGGTTGTACTAATTTACATCCCCACTAACAGCATAGAAGCGTTCCTTTCTCTCCATACCCTCACCGGCATTTGTTATTCACCGTCTTTCTGATTATAGCCAGTCTAACAGGGGTGGTGTGATATCTCAATGTAGTTTTAATTTGCATTTCCCTGATGACTAGTGATGTTGAGTATTTTTTCAAGTACTTGTTGGCCATTTCTATGTCTTGCTTTGAAAAATGTCTATTCAGCTCCTTTGCCCATTTTTTAATTGGGTTATTTGTTTTTTACTGTATGATTGCTTGAGTTCCTTGTATATTGTGGATATTAATCCCTCGTCAGATGCATAGTTAGCAAAAATTTTCTCCCACTCTGTACGTTGTCATTTAACTCTGTTGATTATTTCCTTTGCTGTGCAGAAGGTTTTCAGTTTGATGAAGTCCCATTTGTTTATTTTTTCTTTTGTTGCTTGTACTTTTGGGCTCATGTTCATAAAGTCTGTGCCCAGACCTAGTGCCTGAAGTGTTTCACCAATATTTTCCCTTAGTAGTTTTACAGTTTCAGGTCTTATACTTAAGTCTTTAATCCATTTTGAGTTGATTTTTGTATATGGTGAGAAGTGCATGTCTAGTTTCATTCTTCTGCATGTGGATATCCAATTTTCCCAGCACCACTTATTGAAGAGACAGTCTTTTCCCCAATGGATGTTTTTGTTCCCTTTGTCAAATATCAGATGGCTGTAAGCCTGAGGGGTGATTTCTGGGTTCTCAATTCTACTCCACTGGTCCAAGTGTCTATTTTTATGCCAGTACCATTCTGTTTGGGTTACTATAGTTTTGTAGTATAATTTGAAGTCAGATAGTGTTATGCTTCTGGCTTTATATTTTTTGTCAGGATTGCTTTGGCTATTCGGGGTCTTTTGTTGTTCCATATGAATGTTGAGATTGTTTTTTCCATTTCTGTGAAGAATGTCATTGGTATTTTGATTGAATAGATTGTATCTGTAGATTGCTCTAGGTAGTATCAACATTTGCACAATGTTAATTCTTCCAATCTAAGAGCATGGAATATCTTTCTATCTTTTTGCGTCTTCTTTAATTTCAATCAGGCAAGAGAAAGAAATAAAGGGAATGCAGATTGGAAAAGACGAAGTCAAACTTTCTCTATTTGCAGGTGACATGATACTATATATAGAAAAACTTAATGACATTATCAAAAAAACTCCTAGAGCTGGTTAATAACTTCAGAAACATTGCAGGATACAAAATAAATGCCCCCAAATCAGTTGCATTTATATATTCAAATAATGAACTAACAGAAAGAGAAATAAAGAAATTAAGTCCATTTACAATTGTCACAGAGAAAATAAAATACCTAAGGATCAATTTAACCAAGGAGGTGAAAGACCACTACAATGAGAACTACAAACCACTTCTGAAAGAAATTAAAGAAGGCTTGGGATTTTCAATGGTGTGCTCAGGGAAGACCCAATGGAGAGGTCTTGAAAGAGGTGGAGGAGCGAGCTGAGGAATAGCAAGCAAAGTGGGCCCAAGGGGCGGGGATAAGGGGACAGCAGGAGAGGAGGGCAGCATGGGGAGAGGTGCTGTAGGCCATTCAGGCCCCACATGCTGTGCAGGTGTTGGCATTGCAATGGCTCCAAGTGGGGTGAGGAGTCCACAGAGGCTTTGAGCAGGGGAGTGACATGAAATGACTTACCTTACTCATGAGGTGACTGCCATAGTCAGTGGCTTGGACCTGAGTGTTGTCCATGGAGGTGGTGAGAGATAGGCAGGTTCTGGATGTTTTGAAGTTACAGTGACCAGGGTTTGCAGATGGAGTGGAGCAGGCATGGGATGAGAAGGAAAGGCGGGAGTCCCAGCCTCCCTTCCAGAGCTCTTTGACTCTGATCTCACCTCCCGGGACAGCGCACTCACCACCCTTCTCAGGTGCCCACTCCCCTTCTGCACAGCCCTGCCTGAGAGAAAGTGCTTCTGCGAAGAAGTGCTGACACCTACCAGCCAAAGGACCCATTGATGGATTTCGGTGGCCATCCAGAAAGGATGGCAATGACAAAAGAGCCTCAGAGACTTCCTGCAGGCCATCCAGAGAGGCCCAAGGAGCCAAAACCATGCAAGGTAGACTGGCCCTGAGTGGCCATCTGACAGCCACTGGCTCCTGATCCCCATCTCATCCCTCTAGTGCTGCCTCCTGCAGGAGGATTTCCTTTCTATTGACTACAGAGAGGAACACAGGTTGTGCTTAAAATAATTAAGTGGACAGACTACAAGAACTAGTCTAGGTAAAGCTCTGGCACAAAGTTAGTATTCAGCAAAAGTTATTGATTATTATTATCATCAATGATTAAGAATCAGACAGATGTGGAATAAAATTGTGTGTCCTTGGACTAAAAGTATTCAACTCTGAGTATCAAAAAAGAGGGCATAACAGAACTTTCCTTATAGAGTATCCCCCACCATTCACAATTACCTGAGGCCAACAGCAGTCTGAAAATATTAAATGGAAAATTCCAGAAATAAACAATTAATACATTATAAGTTGTGCACCATTCTGAGTAGTATGATAAAATCCCATGCCATCCTACCCTGGACGTGAATTAGCCTTTTTTTTCATGCTGTACACACTACCCACCCATTAATCACTTAGTAGCCACTGGCTGTGTGCACTACACACCCATAGCCATTTAGTAGTCCTCTCAGTTCTCAGATCAACTGTCATGGTATCACAGTGCTTGTGTTCAAGTAACCCTTATTTTATTTAATAACAGCCCCGAAACACAAAGAGTAGTGATGCTGGCAATTCATATACACCAAAGAGAAGCCGTAGAGAGCTTCCTTTAAGTGAAAAACTATAAGTGCTCAACTTAATAAGGAAAAAAAACAGTGTTTATAAGGATTTGGTACTATCCACATTTCAAGCATCCACAGGGGATCTTGGAACATATCCCCCTGGATGAGGGAGGACCAGTGTACAGTTGTTATGATCAAAGGAGATAATGCAGGTATAGAATTTGGCATGGTGCCTGACACAGAGGAAATAAGTAATTGATAGTCAAATGTATGTTGGAGTCAGTTTATTCCTTCTCATGCGAGCTAATTGTTAAATTTTCGGAAATTGTGTAAGTCAGCTATTATTAATTAAAATATATATATTTACAATTAAACAAATTATATTTAAAACAATGGTAATACTCAAACCCCATCATTTCCTAGTTATTTACATTTTACTGTTTTTATGCTTTTAAGGTTATTTCTATCTTTTGTATTCATATGGTATAAATACTATATAGTGATGTGGTACTATGCATGCCTTTTCAGTTCTGTGTAGTGTTGCCATGTTGGTATCTTGGAATAAGCCGTAAAAGTAGTATTTACACCCAGAAATTGGCAAAGTCTACCAGTCAGAGCTTGATTAATTATTTTGTTGATTATCTAGATTTAAGAAAGTGATGAAGAAAATGTTAATAATGCAAATTAAACTTAAAAGTATGTCATGTCTGTAACACAAAAACTTGAGGAAATGCTATTCTAATGTTCAAAATTTATTGTGCAATTTAGCAAAGAATTTGCTTATATCATTGACGGATAGGTGAAATTTTGACAGAATGTCTTGTACTTTCATCTTACTAATGTAAACAAAATTATTGAAAACATTTATGTCAGAACTATACTCACTCACCAATTGCAACCATAAGCTGGCTATGGATACAAAAATCAACAAAAGCATTCTCTAAGAATTAATTGGCTACATGGAATTAGCAATAAAATAAATATATATTATTATTATTTGTAAATTGTGTGCTACACATTCTTTACATCAGTAAATTTTATTTTATATGTATATGTAATTTTTTTATATACTCACACATACACACATTTCTTGAAAGATGGTTTTAAACATTTACCAGTGCACCACTGAGATCATCAGTTTATTATTGTTGCTATTGAATTCCATGTAATTCAATATGACTTCTAGCATTTGCAGACTAATTCAGACCACAGCCTCCTGCTAAGCACAACTAGAAAAGCTGAACAACAATAAAACATGTGTCTGAAGGCACTGGAGCATTAATAAGGCATTGAAAATTATAGGAACAAAACTGAAAGAAAAAGGAAACTCAGAACAGGTAGACAGCATTTGAGGTTATCTGCTAGGTATATCTGCTGATTCAAAAAGAAACCACTGAGAGACTAAGAAACTTAACAGAGCTTTTACCAGATTCACAAAATTAAGAGGACAAAAACTCCACTCAGGCATTTTGGTAGAGACCCTGATGGGCTAAATCCTTAAAGGGTGAACAGGAAATAGACTGATATAAGAGGGACTAGAGCTTAGTTTTAAATGATCTTAATCACTTATTGGATTAAAGAGATCCAGCATATATAGTACCCACAGTCACCTGTGTTAAAAAAAAAAAAAAAAAAAGGTAAATCCTCTCTGGACAAATATAAGATTAGCTCAGGTCTCAAATTATCTCTACAATTTTTCAAGTACAATGTTTAGAACATAATTTAAAATATCTAGGCATACAAGACTATGTAAATTAAAAAAAAAAAAAGACAACAGAAACAGACCCACAGGGGAACCAGATAATTTAGTTAATTAGACATGAATTTCAAAATAACCATGATTAATATATTTAGAAAACTAAATAACTGCAGACTTTTAGCAGAGGAAACAAAACAATAAAAAAGAATTAATTGGAAATTCTAGAACTAAAAATTAAAATCTCTGAAATTAAGAACTTAGTGAATCAATACAGTTTAATGGCAAATTAGATGTAGTTGAGGATAGATTAGTGAGTTAGAAGACAGGTTAGAAGGAAATAACCAAAATGATATACCAAGAGAAAAGAGATGTAAAATACAAAAGAAAATATAAGACAGGCCTAACATACCTATAATTGGAATCCCAGATATAGAAAAGAGAGAGAATGGAACAGAAGCAATATATAAAGAGATAATAGATGAGAACTTTCTAAGATTGCCAAAAGGCATCAAGTCACGGAATCAATAAGCTTTACAAAACCCAAGCAGGATTAACTCAAAGTAAATCACACCACATTACAGTTGAACAGCTGAATAACAAAAACAAAAAGAAAATCTTAAAAGCAATCAAATAAAAACAGACATACAGTCATGCATCACTTAATAATGGACATACATTCTGAAAAATGCATCATTAGACAATTTTGTCATTGTGCAAAAGTGCATTATGAAAGAAAAAGAATTTTCCTATTATCTATACTAGCCACTAGTTGCACAAGTGTGGGCTCTCAAATTATGCTCCTGTCTCTCTGTGCCTCACTTTCTTCATCTGTTAAATGGGGATTAGAATAATACCACTCCCACAAAGTAATGAAAATTAAATTATAGGTAAGGATTGTGCCTAGCACCTAGCAAGTACTCATTGAGTGTTAGCTGATTGCTAACTATTATTTTTCCATGGGGATGGGTGGGAGTTATTTAAAAATGCAAGAATTCTAAAGTAGACAACAATGCTTTTGCTTGGGATCAGATCTAATGTGTCAAATGTTTGGCTTTTTATCATAAAGGTCTGAGCTACCTTTGGGAGGGCGACCCTATGGGTAAGCTAAGCACTCAACCTCAACACATTTTGCAGTAGGTTTGTTTACACGAGCATCAACACAAACACACAAGTAATGTGTTGTCCCACAACATTACACTAGGCAATAGGAAATTTTCAGCGTTATAATCTTAAGGGAGATTGTATATGCAGTCCATAATTAACCAAAATGTTGTTATGTAGCACCTCACTGTATTACCTTCAAAGGAGCAAGAAGTAGATTGACAGCTTACTTCTCAACAGAAATAATGTAAACCCCAAGAAAATAGAACATCAAACAGCTGAAAGAAAATAATTTAATCTAGAAATCTATTCCCAGTGAAAATATTCTTCAAAAAACAAAGGTAAAAACATTTATAGACAAATTCTTAAAAGAGAAAGAATCAGCAGCAGCAAACCTGAACTACAAGAAATATTAAGGGCGTTATTGAAGGAAAATAATTCCAGAGAGAAACTTGGAGAGGCTGGAAGAAATAAAGAGCAACAAAAAGGGTGAATATTTGGGTATATATAAAGGAATATTGATGGTATAAAATAATAATAGTAATGCTTTTTGTGGGTTAGAAAAAAATTAAAAGATATGAAAACAACAGCATTAAATTTTTTTAAGCCATGCGTGATGGTTTTTTTTTTATTGATTATACATATTCATGGGGCACAGGGCTGACCATCAGCACCTGTGCCCAAGATGTGATAATCAGATCAATATTATCAGCATGCCCACCACCACAAATTGTGCTGTTCCCTGTGTCTCCCACCCAACTTCTCCCTGACCTCCCTCCCCTTCCTCATCCACCTCTACCCCCAGCAACCCTAGGTCTGTTCTCTCCCTTTGCAAGTCCAATGCACCACTGTGGTCTTTCTTTCCTCCCTTCTTTCTCTCTTAGCTCCCACTTAAGAATGAGGACATGCAGTATTTTTCTATCTGTGCCTGGCTTATTTCACTTAACATAACTTTCTCCAAGCTCATCCATGTTGCTGCAAATGGCAGAATTTCATTCTTTTTTATGGCAGAGTAGTATTCCATTGCATATATATATACCACATTTTCTTATCCAGTTGTCCATCAATGGACATTTAGGTTGGTTCCATATCTTGGCTATTGCAAATAGAGCTGTGATGAACATGGGAGTGCAGGTATACCTTTGATATGATGATTTCCATTCCTTTGGGTATATACCCAGAAGTGGGATTGATAGATTGTATGGTAGATCTATCTGTAGTTTTTTGAGAAACCTTCATACTGTTTTCTATAGTGGCTGTACTAATTTACATTCCCACCGACTGTGTAGAAGAGTTGCTCTTTCTCTACTTCCTTGCCAGCATTTGTTATTCTCAGTCTTTTTGATTATAGTCAGTCTAACTGAGGTGAGATGATACCTCAGTGTGGTTTTAATTTGCATTTCCCTGATGATTAGTGATGTTGAGCAGTTTTTCAAGTACATGTTGGCCATTTGTATGTCTGTCTTCTAAAAACGTCTATTCAGCTCCTGAATAGTATTAAATTTTGGAAGGGATAAGTATAGTTAAAATGTACTAAGATGCTTACATTTTCTAAAAGAGACAAAAGTATAACTATACATGATATAATGTTTGGTAAGTCAAGGATGCATTTTTTAAATCTCTAGGTCAGTATCTAAAGGAGTAGTAAAAGATAATGAAAATCCTTAATAAAGGCAAAAGAAAGCAAGAAGAAAGAGGGAACACAGAACAGGCAAGACAAATAGAAAATAATGGTAAGATGTAGATTTAAACCCAAATATTTCAGTAATTACTTTAAAATATGAATTGCCTAAAGGCTTCCAATTAAAAGACAAAAATTGTCAAGCTGTATTAAAAAATGAAATCAACTACATGATGCTTATAAGAATATACCTATAACATAAATATACAGAAAGACTGGAAATAAAACAATGGAAAAGATATAATATGTGCTGTGATTTGAACATGTCAATGTGATAGTATTAAGAGGCGGGGTCTTTAAGAAGTGATTAGACCATAAGGGCTCCTCCCTCATAAATAGACGCCCTTATAAAATGGCTTGACAGGGGAGTTTGTCCCCTTTTGCCCTTCTGCCATGTGAGAACACAGAATTTCTCCCCTCTGGAGGACTCCATGTTCAAGGCACCATCTCGGACGCAGAGGCCAGACTCTCAGTAGACACCAGATGCCAGTGCCTTGTCTTGAACTTGCCAGCCTCAGAACTATGAGAAATAAATTTCTGTTCTTTATAAATTACTCAGATTGTGATATTCTATTATAGCAGCACAAAATAAAATAAGACAACATGCAAACTACATATTTTTTTAAAAAACTGGTATAGTTATGCTAATATCAGACTATGCAGATGTTAAGGTAAAGTTTTAGCAAGATGGATACAGAATCAATAATCTAAAATTCAATCTTATTTCTATATCTCTTTACCAAACACTTTAAAGATGACAGGTACTATAGCACTAAAAAATTTTTAAATACCTAGTAATAAGTCTAATAAAAGGCATATACAATCTCTACATCAAAAACTATAAAACATTGTTGAGAGGAATTAAAGAAGCCCTAAATAAATAGAAAGACATCCCAAATTTATGGGTCAAAAGATGCGGTGCTGCAAAGATGTAGTTCTCCCCAATTTCATCTATAGATTCCAATAAAAATCCAACAATTGTACTATGGAAAGTGACAAGCTAATTCTACGATTTATATAGAGATACAAAGAGCCAGGAATATCTAAGACAGACTTGAAAAAGAAGAAGATTAGAAGACTTACGCTACCAGGTACAAAAACTTATTGCAAAGCTATAGTAAGCTACAGTAATTACTATTTTGTTATTGGTAAATATATCAATGGAACAGAATTCAGAAATAGACTCATGCTGGTCTAAGGCCCAGAAGGAAGGGAAGTGCCCACAGCCCAGCAGCCACCAAGGTAAGTCAAGACTCTCACGGCTCTGGAGCTCAGTCTAACGTCCCGGGGGGAAGGGAAGTACAAACAGCCCAGCAGGTGCTGAGATGAGCTGAGAACTGTGTGGCACCAAGGGCCCAGTCTAAGGCTCAGAGAGAATGGAAGTGCCAACAGCCCAGCAGCTGCCAAGGCGAGCTGAGACCTACATGGCACCAGGGGCTCAGTCTACAGCCACAGAAAGCTGGAGCAGGAGCCAAGGTGGTGTAATATAGACACCACCACACCTTCTGTACCACAAGGACAGTTCACTACCACAGTAGCAGCCAGGGCCACTCTACAGGCAACCTGCCACTCACTCAACTACATTGATATAAGAGTCACCAGTAGAGCCTGCAAATAGAGGAGGAAATCTTTATCCTCATAGCCAACCCCAGAGTCATAGAAGAAGCAAGCCCTCTACCAGATGACCAAACATCAATGAAAAAATACTAGAACTACAAACAAGCAAGAAGATATGACACCACCAAAGGAATACAGTAATGCTCAAATTCCAGACCCCACAGAACAGGAAATCCTTGAAATGTGTGAAAAGGAATTCCGAGCAATGATCTTAACAAAACTTGAAGAGATAAAAGAAGACTCAATAAGGGAACACAAGGAAACAAGAAAAAATATCCAGAATATGGAGGAAATTTATGAAGAGACTAACACCTTAAAAAAGAGTGTAGCAGAACTCCTAGAAATGAAAGATTCACTCAATGAAATATAAATAACAACAGAGAGCTAGAGCAGAAGGCTACAGCAAACAGAAAAAAGAATTTCAGATCTCAAAGATGGTCTTTTTGAAATAACCCAGCCAGACAAAAAAAGGAAAGGAGAATTTAAAGTAATGAGGAAAATCTAAGAGAGATAGCAAACAACCTCAAGCACTCTAACATCTGAATTGTGGGTGTTCCAGAAGGGGAGGAGAAAGGAAAAAGTATTTAAAAACTATTCAAGGAAATAATAACAGAAAACTTCTCAGGTGTAGGGAGCGATGCAGTCCTTCACATCCAGGAAGCTCAAAGGTCCCCAAACAGATTCAGTCCAAAAAGATCCTCTCCAAGACAAATTATAGTCAAATTTTCAAAGCTCAAAGACAAAGAGAGAATTCTAAAAGCAGCAAGAGAAAAGCATCAAGTCACCTATAAGGGAACCCCCATCAGACTAACAGCAGACTTCTCAACTAAAACCCTACAGGCCAGAAGAAAGTGGAATGATGTATTTAAAACACTAATAGAAAAAAATTGCCAGCCAAGAATTCTTCACCCAGCAAGGCTCTCCTTCAGAAATGAGGGAGAAATAGTGTATTTCCCAAAGAAACTCCCACGTGGTGGGAGTTCACCACCACATGACCAGCCCTGCAAGAAATTCTCAAGGAAGTCCTTCATCTGGAGTCTCAATAATGATGATCCCTATCATGGATACACAAGAAAGAGGAAAACCCACTGTTAAAAGAAAAATGCCAGTGAGAAAGAAAAAAAAGCTAAATCATGCTGCCTCATATTTCCAACTAACATTGAAGAAGAGAAATAAAAGGGGAAGTAATGATCAAAAGATATTTAAAACATCTAAACAAAAAGCAATTAAATGACAGGAATTAAACAGTACCTGTCAATAACTACCCTAAATGTGAATGGATTAAACTCCCCATTCAAAAGACACAGACTGACTTACTGGATTAAAAAGCTAGACCCAAATATATGCTGTCTTCAAGAGACCCATCTCACCTATAGAGACACACACAGACTAAAAGTGAAGGGACGGAAAAAGTTATACCATGCAAATGGAAACCAAAAACAAGCAGGAGTATCTATTCTTATATTGGATAAAATAGACTTTAAACCAAAGAACATAAAAAGAGACAAAGAAGGCCACTATATAATGATAAAAGGATCTATCCAGCTAGAAGACATAACAATCATAAATATGTATGCACCCAATACTGGAGCACCCAGATATATAAAGCAAACATTCAATGACCTAAAGAAAGAAATAAGCCCTAATACATTAACAGGGGGTGACCTGAACACCCATCTCTCAGTATGGGACAGATCTTCCAGGCAACAAATCAACAAAGAGACACAGGATTTAAACTACACCTTAGACCAACTGGGCCTGGCATATATATACAGAACATTTCACCCAATAACTAGAGAATATACTTTCTTGTCATCAGCACATGGAACATTCTCCAGGATAGACTACATATTAGGTCACAAATCTCAGCAAGTCTCAGCAAGTTTAAAAAAAATTGAAATCGTTCCAAGTAACCTTTCAGACCACCATAGACTAAAACTGGAAATTAATAACAAGCAACACCCTGGAAACTATACAAATACATGGAAACTAAACAATAGGCTACTGAATGACCTATGAGTCCAAGAAGAAATTAAACAGGAAATCAAAAAATTTCTTTTAACTAATGAAAATAAAGATACATCATGCCAAAACCTGTAGGATACTGCAAAAGCAGTACTAAGAGGCAAATTTATTGCAATAAATGCTTACATCAAAAGAATGGAAAAACCTCAAATAAATGACCTAATACTACCCCTCAAAGAACTTGAAAACTAACAGTCCAATCCTAAAGGTAGTAGATGGAAAGAAATAATTAAGATCAGAACAGAACTAAATGAAACAGGGACCCAAAAAAACAATAGAAAAGATCAATGAAACAAAAAGTTGGTTTTTTCTGAAGATAAATAAAATAGACAAACCAGTAGCTAGGTTAACAAAAAAAGGAGAAGACTCAAATAATAAAAATCTGAAATGAAAAGGGAGACATTACAACCAATACCACAGAAATATGAAGAATCATTAGAGACTATTATAAACAACTGTATGACAACAAATATGAAAACCCAGAAGATATGGATAAGTTTCTGGACACATACAAGCTACCCAGACTGAACCAAGAAGCGATAGAAAACCTGAACAAACCAGTAACAATCAATGAGATTGAAGTGGTAATCAGCAATCTTCCAACAAAGAAAAGCCCAGGTCCAGATGGCTTTACAGCTGAATTCTACCAAATCTTTGAGGAGGAATTAATACCAATTCTACCCAAACTATTCCAAAAAATTGAAACAGAAGCCATTCACCCAAACTCATTCTATGAGGCCAACATAACTTTGATATGAAAACCAGATAAAGACACAAGAAAAAAAGAAAATTACAGGCCAATATCCTTGATGAACATAGATGCAAAAATCCTCAACAAAATATTATCAATCAGAATACAGCAACACATCAAAAAAAATTATACACCAAGATCAAGTGGGATTCATCCCAGGGATGCATGGATGGTTGAACATAGGAAAGTCAATAAATGTGATACATCACATCAATAAAATCAAAGACAAAAACCAAATGATTATCTCAATAGATGCTGAAAAAGCATTTGACAAAATTTCACATCCCTTCATGATAAAGACTCAACAAATTAGGTATAGATATCTCAGCACAATTAAAGCCATCTATGACAAGTCCACCACCAGTATCATTCTGAATCAGGAAAAGCTGAAGGCTTTTCCCTTAAGAACAGGAATAAGACAGGGATGCCCACTCTCACCACTTCTATTTAACATAGTACTGGAGGTACTAGCCAGAGCAATCAGACAAGAGAAAGAAATAAAGGGCATCCAGATTGGAAAAGATGAAGTCAAACTGTCCCTATTCACAGATAACATGATACTATATATAGAAAACCCTAAAGACTCTATCAAAAAACTCCTAGAGCTGGTTAATAATTTCAGTAAGGTTGCAGGATACAAAATAAATGCCCCCAAATCAGTTCTGTTTATATTCTCCAATAATGAGTTAACAGAAAGAGAAATCAAGAAAATAAGACCATTTACAAGTCAAAAATAAAATACCTAGGAATCAATTTAACCAGGGAGATGACAGACCTCTACAATGAGAATTACAAACCACTATTGAAAGAAATTAAAGAAGACGCAAAAAGATGGAAAGATATTCCATGCTCTTGGATTGGAAGAATTAACATTGTGAAAATGTCGATACTACTCAAAGCAATCTACAGATTCAATGCAATCCCCATCAAAATACCAATGACATTCTTCACAGAAATGGAAAAAAAAAAATCTCAACATTCGTATGGAACAACAAAAGACCCCGAATAGCCAAAGCAATCCTGACAAAAAAAATAAAGCCAGAGGCATAACACTATCTGACTTCAAATTATACTACAAAACTATAGTAACCCAAACAGAATGGTACTGGCATAAAAATAGACACTTGGACCAGTGGAGTAGAATTAAGAACCCAGAAATCACCCCTCAGGCTTACAGCCATCTGATATTTGACAAAAGGAACAAAAACGTCCGTTGGGGAAAAGACTGTCTCTTCAATAAGTGGTGCTGGGAAAATTGGATATCCATATGTAGAAGAATGAGATTAGACATGCACTTCTCACCATATACAAAAATCAACTCAAAATGGATTAAAGACTTAAGTATAAGACCTGAAACTGTAAAACTACTAAGGGAAAATATTGGTAAAACACTTCAGAAGCTAGGTCTGGGCACAAACTTTATGAACATGAGCCCAAAAGTACAAGCAACAAAAGAAAAAATAAACAAATGGGACTACATCAAACTGAAAAGCTTCTGCACAGCAAAGGAAACAATCAATAGAGTTAAACGACAACGTACAGAGTGGGAGAAAATTTTTGCTAACTATGCATTCAACAAGGGATTGATACCCATAATATACAAGGAACTCAAGCAATTACACAGTAAAAAAAGCAAATAACCCAATTAAAAAATGGGCAAAGGAGCTGAATAGACATTTTTCAAAGCAAGACATAGAAATGGCCAACAGGTACTTGAAAAAATGGTCAACATCACTAGTCATCAGGGAAATGCAAATTAAAACTACATTGAGATGTCACATCACCCCAGTTAGACTGGCTATAATCAAAAAGATGGAGAATAACAAATGCTGGTGAGGATGTGGAGATAAGGGAACACTCCTACACTGTTGATGGGACTGTAAATTACTACAACCACTATGGAAAACAGTATGGAGGTTTCTCAAACAACTACAAATAGATCTTCCATATGATCCAGCAATCCCACTTCTGGGTATATATCCAGAGGAATGGAAATCATCATGTCAAAGGGATACCTGCACTCCCATGTTCATCACAGCTCTTTTCACAATAGCCAAGATATGGAACCAACCTAAATGTCCATCAGTGGATGACTGGATAAGGAAACTGTGGTATATATACACCATGGAATACTACTCTGACATAAAAAAGAATGAAATTCTCCCAGTTGCAACAACATGGATGAGCTTGGAGAAACTTTCATTGAGTGAAATAAGAAAAGTAAAGAGGGATAAATACTGCATGTGCTCACTCATAAGTGGGAGCTAAAAGAGAAAGAAGGAAAGAAAGAAAGACCACAGTGGTGCGCTGGACTTGCAGAGGGAGAGAACATACCTAGTGATACAAAGTGGAGTGAGGAAAGACGGATGGGGAGGGAGGTCGGGTATAATTTGGTGGGGGACATGGAGTGTAATCACAATTTTTGGTAATGGGCATGCTGCCAGTATGGATCTGGCCATCACATCTTGGGCACTAGTGGTGACAATTAGCTTTGTACCCCATGAATACCCATAACCAATTTTTTAAAAAAGAGCAGAAACCAATTCATGCCTATAGGGGTGCTTGATGAAAGATAGAGATGGCATCACAGAGCTCTGGAGAAAGAATGGACTTTTTTCACAAATGATGCTCAGTCAAGTTTTTATAGTAATAAGGGGGGAATTAAAAATAATCCCTTCCTCACACCATACAAAATTAATTCAAAATGAATTGTAGATCTAAAGTGAAACATAAAACAATAAAGACAACATAGAAGATAACATTGGAGAATATTGCCATAAACTCAGGGTAGGACAATATTTCTTAAATAGGACACAAAAGTACTATTCATAAAGGAAAAGCTTTATGAATTGGACTACATTAAAATCAAGAACCTCTGTTCATTATAAGAATTTGTGAAGAGTGAAAAGATAAGCTACAGAGTGGAAGAAGATATCTGCAACACGTCGAACTGACAAAGAACTTGTACCAGAATGCTTATTTAAAGAACCACTACTGATCAATAGGAAAAGGGCAAAACAATAGAAAATTTGGAAAGAGATTTCAAGAGGCATTTCACAGAAGAGGAAATCCAAATTGTTAATAAATATATAAAAAGGTGTTCAACCTTATTGTTTCTAAGGGAAATACAAGTTAAAATCACAATGTGAGAATACTACACACCCACCAAAATGACTAAAATTAAAAATAAAACAAAACTAACCACAAAGAGTGTTGCAGAGGATCTGAAGTAATTAGAACTCTTATGTATTGCTGATGAGCATATGAGTTGGTAGAACCACTTGGGGACACTGCTTGCCATTAGCTACTAAACTTGAAGCTATCTATACCTTATTACTAGGAAATTTAACTTACGGGCATATACCCAACAGAAATGTGTGCACTTGTGAAGCAAAAGACAAGTTCAAGAATGTTCATAGCAACAGTATTTATAACAGATCAAAACCATAACAACTTCAATGTCCAACAATAGTAGAATCAATAAATAAGTTATGTTATATTTATACAAAGGCATACTATACCGAAATGAAAATAATAAATTACAGTAACATTCAGCAGTGTGGATAAGTCTCACAAACATAATGCTGAGTAAAGGAAGCAAGACATGAAGAAATAGATACTATATTGGTTCTATTTATATAAAGTTTAAAAATGGCCCAAACAAATGTATGGTGTTAAAAGTCAGGATAGTGATGTTTGGGGAGAAGGCAGGGGGGGGACACTTATGAGGTACTGGTGCATAGACTTTGTGATAATCAGTGCATAGTAATTTTTATTTCTGCACTTTTCTCTAGTGTGTCATATTTAAATAAAAGGCTAAACAAAAAAAGAAATTAATCTTTCTTTGCTCCAATGGTTCCATCTTCCAGGATGTCTTCTCTGACTCAAAACCCAAACCTTACACCATGAACACCCCCTCTCCCAACACCCTCAAACTCATTCAGTCAAAACTCTCTTCTGCCTCTCTGTGCCCAGCCCTGTGCTAGGCAGTAGAAGTACAAAATGATGAGTAATATAGGCCTTGCCCTGAAAGAGTTTAGTCTAAAGGGGGAGCAAGTAAAAATTAATATGATGGAATCAGTGAGGCAGCAGAGACGTGAAAACGTTAAGGTATCCCCGGCGATTGCTGAGGGAACATTGCTGGGAAAAAAGGAGAGCGTGAGTTGGCAGCATGCAGACTTGGGTGCATGTTCCAGCTCTACCACATCCTAGCTGTGACCTTGGGAAAATTCCTTAAAATCTCTATCTTCAGAATCTTCATCAGTAAAATGGGGATCCTGCCACAAGTTCTTCTGAACACCAAATTAGCTCCTTCCTTTCCCTTCCAAGCAAAGGATCCCCAGAGGGATATCCCCAGGTGAAGTTCACCTTGAGGGACCTCCCTTTACTTCCACCTTTTCTTATTTCCACCCTGACCCTAGCACCAGGCTGGGCACCCAGAAGATCTTTTAAGTCTTTACTAAAGGTTGTTGATTCAGTAATGCCCTCCCTTCAACAGATGTGATCTGTCTCACAGCAGAAATCTGAGACAGCCACTTTCTGGCTAGAACTGTGCTGTGCTGATACATGCCCTGGGTTTGGCTCTTTGCTCTGCTACTCACCAACTCCGGGACCTCGGATGAGTCCCTTCCTGTCACCAAAGCTCAGTATTCTCCTAGATACAATAGGACTTCAAATTCTCCTTCACGTGGGTAAGATTAGAAATAACTAAAATTATAAATGTACAATCCCTTTTAGGAAATGCAAAATGCTATGTAAATGTCAATAGTAATTATGATAATAAAAAACATTTTCCATGTGTCAGACACAGGATTATGAGCACTTTATGGGCATTATCTCATTAAGTCTTCACAGTCCCAGGAAGTACTTAACAATCACCAGCTCCATTTTACATGTGAAGGAATGAAAGCTGAGAGAGAAGTAAGTAGTGTGCTCCAGGTCACTCAGCTAAGAAGGGGTGATTGCCGTGTGAAGCCTCTTTTACGAAGGCCTTAATCCCGTTCTTGAGGGAGGAGCCTTCACAACTGAATCACCTCCTAAAGACGACACCTCTTAATACCATTGCATGGAGATTCCGTTTCAACACGAATTTTGCAGGGGTCACAAAAATTCAAACCATAGCAGGACCCCACTCAACTTTGGCCATGTTTGCCCCTGTCCATCTTCTAACTGGATACTCTCAAGACTGATGTATATTAACCCCATGGGCAAATGGGAAGTCAGGCCCATAGAGTGGAAGCAGCTCATCCAAGGCCTGTTGACAGGCCAAGACCAAGCCTGGAGCCCAGGCCTCTGACTACCATCCAGGCCTCCTTCAGTGACCTAGAAACAGGAGACCCAGGAGCAAAGAGAGGCCACCTACTAGGTTCAGTTGCTGTAGGTTTTATTTGGATTGCAGTCTCCTTGGTTGAATTGCACTGGTTTAGTTCCATTCATTTGGGTTTCATGGGATTGAGTTTCCTGACCCTAGGCATTCTATAGTGCACTCCCAGTTGTAACTGACAGTAACCCAACTTAAATCGGTTAAGCCAAAAAGAGAATTTATCGACTCACTTTATCAGAAAGTCCAGGAGTGGGACTTGCATCAGGAACTCCAAGGACCAAAAGATGCTGTTGGACCTCTCATGTGCATGCACCCACTTTCACTCTTGCTCTCCTTCATGCTGTCCGTTATCTCAGTACTTCCTATTCCAGTTGGGCAGGAGGTCTCTAGACAGCTGTCCTCAGTGCCTTGGAGAGTGGAGGGATGGGAGGGCTGACCTCAGACAGCTCCACCTTTACATTGTCCCAGTTTGATAACTCCAGACTTTCTCTTTCCTAGTGTCCATATATTAAATCCCAAGGAAGGATTTAATACATGGTCTAGCACTGGTCATGTGCCCATTTCCGAACCAACCACTGTGCTCAAAGAGACGGGTTATTATAAAGGACTTGGTGAACAGAGGTGACAGAATACTCTGACTGGTAATGCCTCCCTCATGGAATGGAGAGGAGCAGATTCCCATAGAAAGAGGGAGTGTCTTTCACGGAAGAATGAGGGAAGGGATGTCCGGCAGACCCAGACAGAGATATCCTTTATTTCTGGTGACTGATGTTGCTGGAGTGGGCCCTGCCTGGTCTGCTCTGGCTGGGATCACTTCCTCTGAGTGCCTCTCTCACCCTGACCTGTGGGAAGGGCAGTGGATCAGGCAGGTGGATCAAGGTTACCCTGCTTACCTAGAACAGCCCCCAAATGCTATTAAGCATAGAAGTAAATCCAGTGGGGCCGACCCCGTGGCGCACTCGGGAGAGTGCGGTGCTGGGAGCGCAGCGACACTCCCGCTGCGGGTTTGGATCCTATATAGGCATGGCCGGTGCGCTCACTGGCTGAGTGTGGTGCCGATGACACCAAGCCAAGGGTTGCGATCCCCTTACCGGTCACAAAAAAGACAAAAAAAAAAAAAAAAAAAGAAGAAGTAAATCCAGTGAAGTAACTGTATGACCATGGACAAGCTCCCATTTCTCGCTAGACTTCAGTTTCCTCCCCGGTATAATGAAAATGATGACCACCACCAGAAGGAAAGCAGGGAGGATAAAATAGGATCCTGGCTTGGACCCTGGGCAGGCGCAGCGGTCAGTCAGATACATGGTGTGGTATTCAGGCCACAGGAGTGAGCTGGAGATGTGGACTGTGGGAGTCACTGGCACAGGGATTGATTCATTCATTCAAAACATTTGTACGACTTCCTGATGTGCCAGGCACTATTCAACACCCTAATACATCAGCAAATCAAATAAAAATCTCGGCCCAATGCCACTTGCATTCTAAGGGAGGGAGACATACAACAAACCACAAACATAAGACACACATAAATTATATAGTATATTCAATTATAAGTAGGATGCAAAAAAAAGGAAAAAGTAGAACAGGATGAGGGGGATGGTAGTGAAAGGGAGTGGACTATAGTTACAAACAGATGGTCAAGGTAGGCCTCACTGAGAAGGTGACATTTGAACAAAGCAGGTGAGTAAGAGAAGTCATGGGAGTGGATGAGAAAGCCCGGAAGAGGGAGGGGATTCCTAACTGGAGTATGTGAGCGTCCTGAACCAGATGGGAGTGTCTGTGCATGTGGGCAGCTCTTCACACCTCAGTGCTGGGAGGACACTCAGAAAATGTTACAACCCAACTTCCCTACTGTGTCGCTGCAGGAGTCTGAGGCAAGAGAGGAAGACAAGTTAGCAGCTGGGCTGAGACGAGACTCATGTCTCCGGATTCCTGGCCATGACTCAGTAGCTGGCTGCCTCATGAGCAGGAAACCAAGTAACCAAGTCATCCCATATGACCAGCCTGGAGCCTCTTTGTCAGCCTCCATACCTCTGTCTCCAGCTGTGCCTCAGGGGTGGCTGTGGTCTCAGCTGTCAAGGGCAAGGGCAGAATTGCATGGCAGACGCAGTCCCGTTAGCAAGAGGATTCTACCACTTGCCCAACCCAGCACGAAGATCATCTTTAAATATGTCAGGAACAATTTCAAAATCACAGGGTCCTGTGGCCTCACTGGCATTTCCTTAAAGTGGCCACATATCCAACAGCATCTCACTCCAAACCACCTGGCCTGGGATGGTGCCTTAACCCAAAGCATACCCTAACCAAGACCTTTGTCCTCAGAAAACTGAGAGGTCCCATCCTCCCTGCTTCTCTTCAGCACCAGAGGCCTTTGAAGATGCAAGGTAAGCTAACAAAGGCTTAGAAAAGAGCCTGTTGAAAAGAGATTTTAAAGCCAGGGGTAGACAGGTTCATTTGCATTCATTTCCATTTAATTAAACCAGCATTTACTGATTATCCTCCCATGGGTCAGCCCTGCATTTTGCCAAGAGTCACACAGATAAATAAGACAAGTTTCCTGCCTGCAGTAGATTGCAAAAATGACCTCAAATTCTTCTCATCTCTGTATGCCTGCATCTTTGCAATGTCACTTTGCAGATCCTCCAGTCAAGGAATAGGATCTGTTCCTCAGCCCCTTGACTCGGGATTGCCCCCATGACTTGCTTTGGCCAATGGTACACACTTCTACATGTGACTTGAAAGCACGTCTTGAAAAGCACTTGTACGGGCATTGAGACGTGCCCTCCTGCTGCTCTCAGGAACCTTGAGACCACCCCCATGTGAAGAAGCCCTGCTGGATGATAAGAATCATGCCACCTCGTTACCCCAGCCAGCAGCCAGACAACCACAGACACCTCAGTGAACCCAGCTGACACCAGCAGAGGAACTATTCAGAGGAGCCCATATCAAATTGCTCATGCGCAAAACCACAAGCTAGATAAATCATTGTTGTTTTAAAACATAAGGTTATGCAGCAAAAGATGACTGAGGCACTACTCATAAAAACCTCTCTACCTTGGGAGCCCGGCCAGTAGGTAAATAAGTGAAACTTGCTTGGTATGAGACAATAGCGAGTAGTGTGGGTGCTGGCAAACTGCTCTCTTCTAAAGGAAGGTGAGAACAGCTTCTAATCGCTACCATTCGGGAACTTGCACCCAGTGTTGCCAGGTAGATTTTAAAGAGAAGCCAAAAATCAAAATACGTATGCAAGATCTGTTACATGACAACAGTTTGATTATCTTTAACCTGTATAGTCTAAGCATCTGTAGGCCTACAAGCTTCTAGCTTGTAACTCTAGCTTGATGGAAGAAAAGGACGACTTTAAATAACAACACTGACAATTGCAACAATAATAATCTTAAAAGGGGGAGTTAAGTTCAGGGAAGGTTAAGCACTGGGGCTGTAGGAGCTCGGGAGAGGCACCTAAACTAGCCAAAGGAGGGCTGCTCACAGCAGGTGACATCAGGCTTCGGCCTTGAAGAACGAAGACATGTAAGACAAGTAATGACAATGATGTTCCTGGCAGAGGGAACAGCCTGTCCTAAGGACTGATGTGGCCATGCTGGTGTCTGGAGGAATGGCATCCTCAGACATAAGGGAAAGAGAGGCTGGCAAGGTGAACAGCATCAGGTAAAACGTGGACTCTACTGACTAGGGAGGCAGCAACGGGATGAACGTGACTCAGGAATCAGGCTCTTTAATTCCAGCCCCAGCTTAGCCATTTCCTCCCTCTGCAAATCTTTGGCAAGTCACTTACCTCTTTGTGCCTCCATTTCCTCATATTAAAATGGAGTTAGTAATGACAGCATCTAACACAGGGTTTGAGAGTTAAACCACTAATATTTTTTATCCATAAAGAACCATTGCTGGTTGGTTTTGTGTTTTCTTTCTTAAATGTTTCTTTTTTCTCCTTTTTTTTTTTTTTTTTTTTGGTAAAAGTGAAGCATGCTCATTGTAGAAAATTCATAAAACACAGAAAACTACGAAGCAGAACATTGAAAACATCCATCATCCCACCAGCCAGAAACAACCCTGGCTGGCATTTCATAGTTGTTTTCCCAGTCCCTCTATGCTGTGTGAGTATGCTCTGCTTGCTTGTTGTTTCTTTGTTTGCTTTCACAAATTTCAAATCCTACCCAATATAGAATTTTGAATTTTTTTCTCTTAATATCATATCATAAGGATTTTCCCATGCCATTAAAAATTCTTCAAAGACATACTTTTTTAAAAATTTTATGAAACTACTACATGTGTGTAAGATGTCTTTTATTTGCTTTAATACACAGAGAATAAAACCAGTGCTAGTGGTCATTAACATTTATTTAGCATTTACCATGTCGACACTGTTCTTGGAGTTTATATGTGTGAACTCATCTCATTCTCACAGCCTCTGGGATATGTCATTTGCATCACCCACATGTGCTGGGATGCTCTCTTCCTCTCATCTCCTTGCCCTGGCCTCGACAGGTGGATGTGTACAGACTGCCTCCATCGGCTCCCTTGCCCTCTGGCATCTGGTTGGATGCTGCCAATGGGAAGCATGGCAGGAGATCAGAAGGGCAGTGAGAGAGGTTGGAGTTGTTCCCAGGGCTCCCTCCCTGCTAGGGCTGTTGCAGGTTGGCTGCCTCCCTCTACCCAAAGCCACAGGCCCTGTCAGAAGGCCCTTTCCACAAAGCTCTCTCTCCAGATTTGCTAACCACATCCTTCCCTTGTGCCTGTAGGCCTAGGGGTGCTAACAGCTCCCTGCAGTTGCTAATACTAGAGTGCTGGCCCTAAACCCTTCCTACACTTTCCTAAAAAGTTCTTTGTTAACCTCTTATCACATTACCAGGGTTGATTTTGCTGTTTCCTGCTACAACATGTGCATTGATAAAAATTCATGTGCACTAATAATTAGCCATTTCAAAAGTTACACCATGAAAAGTAGGCTTATAGGCTTCTTTCCTTTCCAGGCTCACAAGTTCACCGCCCAAAGGTGACTACCCTCAAAACATAATGCTTTTGTTTCAAAATTAGAATAATAATAATAGCTGACACATATTATTTTACAGATGGAGAAACGGAAGCACAGAGAAGTGACTTGCCCCTGGTCACACAGGTAAGTAGCAGAGCTGGGTTTTAAACACAAGTAGCCTGGCTACAGAATCTGTGCTTATAAACACCTCCACATACTACCTCTCAGAAAGCTCTGTTAACATTTTTATCTGTATCTTTGTCTAAATACTTTCTGTTGATTTCACACAAATGAAGCATGATACATGTATTGATCTGACTCTATTTACTTAATAAATCTTTCAGTTCTTCCCCTCACCTTGTTTTTTTTTTTCACTTAACTTACCCTGACAGTGTAGTGGATTGGATTATGTCCCCCCAAAACTCATTGAAGCTGAAATTGTGTTCCCCAAGTTTTATGTATTAGAAACTTGGCCTCCACTGGGACTGTCAAGAGGGTGGGAAATCCTTTTATGGTAATTGAAAGGTGGAGCTGTGAAGAGGTGATTAGGTTGTAGGACCATGCCATAGTGAATGGATTAAAAATGGTGGTCATGGGTGTGGTTTGGAGGGCTTTAAGAAAAGTGAATGATGAGGTCAGTCTCTCTTGCTCTCTCTCCTACACCATTCTCGCCATGTGATTCCTGCATTTCTGAAAAGTCACCACCAAGACCCTCACCAGACATGTTCCCTGGACTTTGGACTTCCCAGCCTCAGAAACTGTAAGCAATAAATTTCATTTTCTTCATAAAATACCCAGTTCCGTGTATTTTGTTATAAGCAACAGAAATGGACTAATGCAACAAGTTTTCCCATGAGCAGCTAAGGCCCACCTCATTCTTTAGCTAGTTAGTGCCCCATTCGTTTGCACTTCAGTTTTTTTCAATTTTTTGCTACTATAAATAATGTCACCATAAATAATTTTGTGCATGTAAGTGGAGTCAAGTCCATAGAGTAGATTCTTAGAAGTACAATTTCTAGGTCAAATGTGTGTGCATTTTTAGAATTATTGATGATGACTATCCCAACAGTATGTTTAAATGCCTGTTCCTCTAAGTTTGTCTTATCTAATTTTTTATTCTTTTTTTATTTTTGTAGTTAAAAATTGCATCTAATCTTAACTTTTATTTCTTTATGAGACAGGAGTTGCGCACCTTTTCAAATAAAAACATCATTTTATTGGCTCCTTAGTACTCTATCCTAAGCCATAATTTACCTCGCCCCTCTTTCAAAATTCACGATTAAAAATAACAGTGTGATGACCATCTTTGCACATAAAGATGTGTCTGTATCTCCTAGCATCTTAGTATTTCCTGAGAAAGATTTGTAGAAGTGGAATTACTGAGTCAAAAGATATAAGCTTTTTTAGACTCTGGCTATACACTATAAATTGTCATAGAAAGAATTGCATTGCCCCCACCAGAAATGTTTGAGAGAGCCACTCACCACCTCCTTAGTATTTTCATAATTTCAAATGAACACTTATGAATAAGGAAAATGGGATCTCAGTTTAATTTACATTTCTTTGATTTCTAAGTCAAATTAAACATTTTTCCATATTTCTTGGCCATTTATATGACTGTTCCTGTGAATTCTGTCTTTTATCCCTATTTCTACTAGGCTCTTAGTGTTTCTTATATGACAGGTACAACACCAAATGTTCTTAAGCAGGTCAAATCAACATATTATTTATTAAATTTCTACTGTGTAGAAAGTACAGAGCTAGGTGTTTGGAGAGACGTAAATGAGAGGCAATCATTATTCTTACAGATCTTGTGATTTAGTGGGGCAGACAGCCCATACACAGAGAAAGCAATTAGAGGGCAAGCCAGACAGGCTGTAATCAAGTGCTAATGGGCAGCCCCGGCGCTACGTGCTGTGAGAGCTCAAAGAGGAGCGTGCGGAGCTGAGCCGGTGTGGTCAGGGGAAGCTTGTTGCAGGAGGAGCCCCCGACAGGAGCTGTGACATGGTGACAAACATTTCTCTTTGCTCCAGCAAGGAAGAGGACACCTCAAAGCCTCTCTTAACACTTTTCCAGGAAATCAGTCTTAAAAAGATAAACTTGTTGATCGCTGCCACAGCTCAACCCAGCCAGCACTGGTTGGCCATTGTCACCATTGCCATGGTAATGACGGTGACAACAACTGACATTTATTGGACTCTGACCACGTGCCAGACATAGTGTGCTAAGTGCTTTGCATTCATTATCTCATTTAAGCTCCTGGCAAGCCTGTGAAGTAAATGCTATTGTTACCCCTTTGACAGACATGGAAACTAGGATCAAATAAGTCACTTGAGGGCATCAATGAAAGCGTCAAGCCTGGTCTCTGACCCAGGTTTGTCCAGCTCTAGGAAGCATATGCAACATCCAGGTTTGCTGCAACAGCTGTGGCCAAATGCCTTTCCCACCCACCCTCCGCATCCCTTCTTCCTCCAACCGAAACCTGAAGAAATACCGTTGTGGCAAGTCCTTTGACATGACTGACAAAGAAGCCATGCCTACTTTTGAGGGGGCAAAGTGAGGGTCACAGAAGTTCAACAAAGGGTCCCTGAGCATGTGCTACATACGGTGTGAGGCACTGGAGTCCCCACCCGAGCAGGGAATGGCAGAGGAGTGGACGAATACAAGACTGGGATGGAGATTCCAGCTGGCAGGGAGGAGCATGAGGAGCTCAGAGAGCAGGAGGGTCCCTGAGCCCAGGTGGGGGTGGTGTCAGGAAAGTTTTCTTGGAAGAGTTGGTACCTGAGTCAGTGCTGAAAGATGGAGGAATCAGCCGAGCACAAGAGGGGCAGAGGACTTCTACAAAGAGGAGACAGCCCAGGCAAGAGCCTGAGGTGGCATCCCATGTGGACAGGAGGGCAGGGTGGACAGGATTACAGCATGCCCCTCCTCATGGCACTGACCATGCTGTTGTCCTCTTCTGTTGACCCATCTGTTCTCCACAAGTTGTGTGCTCCCCCAGGGCAGCGACTACACCCAATTCTCCCCTGGGAGTTCCCAGTGACATAAGGCTTGGCACATAGTGGGCAGACAACCACACCTGTACATGAAGGAGTTCATGAACCAAAAGGACAGGGTCTGTCCATGCAACCAGACTGTGCACCCCCTGCAGACTGTGCTCCTCCTCCTCCTTCCTCTGCCCTCAAGACCACATTGTCAAACACAAGCCCATGCACCATATACTAATAACTACCATCACAGCAAACGCTTACATAGCAATGACTTGCAGGCTCTACCCTACACCCACCTTCCCACCGAATCCTCAAAAAACTCCATGATACACATTTTCCAGATCAGAAAACTGAAACACAGAAAGGTTAAGTAATGTGCCCTAGGTCACTTGAAAAACAACATAGACCTTCAGAGCAAAGGCATGGGAATCAGACTAGACCTCGGTTCAAGTCCTAGCTGTTCATCTTCGTTACCGTGGCATCATTCCTTATGTTCTCTAGCCTCAGTTTCCCCATTTGTGAAATGGGTAGCAAATGGAATAAATGTTAATCAGTGCTTGGCACATAGCAGGTGTTCAGGAGGTGGTGGCTGTCATTTTTGCCCTGCAGTCCAGAAAGCTGTCTTTCCAGTGAAGGTGGGTCACTTGTTGCCTTCGTTCTCCTCCCGTTCCCCTTTCTCCTCAGGCATGACGACTTCCTCCCTCCACACATGAGCCACTCACAGGAAGATGTGTGAATCAGAACCCCATTCCACTTGGGCCTGCTGTTTCCCAATCAGCAAACTTCTTCCATATAGAGCAATCTTTTCCACTGCTCCCAGCTGCCAGCAAAGACCAGCATTAGAGAGCGTCTTGGCTCCCATTGGAAGAAAAACAAACTTTGCAGAAAAACAAACACTTTTTTTTAAAGTCCTGTGGTTTTACATTCAAGACCTAATAGGTTTTTCCTTTCTTTTTTTTTCCCCCTGGATACCACAAATCTTCTGCTGGAGGGATAAAAAAGGAAAAGCGACGAAGAAGGAACTTCTAGATTGTTCTTTCATGCAAATTCAACCCAAGATGGCCACAGCATCCCGTGTCCGTGCTGCAGCGAGAACTCCCAGCCACAGCCCCTTGGAGACTAGAATCCTCTCTCTCCGCTCTCTGAGCCGTCCCTTCTCCTTGCTTGCACGGCTCCAGAGGGTGAGTCTGAGCGACTCTGTTCACCCACTCCTGTTGCCCCAGTGCTGTCATGGGCAGAGACACAGGCATAAATGTCAGGGAGGCCCAAGTGGAGGCTCTCATGTGATAGGCCTGGGACATTTTCATTCCAAAGTACAGTCACCACCCCACAGTGAGGTTGGCTGGCCAGAGGCCATCCTATTCCAGAGACAAGTCTAAAATAGGAAACTGTTTCTTAGGCAATGGTTATTGCCTTTGAAAACATAGAGTAACGTAGCAAGGAGAAACAGCCCTCTGGTCTGGAGGGCAATTTCCTGGCAGCCTCCACTCCACCCATCCCTCAGCAGGGCAGGGAAGAGATGCCCGAGTGACCTAGCAGTGGCCCAAGGTCCGGAGGAGCCATACCCTTACACACGTATCTATCTGTTCATCCTGAGCCTCAGGTGTGCGTCAGCCTATGGTAGGCCGCAGGGGAAGCTGGTGGGTATGATTTAGAGGCAGTACAGGTAAAGCACCTTCTGCTGTAATGACACATAGTAAGTCCTCTGTACATCTCTTTTCTCTTAGATCTGGAGCTCTTAAGGTGCTTGTGGCTTTTGAAGGTCTGAAAAAAACTCTGAGAGGTAGACAATATTTTCTGTGCATATCCTTGCTGGTGAAAGCATTCATTAAAATCTCTAAGGGGTCAAAGATCCCAAAAAGCTAAGATCTACTGGCTTTTTAATGTAAATTTTTAATAGAGTTGAACTCCTTGAAGGCAAGGATCTGTCTCATTCATCTTGGTGTCACCACAGTGTAGGAAGGGACCTGGCATTTTGGACATTCAAAGGGATGAATGAATGAATGAATGAATGAATGAATGAATGAATGAATGAATGAGTGCATGAGTGCATGAGTGCATGGGTGAGTGGAATGACAAATGACTTATTCCTTCAGAAACCTCAGGGCTTGGTAGATGAGCTACACAAAAAAGAAATATAATACGAGGCAGAAAATGATAAATGTCAAAAGAAATGGAAAAACAAAGGGCTGCAGAAGCTCTGAGTAGACCTAAGTTTCTCTGGCAGGGCTGGGGAGGTGGAACAGCTGGCAAAGTGGAGCTGACATGACTGGTGGGAGCTAGGAGAGGGGAGTTCAATAGATAAAG